>NC_134087.1:5203551-6547351 GCF_000715075.1 Nicotiana tabacum
TAAGAGAGTGGCTTGACTGCTATGAGGGTGAATGCGAGATTTGCAGAAGATTTAAAGTACTAGATGGTCTCTATTTCACGAGCTTATGAAGGATTGAGTTTAATCTCACTATGGTATTACGGGAGTAATACAGTATATGCCTGACGAGTCATTGTGTGTTTGATATATGGCTTTGAGCCAAGTGGGGGAGTCTGCTATTGACTAGTTGATTGCGCGGTTATGTGCTATGTTGGTTCTAGTTTGAGGCGTACCGGTGAATCAGTTATGGCTTACGGAGGTCGAGACCGAGGATGGCTCGAGTAAAGGAAATTTTAATAAATGTTATATCATGCTTCATAGGTGTATGAGAATCACGGAATGTCTTGAGTGGTTATTGGTAAAGGATGTGCAGTGCATGGAACAGGAAGTTGCTTGGTTGCATTAAGGTGAGGTTACATTCTGTGATGTTGGGGTGCTAGTAGAGCACAGGTCGTCGGCTCGTTTGATCGGTCAAATTGCAGTTTGAGTAGAGAGGATGACTCTCGAGAATGGTTCTAGTGGGTTCAAGATTTTATAGGTAATAATTGGAGATTTTCAAGTTGTATGTTTGGCTAGAAACTGAGGTTTGCATTGGAGGGTGTCAAAACTTGTGGTATTTCTATATCAATTAGGGAATTCTATATATCAGTATCAGGAAGGCGAAGATAATGACTTTGGATTCACAGGAAGTTTCGTCAGGGTAGGTATTTTGAATGTGGTGCTTTTAGGAATATTTAAGAGAGTATTCAGCGGCTTATGAGCCTTAGACGGTGTGGTTTTATGCTTGGGTCTCGTGTGGTGAGTCTGGGTTGAGGAATTGTGGTGTTAAATTAAGAAGAAATATCAAGTTGAAGGTAAATCAGAAGGAAACTCATATAGATAGGATAGCTTGGTAGTAGGCCGGATCGGCATGGTAAGGATATGATTAGTTCTCTGGGTGCTTATGAGGTAATGAGTTTATACAAGTGTTTCACAACAATGCTCTTGGGGTTTAGTGGCCTGCGTAGCTTGGTCGAGTTAGAAGGATTCAGTCCTGACGGTTTAGTTTTGTACAAATGGAATTCGGAGAGTTCTTGATGGTTTCTACCACGGTTAGACATGTATATTTTCTACAAGCATGAGGAGCATATGATGTATAGTGATTTTCTTCTAGATGGGTTCAAATGGAAAGTTCTTGACTAGTTGAGTACGTAGCTGCTTGTGGCTCGGAAGGGGTTATGAAGTCCTTATATTTATCATAGGATAGCATGGTATATGCGGTATATTATGTAGGGTTGAAATTTGCATGTGTAAGGTCACGGTTCAGTTCTGAAAGAAAAAGTCATAAATTCTAAGACAACACGGGCAGTTTCAGATGATTGGGGAAATGATATTACTAAGTGGTGTAGCTTGATGAGGGTATACGCTTCAGAAAAAAGGCAATGTGATTGAGTTATTGATACTTCATTAGTATTGCGACACTCCCTTATGAGATCAACTACCGATATTCGAGTTTGGTTGGTGGCACAGAAGAATTATAGGAGTACATCTCGTGGGATGATTGGGTGTTAGAGGTGTGTTGTGTATTCGAACGGTGGAGTTGGGATCGGATATGGTGATTCGCGTGTTGTATAGATTTGGAGACTAGGAGTTCTCGATGAACAGGTTATGTTGTGGTTGTAGGTCCGTATATCGGCTCTGTGTAGTGTCTATCGGGGTTTGAAGACCCGAGTGGATCTTTTACTGCTTGATAAGTTAAATTTTGATATGATATTGGGATATAGATTGATTGTCTCTGTGTCGTGTTATTCTGGGCTGTTGCGCTAAGGCAGCAGCGTTGGCTATGCCGAGGATGCCACAGATTAAGTGGCGAGGTTCGATGGATTATGTTCTCAGTAGGGTGGTTTCATTTTTGAAGACCCAGCGGATGGCTAGGAAGGGTTTTCTTTCTTATTTGGCCTCCGTGATGGATTTCAGTGCAGAGACTCTTGCCATCGATTCAGTTTTGGTGATGAGGGGTTTTTTGAATGTGTTTCCTGCTGCCGGGCATGTCGCCGGACGGGGTTGTTAA
This sequence comes from Nicotiana tabacum, assembly GCF_000715075.1. NCBI lineage: Eukaryota > Viridiplantae > Streptophyta > Magnoliopsida > Solanales > Solanaceae > Nicotiana > Nicotiana tabacum. The sequence goes on from NC_134087.1 coordinate 5,205,620, forward strand.
TTTTGGTATTGATTTGGTGCTGGGCACCGAGAGTATGGCACCGACAAAGTTAAAGGAGTTAAAGGAGCAGCTTCAAGAATTCCTTGCTAAGGGGTTCATTGGTAGACCAATATGGAGGTGTGTTCTACATCGAGTCGGCTTGGTTGACTCTGAGTTGTATTGTTAAGGGATGTGTTGATCCAATTGTTATTGAGCTTATTAGTGATTTGGAGAGATCAATGAGTTACCTTTCCGTGTTGCGAGGCATTGGGTCTTGTTGGTTATAGGCACATGTGGTGCGGTTTTATTGGGGTCTCTCAGTGGAAATTCGAGCGGGAAGAGTATTGGGTATGGTTCGGCAGATGGCATATCGGTTGTGTCCTTTCGGGTTTGTGTAATGTTATGACAATTGCTTCGCAGTGCTTATGATGATTTGCTTTGGTTCTAGACATCAAATTGCGCGTGGTTATCGATTTTGAGCAGAGTGACTTGAGGTGTTTCATGGGGACCAGTGTTTGGATAGGGTCGCGCATTACAATGAAGTTATGTGGAGATATGACCTTTCGGGTTAGATTCGTGTGTTCTGTTTCTACGATGTGTGATGGGTTCTCAGTATTGTGTTGTGGTGGTACTGGTGAGCTTGCGGTACAGCTCTTTCATTTGAGTCATTTTTCTTTATTTAAGTATGTCCGGATTGTTGCTTATTAGTGTGCGGATTGCACGAGTTGTGGTTTTAGATTGTATTGATGTGTCATGTCACCAGAGTAGTTGTGTTGGAATTAGATGAGATTGTTGGGATCTAGAATGAATACAAACGGACTTGGTTCGGCGTGTTGGAGGGATAATATCGATGTTCGGCTCAGAAATTTGCCATGGTCCTTGCTAAAGGAGAAGTGGTTTCACGAATGGTTGATCTGAGGAGTGGTTATGACTTCCTATGTGTTTCATTTATCATTGGAAGTATACGAAAGTGTTGGAATGAGGCTTTATGTGATAAAAGGCTTATTATCGAAATTCGGATGTTTTAAGCAAATTTTGTGATTAGAAGTTATCGCTACAAGTTTTTGAGTTATGTGGTATGTCATGGAATTGCATCTGAGGTTGCAGGTATGGGTTATTACAGCAAGTTCGGGCTTATCTAGAGTATAGATGTGAGATTCTGATCTTGTAGACGGATTCAGAAGTGGAAATGTGGTTCTAAGGTTTATGGACTAAGTTGGATTGTGAAATTTCAGTTACATTGTGTTATCGAACCTATATGAGATAGGGTGATGTGGGATCACCCTCGGGTATGTGCATGGTAAGTTTATACAGCGATTTGATGGTTTTTGGAACAACTATGGGCACGTTCGAGGACGAACGTATGTTTAAGTAGGGGAGGATGTAACGACCACCATTCGTTTTGAGCTTTTGCACTTCACTCGCCAGTTCTCGGGCATGACTAGCCCCGTGTGATGTATTATGACTTGTGTAAATCGTTGGTTTTGCTTTTCAGGGTAATCGTAATGAATTTGGAAGAACAGTTCTCAGTTTGAAGCTTAAAATTTGAAAGGTTTGTCCAAGTTTTGACTTGGTAGTATATGATCTCAGATTGGAATTTTTATGATTTGGTTAGCTCTGTTAGGTGATTTAGGACTTAGGAGCGTGATCGGAATGTATTTTGGAGGTCTGTGGAAGGTTTAGGCTTTAAATGACGAAATTGGGATTTCGGCGTTTTCCGGTTGATAGGTGAAATTTTGATTTAGGAGTCGGAATGGAATTTCGGGAGTTGGAGTAGGCCTGTTGTGTCATTTGTGACGTGTGTGCAAAATTTCAAGTCATTCGGACAAGGTTTGATAGACTTTTTGATCGAAAGCAGAATTTGAAAGTTTTTGGAATTTTTAGGCTTGAATCCGATGCAAATTTTGTGTTTTAATGTTGTTTTAAGCGTTCCAAATGTTGAAATTGTGAGCACGTGATTTTTTACCTATATGAATTACTCCAACTAATTCAAAACAAAATAATTTCTTTCAGTGTTTGCAATTTTGTTGGATTTCGTGGCATTTTCTGTTAATTATTTGCATTTGTCTGTGCACGTTTATTTTATTTAATTCATGAAAAATACAAAAATATGTTGCATATGCATTTAGGATTTAATTTTATATTTTAGATTAATTAGTAAAGTAGTTTGTTTTATAAAAATGAAAATCACAAAAATAATTCATTTTGCATTTTTACTTTTTAATTTTGAATTGTATAATTTTTCTTTAAATTTAGGATTTAATTATTTATTGTAAATACCATGATGAGTGATTAATCTAATTGGGTAGGTTAATTTAGTTTTAAATATTATTATTAATTAATTTAGGTTTTATTTTAATTTTGAAAAAAAAAAGAATTTTGAAATTGGAAAAAGAAAAAGAAAGAAATGAAAGAAAATCCAAATCTGGGCTAAAACCCATTCAATTGTCCCCAGCCCAAACGAAAATTACCCAATACCTGGCCCAAACCACCCTAACCCGGTCCGGTTTCCACCCCCCCAAACCAAACGACGTCGTTTCGATAAGTATTGATCTGAGCCGTTGATCTCCCCTTGATCAAACGACTTAGAACCGAAGCCCCAAGGGTATTTAAGTGTCCGAAAACCCTTCCCCCCCCCCCTCTGAATCCCCTTCTGCTCACCACCCTCATCAGAAACACCCCCGAAACCCTAGCTAGCCGCCCCCAAATCCCCGGCCTCCGGTGGCGGCGCCACCTCCAAACGCCACCACAATCACACCCTATAGTCTCCTCACTCCCCTCTTTCCAAATCATACTCCATTACCCTCGAATATTGCCTTAGTTCCTCGAATCTTAGATCAGAAACGAACCCCATAAATCCCAAGTCAAGTTTTGGCGAAATTTCATGCCGAATCCGATTTTATTCGTGTGTTCTTCGTAAGAGCACACGATTAACATCAGATTTGGCCGGAAAATCTGAAGATCTGAAGGCCCAGGCCCCCCTTTTATTTTTCGAACTTTTCTCAGGTATTCTTCTTTCTTTCTTTTGGTCTAATCTGTCCTTCGTTTGTTTTTAAATTTTCTGTTTCTTCTCCTCTTCTCGAATCATTCTTCATTTGTTCCGGAATCTATTCATTCATGCATGAGTAATTGGAGTCTTGTTAGGTTAGGTTTTAAAATTGTTAGTTTGGTTAAGTTTAATTAGTAAACCATTTAGGCTAAAGTTCAATTGTTTGTTATTTGGTAATCAGATAACTGCTAGTTGGGCCGAATAGATCTTTGATCTTGAGGGTTGGGTTTTGGGTCTATTCCGGTTCATTTGGGGTTGAACAGTTGGGCCAAATTGACCCATGGCCCATTCGGTCTGTCTAGTATCAACAGGGGTTCTGCTAGGTTGGGTTCCTAGAGTAAATAATCAAGGTTCGAGGGGTAGTCTAGGGAATTGGTCTAAGGGAATCTTGCTATAACAGACTAGGAAGCTTCTATGAAGCTGGGGAAGGGGTTGGTTCTGATTTTCTGTTTTTTTATAAGGGTATCTGAGCTATAATGAAAATTCAAAAGGGTGCAAAGTTCAAAACTAAGTCTGCCCTAATAGCTTGCCTATAAAGGCAGCTTTTCTTGCCTTTCAAGGCACACCCAAGAGCTAAAAAGAAGAAAAGCTCAGAAAAATACAAAAATGACAGGAATTTTTACTGTTTCATTGAATTTCAGTGATTGTTGATTCCTTTTGAACTTCTGAAACTATTTTTACTCATCCGAGTGGGAAATTGACTGAACTTGGTCGTCAAAAGTTGGGTCTAAAGTTTTGTTGGGCTGCCGTGTGTTCGAGTCTGTTATATTGAGTTGTTACACATCATTTCTGGGTTGGGACTGGTTTTGCTGGTTGTTTCAGTGTTGATTCTTGTTGCTGCTCATGTTGATTTATCATTTCTTGTCTTTGTTCATTCCCAGGTACACATCTCTACACTCTATTCGAATGTAAAACTTGATGTGGGAATCAAAAATGGAATCTGGAGCTTTGAGTTGTATTCAGTTTGAGTTTAAATTAAGAATATAGCATGCTTGTCTACTCTATTTTGTTGGAAATTCCACTTACTACCTTTCAACTATGAACAATGGGATCAACATTTAACCTCTGAATGTCGTACGACATGGTAGCCTAGTCTAAATGTCTATCTCAGTATAAGTTCTTTATATGTAGTCATTTTACTATTCGTTTGTCTCGAGGTCAGTAGTTGGACTGGTTTAGATGTTGTTGACTCAAGATTGTTTATTTCACAGACTGTTAGATCTGATTGAAGTTGGTATTTACATTTAACTTATGTTTTCTTCCAAAGTCTGAGTTTTGTATCACATTTTCTGGTACATTTTTAGAATTCAAGCAAGGTGTTTGTGCTCTTGAAGAACTGTGATTCAGACCATGAATTTACAGTTCAACGAGTCCCAAATCTGGTAAAATACCATCAGGATTCGAGTTCCATGCAATATGTTGATGATGTAGTTTGGGACTTGAATTTTCATTATTCCATTTGGTCCAATATGATTGTTGCATTTTATGGCAAAAATGGGTTTAGCAATGCATGAAAAGTATTACTAGAAGTTGAGTTCTGCATTTTTCTTTCACATCCCAAGTCAGTAATCTAGGTATCGCATGAATACTGGTAGTCGAAGCTTGATTGTTAGGTCATTCAAATTGAGTAACTTAGTTAATTGCTGGAGCGGTGTGACTTTATCATTATCAGAATAAATTGTGGATGCAAATTTAGCATGTAATAGAGAGTAACCTCGGATTCATATTTGCTTGTAAATAGATGTGAATTTGAGTTAGCAATCTGGATGTATGTTAGTTCATGTATGACTATCTTTATGGAATTCCTTAAAGGAATTGGGCCCGGTTTGGACCGCATGGGTCAGCTTTCTAGGAAAGGGCCTTCATATTTGTATTGTTTTCCCCCTTACTCCAAATGCTTCAAGTGATATTGGGCCTATAGTCAGCCCAAAACCATCTCAGGCGATGTGAATGCTTGTTCTATCCCATTCAGATTTTTGGCTAATAAAAGTAATCCGAACTTCAATTTTAGGGTATGTTTAATGTCGTGGCCCGAGTTAATTAATTACCGTCCCTCAACCGATCAAATACATAATAGAGACGATTAACTGTTTAAGTGCATTCATGCCCAATGTGCGGTTACCAATCTGTTAAAGCCTAATCGCTAACAAGGTTGTTGTTTGATGTACCTAGTCCAGGCAGGTGGTTAGTTGACTGGCATTCTAGCAACTCACTCATACAACACCCGACCGAAAGATAGGCTGAATATGGCCAACCAAGAACCGGAAACAAGTATTGTCGACCCATCGAAAGAAGTGGAAGAATTGGATGTTAATGCAATGAGGGAAGAAATGTATAAGCTGAAGCAACAAATGGCTAAAATGTACCAAACCTGGGCGAAGGGGCATCCACCACCGGTTTATCCCGCCAACCCTGCTTATATCCCACCATCAACCCAACCTCCGGAGCCTCCCACTGTGAACTCATCTCCAGCCTTTCCCCTCTACCAACAATGCCAAGGCACCACTTCCCATACTTCTCAAGCTCCACCACCCAAACAAGTCCCATACCCTCCCCCACCAATTACACCTGTTTTTGTGGCACCTCCACCTGCTATATTACACCGATCTTCCAGTGAACCCCTATTCCAAACTTACAACAACCAGTACTATCCACCTAAACCCACCTTCAAAGTTCCAGAACCATATCCTTACACCCCTCATCTTGATATCCCGATAGAGACCGAGAAACTGTCCAAAAATCCCGAGCATGAAGAGATGATCAAAAAGGTCAAAAGCTTAGAACAGTCATTCTAAGATATGAGGGGGTTGGGAGGTCAAGTAAGTGTGGCCTATAAGGATTTATGTCTATTCTCAGATGTTCTGTTGCCAGCGGGGTTCAAAACGCCCAAGTTTGATCTGTACGATGGGCATGGTGACCTGGTAGCACACTTAAGAGGATTCTTTAGCAAGATGAGAGGAGCAGGTGGAAGAGATGAATTGTTGATGGCATATTTCAGCCAAAGTTTGAGTGGATCGGCTTTAGAATGGTATACCAGAAAAGATCACAACAGGTGGTACACATTGGACGATTTGGCCCAAGCCTTCGCCTGCCATTTTCAGTACAACCTCGAAATTATCCCAGATTGTCTGTCGTTGACAAAGCTTGAGAAGAAGCCCGGTAAGAGCTTCAGGGAATATGGATTCCGTTGGAGAGAGCAAGCAGCGAGGGTTGACCCTCCGATGAAAGAAAGCGAGATGGTTGATTATTTTTTGCAGGCTTTGGAACCCACTTATTTCGGTCACTTAGTGTCAACAGTAGGTAAGTCCTTTAATAAAGTAGTGAAAATGGGAGGCATGGTTGAAGAGGGACTCAAGTCCAACAAGATCATGAGTTATTCAGCAATCAAGGCGACCACTCAGGCCATTCAAAACGGTACTGGGGGTGTGCTCAGGAAGAAGAAGAAGGAGGATGTTGCGACAATTGAGTCGGGAGCTTAGTTTGGATCCAGGAACCTTCCCCGTTACTACAACCAGCCGTGACCCTATCCCCAAACTTACCCCCACACTCCATATAACCCACCACAATACTATTACCCACCGCCAGATCCCCATTTTTCTGTCCATCACGCACAAACATATACCCAACCTCTTGCTCACTCACAATGGTGTGCGCCAGCTTCACAAAATCTGTACCAAGCTCCACAAAATAACTGTCCACCCCCAAAAGCCTACAGAAATCCTCCTGGAACAGGTTTTCGGTCCAATCAAGCCTTTAAGAATGAGAGGTTGCAGAAGCAAAAGACTTTCACTCCATTGGGAGAATCATATGCTAGTCTATTCCACAGACTGAGACAGTTGGGTATGTTGAATCCGATCGAGGCTAAATTGACGAATCCCCCTCCCAGAAATCTTGACCGCTCAGTGAGTTATGAGTATTGTTTAGGGCCCCGAGACATGACACAAAGAAATGCTGGAAATTGAAAACAGCCATTTAAGAACTCATTGACACCAATCGGATTGAGGTCCAAGCTCCCGAGGCGCCCAATATCAATCAGAATCCCTTGCCAGCCCATCATGAAACAAATATGATTGAGATAGTGCATAAGGGAGGGGAGCCTAAGAAGCTTTCGTAAACCGTCATGATGATTCGGGCTACTGAAGCCAGGCCATTTGAAAAGTCAACAAGTGAGAAGTCTGTGATCAAGTTGAACAGGAAAATACTGAACCATCTGTGGAGGTCAAGAAGGGGCCCTCAAGTGACGTTGCAGGAAAACATGAAAGAGCAAAAGTGGTTGTGCCAGGAGTGATGAACAAGCCTGTGGTAATTGTGAAGGGCGCCCCCACAAATCCTGTCATTATCAAACTGGTAGCTCAATTACCAATAGGCAACAACAAGGCAGACCCATGGAATTATGAACGAGTGACCGTGACTTACAAAGGGAAAGAGGTTAAAGAAGAAGTGTGTGAGACTCATGGTTTGACTCGATCGGGGAGATGCTTTGCCCCCGAAGAGTTGAGAAAATCTAAGACCTCAAAGATAATCCAGTGTTGGTGAAGAAAGCAGTGACTGAGGAAGAAGTAGAAGAATTTCTGAGGAAGATGAAAGTGCAAGACTATTCCATTGTGGAGCAGTTAAGGAAGACACCAGCTCAGATCTCGCTCTTGTCATTATTGATCCATTCAGACAAACACCGTCGTGCTTTGATGAAGATCTTGAACGAGGCTCATGTTCCTGACAAAATCTCAGTAAACCACTTGGAAAAGATAGCTAACAAGATATTTGAGGTAAATAGAGTCACTTTTTCTGATGATGAGTTGCCCGTGGAAGGTACCAAGCACAATAGAGCCCTCTATCTGACGGTGAAATGTGAAGATTCCGTGGTTACTCGGGTACTGGTTGACAATGGGTCTAGCGCAAACATTTGTCCTCTCTCCACATTGAATAAGCTGCAAGTGGAGGATGAAAGAATTCATAAGAATAGTATTTGCGTTCGGGGATTTGATAGTGGAGGGAAATATTCAGTCGGGGACATAGTGCTTGAGCTCACAATAGGGCCATTTGAATTTACTATGGAATTCCAGGTGCTAGATGTGGCTGTTTCATACAATCTGCTATTGGGACGACCTTGGATTCATGCTGCCAAAATGGTCCTGTCTACTCTGCATCAAATTGTCAAGTTTGAATGGGATCGACAGGAAATTGTCATACATGGTGAGGATAATTTGTGTGTGCCCAATGATGCCATTTTTCTGCTCATAGAGGTTGAAGATGACAAGGGGCCATGGGTTTATCAGGTTTTTGACACAGTATTAGTAGAGAAAATTCCAGAAGGGAAGTGCGTTCCAACTCCAAAGGTAGCTACTACATCAGTCATGGTAGCCGTTGAAATGTTGAAAAATGGTTTCGTATCGGGTAAGGGTTTGGGTGCATCTCTGCAAGGTATTGTGCAGCCAGTTTCTCTTCCAAAGAATCTGGATACTTTTGGTCTGGGGTTCAAGCCCACAGTCGCATACGTGAGAAGAGCTAGAAAAATAAAACAGAAAGCATGGGCATTGCCAAAGCCAATCCCGCGTCTGTCCAGATCATTCGTCAGGCCGGGTATCAGAAAGCAACTGTTGTCAAAGGTTCCTGAATCACTGATTGGTGCTGATGGAGACTTGGAGAAGGGGTTCGAAAGGTTATTTGTCGAGGTTAACATGGTTCAGGATGGGGAAGGGTCCAGCAGGGCAGATGTGCAATTCGTGGGACCACGTGCAAAAGTCAACAACTGGGAAGCTACTCCTCTTCCTACTCAGAGGGAGTCTTGGTAGTGGGTTTTGATTTTCTTTTTGTTGTCTGGATTATTCCAGGGTCTGTAATTCAGATATTATGTTCCGTCCAGTTGGATGTGTTAAAACTCTGTTATCTTTAAATTCAATGAAATGCAATTGTTCATTTTCCTTCATTTCTTCTAATTTTATTTTTGTTTTCTTCTTTTGTACAGTTCTTTTTATGCTGATATCAATGACATGACATGCATGAGGAATCTTCGGCCCAGTTTTAAAAGTCAATCTAACTCTAAAATAATAATACAAGAAATTGAGTGTGATGACGAGTTGGAATTTGATGATGATGAGGCCTATGAAGAAATTAGTAAGGAACTAAGTCATTTTGAGGAAAAGCCCAAACCTAATTTGAACGATACAGAAGCAGTTAATCTAGGGAACCAAGAAAATGTCTGTGAAACTAAAATAAGTGTACATCTGGAACCTCAACTCAGGGAGGAGATAATTAAAGCACTGTTCGAATACAAAGATGTTTTTGCATGGTCCTATGATGACATGCCGGGTCTAAGCACTGATTTAGTGGTTCACAAGTTGCCCACTGACCCGGCATTCCCTCCTGTCAAACAGAAGCTGAGAAAATTCAAAACAGATATGAGTGTAAAGATCAAGGAAGAGGTCACCAAGCAGTTCGATGCCAAAGTCATTCGGGTCACCCGGTATCCCACCTGGTTAGCCAATGTTGTGCCTGTACCGAAGAAGGATGGCAAGACCAGGGTGTGTGTTGACTATCGAGATCTCAACAAGGCGAGTTCAATAGACAATTTCCCATTGTCGAACATCCATATCTTGATCGATAATTGTGTCAAACATGAGATTGGTTCTTTTGTGGATTGTTACGCGGGTTATCATCAGATCTTAATTGACGAGGAGGATGCAGAAAAGATGGCATTCATCACGTCGTGGGGAACGTACTACTATCGAGTCATGTCATTTGGCTTGAATAATGCTAGGGCAGCCTACATGAGGGCAATGACAACAATATTCCATGATATGATACACCAGGAAATCGAGGTGTACGTGGATGATGTGATCGTGAAGTCTAAAAAGCAGTCTGACCATGTCAGGGACCTGAAGAAGTTCTTCCGAAGGCTTTGCAGGTACAATCTCAAGCTTAATCCTGCAAAGTGTGCTTTTGGGGTGCCATCTAGAAAGTTGTTGAGGTTCGTAGTCAGCCGTCGGGGCATTGAACTGGATCTATCGAAAGTCAAGGCCATCCAGGAATTGCCACCTTCGAGGAACAAAGCCGAGGTGATGAGTTTGTTGGGGAGATTGGATTATATCAGCAGGTTCATTGCTCAGCTCACGACAACTTGCGAGCCTATCTTCAAACTGTTAAAGAAAGACGCTGCGGTCAAATGAACAGATGAATGTCAGGAGGTGTTTGATAAGATAAAGGGGTATTTGTCAAATCCACCCCTGTTGGTCCCGCCAGAACCAGGGCGACCATTGATCCTATATTTGACAATCTTGGACAATTCATTCGGATGTGTATTGGGTCAACATGATATCACAGGCAGGAAGGAGCAGGCCATCTATTACCTCAACAAGAAATTCACGTCGTACGAGGTTAAGTACACTCAGCTTGAGAGGACATGTTTCGCCCTAACTTGGGTGGCACAGAAGTTAAAACACTACCTGTCTTCATATACTACTTATCTCATATCCCGCTTGGACCCATTGAAGTATATCTTTCAGAAGCCTATGCCCACAGGGAGGCTTGCAAAGTGGCAGATCCTGCTCACAAAGTTTGACATTGTCTACGTGACTCGAACCGCAATGAAAGCACAAGCCTTGGCGGACCATTTGGCCGAGAACCCGGTTGACGAAGATTATGAACCTTTGAAAACTTATTTCCCCGATGAAGAGGCGATGTCCATTGATGAGTTGGAGCAAGTTGAGAAGTCGGGATGGAAATTTTCTTTGATGGGGCTGCAAACATGAAGGGCGTAGGGATAGGAGCAGTGCTTATTTATGAAACATGGCAGCACTACCCTGTTACGGCTCATCTTCATTTTTACTGTACTAACAACATGGCTGAGTACGAGGCATGCATTCTGGGTTTGAGATTAGCTGTGGATATGGGTGTCCAGGAAGTCTTGGTCTTGGGTGACTCGAACCTCCTAGTGCACCAGATTCAGGGAGAATGGGAAACACGGGATTTGAAACTCATACCGTACAGACAATGTTTGCATGATCTTTGTCAACGGTTTCAGTCAATAGAATTCAGGTATATCCCAAGGATCCATAATGAAGTCGCCGATGCTTTGGCTACTCTGGCGTCAATGTTACATCATCCAGATAAGGCTTATGTGGACCCTTTGCAGATTCAGGTCCGTGATCAGCATGTTTACTGTAATATGGTAGAAGAAGAACTTGATGGGGAGCCATGGTTCCATGATATCAAAGAATACCTCCAGATGGGGGTATATCCGGTACAGGCCACATGTGATCAGAAAAGAACAATTCGACGATTGGCAAGCGGATTTTTCTTCAGTGGAGGGATGTTATACAAAAGAACTCCAGATCTTGGATTGCTAAGATGCATAGATGCCAGACAGGCCACAGTTATCATGACTGAGGTACACTCCGGAGTTTGTGGACCGCATATGAGTGGGTACGTTCTAGCAAAAAATATTCTCCGAGCAGGTTATTACTGGCTCACTGTGGAGCGAGATTGCATCAGTTTTGTGCGCAAGTGTCATCAGTGCCAGGTGCACGGAGATTTGATTCATTCCCCACCATCTGAATTGCATACAATGTCGGAACCATGGCCCTTTTTTGCTTGGGGCATGGATGTCATTAGGCCAATTGAGCCAGCAGCATCAAACGGACACAGGTTTATTCTGGTTGCCATTGATTATTTCACCAAGTGGGTTGAAGCAAAAACTTTTAAATTTGTGACCAAGAAAGCAGTGGTCAATTTTGTGCATTCAAATATCATCTGTCGGTTTGGGATTCCAAAGGTAATCATCACGGACAATGGTGCTAATCTCAACAGCCATCTGATGACGGAGACCTGTCCGCAGTTTAAGATTATACATCGCAATTCCACCCCATATCGCCCTAAAGCGAATGGAGCAGTCGAGGCAGTCAATAAGAACATAAAGAAGATACTGCGAAAAATGGTGGAAGGGTCCAGACAATGGCATGAGAAATTACCTTTCACATTGTTGGGTTATCGCACTACTGTTCGCACTTCAGTAGGGGACACTCCTTATTTGTTGGTGTATGGCACGAAGGCAGTAATACCCGCAAAAATCGAAATCCCATCCCTTCGGATTGTCGCTGAGGCAAAAATTGATGACGTGGAATGGGTCAAAACTCGCTTGGAGCAATTAACTCTGATTGATGAAAAGAGATTGGCAGTAGTATGTCACGACCAATTGTACCAACAGAGAATGGAGAGAGCATATAACAAAAAGGTACGTCCACGGAAGTTCGAAGTGGGTCAGTTAGTGTTGAGACATATCTTGCCTCATCAGGCTAAAGCAAAAGGAAAGTTTGCCCCAAACTGACAAGGGCCATTTGTCGTAAATAGAGTGTTGTCCAATGGCACGTTATATTTGACAGATGTAGAAGGGAAATATGTGGAAATGGCTATCAATCCCGATGCAGTCAAGAAATACTATGTATGATTTCTTCGTTTGATTGTCTTTGTATTTGTTTGCATTTGGCATATTTTGAAGATTGAAATGACGAAGGCATTTTGTTCTGCTATCTAAACACCTTATCTCTCATCAACCCTTTTGAGCCTTATTTATTTTCTTTCATACCCCTCTTTCGGAATCAGTAGTGAATATCAAAAACACAAACGTGAAAGATAAGAAAAGGAGAAGAAAAATGAAAAGGAGAGAAGAAAGAAAAAGAAAAGAATGAAAAAAAGGGAAAAGAAGAAGAAAAGAGAAAAGAATAAGAAAAACAGTAAAAGAAAAAGAGAGAAAAACAAAAGAAAAAAAAAGAAAGAGAAAAAGAAAAATCACAACAAACAAAGTAATTTCTATAACATGAACTACGTTCAACCTGATTCCTTTTAAGGATACGTAGGCAGCCTCACGGTTCGGTCTCATCAAAATAAAAATCCAAAAGTCCCCAAGCAAGAAAACTGGGGCAGAAATCGTGGTCGTTGTGAGAAATCTGATTCCAAAAGTTGTAATTTTAACCCATTTGAATTATTTTGAGCCTTTTATGCCCTTTCTTTCTAACCCTGTCCAAAAGCCCACATTACGGTCCAAAGAAAGACCTTCTGATCAGTCTTTGAGAAATGTCAAGTCGAGTAGGTAAAGGTAATTCATGTCAGGGGCAACACTCTGGTTCAAGCAGGAAAAATAAAAATGAGAGAGTCTTATTAGTGAAAGCCTTCACAGGCACCGTAAGACGACATGAGTTGAGAGAAATTAAAATAAGAGAGTCTTATTGGTGAAAACCCTCACGGGCACCTTGAGGCGAAAGTGAGTTGAAAAGTCAACAAGTGATAAAGGTCTGTTGGTGGAAAACTGTTTTAAGGCACCGCAAGATGAACAAGGTCAAGGTTTGGGTAAAGTAATCAGGTCATGGAAATGCTAAGGCGACGAAGTACGGCAACTGAAAGTGGATCGGTTGGACAGATTGGGCCGATTAATCCGAAATGCATGTCATGATCATTGGTACCAGCTGTTCCACTCAGATAAGTTTCTTTTTCTTTTTCCCTTAATAGCAGTCATCTGGTTTTGGATTCTTCTTATCCTTAACCCGCAAAGTCATTGCATTTCATTTTCTTTTAGGTTTATTTGTCTAAGATATTTTAATGTCAGTCTTGTCCCAAATAAGTGGAAAAGAATTTCAAAGCTCAATACCAACTTCCAAAATTGCAAATCACAATGTGGTCAGAGCATACTTAAGACAGCATGATGTAAGGTGGGATACGGGGGATCACTAGAAGCTTCACCGGTGGAATGATTTGTTATGTCATGGGAGATGCAAAGGTTCAGATAAAGGGGTCGGAGGTGTGAAACAACAACATGGGTATAGAAAACTCAGTTTGTCAAAGGCCATGGGATTTGAAAGTCAGTCAGAAAGTCAAAGAGGTTCAGGGCCAGTTCGGGAAAGCCATTCAGAACAAAACAATGTAGTGGAAAGATCTCCAGCAAGAATGCCATCACCAAACCACCACTTTAAACTAAAAAAAATTCTTTGATTGAAACAGGGGCAGAAAATTCGTTTGTTTCAGAGAAACTCTCCGCAGGGGAAAGAGCAAGCATCAAAACAAGTTTGACCGTAAACTTTCAGGACCCTCCTGAAAAATGGGACCTAGTTTAAAGGTCAGAAATAACATAATCTAGCATAAATGTATCCCAAAAGAATATAAGTTAGCTTAGAAGTTTTCATGTCCAAGATAGGATTCAATTAGGAGTTTTCAGTACCCTCCTGAATAATGGGACTTAGCTTTAAGATCTCGATTAGATAATAACATTTAGCGTAAGTTCTGCTGTAGGGTAGTATAATTCAGCTATGAAAGTTGTTACTCTTAAGATAAAACTTGACTTTTGATTTTCAGGACCCTCCTGGATAATGGGGAGTAGTTTAAAGATCTCTTAGATAGCAAGATTTAGCAGAAGTCACACCTGTAGAAGATATAACTTAGATTTAAAATTGTCGTTTAGTTAAGAGTTGTCAGGACCCCCTACATAATGGGACCTAGCTTTCAAATTCTTAGTAATATTGGGTAATATGATTCAGTTTAACACTTACATCTGGGCCCAACCACCAACTGGGGCAGAAAATTTTTTTCGTTTTTGTCTATTTTGTTGAAGTCAGGAGCCTGCCTGGAGAGCAGGGAATACATTTCAAGTTGAACTCAGGAGCTCGCCTGGAGAGCAGGGAATACTTTCAAGCGTAGCACTCAGGAACCCGCCTGGAGAACAAGGGAGTACAAGTTAAATTTTAGCTTTCAAATTCTTTGTTTTGTCTATGTTAAAGTCAGGATCCCGCCTGGAGAGCAGGGAATACTTTCAAATGCAGCAGTCAGGAGCCCGCCTGAAGAGAAGAGAATACATTTCAAGTTGAAGTCAGGAGCCCGCCTAGAGAGCAGGGAATACTTTCAAGCATAACACTCAGGAACCCGCCTGGAGAATAAGGGAGTACAAGTTAAATTTTAGCTTTCAAATTCTTTGTTTTGTCTATGTTAAAGTCAGGAGCCCGCTTGGAGAGCAGGGAATACTTTCAAATGCAGCAGTTAGGAGCCCGCCTGGAGAGAAGGGAATACTTTCAAGTGTAGCAGTCAGGAGCCCGCCTGGAGAACAAGGGAGTACAATTTAAGTTTTAGCATTCAAACTCTTTGTTTTGTCTATTTTGAAGTTAGGAACCCGCCTGGAGAGCAGGGAGTACTTTCAAGTTGAAGTCAGGAGCCCGCCTGGAAAGCAGGGAATACTTTCAAGTTTAGCAGTCAGGAGCCCGCTTGGAGAACAAGGGAGTACAATTCAAGTTTTGGTTTTTCAAAATTCTTATTGATATTCGGTAATGTGATTCGTTTTACACTTACACATGGGCCCAGCCACCAAACTGGGGCAGAAAATTCACTTTGTTTTTGTCTATTTTGCTGAAGTCAGGAGCCCACCTGGATAGCATGGGAATACACTCACGTTTTGAAGTCAGGAGCCCGCCTGGATAGCATGTGAATATATTCATGTTTCGAAGTCATGAGCCCGCCTGGATAGCATGGGATTGCATATCAAGTTCAGCAGTCAGGCATCCACCTGGATAAAAGGAAACATCTCAGTTTACAATTCAAGGCGGCAACGAAGGCATTTTACCGAGAGAATACAAGGCAACAAGAAACACGAGATCAAGTTTGAAGATCTAGATAGGATTTTGTAAAGCATAGATCATAGTCTAGTATAGCTTCTTTTATTTTTGACATGGTGTAATAAGGGGTTCAGTGAGCAGCAGCAACAACAACAACAGTGAAATCACAGCTCCATGGTAGTCCCAGCTACCAGACATTCCCGAACTACACTGACCTGATTCCCTTTTAGCCAAGAATATGTAGGCAACCTCGAAAGCAGAGTGCGGTCAAATCTTTCAAAAATGCTTCCCACGAAGTATTCAAACGGGCAAAAATCACTCGTATCCGCTCACTTATCTTTGCACGAAAACTCTTCGTGTTTCCGGGCAAAGAGGGGAAGCTGTGAGCACGTGATTTTTGCCCTATATGAATTACTCCAACAAATTCAAAACAAAATAATTTCTTTCAGTGTTTGCAATTTTGTTGGATTTCGTGGCATTTTCTGTTAATTATTTGCATTTGTCTGTGCACGTTTATTTTATTTAATTCATGAAAAATACAAAAATATGTTGCATCTGCATTTAGGATTTAATTTATATTTTAGATTAATTAGTAAAGTAGTTTGTTTTATAAAAATGAAAATCACAAAAATAATTCATTTTGCATTTTTACTTTTTAATTTTGAATTGTATAATTTTTCTTTAAATTTAGGATTTACATAATTATTGTAAATACCATGATGAGTGATTAATCTAATTGGGTAGGTTAATCTAGTTTGAAAAATTATTATTAATTAATTTAGGTTTTATTTATTTTTGAAAAGAAAAGAATTTTGAAATTGGAAAAAGAAAAAGAAAGAAATGAAAAAAAATCCAAATCTGGGCTAAAACCCATTCAATTGTCCATAGCTCAAACAAAAATTACCCAATACCCGGTCCGGTTTCCCCCCTCCCCCCAAACCAAACGGCGTCGTTTAGATAAGTATTGATCTGAGCCGTTGATCTCCCCTTGATCAAACGGCTCAGAACTGAAGCCTCATGGGTATTTAAGTGTCCGAAAACCCTTCCCCCCCTCAGAATCCCCTTTTGCTCACCACCCTCATCAGAAACACCCCTGAAACCCTAGTTAGCCGCCCCCAAATCCCCGGCCTCCGGTGGCGGCGCCACCTCCAAACGCCACCACAATTACACCCTATAGTCTCTTCACTCCCCTATTTCCAAATTCATACTCCATTACCCTCGAATATTTCCCCAGTTCCTCGAATCTTAGATAAAAATGAACCCCAGAAATCCCAAGTCAAGTTTTGGTGAAATTTCGTGCCGAATCCTATTTTATTCGTGTGTTCTTTGTAAGAGCACACGATTAACATAAGATTTGGCCGAAAAATCTGAGGATCTGAAGGCCCAGGCTCCCCTTTTATTTTTCGAACTTTTCTCAGGTATTCTTCTTTCTTTCTTTTGGTCTAATCTGTCCTTCGTTTGTTTATAAATTTTCTATTTCTTCTCCTCTTCTCGAATCATTCTTCATTTGTTCCGGAATCTATTCATTCATGCATGAGTAATTGGAGTCTTGTTAGGTTAGGTTTTAAAATTTTTAGTTTGGTTAAGTTTAATTAGTAAACCATTTAGGCTAAAGTTTAATTATTCTATGTTATCTGGTAATCAGATAACTGCTAGTTGGGCCGAATAGATCTTTGATCTTGAGGGTTGGGTTTTGGGTCTATTCCGGTTCATTTGGGGTTGAACAGTTGGGCCAAATTGACCCATGGCCCATTCGGTCTGTCTAGTATCAACAGGGGTTCTGCTAGGTTGGGTTCCTATAGTAAATAATCAGGGTTCGAGGGGTAGTCTAGGGAATTGGTCTAAGGGAATCTTGCTATAACAGACTAGGAAGCTTCTAGGAAGCTAGGGAAGGGGTTGGTTCTGATTTTCTGTTTTTTTTATAAGGGTATCTGAGCTATAATGAAAATTCAAAAGGGTGGAAAGTGCAAAACTAAGTTTGCCCTAATAGCTTGTCTATAAAGGCAGCTTTTCTTGCCTTTCAAGGCAGGCCCAAGAGCTAAAAAGAAGAAAAGCTCAGAAAAATACAAAAATGGCAGGAATTTTTACTGTTTCATTGAATTTCAGTGATTGTTGATTCCTTTTCAACTTCTGAAACTATTTTTACTCATCCGAGTGGGAAATGGACTGAACTTGGTTGTCAAAAGTTGGGTCTAAAGTTTTGTTGGGCTGTCGTGTGTTCGAGTTTGTTATATTGAGCTGTTACACATCATTTCTGGGTTGGGACTGGTTTTGCTGGCTGTTTCAATGCTAATTCTTGTTGCTTCTCCTGCTGATTTTTCATTTCTTGTCATTGTTCATTCCCAGGTACACATCTCTGCACTCTATTCGAATGTAAAGCTTGATGTGGGAATCAACAATGGAATCTGGAGCTTTGAGTTGTATTCAGTTTGAGTTTAAATTAAGAATATAACATGCTTGTCTACTCTGTTTTGCTGGAAATTCCACTTACTACCTTTCAACTATGAACAATGGGATCAACATTTAACCTCTGAATGTCGTACGACATGGTAGCCTAGTCTAAATGTCTATCTCAGATAAGTTCTTTATATATAGTCATTTTACTATTCGTTTATCTCGAGGTCAGTAGTTGGACTGGTTTAGATGTTGTTTACTCAAGATTGTTTATTTCACAGACTGTTAGATCTGATTGAAGTTGGTATTTACGTTTAACTTATGTTTTCTTCCAAAGTCTGAGTTTTGTATCACATTTTTTGGTACATTTTTAGAATTCAAGCAAGGTGTTTGTGCTCTCGAAGAACTGTGATTCAGACCATGAATTTACAGTTCGACGAGTCCCAAATCTGGTAAAATACCATCAGGATTTGAGTTCCATGCAATATGTTGATGATGTAGTTTGGGACTTGAATTTTCATTATTCCATTTGGTCCAATATTATTGTTGCATTTTATGGCAAAAATGGGTTTAGCAATGCATGAAAAGTATTACTAGAAGTTGAGTTCTACATTTTCTTTCACGTCCCAGGTCAGTGATCTAGGTATCGTGTGAATACTGGTAGTCGAAGCTTGATAGTTTGGTCACTCAAATTGAGTAACTTAGTTAATTGCTGGAACGGTGTGACTTTATCATTATCAGAATAAATTGTGTATGCAAATTTAGCATGTAATAGAGAGTAACCTCGGATTCATATTTGCTTGTAAACAGATGCGAATTTGAGTTAGCATTCTGGATGTACGTTAGTTCATGTATGACTATCTTTATGGAATTCCTTAAAGGAATTGGGCCCGGTTTGGACCGCATGGGTCAGCTTGCTAGGAAAGGGCCTTCATATTTGTATTGATTTCCCCTTTACTCCAAATGCTTCAAGTGATATTGGGCCTATAGTCAGCCCAAAACCATCTCAGACAATGTGAATGCTTGTTCTATCCCATTCAGATTTTTGGCTAATAAAAGTAATCCGAACTTCAATTTTAGGGTATGTTTAATGTTGTGGCCCGAGTTAATTAATTACCGTCCCTCAATGGGTTTGTGGTGTAATATCAACCAATATATGGCCCTCACATGTTTTAATTAGACAATAAGACAAATATTCGTAGAGAAACCTTTAGGGTCGTTTAAAATACTATCGTGGTTGTGGACACGTTCGCGTGACACAATTACGATTTCTAAAAACAAAATCGGAGTATATGTTCGCGTAACTTCGGTTAAACTTTCTTAATAATAATAAGCGTTATTAATTGTGGACACGTACGCGTGACATAATCTTTACGCGCCAAAAATGGGTACACGTACACGTGACCTGTTTCAAGATAATTTTTAATTTAAAAGCGGTTAAGAGGTGAAAACACATAGGTTTCAAAATGAGTAGGTAAACAATTTAGTAAGCAGAGTATAATCAAAAGCGACCGTGCTAGAACCACAGAACTCGGGAGTGCCTAACACCTTCTCACGGGTTAACAGAATTTCTTACCCGGATTTCTGTGTTCGCAGACCGTGAATAGAGTCAACTTTCCTCGATTCGGGATTTTAAACTGGTGACTTGGGACACCATAAATTATCCCAAGTGGCGACTCTAATTTTTTGTAAATAAACAATCCTGTTTCGATTGTCCTTTAATTGGAAAAACTCCCTTATATTTATACCTTTTATGGGGTTAGTAAAAAGGAGGTGTGACAGGAATAAGTTTGAATAATGTTATGGGATATGTTGGCACATTTGGTTGAGGTCCCGAGGGTGTCGGGTGAGTTTCGGGTGGTCAAATGGATCAATTTCATGCTTTGAAAGTAGCAGTTTTGCTGGTATTTTGTTGTAGGTATTTTGCTCTTCGCGATCGCGTAAAGGGGACTGCTATCGCGTAGACCTTTTCGGGGCTGGAGTGAAGTTGTTCTATGCATTCGCAGTAGAGGTTTCGCGATCGCCGATGTTTGAGAAGTTGTGCTTCGCGAACGCGTGGGCAAGGTCGCATTTGCATAGAAGATAGTGGGCTGGTGAGAAGTGGAAGGCATTGTTCTATGCGATCGCGTGGGGATGGTCGCAATTGCGTGAGTTGGCTTGGCAGTGCTTCGCGTAGAAGATAGTGGGCTGATGAGAAGTGGAAGGCATTGTTCTATGTGATCGCGTGGGGATGGTTGCGATCACCTGAGTTGGCTTGGCAGTGCTTCGCGATCGAGTGTATTGTTCCGCGATCGCGTAAGGTAATTGAGGGGCAGTCTATTTTTGTGCTTCACGATTGCGAGGCAGATTCCGCTATCGCGATGAAGGAATAACTGGGCAAAATGTTTAAGTTCAAATCCAGGGTTTAAGTCCAATATCACAAAAACCATTAGAGAGCTTGGGAGAAGGTGAAATTTGAGTAGATTTTTAGTGGAGCTATCGGGGTATGTATTCTTCACTCATATTTGGTTTAATTCCATAATTTAGTCTTGAATTTCATTATTTAATTTGAGAAATTAGAGTGGGAATTGGGGAAAAATGGAAGAAAAGTTTGAGGATTCATTTGGGGATTTGAATGGGCATTTGATGTACGATTTGGATGTTCTTGGTATGTATGAACTCGTGAGAGTGTAAGGATTCTAGTTTTGTGATTTTTATCGGAATCCGAGATGTGGGCCCGAGGGCCAGGTTTGGCCAATTTCGAGATTTTTGAGTTAATTCGATTTTTTTTGCTTGGGTTTTGTTCCTTTAGCGTGTATTAATGATGTTGAACTGATTTTGGCTAGATTCAGAGCAATTGGAGACTAATTCGATAGGAAAAGGCACCGCGGGCTAGAGTTTGGACCGGAGAGAGGTAAGTAATGATTGTAAATTTTGTCCTGAGGGTATGAAACCACGAATTTCACATCGTTTTTCTATATTAAGGTGACGCACACGCTAGATGACGAGCGTGGGGTCATGCACTATTAAGGATTGAGACTTAGCCCATCCCAAATGCCTGTTTTACTGTGTATTGGATTGAAAACTGTTTGCTATCATCATGTTTTGGGTTGAATGTCATATTTGGGCCTCGTGCCAACTATTTGGATCCTTAGGGGATTTTTACTGATATTTCCTCACTGATTCAATTTTATATATGTGCTCAGTCATGCTATATTATACTGTTTTCATAACTCAGTCATTTTTACTCTATTTTAACTTTTTAAATGATATTTTTGGGCTGAGCATCATATTTTACTGTTGCCCGAGAGGCATGAGAGATTTCTGATTGAGTGGGGTCGAGGGCCTGTATTGTGAGGATATTATGGGATCGGCTACGCATCGCAGCAATGTGGTATTGATTTATGATTATGAGGCCGAGGGCCCGATTTGTTACACCACGAGGTGGCTTGATATGAGGCCGAGAGCCTGTTTGATTATGCCACGAGATGGCTTATTATTGTGCTTGGGCCGTAAGGGGCCCCTTCCGGAGTCTGTACACCCCCAGTGAGCGCGGGTACCCTGGGTGAGTGATATATTGATTATTCCATGAGATGGCTTGTTATTGCACTTGGGCCGTAAAGGGTCCCTCTCAGAGTCTGTACACTCCCAGTAAGCGCGGGTACCTAGTGTGATATGTGATATAGCCCGAGGGTCTGATGTTGTTCCATATTATTGCCCGAGGGGCGGTTCTTGATTTATTTTATGCCCGAGGGGCTGATTATGAGTGATTGTGAGGTAGCCCGATGGGCTGGTTCTGTTGATATTATGCCCGAAGGGCGATTTATAATACATGTTTTGCCGAGGGGCTGCTTACATTTCTATCATGTTTACTCACTATTTTATCACTTTTGTGAAACTATTGAAAAATTGTTTTAAAAGGTTTTTACCGGAAATGAGCATGATTTATGAAGTAAATGATTTATGTACTGTGTTGGAACTATCTTGCCTTTGTTGTAGCATTTTGATGTGGTTTATGTATTTTCTTACTGCTCAGCTTTCATTTACCTTTATTACTTACTGAGTTGGAGTACTCACATTAGTCCCTGCACCTTGTTTGCAAATTCAAGTATTTCTGAACCCGGTAGCGGGTGTTGATTGCACAGAAGCAGAGTCATCGGAGTTTAGAAAGGTAACTGCCCGGCGTTCGCGGCATTGCTTTTCTCCCTCTTGTTTTTTTATATTGTATTTAGTACATTTTCAGACTTTTCTTTGTATTCAGACCTTAGTAGGTGCTCGTGACTTATAACACCCCGATGTCGGGCTTGTATATTATTTCCGCACTGTTCATTTAGACTTACATTATGAAATATTTGTTTAATTAAAGGCCTAAAATGATTCTTATTGATTAATGGTTAATTTGGGAGTTGTGTCGGCTGGCCTAGTTTCTCTTGAGGATTTTAAGATGGAAAAGTCTTAAAAAGAGGGTAAATGGGAAATGGAGAGAAAATAAAAAAAAATTGTAAAATTTTAAGTTTCCCTCTCTTGAAACACCGTCTCATATTGGAATAGGAAAAGGATTTTGGTGGGTATATATACAATTGCTCTTCTTGTAGCTCTTAAAGAGTTAAGAAGAAGGCAAGCTTCGGCTACGGCTTCGGATTCGGATTTGGATTTGGATTTAGATTTGGTCAAATGATCGATTGATTGATTAATTTTTTGGACCAAATTTATTTGTTAATAATAAATATTAACGTAATATTATCTGTGTTTGTAACGGATATGTTCCAATTCATGGATTTGTTCCAGCATGCTAATTCGTCTCCCACCATTGCCAAATGCTTGCTCCATAATAGCAAGTGATTGCTCCATTAGTTAGCATCCTGGTGCTCCGCCCACCATGGCCAAGTGCTCCACTAAATGAGGGGCAGCGGGTCCGTGTTTAGCAGCTAACTACACTATAAATAGATGGTGCAAGCAGCTTGTTGAAGACACACAGAAAGAAATCGTTCCTCTTCAGTTTACACTCAAAGTTTGGCTATACATTGCAGTCCTTCCTCTCAGAATTTCCATTCGACTTCTGAGTTCTCCTCCTTTGTTGTGCATTGTTTTAAACTACAAACAAAGCAACCGTAAGTATGATTTGTTGCCGAACTTTGTATTCGCTGAAACACTGGGATTTAAAGTACCACTACATCAGTGTGTAATTCGTTCTATCCTGGGAGGAAATAATCCATAACTTTGGGTACTAGGAGGGGATTAAATTCCTTAAGGAAACACTATGAATTCAGTGGGCTCGAATTAATTACTTTTTCATTTATATTTATGTCTATACGTTAACTTTCTTTTCTCCAGAATTATTATTTACAAATACAGCAAGTAAGAAGATAGCAACCAACAGTTTTACGATAGGTGCAATCACGATCGGATTGATTTTAGGGTCGTGACAGAAAACCAACCCCAATAATAGAGATGTACACCGGATTGATCATCTAAAGGCTGCTAACATAACGCTCCATAACCAACAAATATCACGGGGAGAACTATTACCATTCACGCTTTGGGTCATTTGGAATAATAGGAACTTTAATAACCAAAACAATACATCCCATAGAATCAACTCAAACGCTATTGTTAAACTAGCTCTAGAATTTAAATACCTGGCTACTAATCCAACAACATTTACGCTTAAAAAAATATATTAATATAAGAAGGTACATGCCACAAAAAGGATGATATAAAATTAATATTGATGGTACTTTCAACAACTCTTGCTTACAAGGAGGCATGGGAGGAGTGTTACGTAATGCCAAAGGGGAATGGATCAAGAGGCGTTTCTACAGCCATGTTTGAGGGGTCACATGAACCCATTAACTTCGGCAAAAACTCTATATATACATAGCTATATATACGTTGGGAACCCCTTAAATATTTTTCTTGGCACCCTTCATTAACAAAATTATACCTGCAGCAATGGTCCGCTTCTAAGAATAAGCCTTGCTCCTTGTCACAAGATGCACGTTTGAAACTTGCCTGCTTTAATTTTTTTGATAGTGCCCCTGTTATTCTCAAATCCTGGGTCCGCCTCTGAATGGATCACTGTCTACCACAAGAAAACACATGCAATGACTTCACTGCATGTAGAATTACAAGCTCTACAACAAGCTCTCCAACTAATTTTGCAAGAGAATCTACTACCCATCGAAGTGGAGACATATGCAAATGACGTAATGCATATGCTTGGAACTAACTACCCTACTTATGCAAATTTAATTTCACAATGTAGGTGATTAATGGGATAAGCAATGCAGAAGAGGGAGGTTGTATTAAAGATAAATTTCGTGAAGGAAACAGGGTGGCACACCTTTTGGCTAATGAAGTACTCAAACAGCCCAGCTTAAACGTTTGTTTGTCATTCTTTTACAGGAAAAAAAATGGCAAATGACAACGGAAACCGAGCTGTTTCGATGATGACTGCTAACGCATCGACAAGCCGAACACTAGTGTTGGCACCAGTAGAAAATCTCGAAAAATTTTCTAGGATTGATTTCATGCGTTGGCAGCAGAAGATGTTCTTCTACATGACTACGTTATCTCTACAGAAGTTCATCAAGGAAGATGTTCCTGATCTGCCCGATGAAACTCCAGAGAATGAACGCTTTCTTGTGATTGAGGCATGGAAGCATTCTGACTTCTTGTGCATGAATTATATTCTTAGCGGATTGGAGGATAATCTGTATAACGTCTACAGTAATGTGGAGATGTCAAAAAAACTGTGGACTACATTTGAAAAGAAATACAAAATCGAAGATGCCGGGATGAAGAAATTCGTTGCCGCAAAATTTTTGGACTATAAAATGGTAGATAGCAAGTCTGTTATTACCCAAGTCCAGGAATTGCAAGTGATCATTCATGATCTACTTGCGGGAGGTATGTATAAAATGAATAATGATGTTGAAAGTAAAAATTTTAGTGTTTTAGTTGCCTCCTTTGTGGAAAGATTTCAAGAACTACTTGAAACACAAACGAAAAGAGATGTCCCTTGAAGATCTCATTGTTCGATTGAGAATCGAAGAGGACAACAAAGTAGCTGAAAAGAAAGGCCGTGAAAACTCAACAATAATGGGAGCAAATATTGTTGAGGCTACTTCTAAAATTAAGAGAAAAAGGAAACAGGCTTATGGGCCAAGAAATAACCCAAGCAAGAAACGGTGCAGTGAAAATTGCTACAACTGTAGAAAAGCTAGACACAGATTTGTAGAGTGTCGTGCTCCAAATAAAGACAAGAAGAAGGGTCAAGCAAACATGGTTGAAAAGCACGAAGATATTGATGACTTGTGTGTTATGCTCTCTGAATGCAACCTGGTAGGAAATCCTAAGGGGTGGTGGATTGATTCTGGAGCCACTCGCCATGTTTGTGCTGTGAGGAAAGCATTTTCTATATATGCTTTTGTTGGACCCGAAGAGACGCTTTCTATGAGAAATGCTGCTACAGCAAACATTGAAGGATATGGTAAGATATTTCTCAAGATGACTTCTGGCAAGGTCATGACTTTGAACAACGTCCTTCATGTTCCCGAAATTAGGAAGAACTTAGTCTCTACTGAACTTCTTGTAAAGCACGGTTTCAAGTGCATTTTTGTATCTGACAAGGTGGTGATAAGTAAAAATAAAATGTTTGTAGGTAAAGGTTACCTTACTGAGGGCCTTTTCAAGCTGAATGTAATAGTTGTCGAAACTAATAATAAAACTTCAACTTCTTCTTACTTACTTGAGTCAAATGATTTATGGCATGTACGTTTGGGTCATATCAATTATAAAACCTTGCGGAAAATGATTAACTTGGAAGTATTGCCTAAGTTTGAATGCAAAAAATCAAAAATGTCAAATATGTGTGGAATCTAAGTATGTTAAACATCCTTATAAGTCGGTTGAAAGGAATACAAATCCTTTAGACTTAATTCACACAGATATTTGTGACATAAAGTCAATACCATTTCGCGATGGAAAGAAGTATTTCATAACTTTTATTGATGACAGTACTCGATACTGCTATGTTTACTTACTTAATAGTAAAGATGAAGCAATAGACGCATTCAGGCAATACAAAAATGAAGTTGAAACATAACTTAACAAGAAAGTCAAAATGATAAGAAGTGATAGGGGTGGTGAATATGAATCTCCTTTTGAAGAAATATGTCTAGAATATGGAATTAATCATCAAACAACAGCCTCTTACACGCCCCAATCCAATGGAATTGCGGAAAGAAAGAATCGTTCATTAAAGGAGATGATGAACGTATTGTTGATAAGTTCTGGTTTGCCACCGAACTTGTGGGGGGGAGCCGTTCTTACGGATAACCGGATACTAAATCGAGTACCTCATAGCAAAACACAATCCATTCCATATGAAAAATGGAAAGGAAGGAAGCCGAACTTGAATTATTTGAAAGTGTGGGGGTGTTTGGCAGAAGTGCATGTTCCTAAACCTAAAAGGGTAAAAATAGGACCGAAAACAGTTGATTGTGTTTTCATAGGATATGCAACCAATAGTAAAGCATATCGATTTCTGGTTCATAAATCAGAAAATCCCGACATTCATAATAATATGGTTATAGAATCAGATAATGCTGAGTTCTTTGAAAATATATATCCGTATAAAAAGGAATGCGAGTTGATTAGTGAAGGATCTAAATGACCTTGGGAAGAAACAAAAGAAAGTACATTTAATCAGGGAGGTCCAAGACGTAGTAAACGTCAAAGAACGTCTACTTCGTTTGGACCAGATTTTGTGATTTTCTTATTAGAAAATGAGCCTCGAACATTTAAAGAAGCTATGTCTTCTTCGGAATTATTGTTCTGGAAAGAGGCATTCAATAGTGAAATAGAATCCATATTGAACAATCATACATGGGAATTGGTTGATCTTCCTCCTGGAAATAAACCTTTGGGTTGTAAGTGGATTTTTAAAAGAAAAATGAAAGATGATGACACTATTGATAAATTTAAGGCAAGACTTGTTGTCAAAAGATATAGACAACGAGAAGGTCTTGACTACTTTGATACATATTCTCCAGTGACGAGAATTACGTCCATACGAATGCTAGTAGCTATAGCTGCAGTTTATGGTCTTGAAATTCATCAAATGGACGTAAAGACAGCCTTCTTAAATGGAGATTCGTAGGAAGAAATCTACATAGAACAACCTAAAGGGTTTGTGGTTCTAGGTAAAGAAAAGAAGGTATGTAGACTTGTTAAGTCTCTCTACGGACTAAAACAAGCACCCAAACAATGGCATGCGAAATTTGACCAAACAATGTTGTCAAATGGTTTTAAGATAAATGAATGTGATAAATGTATGTACATTAAAATATTCCAAATCACATAGTCATTGTTTGCCTATATATGGATGATATGCTGATAATGAGTAATGACATTGCCAACATAAATGCGACTAAGCGTATGCTAACTAGCAAGTTTGATATGAAGGACTTAGGAGTTGCTGATTTAATTCTGGGGATTAAGATCCAAAAGACTCCTTAAGGTCTGGCATTGTCACAATCTCATTATATTAATTCAGTACTTGAAAAATTCAAGCACTTAGGGTTTAAAGCTGTAAAGACTCCAATTGACGTGAATCTTGCATTAGCAAAGAACAAAGGCCAAAGCATATCACAATTGGATTATGCTCGTGTGTTAGGATGCTTAATGTACATCATGAATTGTACACAACCAGATATAGCTTGTGCTATAAGTAAACGGAGTCGATACACAAGCAATCCAGGTCAATCTCATTGGATGGCAATGAAACAAGTTTTGGGATATTTAGAACATACCCAAAACTTTGATTTGCACTACAGTAAATATCCTGCGGTGATTGAAGGATATTGTGATGCAAATTGGATCACCGGTTCAACTGATTCGATATCTACAAGAGGAGCGATATCTTGGAAGTCGTCCAAATAAACTTGTATTGCCTGCTAGACAATGGAGGATGAGTTCATAGCCTTAGATAAAGCCGGTGAAGAAGTTGAATGGCTCTGGAATTTCTTGGAAGACATTCCATTTTTTCCCAAACTGTTGGCACCAATATGCATACATTGCGATAGCCAAGCGGCAATTGGAAGGGCTGGGAGCGTTATGTATAACGGTAAATCTCGTCATATACGATGAAGACATAAAACCATTAGGCAACTACTCTCTAGAGGAATTATCACGATTGACTATGTAAAGTCAAGTGATAATGTGTCGGATCCACTTACAAAAGGCCTAACTAGAGAGGTAGTTGAGAAATCATCGAGGGAAATGGGACTATGGCCGAGAACAAGTCATTGTGGCAGTAAATCTACCTAGAAGACTGGAGATCCCAAGATCTAGGTTCAAGGAGATCAAACAAAGTCATTAATGACGATTCAACATTGTCAACAAAAATTTTGGTCCATTCTCGTGATGAGACAATGTTCAGTACCAAGGATAAAGTATTAAGGCTTTTTAATGATTTCTAAATTTGATACGGGGTATATCAAATAGTGTATCTACAGGATGACACGTTTAGAAATCACCTATATAAGTGTGAAGTGTTAGCCGCTTCAAGGAGAATTTTGCAAGGCCAATTCTCTACGCACTTATGAAACCAGGCGGTGTTCATGGCTGAAACAAACACAACAATGAGAACCAAAGATGGTTAAGGGTTGATTGTGTGACTTATCATTGTCTAGGTATACACTAAAGTTCGACGGTTCAAAGATATCAAATCTACCGATTGACCGAGTATATTCGACATAAGTTCACTACGGAAAGCTCAAAGGGAAACCTACTTATCCAGATGCAATTAATCCTTGCTTGCAAATCACACAAATTTTTCATGCATACTTCCATGATATAGCCATTCCCCATTCATGTGGGGGATTGTTGAGGATTTTAAGATGGAAAAGTCTTAAAAAGAGGGTGAATGAGAAATGGAGGGAAAATAAAATTTTTTGTAAAATTTTAAGTTTCCCTCTCTTGAAACATTGTCCCATATTGGAAGAGAAAAAGGATTTTGGTGGGTATATATACAATTGCTCTTCTTGTAGCTCTTAAAGAGCTAAGAAGAAGTCAAGCCTCGCGCCTTCGCCTTCGTGCTGGCTCGGCTCAGCTTCGGATTTGGATTTGGATTTGAATTTGGATTTGGTCAAATGATCGATTGATTGATTAATTTTTTGGACCAAATTTATTTGTTAATAGTAAATATTAACGTAATATTATCCGTATTTGTAACGGATATGTTCCAATCCGTGGATTTGTTCCAGCAGGCTAATGCGTCTCCCACCATTGCCAAATGCTTGCTCCATAATAGCAAGTGATTGCTCCATTAGTTAGCATCCTGGTGCTCCGCCCACCATGGCCAAGTGCTCCACTAAATGAGTGGCAGCGGGTCCGTGTTTAGCAGCTAACTACACTATAAATAGATGGTGCAAGCAGCTTGTTGAAGACACACAGAAAGAAATCGTTCCTCTTCAGTTTACACTCAAAGTTTGGCTATACATTGCAGTCCTTCCTCTCAGAATTTCCATTCGACTTCTGAGTTCTCCTCCTTTGTTGTGCATTGTTTTAAACTACAAACAAAGCAACCGTAAGTATGATTTGTTGCCGAACTTTGTGTTCGCTGAAACACTGGGGTTTGAAGTACCGTTACACCAATGTGTAATTCATTCTATCCTGGGAGGAAATAATCCATACCCTTGGGTATTAGGAGGGAATTAAATTCCTTAAGGAAACACTGTGTATTCAGTATGCTCGAATTAATTACTTTTTCATTTATATTTATGTTTATACGTTAACTTTTTTTTCTTCAGAATTATTATTTATAAATACAGCAAATAAGAAGATAACAACCAACAATTTCACGATAGGTGCAATCACGACCGGGTTGATTTTAGGGTCGTAACAGAAAACCACCCCCAATAATGGAGATGTACACCGGATTGATCATCTAAAGGCTGCTAACATAACGCCCATAACCAACATATGTATGGGGAGAAATATTACCATTCACGCTTTGGGTCATTTGGAATAATAGGAACTTTAATAACCAAAACAATACATCCCATAGAATCAACTCAAACGCTATTGTTAAACTAGCTCTAGAATTTAAATACCTGGCTACTAATCCAACAACATTTACGCTTAAAAAGTATATTAATATAAAAAGGTATATGCCACAAAAAGGATGATATAAAATTAATATTGATGGTACTTTCAACAACTCTGGCTTACAAGGAGGCATGGGAGGAGTCTTACGTAATGCCAAAGGGGAATGAATTAAGAGGCGGACCTATATATACATAGATGTATATACGTTGGGGACCCCTTAAATATTTTTCTTGGCACCCTCATTAACAAAATTACATCTGCGGCAATGGTCCGCTTCTAAGAATAAGCCTTGCTCTTTGTCATAAGATGCGGGTTTGAAACTTGCCTGCTACAACTTTTTTGATAGTGCCCCCGTTATTCTCAAATTCTGGGTCCGCCTCTGAATGGATCACCGTCTACCACAGGAAAACACATGCAATGACTTCCATGTAGAATTACAAGCTCTCCAACGTAATGCATATGCTTGAAACTAACTACCCTACTTATGCAAATTTAATTTCACAATGCAGGTGATTAATGGATAAGCAATGCAGAAGGGGGAGGTCATATTGAAGCATAAATTTCGTGAAGGAAACAGGGTGGCACACCTTTTGGCTAAGGAAGCACTCAAACAGCCCAGCTCAAATAAATTATGTATTTTTGTTAAACCCCCAGACTTCGTGGTGGAAGCCTACCTCAAAGAGCAGGGAGGTTTTCATTATGTAAGAAATATTTCTACTAGTGTATGTTATAAGCTGGCTATTCTAGGAAATCTAAATGCCCTACGAGGCATAACTGTAGCCCAGCGTGGTACTAATGAAGACAATGGTGCACTGGCACCAACTGTTACCTAGTTTTGTACATATAATAAATAAAATGTCTTTCTGCTTCAAAAAGACAATATGCAGTTGGCTTCTAAAATGTATAACAATATACATATATAAATTGAATGTGATAAGTCAATTGCTATGATTCTAATGAATCATGGTAATTAATTAAAGTTTATGGTCCTATTTCTTGTGTGAATTATGTATAATACTCATGTTAATACATTGGTCTATAGTGCTACATATGTTTTTTCACAAAGCTATTACAGGATTAAGCTGATTTTTTTACCAGTTACATAAGCAAA
This sequence comes from Nicotiana tabacum, assembly GCF_000715075.1. Lineage (NCBI taxonomy): Eukaryota > Viridiplantae > Streptophyta > Magnoliopsida > Solanales > Solanaceae > Nicotiana > Nicotiana tabacum. The sequence continues at coordinate 5,236,833 of NC_134087.1, forward strand.
GAGTAAAAAGAATATCTTGTGAACAACAAAACTAACATAAGGATTCTAAACCAAGAACAAATTAGAGCAGATGGAGATTTTCGCAAGTGACTCCACAACCTGATTGGCCTCCCTAAAGCAATGAATGATGTGAGACAGAGGATGCACATGGGTGAAAGCAGTGTCAAATGATACTGCTTCGTCGAAAAAAAATATTAAATGTAGGTATTCTATTTTTTGAAGATCTTTGAGGGTGCATTTTTGTTAAAAATTTGAGGGTAAGGACAATTGCACCAATACCTCCTTTTCCAATAATATTCAACTAAACCTTTTTTATTTATTTATGTAAATACGACATCGCTTACAAAATATTTTGATTATGTCCCTGGATGCGAATATCTTCTTGATCAAGAATCTAAATTGTGTCACTAATCTGCTTCAGTTTGAGATTAATCACATTCCTTTTAACAACATATTAACCATAACTAGAGAGTCAAGTTTAAGCCAGAGTTTGGTACAGCCCAGTTGAGTACACAAAGTTGCACCAATTTATTTGTTTGTTCCATTTTAATGAAATGAAATTTCTTCTTATCCCCAAAACTTGACTGAGCTCCAGCTTCCCCAAATATCCAAGCAAATTATAATAGAGATAATATTCAGCAGCAATTTATGGATGTTATTTTTTATTATGCCTCCCATTAATTCCCTCCTTCACCTAGCTTCAAATAAATTGAAACTTTGAAATGCTTAGCAGAGGGATCCACGATTTGGACTTATGGGGTTGAGTTTAAAATTCCAGCAATATTTGGTTCAAAATCTACTATATATGCTAATTTAGTGTATTTTATATATATATATAAGGTCTGAGCTAAAATTATTGAGTCTCGACGAAGCCATAATTCCTACACTACACATGTCCCTGGTGTTTTATGTATTTTGAAGTACAATATATGGCAAAATTTACTAGTTATATCTAATATAGGAGTACATTTTAATACTAGAGGCTTCAAGTAGAGGAGTTAAAAGCCTCTCCACTATTAATTTTAATGATTGATATAATTGTGTGGAATATTAGGGGATAAAGTCCCTAGAGGCTTTCGAAAGGTTGAAGTTCTATGTGATTCACATAGTACACCTTATTTTACTTCAAGAGCCTTTTGTGGATGCTGGAACAATTGAATCTTATACAATAAGGCTAGCTTATGATGGATGTCATGCAAATGTAAATGGCAAGATTTGGTCTATATGGTCAACAGAAGTAAATGTGAGTATTATAGCAGATGAAAAACAAGAGGTTCTATGCAAATTAATAAAAAAGAAAGCAATGAATTTTTCTGGGTAACTATTTTTTATGCTAAGAATATAGGACATCTCAAAGTATCTTTATTATAAGAAAGTTTAAAGATATGCAACAATTACATAAATGGGCCTTGGTGCATAACTGGAGACTTCAATATGATTATGAATTCTGATGAAAAAGAAGGGAGAAAACCCACATAGAATGGAGAAAATGTTGGAAAAAAATAATATCCCACGTAGGAAAAATATCCACGATAAAAAATAATAACACAAGAGAGTAATAAAGATACCAAGTTTTTTTAATGGGGTAAAATACAACATTCGAGCGGAGTAATATTACCATTATAGTATTACAACTTAGCAATGCCAAGAGACTACTACAACTTCGAAAGAAATAACATTTTTTATTTTAAACACCTTACTATAATATTACTCACACTCACTATTTATCTCACAGACTACAATCTGTGAATTACTCTCTCGAACTTCAGTTGATTTTTTCTCGTTTTGGTGTGCCCAAACAAGAAGAATTGAGCCCCTATTTATAGGAGAAATTTCCAAAGTTTGGACCAATCAGAAGGCTCAATTTCATTGCAATTTGCAAAGCAAAATTGCCACCACCCAAACTTTGTTTTGGTTTCACTAACTTGTTGCAACTTGCAACTTAAAACTTTTTTGTTTTTTTCATTATTAAACAAGTTGTCATTGCAACTTGTATCTTTTTTATTTTAATTATTTCAACAGGGACCCCACAAATTTCCCCCTTAGTTTTAATTTTTCTTTTTCATTCCAAGACTTGATCTCAACATCTGAAAATCTTCAAATTTGAGAGGTTTCGTAAGAATATCAGCAACTTGATCATGAGATTTCACATACTTGAGCTCGGCTTCCTTTTTGGTAGTGCATTCTCTGATGAAGTGATACCTTGTGTCTATATGCTTGCTTCGATCATGATACACTAGATTCTTCGCGAGTGCTTGCGCTGGTTTGTTGTCAATACAAATCCTTGTAGCTTCAATTTATGGCAAATTGAGCTCCTTCAACAATCTTCTCAGCCAAATAACATGATATATACAAGATGTTGCTGCTATATATTCAGCTTCATAAGTCAAGAGAGTAACAATTAATTATTTCTTTGAACTCCAAGAAACAACAGAATCACCCAAGAAAAATACAAAACCACTTGTACTTTTTCTATCATCAATATCTCATGCATAATCACTATCATAAAATCCCACAAGGTTGAAATAATTAGAAGAAGAATAAAATAATCCAAAGTCAATCATACCTTTTAGGTAACGAAATATTCTTCTAGTGACTTTCAAATAAGTGGAGGTAGAAGCTTCCATGAAGTGACTTACTACTCTAACTGCAAAGAGTATATCTGACCTGGTACAAGCCAAGTACCTTAAATTTCCCATAAGACTTTTGAAAAATGTGGGATCCACTTTTTCTCCTTCATCAAATTGGGACAATTGTGTCTCACTTTCCATCTGTGTGTTCATGGGGTTGTAATCAGGCATGTTGAACTTCTTCAATATCTCTTTTGTATAGCTTTCTTGAGAGATAAAAATTTCATCCTCCATCTGCTTAATTACTTCTAGGCCTATGTAATATAACATGGGCCCTACGTTTGTCATTTCGAACTCACGGGACATATCTTTCTTAAAAGCTTCAAACAAACTTGGGTTATTGTCCGTGAAAATAAGATCATCAACATAAAGACAAACAAGATATCTCCATTAGTATGAACTTTAAGGTAAAGAGCATATTCATGGAGACAACGAGTAAACTCATTGTCTTGAAAATATTTGTCGATGCAACTATTCCATGCTCGTGGGGCTTGCTTTAATTTGTATAAAGCTTTCGTCAACCACAAATTTTATCTTCATGGTTTTTTACCACGAATCCCAATGGTTGTCCAACATAGACTTCTTCTTCAAGATAGCCATTCAAGAAGTTTGACTTGACATCTAGTTGATGGATCTTCTACTTCATTTGCGCCGCCAAAGAGATCAGCAAACGAATCGTCTCCATGTGGGCAACAGGTGCATAGACTTCTTCTTAGTCAATGCATTGCCTTTGCTTGTAGCCTTTAGCTACAAATCGTGTCTTGTATCTCTCCGCATCTCCATCAGCATTCTTCTTTGTCTTGTATATCCATTCACTCTAATTGTTCGCTGACCTTTGGGAAGAGTTGTTAACTCTCAATCATTGTTCTTCTTTATTGCCTAGATCTCTTCTTCCATGGCTTGTCTCCACCTTTTGTGTGAAACAACTTCATCAAAGTTCATTGGTTCACTATCAGCAAAGAGACAATATTAAAAATTAAAATTAATAACTTCTTATGCGTCATCATAGAGCTCTTGAATACTCTTCGTCGCGGTTGTTCATCTGAACTTTGTTGAGAAGAAGGAGATGCAACATTGGTTGGAGAAGAAGGTGGAGTTGTATCCTGCACAGGTTCCACGGTCTCTCGTTCTTCTTCATCACCAAAGTATAGAAGAAAATCATATGAAGTTTCTTCCTGAGCTTCCCAATTCTATGTCGATTCTTCATCAAATTCAACATCGCAACTTACCACCACCTTGCCGCTGATTGGGTGGTATAACTTGTAGCCTTTTTAATTCGTATCATAGCCAACAAACACATGCTTGACACTTTGATCGTCAAGATTCATTCTCCCTTGATGTGGCACATGAGCATAGGCTATGCTCCCAAAGATTCTCAAGTGCTTAACACTTGGGTTTCTTCCACTCTATACTTCTTGAGGGGTTTGATCTCTAACATTCCTTATTGGAGACCTGTTGTTCAAATAAACTGCACAAGAAACAGCTTCAGCCTAAAATTTCTTGGGCATTGTCACACCTCCTTTTTGCGCGCCCGCCCCGAAGGGTTAAGATGCGCGGGTGGAGTTTTTCCAATTCAAGTGACAATATTCGAAATGGGATTATTTATTTAATTCAGAGTCGCCACTTGGGAAAGGTTTGGCTTTTGGTGTCCCAAGTCACCGGTTTATCTTGAATCCCAAATCGAGGAGATTTTCGACTTTTCCAAATGAAGTCTGCGAACCAGAAATTCTAAGCAAGGAATTCTGTTGACCCGAGGGAAGGTGTTAGGCACCCTCGAATCCCGTGGTTCTAGCACGGTCGCTTAAATTGTTATAATAGCTAAATATCTGATTTAAATACATGTTGTAACTTATGTGCTTTTATTAAGTTTTAACCGCTTTTGTTATTATCATTTATTTTACAGAATTGCAACGTCGTGAAAATGCGTCTCGAACCACGTCACAATCAATGCACCCGTGATTGTCGACACATTTGGACTTCGTTGAGATTTGGATTTGGGTCACATTAATGTGCACCCGAATTTAAGAATGTGATTTAATTAAACCGCGCCAACAGAACCTAACGCGTTATTATCTTTGTAGAAGGCCATGAAATTTATTAAATGGCCTATCTTGAATTCTAAATAATTATCGTCAGTTGTTGAGGGCCCCGCAATTGTTTTTTTTTTATTTTTGGGCGAGGCTTGTCTTATTATTTTTAGAAGGGTATCCTACAGTGACTACATTTCTATTATTTTTATTTCCAGAGATAGAAGAAAAGAAAGTGTGTGTGCTAATTGAAGTATATACTTCAGCTTAAACCAAACTCCTGTCAATTTTGATTGATTACTTTTAAGGTAAAAAGGACGTCATGCCTTTTACGAAAATGATTTGGTCGAATAAAAGATTACATATGAGATAGATGAAATGCAATACTTAATCCGAACATTTCTTAATTTGAACTTAACTGAACTTATTTGAACTGGGTTAAAGGATAACTGGCGAAGTAAAATGCTTTAATTTATCATATACGAGTTAGCGAAATACAACGTTTAATCCGAGCATTTCTTGTATTGAGCTTAACCAAACTTATATGGGCTAGTCTTAAAAAAAAACTAAATGAAACAGAAAACGGTATTGTGTAAAGTCGAAATATGCATACTTATACTAAACAGACAATTGTCGAGCTCAAATACAAAGGGGTGAAACTCAGTCGGCTATCAGTATACTCTTTTGAACTATTGAAACATAAGCTAAATCAATTTCCACAAGGCCTGTTAATGTACTATGAATATTACAGCAAATGCTTGAACTTCTTCAACCTTTTTCATTTCATGCTTTCAAACTGTTCCAATTACATCAATATGGGACTTGAAATGTGTACCTGAAAATGCTGAAAGTGCAAAGGAGAAGGAGAAGAAGATGGGAATCAGCAGCAGCCAAAAGGCAGAATTAACAGTAGCAGCAGGACAAAATGCAGCAGCAATAGCGAGCAAGATAGCAGCAACAATCAGAACAGCACAACAGAAAGGATTCTGTTGCGAGATGGAACTAGAGTTGAAGGAGAACAACTCGATGAAACAGCACACAGTGCGATACTCCAGACAGTCCAATTCCGGAATATACCAATGCAGCAGAACACTAACAATAATCTCGATTGAAGAAAGAACACTGCCTAACGTATTGACAATAAATGAACTTCAGACAAACAAGACCAAATTTCTGATTTCTTAGTCTGTTTTCTCTCTTTCTTGCTCTCTTTCTATTCTTGTCAACTCTCTCTTTTCTTTCTATCTTCACAGTGTGTGTGTGTTTTTCTCCCCCTCTTTCGGTGTATGTCCATCCTCCTTTTATAAGCCTCAACCCCAGCCCTTTATCAGCCTGTTGGATTAATCAAATAACCCCTCCCATGTGCTGCCCTTTTTCAGTTCCACTTAGCTACTTAAGTATTAGAAAGTTCCCATCATATTCTCTTGGCATGCTTACCTTTTGTGATGTTTATTATTTCTGAAACTAAAGTAGGGTGTGGGCAACAGAATATATCTGACAGCATATGCTGTCAAACCAATTTAAAAATTGAAAGCCCTTTTATGCAGGAGAAAACAGGCTGTGCACAAGGCACATGAGGTGCACCAATGCACATGCTGTGCCAAGTGCACATGCCCTCCATTTCAGAACTTTAAACAAAATAATCCTTTTTACATTACTGATCAATTCAAACAAGTTATAAGTAAACAAAAACTGGTTCTTAATTGACCCAACACATGCTTAGCAGAAGTAAGTTGATTTGTTATTGTTCGGACAGTTGAAACTAATCGACGACTCATGTTGACTCGACTATATTAGCATTAACATACACAATCGTAGCCAAAAAAATCAAGCATTTAAACAATATCGATACATGGTTTGAGTTATACTGACTAAACAGAAATGCACTCGAGGAGTTAACTAGTCAGTCCAAACTCGAAACACAAACATTACACTTGCCTTATCAGAATAGGAGGGGGGATTTAGACAAACACAGAGGTTTAAGTAAAGTGAACAAACAAAAGTTGATAAAATCAAAACAAATATGAACAGACTTTTTAAACAATCAAACGGACTAAAACAATAAAGGAAAGAAAGAAACTTACCTCAACCGTAAAAGATCAAAACCTTAACTCGGACTTGGTCAGGCCTTTCTTAAGGCTGAACGGACTTTAAACGAAGTGTTTCTCATGAGAAACACTTCGATTAAATTCCATTAGACCTTAATCTCTTCGGTTGAACCAGTGACGGAACATGCACAGGGAAAACTAGAGTTCAAAAACTTAGATCCGGGATTCGTGTTTCCCTGGTTAGATTCGGACCAAACCAAGTATGGTTTGGTCACGAGGAGGGTCTGGGGAGTGTCTGGTATGAAACTGGGGTTGGTTGGGTTAGATCGAGTTTTGACTCGAATCTTCAAATGAAGATTCGAGGGCCTGGGGGGTGATTCGAACCATGGGGTTGGTAGATTTGGGTTCAGGATGGCATGGGGGTTCTATGGTGTTCAGGGCTAGGCCACCGGCGTTCATGCCGCCGGTCTTCAATGGTGAAGAGTACAGGGGCGGCTCTAGGGTTTGTGGGTTTGGGTGAAGACGACGAGGCTGGGGTATTGGATAGGGGGTAGGGTAAGGATCTAGGCTTATATAGTTAGTGGGTGGGTTGATCTCAACCGTTAGATCAATCTAGATCTACGGTTTGGATCTGAGGGTCTTAAGTGAAACGGTGTCGTTTCAGGTGTTGAGGGTTGGGGTCGGTCCGGGTGAGACGGGTCGGGTTTATTGGTGGGTTATGGGGAATTGATCTTGGCCGTTGATCACTCTGAGATCAACGGCCCAGATCAGGCACGACTCAAACGACGTCGTTTGGACGTCCCAGGCATCAGGTGGTGTTGGACCGGGCAGGCTTGGATTTTGGGCTGTTTGTTTGGGCCAATTTTGTTAAAATTGGCCCAAGTCCGGAAGGGAAGGGGTATATTTTTTATTTATATATTTATTTTTTTTTATTTTTTTATTTATTTATTTCTGATTTATTTCAAAACAAAACTAAGCCAAAAAAATCAAAATTTAAAATTAAATACACACTCAATACAATTATTTGCACACACACTAAAGTATTTCAAAACAGGTAAAGTCAAACCAAATAAAATCACGGACGAAAATGCCTATTCATGATTTTCTATTTAACGACCGGATTACGGTTTGAATTATGCAGGACACATATATTTTTTGATTTTTATTTTAATAAAGTAAATAAATAAAAATGGGTCAAAGTCACAAATAAATCAACAAGGTGCCGCACAGAAATCCGAAAATTGTACAACAGGACCAATTTTATTCTTTTGGAGTGACTGTCGCGCAAAACAAAAATCACGTGCTCACAGCTGCCCCTCTTTGTTCGGAAACATGCAGGGTTTTCGTGCAAAGATAAAGTGAGCGTGTATGAGTGATTTTTGCCTATAGACCACTCCGTATGAAGCATTTTTTTTGAAAGATCTGACCGAATCTTGCTTCAAAGATTTCCTACATATCCTGGGCTAAACAGGAATCAGGTCAATGTAGTTCGGGAAGTTTTGGTAGCTGGGACTACCATGGGATTGCAATGCTTGCTGCTGCTGTTGTCACTGCTACGTTACTGGCCGCCTTATTACAACCAAACGAAAATTAGAAACTGAACTAACTACTTATACGTATGTCAACTGCTAGTTACAAGATTCCTATCTATGATTCTTTCACGACTTGATCTTGGGTCTTAGCTGATTCTGCTTGTAGACTCTGATCTGAATCTTGATGCTTGCGAGTTGCGGCGACTGGTTTAATCTCCGGGATACCGAATAAAATGTGACTGGCAGAGTTCGGGACCTCAGTCAAATGTAGGAGTCGATCTGCTTTTCCTTTACTCTGATATCTCGGAATGTCTTTTTTGTTTTGTCTTTTTCTTCTTTGATTCTGAGTTGAGACTCGTCTCGTAGGTCATTTCGATCCGTGTGGCTCGAGGTTAGACCTGCGGGAAAAAACAAACAAACGAACGAAATTTTCTGCCCCAGTTTCACTAGGAAAATTTCGTTAATTATTTACCCGGAAGTTCATAAAATTGATGAAAGAGGATATGCATGCTCAGTTCAGGGTTGGAGTCCTAACACCGGCTAGCTGGGGAGAGGTTCGGTTTGGGGTTTAAAACCCTAATGCCGAACAAAGGAAGAATTCAGTTTAGGGTTTAAAACCCTAATGTCAATTGCATGGAAAAACTCAGTTTAGGGTTTAAAACCCTAATGCTGGCTGGAAGAAAAAGTTCAGTTTAGGGTTTAAAACCCTAATGCTGACTAAAAGAAAAAGTTCAGTTTAGGGTTTTAAAACCCTAATGCTGACTAAAAAGAAAATTCAGTTTAGGGTTTAAAACCCTAATGCTGACTAAAAGGAAAATTCAGTTTAGGGTTTAAAACCCTAACGCTGATTGCATGAAAAAGCTCAGTTTAGAGTTTAAAACTCTAATGCTGGCTGAAAGGAAAAAGTTCAGTTTAGGGTTTAAAACCCTGATGCTGACTAAAAGGAAAATTCAGTTTAGGGTTTAAAACCCTAATGCTGATTGCATGGAAAAGCTCAGTTTAGAGTTTAAAACTCTAATGCTGGCTGAAAGGAAAAAGTTCAGTTTAGGGTTTAAAACCCTAATGCTGACTAAAGGAAAATTCAGTTTAGGGTTTAAAACCCTAATGCTGATTGCATGGAAAAGCTCAGTTTAGAGTTTAAAACTCTAATGCTGGCTGAAAGGAAAAAGTTCAGTTTAGGGTTTAAAACCCTAATGCTGACTAAAAGGAAAATTCAGTTTAGGGTTTAAAACCCTAATGCTGATTGCATGGAAAAGCTCAGTTTAGAGTTTAAAACTCTAATGCTGGCTGAAAGGAAAATTCAGTTTAGGGTTTAAAACCCTAATGCTGATTAAAGGAAAATTCAGTTTAGGGTTTAAAACCCTAATGCTGATTGCATGGAAAAGCTCAGTTTAGAGTTTAAAACTCTAATGCTGGCTGAAAGGAAAAAGTTCAGTTTAGGGTTTAAAACCCTAATGCTGACTAAAGAAAAATTCAGTTTAGGGTTTAAAACCCTAATGCTGATTGCATGGAAAAGCTCAGTTTAGAGTTTAAAACTCTAATGCTGGCTGAAAGGAAAATTCAGTTTAGGGTTTAAAACCCTAATGCTGATTAAAGGAAAATTCAGTTTAGGGTTTAAAACCCTAATGCTGATTGCATGGAAAAGCTCAGTTTAGAGTTTAAAACTCTAATGCTGGCTGAAAGGAAAATTCAGTTTAGGGTTTAAAACCCTAATGCTGATTAAAGGAAAATTCAGTTTAGGGTTTAAAACCCTAATGCTGATTGCATGGAAAAGCTCAGTTTAGAGTTTAAAACTCTAATGCTGGCTGAAAGGAAAAAGTTCAGTTTAGGGTTTAAAACCCTAATACTGACTAAAGGAAAATTCAGTTTAGGGTTTAAAACCCTAATGCTGATTGCATGGAAAAGCTCAGTTTAGAGTTTAAAACTCTAATGCTGGCTGAAAGGAAAAAGTTCAGTTTAGGGTTTAAAACCCTAATGCTGACTAAAGGAAAATTCAGTTTAGGGTTTAAAACCCTAATGCTGATTGCATGGAAAAGCTCAGTTTAGAGTTTAAAACTCTAATGCTGGCTGAAAGGAAAAAGTTCAGTTTAGGGTTTAAAACCCTAATGCTGACTAAAGGAAAATTCAGTTTAGGGTTTAAAACCCTAATGCTGATTGCATGGAAAAGCTCAGTTTAGAGTTTAAAACTCTAATGCTGGCTGAAAGGAAAAAGTTCAGTTTAGGGTTTAAAACCCTAATGCTGACTAAAGGAAAATTCAGTTTAGGGTTTAAAACCCTAATGCTGATTGCATGGAAAAGCTCAGTTTAGAGTTTAAAACTCTAATGCTGGCTGAAAGGAAAAAGTTCAGTTTAGGGTTTAAAACCCTAATGCTGACTAAAGGAAAATTCAGTTTAGGGTTTAAAACCCTAATGCTGATTGCATGGAAAAGCTCAGTTTAGAGTTTAAAACTCTAATGCTAGCTGAAAGGAAAATTCAGTTTAGGGTTTAAAACCCTAATGCTGATTAAAGGAAAATTCAGTTTAGGGTTTAAAACCCTAATGCTGATTGCATGGAAAAGCTCAGTTTAGAGTTTAAAACTCTAATGCTGGCTGAAAGGGAAAAGTTCAGTTTAGGGTTTAAAACCCTAATGCTGACTAAAGGAAAATTCAGTTTAGGGTTTAAAACCCTAATGCTGATTGCATGGGAAAGCTCAGTTTAGAGTTTAAAACTCTAATGCTGGCTGAAAGGGAAAAGTTCAGTTTAGGGTTTAAAACCCTGATGCTGACTAAAGGAAGATTCAGTTTAGGGTTTAACCCTAATGCCGATTGGCTGGGGATAAAGCTCTAGAGATCTACACGATCAATTTTCTGAGTTTTCTTGTTTTAATAGAAAAATAAGAGGGAGTTTTGCGGGAACTTACCTTTTGAGTGAATTCCTTATTGCCAAAATGTTTCTTGTACCCGTGTACCTTCTTCTTTGGGCGACACCTGCTTCTTGCACGGTTGTCTTGGATTAATACCTGTTTCAACTTAAAGAACAATTGTTAGTTCGAAAATGACGGTCGGTTCGGTGACCTTGATCGTTTCCAATTGCTTTGTTGCATCTCTATTTATGTTGCGGAATCACGCCATTGATTTGATTCGAACGGCGAAACCTTTAGACTGCTCAGGCTTGTATTTCCGGATTCTGTGATGACTTGCTTCGTAAGGCTCTTTTTTTTTTTTTTTTTTTTGTGTCCCGTTTTGCTTGGAGGTTCACAACGGGGATTTTATTGGAGGTATTTTGTGGGGATTTGTATAAAAGGGAAGCTCTGTGGGGAATATTTACAGAGTGGATTCTTTGTGTGGATTTTTGTACAATGGGCATGCTGGGGATTTATTTCAAAGTGGGATTTCTAGGATTTGTTGGGGTAAGCTTGTTGGGGAATGTTTACAAAAGGACTCGCTGGGATGTGCTGGGGAGATTCCATTTTTTATTATTTTTTTTTTTGTATATTGGGGAGACTCCGTGGGAGATTGTACAATAGAGACTCTGTGGGGATTTGTACAGGGGGAGATTTTGTGGGGATTTGTCCGAAGGTGGACTTGCTGGGGAAGATTTCAAGATTTCTCTCTTTTTCCTTTACTCCGGAACAACAATCAAACGTCATGATTCATCATGCTTGGGTAATCATATCAACGAGATGAGGTGCTTTCCTTCATGAGACGGGATTCCGTGCAAACAAACCATGCCACCTACTCTTTCCGGTGTGTCCTGAACTCGGGGTTAAAATGCAAAAGGGATTCGAAAAGAAACAAAGCAGGGGAAAACAAATCAGAAAAGGAATACCCTTTTCGGGACGAGAAAGACTTATCTGAGGAAGATAACGCTGGCTTTAAATGACATGACATGCTCTTTGGACTGGACGTCCGACCTTCCATGAACTTGCGTTTTCCTGAGCCAGAAACAGATCTGTGATTCCAACACCGGTGGAACTTTTGCCGAGACCTTCCTGTGGTGGCGTCATTCCTTTTCGGCCAACAGCGCCCTTTGCGAGTTTTCACTGGCTGACCTCTCTCGTTTCTCTTCCTGTCATCGCTTGATAGCACTCTTTGCGAGTTTTTACTAAACAAGCTCTCTCATTTTGGTTTCTCTACTCCCGTCGCCTCACGGTGCCCGAAGGTTTTCACCGCCGAGACTCTCTCATTTTATTTCTCTCAACTCAGGGTGTACTGGTTTCCATTTGTGATGCTTATTGGTTTCCCACTATCTTTGGTAATTGATTTGAAGGCTTGTACTTGGTAAAGAGAGGTAGCTGATACTAAAACTTCTCAAGTGTCCGACATGCCCCGGTTTTCAATTTCAGGGTGGATGGGATTTTGTTGTTGGTGTGACTGAACCTCAGGGAGAGGCTGCCTACGTATCCTTTCGGAATCAAGTCAAACGTAGTTCAGGCCTCAACCAACGTTTTGTTTTGTTTTGTTTTCTTTTTTTTTTTTTTTTTTTTGTAAGCGGCTCGAAAGTTGGTAGAGAGAATTGGGTAGTGTTTGGGGAGTAGTGGGGAATAAACACCTTCGCCATTTTCAAACGTGTCAGGACCACTTGGAGTATGACTTAGACGTAGTACCTCTTGACTGAATCTGCATTCACCGCTGTGTCAGGGTCATTTCCTTCGATATCACCTAAATACAATGCTCCTCTTGGCAATATTTTCCTTACGATGTATGGGCCTTTCCAATTTGGGGCAAACTTTCCTTTTGCTTCTTCATGATGCGGCAGAATACGCCTCAGTACTAGCTGACCTACTTCGAAATTCCGGGGTCGGACTTTCTTGTTGTAAGCACGGGCCATCCTTCGTTGGTATAACTGTCCGTGACAAACTGCAGCCATCCGCTTTTCATCAATCAACGTCAATTGCTCTAACCGAGTCTTAACCCACTCGCTGTCCTCGATTTCTGCTTCGACAATGATTCGAAGTGAAGGAATCTCTACCTCTGCCGGTATTACGGCCTCGGTCCCATAAACCAAAAGATAAGGAGTCGCTCCCACCGATGTGCGTACCGTAGTGCGGTACCCCAATAATGCAAAAGGTAACTGCTCATGCCACTGTCGGGAACTTTGTATTGTTTTCCTCAAAATCTTCTTGATGTTTTTATTTGCAGCTTCCACAGCACCATTGGCTTTTGGCCAATAAGGAGTGGAATTCCTGTGTGTTATCTTGAGTTGCTCGCACACATCTCCCATCAAGTGACTGTTCAAGTTTGCTGCATTATCTGTAATGATAGTCGCAGGAATACCGAAGCGACAGATAAGATTTGAGTGTACAAAATCCACTACAGCTTTCTTGGTGACCGACTTGAGAGTGATAGCCTCTACCCATTTTGTGAAGTAATCGATGGCAACCAGTATAAACCTGTGTCCATTCGAAGCCTTTGGTTCAATTGGTCCAATGACGTCCATGCCCCAAGCGACAAATGGCCAAGGTGCGGACATGGGATGCAGTTCCGTGGGAGGTGCATGAATCAAATTACCGTGCACCTGACACTGATGACACTTCCGAACGAAACTAAAGCAATCCTTTTCCATGGTCATCCAGTAATAACCTGCTCGAAGGATTTTCTTTGCCAAGACATACCCGTTCATGTGAGGTCCACACACACCTGCGTGTACTTCGTGCATGATCTTTCTCGCTTCCTCGATATCGACACATCTTAGGAGATTGAGGTCCGGAGTCCTCTTATATAACAATTCACTGCTCAAAAAGAAACCACTTGCATGTCGCCTAATGGTCCTCTTTTGATCTCCGGTTGCATGCTCGGGGTATTCTTGTGTCTTCAGGAATTTCTTGATGTCATGGTACCAAGGCTGCGTATTTGATCCCGCCTCGATTACACTGCAGTAACCGTGTCTTTCCTTGATTTGGATTTCCAAAGGATCGACGTGGGCGTCGCCCGGGTAGGGTAGCATAGAAGCCAGAGTAGCAAGTGCATCTGCCAGTTCATTGTGACACCTCGGGATATACCTGAATTCTATTGAGGTAAAGTGCTTGCTGAGGTCCTCCACATGTTGTCGGTATGGGATAAGTTTGACATCCCGAGTTTCCCATTCGCCTTGAACTTGCCGGATGATCAGGTCAGAATCTCCCATAATCAGTAAGTCTTTGACATCCTGATCGATTGCCATATGTATGCCCATAATGCAGGCTTCATATTCAGCTGTATTATTTGTGCAGAAGAAACGAAGTCTAGCTGTGGCGGGATAATGCTGACCGGCAGGTGAGATCAAAATTGCCCCAATCCCTATACCCTTGGCGTTCACGGCTCCATCAAAGAACATCTTCCAAACATGAGCTTCCTCTGAGATCACTTCTACGGTGTTTACCTCTTCATCTGGAAAGTAGGTATCCAATGGCTGGTATTCCTCATCGACCGGGTTTTCGGCCAAATGATCTGCTAACGCCTGGGCTTTCATTGCCGTGCGAGTGACATAAACTATGTCGAATTCCGTAAGCAAGATTTGCCATTTAGCCAGTCTCCCAATAGGCATTGGTTTCTGAAATATATATTTCAAGGGATCCAACCTGCTTATGAGGAATGTAGTGTGGGCTTGGAGATAATGCCTCAGCTTTTGAGCAACCCATGTGAGAGCGCAGCATGTCTTCTCCAACAGAGTGTATTTGGCCTCGTAGCTGGTGAATTTCTTGCTCAGGTAGTAGATCGCCTGTTCCCTTTTCCCGGTCACATCGTGTTGCCCCAGGACGCAACCAAAGGAGTTCTCCAAGACTGTCAGATACAAGAAAATTGGCCTCCCTGGTTCGGGAGGGACCAAGACTGGGGGATTCGAAAGGTACTCTTTGACTTTATCAAAGGCTTCTCGACACTCCGTTGTCCACTTAATCGCCGCATCTTTTCTTAACAACTTGAATATGGGCTCACACGTGCTTGTCAGCTGGGCAATAAACCGACTGATGTAGTTCAGCCTGCCCAAAAGACTCATCACGTCTTTCTTCGTTCTTGGGGGAGGTAGATCTCTGATAGATTTTATCTTAGTCGGATCTAGCTCGATACCTCTCCTGCTTACGATGAAACCCAAAAGTTTACCTGACGGAACTCCGAAAGCGCATTTGGCTGGATTTAGCTTCAAGTCATACTTCCTTAGCCTCTCGAAGAATTTCCTCAAGTCTTGGATGTGATTATCCTGTGTCCTGGACTTGACTATTACATCGTCCACGTACACCTCTATTTCCTGATGCATCATGTCATGGAAAATGGCGGTCATGGCCCTCATGTAAGTAGCCCCAGCATTCTTTAAACCAAATGGCATGACCCGATAACAGTAGGTGCCCCAAGGCGTGGTGAAGGCAGTTTTCTCGGCATCCTCTTCATCCATCAATACCTGATGATACCCAGCGTAACAATCTACGAAAGACTGTATCTCGTGCTTGGCGCAATTATCAACGAGGATGTGGATGTTGGGCAGCGGGAAATTATCTTTGGGACTTGCTCTGTTCAGATCTCGGTAATCTACACATACCCGAGTTTTCCCGTCCTTTTTCGGTACTGGAACCACATTCGCCAACCATGTTGTATATTGGACTACCCGGATCACTCCTGTTTTCAGTTGCTTGGTGATCTCCTCTTTAATTTTGTCACTGACCTCGGTTTTGAACTTTCGTTGCTTTTGTTGAACCGGAGGACAATCAGGATGAATCGGCAATTTGTGAACCACTAGATCGACACCTAGTCCTGGCATGTCATCATATGACCAAGCAAACACGTCTTTAAATTCAAGAAGAAGTTGAATTATCGCCTCTCGCGTTTTCTTGTCCGTGTGAATGCTTATCTTGGTCTCCCGGATTTCTTCCGGGGTTCCTAAATTTACCGGTTCAGTGTCATTCAGATTTGGCTTAGGTTTATTCTCGAAATATTCCAACTCTCGGTTTATCTCCCTAAAAGCCTCTTCCGCATCATATTCTGGTTCTGGGTTCATTAATTCGCAGTTAAATAGCTCATTGTGATCTGGGCGTGAAGTCCGCAAGCATGTCATATTTAAAGCCGCATTATTAGGACTGAAAAGGAAAATAAGAGGAAAAGTAATAAAATCAGAACAAAAGAAAGAATAGGAAAGCAATGATGATTTTTTTTTTTTTTTTATTTTCTTTGGAAAATTGGAAGACAACGACGTTTACAACTAGGAATTCGGAACAACAAATGAAAAGAAGAAAACGTTCAAGTTATGTCCCGGAGATAACTTGTGATACAGGAAAGGTGGCAGGACAGGTCTACCCGGACTTCCGTCTAGTTGGGAATGGCGTGATCTCCCAGTTTTGGAGCTTGGCGTTTGGCCCCATGTACATCATCTCAGCAGTGCTCGTGCCTTCGCCTGGTTGAACCATGTGGACCTCGTAGAGCATTTCCCTCATTGCCCCACATATTTCCTCGATTTCCTCCGCTGTGAAGACCTCATCATCTTCTTCTTCAGCGTACCTTGGCCTGACAAAAGTCGCATGTAAATCCGGCAGTGGTTGAGGCAACTTCCAGCCCTCATTTCTCCTTTTCTTTGCCCATTTTTCGTCTGCTGGAGTAGTTTTGAAACCTAGTCCAAAAGGTTTCTTGATGACTGGTAAAGTAATGGGTTCCGTCATTCCCTGAAGGGTTCGTCCAAGCCCCTTCCCTGGCCTAAATCCGTGTCGGATCATCTCTTTGGCCACCATAACCGAAGTGTTAGACAAGAAAGGCTGGGGGCAAGGTACTCCCTCTTCGTGCTGCTCTGCCAATACCACCTCGAAAGCTTGATAGACCGTATGCTCGCTCCCTTCTCTTGGTTCAAGATACGGGATAGATGGGTCCCGATAAATGGCATGTTCATCTTCTCCATGGACCACGATCTCTTGGTCTTCATACTCGAACTTCACCATCTGGTGAAGAGTAGAAGGCACGGCTCCTGCCGCATGGATCCAAGGCCTGCCAAGGAGGAAATTGTAAGATGTGTCCATGTCGATCACTTGGAAAGTGACTCGAAATTCGACTGGTCCTATGACTAGCAGCAGGTCTATTTCTCCCATGGTGTCTCTCTTGATACCATCGAAAGCTCTCACGCAGACGTTGTTGGGTCGGATTCTTCCGGTCTCAATTTCCATTCTTTGCAGCGTGGAGAGCGGGCAAATGTCAACACCTGATCCCCCATCCAGCATCACCCGCTTGACATAGTAGTCCTCACATTTGACTGTTAAATGCAATGCCTTGTTGTGTGCTGCTCCTTCCGGGGGTAGATCGTTCTTGCTGAAGGAGATTTGGTTGACGGCGAAGAGTCGTTCTGTCATCCGCTCTAATTGCTCCACCGAAGTTTCAACCGGCACATATGCCTCATTCAGGGTCTTCAGTAAGATCTTTTGATGCTCGGCCGACCTTGTCAATAATGATAGCATGGACACCTGCTCAGGGTGCTTGCGCAACTGATCTATCACTTCGTAATCCGGCATCTTCATTTGTTGGAAGAACACTTCCGCCTCTTCAACACTCACAGGCTTATTTGGAGGAAAGCGCCTTTGTGTGGCGTTGTTCAGTTCTTGGGTATTTGAGTACCCTCCAACGAAAGTATTTTCTGGAAGTTCTTCCATGACCTCCTTACCTTTGTATGTTACCAAAGTCTTTTGATAATTCCACGGCACTGTGGACGGGTTGGTCATTGGCTTTTGTGGCACGCGTCCGATAACCACTGGCTCATTCAGCCGAGGTGGTTGAATCGTCCCCCGGACCACATAGGCCCCTTTTTGCACGTACATAGGTTTTTGTCTTTTTGATCCCGTATTTCTGCGTCTTCTCAGCTTGGCCCCGTGGTACGTAAAGAACTCCGCCCTTTGCTGGTACTACTTTCTCTTCCACCTTCTTTTCAGACTTGCTTTCTGCGACCTTGACCTCCTTCCCCTTTTCTGATTTCTGGTCTATTTCAGGCCTCTTCCCCGTGTCGACAATGGCAATTATGGCTTTCAAAGCAGGGTCGAACTCTTTGTCTTCACAAATCATGCCGATCAATGGCCCATTATTGTGAGCGGGCAATGGGTTGTTTGTTACATTCGGGATCTCCTCGTCCCTTAGCACTATTTTCCCCTGCTCTATCAAATTTTCGACCACTCTTTTCAATGACCAGCAGTCGTTTGTATCATGCCCCTCGGCCCCTGAATGATAGGCGCATCTGACTCCGGCTTTGTAAGAAGGAGATGTCGGGTTTTGCCTTGTTTGAGGGATGGGTTGCAGGAAACCCAACTGAACCAACTTTGGGAACAAAGTTGAGTATGGCTCACCGATGGGCGTGAAAGTCCGCCGTCGAGGTGGCTCTTGGGGGCGGTAGTTATTTTGCGGGGGTTGTGGGTTATAGTGGTTGCGGTAGTGAGGCTGATTTCTGGGAGGTGGAGCTGGGCCTCGGTTGGCTGGTTGCGGTGGATGGTTATAAGGTTGGGCATTCATGACCATATAAGGTTGATGAGCATATGCCGAATTTGAATGGGGGTAGTAGTGTTGTGGGGCTCTTCCCGGAAAAGGGGGCCTGGGATGACGATACTCCCTTGCTTCAGAGGCTGCCATAGCCGTTTCTTCCTTCTTCTTCCCCCTTGTCGTCCCTCCAGACCCGCTTTGGACGGCCTGGGAGGTTGCTCTTAGGGCTGCTTGACTCAGAATCCGACCCGTTTTCAGCCCATTCTCTACCATCTCTCCTATCTTGATTGCTTCTGCGAATGGCTTACCCATGGCCGACATCATATTTTGGAAATAGTCAGACTCTTGAGCCTGGAGAAAGGTAGTGACCATTTCCACTTCATCCATGAGAGGCTTCACTCTCGACGCCTGTTCACGCCACTTAATAGCATACTCTCTAAAGCTTTCCGAAGGCTTTTTTTTTCAAATTCGACAGAGAGTTTCGGTCTGGCGCAATGTCGATGTTATACTGGAATTGCTTTACAAAATCTCTGGCGAGATCATCCCATATATGCCATCGGGACATTTCCTGATCCATATACCATTCCAAAGCTATCCCTACTAAGCTTTCCCCAAAATACGCCATTAGCAGTTCTTCTTTTCCGCCGGCTCCCCGCAATTGGTTGCAGTATTTCTTAAGATGTGCAATGGGGTCACCGTGCCCATCGTATTTCTCGAACTTGGGGGTCTTGAAACCCGTCGGCAGGTGCACGTGAGGGAATATGCACAGGTCGGCGTAAGAGACGCTCTTTTGTCCGCTCAACCCTTGCATATTCTTCAAACTTTGTTCAAGGCTTCTCATTCTCTTAGCAATCTCATTTTGTTCTGCAATCCTGGGGTTCTGATCCTGTCCCAGTGCGAGTTCGCACTGAGGCGGTAGAGGATTATTGTTGGTAGCGAACCTGGTTGGTTCCATTGAGAACGATGGTGCTTGGAATGTAAAAGAGGATGAGTCAAAGCTTGGCTTGTATGTGGCAGGCTGTGCCGTAGCTGGGCAAGGCGATGCAGTAAAGATGTTCATGCTTGCATCAGTGGCCGACATTCGGGGATGAGGCTCAGAAGGTGATCCTGCAGAGAAAGCGGAGTTGGTTGGGTACCCGAATGGGGTAGCAGGGTAATTTATGGGGACATTAGAAGTCCCACCTGACCTGGAGAATAATTCAGGGAATCCGGGGACGACACTTGGCGGCTCTTTCCCATTGTTCCAGTCATCCAGCATTTCCAACATGCGGAGCCGTAGGATTCTATTTTCTTCCGCAGTTGCGGATTCAGGCGTGAGGACGGCTGAGATTGAGCTCTCCTCAGAGACGGGGACTGTTTGCAATGGAATTTCCGAAGACATTTCCACACTTCCTTTTGACCTGGTGAAGTAAGTGTGAGTACTGTTTCTGGTCCTAACAATAGGTAGTTGAACACCTCTCCTTGATCTCGTGAAGTATGAATGCGAGGCCAGACTTTCACCAAACCAACCGTCTTTTCAAAAACCCTGGAAACTGCTCAATGACAAGTGCCCGGTTAATTTGCAGCAAATAACAGACAGTTAATCTCACGTTGGGCATGATGCACCTATACAGTTAAGCGGATTGCTATATGTCTGCTACGAGAGCATGCGTCATTCCGGTGTTTTTCCTCTTATTTCCCCCCCTTTTTTTTTTTTATTTTATTTACAATTATTTTTCTTTTATATTTTTTTTAGCAAAGGAAAATGCGATCGGATCCGATGAGGATTGCCTACGTATCACGATACTCACGTGAATCAGATCATTACGTAGTTCGAAAACACAAATGAGTGTGAAAGAAGCAAATTCTTTATTATTGAAGCAGTCTATTACAAACTACATTTTGCAAAAGAAAAAGCAAACTTTGAAAATAAACCTAGACTCAAAAAATAGACTAAAAATCACCCTGATGGAAAAACAGGCGGAAGATGCTAAGATGCAGATTTGACCTATGAATGCATTATGGTTTTAAAAATTGGTTTCCGCGGGGCATCGTTCGGTCTCGTCGCGGTCCTAGGCGTGAGATCCCTCTCAAGTTGCTCTAGCTCGTGCATAGTCTGCTTGACATAAATCATTACTGCCGAGAGGAAGGTAACACTGGACATGTTCTCACATCGTAGACATCGTCTGGTGATGGCGTGGGCAATGGCTTTGATCCTATCTCTGGTTTGCTTCTTCTCTACAAGTAGGTGCTTTATCTGATCGCTGCATATCTTGAAGACTTGAACATCCTGTACGTGTTGATGCTTCAATCGCCGTACTTCCAACTTCATCTGGGCTATTGAGTCGTACCAGTATCTGCTCTCAATTTGGAAATCCTTTGCCTGACTAGCTGCTTTGATCTCAAGTGCTGCCATCTCTCTCTTTATTTTAGCAACAGTCTTCTCGTGGTCGCCTTCCAATCGATTCAGGTGTCTGCGATGCTTATCTGCTCTTGTATCCCACTGTGCTTTGAGCTCTGCTATGATGTTTTCAGATTTCTCCAAACCATCTCGCCATTCCCTGATTTCACCTTTTAGCCTTTTTATCAGCTGCTCGTCCGATCGACGCCTTGGTTGTCTATCTGCATCCAACCTTATTTGTTTGATCTGGGCTCTGAGCATTTCATTTTCTTGAATTAACATGTTCTGCTCTCCCAGATCGGTAGCAACTTGCACGTTGTGTTCATATTTCAAGTTTTCCACTTGTTGCTTTAACCTGCTGATTTCGGTGCAATAGCCTCTTTCTTTTGCTAACCAATCCCACTGCTTTTGTGATGATTCAGTAAAATTCCGGATGTGGGGTCTCTTAGCTGGCCTTTCATGCTCGAGTTCCCTTCTGTACCATGCAAGGTAACCTGGCGCCGTTTCTCCTTTGGCTTGATCCCGCACGCAAGTATCTGATTTCAAATATTGTCCCTCATTCCAGATTTGGCGAATCTTTGCTTCTGGGAACTGTCCGTTAGGACTTATCTCAACTGCTTGAGTGCTTAGATCCTCCTCATGAGGTACTGTCTGGCATCTTCCGAACTGTCTTAAAACTCGGCAGGGTGCGTAAGGTTGAATGCTTTTAAGCCCCATCAGCAAGAAATGAGTTTTAGCCGCTGACATATATAAGACCTCATCAACGGGCAACCATCCCAACTTCCATTGTATTTGGCTGGCAGTAAGAGCTTGAAAGAACGAGGTCCAAGTCAGGACTCCTTCGGGCAAACTGATCTCTTTGGCTCTCGCGTAAGATTCTTCTATGCGGGTCTTTTCCGGGGAACCATGGCTCAAAATCTCGGAATGATGGCAAAGGTGCTCGGTCATCCATATCTGCAGGAGCAAGTTACAACCTTCGAAGAAATTTCCCCCAGCTTTACAAGTTGTGAGAGCTCGAAAGATGTCAGATACCACCATTGGCGCGAGAGTGCTGCCACTTTGCGTGAGTAAAGTGCTGGCGACCCCAGATATCTTCAAATCAATGTTTCCATCTTTCCTGGGAAATACCAGAAGACCCAGAAACGTTATCATGAACGCCACCCGTCTGTGCTTGTCCCACTTCTGACGAACTCCTTTGCTGCACAGTTTGTTGATTGGATTATTGAATCCCCCCTCGTGACCGTATCTATCATATATGAAGCATGGAGTACAGAATCCGGCTGCTAGATCCGGGTTGTGGACTGTTCTAGGTATTTTCAATGAATCCAGGAACCGATGTACCGTGACGACTCTTGGGGCGACCAAGTATTTTTTCTTCAACGGGAGTTCAGTATTCCCGATGTATCCGGCCATTTCTTCCAAAGTTGGGGTGAGCTCAAAATCAGAGAAATGGAAAACATTGTGCGCCGGGTCCCAATAGGTAACCAAAGCTCTTATGATATCTCCCCGAGGCTGGACTTCCAACAGACCCACAAGACCTTTCAAATATTTCTTAACCTCATTTTGTCCTTCAACACCTAGATCATTCCACCATAGCCGTAACTTGACAGGGATTTTGGTCATTATTGAAAAATGTTCATTTTGCATCGTGCTCATCCTGCACATTTATTAAGGTGATTTTAACAAAATTGACTGACTCAAAAAAAATATATATATATTTTTTTTAGAGAGGATCAAGCTTTGCCCACGGCCTTTAAACACTTCGGAGACAAAGATTTTAAGGCTGTGCGGGTCTAAAAAAACGCTAAACAAGACCCAAAGGTGGCTGTTTATGCAAAGTCAGCCTTCCGGCGTCCCTTTCAGGAACATTTGGCTATTTATGATAAAACAATGTCACCTGACTTATTTACGACTCTATTAAAAATTTGACACATCTTTTATTTGTTTATTTACTGATTTTTGGCTATTTAGAAAAATGGGGTTGAACCCGACGAGGGTTGCCTACGTATCTCACATCCGGTGAGAATCAAACCGGCGTAGTTCTCGCATATAGGAAAAAAAAATCGAATAAACCTAGAAATCAGGAATGCGTATTTTTTTTGAAAAGAGATAAAGATTAAAAGAAATTATTTTTTTTTATATTATTTTTTTTTGGAAAAATTTGGACTATTAGTCTGAATTCATAAAAGGGGTACTACGAAAGAAACAACACATTTTTTTTTAATTTTTTTTTTACTTTTAAAATAAATAACCCCCCTTTTTTTTGAAAGTGATAAAAAAAAATTTATATATATATTTTTTAATAACTCTCAATAAACAAGACAGTTTTTTTTTTTTTTTAGAAAAATTCCGGCGAGGTTTTGACACTACTTGGACATTGGTTTTATTTTTCAAAAATAAGTAATTATCTCCCCTATGCTGCTATTTTCCCCTTTTTAGGAACCGGTCGACATGCGGAACCGAAGCAAATAAATGCACAACACAAAAGGATGCACCAGGGGGTCTTTTTCGTTTTAGGCTGCCTGTCCTAGACGGACCCAACCCCTGTGTTGAGTCCCCTAAGTCAAATGCAACATGATGCAGATAAGCGTTCCTACTAGGGATCCGGCATGAAGTCAAGTTATTCTAGGTTCGTAACCTGGGTATTTGTTCTAGACTGTGTACCCGAGCGGACAACTCGAGTCGAGGAGGGGGCTACGTACCGGGGACCCGCGAGATCGTCCGGCTTTGTAACTTGTCCGGCCTCTTTCTTATTTCAGGTATAGACACTAACAGAATAGGGAGTCTCGACCAGCGAGCTTCTCCCCGGAGGTAAGAAGAGAAGGGTTTCGGCACCGTTTATATACAGTTCAGATAATATCAAAGCGGTAAAAGACAACATTTAGCACGTTATGCAAAAACATGTAATAAATATCAGATAATAAAGCCAAATATAACAATTATTCTAAGCTCGAATTCTTGAACCCTGAACCAGTGGTTCTGGGTTTTAAATCCCCAGCAGAGTCGCCAGAGCTGTCACACCTCCTTTTTGCGCGCCCGCCCCGAAGGGTTAAGATGCGCGGGTGGAGTTTTTCCAATTCAAGTGACAATATTCGAAATGGGATTATTTATTTAATTCAGAGTCGCCACTTGGGAAAGGTTTGGCTTTTGGTGTCCCAAGTCACCGGTTTATCTTGAATCCCAAATCGAGGAGATTTTCGACTTTTCCAAATGAAGTCTGCGAACCAGAAATTCTAAGCAAGGAATTCTGTTGACCCGAGGGAAGGTGTTAGGCACCCTCGAATCCCGTGGTTCTAGCACGGTCACTTAAATTGTTATAATAGCTAAATATCTGATTTAAATACATGTTGTAACTTATGTGCTTTTATTAAGTTTTAACCGCTTTTGTTATTATCATTTATTTTACAGAATTGCAACGTCGTGAAAATGCGTCTCGAACCACGTCACAATCAATGCACCCGTGATTGTCGACACATTTGGACTTCGTTGAGATTTGGATTTGGGTCACATTAATGTGCACCCGAATTTAAGAATGTGATTTAATTAAACCGCGCCAACAGAACCTAACGCGTTATTATCTTTGTAGAAGGCCATGAAATTTATTAAATGGCCTATCTTGAATTCTAAATAATTATCGTCAGTTGTTGAGGGCCCCGCAATTGTTTTTTTTTTTTATTTTTGGGCGAGGCTTGTCTTATTATTTTTAGAAGGGTATCCTACAGTGACTACATTTCTATTATTTTTATTTCCAGAGATAGAAGAAAAGAAAGTGTGTGTGCTAATTGAAGTATATACTTCAGCTTAAACCAAACTCCTGTCAATTTTGATTGATTACTTTTAAGGTAAAAAGGACGTCATGCCTTTTACGAAAATGATTTGGTCGAATAAAAGATTACATATGAGATAGATGAAATGCAATACTTAATCCGAACATTTCTTAATTTGAACTTAACTGAACTTATTTGAACTGGGTTAAAGGATAACTGGCGAAGTAAAATGCTTTAATTTATCATATACGAGTTAGCGAAATACAACGTTTAATCCGAGCATTTCTTGTATTGAGCTTAACCAAACTTATATGGGCTAGTCTTAAAAAAAACTAAATGAAACAGAAAACGGTATTGTGTAAAGTCGAAATATGCATACTTATACTAAACAGACAATTGTCGAGCTCAAATACAAAGGGGTGAAACTCAGTCGGCTATCAGTATACTCTTTTGAACTATTGAAACATAAGCTAAATCAATTTCCACAAGGCCTGTTAATGTACTATGAATATTACAGCAAATGCTTGAACTTCTTCAACCTTTTTCATTTCATGCTTTCAAACTGTTCCAATTACATCAATATGGGACTTGAAATGTGTACCTGAAAATGCTGAAAGTGCAAAGGAGAAGGAGAAGAAGATGGGAATCAGCAGCAGCCAAAAGGCAGAATTAACAGTAGCAGCAGGACAAAATGCAGCAGCAATAGCGAGCAAGATAGCAGCAACAATCAGAACAGCACAACAGAAAGGATTCTGTTGCGAGATGGAACTAGAGTTGAAGGAGAACAACTCGATGAAACAGCACACAGTGCGATACTCCAGACAGTCCAATTCCGGAATATACCAATGCAGCAGAACACTAACAATAATCTCGATTGAAGAAAGAACACTGCCTAACGTATTGACAATAAATGAACTTCAGACAAACAAGACCAAATTTCTGATTTCTTAGTCTGTTTTCTCTCTTTCTTGCTCTCTTTCTATTCTTGTCAACTCTCTCTTTTCTTTCTATCTTCACAGTGTGTGTGTGTTTTTCTCCCCCTCTTTCGGTGTATGTCCATCCTCCTTTTATAAGCCTCAACCCCAGCCCTTTATCAGCCTGTTGGATTAATCAAATAACCCCTCCCATGTGCTGCCCTTTTTCAGTTCCACTTAGCTACTTAAGTATTAGAAAGTTCCCATCATATTCTCTTGGCATGCTTACCTTTTGTGATGTTTATTATTTCTGAAACTAAAGTAGGGTGTGGGCAACAGAATATATCTGACAGCATATGCTGTCAAACCAATTTAAAAATTGAAAGCCCTTTTATGCAGGAGAAAACAGGCTGTGCACAAGGCACATGAGGTGCACCAATGCACATGCTGTGCCAAGTGCACATGCCCTCCATTTCAGAACTTTAAACAAAATAATCCTTTTTACATTACTGATCAATTCAAACAAGTTATAAGTAAACAAAAACTGGTTCTTAATTGACCCAACACATGCTTAGCAGAAGTAAGTTGATTTGTTATTGTTCGGACAGTTGAAACTAATCGACGACTCATGTCGACTCGACTATATTAGCATTAACATACACAATCGTAGCCAAAAAAATCAAGCATTTAAACAATATCGATACATGGTTTGAGTTATACTGACTAAACAGAAATGCACTCGAGGAGTTAACTAGTCAGTCCAAACTCGAAACACAAACATTACACTTGCCTTATCAGAATAGGAGGGGGGATTTAGACAAACAAAGAGGTTTAAGTAAAGTGAACAAACAAAAGTTGATAAAATCAAAACAAATATGAACAGACTTTTTAAACAATCAAACGGACTAAAACAATAAAGGAAAGAAAGAAACTTACCTCAACCGTAAAAGATCAAAACCTTAACTCGGACTTGGTCAGGCCTTTCTTAAGGCTGAACGGACTTTAAATGAGAAACACTTTGATTAAAGTCCATTAGACCTTAATCTCTTCGGTTGAACCAGTGACGGAACATGCACAGGGAAAACTAGAGTTCAAAAACTTAGATCCGGGATTCGTGTTTCCCTGGTTAGATTCGGACCAAACCAAGTATGGTTTGGTCACGAGGAGGGTCTGGGGAGTGTCTGGTATGAAACTGGGGTTGGTTGGGTTAGATCGAGTTTTGACTCGAATCTTCAAATGAAGATTCGAGGGCCTGGGGGGTGATTCGAACCATGGGGTTGGTAGATTTGGGTTCAGGATGGCATGGGGGTTCTATGGTGTTCAGGGCTAGGCCACCGGCGTTCATGCCGCCGGTCTTCAATGGTGAAGAGTACAGGGGCGGCTCTAGGGTTTGTGGGTTTGGGTGAAGACGACGAGGCTGGGGTATTGGATAGGGGGTAGGGTAAGGATCTAGGCTTATATAGTTAGTGGGTGGGTTGATCTCAACCGTTAGATCAATCTAGATCTACGGTTTGGATCTGAGGGTCTTAAGTGAAACGGTGTCGTTTCAGGTGTTGAGGGTTGGGGTCGGTCCGGGTGAGACGGGTCGGGTTTATTGGTGGGTTATGGGGAATTGATCTTGGCCGTTGATCACTCTGAGATCAACGGCCCAGATCAGGCACGACTCAAACGACGTCGTTTGGACGTCCCAGGCATCAGGTGGTGTTGGACCGGGCAGGCTTGGATTTTGGGCTGTTTGTTTGGGCCAATTTTGTTAAAATTGGCCCAAGTCCGGAAGGGAAGGGGTCTATTTTTTTATTTATATATTTATTTATTTTTTATTTTTTTATTTATTTATTTCTGATTTATTTCAAAACAAAACTAAGCCAAAAAAATCAAAATTTAAAATTAAATACACACTCAATACAATTATTTGCACACACACTAAAGTATTTCAAAACAGGTAAAGTCAAACCAAATAAAATCACGGACGAAAATGCCTATTCATGATTTTCTATTTAACGACCGGATTACGGTTTGAATTATGCAGGACACATATATTTTTTGATTTTTATTTTAATAAAGTAAATAAATAAAAATGGGTCAAAGTCACAAATAAATCAACAAGGTGCCGCACAGAAATCCGAAAATTGTACAACAGGACCAATTTTATTCTTTTGGAGTGACTGTCGCGCAAAACAAAAATCACGTGCTCACAGCTGCCCCTCTTTGTTCGGAAACATGCAGGGTTTTCGTGCAAAGAATGGTTCGATTCTTTCTCTCTACAACTCTGATAACTATGGATTCTAGCCTATCTTATGCTCTCTTTTGCTTAGGTTTTGGATAAAAAATGTGTAAAAGTATTTCCAAAAACTGACTTATTGTGCTTGTTTGCAGGGTTTGGTCAAAATGAGGCAAGAAAGCCATAACCAACTCATGAAGGAGTTAAAACTGCACAAACTCAAAGCTGAGATAAAAGTGTTGACCGCGAAGGAAAAGTGCGGCCGCGAAAGGTCCAACGCTGGGGTGGCCAGAATTACGTTGTCCGCGGAATTGAGATTTAGAGAAGGTATTTTTAGGTACAACAAATACCGCTGACCACGGTAAAATAGCGCGACAGCGGAATACTTGACGCGGCCAAAGTGCAAATTCCGCTGAGGGCGAAATAGAGATTCAGAGGCCTGGAAATCTGAGTTCAAATGAAAAGCGCGGTCCGCGAATATTTTATGCGACCGTGGTTGAAGACAACGCTGAGGCAGTCTCTTTTACGCTCCCATTGAAATTAATCCCAGTCCTAGTCCAAAATGGAAGAAATGCGATCCGCGCTTGCTTTTGCACGGGCCGCGAAAGTCCAAACGTTGAGGCACTCAGTATTGCACTGACAGCAGAACCTCCGTAGGGGTATTTTTGTCCAGTAATTTCAACTGTGTATAAATAGATCTTTTTCACATTTTTAGGGTACCTTTTGTATTAAGGAGCTCGTGAACAGCCATATTTTACTACTTAGAGTAATTTTAGAACAAATTTAGCTATTAATCTTAGATTTTATTCTTGTAATTAACTTTTATGGCTTATATTTCATCTTCATATTTGATTTCTACCTTTATTATGAGTAGCTAAACCCATTATCTAGTGTTGTGACCCAACCCTAGTGAGGGTATTTAGTGGGTCTTCTATTTTAGGGATTAATTATTTATGGGTTAGTGATATTTAGCTTGATTCATGCTTTAATTGTAGAATTGGTGGTTGCAAATACTGATTCATGCCTTTATGACTTAGACTCTTCTAGAGAAAGAGAGACTAAGTCTAGGAAAATTAGGCTAACAAGGAATTGAGGTGCATTCAAGAGATTGATAGCCCCAATTAAAGGGTTAAACCTAGAGATAGTAATACCCGACTTAAGCCAATTTTACTTGTATTATTTGAACACCCAATTGGGCTTGAGAAAGCCAATTAGGGCAAAGTCACTCAAACTACCGAGAGGTATAGAGTGAGTAACTATGTGTAAAGTTTATATCACGACCCCAAATATAACAAGCTTGTCCTAAATTTTAGATCCCATTAGATACTCGCCTAGGTGTAAGTCACTTCCCTAGTGCTTTTTATCACTTGAGAAAACTTTACAAAAATATTGTACTTAGTTTATTTTCAGCAATCAATAGCATTAAAAGTAGAATAGTAACAAATCCAAACATGATTAGAAGTGAAATTAAAAGTAACACGCATAACTAGATTAGATAGAAACCCAACTCTCAACCAATATTAACTCCCTGTGGAAATCGATCCTGACCTTTCGGGTAAAAGCTGCATCAACCACTCCTTGCTATTATATAGTGGTGTAGGGTTAGAGCCGATCACTTTTTGGCGTAATTGTCGGGGAGTGAAATGGTTTTCGCTATCTATCTGACTAGTTGTGTGTCTTGTTTTTCTTTCCTTCTATTTTACTAACTTGTATGAGTTAATTGATTTAGATACAAAATAGAGAATAATGATCCTACCGGAAATGTTCTCCCGGAGGAGGAGGTAGATGATAATGGTGAAGATGAGGTGCCTCTAGTACCTCAAGCTCAAAAAAGAGGCCGCCAGGCCAATGACAATATTCCAGACCCTCCTCCAGCTCCTTCACGAATGGCTCCTCGGGTGCTTCCAAATGAAGGGTACGCAACTGCAATTGTCCCACCTCGGATTCGGGCGGCAATTTCCAGATTACAAATGTCATGCTGACCTTATTGGAGCAAAGAGGGTACTTTACAGGTGATCCCCATCAGAATGCATATAAACATCTAAAGGCCTTTTGTGGATACCTGCTGGGGAGCAAACAAACTAATGTGTCGGAGGATGCATTGAGACTGAGATTATTCCCTTTTTCACTTAGAGGGAAAGCTTTGGATTCGCTCGAAAGACTCCCCAATCATTCCATCACTACGTGGGATGAGTTGGCCGACAAGTTTATAGCTAAGTTTTTCTCACCTAGACATATGGTTGCATTAAGGGATGAGATCTTAGCATTTAAACAGGAACCAAATGAACCCCTTCATGAAATCTAGGATAGATATAGAACTATGGTCAAGGAATGCCCCAACAATGATATGACTGAAGCAATGATCCAACAGACATTTTACCAGGGTATAAACACGACCAATCAATGTGTGGTAAACTAGTTAGCAGGGGGTAATTTTATGAAGATGCCTTATGCTAAGGCTTGTGAGATTCTTGATGAGATGGCTAAAACTTCCTCAGCCTGGCAGAGTCGGGCAAATGTTCCTCAGGGGGGGACCCTCATGTCATAAATCTTCACAAGGAACTTCAAGACCATGAACAAGTCATAGCTGAGTTGACAACAACCATGAACCAATTAGCCAAAGCACAGCTTCAACAGATTCAGGAACTAAAGCAAGTGAACGCAATGGAAGGCGTTAATCTATTGGTAATCAAGAGGAGACAGCATGGGGAACAAATGCAAGGCAATCAAGATCAATATGAGCAAGGTAGTAGTGGTTACAACCAGGATGATGGGTATTGTGAGCAAAGTGAAGAGGTTTTGTATGCCAACAACTATCAAGGACAACGAGGTAATGCTCCAAATCAACAATGGAGATCGCAGGAGGATAATTAGAATTAGGGCAACCAAGGCCAAGGAAATTGGAACAATAACAATAACAACTCCAACAATTGGGGGAACAATAACCAGAATTAGGGTAACAATAGCAATTGGGGTGGCAACAACAACCATGGGGGTTGGAATAATGGTAATCAAGGTAATCGAGGGCCACATTTTCAAAGGCCTCCAATGTTTTAACAATCAAACAATCTGCCTCCATTTCCGTCCCAAGGTCCTAGCTCGTCCAACAATGAGATGGGACGGATTGAGTCAATGTTTGAGCAAATGATGAAGAAGAACGCTGACTCCAACGCACAATTGGTGTCCCATAATACCTCTATCCGTAATCTAGAGGTCCAACTTGGTCAGATTTTGCAAGCTTTAAACACTCGCCCTAAGGGGGCACTACCTAGTAACACAGTAGTAAACTCAAAGGGTGGGAACAATACCGGCCATGCAATGACGGTGACCATAAGGAGCGTTAGAGGTAGTGAAACAAGTACCTTCAAGCAAAAGGAAGTTGTGAGTGATGATGTCGAAGTGCAAAATGATGATGATCCTATAGTTGATGAGCAAGTGAGTAAAGAGAATGTGAATGGTGAGGTGAGAATTGATATTCATGACAATGAGGAGGAGATTCAAAATGACGTGAACCCTAGGGAACATGTGATAGACATGCCGGAAATGGTAATGCCTAAAGCCAAGGCTCCCTTGCCAAGGCCTCCTCCACCTTACCCTCAAAGACTTAGAGAAGCAGAAGAATGAAAACTAGTTCAAGAAGTTTATTGAGATGATGAAAAGTTTGTCGATCAATGTGCTATTGGTGGAAGCTCTTGAGCAAATGCTGGGATATGCCAAGTTTATGAAAGACTTGGTAACTAAAAAGCAATCTATGGATTATGAGATCATCAAAATGACTCATCAAGTGAGTGTTATTATGCACTCGATGGTTCCAAAGCTTGAATATCCCGGTGCATTTACCATTCCATGTACCATTGGGAGTGCGGATTTTGCAAAGGCCTTATGTGATTTGGGAGCAAGTATAAATTTAATGCCTTACTCCATATTCAAAACTTTGGGTATTGGTCAACTGAGAGCTACTTTAATGAGATTGCAAATGGCTGATAGAACAATGAAGATGCCGCTTGGTATTATTGATGATGTTCTTGTCCGAGTTGACAACTTTATCTTGCCTGCAAATTTTGTGATTCTCGACTGTGAAGTCGACTATGAGGTGCCGATAATATTGGGAAGGCCTTTCCTCACAATATGGAAGGCATTGGTTGATGTGGAAGCATGGGAGCTCACATTCCGGGTGGGTGACGAAAAAGTTATCTTCCACCAGTGCAAATCAATTAGGCAGCCGAATAGTACTGAGGTTTGTTCTTTTATAGATATGGTGACAGAGGTGATAGTTGATGACACTATTGCCATGATAAATGGGTTGGATCCTTTGGAAGTTGTATTGTTGAACCATGATGTAACCGAGGATGAAGGCTTGGTAGAGTATGTCAATGCCTTGCAAGGAATGGGTTCTTACTCCTATGAGCCCCGTAAACTTTCCTTGGATATTGAGAATAGAAAGACTCCACCAAAAAAGCCCTTAATCTAGGAACCTCCCGTATTGGAGTTCAAGCCTTTGCCTCCACATCTCAAGTATAAATTTTTGGGCCCTAGTTCAACTTTACCTGTTATTCTTTCTTCTTGTCTTACTAATATGCAGGTAGATGCCACCCTTTAGGTGCTTCAAAGAAGGAAGAGGGCAATTGGATGGACTCTAGCTGATATTCGGGGGATAAGCCCCGCCTTTTACATAAACAAGATTATACTTGAGGATGATGCCAAACCCTCCGTGGAACATCAAATGAGGTTGAATGGGGCTATGCAAGAGGTCGTCAAGAAGGAAGTTATCAAGTGGCTAGATGCAGGGGTTGTGTATCTCATCTTGGATAGTTCATGGACTTCACCGGTACAATGTGTGCCGAAAAAGGGGTATGACTGTGGTCACAAATGAGCAAAAGAAGTTGATCCCCACTAGGACTGTGTCACGACCCAAAATCCCTTCGAAGGATTCGCGATGGCACCTCGTCTCTAAAATAGGTAAGCCTAACATTAGCTGAGATAATATTGACATTTACTAACTTCAAATTTAATAACTCTGAATAAATCACAATTTCCCAAAACCGGTAGTACAAGTCACAAGCCTTTCTAAAAGTAGTTATACAAAATAAATACAACATTGTTCCAGAACGAGAAGGAATCAATGGAACATAATTACAAACGAAGGTGACTCCGAGGCCTGCGAACGCAGCAGCAGGTTGCCTTGAGTTTCCACCACGACGATCCGTACAGCTACTATCAATCAATATCTGGATCTGTATACAAAAATGTACAGAAGTGTAGTATGAGCACACCACGGCGGTTCCTAGTAAGTATCAAGACTAACCTCGGTGGGGTAGTGACGAGGAACAGTCAAGACACCTACTGGTCAGATAGATTAAACAGGATATGATATCAAATATCAAGATAAGGTGACGAGGTAATATCAACAGTAGGGATAAATCCAATTACAAATAGCCGAAATAACAAAAGGAAATCTCGGATATAAACGAAAGATAATCAAGTAAATTAACACCAACATAACTGGAACACAAACAAATAAAAATGTACTTAATACGGAAGGCGATGTCAGCTCAATAAATCATATCATTTCTGATGCACAATTCCAGCCATCTCAAACTCGATGTCTCATATCATAACCTCAATTGCCAAATCCTTAGCACACCCGACACCTTGTTCCCACATATTTCTATCTCTCTTTGCACAACAACGTTCTCATGTTACTCAATACATAGGGTCCATAATCAATGCAATTAAGATGCTCAGAGAGTTTCATTTACATAACATAAAGTAGAGTACAACTTCTAAGCCAATTAGGAACTCAGCAAGAAAGATGAAGTTATTTTTAGAAATCACTGGAATAAATAAAGTACCATTTTCAATTATAATACAACGCCGAATAAATTATTACCTTTAACATGGGATTTAATAAATTAACTTAGTAGAAATTTCTTTTTAAGTAAAATACAACCTCAGACGGTTTAAGGGAATTTAATTGAGTAACTAATTGAATGTAAAAGTGAACAATTATTGAAACTTGAAGTTTTGAAATATGAATATAAATACGGTGAGGTATTGAAAGCACTATGGGGTTCCATCACAAAGGATCACAACAGAATCTGAACAATTAAAATACTTGAATTGATAACCACGAATAAACACAACAAATAGAAAGTGCACGGCATCACCCTTCGTACTTTATCACTCTTCCTCGCCATATGCATAAAAAGAAATGTGCAAGGCATCACCTTCGTGCTCTAGCTCTCTCGTAATCATGGCACGACATCACCCTTCGTGATTTTACTCTCAATAGTGTGGCACGGCATCACCCTTCATGCTTTTACTCTCAATAATGTAGCACGGTATCACCCTTCATACTTTTACTCTCAATAATGTGGTACGGCATCACCCGTTGTGCTTTTACACTCACTCACAATATCATGCACAGCATCACCCTTCGTGCTTTACACTCTTCCTCACCCAAACAATAGAAATAATAATATCCCGGCAAGGGAATCAACAATAGAAATCAATAACATCCCAGCAAGGGAATCAACAATAGAAACAATAACATCCCGGCAAGGGAATCAACAATAGAAACAATAATCTTCTGGTAAGGGAATCAACAATAACCACTCTTATTTCAATAGTTAGCTTAGCAATATATAGCTCAACTTGAGTCAATACCCAAGAATGGTAAATTACCAAGATAATGTCATAAGTCTTGTTCAACATGTATAATTGTCAATTTAAACATGAATAGTACATAATAAGGATCACGGAAAAACCAAGAAGCACAATAACCTTAACAAAACAACAATACATAATAAGCACGTGATAACTACAACGGACCACAACAATTGGACATGTAACATATTTGCACGAAGTCATAGAGGAACTCACAATCAAGAAGTATCAAAACAATAGGGAAGGCAATCACTTCAATTAAGGCAATTAGGGGTCAAGTAACACGTAAGAATTAGAGGAAAGCTAACAACATCATATGGAGCATATAGAGGTAATTTAAGCAATTAGGAAACTCAATCATAACGGAATACTTTCCACATAATGAACATAAGGACCTAAGAACCCTAGAGGTAAATTTTCCACAAATAAGTCCGAGCACACACTCGTCACCTCGCGTGCACGGACTATAATTAGCATAGAAGACTCAAATCCTAGGGAAAAGTCCCCCACACAAGGTTAGGAAAGACCTCGGGTGAAAAAACCTCTGAACGGCTCAAATCTAACCAAATACGACTTGAATATATCAAACAATGTAAGAGAAACAATTTCAATTAACAAAACTATGATTCTTATACAATTTGCAAAAAGTCAACAGAAGTCAACTCTCCAGGCCCGCACCTCAGAACCCGACAAAATTTACAAAAACCGAATACCCATTCCGATATGAGTTCACCCATAAAAAAATTATTCAATTCTGATACCATTTGGTCCTTCAAATCATCATTTTACATTTTTGAAAGATTTCCCAATTTTCCCCAAATTTTCCTTTAGATTCTCATGAATATGAATTTGATGTTAAATCTAAGATATAATCACAAAATATAGTTGGAAATTAGTTAGAGACACTTAACCAATGATTTGGTGTGAAAATCTTCTCTCAAAATCGCCCACTCTCGGAGTTAGGGTTCAAAGATATGAAAAATGAGCAAAACATCGGAATACTCAGCTTTTAGCATGCTGTAGATGTCGCATTTGCGACACTGGATTCGCAAATGCGAAGAAAGTTTCACAAATGTGAAGCCTGGAATTACCCTGCTAAGGTCGCATTTGTGACAGAAACTGCGCAAATGCGAAGGTCGGCTTTCGCAAATGCGGCAGCCTTATTGCAAATGCGAGAAAATGCCCAACCACCCAGGCATCACAAATGCGATGGTTCTTCGCAATTGTGATGGCCGCATTTGCGACCAGAACATCGCAAATGCGAAGATACCAGAACCAAAAAATCTAATTTCATGAAACTATTCCAAAACCATTGAGTATCAATCTAATTTGATACTCACCCGAGCCCTCGGGGCTCCAAACCAAATACCTGCACAAGTCTGAACAACAACACGAACTCGCTCACGCAATCGGAACATCAAAATAACATCTAAAACCATGAAGCGAATGCCAAAACGCATGAAAATCACTATGAACTTCAAGAAATTCTAAAATTGCAACCACGCGTCCAAACCATATCAAATCAACTCCAAACGACACCAAACTTTGCAAGAAAGTCCAAAATGACATAACGGAGTTGTTCCAACTTTCAAAATCGCATTCCGACCTCAATAACACAAAAGTCAACTATAGGTCAAATTTCTCCATTTTCCAACATTTTCTAACTTTTACCGAAATGCCTCAAATTACCCTATGGGCCTCCAAATCCAAATCCTAACACACGCCCAAGTCCATAATCACCATACAAAACTATTGACAACATCCAAAACTCATTTCAGAGGCCAAAACTAATTAATTGCCCCTTTGTTTAGCAAAATGCTACACCCTACAACTTGCTCATCTAACTTTAGCTCACAAATAGCATAATCATTTATTCTCAAATGTGAACCAGTCTTCGAATTTCGAGCCTATAGAATGATTACACATTCACCAATGATTAGAACTAGTTAAATGCTTAAGAAATTAATTCATTATTTAAAATTATAAATACTCAAAAGTCAAATTCCGGTCAAATTCCCTCTGCTTAAGCTTCCAAAATTATATTCCTTCTTATAATTCGACTTTGATTCATCCGGAAACTAAATCCAACCATGAACGCAAGTCGATACACATAATATAAAACTACTCGTGACCTCAAACTGCCAAACCGGATGCAATTGCTCAAAACGACCAGTCGGGTCGTTACAAACTATCACCGGATGGAGGGTATGCATGGACTATCGGAAGCTGAACAAAGTGACCCGCAAAGATCATTTTCTATTGCCCTTTCTTGACCAAATGCTGGATAGACTTGTTAGGCGTTACTACTATTGCTTTTTGGATGGGTACTCAGGCTACAACCAGATTATGATTGCACCAGAGGACCAGAAGAAAACCACCTTTACATGTCCGTATGGCACTTTCGCATTTTCTCGAATGCCATTTTGTTTGTGTAATGCACCGGCTACCTTTTAGTGGTATATGATGGCTACATTTACTGACATGGTGGAGGACTTTTTGGAAGTGTTCATGGATGATTTTAATGTTGTGAGTGACTCTTTTGAAGAATGTTTGAGTAATCTTGACAAAGTGTTGGCCCGATGTGAAGAGACAAATCTAGTGCTTATTTGGGAAAAGTGCCACTTATGGTCGAGGAGGGCATTGTCCTCGGCCATAAGATCTCAAAAAATGGTATAGAAGTGGACAAAGTGAAGATTGAAGTAATTTCAAAACTACCTCCTCCTATTTCCATCAAAGGGGTGAGGAGATTTCTTGGGCATGCAAGGTTCTACCGAAGGTTCATCAAGGACT
Source organism: Nicotiana tabacum (assembly GCF_000715075.1). Classification (NCBI taxonomy): domain Eukaryota; kingdom Viridiplantae; phylum Streptophyta; class Magnoliopsida; order Solanales; family Solanaceae; genus Nicotiana; species Nicotiana tabacum. Next base: position 5,274,200 of record NC_134087.1, read on the forward strand.
TATCCAAGGTGGTGAATCCCTTGTGCAAATTGTTGGAAAAGGATGCAAAGTTTATGTTTAATGACGAGTGCATGAAAGCTTGTGAGCTTCTCAAGTATAGATTGAATACCACTCTCATTATCATCGCACCCAATTGGAGCTTGCCATTTGAGCTCATGTGTGATGCTAGTGATGTTGCGGTTGGAGAGGTCTTAGGGCAAAGGGTGAACAAGATGTTTCATCCGGTGTACTATGCAAGCAAAACTATGAATGATGCCCAAGTTAATTATACTGTGACAGAGAAAGAGTTGCTAGCAATTGTGTTTGCAATGGAGAAGTTTAGGCCTTATCTCATGGGTGCCAAAGTGATTGTTCATATTGATCACGCAGAACTCTGTTACTTGATGACCAAAAAAGACTCTAAAGATATATTGATGAGATAAGTTTTGTTACTTCAAGAATTTGACCTAGAGATTATTGATCGGACAGGAAGTCAAAATCAAGTGGCGGACCACTTGTCCCGCTTGGAGGAGGAGGGGAGACCCAAAGATGGTCTCAAAATTAATGATGCATTCCCAGATGAACAACTCATCTTAGTCTCTTTGAATAGTATGCCTTGGTTCGACGATATGGCCAATTTTCTTGTGACCCGCATTATTCCGAGTGAGTTCTATTCTAACCAAAGGAAGAAGCTTAAATAGGACATCTTGGATTATTACTGGGACAAACCGTATCTCTTCAAGATTTGTAATTATGGTGTGATTCAGAGATGTGCTCCGAAAGAGGAGAAAATGAGTATTCTCGATCCCTGCCATTCTTCGCCCTACGGTGGTCATCATGGTGGGGTAAGAATTGCTTTAAATGTTCTTAGCTGTGTTTTTTATTGGCCTACTTTGTATAAAGATATTGGTGAGCTTGTCAAGAGATGTGATGAGTGTCAGAGAGCGGGTGGAATTTCAAAGAAAGATGAAATGTGTCTCACCACTATTCTTGAGGTTGACATTTTTTACGTGTGGGGCATAGACTTCATGAGGCCTTTTGTTAGTTCATGTGGCAACACTTATATTCTGGTGGACGTTGATTATGTTACCAAGTGGGTTGAGGCCATGGCTTTTCCCAACAATGAAGCCCGGAGTGTGGTGGCATTTCTTAAGAAAAATATCTTCACACGGTTTGGCACTCCTCAGGCAACCATTACTGATGGGGGTTCTCATTTCTGCAATAGGGCATTTGACACTTTGCTTGTAAAGTATGGTGTCAATCACAAGGTATCAACCCCTTATCATCCTCAGGCTAGTGGACAAGTTTGATGTCTCCAACAGGGAGATAAAAACATATTGTCAAAAACTGACAATGCAAATAGGACTGACTGGTCAACGAAACCAGATGATGCTTTATGGGCTTAAAGGACTGCTTATAAGACTCCAATTGGTATGTTTCTGTACCGGTTGGTATTTGGAAAAGCGTGCCATCTTTCGGTTGAGTTAGAGCACAAGGCCATATGGGCATTGAGGAGGTTAAATCTTGAGTGTGATGTTGCAGCAAATCTCCAGGTAGAGCAACTCAATGAACTAGATGAGTTCTGGTTTCATGCCTATTCCAGGTCGTCCTTGTATAAGGACAAGATGAATACTTACATGACAAATATGCCCCGAGCAAGTAATTCAAGGAGGGTGACTTGGTTCTCTTATTCAACTCTCGGTTACGACTGTTTTCAGGAAAGCTCAAGTCAAACTGGAGTGGCCCTTTTGAAGTGGTACATGTGACTCCATTTGGTGCTCCTGATTTGAAGAATAAAAATGGTGAAGTTTTTAGAGTTGATGGGCACCGAGTCAAACACTACCTGGGAAAATTTGATGATAGCCCCGTGGTGGCCTTGATCAATTTCAAATGATGATGGTAACATGCGTCGTTCCACGACGTTAAATCAGGCACTTCTTGGGAGGCAACCCATGTGTTTTTCATTTTCTTCTTAGTGTAGGATTTGTTTTGGACTAACTGATTGTAAGATTTGTGTAGGAACTTTTGATGCAGTGCAGGACTAATACAATAGAATTTGGCTAAGTATGCATTGGGACTGCTGACCGCGCTCAAAATTCCATGATCAGCGGAAGCTTTTTCGCGGGGGCGTACTTTTGTAGCAGACGCGGCCTTGAAAAGTCCAAAATGTGACCTCTCTGAAGTTTCAACCGCATCCGCGGTGGCTTTTTTGCGGTCAGCGGATTTGTTCTGCAACCACGCCCACTTTTTCGCTCTCAACGGTAGTGTTGAACTTGCAATTCTCCAGAACAGCCAAAGCGCGGACCGTGGTGGAATTCCGTGACCACGTCAGGTAGGTTGGTGTGGGCCCTCATGATTTTATTATAAATAGTAGGGCCCTCCTCCTTTTACCCTTTTCGCACTTTGAACTCTCAAAAGAAAATTTCTACTATTTCATCAGCCCTAAATCTGATCCCATTTGCATAACACTAATAAGAAGTCAATTTCTAACATAAATTCAAACAACTGGTATGTTCAAATCATAGCATTGCTTCTATAATTTTGTTTTTCTTTTCTTTTAGTTTTAACTTCTTCCTTCTTTCTTTTAGTTTTAACCAGGGTTAAGTAGTTGTTAATTGGTTGATGCTAAAAATTCATGATGAAACTTGTTGTGCATGACTAGTAGGGGTTAATGGTGTTCATGATACTTGTTAATAACTAAAAAAGTTAAACCCTGGGTCTAAGAAAATCAAAAATGCCCATCTGGTCGTAGAATTTCGCGGACAACGGTCCAAATTTTATTATCCGCGTTCATGCTGTGTAAGAGCTTCATGGTTTGTTTTTCGCGGTTAGAAGTAGAAATTCCGCTGACAGTAGCCTGCTTTACGGGGTGGCGCTTCCTTTTTCGCGAACAGCGGATTCTAAGTTTAGAGAATGGTCAAATTGGGTCGCGTCCACGCCCAAAATTTTGCTCTTAGTGATACCTTAGATTCAGAGACTGGGTAGTCTGATCCCCAGTCTTTCGCGCCCACGACCCTTTTTCTACTGTCAGCGGTACCCATTCCGCGTCGCTCTCCTTTTTTCGATGTCAGCGGACCTCTGCTTATGAAACACTGTCAACTTTTCATCTGTTTTTCTTTGATGATTCTTTTAACACCAATACTAAGGATCTTTCATTGATTTTCTATGCAGACAAAGGTACGATCTAGAGGTGCCGGTGATGCACAAAAAAGGAGGGTTGAATCCTCCCCAGCCAGGGGAAGAGGAGGTCAAGGAAGGACCAAGTTACCATTAGCGGTCCAAAAATCGATAGGGAAGTTGCAGAAAACAATCAAAGCTGCGGACAGAGCCGCATTCGATTCTGAGGGTAGTGAGTATGTCCCTTCCTAGGAAGTTTCGGAAGGAGACTCAGTGCCAACACACATTCCCACAGACTTCCAAGGGAGGTTTTAGCTGAGAGACAAGCCTACACCCCCAGCTTCCCCTATTTCTCCTGCTTCTTCTGAGTCGTCTGATGGCTCAGAGGAAAGTAGTGAGTCCTCAGCATTGGCCTCTCCTCCAGCTTCTCTACCTAGACAGAACCCTATTGATGTAGATGCTGGATCCCTGACGACGGAAGGGGTGGTGACACCCAGACAGGAGGGTTGGAGAGAACAAGGAACCAAGTGGTATGGAAAGAAAGATTTGTGAGTGAAAAAGCCTACCACAAGTTTCGGAAATGGTGGCCTCAGAGGTCACTCACACATGAGAGGCGATTCATAGAAAGGGATCTTCTACCCCACAACCCCAATGTAAAGAGGCAATTTGATGAAAGATTGGGGTGGAAATTCTTCACAAGCAAGCTGCCGGAGGCCAATGAGCATTTAGTCAAAGAGTTCTATGCCAACGTTGCCCACATCAAAAGGGGAACATGTGTGACCAAGGTGCGAAACTGAAAGATCAGATTTGATGGCAAGACGCAGAATGACTATGTTGGGTTCAATAACGAGGATGAGTCCTTGTATTTGGAGAAGGTGGCGATGGATGAGTTATCTCGCCCGTGGCTGGCATTAGTGATTGCTCTCCCGGGGACTACTCTAGCCTGGCTGACACTAGGGGCCCCAATCTATAAGAACACATTGAGCTTTGAGGCGAAGGGTTGGGAAATATTTGTGTGCAGCCGGTTAGACCCCACTACACATGACGGTGATATGCCGGTATCCCAGGCTATTATTATGGGGTCCATCATGGTAGGGTACCCGATCAACATCGGGAATATTATGTCTAGGGTGATCACCAGAGTGGTCAACAAGAATGATAGCTCCTACCCTTTCCCGAACTTCCTCACCATGTACCTGGAGGATCAAGAAGTCGAGGGAAGGGACTTTGACACCAAGGTGAAACCCAAGAGGCCATTCTCCTGGTACAAACTTTAGGGTTTAGACAACCCCAAGTCCAAGGGCAAAGCCTCCACTTCCATTGGCCACTCTGAAGAGCCAGAGGTGGTGGCCACTGGTTCCGAGTCTCCCACTGCCATACTACATCCTCCCTCCGGACTATCTACTTCAATGCCTTATTTGATGCCTTCTTCATCATCTTATCCTCTCGCTGCACTGAGGGTTAACCAGACTCTATCTAGTATCAACAACTGAAAGCAGGTAGCTACATCAAAGTTGTTTGTCCTATCCAGCACAGTGGCAGCTCAGCCAGCTCTAGCACAGCCTCAGATTGCCTACTTCAATAGAGGAACCACTTAAGGAGCTTCTGGACAACCAGAAGAAGCTACTGGACAACCAGAAGCTGATTATGGCCACTTTGGAAGCATACGGAAAAGTTATCATGGACCTGATCAAACAGACAAAGAAAATGAAGAAGATTCAGGCTTCAAAGAAGTCGGTAAAGCTGTCGAGGAAGGAGGTGGAAAAGATTAGATCAGCTGGAGACATCCCGTTGGACCTAATATTGGAGGAGTAAGTCCCAGCAGCTGAGGTAGCACAGGCACCAGAGCAGGAGGCTGATACAGAGCCATGAGGAGAGGGGTGATTCCCCATACTGATGACTTGGAGATTGAGCTGGAGGATCCCGAGGGAGGTGCCTCAGGCCAACCACATGACCCAGCCAGTGACCCCATGCAGACAGAGGAAACATAGGGTGTTTTATTTACTCTCTAACCCCTCTTCGATCTTATTTTTGCTTTTAGCATTGGGGACAATGCTTAGTGTTTATTTGGGGGGTGGTCCTATTTTTATTTGGTTACTAGAATGTAATTATGATACTTATTTTTCTTTATCATTATTTTTCACTTTTGGTATGTATATAACTTTACCATTTATTTTTCACTTTTTGTTATTTTTCAATTTCGGTATGTATATAAAGTTACCTCTCCATGTATATATTCATTCCCTTTTTATGTATATTCGTCTCAATCCCCAATTGTACATATTCAGTGTACTTTCCGTATTTTACTTTATAACTTCTTCTGAAATTTTCCTTAATAGCATAGCTTCTTATTTTATTTAGTAGTTTCTTTTTCAATTTGTAGTTTCTTACTTTTACAAGTTCTCGTGATCAATAAGCCTTTGGTTTTTTTAATGTCACGGTTCTTTCCAAATGTGGAATTTGTGTGAACCGGGTGGCTCTTCCCCATGATGGATGGCATGACAACCTTCTTAAGGGTTTGAGTCCGTTTTTTTTATGTTTTGTGTAAATATTATTAAAGAATAAAAGTGTTTCGGGAAAAGCTTCACTTGGGCCTAACACATTTACCTTTGACCTTATGGTTAGAAACAAGTTGATTTGAAAATAATGGTGCTAGTTTTGACTTTAGACTCTTGTGTTGACTAAACAATCATCGAGTATTTTTTCGGGACCATTTGTGTTGCTCAATCTTAGCTAAGGTTGTTGTGGGCCCTCGACTCTGTTCTCTTTAGCAATCCAATAGCTTGTGAGGTGAGGTATTGATTTGCAAGTCCAAGTCCCGTACCAATAAGTCTAGAACTTGCCCTGAATATTTGTCTAGGTGAAATTCTAAGTGTAGCTCGACTTGAGAAATGATTATAGGATCTCATTGATCCAAATTGAAACTTGAAAGAATCCATTGCCCACCAAATATGATATCCCTAGTTAACCATGTTGATCCATAGCCCTTGTTCTTTCAATAACCATGATACAAGCCTTTATCCGTTCTAAAATGACCCTCTCTTGACACCCGATCTTTCCTTAGCATAATTGGCAAAAGCATAAGTTTGAGGGGAGACACGAGGAAAGAAAAAGTGATAAAAGGTACAAAATGATGAAAAGGGAAGGCAAAAGAAAAAGAAAGAAAAGCCAAAAAGTCAAAAAGAAAGTGAATAATGTAGAAAAAAGAAAGGATTCAATAAAAGCAATGGTGAAAGGCTTGGAATGATTAGAAAGGAGAAAAATAATTGACATGAACAAGAAAGAGCGATAGTGTGTCTCTCTAGTCCTTAAGAAAGAAGAAAATGACTTAAAGAGTCAAGAAAGTGCGAGCCGAAATGAGAAAATAAAGTGCTTAAGGAAAGATGAAACCTTCATAGACCGATATATCCTACCTTGAACCAAAAGCCTTCATTATATTCCCGAAAAAGCCCTATATGATTTCGAGTTGAGTGAGCTTACATTAGTGGTTGATTCACAAGAGGGTCAAGCTTATGGTACTTAGAGCAGGGCTTGTGACATTCCCTTGAGAGAGATGAGTATATTTTTCCACAATCCATGTTCTGAGTGCTATAATCTAAAGTGAGATTTTCTTATGGAGAGCAGAGGAGAAAGAGTTTGGGTTTCACAGCGACCTATGTAGTAGAGAAAGTTCCCTTGATGAGTTAAGCCAACTCTTGGTGCTCTTGTGTCGCACTAGAGCCATGGTGCTAAAAAGATTGTGTGTTATTGATAATGTATTTGTGTTGAGGGTAAATATTAGTCCCAATTGATGCTTGCTGAAGTCACCTTAGAACAACTGAATTTTTCTTTCTTTTACCTTGTGGAGGTGGGAATTACTTTGTTTGCTTGAAGACAAGCAAAAGCTTAAGTTTGGGGGAGTTGATAACTACGGATTCTAGCCTATCTTATGCTCTCTTTTGCTTAGGTTTTGGATAAAAAATGTGTAAAAATATTTTCGAAAACTGATTTATTATGCTTGATTGCAGGATTTGGTCAAAATGAGGCAAGAAAGCCATAACCAACTCATGAAGGAGTTAAAACTACACAAGCTCAAAGCTGAGATAAAAGCGCTGACCGCGAAAGAAAAGAGCGGCCGCGGAAGGTCCAACACTGGGGCAGCCAGAATTACGCTGTCCGCGGAATTGAGATTCAGAGAAAGCATTTTTGGGTACAACAAATATCGCTGACCACGGTGAAATAGCGCAGCAGCGGAATACTTGACGCGGCCACAGTGCAAATTCTGCTGAGGGCAAAATGGAGATTCAGAGGCCTGAAAATCTGAGCTCAAATGAAGACAATGCTGAGGCGGTCTCTTTTACGCTCCCAGTGAAATCAATACCAGTCCCAGTCTAAAACGAAAGAAACGCGGGCCGTGCCTGCTTTTGCATGGCCGTGAAAGTCCAAGCTCTGAGGCGCTCAGTATTGCGCTGACAGCGGAACTTCCGTAGGGGTATTTTTGTCCAGTAATTTCAGTTGTATATAAATAGATCTTTTTCATATTTTTAGGGTATCTTTTGTATTAAGGAGCTCGTGAACAGTCGTATTTTACTATTTAGAGTAATTTTAGAACAGCTTTAGCTATTAACCTTAGATTGTACTTTTAATTAACTTTTATGGCTTACATTTTATCTTCATCTTTGATTTCTACTTTTATTATGAGTAGCTAAATCCATTATCTAGGGTTGTGACCCAACCCTAGTGTGGGTATTTAATGGGTATTCTATTTTAGGGCTTAATTATTTATGGGCTAGTGATATTTAGCTTGATTCATGCTTTAATTGTAGAATTGGTGGTTGCAAACACTGATTCATGCCTTTATGACTAAGTCTAGGAAAATTAGGCTAACAAGGAATTGGGGTGCATTCAAGAGATTGATAGCCCCAATTAAAGGGTTAAACTTAGAGATAGTAATGCCCGACTTGAACCAATTTTACTTGCATTATTTGAACACCCAATTGGGCTTGAAAAAAACAATTAGGACAAAGTCGCTCAAACTACCGATAGGTATAGAGTGCATAACTATGTGTAAAGGTTATATCATGACCCCAAATATAACAATCTTGTCTTAAATTTTAGATCTCATTAGATACTCGCCTAGGTGTAAGTCACTTCCCTAGTGCTTTTTATCACTTGAGAAAACTTTACAAAAATATTGTACTTAGTTTATTTTCAGCAATCAATAGCATTAAAAGTAGAATATTAATAAATCCAAACATGGTTAGAAGTGTAATTAAAAGTAACACGCATAGCTAGATTAGATAGAAACTCAACTCCTAACCAATGTTAACTCCCTGTGGAAATCGATCCCGACCTTTCGGGTAAAAGCTGCATCGACTACTCCTTGCCATTATATAATGGTGTAGGGTTGGAGCCGATCAAACTCCATATTGTTGGGGTGAATAAGGTACCGTTAGAGGGCGATGAATTCCATGAGACTAATAGAAGTTATTAAATTCTTTTGAAGGGAATTTGCCTCCTCTATAGGACCTTAAAACTTTAATTTCATAGCCACTTTCTTTCTCCACAAGTACTTTAAAATTTTTAAAAGTAGCAAAAGCTTCAGATTTTTGGTTCAAGAAATAAACCTAAGTCTTTCTAATGAAAAGCAGAAAGTATTTACTTTTACCAAAGGAATGTGGATTGATTGGTCCACATATATCAGTGTGAACAAGCTGGAGTGGTTTGGTTGATCTTGACATAGCCTCCTTTGGAAAACTCCTCCTTGTATGTTTTTCAAGAAGACAAGCTTCACACAATTGATTGGGATGGTTGATTGATGGTATCCCATGCACCATGGTTTTTTTTCTCCCGTTGATTTTAGCGCTTCAAAATTCAAGTGCCCAAATCGCATGTGCTAACACCATGATTCATCTTGCACATTATCCTTCAAACATTTTGCGTTAATTACTTTAAGATCCAGAGAAAATAATCTATTCTTTGCCATATGCACTTTAGCTATTAGAATACCATTTGAATCTCTAAGCCAAAGATGCATATTTTTCGTGTGGATATCATATTCCCTTTCAAGAAGTTGTCTCATACTCAAAATATTACTTTTTAATTTTGGCACATAATAAACATCTTGAATTAATTTGTGACTACCATCTTTACAAGAGATCGGAATCGTACTTGTCCCTTCGATTTGAATCTTTGAGGTATCTCCAAAGGACACATTACCTCTCACCATTTTATTTCTCTCCACAAACATTTCTGTGCATCCACACATATGATTGCTTGCTCCATTGTCCAAATACCATGAGCTACAATCATCCCTGTCCTCTTCTTTGAGTGCCATCAACAATGTTGACTCAACTTCTTCTTTCTTGTCGTCAATAAGGTTGGCTTTTTCTTCAATATTGCTATGACACTCCCAAGAGTAATTTCCAAATTTATGACAATTATAACATTCAATTTTTTATTTGTCATACCTGTGTCCATTATTTTCTTGGTAGTAGCCACGTCTTCTTCCTCCTCTTTGTCCACGGCTTCGACCTCTAAATGTTTGGTGGATTTCAACTTCATTGTTTAAGTTGCTACCATTACTTCTTCCTCTTCCATGACCGCCATGGCCTTGTCCCCGTCCATTCCCTCGATAGCTCTTTTCACATCCATAATACTTGAAGGATGCCTGAGTTATAAGAAGTTGCTCCAATGACACTTCTTGTCTCCTTTTGATCTTTTTTTCATGGGACTGTAAAGAACCCTCCAGTTGCTCCACCATTATAGAGTCTTAATTTTTAGACTCCTCAATAGCACATACCATAAAATCAAATTTAGGTATTAAAGTGCAAAGGATCTTTTTTACCATACGGACATCTTCTATGTCATCCCCGTATCTTCTTAATTGATTCACAACCACCTTCAGTTTTGAACAATAATCTGAAATGCATTCGGATTCTTTCAATTTTAAAACTTCAAAATCAGCCCATAGAGTTTGAAGTTTTACCTTCCTTACCTTGTCAACTCCTTGTAAAATCTCTCATGCTTCCTTTGAGGTGATATGATCTGCCACCTTTTTAAATATGGCATCATCTAGACATTGGTGAATGAGCGTGAGGGCTTGTTGATCCTTCTTCCTTGTCTTTTCTAAGACATCTTTTTCATTTTAAGACAGAGCTTCCTCATTATCGGATTTTGCATACCCTTTCTCTATGATTTCCCACACAACCTGTGTAATGACCCGGCCAGTTGTTTTGAGAATTTAAGCTCCGTTCAGTGGCATAAGGTCTTGAGTTGCTTCGTATTATGTGTTATGACTTGCGTGCGTGGTCGAGTTCAGTTACCAGATGATTCAAAGTCAAATTGGAATAAGGATTCTAGTATTGGAAGCTTAAGCAGTGAGAGTTGATAGTAGGCTATATAGACGATATTTACACTCTAAATATACCATATTTTATTGTTGTTTTAAAGGCTAAATGATAACAAAATACTCTAATTGGTTTTCTTTTGCTTTGCAGGGACTAATCTAAGTTAGAAAGAGACTATGGAGTGTTTTGGAGTCAATAATGTGGATATAAGGCCAATCAAGAAGAACCCAAACGAAAATAAGCAAGAAAGAGGCAAAGGAGGACTAGACAAGAGGCCACCGTGACCGCGGTCGACCGCGGCTGGAACGCGGTAGGCCAAAATATTGAGGCAGAATAGTTGTGATTCACTGCGGTCGCACCGCATTCTTCCGCGGCCGCGGTCGACTGTGTAATCACCCAGAAATTTTGGAACTAAAGTGTACATCGAGGAAAACTTATCCTAACCCTTTATAAACTCAACAACTCGCCCAAGCAAAGGTTAATCTTGTTTTTAGACTAAATTGGAGGCAAGAATAAGTGTGAGAAGAGCAATCAACCATTAGAGTTTTTCAATCTTCTCTTTGTTATTTTTAATTGCACTTTATCAATACTTTTGTAGTTTTATCTTGCTTTACTATGAGTAGCTAATTATTTAGTCTAGGGTTTTGATGGAACCTATTGAAGGATGAACTTCGTGTTATGTTAATATAGTTTGTCCGGTTAAATCTCTATTTGTTCAACTACGTTCTTGTTGTAGTTAATTGATAGGATCCTCAATTAGTTGTGCCTATTTAGTATGTATTACTCGGGAGAGGGTGCATATTTAGGTAATTGTTGAACAACACCCCTCTCAAAGTATATGAGGAATCAATAATCAAGGGTTTAAAGGCGGGATTAGGGATAACAAAGCCTTGGGTGTGATCTAAAGTGAGCTGTAATAAAGGCCAGCTAGCGTAACTCGGGAGAGTGCGTCTAGTAAATTGTCGTAATTACTCGGGAGAGATTTACGGTAGTAAGAGTGCTCATGATCGATAGAGATGATTATGCAAATTTGTATGAAACATCACAGGAAGGGATTCTATCAATAGGGGAAATCACAACATTAGATCCTTCTCTTAATTGTTTACAACTCAATCATAGCTAGTCTTTAGTTTACTTAATTGCATTTAGTAATAGTTAGTAAAAATATCATCAATTTTTAGTCAAAATATTTGGGAAGTTGATTACATAGAATTTAGTGAGTCTAACAAGAATAATTGATAGGTTAATTCCCTGTGGATTCGACTCTGGGTTAAATAATCAGATTATATTTGCAACGTCCGCTTAGTCCTTTTTAATAAGGCATAGTTGGGCGTGATCAAATTTTGGCGTCGTTGCCGGGGAATTAACGGCGTTATCAATTACAGTTGAAAGAAATACAAAAATTCTTAGTATAGTCAGTTTTCTTTATTTTCAATCGGTACATTGAAATTTTAACGTTTGTTGACTTGGTTGTATAGGTGCATGCTTAGAAACTCATCGAGAACTGGTGAAGTATTTGAATCATTATCAGATCTTGAGAAAGTTTTCAAGGCCTTGAATCGGGCCAACCAGAAAAACAAACAACAAGTAACTGAACAACTCGAACCAGACATGGGGGATGACGCGGTAGACCTAGATGCGTCGTTAGTGCCAGCGACACCTCTTGTGCCAGAGGCTGCTCTATATGACTGGGCACAACCCACAACTGAGAATTTGGCCACAACAATATTAGTCCCGCAGATTCAGGCTGAGTCGTTTCAAATCACGAACAACATGATGCACTTGTTGCAAAACAAGGGACTATTTTCGGGGTCATACATTGAGGATCCGCAACAACACTTGAAGAATTTCCTGTCAATCTGCAAAACTCAGAGGCAGTCAAACGTAACCCAAGAAGCAATAAAGCTATTATTGTTTCCATTCTCAGTGACAGGAGCTGCCCAGACCTGGTTAAACTCACTCCCCATTAATTCCATCACGACTTGGGAGGAGTTAGTCAAGCAATTTGTGAATAAGTTTCATCCACCCAACAAGATTGCTAAGCAAATTGATGAAATTTTGAGCTTCAAACAGAAATCAATAGAGACACTACAAGAAACGTGGGAACGATTCAAAGAGACGTTGGTTATATGTTCGCACCACGGTATTCCAGATCAGATGTTGGGGCAGCAGTTTTATATGGGTTTGACAGATAGCGTGAAAGCTAATGTTGATGCTTCAACTGGTGAAGCATTCTTGAGCAAAACATGGAGAGAAAGCCAGAGCCTGCTTGACAAGATGGCACAAAATTCGGGGTGGACAACCAGGAATGCACCTATCACTCCAGTAGTTCACTCAGTGCCCTTAGATCCATCCAACACTTTTTCTGAAAATATGGCCACATTAATGACATAGATGAGTTTACTTACCAAAAAGGTGGAAGAGTCAGGGAAGAAGTAGCAGGTACACATTGTTGATACTACCAATGGGGGCTTATGCACATATTGCATTAGTCAGCCAATTGGTAACCAGTGGAATGCAGAAAGTGAGCATCATCGTTACCTTGAGGACATGAATTATGTGTCTGATTATGAGGGCCAGAGATAGGATGGTCAGAATTGGGGCCAATAAAATCAGCCATACAGGCCAGTCCAGCCACAACTCAACAATGGAAATATAGGAGGTATGCGACCTCATAATAATATGGCGCTTTACCAAAGGCCACAGGGATATAACAATCAAAATCAGCAGCAATGTTATCATCCTCCTCAACAACAACATGGTGGAAGACAGGAAGATGACATTGCCAGACTCAAGGCAATGATGTAGCAGGTTATTGGGTCAAATACAAAAATGAGTGAAAGGGTAGATGCACATGAGTCAGCTATAAAGAATATTGAAGTACAGATGAGCCAGATTTCGATGTCTCTGAATAATCGTCCTCATGGGACATTACCTACAGACACTCAAATAAATCCAAAAGATCAAGGCCCGAAGCAGCTGATGGTAGTGAGTCTACGGAATGGGAAAGACTTAGACTTTGAGCAAGATAGAGCTCGAGAAAGCAGACAAGCTGAGATACTTGTACCAGTGCCCATTGAGCTAGATGATGCAAGGAAACTGACAGAGGTGACAGTACAGCCTGCCCAGGAAGAAACCAACACAGAGATTGAGGCTGAGAAAGCAGCTGAGACAGCCCAGGAACCGGTAGTTGAGGTGGTGCATGACAAAGAAAATACCTAAATCATTGGGAAGAAGAGACCCCCAGCACCATTCCCACAGAAGCTGGCCAAGTACCAAAAAGAGGAACAATACAAGAAATTCTTGGTAAATCTTCCATTGATCGATGCATTGAAGGAGATGCCTGGTTATGCAAGAATGATGAAGGACTTGATGTCTCGAAAATTCGATTTCCAAGACTTGGCCACAATGACTCTTACTCAAATCTGCAGTGCAGTGGTGACTAGACCAGTTACTGAGAAGTTGTTTGACCCAGGGAGTTTCACAATTCCCTGCACCATTAGTAACTTTGCTTTTGCTAAAGCACTTTGTGATTTGGGGGCTAGCATAAATCTTATGCCACTGGTGATCTATAAGAGGTTGGGGATTGGAAGACCTAGACCCCCTTCTATGTTATTGCAGCTGGCTGACAGGACCATGAAAAAATCCTTTGGTATCTTGGATGATGTGTTGATTCAGGTAGGGAAATTTGTGTTCCTTGCATATTTTGTGATTCTAGATTGCAAGGTGGATGAATAAATTCCCATAATTTTGGGAAGGCCGTTCTTGGCCATGGGGAGAGCTCTCATTGATTGTGAAACTAGGTAGCTCAAGATGAGGTTGAACAATGAGGAAATAACATTCAATATGCATAAATCTATGAGGCGACCAAGTGAATTCGCCAATTGTTCTCTTATTGATGTCGTGGATGTAATCGTAGAAGCAGATGAGACGTTAACTATTGAGGGCGCGCATGTCTGGTAAATTTAGATGAGGTGAATGGGGAAGAATTGGCAGAATAGGTGTTGGTTTTAGAGGGCAGAGGGTTTTGGGATAGAACTCTTGAATTCGAGCCCCTACACTTAGAAAACAGAGAAACTCCTCCAGCCAAGCCATCCATAGAAGAACCACCAAAGGTAGAATTGAAGCCACTTCTCGTCCATCTCAGGAATGAGTTCCTATGACCTAACTCCACATTACCTGTTATTATCTCATCTAGTTTGTTAGATGTGCAGTCACAACAACTTTTGCAGGTACTCAAGGAGTGCAAGACTGTCATTGGGTGGACCATGGCAGACATTAAGGGGATCAGCCTGGCATATTGTATGCATAAAATTCTACTGGAAGAGGGACACAAACCTTCCAGGGATCACCAAAGAAGGCTGAACCCCAACATGAAGGAAGTGGTGAAGAAAGAGGTGATTAAGTGGTTGGATGCAGGAATCATTTTCCCAATCTCTGACAACAATTGGGTTAGCCCGGTACAATGTGTTCCTAAGAAGGGTGGCATGATGGTGGTCAAAAATGATAACAATGAGATGATCTCTACAAGAACCATCACAGGCTAGAGAATTTGCATGGACTATAGAAAATTAAACCTGGCCACTCAGAAAGACCACTTCCCACTACCCTTCATTGATCAGATGCTTGAAAGATTGGCAGGGAGGTCCCACTTCTGTTTTCTGGATGGGTACTCAGGGTACAATCAAATCTCCATTACACCAGAGGACAGAGAGAAGACCTCCTTCACTTGCCCATATGGCATTTATGCTTTTCGGAGGATGCCTTTTGGCCTATGCAATGCACCCGCCACATTCTAAAGGTGCATGATGGCCATATTCACTAACATGGTTGAAGATATAATGGAGGTGTTCATGGATAATTTCTCAGTGGTGGGAAACTCGTTCGACGAGTGCCTTATTAATCTGACCCCGAGTGTTGAAAAGATGTATTGAAACTAACCTAGTACTTAATTGGGAAAAAAGTCATTTCATGGTACAAGAGGGAATAGTCTTGGGGTACCGAGTATCAAGCAAGGGAATCGAGGTGGATCATGCTAAAGTTGATGTGATAGCAAAGCTGCTACCCCCAACTCAGTCAAGGCGGAGCTTCCTCGGGCATGCCAATTTCTACCGGAGATTCATAAAAGACCTCAAAAATTGCCAACCCTCTCTGTAAGTTGTTAGTAAAAGATCACCCTTTTTTGTTTTCTGATGAGTGCAGGGTAGCATTCGAGGGTTGAAAAAGAGGCTAGTCACAGCACCTATCATTGTTGCCCCCGACTGGGAGCTACCATTCGAACTCATGTGTGACGCTAGTGACTATGCAGTAGGGCAGTGCTGGGATAGCGGAAAGACAAGATAATACACCCAATTTACTATGCTAGTAGAATGTTGAGTGGAGCCCATATGAACTACACTCTGACTGAAAAGGAGATACTGGCTGTGGTGTTTGCATTTGACAAGTTCAGATCATACCTGACTGGCTCTAAGGTAATTATATATACTGATCATGCAGCTCTCAGGTACTTGATTGAGAAGAAGGAGTTCAAATCGCCGCCTGATTTGTTGGGTGATGTTACTGCAAGAGTTTGACCTTGAGATTCGTGATCGTAAGGGCATAGAACACCAAGTTGCCGATCATTTATCACGACCTGAAGGAGCTGAAAATTCAGTTGAGGTTGAGGATATCTAGAAACCTTTCTAGACGAGCAGCTACTTGCTACAAGCCTTGAGGAAGTGCCATGGTATGCAAACTTTGCAAATTATCTAGCAAGCGGTATAGTTCCCTATGACCTTTCCTCTGTGCAAAAGAAAATGTTTTATCGTGACTACCACATGTATTACTGGGATGAACCTTATCTATTTAATATGTGTTAACAATATGATCCGGAGGTGTGTCCCCGAGACAGAACAATCTTCTATTTTACAGGCATGTCACACATCAGCATATGGCGGGCATTTTGGAGGAGTCAGGACGGCAGCGAAAGTGCTAAAAGCAGGGTTCTATTGGCCAATAGTGTTTAAGGATGCACATAAATAGGTGAAGAGTTGTAATGAATGTCAGCGAATTGGGAACATTTTCTATCACCATGAGATGCCCATGAACCCAATTCAATAGGTTGAAGTGTTTGATGTCTGGGGGATAGACTTCATGGGCCCCTTCGTCAGCTCCTTTGGCAATAAGTACATACTTGTTGCTGTAGATTACGTGTCCAAATAGGTGGAAGCTGTAGCACTTCCCACCAATGATGCAAGAGTGGTGGTGGGGCTTTTGAAGAAGAATATATTCACCCGTTTCAGGACCCCAAGAGCTATTATCAGTAATGGGGGCACTCACTTTTGCAATTGAGCCTTCGAGAAGTTGCTAGCAAAGTATGATGTGCGCCACAAGGTGGCAACACCATATCATCCTCAGACCAGTGGACAGGTCTAAGTGTCTAATAGAGAGATAAAGAGTGTACTGACCAAGACTGTGAACGCCACAAGAACTAATTGGGCGAAAAAGCTGGATGATGCACTCTAGGCCTACAGAACTGCTTTAGAACACCAATTGGCATGTCACCATATAAGTTGTTGTTCGGAAGGCCTGTCACTTGCTAGTGGAACTAGAACATAGAGCTTGGTGGGCAATGAAACAGCTAAATCTAGACATTGAGGCTACGGGCACAACTAGAGTCACAGAATTGCATGAGCTCGGCAAGTTCCGATATCGTGCTTTCGAGAGCACGAGGTTGTATAAGGAGAGAATGAAGAGGCTACATGACAAGAACATTGTTGAGCGAAATTTCACTCTCGGAGACATGGTATTGCTCTATAACTCAAGATTAAGGCTATTTCCGGGTAAACTCAAGTCACAATGGTCTGGACCATTTCGAGTGGTTGAAGTATTCCCTTCAGGTGCTGTAGAGATTGCCTCAGAAAAAGATTCTCATATATTTAGAGTCAATGGACAGAGATTGAAATCATATGTGGGTATGAACCAAAGGAAGTGTCAGAGATCCATCTGACTGAACCTCAAAGGTCGAACGAGCCTTAAATGTGCTTATCTGAGTCAAGCCGCGACGTTAAATCAGGTGCTACATGGGAGGCAACCCATGATTTTTATTGTTTTTCTTTTGTTTTGTTTGATGTTGTACCAAAGGTATAGGAAACTAACTTCCTTTAAAAAAAAATCTCGTGACTACGACTGCGGTGAGACCGCAGTAAATGATGAGTATACTGTATTAGGCACCGCGACCGCGGTGAGACTGCGGCACGACCGCGGTAAAACAAGATCATTCTGTTTCACGCCCCTTCACTCACCGCGGCCATGGTGGGATCGTTGTCGACCGCGGTGATTCGCGAAGCGTCTGTCGCCCTAATTTTTTTTTATTTTCTTTTCTAATTCCCCCCCCCCCCCAATAAAATTATAACACACCCGCCCCACCCTTATTTTCCCCCATCTCCTCTCACTCGATCAACCCTAACCAAGCCTCTCTCTCCTCTTCTCCTTCTTCTTCACATCTCTTATACTCCCCCCCACACACCACCCACTTCCCACTCTCTCTTCCCCAACTTCTATTCTTCTCGCCCTCTATTAGAACCAGGTATGTCAAGCTTCCATATCTCTTCTTTTGTATTTTTTTTTTAGTATTTTGCAAGTTTAATGCTTTAATTGTTGTAGGACTTTTAGTAGATTTTTTTTCTTTTTATTTTCTTTTTTGCTTTTTAGTAGGTTATGTGCACAATGTTGTAGAGAAGAGTGTGGTTTTGTTGTGTAAAATTAATTGTAGTTGGGTGGAATGGTAAGTGAGAATGGTTGATTTGAGGGATCAGTCATGCTTCCATGGGGTTAGGTGTGTTAGAATAGAGACCATGCTCACAATGTGTTTATAAAATTGCCCCGATGGAGTTGTAATGGCTAATGTGACCATGGTGGTGGTGAAGTCTGAGTAACCACTCGGGGTTCATACAACTTAAACGCTCACTAATGGGAGCCTCTATTTTTGGTAGGTACAATGCATCAATCCAGGAAGCGACGTACCACAAGGTCCTCCGCTAGTAGAACGGATAGTTCTTCTAGAGCTCGAGGTTAAGCTAGTGCGGAATAGTTTGACCACGCTAGGTTTGTCTCCAAACCAGTTGAGGATAGGTATAACGCCAAGGCGTCCAAGAAATTGTTACCTGAAGTACATATTGATCGGCAAGCCTTGCAAGTGGAATGCCCAAGTATCTTTGCAGAGTTGAGGAGGTGTCAGCTGGACATCTTCTTTGATGAACCGGAGGAGGCGAATGTACTTATGGTAAGGGAGTTTTATGCAAACTACCCGAAGCATGTTAATGGGGTGGTCACAGTACGAAACACCCAGGTAAATGCGTTCCTTGAGGCCATCCGCCGAGTGTATCGGCTGCCAGTATTCACTGGGGATAGAGATCATTACCTTGCTTATCACTGCCCACCTGTCTGGTGGGCACCGATTCTAGAAGCAATATGTGTGCCTGACAGAGAGCATATATGGATAAAGCACTGGATCACATTGAACTCCCAGTCTCTCAATTGGGAGGCTAAGTGTTGGCTCACACAGTTGTTTGTTGCCCTCCAGCAACACTACTGATGTTAATGGGCCACAAGCAGCAGCTATCTACTGTTTTATGACCCACCATGATTTTGAAGTTGCCAAGCTCCTTCATGATAAGATGTTCATTCACTCCCCAGAAGTACTCAAAGGGTTTTACTTCCCCTCTCTAGTTACCAAGCTGTGCCATGCTGCATGAGTTCCTAAAAATCCCAGAGTATATGGGAAATTGCCATTGAAAGCCCCATTCGGGGCTAGCAAAATCACAGTTGGGAGAGAGATGGTAGTGATGGTTGATGATGATGATAATGCTGATGAGGATGTTGAGGATGCTTGCCACCCCACCACAGTCGAGAGCTGATGAGGCGGGCCCATCACAGGCCCGCCGAAGTACCCGCATGACAGCCTTGGAGCAAAAAATGGCTGGCCTCCGCACTTCGGTCACTAACCTGGGCACCAGAGTTGACAATTTGACTACTCAACATGCCAAGTTGGAGAAAACGATCATGGGCTGGCTCCGGGCACTAGGACGAGCATGTCACCTCAATCCTAACATCGTATCTGATCAGGATTGAGCATCAGGGAAGTCCCCTTACCTTACTTTGCTTTATATTCGTTGACATGGGGACATGCCAAAGCTTTAAGTGTGGGGTGGGGGATGGTTGTTGTTATTGTAAAATTGTATAACTTTGTATGGTGTTTTTTTTGTTTGGTATTGTTGTTTTATGTTAGTTAACTTTGACTTGGCCCAAAGACGGACACCTCTCGACGGGTCTCTTGAGGGATATAAGTCGAACAAAAAAAAATAAAAAAAAATATTTTTATTTGATTAGGTAGTGTATCAACTCCCCCTTGGTTTTTCTTTAAACCACGGTTCTTTTCCTAGGGTTTCTATTTGAACTGGGTGTAGTTAGTTTTTCTTTTTAGTTTAGAAAGTCTTGGGCGAGAAACAAAAATGGAAATAGGACCCTGCTTTAGCGTGACACTTAGGCTCTTTAGTTGACTCAAAGAAGGCCTTAAATTGTGTGTTCCTGAATGGCTCAAGTACTTAGAACAGAGTGTCTGATGATCCTAACTGAATTGAGTCATGTGCCGTGTGTGAGTGAGGCTTTATGTATTATGTGTTAACATTCAATGCCTAGAACTTGCCCTGTGTGTGTGCAAAGCGAAATGGTAGCCTTTTTTGGTCTGTAAAGTGATATAGGCGTTTCTTTGCTTAACCCTTCTATGTATGCTTGTTCCCACCTAAATGTGTATACCCTAGTCAACCCTGTTGAGCATGTAAGCCTATTTTCCTTGGCAACCACATTACAAGCCTAACCCGAGTTTAAATAGCCTATCTTGTTAAACCCTATCACCTCTTAGAAGCACTCAAAGTGTAACGGATACGGAAAACTATAAGTGCGGGGTGGTTGGTTGGGCTTTTAAGTGGAATTAAGGGGACAAGAAGAAGAAAAAAAAGGCTCAAAGTGGTGGCAGCTATTAAAAGAAAAAGTGTGCTTAAAGAAAAAGAAAAAAAATAAGGGGTTAACACAATAATGTAATGGTGGAAGGAAGGTGTGACAAAGTTAAGAGCTTAAAAGTACACAATGAAGTGGAGTGCTTAGGGAGGTGTAGTCACTATACCCAGATGTATCCTACCCATCTCACATCCAACATTACAACTAAATAAAGTCCTATTTGATTCTAGACCGAATGAGCTCGATTAGTCGAGTATTACACTACGGGAAAGCCTATGGTGTGTTGTTTGTGGAATAAGAATTTGTTCTGAGGGTGAGTGAAATGTTGTATTCGAATTCCTAAGTGTGTAGTTTGTAAATGATATAAGTCTCTTTTGTAGTGAGTAGGCACATGATTCATGAAGAGAAGGTAAGTCTAGACCTCTGACTAAGAGTAGGAGAGTTGTTTAGGGGTATTGCGTGGCTAGAAAGGAGTCCACTTTTTGAGGGGAGGAGGTTGCGCTGAAGTAGTCTATCAATGTGAACTATTCTTGGTATAGGGAGTAGGGAAGTGACCCAATGACGACCTCTAGAGTGTGGTTTGTTGCTAGAGGACTAGCAACGATTTAAGTGTGGAGTGTTGATAGTAGGCTATATAGACGCTATTTACACTCTAAATGTACCATATTTTATTGTTGTTTTAAAGGCTAAATGATAATAAAATGCTCTAATTGGTGTTCTTTTGCTTTGCAGGGACTAATCCAAGTTAGGAAGAGACTATGAAGTGTTTTGGAGTCAATAATGTGGATATAAGGCCAATCAAGAAGAACTCAAACGAAAATAAGCAAGAAAGAGGCAAAGGAGGACTGGATAAGAGGCCATCGCGACCGCGGTTGGAACGCGGTAGGCCAAAAGATTGAGGCAAAATAGTTTCGATTCACCGCGGTCGCGCCGTGTTCTGCCACGACCGCGGTCGACTGTGTAATCGCCCAAAAATTTTGGAACTAAAGTGTAAATCGGGGAAAACTTATCCTAACCCTTTATAAACTCAACAAACTCGCCCAAGCAAAGGTTAAACTTGTTTTTAGACTAAATTGGAGGCAAGAACAAGTATGAGAATAGCAATCAAACAATAGAGTTTTTCAATCTTCTCTTTGTTATTTTTAATTGCACATTATGAATACTTTTGTAGTTTTATCTTGCTTTGCTATGAGTAGCTAATTATTTAGTCTAGGGTTTTGATGGAACCTATTGAAGGATGAACTTCGTGTTATGTTAATATAGTTTGTCCGGTTAAATCTCTATTTGTTCAACTACGTTCTTGTTGTAGTTAATTGATAGGATCCTCAATTAGTTGTGCCTATTTAGTATGTATTACTCGGGAGAGGGTGCATATTTAGGTAATTGTTGAACAACACCACTCCCAAAGTATATGAGGAATCAATAACCGAGGGTTTAAAGGCGGGATTAGGGATAATGAAGCCTTGGGTGTGATCTACAGTGAGCTGTAATAAAGGCCAACTAGCGTAACTAGGGAGAGTGCGTCTAGTAAATTATCGTAACTACTCGGGAGAGATTTACGGTAGTAAGAGTGCTCATGATCGATAGAGATGATTATGCAAATCTGTATGAAACATCATATGAAGGGATTCTATCAATAGGGGAAATCACAACCTTAGATCCTTCTCTTAATTGCTTACAACTCAATCATAGTTAGTCTTTAGTTTACTTAATTGCATTCAATTATAGTTAGTAAAAATATCATTAATTATTAGTCAAAATATTTAGGAAGTTGATTACGTAGAATTTTGTGAGTCTAACAAGAGTAATTGATAGGTAAATTTCCTGTGGATTCAACTTTGGGCTAAATACTTAGATTATATTTGCAACGTCCGCTTAGTCCTTTTTAATACGGCATAGTTGGGCGTGATCAAGAGTTGACCAGGATTTTGATTTTGTGTGAACCGCTACAGAGTGGGTTTTGGATGATTTCAACAGCTCTGTTGGGTGATTTTGAATTTAGGGGCGCGTCTGGATTGTGTTTTGGAGGTCTGTAGCCGA
Organism: Nicotiana tabacum; assembly: GCF_000715075.1. Taxonomy (NCBI): domain Eukaryota; kingdom Viridiplantae; phylum Streptophyta; class Magnoliopsida; order Solanales; family Solanaceae; genus Nicotiana; species Nicotiana tabacum. Next base: position 5,296,660 of record NC_134087.1, read on the forward strand.
TTTAGGCTTGAAATGGCGAAAGTCTAATTTTTGAAGATTTTGACTAGAAGTGGACTTTTTGATATCGGGGTTGGATTCCTATTCCGAAAGCGGGAATAGGTCTGTAATGTTGAATATGACTTGTGTACAAAATTTGGGGTCAATTGGACGTGGTTTGATAGGTTTCAGCATCAGTTGTAGAAATTTGAAGTTTCAAGTTCATTAAGTTTGAATTGGAGGACGATTCATGTTTTTAACGGTCTTTGATGTGATTTGAAGGCTCGACTAAGTAGTACAATATTTTAGGACTTGTTGGTATGTTTGGTTGAGGTCCCGGGGGCCTCGGGTGTGTTTCGAGGTGAGTTTTGAGTGAGTCCAGGCATTTCGGCACTCTGATGTTGTTCTGGAATGTTGGAAGTGCGGATTGCACAATTCCATGTGCTGAGGCACATTTTTGAGTGTTGTAACAGATGTAAAAGTGTTGCAGCAGATGAAAAATTGTGGACCATAGAGTAAAAGTGCGGACCGCAATAATTTTGTTTGTGGCTGCACTTCTGGTGATTCCGCAGGTTCGATAGTCCGACTTCGGAAGCTTATATCTTTTGATAGATAAGGAATTTGGAGATGATTCACAAAAAAAAGTTGTATCCCTTCGTATCTAGTTTTCAGAAAAATAAAGAAATAATCATTTGGACATTTGTACAGAAAGTTATGGTCAAAATACTGAAGTTTGGTATGCACAAGTTGCATAAGTGGGGCCGCACAATTTTAAATCGCGGCCGCAGAAGCTAGGATGTGCGACCACACTTGGAATTGTGCGGACCACACATTGGGAGGTCAGGTTGGGTACTATATAACCGAGGTTTAGGTATTATTTCTTTTTGAACTTTGGGAGCTCGGTTTGAGACGATTTTTCATGGGGTTTTCAAGAAATTCATCGGGGTAAGTGATTCTAAGTCGGATTAGGTTAATATACATGAATATATTACTGATTTCATCATTTAATTAGTACTTTGAAATGAGAATTTGGGAAAAATTATAGAAACTTCATAAACTATAAATTGGGGATTTGAAGGTCGAGTTGTGATCAGAATTGGTTAATTTTGGTATGGTTGGACTCGTGGTTGATTGGGTATTCAGATTTTGTGACTTTTACCCGATTTTGAGATATGGGCCCGGGGCCCGGTTTTTGTGTTGACTTTTGACTTAAAGCTTAGTATTTTCTTATGGAATTGATTATTTTAGCTCGTGTTGATTATATCAAATCGTTTGTGGTTAGATTTGGGCCATTCAGAGTAAGAAAATCGTGGAAGAAGCATTCTTACTGATTGATTGAGCTTGGTTCGAGGCAAGTATCTTGCCTAACCTTGTGGGGAACTACCTCTTAGGATTTGAGTCTCATATGCTAATTGTAGTCCTCATACATGAGGTGATGAGTGCGTGCTCGGACTTATTTATGGAAAGTTGGTCTTTTAGGGTTCTTAGGTTCTTATATTCACTGAGTATGAAGTTGTTCTTGATATGATTGAGTTTCATATTTACTAGTTTCACCTCTACATGCTTTAATTGGAATTAATTTCTTTATGATTCACTCTTATTGCCTATTTGACTCTTATTTAACATAACTGGAGATTTTTATCTCTTCTATTGTCATGCTATCTTTTCATAACTGCTAATCTTTATTTGAAATTATTATTATCTCATCCTTTAATTGTTTAATCTTAGTTGATGCTATGATTATCTTTCTGCTGCTTAGCCTTAATTGAATTTGTTGTATCTTCTTCGTAATTGCGCAATGATCACGCCCAACTATGCCTTATAAAAAGGACTAAGCGGTCGTTGCAAATATAATCTGGTTTACAAGTCCGGAGTCGAATCCCACAGAGAACTAAGGCTTAGCTACAATTGTTCAATATCGCTAAGAAACAAAAATCCAAATAATTTCCTAATTATAAAGATTATAATATTTATTTTTATCTAATTAACTAACAAATACTAGAACGCAGTAAAACTATCAATTAACAAGGATAAGAATTGGAGACAAGATTAAGGAGGTCTAGAGTTATGATTTCCCCTATTGTCAGAATCCTTTCCGTCACATTTTCTATAAATTTGCCTAAGTCTTCTCTACTGATCATGAGCACTCTGACTGTCGTAACTCTCTCCCGAGCAATTACTATATTTTATTAGACATATTCTCCTGAATTACGCTAGCTGACATTAAGTACGGCTCACTCGGATTGCACCAAGGTCTCGTTATCCCTAATCCCGACTTTAAACCCTCCGTATTGATCTCTCCTATACGTTTGGAGTGATATTGTAACAACAACCTAAATATGCACTCTCTCCCGAGTACTACACACTATAATAACGTAGTTTAACAAATAGAGAAAATACTACAACAAATCTATATTAACGTAACAGGAAAATCATCCTTCAAGAGGTTCCATCAAAACCCTAGGTAACAAATTAGCTATTCATAATAGTATGCATAATTACAATACTAGAATTCATAATCAATAATGAAATAGGAAGAAGGACGTGAAAAACCCGCAGAAGAATTCTCCGCCTTGCTCCTAGTGTGTTCTTGCCTCCGTAAGTCTCAAGTGTGTCCAAACTCGATCTCCCCCTCAAGAGTGGCGCTTTTAGGTCTATTTATATGTGTAGGAAAAGACCTAAACATGTAAGCCAAGTCCTAGTCAAACCAGGAGATGAATAAGGTCTTCAAAACTCAGACTGGACCTGGCCTTAGGCTGGCCTCGCCAGGCTAAAACCTGGTTGAGCTGGCTTTTGCCTAGCCTCTCCTTTTCACTGTTCTCGTGCAACGTTTAAGTATATCTTTTACTCTACCTTCATCTCCAATTTACCTACATATAAAATAAACTCCATTACGTACAAATAAAGTGTAATGTATCATTAAATCACGTAAAATGCAAGGCACATAATGTACAAAACTATGGAGTTATAGCCACACATCACCCAAGCTTAAAAGAAGTTTAGATATCCTATATCTTAGTTGGCATGTCCTTATTTGGAATTAGTTAACTTGTGTTAGCTCCCTTGTTGTTGAACTGCATATTGAGGGATCGTTGTTACATATTATTTTCTCTCTTGTTGAGTTGTTCTTATTACGCCTAGTATTCTCTATTGTGGTTATTCCTTATGAACTAGTTCTACCATTTCTTTGTGATCGAAAGTTCTTGAGTTGATTTGTTTGCCATACTCTTGCATTTATTACCATTGTTGTTGTTGTACTTGTTATTGTGATGCACGAGGTTTCTGCCGTGCGATTGCTATTGTGATGCACGAGGTTTCTGCTGTGCAGTTGTTATTGTAATGTACGAGGTTTCTGTCGTGCGAGTGTTATTGGGTTGCGCGAGATTTCTGTTGTGCTATTGTTACTGTTGATATTTGCACATGCGGCGTGATAAGGCGGGATATATATGGGTTGCGCATGTGGCGAGACAAGGTGTGAATATTATATTGCACGTGTGGCGAGACAAGACGGGCATTACTTTATTATTGCACACGTGGCGAGACAATATGGGCTATGTCGAGGATTGATTTGTGATGACTTGTGATGGCTTGGGGGCATTCGTGTTGTTGATATTTGTGTAGTGATGAACTTACTTGTGTGAGTTCTATTTTTTGTGGAAATTGTGGAAAAACATTCTACGTACTATCCGTTTCTTTTTTTATATTTACTAGCTGGCATGAACTATGTTATAACACTTGCACAAGCATACACATAGTTAAGCACTCCTATCGGTAAAGAGGATGGATCTTTATATTGTTGAGTATTGATGCACACCTTTGTTACTTGCCTTCTATGTGAGAATGACTCTCTTGGTATGTGAGTCGCTAGTGTGGATATAAATGTATAATGAGGGCACACGATGCCAGGTGGTTAGAGTTCCGGAATTTGGACCTGTGAATTGTGAATACATTGAGGTTCGGTACCTCGTGATGGTTATCAGCTAAAACCTGGTGTAAAAGCAAACGTTTTTGTTAAGTTATTATTTGAGTGTCCTTTATCTGTGATCACCAGATTTAAATTATGTTCCGCTCATCCTACTCTGTTATTATCATGATATTTCACTGTTAGTTGCTGCTTTTCTTTTCTTACTGCAATTACCATATCATTTTGTCATTATGCATATTCTTTATATAGATATTATACCCTGTTGTTCTGTACCTATACTTGTCAGGTTATTTAGTTTAGTAGGTGTCTTGACTGTTCCTCGTCACTACTCCTCTGAGATTAGTTTTGATACTTACTGGTTACGGTTGTGGTGTACTCATACTATGCTTCTGCAATTTTTATGCAGATCCAGGTATTTGATCGTTAGTAGCTGTGCGGATCGTTGCTACGGAAAATCAAGGTAAACTTGCTGCTGCGTTCGCAGGCTTCAGAGTCACATTCTTATTTTGTATTTACACTGTTCACTCTTATTTCGAGACAGTTGTATTTTAAAGGTTTTCTAACAAACTCTATAGAGCTTATGACTTGTACTACCAATTTTGGGGTTGTAAATTTTAAAGAGATTTCTATTTCAAATTGTAAGATGTTATTTAAACACTGTTGTTGTTTCATTTAATGTTAGGCTTACCTAGTCCCTAAGACTAGGTACCATAACGATACCCAACGGAGGAAAATTTGGGTCGTGACATCCTAGGAGCCAAGAATGGCTTTCATGCATAGACATCATTTCTCATAATTATCTTTTGTGAGACATGTATTGAAAAGACATCGGACCATTACTCGACATGGCTCTGATACCACGTTGTTGGGAAAAAATAATATCCCACCTAAGAATAATATCCATGATAAATATCAATAACACAAGAGAGTAACAAAGACACTAAATTTTTTTAACGGGGTAAAATACAATATCCGAGCGGAGCAATATTATCACTATAATATTACTACTTAGTAGTGCCAAGAGACTACTACAACTTCGAAAGAAATAATACTCTTTATTTGAAACACCTTACTACAATATTACTCATACTCACTATTTATCTCACGGACTACAATCTGTGAATTACTCTCTCTAACTTTAGTTACTTCTTTCTCATTTTGGTATGTCCAAACAAGAAAAATTGAGCTCCTATTTATAAGAGGAATTGCCAAAATTTGGACCAATCAGAAGGCTCAATTTTCCATCGCCAAATTTTGTTTTGGTTTCACTAACTTGTTGCAACTTAAAACTTTTTTGTTTCTGCCATTATTGAACAAGTTGTCATTGCAACTTGTTTCTTTCTTATTTTAAATATTGCAACAGGAACCCCACAGAAAAGTCGGGACTTTATTAAATGCATGGAGGAGTGAGGAATGGTAGATGATGGTTATAGCGGGCCTAGATTCACATGGTGTAATGCTAGAGACAAATGGAACAGAATATGAAAGAGGTTATATAGAGTATTTCTGAACTATGAGTGGACATCAAAGACTTCAAGGTTTAGTGTAGAACACATGGCTAGCACAGGTTCAGATCATACACGAATGCTAGTAGGATGTTCTACAACTAAAAATGAGGATATCAAGTATTTCAAAATCTACCCTTCAAAGTTGGCAACAAAAATATCTTTGCCATTACTCTTTTATATTATAAGTATTTAATTTTTTTCCCTCCAATTCACGGATATCCATTAATTTTTACTATTGCCAATGTAAACTAAGAGCCCGTTAGTTGTTGCTTTCCTTTTTTTACTACAATTACCGTATAGTTTTGTCATTATGCATAGGTTTTATATAGATATTGTATTCTGTTGTTATGTACCTATACTTGTGAGGTTATTTAGTTTAGTATGTGTCTTGAATGTTCCTCGTCACTACTCCTCCGATATTAGTCTTGATACTTACTAATTACGGCTGTGGTGTACTCATACTACGGTTTTGCAATTTTTGTGCAGATCCAGGTATTTGATCGTTAGTAGCTGCGTGGATCGTTGTTGTGGAGAATCAAGGAAAACCTGCTGCCACGTTCACAAGCTTCAGAGTCACCTTCTTATTTTGTATTTACACTATTCACTTTTATTTCGAGACATTTGTGTTTTAAAGGTTTTCTAGCAAACTCTTTAGAGCTTATGACTTGTACTACCGGTTTTGGGGTTGTAAATTTTAAAGAGATTTCTATTTCAAATTATTAGATATTATTTAAACATTTTTGTTGTTTCATTTAATGTTAGGCTTACCTAGTCCCTAAGACTAGGTGTCATCATGATATCCAACGGAGGAAAATTTGGATCGTGACATCCTGGGAGCTAAGAATGGATTTCATGTGTAGACATCATTTCTCATAATTATCTTTTGTGAGACGGGTATTAAAAAGACATCGGACCATTACTCTCCATGACTCTGATACCATGTTGTTGGAAAAAATAATATCCCACCCAAGAATTATCAATAATAAATAACAATAACACAAGAGAGTAACAAAAATACTGATTTTTTTTAACGGGGTAAAATATAATATCCGAGTGGAGCAATATTACCACTATAATATTACAACTTAGTAATTCCAAGAGACTACTACAACTTCGAAAGAAATAATACTCTTTATTTTAAATACCTTACTACAATATTACTCACACTCACTATTTATCTCACACACTACAATCTGTGAATTACTCTCTCTAACTTCAGTTGTTTCTTTCTCGTTTTGGTGTGTCCAAACAAGAAGAATTGAGCTCCTATTTATAAGAGGAATTGCCAAAATTTGAACCAATCAGAAGGCTCAATTTTATTGTAATTTGCTAAGCAAAATGTCACCGCCCAAACTTTGTTTTGGTTTCACTAACTTGTTGCAACTTGCAACTTAATTTTTTTTTGTTTCTGCCATTATTGAACAAGTTGTCATTGCAACTTGTTTCTTTCTTATTTTAATTATTGCAACAGGGACCCCACAGAAAAGCTGGGACTTCATTAAATGCATGGAGGAGTGAAGAATGGTAGATGCTGGTTATATCGGGCCTAGATTCACATAGTATAATACTAGAGACAAATGAAATAGAATATGAAAGAGGTTAGATGGAGTATTTCTGAACCATGAGTGGATATCAAAGACTTCAAGGTTCAGTGTAGAACACATGGCTAGCACAGGTTCAGATCATACACGAATGCTAGTTAGATGTTCTACAACTGAAAATGAAGATATCAAGTATTTCAAAATCTACAAAATATACCCTTCAAAGTTGGCAACAAAAATATCTTTGCCATTACTCTTTTATATTATAAGTATTTAATTTTTTTCCCTCCAATTCACGAATATCCATTAATTTTTACTATTGCCGATGTAAATTAAGAGCCCATTTGGACATAAATTTTTTTCTTTTTTTTTTTCAAAAAAGTTTCACTTGAAGATGCATTTTGGAATCAACGCTTGTTCATAAAATTTTCAATTTTCACTTGCAGATGCATTTTGAAAATTTTCGAAAATTTGAAAAACTCCAAAAAACTGTTTTTCAAAATTTTCACTCAAATCACTCACAAAACTTCAAAAGCAACCCAAAATTATATTATTTTCAAACACAACTCTAAAATTTCAAATATCATTTTCACTTGAAATTTTTTTTCACCATATTTTGAAATTTTACAATTCTCATGTCCAAATGCCCACTAGCATATGAATGCTACTTGTATTCTTAAGTCATGGTATCAAACACGTGAAAATTAAAAAACAAAAAAGAAATATAAGAGCCACTCAATTAATAGGTGTGAATTTTTCCGGTGACTCATTCTATTCTTGGCCAATATGTAATGTTAGTGGAGGAACTTATTTATTTGACTACTCGTGTCTCAGATTATTAGTCGTATTTTTTTTACACATCCCTTAAAATAATATTGAACATAATTTTTTTTTTGACTATTTCACATTTATTTATGTCTTAAGATATACTCCCTTGGTCCATTTTAATTGATTTTTGGCTTTTCTTTGTGGTCTATAATATTTGATTTTTTCAGACAGCAAGAAGAAATTAACTTTTTTTCTTTCAAGTTGCCTTTGGATTAAAGAGCCTTGAAGTATTTGTTATAGTTTTAACGAATAAATTAAGGTTAATATGATCAATTTTGTTATTAATTAATGCTAAAAGGTGAATTCCTTAATGCTCATGAAAATGATCAAACAATCAATTAAAGTGGATCGGAGACAGTAAACTCTTTTTATTTACTTATAATTGAGGTATTTGTAATCATTAAAAGTAATTAATATTAAAGGTAAAATAAGAAAAAATAAATTAATTTAGTTTTTAACTTCTAAAATGACAAATATTTTGGTACAATTAATTTTGGAAACCGCTGCAGCAAAATTAAATGGAGAAATTACGGTGGCATTCTTATTACCTAACGAAGGAGCGAGCGAATTTACTCTTTCAACTTTCAATGACTACAACAGTGAAGAAAAGCGGCATTTCCAGTCTCGGAGCAATGGCGAAAAAGCGACGTTTGGAAACGACGATCTTCATGCTCCTCTTAGCTCTCTTAGCTTTCGGATCTTTCGCACCTGCCTTTGCTCCTCTTCCTTCTTTCTCTTCTTCTCATTCCGACCTCTCAACACTTAACTCTGTGGTACGAGTTTGAAATTTTATGTTTTTAGTACCTAATTCAAGCTTTTTAAGAAAAAGTTGCACTTAATTCGAGTATTCAGTGAAACGGCAGGTTAAGGATCAGCACAAAAATAGTCTCATTATGATGAATTTCATAGAGTAGAATAAAATACAAGCTTTATACGGATTAGTTTGTGATTAGAATTTAGAGGTGTAGCTGATTGATCGACTGCACTTAATTCGTTCATATGTTTTCATTCAGAAGTTGTTTGATTCTTAAATTGGCAGGGAAATGAGAGAAAATTTGAGATTGCGGATGACATGTTCTGGAAAGATGGAAAGCCTTTTCAGATTATAGGCGGCGACGTCCATTATTTTCGGGTTCTTCCAGAGGTACTTTATGGGTTTCCTATGGATAGCTAAATACTTCTGATCATAGTATTAGTATATAATCTTGTTCAAACACACACAGTGAGGGTGATCCTTTAAAGTGAAGCAAACTTGTTTGATAGTTAACTTCATATGCTCTTTTGATGAACTCCGTGTTAGGAAAATGATGATTAAAAGGTAAAACTAATGCTGAAGTAATCAGTCTAGCATAAAAACTTACATTTGGTGCAGATTCTGCATATATCATATCGATGTCACCCATACAGAATTTCTCCTACGTGAAATTTAAAAGGAGTTTTGTTTTTTCATTCAACTGTTCTTTGAAATCCGTTATAGTGTTGTACAAGTTACCTGTAAAATCATCAGAAATGAATTTTTGAGTTGTTTTCGTTGTTGGTGTCAAACATGTCAAAATAAGTTAGTGATAGTTCACTTGCGCACATTTAGTTGAAAGTCAAAACCTTCATTTTTTAAGTCCTTCATGGAGTGGTGAAGGTATACATTTCTTTTTTGTTTTTGATTTGTTTCTTTCTCTGTAAACGGAGTTATTTTCTTCTTATGTTGTTCGGTAATACCAATTTGAATTGAGGTATTGATATATAAATACTCGCTTTAGTATTGGGAAGATAGACTGCTGAGAGCAAAGGCATTGGGCTTGAATACCATTCAAACATATGTCCCATGGAATTTGCATGAACCAAGAGAAGGCCAACTGGTTTTTGAAGGAATAGCAGATATTTTTTCTTTTCTTAATCTTTGTCAGAAATTGGATCTCCTGGTGATGCTTCGAGTTGGGCCTTATATTTGTGCAGGTCAGACATGAGCTTTCTCTTGTACAACTTCGCAGATTTTTCGTCATTCGTGAAGTATAATTTTCCTCAAGTTCAATCCTCCTTCAATTGATCTAATAAAATCTCAATTGTGACTAATTGAATTGTTCGTGTGAAATGTTGGAGGAAGGAACAAGATCCATGAAGTTCATCGGGAAAAAATGAACAACTCCTTTGACTAAGAGTGAATATATAAGTAAATCTAATAAATTCATAGAATGTCTCATTATTTTTAGTACTTACTTCCAAATTTGCTTATGCATCGAGGAAGTGTAAAATCTTCTCTATTTACTGCTGCAGCAGGTCTAGGGAGTTCTATCTACCATTTTATATCTAATTGCGCAGGAAAAACGTAAAAATTATGGTGCAGCAAGTCAACATATATTGCATAGCTATGTGTGGCTCAAAGTTTGTGAGTATTCTGACCAAGTAGCAATATTGTTTAGTACGTCTATCTTTACAGCTTGAAAAATACCAAAACCTGGATGGACAAGAAAACGAAAGGATGAACTCTAGATCACCCGGAAAGGATTCTCTAATCCATCAAAGGGCCTCCAATTTCTTCAATTCATATAGACCTTAAAAGGCATTAAGTTTAGACTCCTTTTAGAAGACTAATGAGTAGGATTATCTGTTGTTACATTCCATATTGTAAATACGGGGGACTTCACATTTTTGTGCAGTCTATATTTTAATATACAAAAATATGTTACAACAACAACAACAACAAAAAAAAAAAAAAAAAAACCCAGTTTGATCTCATAAATGGGATCTGGGGAGGGTAGTGTGTACGCAGACCTTACCCCTACCTCATAGAGATAGAGAGGTTGTTTCCAATAGATCCTCGGCTCAAGGAACAATGAATATATAAATATGTTACCTTCTAAAAAAAAGGGCACTAAGATAGTCCTCCTTTGTATCGGTGCACATGAAAAACCATATCCTACCTGCTTCACAAGGGCCAGAACAACAACATTAGTAAATGAAACCTCCTTTTATTGTAGAGACAAGAACGGCTAATCTGAGCATCATTGAGGCTGAATTTCCATATGCGTCAATCCAAAAGGAAATATGAGTTCCATTACCATCTTGATGCTGATTAACTTTGAAAAGATGAATATTCAAGATCGATTCTGGAGTTTTGTTCTGTAAAGAACCATTTTGTAGCCTCCACTACTTCCAATCTTCCTCAAATTCCATAGGACCTGTTGCATCAATCTGATTTACCGGAGGGTCACAAGCAGCCAACACTTTCTGAAACTATAGCCATCCACTATATCATCTAGTGTTCAAAGGTAAGTATATTGGTTAAAGGTGTCCATCAGTTTCTAGACGAATGTTTTCAGGAAATGCTCTTTCAAGATCTGTTCATACTGAAACCCTTTCAATGCTAGGGCAACCATGGTTTACTCCAGCATTACAAAAAGTGCTAGGAATATAAGTAACTACACTATTTTGCCTTGCTACACTATGTCTAGTAGTATTACTAATATTATGGGGGTTGATGATGGAAGCTTATGTTGGAGGCAGTGCTTGTGGAACGCACGTCCAACATAGTACAAAAAGTGTGCGTTGATCCATACATAGTGGTATTTGTTGTGCTACCCATTCTAGGTTTCCTATGTCCTTTCTTATCTTCCATAAGGTGCTGGATGATGAATTGAGGATGATTTGCCAAAAAGGTGATGTTGCTGCCCGATAAGTCCATTCCAAAATGTGCGAGTTGGTCTGCTACCATATTTTTCTCCCTATAGGTGTGACTTACTAGTGGATTACTCAATTGCTGAATCAATAGTCTGCAATCATTTAACAAAGGTGAGTACTTTATGGCAGGGGATTGCAACATAGTTATTACCTCTTGGGCATGTGAATTTCCAGTGGAGTTAGGTTGTGCATGAACGCTATTTGCAAACCACGTAGTAATGCCATTAGTTCGATATCTATAACATTGGACAGTTGGTGATGTCCAGCATAGCCCATACCCAGTTACCTTCGTGATTTCTGAATACTCCTCCAAAGCCCGCTTGTGATTTGTTGGAACTGACTGCCTCATCCATATTTAGTCTAATGATTCCTAATGGTGGTGGGTTCCATTTGACATACACAGGCACTTTAATACGTTTATGGGTGGAGAAGTTAGTTAAAAAAAGATGTTCAGTAGTTAATTGCATAATTGTGTTGATAGAAGGCTTAAGTTGCACATTTTCAAAACAATTTTTGTTTCGAATATTCCATAGGTGCCATAACGTGAAAGGAATCACCTGTTTTAAAGAGAGGGCATTTGTATGAAATGTGCCATTATGAAGAATGAGTTGTTTGAGCCACACATGATTTGGAATGCGATAAGTGATTAAAGAATGTGTAAGGTGTTCTAGATTGAGGTCTTTCCAACAGTGATTTGCATGTACACAATGTAGTAGTATGTGGCTGATAGTCTCTTCTCCGGCTTGGCAGATTGTGCACACGTTAGATGAAGTAATTCCCAACTTATGTAGGTATGCCTTGGTAGGCAATCGATTGTGGCTAATTAACCATAAGAAGTGCTTAATTTTTTATAGCAATTTTATCGCCAAATCCAGTCGTGATTATTAACATTTTGTGTAGACTTAGTGATAGCTTTATAGTATGAGCTAACAGAGAAGCTGCCCGTGGTAGTTAGACCCCAGACGATATGATCAGGGTTTGTTCCATACGTAGGAATGTAAGTACTATTAATTTTGTGAGTTATATGTTGAGGTAATTCGAATAATAGATTGATTGCTGGGCAGCTATTGAGTTGGAGCACATTAGCTACAAATAGATTAACTTCGTTATGATTTAAAGGCCCATGGATAAGGCTTCTAATATTGGTGTTTGGAGCAATCCAATTGTCAGTCCAAAAGCGTACATGGGTACCTCTCGTGACATGCCATTGTAATCCAATTTGACAAATCTTCCATCCATTTATCAGTTGTTTCCATAATAGTTCATTTAATAGGGAGCTTGGGGGGGGGGGGTTAATGTATTTAGAGATTAGAAAGGATGCCCAAGGCGTGTGAGGTTGATGAAAAAGCCTCCAAGTCGTACTGCTAATATGGCATCATTTTTATCTCTTAGTCGTTGAATACCCAGTCCACCTTGATCCTTTGGAGTAGTTATTGTTTTCCAGTTAATTAGGTGTAGCCTTTTTTTCTGGGAGGTAGAACCCCAAAGAAGTTCTTTTGATAGCTTTCTAGTTTGGTAATTACATGAGTTAGGATAGGCATAATTTGCATTATATGATCGGGAATGATATTTAGAGTTGTTTTGATTAAAGTTGTACGTCCGGCCATTGTGAGGTGGTTCGTTTTCCAGCCTGCTAACCTATTTTTGAAATTGTCAATTAAGAATTAAAAATTTCTTTTGTTGGGATTTGAAGTGAAAGTAGGAAAACCCAGATATGTGCCAAATGATTTCCCTTCCACCATATTGAAGGAGGAGAGGATGAAATTCTTGTCATTTGCTGAACAATATTTAGAGAAGTAAACCCTTGATTTTTCAAAAATAACTTTTTGACCAAAGTGCTGAGTGAATTGGTCCAGTAAATCAATAATTTTATGACAATTGGACGTTGTTATTTTGGATGTCAATATATTGTCATCTGCAAAGAATAAATGAGATACTTGAGGTGCTTTAGCATTCAAGGTAATAGGTTTCTATTGATTGTAATCCACTGCATTGTTTATCCTCCGAGACAACATTTCTGTGAGAATGCACGGGAGAAAAATCTTATTATTGATTAAAGTGTTGTACAACCCTATTTATATACAGTAATTACATAATAATAGGTATCTACTTCCCGATGTGGGACACTAAACATGACTAACTACTTAACATTCCCCCTCAAGCCGGTGTATATAAATCATATGTACCGAGCTTGTTACAGATGTAACTAATACGAGAACCAGTAAGAGTCTTAGTAAAAATATCTGCTAGCTGATCATTCGACTTTATAAACTTTGTAACCATATTTTCTGAGAGTATCTTTTCTCTGACAAAGTGACAGGCGATCTCAATGTGTTTAGTCCTCTCATGGGACACCGGATTTGATGCAATATGAAGAGCAGCGTGATTATCACACAACAGTTCCATCTTGCTGATTTCTCCGAACTTCAACTCCTTGAGCAACTGCTTGATCCATACTAGCTCACACGTTGCCATAACCATGACTCGATATTTGGCTTCGGCACTAGATCGAGCAACTACATTCTATTTCTTGCTCTTCCAAGAGACCAAATTACCTCATACTAGAACATCCAGACGTAGAATGTATATCAGAAGGTGATCCTGCCCAATCAGCATGTGTATCCAACAATCTACTCGTGGCCTTGATCCTCGAATAGTAACCCTTTGCCTAGAGCTGACTTTATATATCGAAGAATGCGAATAACTGCATCCCAGTGACTATCATAGGGAGAATCCATAAACTGACTTACAACACTCACCGGAAAAGAAATGTCAGGTCTAGTCACTATGAAGTAATTCAATTTGCCAACCAACCTCCTATATCTCGTAGGATCTCTAAGAGGCTCCCCTGTCCAGGCAGAAGCTTAGCATTCGGATCCATAGGAGTGTCAACAGGTCTACAACCCATTATTCCAGTCTCCTTAAGAATGTGTAAGGCATACTTCAGCTGTGAAATAACAATACCTGAGCTAGACTGAGCGACCTCAATACTTAGAAAATACTTTAATCTGCCCAGATCCTTAGTGTGGAAGTGCTGAAAGAGATGCTGCTTCAGATTAGTAATACCATCCTGATCATTGCCAGTAATAACAATATCATCAACATAAACCACCAGATAAATAGACAGATTAGGAGCAGAATGCAGATAAAACACAGAGTGATCATCTTCACTACAAGTCATGCCGAACTCCTGAATAAATGTGCTGAACTTACCAAACCAAGCTCGAGGGAATTGTTTCAAACCATATAGTGACTTGCGTAATCGGCATACAAGACCACTAGACTCCCCCGAGCAACAAAATCAGGTGGTTGCTTTATATAAACTTCTTCCTCAAGATCACTGTGGAGGAAAGCATTCTTAATGTTTAACTAATAAAGAGGCCAATGACGTACAACAACCATGGACAAGAAGAGACGAACAGATGCTACTTTAGCCACAGGAGAGAAAGTGTCACTATAATTAAGCCCAAAAATCTGAGTGTATCCTTTTGCAACAAGACGAGCCTTAAGACGATCAACCTGGCCATTCGGGCCGACTTTGACTGCATAAACCCAACGACAACCAACACTAGACTTACCTGAAGGAAGAGGAACAAGCTCCCAAGTGCCACTCGCATGTAAAGTAGATATCTCCTCAATCATAGCCTGTCGCCATCCTGGATGAGATAGTGCCTTACCTGTAGACTTTGGGATAGAAAAAGTGGACAAAGATGATATTAAAGCATAATGAGGTGATGACAGACAATGATAACTTAAACTGACATAATGGGGATTAGGATTAAGAGTGGATCGTACACCTTTGCGGAGTGCAATTGGTTGACTTAGAGGAGACAAGTCCGCAGTAGGTGCAGAATCTGATGCAGGACGTTAATCACCTGGGTCTGATGCTGGACGTGGAGGACGATGATAAGTCAAGAGTGGTGGAGCTACAGAAGGTTGAACTGGACTAGGTGGTGGAACTGGAGCTATATGTAGTGGAACTGGAGCTATAGGTGGTGGAACTGGAGCTATATGTAGTGGAACTGGAGCTATAGGTGGTGGAGCTGCAACTGGAGCAGTAGGTGGTGGAACTGGAGTTGTAGAGGAAGATGAATGGGAGATAGTGACTGAATCTCCAAAAGATGAAACTGGTCGCACCTCAGAAATATCTAAGTGATTACCTGGACCTGTGAAATATGATTGAGTTTCAAAGAAGGTAACATCAACAGACATAAGGTATCGCTGGAGGTCAGGAGAATAGCATTGATACCCCTTTTGCTTTCTCGAGTAACCTAGAAATACACACTTAAGAGCACGAGGATCTAACTTATCTTTTCTTGGAGTAAGGTTATGAACAAAACATGTGCTTCCAAAGACACGGGGTGGAAGAGAGAACAAAGGTAAGTGGGGAAACAGGACAGAGAATGGAACTTGATTCTGGATAGCTGAAGATGGCATACGATTAATAAGATAGCAAGATGTAAGAACTGCATCCCCCCAAAAACGCAACGGAGCATGAGATTGTATGAGTAGGGTACGAGCAGTTTCAATAAGATGTCTATTCTTTCTTTCAGCTACCCCATTTTGTTGAGATGTGTACGAACAAGATGTTTGATGAATAATCCCATGAGAGTTCATAAACTGTTGAAATGGGGAAGACAAATACTCTCGGGCATTATCACTACGAAATGTGCGAATAGAAACTCCAAATTGATTTTGAATTTCAGCGTGGAAGGTCTGGAAAATAGAAAACAACTCAGATCGATTTTTCATCAAAAATATTCAAGTGCACCTGGAATAATCATCGATGAAACTGGCAAAGTAGCGGAATCCCAAGGTAGAACTGACCCGACTAGGACCCCAAACATCTGAATGGACTAAAGTAAAAGGTGACTCTACACTATTATCAAGACGCCGAGGGAAATGGGAGAGCATATGCTTACCGAGCTGACATGACTCACACTCTAGAGTGGACAAGTGAGATAAACCAGGTACCATTTTCTGAAGTTTTGACAAACTGGGATGTCCCAACCGTTTATGTAATAAATCTGGTGAATCGGCAACACGACAAGTTATTGAAGGAAGACAAGATGCGAGTCTATGTGATTTTGCAAGGATAAGGTAATAAAGTCCATCTGATTCACGTCCGGTACCAATGACCCGCCCCGTACTGCGTTCCTGTATAAAAACAAGGTCATCAAGAAATAAAACAGCGCATTTAAGTGATTTGGCTAAGCGACTAACATCTATGAGATTAAAAGGACTATTGGGAATATAAAGGACTGTGTCTAAAGGTAAGGGATGAAGTGGGCTTGCTTGACCTATTGCAGTTGCCATGGTTTGAGACCCATTGGCGATTGTGACTGTTGGAAGAGATTGACAATATGAAATACTAGTGAAAAGAGATTTGTCACCAGAAATATGATCAGATGCACCTGAATCAATGACCCAAGACTCAGAGGTTGAAGCTTGGGAGACACAAGTCACGCTATTATCTGTTTGGATTCAACGAATTGGATCCAACGGATTGTGAGTTAACGACTTCTGATACGAATGCTATTATAATGTTGCGTCGAAAAAGCAGAAATTTTCTGGAAATCGTTGTTCACGCCGGAAAAATATAAAAGTGGTCTTAGTTTGATTTAAATTGGATGGGTATGCTCGGATTTGCAAGGAGAAGACACTGCCCTGAAGAAATTTTACCAAATTCTAGCCGGAAACTGCCTCGCGCCCCGACGTGTGGGCGTCGGAACTTCGCCGGAGGCGCGTGGGGGCGCGTGCAGCCTTTTCTGCAGAAGATTTTTTAATGGATTGGTCGCGGAGCTCTGATCTACTTCCCGGTGGTGTTGATTTTTGCACAACATTGACAGATAGTATGATTCTTGCGGACAGACCTGTTTTTCCCGGAAAAAGGGCTTCCGGTTGACTGTTTTCTCTTCCCGGAGTCGCTGGAATTTATGCACAGCGATAAATTTCTCACGGTTGCTCTGATACCATGTGAGAATGCACGGAAGAAAAAAATCTTATTATTGATTAAAGTGTTATACAACCCTATTTATATACAGTAATTACATAATAATAAGTATCTACTTCCCGATGTGGGACACTAAAAATGACTAACTACTTAACAATTTCCATGCAGATAATAAAAATGTAAGGTAGATCGGGTCACCTTGCCTAATACCTCTAGATGGTGTGAAGAACTTTGTGGGGGATCCATTAAAAAGGATTGCAGAGAGGCTGTGGAAACACATGACATAATGAGAGATACTAACTTTGCAGGGAAATTGAAGAATGTTAAAGAATGGCATATAAAACTCCATTCCATTCGGTCGACAGCTTTTCAAGGTCTATTTTTAGAAGCATGCTTGAGCACTTTGATCTATAAGTCCTAAAATGATTCAGTAATTCTTGAACAATTATAGCATTAGCTGCTGCCCTTCTATCTTTATGGAAAGCAGACTGAGTAGGGTGAATAAGTGTATGAAGAAAAGGTTTAATACGATTAACAATAATTTTAGTGATTATTTTGTAAAGATTGTTACATAAACTAATCGGTCTAAAATGGTTCGGAGTGGAAGGGCTCTTTATTTTAGGGATCAAACAAATATACGTCTTGTTTAATTCTAGGGGTATATGCCCTTGTTGGAAAATATTTTTACAGAATTGAATTAGAGAGTGTTTTATTTGAGGCCAAAATTTCTGATAAAATAACGGATGGAGTCCGTCAGGTCCAGGAGATTTAAGAGGTTGAAAAGAATGCACAACTTGGAAAATTTCTTGATCAGTCACTGGCATCAATAAAGTAGTAGCTTCAGCTTGTAAAAGTGTATTGTAAGTAGTAGGAGTGTAGGTCTTAAAGGAATTTGTATGAGAGGTTGTATAAAGAGTGTGATAATAGTTAATAATTAGTTGCTGGAGTTGGTTATTATTAGAAATCCAATTTCCCATAGAATCTTTTAAAGCAATTATTCAGTTACGGCGCCTTCTCTTTAGGGTAGACAGATGGAAAAATCTTGTATTGGCGTCCCCTTGGTTAAGCCAATTGACACGAGATTTTAATTTCCAAAACTCTTCTTCAAGGGCGAGAATTTGATTATATTTGGATATAAGGTCCCTTTCCAAATTTTGTAAGAAATTGCTAGTGGGGTAATTTGGAGATTTTTGAATACCTGCTAGCCTTGCTTTGATATTATTTTTTTATAAAAGATATTTCTAAAAGATTCTTTGTTCCACGTTTTGACTAGGGTAGTAAAATTATTAATAGCCTGTGATATTGATGAACTAATTTGGGAAACTCTTGGTATGACAACTGCATTGTTTCGAATATGAATATATTACTTTTTGGATATGTATTTTTATTAAGGGTTAACAATAAAGGACAATGGTCCGAATGAGTTTTGGGTAGGTGATGAACATGAGCTTCAGGATAGATATTTAACCATTCATAATTTGCTACAATACGATCTAATCTTTCCAGTATCATGGTTTCGTTCATTCGTCCAAGTATATTTGTTTCCCCTAAATCCTAAGTCTATTAGATTACATTAGTTAAAACAATTAAGCATCAAATCTGCTCTAGTGTTAGTTTAATGCACAACCTTCAAATTTTTCAGTCGAGTAGATAATATCGTTGAAATCACCCCTTACGATTCATGGACCTTGGTAAGTATTAGCTATATGCATTAAATTTTGCCATAAAATTTTCCTTGATGATAGTAAAGTGCTTGCACAGATAGCCGAAAATAAAAAAGGTGGACCTTGTGGACCATGCATGTATTTCCTGATTTGTGACGATAATTTCAGTTACATGAATTAGATTGTCATTCCATAGAACCACTATACCCCCTGCCTACCCCTCAGCTAGTGCTTGTGAGAGGTTGGAGAAATCAAAATCTTTCTTAAGCAGGTGATGGTCCAGTAAGTGTGTTTCTAGGAGCAAGACTAATGATGGTTGGTAATAATTTAGCATGGAACGAAAGTTCCTTCGAAATTTTGGTGATTATGCACCTCTACTGTTCCACATGACAAAATTCATGGATCTACTACGATGAGGTGGTTATGGTGGTGTTGTGTCCTGCTCCACCTGTACTTGATTCTCCTGGTTGGCTTGCTGATTCACCTCCTTGAGAGTTGGTGTGATCACCACAGCAAATTTCCCTGCTTTTGGGTTCACTGGTGGCCTCAGTTTGATCAGGCACTTGGTCACTTCTGGTGGACAATTGAGTAGTATTTTTTTCGTATTGCTCCTTGAGGACAGAGATATGGCATGCTCCTAGCCACACTGGTTCCGTTCGTGTTTCCCTCATTTCTTCCATGATTGCTGCTATTTCCTGTGGAGTTAGTATTTCTTAATCTCTTGGGCTTGGGGCTGTGGGCTCATGGAAGTTGATGATGGAGTTAGTGGTTCGAAGGGGCTCATTGGTGACATTGGCATTGTTGGAGGTATGTGTATGTATTCGTGGATCCAAGAGACCTGGGATTGTACTTGTGGGTAAAAGGGTAGTTCCGCAGGTGGGAGGGGGGGTAGCGGTGCTGGTACTGAGGGAAAGGGTTCCACCATGTGTTGGTGGTGTTCATGGGTGTTGTCGTCCAGTTGTACTGACCGTAGTATGTCATAGCTGCTGTCATTCCTTCGGTTACTATCTGTGCCAACTCCTGTGGGTTTTGGAGGCGAACTATCACTTTTGGTTGTTCACTATCATAGAGAATGTGAGTGCATGGTTTTGTAAACCCATCTCCAGTCATGATTGTGGTGGTTGGAATGGATTGGGTGCTTGTGATGTGTAAATCACTGGGTTAGTTGTGGGTGGTGGTGTGTTTTGTTGCATGGTCGCTGGGTTGAGGAATTGGATGTTGAGTGGCCAGAAGGGTAGTTGAGATGGTCGTTGGTGGTGAATTCTTAGTGGAAATGTTGGTGCATGGTGTCTTTGCATGGTTATAAGTTGATGTAGGGAAAGTTGTGTATGAATTAGATTTGTTAATGATGGTTTGGCATTATATGTATTAGTTGGATTGGTTAATTGAGGCGGTTGTGTTTGTGTGGGAGAAGGGGTTTCGTGTATATTGGGTTGGTCACGTGGGCTATGGATCAGTTTTGTGGTTTACATGGGTAGATGGATGGCAGTGTTGTGTATTGAGTTGGGCTTAGGAAAGGGGTCATGATGGCGTTTGGTAGTAGTGTGTGGGCTCATAACAAAGTTTGGAGATTGCATGTTAGTTGTTGCTTGATTGGCAGAGATACCAAGTGCTGCCAGGATCAGTTTTGTGGTTTACATGGGTAGATGGATGGCAGTGTTGTGTATTGAGTTGGGCTTAGGAAAGGGGTCATGATGGCGTTTGGTAGTAGTGTGTGGGCTCATAACAAAGTTTGGAGATTGCATGTTAGTTGTTGCTTGATTGGCAGAGATACCAAGTGCTGCCAACGTGGCACATGTAGTTGTAAGATGCATGTCACTAGGGTTACTATATACCCTATATCACTAGAGTGATATAGGGTAATTACGAAGGTTATTTTCTAGAGGTGGAGCAGGTAAGTAGGGTGGTAACTGGATAGACCCGGCGGATGTATCCATTTCCTGAGGTTGGGCCACTAGCTCTAATGTTGGGCTTGTAGTTTGGTCTACTAGGTTTGGGCTTGTAGTTTGATCCACTAGGTCATTAGAATTTGTTAATAGTTCAAAACTATTTTTTATTGCTAGTAGGTTTTTAGTAGTTACTTGCTGAGGTAAAACAGTAATTAATTGATTAGTAAGAGTACTGGGCGAGTTCGTACCTTTATGATCTTCGATAGTCCTCTGTATAGATGAGTTGCGTAGTAGATGTCCTTTTGAGGAAGTCGCTGAAGTTGAAGGAATTATGTCCTTGGTGCTTGGAACTGATGTAGGTTTGTGCATCATAGATTTGGGAGGCCGTTTGGGAAATGTAGCTGTCTTCCATTCGGAATCTGGTTCTTGTAGCTCCTTTCTTTCACTTTCCTTAGATTAGGAATTGTTGTTGGATTGTGGTGTTGTAGCTGATGAGGTGAGTTTCGTGGGGCAATTGGTCGTAATATGGCCAATTCTACCACAGCGGATACATAACATATTAAGTCCTTCATAAAGGATTTGCTGGCGATGGTTCCCTACGAAAACATGAGACTTTAGAGGGGGCTTTCAATAGGTACTTCGATACATATTTGAGCATATCGTCCTCTAGTTGTAGATGACGTGCATGTGTCGATTTTTAGTAGTTTACCCAGTTTATTTCCCACTTGTTGTAGGATATCTACATCATAGAATTCAGTGGGTAGCTCCGGTAGTCTAGACCAAATGACAGTGTAAGTAAGTTTCGCATTAGAGGCTAGAAACTTAGGTTCCCATTGTCTAACTGATAGGAAATGGTTTAACACAAACCACAGACCCTCATGTAATGCCTTATTCATATTTTCTTCCTTTTGATATTTGATGAGGAAGAACTCGTTTCCTAGATCAATGAGGGATAGAGATTCCGTTGGTTTCTAGAGGTTTTGCAATTTTTGTTTGAGGGCTAAGTGCCCACTTTCCGGCCAAAAACTTTAATTAATTGAGTATTCCCAAGGAGAGTAAAGCCTTGCTTTGTCTTCTGTGGAGAGTGGAATGAAATTATCTGGAAATTGGTCTTCCAATGTTTCAGCCGACATGTCAAGATGGTATTGGGTGTTGGAGATGGTTGGAATTGAAGTATCATTATTGTTTAGTAATGTTTGAAGAAAGATGGAGTTTGTTGGGTAGTGATTGGTTCATCAATATTCATGAACTCAGGTTAGGTGGATCAGTGTTGGGAATTGGAGGATTGTTAGTCATTGTTTCGATAGTTTCAAGGAGTTAGAAGAGAGAGAGGTAGTGAATTTTAGTGAGAAGTTGGAGTTTCTCTCTCACCTCTGAGGCATCAATTGGTCAAATTGGTTATCACATCACTAGCATCTCTACTATACTTTTAAAGTCAAAATTTTGCATTTTTTCATGTATAAATTTCAGCTCCATTTGTACTTATATGAATATGCTAGGGAATGATTGAATTTTACTGTTTTATTTAGTCCATCTTTTGCTGTATAAGCTTATCAGCAGATGTTCTGGAAATGTTTATTGACGTTTTCTTTACTCCTTGCTGCAGAGTGGGATTTTGGGGGTTTCCCTGCTTGGTTACTTGCCATTGAACCTGCTGTAAGACTTAGATCGTCAGATCCTGCTTTCATTGACTTGGTATGTATTCCAATTGTTCTAGTTACTTATGGTTTTCTTTGTGGTCATAAATGCTGCACAAGACCTAGAACATCCCACATCCACAAGTCAGTTGCTGACCAGATTAAGCTTACATAGGAGTTCACAATCTTTTTGGGATGCACTAGGCATGGTCCAAGGGAATCCAAGTGTAGAAATGGGTTACCAAGCAACTTTAAGCTAGGCTACGTGCTTGCATCTTACCTTTCTTAGAGAAAGAGAAGTAAACAAAAAAGAGTAAACTAGGCCGTAACATGTTGTTCCTACAGACCACCCGGTAGGAAGGTAGTCTATTTCTTTAGTTGTCAAATATTAAATATAGTGATTTCTCAATTGCTGCTAGAGATAATATGATTAATCTCTACCATAAGAAAAGGAAAGGAAAAAGAACATCAAACAAGATTGATATTCATTTTCAAGTAAACAATCACTCAACTAGATCCAGGACTGCACTCTAATCATTTTATATAGGTTTTCTTACACAAGCAACATGATGTGAATGACAAGAAGCTAGAAATAAATGTGAAGCCTGCCTAGTAAAAGTGCGGACTTAATTTCCTAAGTTAAGTAGGCCTAACTGAAGATGCATTACACATGGATGTGTGCTATATCACTTCATTAAGAACTCCTCATATCCTGTCGATCACCATTGCAGATAATTAGCAATCTAATGTGCTCTTCTTGACTCTCTATAGGTTATAGTTATAACTTTTCAAGAAGTAATGCCGAATGCTTGTCTTCTGGATTTCTGGTAGTCATCACATCAACTCTGAAGGTGTTGGTTTATGTTTAGTCAACAATGGCATGCCAATTGGAAGAGTTGGTGGAAAGAGTTGGTGTGAATGCTAGGAGGAAGCTTCCTCCTTTGATGTCACCCATGACATCAAGAGGAGGTAGTTTGATGTCACCAATGACATCAAGAGGAGGTCTTTACCTTTATAAATAGATGCACTCCTTCATTTGTAGAAACTATCCCAAAAACAATACAACACATTGTAGTGAGTAGAGAGTTAAGAGAGAAATTCTCTTAAGTGTAATTGGGAACTCTCCCCTTCCTTTGTTAACATTAAAAAGGCAACTGTTCTCTGGTGGACGTAGGATTATTTTGATCCGAACCACGTTAAATCTTGTATTCTTTCTTTTACGTTTCCGCTAACAATTGGTATCAGAGCAACAGGATTCTTTAACGATCCAAGAAGGAAGAACAAGCAAAGATGAGTTCCATGAAGTTTGAAATTGATAGATTCAGTGGACGCAACAACTTCAATATCTGGAAGATCCAGATAATGGCGTTACTGCGGAGGGAAGGTTCAATCCATGCTATTGACGGAAAGTATCCTAAGGATATATCAGCTCCCGACAAGGAGAAGATTGAAGGGGATGCATTGAGTGCAATCCAACTATCCCTTGCACCTAACGTGCTTTGTGAAGTGAGTACGGGTACCGAAGAGACGGCCAAACAATTATGGGAAAAGCTAGAAGGGCTATACCAAGACCGATCAGTGACAACAAGGATGTTGTTACAACGGCGTCTTCACACATTTAAGATGGGGTCAGGTAATTCGTTACAAGATCATTTAGATGCGTTCAATAAACTTGTCATGGACTTACAGATTGCAGGAATTAAAAAGGAGGAGGAGACGCTTGCATGTGCTTTGCTATTTTCATTGACTTCAGGATATCGTGATATTGAGAATTCAATGATGTATAGCAAGGAGCCTATCAAGCTTGAGC
This sequence comes from Nicotiana tabacum, assembly GCF_000715075.1. Taxonomy (NCBI): domain Eukaryota; kingdom Viridiplantae; phylum Streptophyta; class Magnoliopsida; order Solanales; family Solanaceae; genus Nicotiana; species Nicotiana tabacum. Next base: position 5,321,066 of record NC_134087.1, read on the forward strand.
AAGTGCGGCAGGCACTTAACTCTAGTGATGTGCGGAGGCACATTGAAGGAGATAGAGATGACCAGGCAAGTGGACTCTTTGTGAGAGGCCGGACTAGTCAACAGGGAAAGAGCAAATCAAAGCACAGATCAAAGTCTCGTGTGAACAAGAAGAATATAGAGTGTTGGAGTTGTGGCAAGAAGGGGCACTTTGAACGAGACTGCCCAATGTCAAAGTCCAAGAAAAAGGCGAGTGCATCCACAGTTGAACAGGTACATGATTTTGATAATGATTATGTACTAACAACATCGTGTAATAATAATAGTAGTTATGGAAACAAATGGGTGTTAGACTCTGCTTGCACTCTGCATATGACGTTCCGAAAAGACTGGTTTAGCAGCTATGAGAAAAGTGGAGGAACCGTAGTAATGGGCAATAATGCAACTTGTGCAATAGTTGGCATTGGCTCAGTTCGGGTTCGCTGCCATGATGGAGTCGTGAGGACTATTACACAAGTCCGTCATGTTCCTGATCTAAAGAAGAATTTGATCTCCCTGAGTACTCTGGATGAACAAGGCTACAGGTACATGAGCGAAGCAGGAACTATAAAGGTGACTAAAGGTTCTTTAGTCATGCTGAAAGGCAAGCTGGAGAACGGCCTTTACACATTGGCCGGAAGCACCATTGTTGGCTCTGCAAATGCATCTACAGTGCAGTTATCTAATGATGACACGGCAAGACTATGGCACATGAGACTGGGTCATATGAGCGCACGTGGACTGGAGATGTTGAGCAATCGTAACCTTTGGAAGGTGAGAAGATCAGCACACTTGACTTCTGTGAGCACTGCGTTCTAGGGAAGCAAAAGAAGGTCAGCTTCAGCACTGGCAAACACAAGACAAGAGGAGTGCTAGACTACATCCATTCAGATTTATGGGGTCCCTCTAAACTTCCATCGAAGGGCAAAAAGAGCATTTAAAGAGTGGAAGATTTTGGTTGAAAATCAAATGGAGCGGAAAATCAAGTATCTTCGCACAGACAATGGCTTGGAGTTTTGCAATGAAGAGTTTAATGAATTCTGCAAGGTTCATGGGATCTCAAGACATAGGACTATCAGGCATACCCCACAGCAGAATGGAGTTGCCGAGAGAATGAACAGAACTCTTCTTGAAAAGGCTCATTGTATGCTCCTACAAGCCAAAATGTCCAAAGTATTTTGGGCTGAAGCAGTTCACACTGCTGCTCATATTGTCAATCGATCTCCAGTATCGGCAATTGACTTTAAGACTCCGAATGAGGTATGGTCAGGTGAACCCTCTAACTATTCATACTTATGAGTATTTGGGTGTCCAGCTTATTATCACGTTAATGAAGGAAAGCTTGAACCAAGGGCTAAGAAGGCCATATTCGTAGGGTATGTGGATGGAGTAAAAGGGTACAAACTTTGGTGTTTGTCTTTACTCAAATTTATAGTTAGTAGAGATGTCACCTTTGATGAATCCTCTATACTTGATCCCCGTAAAGTTTCCGTGGAGTTTTCAGGAAACAAGAACGACGAGCAGGTGGAGCTTCCGGTGGAGCTTGCCAAGGAAAAGGATCAAGAGACTCAGGTTAAAGATGAGTCAGAAGATGTAGACCTTGAAGAACTTGCTGTCAATGAACCATACACAATTGCAAAGGGGAGGGAGAAGAGGCAAACACGAGAACCGGAACGCCTTATAGATCAAGCAAACTTGATTGCATATGCGTTCGTAGCTGCACAAGAAGAGATTAAGGATCTAGAGCCCTCCTCGTATATTGAAGCAACTTCTTGCAAGGATGCTGTACAATGGCAGTTAGCCATGACTGAAGAGATGGAGTCTCTTCACAAGAATCAGACATGGGTCTTAGTGAAAAGACAAAAGAGGAAGAGGACAGTTGGATGCAAGTGGGTCTACCGAAAGAAAGAGGGGATTCCTGAAGTGGAAGATGCTAGGTTCAAGGCGAGATTGGTTGCAAAAGGATTCAGTCAGAAGGAGGGAATTGACTACTATGAGATTTTCTCTCCAGTCGTAAAGCATAGCTCAATTCGCGTGCTACTAGCATTGGTTGCCCAATTTGACTTGGAGCTTCAACAGCTTGATGTCAAAACTACTTTCTTACACGGTGATCTAGAAGAGACAATCTATATGGATCAGCCTGAAAGTTTCCTAGCTGAGGGAAAAGAAGATCACGTATGCCAACTAAAGAAGTCTTTGTATGGTTTGAAGCAATCCCCTAGACAGTGGTACAAGAGGTTTGATGCATTCATGACTACACATGAATTCTCGAGGAGTGCATTTGATAGCTGTGTGTATCACAAGAAGATGTCTGGTAACTCAATGATTTATTTACTGTTGTATGTTAATGATATGCTTATTGCTGCTAACAACATTACAGAGATAAATGCTTTGAAGAAACTGTTGAGTAAAGAATTTGACATGAGGGATTTAGGAGCTGCAAAGAAAATCCTTGGTATGGAGATTTCAAGAGAAGACGGTGTTGTACATCTTTCTCAGAAGAGGTATATTGAAAGGGTTCTCAAGAGATTCAATATGCATACGTGCAAGCCTGTAAGTACACCATTAGCTCCTCATTTTAAACTTTCAGAGTTACAAATGCCTCAGTCCGAGGATGAGGTGGAGCATATGTCAAAGATTCCTTATGCCAGTGCAGTTGGTAGCATTATGTATGCTATGGTATGCACACGTCCAGATATTGCTCAATCTGTAAGTGTGGTAAGTAGATACATGTCCAGCCCAGGAAAGAGGCATTGGGAAGCCGTCAAATGGATATTGAGATATCTCAAAGGAGCTTCTGGTGTTGGTCTGACCTTTCGAAAAAGTGGTTGAGGTATTTCAATTCTCGGTTATGTAGATTCTGACTATGCAGGAGATCTTGACAGAAGAAGGTCCACAACTGGATACATCTTTACCCTCGTTGACAGTGCCGTTAGTTGGAAGTTGACTCTGCAGTCGATTGCCGCTTTGTCTACGACAGAAGCAGAATACATGGCAGCAGCGGAGGCGGTGAAGGAAGCTATCTGGTTGAAAGGTTTAGTAGCGGAATTGAGTTTGGTTCAGCTGGAATCAACTCTTAGATGTGATAGTCAGAGTGCTATTCATCTAATGAAAAATCAGAGATTTCATGAGCGCACTAAACACATTGATGTCAGATTTCATTTTATTCGAGATGTTGTTGAAGAGGGAACTATCAAGGTCGTGAAGGTTATCACAGACGATAATGCTGCAGATATGTTGACCAAGATAGTCCCACTCGCTAAGTTTGCACACTGCAAGGACTTGGCGGGGGTGTGCATCAACTGATGCAACTCCGAAGAGAACAGTTGTTAGGTGGAGGTCGTATGTTCAACAATGGTTTGATTCTTCTTGTTTCTTACAATGGGGTTGCCCAGTAAGCTTAGAAGTTTTGGCCAGAGTTGTTCACACGCACGCTCGAAACGCAAACCAAGGTGGAGATTGAAGGTGTTGGTTTATGTTTAGTCAACAATGACATGCCAATTGGAAGAGTTGGTGGAAAGAGTTGATGCAGATGCTAGGAGGAAGCTTCCTCCTTTGATGTCACCCATGACATCAAGAGGAGGTCTTTACCTCTATAAATAGATGCACTCCTTCATTTGTAGAAACCATCCCAAAAACAATACAACACATTGTAGTGAGTAGAGAGTTAAGAGAGAAATTCTCTTAAGTGTAATTGGGAACTCTCCCCTTCCTTTGTTAATATTAAAAAGGCAATTGTTCTCTGGTGGACGTAGGATTATTTTGATCCGAACCACGTTAAATCTTGTGTTCTTTCTTTTACGTTTCCGCTAACAAACTCTTTTTTTGATGCGATGAATAGAAAGTAGTGCCTCTCCCATGTGCAGGAGAGATGGGAAGAAAATAGCAGTTTTAACAACATATTTTCTTTCTATGAGTTTGTGACTGAAACTTTAAGAAATTGTCGATCGCACAACTGATCTCTGTCTTTTTGTTTCATCCTTTGTTTTTTCCTTTAAAGGAAAAGTTAATGGTAGTCTTGCGAGCCTATTCCGCTCAACATTGATGGAGCAACTTTTTTTTTTAGCCTTTTTGGCATCATTTGCTTGATTTAGTGGTATTGTATGTAATCTTAAAAATGATTACAGGTTGAGAGATGGTGGGGAATTTTGCTGCCGAAGATAGTCTCTTATGCATACAAAAATGGCGGCCCTATAATGATGGTCCAGGTGAATTGAACTTCGCAAAGCTGGCTTCATTAAAATAGCATAGCTATTAATCCAGATAAATACAACTCCACATCTAGAATAATAGTTACAGCAAAATGCAGCAGCAAAGCTAGGCGCTGTAAGTTCTGAACAAATATGATGTGTCACCTGCAAATTCTATGATCTGCCCAGGAAATACTTCACTAAAACTTTAATGAAGGATCATCAGAGCGTGGATATGTTAATACTCAAACCTAAACGGATATGGAATATCTTTTATACTGTTGGAAGTGTGCTTCTTAGTTTCCTATAATGAAACTTTTGGTGTGCAGAGCTAAAGTATGAGTATGAGATGTCTTCTGGCAACTATCTGAAATCCTGTCGCTTGTCTTAGTAATGTGGTAGATTGATAACCCTTCGTAACATTGTACCTAAATTGTGAGTAACAGGATGAGTAACTGATAAGTTTAAGTTATATTTTATCCATCCCACTAAGGAGATATGAAGGGTATGTCTTTAATGTTCGCTGATACTTGACTCCAGTATTTGGTTACAGAGATATTAGATGCAATTAAAGTCGTGACATCTCTCATTGTTTTTTTTTTTCTGAAACAAAAACAAATGGCAACATATCAAAAAATGGTACAAATTTAGGGTGACCTATTTTACATATGTGAACGTTATATTTAATCAAAGATAGTACTTCTTTTAGCTGTTATTGTGGTAAGTTTATATAAAATGCCTTCTTAAGGTTTATATGAAGTTCCATTTAATGCGCTAGAATAATCAGATAACTTAAATGCCCTTTGCTTAAACTGTGAGCTCCTACTTATTACTCAAATGCTCATGAAAAGTAACTTAGTAAGAATAGGAGCCTGCATTTACCCCTATTTACTTGATATCTTTTTCTCTGTCCCAGACCCTTTCTAATAAATTGCACTACAGACTTTCTCCAAGATTTTAAGATTACAATTAAATTGTGTGACTGCCTCATCTAAAAGCTTATCTTTCAGATAGGGTACATTCTTATTTACTTAATTGTGTTCCCAACTCGTCCGCCCCTTTACATGGGGTTTGATTCTTTTCCTGCATGTGGAACTCAAGGCCTTACCTGATCCGATCTTTACAACTCAAACCTTAAGGTTATGATTGGAGTGGCCCAAGATCTTATAAACTCCTTTGGAAGACGTTAGGCAACTGTCATCCTGTGTGGCAAGATAACATAACTCAACATCCTCTCTCACGTGTAACCCTTTGCAATTCATACATGAACTTCAATGCAAACTTATGGGGTGCTAAAACGGGCTTGCCAAAGGTTGCCAAGATAACATAACTCAACATCCTCCCTCACGTGTAACCCTTTGCAATTCATACATGAGCTTCAATGCAAACTTATGGGTGCTAAAACGGGCTTGTCAAAGGCTGGCTTTGATATCATGTTGAATTCTGTAACTACCACTCAACATCCTTAATTATGTCTTCAACAGTAACATATATAGAACTTTACCTAATGTTATATTTGGCTTTGAGATGACATCTTTCAAAAAACTTACTGCTGTTCCATTAAAATTACAATTATCATCATAAATACCCAGTCCATAGACTTTTTCATCTACCTGGAAGTCAAATACGATTATGACAGAAGTTCTATTTTATACATGATGAAATACTTGGCATTCCATGATTTTCTTTTTACCGTGTTTCAGCTTTTGTATAAGCCAATAGATGTAGATTACACTGAATGGTGAAAATGGGACAGATAGAAAATGAATTTGGTTCATATGGAGATGACAAGGCCTACCTGCATCATTTAGCAAGGATAGCCCGCAGACACCTTGGAGATGATGTTATTCTGTAAGTTGCTCTTATGATCTTGTTTGATCCTCTCGCTTGACTTAAACCTTCTCAAAACTGTAATACGGTTGCTTGATTGCTAGCCTTTCGATATTTTCTTTCCGCGTGCGTGTGTCTGTGTGACTGTATTTTCCCTGAATTAAATATCAATTATCTTTTAAGGTTGGGTTTCAGTCTATTATGCTTTGCTCTGTTTTTCATTTTGGAGTTTACTGTTATGTATCATTGACTACCTGATGGTTAACAGATATACTACAGATGGAGGTTCAAGAGAAAATCTTAACAAAGGGACTATTCCTGGGGATACTGTCTTTTCAGGTAGCAGTTAATACCAACCCGTAAAACTTACCAACTCGAAACAAGTAAAAATGCTGTTGTCTCTGTCAATGTGGCTAGTGCAGATGATAATAATCAAATTGAATAATAAAATAGGACGTTATGTAGCCTCCTCAAAAAGTTGTTTTTTAAACATATAGTAGAGAATTTGGCTGCCTTATATTCTGTTATATTTGTCTTTGGAAGTTCTTGTCAGCTTGATTCTAATCATGGATTCTCTACTTTAGCTGTCGATTTTACAACTGGAGACGATCCATGGCCCAATTTTAAGTTGCAAAAAGAGTTCAATGCACCAGGGAAATCACCACCTCTTTCTACGTTAGTGTCTTTTTGTTTGCTCCTTTCTTATCAAGCCATCAGCTGCTATAGGTGATGTTGATAGGTTTTGGTATTTAGGGAGTTCTACACTGGCTGGCTCACGCACTGGGGAGAGCATATTGCAAATACTGATGCAACTGTTACAGCAACTTACTTAGAACGGATCTTGTCAAGAAATGGATCAGCTGTGCTCTACGTGAGTTCCAATTCTGCTGTTTATAGTAACATATCATTACTTGATACCAAGCTGATATATACTCTTTTCTCCTAGATGGCGCATGGTGGAACAAATTTTGGGTTTTATAATGGTGCAAATACTGGTGCAGACGAGTCTGATTACAAGCCTGATCTTACATCCTATGATTATGTGAGAAATTTCTGAAAATTTTCATTAAAGTTTCTTGCTCTATCATAGTAATGAAACTAAAGACCTTGTCCAGGATGCACCTATCAAAGAATCTGGCGACATTGACAATCCAAAATACCAAGGTGTACTAATCTGAATATATACCTGTTCTCTTGTTGTAATTTTATCATGGCAAAGCTTTTCCTTTGCCATCTGTTATCTTATTATGGAACCTTTTCTTTGAAGTTTTTGTTTATCTTTTGTTTGTCCCTTTCCATGGAACTTCCTACTGGTGGAAGGTCAAAAATTTTCAAGATTAGAGGATTGAGGGGGTGTAAGACCTTTTTCTTTTCAGTCTGGACACTTTTTCCTGTTTTTCTTTTCTTCTTTACTTTTTCCTTGGGAGGGGGGAGGGTGTATTGTCGTTAAATAGAAGGACGAAACACTTTTAGTTCCATCGACAAAGAAAAAGTCCTGGAAAGTGAATGATGACTACTTTTGCTCTCTCAAATGATCAAATTGTTTTATATCTCATCAAGTGTTTCCTCTTAGTAGTGTAACCAAAGCTCAGAGGACTTGACAGAAGTTTTTCTTTGCATTCCATTCCCTTGTTCAGTGCACTCCCGGTAAATTGTGTGACATATCTTACGTATGTGAGAAAGATTAAGAATCAGTCCATCATGTAATGCTACACTATGAACTTGCAAGAGAAATATGGCATATGTGCCTCACATTATTGGCTTTACTAGAGTACGTCACTTATGAGAGGACTCAAAAGGTCCAAACCAGAACTTCCTTAGAACATTGTTTGGAGCAAAGATGGAAAAAATAGTAGATGTCTCTTTAGAATATTTGGGCTCATTGACACCCACCTATGTGGCCTAGCCGTCAATGAAGTGGGATGAGAACCATCGGAGCTGCGGTTCAAATCCCAGCAAGGCAACAATTGTTAGGTGATTAATTTCCATCTGCTTAAGTCTTGACGGGCAGAGTTACCAGGCACCATGCTGGTGGGAGTTAATAGGTAACTGGTGGAATAGTCTAAATGCACATAAATTGGTCAGGACACCATTGTTATACAACAACATATCCAGTATATTCCCACCTGTGGGCAGGACATAAAATAAAAATAAAAAGATTTTTTGGGCTCGTTGCAGCTTCAACTTTTGTCCATAAATCTGAAGTAAGAACCAGTTTTCTGTCTTATTTAAGTGATTAAAACCATATCACTTTAATGAAATGCAAATGTTGTAAGCTTTAATCATTTTCTAACCTTATGCGAATATTTTTCATCTCCAACTAATTGGTTAAAGATACTTTTGTTAGCTACCTCATTATCTTTCATTAATCAACTTTCAGCTCTTCGGAGGGTGATTGCAAAATATACTGCAGCGCCTCTTGCCTCAGTTCCTCCCAATAATGAAAAGAAAGCATATGGCCTTATTAAGTTGCAGAAGACTAAATCTCTGTTCAACATAATTGATACTAAATACTTTGATGGTGTCACTGAATCTGAAGACCCACTTGCAATGGAGTCTTTGGGCCAGGTATAACATACTCTTATCATAGATGCATGTTTCATAGTTCTGAGTTATTAAAATGCCTGATTGATATGATCCACCTATTTTAATGTTTTTTCTTGTTCAGATGTTTGGCTTCATGTTTTATGTTTCTGATTACAAAGCAAAAGCTAATGGAAGTTTGTTGTTCATACCAAAGGTAAGTGGTTTTGTCATATAACTGGAAAGTTTCCGTTATGTCTGTCTGTTTCCTTATTTCATTTAATTAGTACTGGTAAAAGGTTTTCAGTTAAACAACCGTAGTTCTTTTCTACTTCCACTTTGGAGATTCACTTGTGAATAGAACTATCCCTTTGTGTCTCATTGGTGCAGGTATTTACTGAATTTCATCTCCTTACTAAGAAGCTGTATCTCTGTGCAATTGAATAATATCTTCAATATACTTTGGCCATCGTGTAATATGCCAACTAGCTCAGCCTAGCCGATTGCTGGGGCTTACCCTTGTGTGAACCTCTTTGGGTTTTGGTCTGAGCTTGTCAATTTTTTCTTTTGAAAGGAAATGAAATTTGATTTACTGCTATGTTTTTTTTTTGGCGCTTATGTCACTATTATTGTACAAAGGAGTGTCTTAATATAATTTTGCAGGTGCGTGACAGGGGGCAAGTATTCATTTCATGCCCTTCAAACAGCAATGAAGAAATTCCAAAATATGTAGGCACTATAGCTAGATGGTCAAATACTCCAATCAGGCTTCCTCATACTCAATGTTCTTCTGGTAGCAAAATTTATATACTGGTACGTAGTACTTGCTTTTCGTCATGTCTAGCAATGCTTTTGAGTTATGCTGTGATCCTTTCGGGAGATACACCTTACTATGAATTCCGAAGATGGAAGTTTTCGTTGATTTTGATAAAATTTTAAGCAACTTCTTTCTGAAAATTAAGGGCATGGATCACAATTACTGCTTCTACTTCTCTTTTTGAGAGGGTTGCAACGAAAATAGGGTGTTCCTGTTTAGAAATGGTATACATAAAAAAGAAGTTACAAAGAGCACTTCATATATATAGTTTTTGTTCAATCACTAAATGCATATTCTTATGTGCTCCTAATATAAAACAGAACAACAACACGGTCCACAGGACTCGTAAGAATGCCTTTTATGTACATATTCGGTATTTCCTTTTTATTGCCAACTTGTGCTCTTCTGCTTTGATATTCCCATATTATGAAGATATATGAGGAATAAAATAGGGTGAAATACTTTATTTCTTCCCGACATTCCTCATCCTAGAACCTTTCTCGTTAAACGTTTTCTTGAATCAATTTACCCCTAAACTCTTAAAAACCAGCTTTTGCACAGCTCTCCTTAAGTTTTCAGCCAAGTGGTTGACAGAAGAAAGTCCTTTTCATTTCTATCTCTTCTCCTTCTTGTTGTCCTCAGTGTGTTCCCTAATGTATTCTACTAACAGAACAACAAAAAGGAAAAGGATCTATTTTCAAAAAATTCCGTTGTCTTTGTTGGAACTTGTAAGATAAATTAATATGAGGGATCCTACTTCCAGGAGTTTTTTTTAGTAGTATTTTCTTTCATTCCCAAATTTCCCTATTTATTGCTTTCCTGCTTTCTACACATTTGTTCCTTATGTTTAGTGATTGTGAAGCAAAAAGAAAGGAAGAAAAAGGGGAATGGATGAACAAACAAAATCCACTAATTGTTTGTGGAAGGAGATTCCATCCAGCCGGGGGGGGTCGGGGACGGGGTTTGAGAAGGATTTATGGAAAAAGAAGAAAATAAAGGAAAACAGAAAGAAAGGAATCTAAAGAGGGGGGGGGGGGGGGGGGAGGAGCACAGTATTGGGGAAAGGAGGAAGCAGGGAAGGGGAGATGAAGCAATGAAAAGAACAAGAAGAAACAAGAGAGAGTAGAGGCTGGGTGTAGGAGTTGGGGAATGAGAAAAGAGGAAATGTTTGGTCCATAACATGGAATGATAATGTTTACTGTTCAACTATACAGGAAGAGAACTCAAACGAAAAGGAGCAACTGCATAGTCTCTGTGACGGGCATTTCTCCGAAAAGGAAAAAGGAAAAAAGAAAATGCACTAACCGTATCATTCTTAATAGGAATTGCCATATCCAGTAGTTTGTACACTTTTCAGTTTGCTACTCATGAATGATGAAAGTAAATCTCATCTTTCTAACTTATGAATATTTTTGTTTTACAGGTAGAAAATATGGGGCGTATAAACTATGGGCAATATATCTTTGACAAGAAGGTAAGTTAAGAGTTGATCTGCATTAACTTCTGTTGTCGTCTGAGGTATTGAGGGCACATTTTACACATGAATTCTGGGAAGCAGTTCTAAACTTGTACGTCTGCATAAATGAAAGTCTTTAGACAGAATAGTCATCATAAAAGTCTTGTGAGATGTTACCTCAGGTAGAGAAAAGATGGATAAAAGTCTGGTAGATACTTCTTCAAAGGTAAGATTAGTTAGACTAGCAAGAATTTGATCTCGAACTAATAGAATCTTGGAAAAATTGACCTTGGATTTAACTTGACTCAAAAATCTAACTCATGAGGTGAGAATTGTCCAAGACCATATAATGAGATTATAACCCATACCTCAACAAATGTTGGACTCTTAACACCCCCTGTACGTCCAAGTTGGACATCTAGAGTGTGGATGACATAACATAGGAGCTCAACATTGAGTAACCCATTGTTAGGAATGGTCCTGGCTTTGGAACCATGTTAAGAAAATGGACCTGGGTATAAGTATAACTCAACCCCTAAGGGGTAGATCGTGAGGCGAGAATTGTCCAAGATCATATAAGGATATTACAGTTCATACTCTCAACTAATGTGAGACTATATAAAACCATATACTTTACAAGAATAATGTAGTGTTTTTGCCATTCCTCTATAGGTTCACTTGATCTACCTCAGCACATTTTCCTGTCATTCATTAGTTTTAGCAAGTTAAAATTGTTTTTTCCCTTCTCCTTTTTTGGTTTCCCCTCCTCTTTTCTGCCTTCTTCCTCAATCACAATGGTGTAAACTGTGTACTTGCTTTGCAGGGTATACTGTCTCCTGTTTATTTAGGTGGCGAGCCGCTGCATAAGTGGAAAATGTTGCCTATTCCTTTTCACAATCTGAATGAGGATCAACAGATTAATTCTGTTATTTCAGATGCATACACCAACCTTGGAAATTCTGTGCGGAAGAATCTGAAAAATAGAATAAGTAAGTTTGGATTCAGTAATAAAACTTTGTGTGCAAGTGGTCATACAGTTGGTTGATTCATCAGAGTGCAAGAGTACAGGGGATAGTGACACTATTCATTCTTTCGCAGATTATCATCCAGAGCCAGCTTTCTATGCTGGTCATCTTACAGTTGATGAAGTGAAAGACACTTTTTTGTCATTTCGTGGCTGGAGTAAAGGGGTTGCATTTATCAATGGATATAATATAGGAAGATTTTGGCCGGTAAAATTTGCCTTTTTATTTCTGTAGGTATTTCTTTTTAGTGGTCAGATAATAAAATCCTGAAATTCTTTCATTTCTCAAAACGGAATTTTCTATTTGGCTCTTTGCAGTCCTTTGGGCCACAGTGTAACCTTTATGTTCCCGCTCCGTTCCTGCACAAAGGGAAAAACCTTTTGGTATGTCATCGAGAAGTTATGGTATTTATCGTGCGTTTCTTCTTTCTATCTCATATTAAAGGAAGAACTTGGTGGTAGATAGTAGTTTATTATTGGATTTTTTCTGCGGGAAGCAAATTGAATTTCCAGATTGAACCTGGGTGGTTTTCTGACATTACTATATTAGACTAATTACACTAATTTCTTCAGGGTCCTCTATCTTTTAGATGTTGTTAGATGAATAAACCTCGAATAGTTCTCATGCAATTACATTTCTTGTCTTACATCTAGGTCATTCTTGAGTTAGAGGTTCCAAATGCTGAGTTGTTTGTGACCTCAGTTGACCAACCGGATTTCACATGTGGTTCCGCAAATTCAAAAGTGCATCAAATCTGACATCATCATGTCTTTGCCAAACCTGGGATGTTTGATTATCTTCATCTTATTAGCTAATACTGTGTCCATGCACCGGTTCCAAAACAGCACGAGGATGTGTACTGGAAAGTGGAAACAATGGAAAGTTGGAGCACCTGAGTTTGGACCAAGCATATTTTGGTTATTGAGTGTTGTATCATGTATGTGAATAGTTTGTAACTCTTAACTTCCACGCAGTAATTATTTTACCGTGGAGAAACACAACCTTCTTTGCCAAAATGTGGGTAGAGATTGAATGTGTTGAGATGTTGAATCTTCGTGAGTAAAGAATAATGTGTCTGGTTACAATATTGATCAGACCCTGTTTGAGTTCTTCACCCCTTAGAAATTACTTGTTCTAAGGAAACAACCTCTTGCAGAAATGCAGCGTAAGGCTGCGTGCTATAGACCCTTATGGTTCGGCCCTTCCCCGTACCTTGTGCATAGCGGGAGCTTAATGCACTGGGCTGCCCTCTTTTTTAAGAAAAGAAAATTGTTAGCACCTTGGCTTTTGGTCAAAAATGTTTGATGAATAACTCAGGCAGCGCGTAGAGTTTCATCCTTAACTTACATATTCTGGGTGCACCATCATAATTTATAGAACCAGATAGTAGCAGTAAAGCCACAAATAATCTTTATTCCTACGCCAGAGTACATTCCCAGTATACTATAGAACAAAGTGATGACAAAAACTTCGCTTCAAAAATTCCTACATTTATTTGTACAGAACAATCCAAGACTCATATGTGAGCTACTTGATCAATTATGTATACTATCCAACTAGCAACACCACTATTCTATAACTTATAATTTGTATTGAATCATTTTGATGAGTGCTGAGAAGCAGTTTTTGCTTCTTGTTTGGATCCTGAAATGGCAGCAGTTGCTGCAGCAGTCATAGCAGCAGCAGCTGCACCTATTTTTATGCCTCCTGCAGCTTTAACAGCACCGCCGATTTTAGCAAATGCAGCAATTCCTCCAACAAGGATGGCCCTCACGGCAACTGCTGGTTTTACCTCCATATTTATTTGTCTTCCTATATGAAACAGGGCAGACTATTAAAGCTCAAGGTCGATAAACAAAACATTGATCTTGTTAAAGTAACAAAGAAAGTTAAAAGACATTCCCAGAAATATTTGCACGTAATAATATTGTGCTTAGTTTTTGTAAGATTAGTATTTTTTTTTTTCTTTCCCTCTACTACATGAAGTATCCAATTTCATATATGAAATGACACTTGCCAGATGCCCTGGGATGGAATAACAATTCAACATGAACGTGAATACTTGCAAAAGCTACTCAAGAATATCATTTTCTTGAGAATATAAGTATATTTTGCTTGACCATAGATCATAAAGATAGGTAATATTGATTTTTATGTAAATAGAGCAGTTGAGAAATGATACAAACCTAAGTCTCCAATATTGAAGAATCTTCGAACTCTCAAAGATTACACCTCCTTTTTTCTTAGGCCAAAATCTTAGTTATGTGTAATGACCAATTAATTGTGTATACTTTGGTCTTTTGGGGAGTTTGGGAATTGGGGAGACCATAAATTGAATGCAAAACCACTAGTGTAAAACGTCTTACGAACGCCTCGCTCAGCGCCTCTCTTTCCCTTGTGGCTGTGGACACACTAAATTTTAACCTTTCTTATACGCAGTGTAGCATTTCTCTTTAATGTAATCAGTATGAAAAAATATTATATTAAAAATATATATATATATTTCTCTCTAGTTGTCTATTCATGACTCATGAGTACATATAAATGTCACACCTGGTCGTAAACTTCCCCAAGTGTCTAATTGAAATTGGTGTAAACCCTCATTTGTTTGTACTTTAATGATGGTTGGAGTACGGATAATTCAGATGTCATACCATTAAGTGTTTTTGATATTTTTTAAAAAATATTTAACCACGTAACACATACATATTCTTTATTCTATTAACAAATGGTCTCACTAATGTCAATCAATTACCTATCACAAACAAAAAAATGAATACCTTAGTATAATTGATTGGGTTTACAGTCAAATATATCTTTATAGATATATGACACAAAATGCTAATTGTGGATAGACAATTACCATTTACAATTGTCTATTCACAGTTAGCATTTTTTTGTCCTATATCAATCCGATGTAATCCTAGAGTCTCCAGCAATATAAAAGATGAATCCCTTTACAAAAAGAAAGTCAACATGGCAGAACACCAACTCATACAATACGTAGCGTCGCTATACATTGTATGTATTTCTTGTTTATATTAAGTTCAATATTTTGTTAGTTTTAACTACTTCGACTATCTCTCATGAATATAACTAGTTTAAGCATCAAAACAAAAGTTTTACCAATGATAAGGTAGGAACGTTTATTGTTTCTTGAGCGTTTAGTAGTCAATGAATATTCTTTTTAACTAATCAAGATAGCTCCAGTTTAGATAACAACTATCAAAAGGAAATAATTGAAATGAAGTATAACCAACTCTTTTAATTAAAAAAGACTAACTTCATATGCATATAAAGACTGGAATTTGGTGGTGGGGGGGGGGGGGGAGGCAATTTTTACATCAATGTAATATGAATTTTTTCCTTTCAAAGTTGAAGAAGAAATGAGCATAGTCATCTAACCTTCAATAAAGCCACACATAACTTCACGGTGTTAAGAGAAAATTCTACTTGTGAATATTGTTTATTAGAATTAGGGTATTATATGCATATTTAATAAAAATAGGGACAAAAAATTACATGACCTCAGGTACCATAATAAATTGCTCTTGGAAGTCGGAAGAAATATCTATTATATAGATATTCACATTTCCACTTATACACTATATATAATAGAGTCACCTGATATAATTTCACTTAGTTTTTTTCTTCATTTTGTTAATTAAGAAAAAACCACAACCACTTTAACCTTTCATTATTTATCAAAGCATTTTAACCATTATTAAAGGATACTAAATTACAATATCGTGTTTGTTTATGTCAGTATAAAGAAGCATTGTGAGCCTCTCATTTGGTGTAAGTTGGTTACATTAGCAAGGAGAAAAGAAGGGAGGAACTCAAATGAAAGCTCTCTATCTAATCCTCTTTCTCCATCCCCGCCGGAGACGCAGCACAAATCTCCCTGCAAAACAAATCAATAACTTATAATAATTACAAAATGCAGAATCAAATTACCACCATTAGCACCTCCATTCCTAATCACCACCACACTACTCATACAACATTCGCCACTGCTAATAATCTCAATCATAACTATAGTACTAAGCGCGTAAACAATAACAACAACAACAACAACAACAATAACAAGAACGTTCTTCTTCGTGTCAACGGTACAGGCCAAGCTTGTGCTGCATGCAAATATCAACGTCGGAAGTGTGCCCCTGACTGCGTTCTTGCCCCTTACTTTCCTCATGATCGCCAACGCCAATTCCTCAACGCGCATAAATTGTTTGGGGTCAGCAACATTACCAAGATTATTCGACACTTAGATCAACCTCTAAAAGACGAAGCCATGCGCACCATCATCTTCCAATCTGACGTTCGTGCCAATGACCCTGTTGGTGGTTGTTATCGTATCATCCGAGACCTGCAACGCCACATTGATTATTGCAAGGCGGAGTTAGATATCGTTCTTCATCAACTCGCTTACTGCAGAGCACAGGCTGTTGCTGCTGCTGCTGCTGCCTCAGAACAACAGATATTAGCAGATCATCATGCAACGGAGGAATCATTCAATGAAAATAATTGTGATGGCGTTGTGAATCAGGCAGATCCTTTGGTGAATAATAATGCATCTTCATATGATCAACAGACTATAGACTACCATCCTCATAGTTATTACAATCATACTAGTTGTCAGCAAGGTGAAGATGATCAGCAATATGATGAAATTCAAGATGGCCAATTAGATTTAGCAGATATTAACTTCCCTTGGAGCTTGCATGAACAAGAATCCACGTCTACATCGACACCTAATTCTTTGATGAAGCAACTTTCTGTTCATGAACAATGTGACAATATCAAGCCGATTCTGGAGGGAATTACAGGTTTTGGAGAAGAAGGCCTAAGTTTCGAACATGACCAAGCCTTTGATCAACACAGGTTAGTAATTACATGCACCTTGTTTTTTCATTTTTTCCCCTTCAGAAGTATGTATGTTGATGTTTCTAAGAACATCTGTGATTTGATTATTTTATCTTGAGTTTAAGCATTTAAAGGAGCTCAAAGATCAAATGATGAATTTGGATAACATAAAAATCGTTGATTTTATTTGTCGGTTATTATAGCTTGATCAGTTTTAGGGAAAAAGAGTAGATTATTATGGTTTTTACTGAATGGATCTTCATGCATTTCTACAGTAGTTTTTGCACATTGTAATATAGTCCACAATATCTAAATGTTATTTACAATTATAGGATCTAGAACGTAAATGCTGATCTCAATTTTTTGTTTGTTAACCATTTTAAACTCAAAACAACTCAACATTTGATCCCTGATTAACCCTAGTGCAGCCATTTAGAAGAAAAGACAATAAAACAAGAGGAGAACAGGGTTATGTCATATTAAGAGTTGCTCTCCTTTATCTTTAATTCTTTCTATATTTGGAACATAATTTTGACACTTGTTCATTGCTCAATAATGAAGCTATTCAACAAGGGAACATAGTCCCATCGAAGGAAGAGGGTGAATCCTTTCCACATGCTCGAAGAACAAGATCTAAAGGTGCTGCTACTCTGTTTACCTTCACAAACTACACTTCGCTGAATTTTTGTAGTAGAGAGATCCGCAAGAGGAAATTTCTTTTGAGTCGACTGACTTCACAATTTTGCCCGAACTCCCAATGTGCAGTGTATATTTTGTTCTTCCTTTCTTTTAAGTGCCAAACAATCAATCGGTATGCAAAACTAGCTACCAATTGGTTTGCAGGGGTCTTCACTCATCGTAAAGTTCATGCAGCTGGAATCCATATGGTTTTACTGAAAAGCAAAGGCTCATAAGTTTAGACATTTAACAATAAATTGGCATTACAAGAGATTAGATTTGCTTATTTACTTCTGATTTCATGAGTCAAATGATAGTGGTGGTGTACATTCACTATTCTGATTCCTTGATACAAAAACTGGAAAAGAAAGGTTGCATGAGTTTAGGCATGTGATGATAAATTCGCAAACCAAGAATTACTTGCAGATAGAATTGAGGTTTCATGAGTCAAATGCTAGTGGTACTGTATATTCACTATTCTGAAGCAACTGCCTTTGATACAAATTTCACATTCTTCCATGTCTGTGAAAAACCGAGGTACAAAGAAGGCCAAGCTTCATCATTTTTCACCATTTCCAGCTCATGAAAAACACCATTCCTTTATATGCAGCTTAAAATAAATGAGACTTCAGTTTCGACACATCCAATTACCAGTTTGTATAAGAAACTAAGAAATCGGTATACTTACAGCAACCATAAATGGCTCTCTGCCAAAGTTTTGCCATTGCTCCTTATAATTTTCCAGTTTCTGCAAGCTCATCAGCTCCTTGCGACATGGCAATTCAAGCCTGAGAAATCAAACAGTAAATAATAAATGTATCTGTTCAATCTAATTAGTCCTTTTTGTAAGGTGGAAAGTTCTTGGAGGGAAGGATGCCGGGGGTCTATTTTGGAAACAGCCTCTCTACCCCAGGGTAGGGGTAAGGTCTGCGTAGACACTACCCTCCCCAGACCCCACTAAGTGGGATTATACTGGGTTGTTGTTGTTGTTGTTGTACTAAAGTACAACCGAACCACATCCATCATGTAGGCTCATCAGATTTGGACCCAAATTATCATGAGCTCATACAGCAGATTAGTGAACATTTATTACTTTAAGACATGTATTGAGACTTCACAATAGCATAAACGAAATTGTAGTAAGAAAAATATATCAAGATGCGACACCTTTTTCCTGGGAAGTGAAATCGTACATACATGAGCAATGAAGCGGCTGCACAGCAAACTCGTATATGGTTGGCCCATGAAATATATAGATACAAAGACGGGAAAGGAGGTCAGCTGTTTAAATAAGTTCTGCAAATGGCTTTGAACGGGTTTTCCAGCATTAAGCATAGACACAGAATTCTTCATGATGCCAAATACAGATAGTCTTCTTGTTCTTCTGCACATTGTAAAGCAGTGCTCTTTTGGGGCATGATTTCTTCCTTAGCCATATGAAGGCTTAGAATATTAAGCATTATATGAACATCTTCCATCCCCGAGTCCATAGGTTGCCCTGCTAAGAACATATAAACCTTCTTTTTCACCTCAATCCAGCTTTGTCCTGGAGCTTTTTTCAAACCCTGTGTCTTTGCTGATATCCTCACATTTGCTGAATCCTTCCACCTTCCATTTCCAGCATATAGATTACAGAGCAACATGTAGCTCCCCGTCATCTCAGACTCGAGGTTGAAAATCTGAGCAGCGGTTTCTTCTGCGACTTCCGTGTTTTTATGCATTTTACAAGAGTTAAGCAGTGCTCCCCAGACACAGGGATTGGGCCTCATTGGCATGTTTTGCACCATTTCACTAGCCCTCTGCAATAGCCCAGCACGGCCAAAAAGATCTACCATACAAGCATAATGCTCCATTTGTGGTTCAATTCCAAACACACGCTTCATCTGATCGAAAACTTTATTCCCCTCGTCAACAAGGCCTGCATGACCACATGCAGAAAGAACTGCAACAAAAGTAACTTCATCTGGCTTCGTTCCAGCATTAATCATCTGTTCAAATGTTTCTAGGGCATTAACACCAAGTCCATGCATTCCAAATCCAGAAATCATTGTGTTCCATGAAATTAAATCTTTTTTTCCTATGCCCTCAAATATTATGTTCCCTTTCTGCAGACTACCACACTTCATGTACATATTAACCAACCCATTCCCCATCAAAGTATTTTTGTCCACTAGAAACCGTACTGAATAACCATGGACTTCCATACCAAGACGGAAGTTTGAAAGCTCTGCACAAACTGATAAAACACTTGAAATTGTAACATCATTGGCCACAACTCTAGCAACTTGCATACGTCGAAAGATTTCTAAAGACTCCTCGTGCCTCTCAGCCATAGCAAAAGCCCCTATAACAGCACTCCAACTTATGACGTTAGGTTTCATCATTGGATCATCTAACTCTTGTAACTGCAAAAATAAAGAATAGGCCTCGTTACATAGCCCTGATTCTGCGTAACAAGATACTAAAGAATTCCAGGTCACTATAGTCTTTAATTGCAATCCAGAGAACAGACATTCAGCCTGTTTCACAGCACCACTTTTCCCATACGTGCACAATAATGAGTTTATCACAATAGAATTATTCTCAAAGCCCCCCTTAATAACATATCCGTGCACTGTCTCACACTTACGAATCGCATCGTCACCAACACAAACTGATATTACAACAGCAAGTGCCTCAGCAGTGGCTTCAACTTCTTTCTTTCTCATCAAAACATAAAGTTTCCACGTATCCTCGTGACGTCTACACCTAGCAAAACTAGATAATAAGGACGTCCAAGTCACAGAATTTGGTACAAATCCCTCAAGTTCCATCTGTAAAAACGTCTCGTATGCAGCATCACAGTCAAAGTTCTGCGCAAAACCCGAAACAATAATGTTCCATGATATTTGAGTTCTCACGGTCATTCTATCAAGCACTTTATGTGCAATTTCCATTCGCCCAATTTTCCCATACATGTTCATCAATTCATTTCCAACATGAAGATGATCTCGAAAACCCATTTGTACAACATGACAATGCACTATGCTACACAGATTATAGTCACCCAACATACCACATGCCTTTATAATTAAAGGAAAACCAAACCCATCAGCCAAACTTCCAAATTCACGCATTTTAATATAAAGCTTTACAGCCTCTTCACATTTTCCATGAGAAACGTTAGCCCTCAAGATCGAATTCCACAAAAATAAATTCGAGAAGCACTCATTTGGGCAGGTTTCAAATACTTTTTGGGCTTCATTAAGAAGCTCAAATTTAGCGTAAACGGATATAAGTCTGGCAGCTACAAAAGAAGAGTTTGACGAACCAATACTTATGAACTTTGCATGAATTTGCTTCAGTTGTTTAAGATTATAAAGGCTACATTGTTGAAGTAGATGGTCCAACAAGTCAAGCTGATGATTTTGGGTGTTGTGAGATTGATTGGCTGAAGAAAGAGAATGAAAATGGTTGAAAATTGTAGGGGAAACTGAAAATGGAGGGAGGGAAGTGAGGCGCCTTGGCCAACGGCAGTGGAGCATATCCTCCTCGTAGAAAAATTGTTTCTTTATAGAGAATACACACTATTATATATGTACAGCAGCTTGTGCAATGGCTAAATTGGACGAAAAATTATTCAATGTGATCGACCGTGTATTCTTTTGTTGTGACTTCAATTTTGGATTCGGAGGCATAACTTGCTGGGGTGTTCATAAAAACCCGAAAAATCGAACCAAACCGAAAATCAAACCAAACCGACCAAAAAAATCGATACTTTTGGTTTGGTTTTGGTTTTGAATTTTAAAAACCGATCAAATTTGGTTTGGCTTTGGTTTTAATCAAAAAATAAGCGGAAAAAAACCGAACCAAACCGACTATAGGAGTAGCTATTTCAAATTTATTATTACACCTATATATATATGTATATTTTTATACAAAGTTTTAAAATTTTTATGGTGAATGTTAATCGTTTGCACTTTTAGTACACTTCTTTACCTTTATATTCTAGTTTGATTGGTAGTTTTCTTTTGTTAAGTGTAAGAATCCATTTCATGTTTAAAAAAATATATTTTTATTTGAGTCCTTAAATTATTCATCACTATTTGATTCCATTATCATCAATGTATTTTAATGAATAATAGATTTCTCAAAGGGCAATTGATTTGATAGTGTTACGTTGAAAATATGGTCGTCGAAATATGTGTTTGGTAGTGTATGTCTTATATTTAAGAAAAAAACAATAAATAACCGAAAAAACCGACAAAACCCGACATAAATCGAGAAAAAACCGACTTAATTGGTTTGGTTTGGTTCTAATATTTGAAAAACCGACTTACTTGGTTTGGTTTCTTTTTAGGGAAAAACCGATCCAAACCAAACCATGAACACCCCTAATAACTTGTATCCATGCATTTCATATTCGCCCAGAGTTCGCTTCCAGAAATATAGCCGTTCCTTCTCCTTCACGTCAATCCCACGAGCCTCTTATCCATTTTCATTGAACGGCGGCCGGCGGGGGAACAAATCTAACTAGAAAAACTCACATTGGACTTATGGATATATTTTACAAATTGAATCAAATTCAAGAAACAAGCTTTACGCCTTTACCTTAAAAGGAAGCAAAAAGATGACATTCAGAGAGGTGAAGTTTAGAGTACAGATGCCTATTATATAACAAGCACTTCATATACATTATCTATGGTGGGCACACACAAAAATAAATAAAAAACTTACTCGCATCCTGCGTTTACATAAATGACATTTGTCTTTCATGTACGCTCAATAATCATGGTTAATTAATGTATATAATCACCTCAATCTACCATTTAACCAGGATAAACTAATGTAGTTACACCGGGTATGAGTAAGTTTTTTCATTCTATGTAGCCTTCTTCTTTATGACAAGCCAAACTATACAGACTCCACATAAATGTTTGCCAAAGAATTAAAATGACAAAACTTGTACTTATGTCAAAAGAACCACTTCAGCCACCTACTATCACTCAGTTGTCCACAGCCAAAAGAAACTAAGAAATGGATTTATAGGGTCTTTATAAACCAGCTGCTCTTCCTAATCTTTCTCTTAAAATCTGTACTCCCATATACCTGCATCAAAGAAATCAATTAGTCCAATGAACTAGCCATTCCTCTACAGGAAACTTGTAAAGTATGATTTTACCTGCCCATCATCATAAGTGTGGCTTGAGGATTGGTGCCTGGCGACTCAGTGAATGTCGAACCATCAATTACACGGAGCCTGTGGACATTAATAACCTTGTAATCAGAGGTTACCACCTTGCCGACATGGCAACCCCCGTGATAATGCCATATTGTGATCACAGTGTCTTTGCAGAACTGTTCAAGTGACTCTGTATCATTAGTGTTTTTCGGTATAAGATTAATATTAGCTTGGACACTCATGTTGAGCAACTTGTCCAATGTCTCCTTGTCGCATTGTGTGTAGTTGGTGAAATGTTTTGACTTCACAAGCTTCTCCATAATGCGTATGCCATTTACACATCGCTTTAGATCGCATGGATGGCTGAAGTAGTTGAAGGTGACAGAAGGAATGTCATCAATGTTGTTACTCTTTAGGCTAATCTTCCCTGTTGATAAAGGTGTAGCTATCTTTGCTAATATGAAACCTCCTCTGAATGCTTCTTGTGGAACATTTTTCTTGTTTCTTTTGTACACTTCAATCGCTTCTTGTGCTCTCTGCTTCGGAGGAACGGTGGAGAGTTGCCCTATCTGGTTATTCCAAAACGTGCAACGTATGTCAGAAAAAGGATTGAAGGCCCTAGCGCCTTCTATTATGAAGTCGCAAGGAGTTTTAAAGGTATATTCTATGCCTAATAAGCCAAGTTCTGGCTCCTGCCACTATAAGTTGTCAGCTTGTTTTAGTATGTAAACTAATGACTAATGAGGATGTCTCTAGCAAGACAAGAACTGATTGCAGGTATTAGGCGTTCCTTAACCAGCGATATATATATATAAGCTCAAGATAAAAGTTACTCTAACTTTAACTTGAAAGAAGTTGGAAGTTTTATGACTAACCTCAGCTGAAACGACACCATGATTGCAATGAATGCTGTCTTCGGTTTGTCCATATCCACTACTAGCTTCAATATAGACCCCCATCTTGGTAATTCCTACCGTCTGGATCAGCGACTGCTCAACAGGCCTATTTGTGGGAACAAATATGGTGTTTAAGGGGTTGTCTGACATGCCTTTACCTACGAATTTATTGTCAAGTACCACCGGGATGTTCAATTTTTCCAATTCTTTCTTTGGTCCTATTCCACTGAGCATCAGAATTTGAGGGCTTCCAATTGCACCAGATGACACTATAATTTCACTTCCTCTTCTCTTTGAAAGAAATGCCTTGTGGGTGTTCCCATTTTCATCTTTGAAGATGACTCCTACTGCTCTTGGCTTCTTTCCTACACAATTTTATTATCATCATCTCATTGAAGACTGATTTTTACTAGTACTAGTTTACTATATCTTGGACTAAATATATTAGATTAATTTGACATGTAATACCTGATGTGTCAAACTCAATCTTTTGAACTGTTGCATGGACCAAAACATGAAGCTTCTCAGGGTTAGCTGAGGCGAGTAGTTCAGCTGCAGATTTACGACGACCAATTCTGTCGAAAATGGTTCCTCCAAATTTGGTTCCATATACATGATCATACGTAAATCCATTAAAAGGTGAGATACCAACTTCTAAAAGACCGTCCCTTACAGCTCTTTGCCATGGTGCCAAGTTTGGTTTATGAACAATTTGCTTCTCAATCCAAGGGTATGATTCATTCACCAGTGTAGAATCCCACCCTGCTTTCTTGATATAACTACAAGTTCAAAGGATCATAGCATGATCAATACATCAATCAAAAGCTGGAATTTTCTAGTCAGACGTAGGCCACGGCCACGCAAGCCATATTCCAGTAAAGATTTATCTTATATTCGGTGACAATGTAAATGAAAATATTTACGCAATAATCAATAGAACTTAACCTACTGTAGAATGTTACTGTCATATTTTTTCAAATTACAATAGACCTTTGTGGTCCGGCCCTTCCCCGGACCCTGTGCATAACGGGAGCTTAGTGCTCTGTGCTACCCTTTTTATATTTTTCAGGTTACTATACTTACTTTTAAAATACCTCTAAGGTGATCTAATAGTGTAAAAGAAAGAGTGTACAGAGGTTAAACTCTTAAAATTACAAATTACTACAAAGTTTACATGCATGTTAGGAGAAGAAAAGTCATTAATTACTTATGTACCTACATTTCTGTTTCATATATTTATTTCAACAACGAGTCTTCTGGAAACAGCCTTTCTACCCTTTTCGGGATAGGGGTAAAGTCTGCGTACACTCTACTCTCCCAAGACCCCACTAATGGGATTTTACTAGGTAAGTTGTTGTTGTTGTATATTTATTTCAACAACCATTATGCTAAATAGGACAATGATATAAACTTTAAGCACAATGGCAACTATCATAAAGAGGAAACTTAAATTGTTGGCCTTAAATAGTACTCCCTCCGGTCCAAAATAAGTGATTTTTTGGTATTTTTTTGTGGTCCAAAATAAGTGATTTTTTCAGATTTCAAGAATGAATTAATTATTTTTTCCCTACATTGCCCTTGGAGTAAAAAGTGTTGGAGTATATGTTAAGAGTATTTATGTGAAGAGATAGTAAAGGTTAATATGGCCAATTTCATTGCTAATTAATGTTAAAAGGTGGATTTCTTAATATGTGTGAAAACAACTAAAACATCACTTATTTTGGACCGGAGGGAGTACAGTAAATACAATAAATGAGGATAGAAACCTGGTAGTTGGGGATGTTTTAAGTAGGAAATGGGCTGGATTTGTGGGTATAGATGGCTTTACAACCAACCACATGTCTGATTTGTCTTTAAATTATTGTGCATTTCCTACCAAATCTTTATTTCAAGCTAGGCAAAAAGCACATATTGAATTAAAAACCAAGGACATACACTTCAGCTTCATGTTCAGGAAACAATAAAAGAATTTATAAACATTTTATAATTACTCCCTCCGATCTAAAATAAGTGCCGTCTAAGGTCTTGACACTATCAATTAAAAAAATTATTTAATAATATTAATCATAAGGGTTACTATTTAACTAATTACTCTTTATATGTCTAACGACACTTATTTTAGACCAAACTGGTTTGTCTAAAACGACATTCATTTACTAAAGAGAGTAACATATATCAAGATCAATAAGGGGGTCTAACCATATGAGCATCGCCACAAATTTATTGTCCCTCTTGGCAACTAATCAACTCTGAAAATAAAACAATCCTATTGATTTAGAAAGGTAATGTACGCTGTGGCGGAGACAGAATTTTCTGCTAAGGGGGTTCAAAAAAGAAATAAGTTAAAAAATTAAAAGAAATTGTAGCTAGTGGGAATTGAACCAATAACCTCATAAAAGTTTTGAAACCCCTTAACCACTAAGTTATGCTTTTGAATTGTACTTAGTTAATTCAAAATATAATATATAGAGGTAAAAAATAGAATTCAAGTCCTCCCGCCCCCTAAATCTGCCCCGGGGTGTACGTAGCTAGACTGCCAAAAGACATCAAACAGTCACACACAATGGCTTCACTAAATTGAATCCTAAAGTTTTTTGGTGATTTTAGTGTCTACTTATAGATACTCTTTTAAGATAGAGGCCGAGAGTCTATCGGAAACAGCTTAGCTTTCCCAGATCTCACTTATGGGAAATTACTGGATTTTTTGTTGTTGTTATAAATACTCTTTTACGTGCAGTGATGATGCGAGAGAAATACATCTGCCAAACAATATATTCAATATAATCTCGCAAGAAGGACTGAAGAAGGTAGTGCTTAGATAGAGATGTTGTTTTCGATAGAAAATACCTCTTCCATTTTAGGAATTTGAAGACCATGTGAGGTCTCCCAATGATTTAATTGCATAAAGCAAGGTCAATTAAATATGACTTGAAAAAAATCTAATACCATTGAAAGCTATGAGCTGGTTTAACTTTTCTAGTTGGGAGACATTATTAATTCATTGACCAACCTTCAGTTTGGCTTTTCTTAATTTATTAAAACCTAATAGTATCTTCACCATACAGTAATAGAACTCAAGGATAAAATTTATATTATATTGATAATGTAAAGGACTTTTTACGTAATTGGACTTTTAGATTATTCAATTAGAATAATAACAAGAAATTACCTCTATCTCAATTTATATAACACTCTTTCATTTTTAATCTATCCCAACAAATAAAATAAAAATTACATGTTTCTATATTTAAAAATGATTTACCTTTAAACTTTCTGTTTTATTCTTAATGAAATAATTTATAGTGGCATAAATTACTAAGGTTTGTTTTAGATCACAAGATTTAAAATTTTTTCTTTAGTTGTTACACTTCCTATCCATCAAACACTGTCACTTAAATTAAATTCGGAAAGAGAGAGTACATGTAAATGATGTAAAAACACACACACACACACACAATAACTAGAAGCGAATTCATGATTTAAATTTTATGGGTTCAACTTTTAATGATTTTAGCATTGAACCCATTATATTTTTAAAATTATGGGTTCATATCTATTATTTTAACAATTTTATTGAATTTTTACATATAAATTTTTACTTTGCGTCGGAAGTTATGAATTCAACTGAACCCGTTGATAACATACTACATCCATCCCTGACCGTAATTAGTACATATAAGTTAGATTCAAACTCAAAGCCGAGAGAACATAACGTTAAAAAAGAACAGCCCGGTGCATAAGGTATCCGCATTCACAACGGGTCCGAGGAGCGGCCGCACCCCGCAACATTAGCAACAAGAAATGTACATATGAAGGACGCAAGCAGATCAGATGAGAGTTAAATTACAAACCTTGAGCTAGCACGACTGTAGAAACCAGCATTGATGCAACTGCCTCCGCCCAAGATTTTAGCTCTTGAATTAAAGACTCCATCAGTTGAGACAAAAATTTGGGAAGCAGAAGATGGTGAAGTGTCAGCCAAAGAGATATGAAAGTTTTGCATGAATGACACATTTACATTTGCAAATGGAACTCCTCCTCTTTCCAGTAATAATACACTGAATTTCTGTGACAAAGTTGCTGCCAAAGGACAACCAGCTGTGCCTCCTCCCACTATTATATAGTCATAATAATTTGCCTTTTGGCTCCCAACATTTGATGAAGATGAAGATGATGATGAGAATGAGCTTGCAGCTTTTATAAATGGATATCTATCTTTCCATGATTCCCATTTTCTTGCTGCTTTACACAAAATTAAAGACTCCCACTGTTAGAAATTATAAAGTGTAGGATTTAATGATAGTATAATAAATATTACACTATCAGTATATTTTAACATGTTATATCAAGTAACTTGCGTATCGTATTTTCTCGTGTTACTAATCTCACTTTTTTATATGGTCAGTCGCGTATAGTTATATTTTAGATGACCTGTAAAAATTATTGCAGGTGATCTGATAGTATAAAAATTACTTTATATTGTTGGTTAATTAGCTCTGAAAAATCTAATCCAGTTCTAGTTATTAGCTACTTACTCTTTTTTTTTTTTTTTTTTTTTGCCTTTTTCCTTATTTTATTTTTATTTTCTGAATTCTAGCATCTGACTGCAACTAGGACTGATTGTGATAAAAAGGCATACCTGCAGTAAATGTGTACGCTCAATAAACAAGAAAACAGAAGTTACTGCTCCGTTCCACTGAACCTACTTCTTTTTTGGTGCGTTCCAAAAAAAATAATTTTTTCTAAATTTGAAAACAATTTAGCTTAAACTTCCAATTCTACCCTTAATGAGAAGCTTTTATAACCACACAAATACGCTTAAATTTACTAACACAAATACTCTTAATGAGAAGCTTCTACCCTTAATGAGAAGCTCTATTTTAACTTGTTTAGGATCATAAATTCCAAAAGTCTTCGTTTTTTCTTAAACTTCGTGCTCAATCAAACAGGTTCACGTAAATTTAAGCGGAAAAAGAAATGTTTAGGACAAAACATGAACATTTAGCCCATCAAGAAACAAGAAAAAGAAATTGAGAGCAAAACTTTCACTCTTCCTCTTTCATTTCTTTCTGTTTTCACCAGAATTATATTCCAATATAGTGAAAAGTAAGTGTAGAGAAATACTGAAAGCAAAATTAGTACCTTGAGTAAGACTGAGAGAGGAGTTAAAGTTGAGCCATAGAAGTATTAAGGGAAGAAGGAGCTTCACAATCACAGGACCAACCACAGCCATTGAGCTCAGACACAAACCAAAGAGGTAAAAAAAAAAAATTACTAAAAGAAACTCACAGCAGGAGAACTGAATTCTTCCACCTCAAACTACTAGCTCAGTTTGATGTGGCTTTCTTTGGTTGGCCTTGTTCTTTGTGCATCTATAGAGTACTATAT
Source organism: Nicotiana tabacum (assembly GCF_000715075.1). Classification (NCBI taxonomy): domain Eukaryota; kingdom Viridiplantae; phylum Streptophyta; class Magnoliopsida; order Solanales; family Solanaceae; genus Nicotiana; species Nicotiana tabacum. The sequence goes on from NC_134087.1 coordinate 5,349,913, forward strand.
ATTATGTATATATAGAACTATCTACATATATATACTTGCATTTGATTCGCTTAAATCTTATAGAATTCCGCAACTACTACATTAATTGTTAGTAAAAAATTAGGACATGATATGGAGCATAAAATTTTTAGTAGTACACTAATTTAAGCTATATACACTAGGGTGGGCATATTTCGGTCGGAACCGAATAAACGGACCGAATCGAAATTTTTTTTATTTCGATTTCGATTATTTGGTTTGTTCGATTTCGGTTTAAAGTTTTAAATCAATTTTTTGGTTCGATTTTCGGTTATTAAGTTATTTAGTTCAGTTAACCGAAAAACTGAATTATTAGCATATAGTAGGTTCTTTAAGTTATATATAGGTTAAGCACACAGGTAATAAATTAATACTATTACGTCCAATCTATCAAAAGACTCAACCTAATTAAGTAAATTCATCAATTTTCCAATCTTAAAGACTTTCACTCTATTAAAACTTCCATAGCATATATGATAGATACATATGTTTGAATTTTATGATTCATAATAGTGTGCAAAGTTTAGTCTATTTTTTTTTTTTATAAACACAATATTTTCAACAATTTCGAATTTTTGGGAAAAAACAACAAATTTGTCGGTCCATTATTACATAGAAGGAGCCCAATATGATAATGTTCAAACCGAAAACCGAATAACCGAACTGAAATTAGAAAAATCGAACTTATTTCAGTTCAATTTCGGTTACTACTTTTACAAAACCGAATAACCGAATAACCAAACCGAACCGACCGAACGCACACCCCTAATTATACACCGTCAACATTAGCAAATAAATTTGGTAGCATCACTGTAATTTAACTAGTGTACATCACATGTAAACAATCTAGTTTATTTATGTTAGTAAAAGGTTTAAATAATGTTGCTATTTAGTTAGCAAATACTAGCAACATTATTTAAACAGTAATATAAGTTAAAGGTGAGGATACCTCCAACTAGGAGAGTCATTTAATGGAGAAATGAATGCCTACAGTTGGACTCCTATCATCAATGCATGGCCATCCGATTAATTTCAAGTTTATCAATCTCTAAGTTTCTCATCTTCATCTTTTGTCTATATAGCCTCTAACGTACTTTAATTTTGACAGCTCACTGATAAAGACAAAGCCTGCATATATATATATATATATATTACTACGGGATTGTTAAATAATTAGCCGGCCATATTTAATGTTTACTTGCTACCGAATATACATAGATTATATGTTAATTATGTATAATTATACATATATTATATATGAATTGTACATATATAATACATTCGCCAGCTAATTTTAGTTTAAGAGATCGTATGAGCGGCTATATAAGTTGATTCTTCTATTACCATACTATTACTTAACCACCATGCACCACCAACAATAGCTACTAGCAGAGGAACTTAACCCCCAAAATTGTTATAGTACTCCTTCCGGTCCACAATAAGTGATAAATTTGTTTTTTTATTTTGGTCCAAAATAAGTATCCATTTATATAATCAAGAAAGAATTTAATTTATTTTTATAAGATTACCCTTATCTACATATCCTTAAAAAAAATTCTTACTCCTCACATTAAATATTTAATTAAAGGTAGTTTAGTCATACTAGGTATTTTTGTATAGAATTTAGTATTTTCTTAATGGGCGTGCCAAAAACAAATTGGTCACTTATTGTGGACAGAAGGGAATAAATAGTAACTAATAAATTTGTTATTTAGAAAAAATCATGTAATTAAGAACTCGATATAGTTTTATTCTCTTTCGCATGGGAGGTTATGTTATATTTTGATTCAACTCCCCTCTATTTCCTAATCTCTCCATTTCTCCAAGTTCCTATTTGGATGGGAGACATTTAACATGATTAAAAATCAATGGATAAGGTTTAATTGAATAAAATAAAGTCCTAACCATAGTTAAATTATTTAATTACTTCTTTTATTCATTTTCAAATAATATTTTTGCAATCCCACAATTATAGCTAACATTAACTAAAATTCTTTTTCTCTTTCTTGTAGTGATTTTCTTTCTCTGAGTTAATTTTTTTTTTTCAATTCTACAAAATCTTCCATTCTTATTAAAAATAAGAAGTATTAGAAGTAAGCTCCAACTTTGATAATAATTAAAGAACGATACAAATATAAGAAGTAAACTCCAATCTTGCACCAATTTTAGATCAAACTTTCTTCAACTTTAGCCGTGTAAAAGCATCATAATTTTTAATAAGAATTATTAAAAATGTTCAAGATTGGAGCTTTAATAAAATGTTCAAACTTTCTTCAACTTTAATAAGAATTATTAAAAATGATGCTTTAGCCGTGTAAACCGAAAAGCATCATAATTTTTTTTTCTTTTGATCAAGATTTTCATTCAGGAGCCAAACATGTTCTTCACGCAATCAAAATGTACCAAGATTTTAGAAAATCTACATAGCTCGTTAACATCGGAACTTACTTTTAATATTTTTTTAATTTTAATGAGAATGGAAGATTTTGTAGAATTGAAAAAAAAAATTAATTCACAGAAGAAAAAAAATTATTACAAGAAAGAGAGAAGGAATCCTAGATAATGTGTAGCTATAATTATGGGATTGCAAAAGATAATATTTGAGAATGAATAAAAGAAGGAATTAAATATTTTAACTATGGTTAGGGTTTTATTTTATTCAATTAAATCTCATCCGTTGATTTTTAACCATGTCAAGTGTTTCCAATCCAAGTAGGAACTTGGAGAAATGGAGAAATTAGGAAATGGAGGGGAGTTGGATCCAGAGAAATGCATGTCGTCGCAAGAGACAAACATATAAATGTTTTACTACTTTATTCTTATTCATATCTTAATATTTAATCTTTCTTTATTGATATTGAACAACGTTATTCATTATTGAGGTGTTTGTCGTCTTCAAGGATAATTATTACTAAGGGTAAAAAAGGAAAAAAATAATCAATTTTGTCTTGGACTTCTAAAATGACAAATAATTTGAAACAACTATTTTTAGTAATCACGACTGATAATATGAGACGTAGGGAGTACCAAATAAACAATTAAACATTGACTTTTAACACAAACTTTATACTACTTCTCCACTCTATATTATTTGTCTTTTAACATTTTTTACACTCCTTAAGAATGATATATAGCCTTTATCATAAAAGTATTTGTCTAAAGTACATTTATCAACCTTTAAACATCTCTAATTAATTAATTGTATAATAAAAATAGTTACAACAAGTTTGAAAAAAGAGTAATAAATTACTCGCAATTTTTTTTATTTTTTTGAAATAGTTAACAATTTAGTAGGAAAAAAAATGAGGAAGAAGTCGTTTAATTATTATGCTTCTTTTTTCAAAATGACTAATATTTGGACCAAATACTCGCAGTAAATTCACCAACTAATATCAAGGTTACTCTCAAATCTCAATCTAAAGCCTGCTTATCGATGAATGTTGGTTTAACGAGGTTTAGGTCCGTGTTTTCTTTAGTTTAATTTCAATAAAAAATGATAGAATTGAAGGAACAAAAAAAAACAAAAATGCTCAATTTCAAGTTAATTAGTCCTTTAATTTACTTTAAGATTGTAAAAAATTACGAGAGAGTGAAATCCTGGGTTCGTAAAGCTGCCACATAAAGAGGACAACAAATACATTATGATTTAGGGGTTGACTTTCTATAACAGATATATGTCCTAATCAAGTTTGTATCTGTGGTGAGTCTAAGAAATTAATTTCAAGCCAATAGAGTAACATTCATTAACGTTCATACAGTTGGAACATGTCATGTGCATATGAGCATAGCCAGATTAATTATGTTTTTTTCAGGTTCACAACTTTAGGAAAACATCCTCTTCCCACCCTCCACTTAAGGTTGGATATGAATTATGTAATATTTGTTAGTTAGGAGGAGTCAGAAAAACACAGTTGTACAATCATTACTAAGAATATCTTCTTTGTAATGAAAATGAAATAACTGCAAAAATAGAAAAATCAAAATAAATGGAAATGTGCATGTGTATTGAATATGTCGTAGTTTGACGGTTGAGCGCCAACTCGGACTTGTTAAATGTTTTCTCAGGCTGTCATTTGCCAATTTTAGACCATAGATGCCTTCTCTACTTCTGTGGTTCATTTGTTGAATGCGTAGCGTGTGTATAGGAGTGCCAAACGGGCAAGTCAGGTCAGGTCGGATGTGGTTCTGGTAAAAAACGAGTAATGAAAAACGGATAAATTATCCGATTCGACCCATATTTAATACGAATAAAAAACGGATTAACCTTGCGAATAATATAGGTTCTTGCATATGATCACTTTTAGGAGAATTCTTAGCCTCCAATTTGAGGCTTTATAAATGTAAAAGTTAGACCCATTGGTTACCCATTTATCCATTTTCTAAATGGATAATATGGTTCTTATCCATATTTGATCCATTTATAAAAAGTTTATTATACAACCCATTTTTTAATGGAATGGTTATCTGTTTTTTTTAAACCATTTTGCCACCCCTATGTGTGTATTTGCGATGTAAAATTCTTTTTAAAATTATGATATGAAAACAAAATTAATAGTTCAGTGGGTTAGGGGCACATCACAAATGCCGCCAACAAAAATCAGATATTTAAATGGAGAAGGGTAGAGATGACCCATAATCTATTGAGTTTTGAACATGCACAACCAATTCTCAGAATTTGTATCCAAAAAAAAAATTAAAAAAATAAAATGGCACCACCATTGTCAAAGAGCCTGAACAAAATTGAACTCAACTATCAATTTACTCACCATTTAGCCTTTTTCAGAGGCTTCTTAATGAATGTCACCTTTTGATACAACAAAAGGTACTCCCTTTTCCTAACTTCCCTCCCCTTCATTCATAGCCACAACTGCAAAATAAAGAAGCTAAAATTTCAAGGAAAATTTCACAAAAAGAAAAGGCAGAAAAAGTTAATTAAGCAAACAGATATGAAGGATATTAGTACCAATATCAGAGCCTAACAATGGCAACGTGATTGCTCTTGAAGATAACTGAAAATAGACCAAAGATCCTACCTCTCTTCCCTCTCCTCACTGATCCTTTCCCTTCGTTTCAAACTCGACTTATTTTTTCATCAAGAATTCACTCTACATTCCACAATAAGAAGTAAAAACTAAAAAGTAAAAAGCTCAATGTAATATAAGTGCCAGTAGTCCCCTCCTCCTTTTCACATAAGAAACCAGAAAGGTGTAAAATCTATTTCAATAGTATTGCCATCACTCTATTGACTTAGTTTGAGACGATAATACAAAAGGCAAAGGCTGGAAACTCTGATTTTCTGTACAATCAGATCCTACCAACCTAGCCTTTAGCAAGGAATTACCTTTGCTCTAGCAGTTGCAAAAATACAATATTATAGCAACAGAAAATAATATTAACAAGAAGAAATGAAAATTACACCACCCTCTATTCAGTTTTCTTTGTTGAGTCGATGTAATGCTCAAGCAGAAACTTAACATGTACAGGGGTGAAGGTCAATAAAACATGACAGTAGCTTCTACTTCACAAAAAAAAAAAAAGGAAACGTTTCAGTATCGTCTCTTTAATCTTGAGATTGTCATATTTCATTACGATACAGTTGTTGCTAATCCTTCAGGTAGACATGATATTAGGCTTCTCATAAGATAAAATTTACGGCAAAACCAGGGAAAGGTTAATATTCAAAACCAGATAAGAAAGGTAAACGACATATAAAAAGGAAGCTATAGCAGGGGGCAGAAGAAGGGAAAAGATAAAAAGAGAGAAAGAAAATCTACTTTAAGAGGGGACCTCATTCACCTCAAGTCGCTGCCCAGTATACATGTCCTACACAAGAATCAGTGGCTTCAGTCTCTGAATCTTTACATGCTTGCCTCTAAGGTGGAAGCCAGGAGCAGAATTGTGCATGATACCACATCCGCGTGAGCATGAAAGCTTGTTCTCGTGAAATAGAAGAAGACTGCTCTATACTTCGTTTTACTATGTATAGAGGGGCTAGAGTATTCTGCTCCATTTTCTGAAGAAGTCACATCAGAGGAAGCACTTGATACGGCACTATGATCATTAGGGCTACCGCTGAAACTGTTTGATGCAGGGGCAGGATTTCGTTGAGGTTCACCATTTGCCTGCCTTTGTCCTTCTTCTGCTAGTCGTCTGAGAAGGTTCATGACAGTAGGAAGGAACTTTGTGGATAAAGAGAAAAGTCCGGGAATCTGAAACACATACATTGAAGATCAGTTCCCTAAAATTTTGAAGGAAGTTCTCCATACTGCAAGTAAAGTAATGAAATTCGCCAAATCACACTTGCTTTCAACTTCTAGTCTAAGAATGTTTCACCACCAGAGACTAGATTAGATTAAATAATAACTCCTGAAAGCCCACGCGAAACATGAATGTGGAATCCATATGTCCGTCTAAAAAATCCACAGGAAAACAATGAACCTATTTTTGATCAAGCACCATTAAATTTAGGAAAGTTTAACTATGTTGGTTCGGTTAGCCTTATCAAAACAGAAGTCTAGAAAGTCAGCTGCCACAGAAATTGCATGTAAGAGTTAATTGGTCAAATTGCTTTTAAAACATAGGAATGAAATAATAGGAATTCAGATCTGATACTTACAGCACCATTGCGGAATTCACCGGAGATGTCCAATTGCCCCCAAACGGCTTTCAGTAGTAGAAAAGAAACAAATATAACTCCCAAATACAAAGGATTTCTGGAGAAAAAGTAAATGTCAACAGAAGTTATGCAATCAACGATGGATACACCCTGTCAGTGGGTACAAAGACATGAATGTTTCAAAATTACGGTGCTTTCTGATTTATTAGCAGAAAAGGCACCTTAAAAGTGTCATGAATTCATTGAAACCCAAAACAACCAAGGCAACAAACTGCCCAAGGAGGTGGTAACCAATTGTTACTTCTCCTGCTAGCCTCCTGCAGGATAAAGTACCAGAAACTCAGAAAGATACAGCATCAGGGGAAACCACAAATATTCAAATGTCAATCAGAAAACTCAAAAGAATTTCTCAAGAAATATTCCAAATAGAAAGTCAACATGGTAAGACCAACAATGTACAGTAAATGTTGCACATATTTATAACAGCTCATAATAGTTAGAATCAAAGTGACAAGCACAGGTAACGCGAGTGAGAATCCGCACATTCCCACACATTCTTAAACTGCTTAAACAGTTACATTCAAACAGTTGCTCTGAAACCCCAACATCGACTGAAGGGGGTAGGTTTTGTTCAAAATCAACTTCCAAGAACCAATTATAATTACCCAGCCATTATTCTAGACATATTATTCAACATTGCTAATCCACCTTAATGCCAACCAAAACAAGTATAAAAGGACTTCACTTTCAAAAGAAGACTGAAGCGATGCAATAGCAGCCAAAAGATCATGCCTGAGCAGCAATGGCTTGTGTAACAGTATATTCAGTCTCAGATTTAAATTGCCCCCACAAAGACTTGCACTGGACAGGTGTGATCAAAGTTTTCAATGTGGGGACCTGCAATAAAAATTGGCTTAAAGATGATCAACTTGACAGCTTGAAAGATAGCAAGCAAAATCAACCAAAAAATGTCAGAGGTACAGTTTCTAAAGCTGAAACTAAGTGGTGACTCGTGAGCTTATCATATACACGTAAAGTATTGGACTGAGAAAACCCAATCCAGATTTTAACATAACATACTTTAGGCCCCAGAATTTTGGTTCAGTTCTAAGGACGCAGCGCAGGCTGTATGAATTGGGCATATGTCACAAGTTCGACTCCTGGCACTGACACAAAATCTGGAATTTAAATGGGAGCAGCGTAGAGGTGCGGGACCATACTCCATCAAGTTTCAAACCTGTTCTTACAATTGGGGTTGGGCTAGCTAACTCGCAGGGATTTCACGCTTATATAAAAAAAAAAAAATTACATAACATAGTTAATGGCCATGACTGGGAAGATTCGAAGCAAACATTCACATTTTATGACATCTTGTTGGGCATCCAGACTTGCCGGGATCTTGTCCCCCCACCACCCCACCACCCCCTCTTTGGTTACTTTTTCTGCTTGCAAAAACTTCTAACACAAACCACATCATCTATTAAGCTAATTACCTGATCCCAAGTGCTAGATGCTAGAGGATCAACAGATGTGGAGCTCCCTGAGGTGGAAGCACCTGATTTTCCATCCACAAGAGTAAGGGCTAGTGTCTTCTCTATACTATCACTTCATCTTCCAAGCGAATCGCAGCCATAACTGACAGGAGCTTCAGAGACTGGGAGAACATTTGAAGGAGTCAACGCAGACTGAAATGTAATACTCAAACCTGAAATCACATCCAAATGAGGAAGCTTAATCTAGTCAGTCATACAGCTGATCTAGCAGTTTTGGTAATTGCTCGGATATCTTCTTTTCCAGTCCAGACTCGTGGCATTGAATCAGAATCATGACTAAATAATGTTGAAAACCTGTCAATAATTTTCAGGTCAGTAACTCTTCTTCATCAACTTTTCTGTCAAGAAAAGTGAGAATTGAGTAACTCATGTCTGTACCTATCCTTCATGCGAATCAAACCCTTCCAGCTTCTTCCTTTGCCTTTGCTTCAACTACTCCCTGTGCATAATCCTTCAGTCTTGAAACCATATTATCCCTAGCTTGTTCATCCATTTCAAATCAGAAAGTGCCGTAGAGAAACCCAAGACTCCTGTTTCAGTCTCACGCTGAAGCAGCTTTCTTATCGCTGGCCATGTATCATCACCAGCTCCATCTAAAAGAGCCTCAACAGGTCCAATTAATGCCTCGTTCAATTTTGTCTGAAGGAAAAAATTTCCCATTAGTGCCAGTATAATTACATTAGATAGAACAGTTGCAATAACAACAACAGCATACCCAGTGTAATCCCACAAGTGGGGTATGGGGAGGGTAGTGTGTATGCAGACCTTACCCCTACCTTGTGAAGGTAGAGAGGCTGTTTTTGATAGACCCTCGGCTCAAAGAAAGCATGGTCACAGCAGGCGACAAAGAAATATGGAGGTGGAGAAGCTTTAGAAAGAGAAACAGTAACAGCAGCCAGCAAAATAAGACAACCGAAGCAAAATAAACAACAGGTAATAGTAACATCTAAGAATGGGAAATACAAGAATAACATTAGCACTATAAGTGAGGGAAATTAGAAAGAAAAGTTAAATCTAAAAATATAGTTCTCAATGTTGCTTGTTATCATCTACGATTCGTTAAAAACAATCAGCATTTCAATTTATTTCATGAATGAATGCAGCAATCCAGCTCTCAGCTGCAACTGGCCGATGACAAACTCCCCACATAAGAAAGGGGAAACCCAAACATTCCTTTTTTTCCTAGATTGATTGAGGGATAGACCAACGACAAATTAATTGGATGTCAAAATGCAACAGGAAAGCACTACCAAAGGAATAACTACAATGATTAAAACATACAGGTTCTCAAACTTCATACCTCATAGAGGATTGTAACTTCAGCCAGCTTGGCACTACGAACTTCAGCAATATGAGCATCTACATCACGCTTGAGCTTATCCCTTATTCAAGAGGGATCCCAATTTGCTTGCCCAATAACAGCATCTGCAAAAGAGTACTAGTAGTCAAATTTCAAAAATAATCCGCTGTGACTGAGCTCAATATTTAATCCCTGCATAATATCAGTTATTTACAGGCGAAGCCTTCCCTAGCCTTCCCCGTCTAACATAGTCATCTACTTACAGCGTTGAAGGAGAGGGGATAAAGGGACGGGCCGCGGGATAAGATACGGGTTAATGGATAAATGGGACGCGTTAAAGGGGTAGTGGGTGTTTTTTCCACCTATACATGCTGACATGGACAGCGGTTAGTTTTAAGGGGTAAAAGTGGTCCACTTTACTAACAGCAAGGGTAATTTCGATACCAAAGGATAACGAAGGGCAAAAGTGGTCTATTTCCCATAGTTGAAGGGTAATTTTGGCCCTTTTCCGTATATGATATATCATGCAGGACAGCAATAACAGGCTATATCTTGTACCTGCACATTCTTCATTGAAGTGGGACATAAAAAACTCAGTGCACTCCTGAGCAGCCACAGCAAACCCGTTACCTCCCTTTAGTGCCTTATTAAATGCTTCTTTGAATCTTTCCAAAGTACGAGATCTTACGTGTCCCAGCGTAGATTGGTACGCTTCTTGGACAAGCTGCAATAGGAGAAAGGATAAGTAACTAGATAAAGCAATCAGAAAATGTACCTTCAAAGGTTAAAAAGCTTGGAAAATGCCCAGCACTGGCTTTCCATTACCTCCGGCAGTTTCTCTTCCAATTGGTTACATTATCTAGCTTAATATTATAAATGAAAAAATAATAATACTTCTTTTTCTTCTTTTTTTCTTTTTTAATTTTTTCCACCATTACCTGCAGCAATTTCTCTTCCAACTGCTTTCCGTTTTGTAGATCTTACTCCATCATCAAAGAAAGTAGTGTCACCATCATACCTGAAAAGAAAGAATGTTACTGACCAAGTGCACATGTCCTTATTAATGAAATACGTACACCACAACTGATATAACATGTATCAAGAACACAAAAAACATCAAATTACATCAATAGGAAAAAGAGAATTCTGTACAGATCTACATCACTGTAGAAGTGCAACTTTGTAGTTTTAGTGTAGTAGCTTCTCTTCAGACAAAGTTACAGGCTTCCTACATTCTTTGGTATCATAGATGCAGTTTTAGACTTTGTCACCAGAGAGTGTATAAGAAATGATAGAAATTTGGTCGCAAAATTTGGTAGACGAAGGAAAAAATACAAGCACACAGCTATAGAAAAGTTCATGCTGCGCTGCATGAAAGTATGTCCCTACTCTGACAGACAAGTGTTTAAGATTGAGGTAAGCTTCCTTCCAAAGCCCTGGACTGGATGAGATTGCACGGCCTCTTTTAATTGACATCATTCCTAGAACAAAGATCAATCACGTCAATACACCTCATTTGTATTGAAAAAAGCACATATTTATGGGCAATTTTATCCGACATTGTCAATAAATATAAGAATGTACAACACATTAAGTTAACCTTCAAAACAATTCAATACCTCATTTTCTGTAAAAGAAGCATATTTTTCATGGGCAATTTCTTCACAGCGTACAGTAGCTGCCATAACCTGTAACTAGATAAGAATCAAACACAATAACTATGGAAACATAACCGGGAACTTCAAAGAGAATCAAATGTAACCAGGAAGGTCAAGGTCCTTGTTCTCCTTTATAATCTTCCACATTTCTTGATCACTAAATGAAAAGCCCGAAGCAGGAACAACTGCCCGACGATCTCCAGCAAGCCCACCAGGTGCAATAGAATGAAAAAATCGGTGTCTTAGACTAGCCACTTTATGAAGAAAACAAGAATGAACAGAAATAAGCAACTCAAAGCCCATTAAACTGGAAAAAGAAAAACCATATTGGCAAAGCAACCACTTCTAAGAAATTAAACTTTTTAAAAGAGAAAAAGAAAGATAAAAATGATCATTGTTTCCACTAATTTACTTTCAAGTACCTGTTCTTTGAATTGTTCTTCCTTTTCTTCATAACTAGAAAGAGCCACAACCTCGACCTGGAATGTCAATTGATTTCATTACATGAACATGCATAGACATAAAAGAGACAGTAAGAAGGTTAGGACAGATCGTAATGACACTTACATTAAAGAAGTCGCTTAAAGGTGTTTCCTTGTGAGCTTGCGGCTTTGGGACGGAATCCCAAATCTATATCCAAGAGAAGTGAACAAAAAATAATATTTGATTTTGTAAGACGAAACATAATAAGAAGAATCGTGCATATAGTACCTTTTGAATATCTTCCCGTAGTACAGGCTCCAAATTCTCAAGTGGAGTCTACAAAATTCAATTGGAAAATTAACTGGCTTATTGAAGTCTTTATACAATTTGCAGTTGAATGTGTAACACTCATTTATAAGAGAGGAAGGAACCTACCCTTGTTTTATCACGTATAACAAACATCAATGTCGTTTTACGAGGACTAAATAACCGCATCATGACCTGTTTAACATAAAGAAATCAGTAAATTGATCCAGGATATACAAAAAAAATAGTAAATTTTTTCTACTTTTACCTGGAAAACAGTCTTCAAAAGAGGTTTATTTGCAGCTTGCTCACGGCCAATGTCGTATGTTAGAAACATTTGACCAACTTGTCTATTTCAATTTTTGCTGGTATTGTTTTATGTCACGTCTATGTACTTCATACACTAAAGGAAGCTTACATGTTGATTAGCACTATATCGGAAACAGCAAGTGTAAACAGGGCACTCTGTTTTTCAAACGCAGTGTCATCCTAAAAAGAAAATAAAGTGTGAATGAGAAAACAATAAGCTCTATGCCCAGTTATAACACCCATGACAAATGATGGGCAGGGAGCATTCAATGAGCATTGGTAGCTGGAATTTTGGCGGCTCCAAATTTATCTCTTTCATATACATGATTGAAGATGGATATTACAACATTGGCACAGACAATACGGGAAGCAAAATCAAATGTCTCATACACAAGCCAATTAGTGAGAACTTTTCCAGCATTATGTCAGGAACATTGTCCCTGACAATGGCCCAGAGAAAGCTACTAGTCAAGGAGCCGGGTACATTAAATTCTAAAAGCAATACGAGACAACAAGGTCAATAAAGAATCAAGCAAATAATTGGTTGGTGTCCTCTTTAATTAGTAACAAACAGCTGATTCATATTAGCGGTAACAATGAATACAAATATATCATACAGCAGTACATGCAGATATGAATTGAGAGTAATGTGTCTGGTCACAAGAATTGCATTAAATGGAGCAACAAAGAGGAAGTCAGTAATCATTTTTTAAGCATTTACAGCCACACCTCTCCTCGCTCTCTTCCATCAGTGCCCTCTAAATCCATAGCAAGGGTGCAAGGCTCAATTCCAGCACATCGAGCCATCCAAATACCTTTCGTGGTTTGTGACCTGAAATGAAGTAAATCCTTTCAGCTCACTTCAATAGAACATCAGAGAATTAGCATTAATAACATAACTTCCAAAATTTTACCTTCCCTTGTAAGCATCCATCTCTCTGAAGTTGGTAAAGAAAAGATGATTTAACAGCGTACTCTTCCCTGTCATAATCATGGTTAAAGTTTGTCAAAATTGGCATTTGTGGAATAGCGTCAACTCAAATAAATAAAAAAACAATGACGAAGAGTTAATCAAAATGACCCGTAGTCAGTAGAGCTGAAAGGTATCCTGTTTAAGGAGAGGTCTAAAAATTGAGCCCTTCCAAAACATGCACAGGAAGATCTGAATCAGCTTTAGAATGCTTTTGAGCTTTTGTTCACTAAGGATCAATGTTTCCAAGTTACATTCTTGTATGTAAGGTGTTATATAACAGGCATCAAGAAGATGCAAAAAGTACAAAAGAAGATGGGTTTAGCCTCTACAAGAAGTACATTATCCAGGGCAGTGAGCTAACCAAAAGAACCAAAAACCAAAAAGGTTGGCTGTCGAGTCAAAATTAGAGAGCTAATGAAATCTTGAAATGGGATAACATCATTTATGTCACGACCCAAATTCCATGTTAGGCCGTGATGGCGCCCAACACCACTGTTAGGCAAGCCAACACTAATCAATTAATAAATTCTAATTTGTGTAGTTAGTACGTGATGACTTCCGTTATAGATTTAAGAAATTTATAGTTTAAAACTTTAAGCATATTTAAATGGAAATAATAAATGTGAATCTCAATCATGAAGACAAGCCAAAACATCATAAGTCTACTAATGTGTGTGTGCCAAGGCCTGGTATCACAAGTGTGTGGGCAATCTAGTAGAATATACAAAAATAAACTGCTAGCCTACTGTCTGAGAGGAAATAAACAGTAAAATAAAACATAAGAGAGACTCCCGCTGCTGCAGGTCGGCTCAAAAGGGCAGCTCACGGAAAGTCTCGAGCTGAGGAGTCCACTCTATGCGTCGGGCTGATGGCCAGATGCACCTGCCTCAAAGCCTGTACAATCAAGTACAGAAATGTAGCATGAGTACATAGAAATATGTGCCCAATAAGTATTTCGTCTAACCTCGCAGAAGTAGTGATAAGGGGTCGACTCCAACACTTACTAGGGCCAGCAAATATAACAATATGAAGTTTAATATATTTAATTCACAAGGTATGTAGACAACAAGCTCGAACGAGAATAATTATTGAAAATCCTTTCATCCAATTAATAAAACTATGCACTTTCCTCATTTAAAATAAGCGATCTTTCAAGCAATAAATCATACGAATTATAAGGGTTCCGGTTCTATTATTACACACAAATACCACCGAGGACGTTCGGCCTGATCCAACATAAAAGTAATTGTGCACCGCCGAGGGTCGAACGGCCCGAACCATATATACATTTACTGTCCTACCGAGGCGAACGGCCCGCTCTATGAGAGTAGTGGAAATAATCACTCCACTCGCGGAATATACTTGCGACGCGGTTAAGTATAAATATAACTTAATGTTTTCCTCAATTCTTATCAAAATAAATATTTAGTTGAAAACTTGAAATCGTAACATCTTCAGCTTAATCCCATTCAATGCAAATCAACAATTATAACCAAATAACGGTACACACAAAGTATGGTGTAAGCCTAGAACTACCCAGACATAACATGAATAGTAGCTACGTACGGACTCTCGTCACTTCGTGCGTACGCAACCCCCACAATTATTCGTATATATATATATATATATATATTGATTAAGTTCACATATAGGAAAATTTTCCTCTTACAAAGTTAGAAAAGAGACTTACCTCGTTTCGAGCCTTCTTCCCACTCAAGAATGCGTTCAAACTCTCAAATCGAATCCGCACAATCCGAAACTATTCAAATAGTGTAAAAGTCCATCATTATAGGTTTACAAATTCATATTCTAGCTATTAAAGCGATTATCCAACCCCAAAGGCAAGGTTCCTAAAATTCAACCCCGGGCCCACGTGCCCGAATTCCGAAAATTTTCGAAGGGAGTTTTTACCCATAACCTAAGGATCAAGAATATATGATTTTTACTTCATTCCATGAAGAATTTCGTGGTTAAATCTTGTTTTTATCAAAACCCTAGGTTTTACTCTAATCCCATGATTTTCACTAATCTCTACATGTTAATCTACCCAAAATTCAAGTATTTAACTCACATATAGTAGGAATTACTTACCTCTAAAAGCTTGGTGAACATCCTCTCTCAAGAACTCCAAAATCGCCCAACCTTTGAGTGGAAATGAGCCAAAAATGGCTAACTCCCGCAATAAATGAAGGTCACTTCCTTCAGTGATTTCCGCATCTGCGGTCCTGGGCCGCACCTGCGCCCACCGCATCTGCGGAAAAGTGTCCGCTTCTGCGGAATTCCCCTGGGCCGCTTCTGTGGGAAGACAACCGCTCATGCAGCTCGGCTTCTGCGGAAAAGAGGCCGCTTCTGCGGTTCCTGGGCTGGCCATCCATGGCCGCATCTGCGGGCTCGTACCTGCGGCTGGCCAACCGCAGGTGCGGTTATGACAGAAGCCTGGAGCTTCAGCTCCTTCCCACATTTTCAACTAAGCTCAAGCCTCGTCCGATAATTGATTCAAACTTTTTTTTTTTTATGAAGTAAGAGATTATAAAAAGCATCAAGAAAATGCAAAAGAGCATTGTCCAGGTGCTAATACAAAAGATGATATGTTAGCTCTGTACAGATGGTCCTATGCTAGTGTTAGGGAGCTAACAAAATCCAAAAATAATTCGTGGGAGCCAATAGGGGAGAGGTTACTCCAGCTATATAACAAAACTATACAATTAGCTTTCAAGGAGTAATTAGGAGTTGCTAAACCCATGTTCTTCAAACTTATGAACTTCAATTGATTCAAACTTGTGAACTTCAAGTTCTTCAACTTACTTCCAATGTGACGAAACATACTTATACTACTCGGATTGCCACCAAATTTTGCGTGCAAGTCTTAAATGACATTACGGAACTATTCTCGATCTTGAAATTCTGTTTGAACCTCGATATCAGAAAAAACCCGCTCCAAACCAAATTTAAAGAACTTCAAAAATCTTCAAGAACCAACTTTCACTTTTATGCGCTAAAACGCTCCCGGGTCGTCCAAAACCCGATCCGGACATACGCCCAAGTCCGAAATCATCATACAAACCTATTGGAACCGTCAAATCCCTATTCCGAGGTCGTTTACTCAAAATGTTGATCGAAGTCAAACTTGACCTTTTAAGCCAATCTTAAGGAACCAAGTGTTCTGATTTCAACCCAAACTCTTCCAAATCTCGAATCAACCATCCCCACAAGTCATAAATCAGTTAAGGCAAGTACGGGAAGTCTTATTTAGGGGAACAGGGTTTTAGAAAGCAAAACGACCAGTCGGGTCGTTACAATTTACGGGGGATAGATTACTCCAACTAAATAGATT
This sequence comes from Nicotiana tabacum, assembly GCF_000715075.1. Taxonomy (NCBI): domain Eukaryota; kingdom Viridiplantae; phylum Streptophyta; class Magnoliopsida; order Solanales; family Solanaceae; genus Nicotiana; species Nicotiana tabacum. The sequence continues at coordinate 5,366,403 of NC_134087.1, forward strand.
CTGAAGACATTTGGGTTTCAAGTTTTCAAGTGAAATTGAAGTCAATGGATTCCAAAGAGCAAAATGAGCGATAAGTGTTCACATTTCCAAGAAATTGTTCATACCACTACTTTGTGGGCCCATAATGGATACTACAGCATATGAAAGACTGCATTCTGCCAGTTTAACTTCCTTGTAGAAGTTTTCAAGTCCAGCAACATTGAATACCCCATCCCTATCAATGAGGTGAGTTGAACAACATTCATCACTTTTATCTGAAAGAACACAGATATAAAGTCAGAAAACCCCATATATGATCTGAAGCTAACAGTCAAAGGGCTACACTCTTAATTATAGTGGCTAATCCAGGATTTCTAAACCATGGGTGCTCAACTGATTTTAATTTGGAAATTGCTACTTAGACTGGGCGCTTGGTTAATATATTTGTGTAAATTACTAGTTTTTCTATCCAAATAATAGTGTTTGTTTGAAAAAGCGATGGGTGCTTTAGCACCCATAATACATAACGTCTATCTGTCGTTGCTTGATTAGATAAAAGTAAATCAACTTATGAATACCCAAAAAAAAAAGGAAAATATTACTTTTTGCTATACATTAAAAAGGAGGGTCCCTTCCTGGACCATGTTCAAGGATGTTTCGTGCAGCAGGCTGCCCTTTTCTTTATAAGTTCAAAACCACCCCCTCAACCACAAGCACCAACCATAGATGCATGCGCTTTCGAAAATGGCATAGAAAATCTATTCTAACTGTAAAACATTCAGCAATTTTTTCCATTTGTCGAAGAGAATTCAATTTAAGCTCATTTACACTATGCCAGGTAAACAAACAACTAAAGGAAATCTATCCACTCTAAGAAATCAACGTAATTTGAAATAAGTTAGTACTACTTAACAACTGAAACCCAGTAGCCAGAAAAAAAACCATATAGTTAAACCGTGAGAAAGACGGTAAACTGAAGACCTATTACATTGCATTTGGTTTATAAATACGGAGCACGAAATTAATAGGAGGGAAATTAAAAACAGATCATTTAGAGTATGAATTGGGAACTATGGAAGTGGATTGGAGCATCAGAAAGATAAAAGACATACCCATATGACAAAGCTCAAAGCTCGATCAATGCTTGTGAATTCGAGGAGGAAGTACCAAAGTTCGATCTTTGAATAGAAATATGGTTTCATCTGTCTTAAAAAGTGCGCCTCGTATTCGATTATCACATGCGAATAGTCTCCCAACAATTGTAATCTCGCAATCAAAATCAAAAAGGAAGAATACTACTCCTACTACTAGTAATTAGTGAGAGTAATTACAATAATAATTAGGTTAATGCACCGGGTAAGCAAATTTTATGAACACGCCGGACACCTTGTAAGGTGAAATACACAAATTTGTAATATCTAATTAAATATGTCTCCCTTTTGAGAGGGGAGAGAATCTAGAGAATAGAGTTAAGGGAAATTTTCAATTTATAATCAACTAACCCAAAAATAATAATCTAAGATTCAACGTCCAACTCTGTTCTCGAAATTACTATTTAATTTTTAAAAAAGATTGCTCAAACTTTTAAATTAATTTTCGAATCAATAACTGTTACTCAAATATTAGTTCAACAAACCAAATCTATTTAGGTGGTGAAAATTAAATTTTTAACAAGCTTAAATATGTGAGTTTAAATTCGAAATTTGATTTTGTGAGAAATTTGGAGTAGGTGTTATTTAGACTTGTTAGAAATAGTATAAGGAGTTTGTATATAAAATTAAAGTCATTTAATGGAGATTTGGACTGGTTTTGAACAAGAATTGCAACTAAAAATCGTGGAAGAAGTTTGTCTACATACGCTTATATAAAGGTGTATAAAAGTATATAATAGTGTATAAGATGTGTTTATACACTCATATACACTTTTATACAAAATTATACATAATTATACAAAAAACTAACTTCGTCTTCTTCCTTGCGCTTTTTTTTAAAATTTAACTCAAATATTGCTCAAATCTGTTCCAAATCACTTCAAATTTAAATTTTGAACTCCTTTTGATATTTTCAATCAATTGGAACAACACCAAATCCAAACAACTAACAAACTCAAAAAATCTTGTTTTCAAAAGCAAAGCTTTGAATGACCTTCTATGGTGGATTTCTACTCTTCAATTTTCTTACATTGCAATCAAGTGATACTGGGGGAGAAGCAGAAAATACACGACCCCTTGAAACATATGTAGAAGATGTGAGAATAAGAGAGAGTGAAAGCAATGGTTGTGAGAACACATATCTAACTCCAAAACTTTTAGAAGCAATGGTCGTAAGAACACAGGTTTTGAATTTACTAGTGCTTTCAAAATATGTATAATATGTGCTAAGTCGGGTAAAACTTTAAAATATAAGCTATTTTTTGTTATGGTGTGAAGTCATGTGTATTTTCTTGTAATTCTTTCTATTTTGAAAATATGAGCACAGTATCAATTTCATTTGTATTTACTATGTGAATAAGCATTTAGACAAATGAAATTGATATTGTGCACATATTTTCAATATATATTTGAATTTAAATTTTTTAAAAGAGTTTTTCAATTTTTAGCAAGAATTGTCCTTCAATCATTTCCGCTTCTTTAATCTTCTTTTCTTTTCCCTTTATGATAAAGCTTATTTAACTAAATAAATTTGAAGATATTATAAATAGAATTGTATTCTAGGTATCTTGTTACTTTGTGGTTAAGTCACTTTTTTCATATAAATAGAGGAATTTTTATCATATTGTAATTCATTCCAAATCAGTAAGAATTTTCTCTCTATTTTTCTCTGCAATATTCTTTTGTCTTCTTCTTATAATAGAAGAAGAGTCTTGCATAGATTTTTCTAATTTTAGCAAAAGCTTTTCTTTCTTTCTTTCTTTCTTTTTGTGAAAAAGAGAAACTTTTACATTAAGTAGGAAGCATACAGTGGGCAAGGGGCTCAATAGTCTCCCGGTACAAGAGTTGTTATAAATAGTAGTAGATATATAACTGGCCTCTACACCCCTAGTGGGGATATCATGACAAAAAGTAGTAGTGATACTATAATGAGATACTACTGCCTGTGGTGGATTTACAGAGTGAGAGGTCGTTGCTTCAAAAATACAGGCATTTACAAGTCTTTTAGAGACAACTCCCATGCAGTCAACTTGATAGTTGTGGGCGACAAAAGACGGTAGTATTGCAAAAATCTCCAAGTTGCTTCCATTTTGTTGCCTTGATGCATATTTGGCAAGATTATCTGCTACATAATTTTGCTCCATGTATGCGTGTTTGATGACTGGATCATCCAGTTGTGAGATCATTGGCCTGCAATCATCAAGTATATTAATATAATTGAGGTGGTCATGTGTAAGGATGATAATTACATATGATGCGTCCACCTCGATGTGGAGAGGTAGAAGTTGGTGTTGAAGTGCTAGTTGTAGCCCTATCAGTAAGGCATGTAATTCAGTGTCGATGGAAGAAGTAGCATGGATATGTTTGGAGAAACCCAATTTCCAAAGCCCCAAGTGATTTCTAAAAACTACGCCTACCCCACTTTGGTTGCGAGCGTAAGATCCATCCAGATTAAGTTTATCGAATTCTATGTGCGGTAGATGCCATTTAATATGCAGCGGAATTTTTTTAAACTTTGGTTGGGATGCATTGGTAAGAAAGTAGCATTCTGAGGCATTAGAGATGATTAGGGGCAGACTAATGGGTTTATTATTATGTTCAAAACTGATTTCGATTTAGAACAAATGTCAAGATAAATTCTTTTTAGTAGTCTTATTTCCAAAATAAATAAACTTTCTTGCATTTGGTCGGCAAAAAAAATTCTGCGAAGAATAAAAGGTCATATTTTAGTTTAAGAAAATGTGTTCCTTGAAAAATTATTTTTTGCGAAAACAAAAAAAAATTGAAAACAGTCTTATGTAAATTATCTTAGACAATGCCAAAGATCCGGGTTGGTAAGAGGAATGATGACGTGGATTAGTTAGGAAATTAGTTAGTGATAATTACAATTAATTATGTGCTAATTATTAGTTAGTAGATGATAGTGTCTATAAATACAGTTGTACAGCTCATAACAGTTAGTGGAAATAACAGAACTGTTTTGCTTCTTCTCCATTCTCTTCTTCTCTTTCAATCTAGAAACTTCCATGGCTGCATCTCAACATGGTATCAGAGCTATGGCAGCAAATTGATCGCGCACATCACATTCTCGTGACTGTAAGTCAACTGTCTCTCTTTCTCTGTAGTTGTTAGGTCGATTTCTAATCCTCATTCAGTTAGCTCGAACAATGGGGGATTCTTCATCGACAACAATAGCAGCTATTAAGATAGATCATACTCATCATTTGTTTGTACATCCATCGGACAATCCAAACTTTGTTTTAATTCCGGTTCAGCTCAAAGGATCCGAGAATTATGGGTTGTGGAGAAGATCGATGAGAATTGCGCTTCAAGCCAAGCGAAAGCTAGGATTTGTTACTGGTGCATGTGTTAAGGAGTCATTTCCTGTTGCATTGCACGAGGATTGGGATACATGCAATGCAATTGTTCTCTCTTGGATCATGAATACAGTATCTCTATGTCTGTTGAGTGGAGTTGTTTATGCTTCAAACACACATTTGGTTTGGAAGGATTTACAAGAGTAATTTGATAAGGTCAATCGTATGAGAATCTATCGGTTGCATCGTGCGATTGCAACGATCTCGCATGGAACCGATTCTGTTTCAGTTTACTTCACAAAATTGAAGGAACTTTGGGATGAATTTGATGTTATGGCTCTTATTCCTAGTTGTGGGTGTGAGAAATATAAAGACTATGTTGAACATCTTCACCAACAGAGATTGCTTTAATTTCTAGGAGGATTAAATGATTCCTATGCTCAAGCTAGGAGACAGATATTGATGAAGACTACTAAGCCTACTCTGAACTATGCTTATTCTTTGATCATAGAGGAAGAGACTTAGAAATCAGGTTCTCCCCAAAGTCTCGTCAGTTCTGGAGAGGGAAACGATATCACTGTCTTATGGACTGCTAAAACTTCGCAGCAGAAGCCCAAAAGAGGTTACAATGACAAGAACTACAACATTGTTCAGTATGAGCATTGTAAGATGAAGGGCCACAACAAGGAAAATTGTTATCATCTCATTGGCTATCCACCTGACTTCAAGGGGAGAAGAAAGCAAGGAGCTAATGTTGTGAGTTATGGTGGATCCAATGCTGCAAATTATGGTGGACTTAAGGAGACAAATCGCTTTGGTGGAGCTAATAATACAGTTGGTTCTACAGCACCCTACCCTACACAGCCTCAAGGCCACAATGATGCTTATAATTTAACAATAGGAGGAACCAACACTAACACTAAAGTATATCATACTGGGCCGGATGCAGGGGTAGGGGGAGCAGGACCTATGTCTTTTACACTAGAATAATACAACCAGTTACTCAGAATGCTAACCAAAGATAATACCTCCTCAGCTTCAATAGCTAACATAGCAGGTTTCAATAGGTCTTTTATGGCTACTGTCACACCTCCTTTTTCCGCACCCGGGGGGAGGGCGCAGGGGGAGTTTTTCCAATTAAAGGACAATCGAAACGGGATTGGTTTATTTATTTATTTCATAGTCGCCACTTGGGAGATTTAGGGTGTCCCAAGTCACCAATTTTAATCCCGAATCGAGGAAAAGAATGACTCTATATTATAGTCTGCATACCAGAAATCCGGATAAGGAATTCTGTTAACCCGGGAGAAGGTGTTAGGCATTCCCGAGTTCCGTGGTTCTAGCACGGTCGCTCAACTGTTATATTTGGCTTATTTATCTGATTTTTAATACAATATGAACTTATGTGCAAATTTATCTTTTACTGCTTTATTATCATTATTTTTTTAGGGAATGTGAACATCGCTTAAAACATATCTTTGGACTGCGTCACATGAAATGCACCCACAATCCGAAACATATTTTATTTGATGTTTTAGGATTTGGATTTGGGTCGCATGAAATGCACACCCAAGTTTAAGAAAGTAAATTATGAAACACGCGCCTAAAAAGACTATCGCGTTATTATTTTGCGGAGGCCGTGAAATCCGCTAAACGACCCTCCTGAATTTTAAGTAATTTTAAACAAGTATTTACTGAGGGCCCCGCAATTTGTGTTTTCATTCAGCGAGGCTCATCTCATTCTTATTTTTTGAAGGAATTTGCAACGTCATGGAAATGCATCTCGTACCGCGTCACAGTCAATGTACCCGTGACTGGAGACATATTTCGACTCCGTTGAGATTTGGATTTGGGTCACATAAATGTGCACCCGAGTTTAAGAAAGTAGTTTAATTAAATCGCGTCTAAAGAGGCTAACGCGTTATTATCTTTGGGGAAGGCAGTGAAATTTACTAAACGGCTCATCCCGAATTCTAAGCATTTGTTATGACTAATTATTGAGGGCCCCGCAATTTGCTTTTTTTATTTTGGCGAGGCTCATCTCATTTATTATTTACAAAGGCCAAACTAATGGCAGCTACATTTTTCTATTTTTTTTTTGCGAGGGCTACGGAAAATCCAACCAATAGCACACCTCGATTTCTAAAGAGTTGAAATTTAATTAAGGGCCATGAGTTATGGAAAATCCTTACAAAGGGAATGAACGACTTAACTGTTAAAACCCAAAAGACATATCGTAGCTAAAAATCTTTCAAAAAAAAATCTTCCCTACAAGTTACTTTACAAATCACAACGAAACAGAAACGGAAATTAATTTATTCGAATCATCATTCCATACCCAAAATGCATGCCTTAAACAGATTATTTGCCAAAAATATAATTATAATATGGGTGATTTTTCACGCCTGCACCAACAATTCTTAACACTTGACTATCCTAATAATTAAGAATTAAACCATATTGAATATCCATCACAACAAACTACAAGTAAGATAGCATTTGAATACAGTTGTCACACCTCCTTTTTCCGCACCCGCGAGGGTGCGTAGGGAGTTTTCTCCAATTAAAGGACAGTCGAAACGGGATTTATTTATTTGTTTCAGAGTCGCCACTTGAGAGATTTAGGGTGTCCCAAGTCACCAATTTTAATCCCGAATCGAGGAAAAGAATGACTCCATATTACAGTCTGCGCACCAGAAATCCGGATAAGGAATTCTGTTAACCCGGGAGAAGGTGTTAGGCATTCCCGAGTTCCGTGGTTCTAGCACGGTCGCTCAACTGTTATATTCGGCTTGATTATCTGATTTTATACAAATATGAACTTATGTGCAAAATTTTATCTTTTTACCGATTTCTTACTTATTGTTATTATTTTACGAGAATTGCAACGTCGTGGAAACATATCTCGAACCACGTTACATCAATGCACCCGTAGTTGTTTGGCATATCTCGACTCGGTTGAGATTTGGATTTGGGTCACATAAATGTGCACCCGAGTTTAAGGAGATAACATTATTAAATACGCGCCTAAAGCGACTAGCGCAGGGTTATTTTGAGAAAAGGCCGTGAAGTTCGCTAAGCGGCCGATCCCGAGTTCTAAGTAATTAACACATACATTTGTGAGGGCCCCGCAATCTATACATTTTACTAGGCGAGGCTCATCTCATTTATTTTAAATGGACAAATCCTAAAGCGACTACATCTTTTCTATTAAAATTAGTCTCTAAAATAAATAAAGAAAATCCTAATTAATTACGAGTTTTTTTTTTAAGAAAGCATGGCATACTAATTGCTATATTAATACAAATATTGATGAACAAGAATTTTACTAAAAAAAATTCGAAATTATAAAATAAAATAAAAATTCGACAACTAATATTCAAAAGAATCAAATATAGTTAGATTGAAGCTCGCATTGTTATATATAAAAAAAAACTATTGGAATTAATTATTCACAACCATTTGAAACTAGATTTAACCATAATTACTAAAGCTTAATAGAAAGTTTATTAGACTTAAACGTTCTTCTAATTTTGTTTGAACTCAAATCATGCCTTAATACCTAATTCACGAAATTTAGTTCAAATTCATGTCTTAGCTAAGTTTAAGTACTTGTTCACGATTAACCTACTGTTGATAATCTTAGAACCTTCGTAGCTAGTGAATTAACCCGTTTTGCCAAGCCGATTCATTAAAGACTAACTTATATTATTTTCTCTTATTCCAATTATTATTCAATAATACATAAAATAGCCTAAATACAATCAATAAAAGGAACAGAGAAAAAGCGAAATTAAAACTTCAAAATTCGATTCTTCATATGTATTCATGCTTCCACATTTTTAGCTTGCAATAACTAGTATTACATTCGTGTACCTGGTATTGGAAAACAAGAGAAGATGAAGATGAGAAGCAGCAACAGTAGTAACAATGTAGCACAGCAACGACAATCCAGCAACACAGGAATAGACCAGTAACAGTAGGAATAGCAGAAAACCCAGGAGACTATAAACGACTCCAAGTATAGAGAAGAAGTAAAAGGCAGGAAGGTTCTGACTATTTCAGATACTAAGCGAGGCAATGAAACAGTAACTATTCTTTTTCAACTTCAAAACTCTCCAAAATGAATTCTGCCCATGTATATTTAGTGTATCCAGAATGTATATCGGGTGTATACTTCTCACTCCGCCCCCTCTTTTTTTCTTCTCTCTATCTAGTTTTTCCTCTCTTTTTTCCACCCTTCTTCCTAAATTTTCTCTTCTATTTATAGCAAAATTTTCGAAATTTTCAGATTTGTTTTTTATTATTTTATTATTTTTTTAATTAAAAGAAATCCCACTTACAAATTGCTTTTATTTTTTTAGAAAAAAAAATCCCACCTTTATTTACTTTTATTTTTAAAATTCCAACTTTAATTACTTTATCTTATTTAAAATCCCACTTTTTTATTTTTTAAAAGAGAATCTCACTTTATTTAACTTTTCTTTAAAAAATAAACCACTATCTTTTCTTTTTCTTTTAAAAATGCTACTTTCAATTACTTTAAATTTTTTAAATTTTCAGATATCTTTATATTTATTTTTTAATTCCAACCTTCTTTTACTTTTAAATTTTTTAAAACTTTTTACTTTTTTTTAAAAATTTTCTACATTCTTTTATATTTTTTTATTTTTTATTTTGCTTTTAATAAAACAAACTAAAATAAATATATATATATTTTTTAAAATAAAAATAATAAATAAAATAAAATATTTTCGGATTTTTTTATATATATAAAAAAACAAAAAATAAAACTATTAATAGTGATAATTCACTTTTTATTTTTTATTTTTTATTTTTTTTTGGTTTTGTTTTGTGTTGGACAAAAATGAAGAAGGGGTGTTGGGTTAATGGACTGGGTCGACCCAGTTCGAAATGGACTGGGTCGTAGGGAAGATTGGGCCATTTTTTGGGCCTATAGCTTGAAATTGAAGAAGAGGCCCAATTCCGACTTTCTTTATATTTTCGCTCTCTTTTCTTCTTTTATTTTTCTAAAACTAAATTATAAAAATACTTAAACTATTATTAAGAACTAAATTAAGTTATAAAGGCGCAAATTAACTCCCAATAACAATTAACGCACAATTAAGTATTAATTAAGCATAAAATTGTATATTTGGACATTAAATGCTAAAAATGCAAACGATGCCTATTTTTGTAATTTTTAATTTTTGTAAAACAATTTTAATTACTAACAATTGTAGAATTAAATCCTACATGCAAAATGCGACATATTTTTGTATTTTTTATTAATTTAGCGAATAAACACGCACAGACAAATACAAATAATTCTTCAAAATATCACAAAATATTACAAAATTGCACACCAAAGAAAAATCATTTTATTTTTGAATTTTTGGGAGTAATTCTCATATAGGGCAAAAATCACGTGCTTACAGCTGCCCCTCTTTGCCCGGAGACACGAAGGGTTTTCGTGCAAAGATAAAGCGAGCGATTTTTGCCCATCCGAGTACTCCGTTGAAGCATTTTTTTGAAAAAGATTTGACCGAACCTTTGCTTCAAAGGTTTCCTACATATCCTGGGCTAAACAGGAATCAGGTCAATGTAGTTCGAGAAATTTTGGTAGCTGGGACTACCGTTGGACTGCAATGTTACTGTTGTTGCATGTTATTACTACTGCTTACCGATTTCCTTGTTACACCGTGCTTAAAAAAAACAAGAAGCTAGGCTAGAGTACAATTTGTTTTTGTTGCCTTGCTTCCTTGTCTGCTTGCATTTCTTTCGGTGCTTTACTTCTTTTGACACATGTACTTGAGTTTGTACTGTGACCTCTTGTTGCAACCTTCTGTTTCCCGGTGCCGGGGAATTTTATTGTTTCCTGCTGGGGATTCCTATTGTAACCCTCTGTTTTATTGTCCTCTGACTTGATTTTGAAATGTATGCCTCTGTTATCTGGGCGGGCTCCCAATTTTAATACTTGAAAATTAAAGACTTGAAATGTATGCCTCTGTTATCTGGGCCGGCTCCCAAGTTCAATGCTTGAAAATTAAAGACTGAAATGTATGCCTCTGTTCTATGGGCGGGCTCCCAACTTCAACAACAACTTTAAAAATGAATGTCATTCCTCTCTTCAACCAATACATCGCCATTCTGTTCTTCAGGGGGGCTCCTGATTTCAACAACTTTAAAAAATAAAATCCTATTCGAGGGCGGATGAACCCGAAATATCCTATTCGAGGGCGGATGAACCCAAAATATCCTATTCGAGGGCGGATGAACCCAAATATCCTATTCGAGGGCGGATGAACCCAAAATATCCTATTCGAGGGTGGATGAACCCAAAATATCCTATTCGAGGGCGGATGAACCCAAATATCCTATTCGAGGGCGGATGAACCCAAATATCCTATTCGAGGGCGGATGAACCCAAATATCCTATTCGAGGGCGGATGAACCCAAAATATCCTATTCGAGGGCGGATGAACCCAAAATATCCTATTCGAGGGCGGATGAACCCAAATATCCTATTCGAGGGCGGATGAACCCAAAATATCCTATTCGAGGGCGGATGAACCCAAAATATCCTATTCGAGGGCGGATGAACCCAAAATATCCTATTCGAGGGCGGATGAACCCAAAATATCCTATTCGAGGGCGGATGAACCCAAAATATCTTATTCGAGGGCGGATGAACCCAAAATATCCTATTCGAGGGCGGATGAACCCAAAATATCCTATTCGAGGGCGGATGAACCCAAAATATCCTATTCGAGGGCGGATGAACCCAAAATATCCTATTCGAGGGCGGATGAACCCATATATCCTATTCGAGGGCGGATGAACCCAAAATATCCTATTCGAGGGCGGATGAACCCAAAATATCCTATTCGAGGGCGGATGAACCCAAAATATCTTATTCGAGGGCGGATGAACCCAAAATATCCTATTCGAGGGCGGATGAACCCAAAATATCCTATTCGAGGGCGGATGAACCCAAAATATCCTATTCGAGGGCGGATGAACCCAAATATCCTATTCGAGGGCGGATGAACCCAAAATATCCTATTCGAGGGCGGATGAACCCAAAATATCCTATTCGAGGGCGGATGAACCCAAAATATCCTATTCGAGGGCGGATGAACCCAAAATATCCTATTCGAGGGCGGATGAACCCATATATCCTATTCGAGGGCGGATGAACCCAAAATATCCTATTCGAGGGCGGATGAACCCAAATATCCTGTTCGAGGGCGGATGAACCCAAAATATCCTGTTCGAGGGCGGATGAACCCAAAATATCCTGTTCGAGGGCGGATGAACCCAAATATCCTATTCGAGGGCGGATGAACCCAAATATCCTATTCGATGGCGGATGAACCCAAAATATCCTATTCGAGGGCGGATGAACCCAAAATATCCTATTCGAGGGCGGATGAACCCAAAATATCCTATTCGAGGGCGGATGAACCCAGAATATCCTATTCGAGGGCGGATGAACCCAAAATATCCTATTCGAGGGCGGATGAACCCAAAATATCCTATTCGAGGGCGGATGAACCCAAAATATCCTATTCGAGGGCGGATGAACCCAAAATATCCTATTCGAGGGCGGATGAACCCAGAATATCCTATTCGAGGGCGGATGAACCCAAAATATCCTATTCGAGGGCGGATGAACCCAAAATATCCTATTCGAGGGCGGATGAACCCAAAATATCCTATTCGAGGGCGGATGAACCCAAAATATCCTATTCGAGGGCGGATGAACCCAGAATATCCTATTCGAGGGCGGATGAACCCAGAATATCCTATTCGAGGGCGGATGAACCCAGAATATCCTATTCGAGGGCGGATGAACCCAGAATATCCTATTCGAGGGCGGATGAACCCAGAATATCCTATTCGAGGGCGGATGAACCCAGAATATCCTATTCGAGGGCGGATGAACCCAGAATATCCTATTCGAGGGCGGATGAACCCAGAATATCCTATTCGAGGGCGGATGAACCCATAATATCCTATTCGAGGGCGGATGATCCCAAAATATCCTATTCGAGGGTGGATGAACCCAAATATCCTATTCGAGGGCGGATGATCCCATTTTCAACATCTTGGAATTGTCTTACCTCCGACTGTTTTTCTCCAAATCTTATTGTCTTGCTATCTCTTAAAACTTGAATTGATTTCCTTGTTCTTCTGAGAAAATTTTCGACCATGGCAGAAAATCTTCTGCCCCAGTTTTGATGCTTTTCCTTGTTCTCCAGGTGGACGCCTGACTTCTGATATTTCAACTCTTCTTCCTTGTTCTCCAGGTGGATTCCTGATTGCTATTTCAACTGTCCTTCCTTGTTCTTCAGGTGGACGCCTGATTTCTGATAATTCAACTGTTTACCCTTGTTCTCCAGGTGGGCGCCTGATTTCTTCTTCGATTTTTCATCCTCATTCTCCAGGTGGACGCCTGACTTCTTTTTCAATTTTTTCATTTTTTTTAATTATTATCCTAGGAGAAAATTCATCAGACTAGGATTTGATATCTTATCTTAGGAGAAAGATTCATCTGACTAAGATTTTATCTTGGGAGAAAAATTTCATCAGACCAAGATTTTGACTCTAGGAGATAAATCGTCAGACTAGGTCCATTTGTTGTGATCTTAGGATAAAGATTCATCCGACTAAGATTTTATCTTGGGAGAACAATTTCATCAGACCAAGATTTTGACTCTAGGAGATAAATCGTCAGACTAGGTCCATTTGTTGTGATCTTAGGAGAAAGATTCATCCGACTAAGATTTTATCTTGGGAGAAAAATTTCATCAGACCAAGATTTTGACTCTAGGAGATAAATCGTCAGACTAGGTCCATTTTGTTGTGATCTTAGGAGAAAGATTCATCCGACTAAGATTTTATCTTGGGAGAACAATTTCATCAGACCAAGATTTTGACTCTAGGAGATAAATCGTCAGACTAGGTCCATTTTGTTGTGATCTTAGGAGAAAGATTCATCCGACTAAGATTTGATATCTTATCTTGGAAGAAAAATTTCATCGGACCAAGATTGTATCGGGAGGTAAATTTATCAGACTAGGACTTTTTATCCTAGGAGAAAAATGTAGTAAAGATCAATGATTTGAGAAACTTACCTTCGTAATTTCTTCTTTTCTTTTCTCCTTCCTTTGCGCTGCTTTGTTCTTGCTTGCCGGGGATAATACCACTGTGGGAGTCTCCTTTCTTCCCCTCCTTCAAATTTGTTGTTTTTTTTTCTTCTTTTTTTTTTCAACACTGCTGGGGATAAAAGTGTTATCTTCTTGGGATAACGTTGTTGAGGATAACGCTGCTGGGGAATTTTATCCCTTCAAATCGATGCTTCATTCTTGTGGAAGCTGCTGGGGATGATAATGGCTTTTTGCTTTTCTGAGCACAAGTGTCATCCCTTTATTCTGTCTGCTGGGGATAACTTCCTCCATTGAAACTTATTATGTTGGGGCAACACTGGTTCAAAGACCACTTCCTTGGTGTTATCTTTATTCTTCCCCAGATGGGTACCTGATTTTCAGAAAATTTTCTAATTGAAAAGAAAATTTTCTGCCCCAGTTTGATAATTTTTTTTTTTATGGCATGCCTTTCCGTCATCAATGTCATTTCCTTTACCTGTTTCAAATCAAAAATTTGTTAGCTTAAAGCGTGGTAGTTGGCTGTGATACTTCACTCGGATGGCTTTTCCCTTTATCCTTCCTTGCTCTGCGTTCCACAACTTGCTGGGGGATGATATTATTTGCTGGGGATAATCCTTTTCTGCTGGGGATATCCCTCTTCTTTAGTGGCATGGCTCGGAGACTTTCATTTTCCCGACATTTTAGTTCGCATGAATTTCCCAAATCATGCTTATTGCTCTCTTTGTTTGTCCACGGGCCTTGGCCTTGAGGTTTTAATAACCTCTTATTTCGGCAAGGATATCCCTCTTGACACTCGTTGATCTTTTTGTCAATTCCCTTTTGCCGGGGATATCATTTTTGATACTAGCCTCACGCTTGTTCCTTGCTGACTATATCACTTGGATGTATTAGTCAGATCTTATCTTGGAAAGCTGATGGCTTATTTTGAAGTCATTTCCCACTGGTTCTGACCAAACAGACTCTACAGGGGAATTTTCTATGAAAGGAGAAAGATAAAAAGGAACAGAATAAAAGACAAAGGAAAATGATGACTCTTTAACAAAAGAAATTATAAATAAAAACCTATCAAACGCAGACACCGACTCTAATGGTCATGACATGCATATGTGGCCTATCCTCCGTCGTCAATCGTCTTTCAAGATCTTCCCTTGACTATCCTCCATCTGATTCCCAATCTTATTCGACTTGTAGTGCCCAAAAGGTTTTCACCATCAAGTCTCTCTCATTTTGGTTTTTCTCTCAGCTTTCATCGCCTTATGGTGTCCGTGAAGATTTTCACCGATAAGACTCTCTCATTTATATCACTTTCCAGCTGGGGATTTGGAGTGTTGCCGGTATGACTCTCTCTGCTGGAGATTAGAGTCCTTTCTGCTGTGGAACAGAATGTTATGTTCGTCGGTAAGATTCTCATTTGTCTGACTTGGCATCTTTTGCAGACTGGTCAGAAGGTCTTTCTTTGGACCGTAAAGTGGGTTTTTTGGATAGGCTTAGAAAGAAAGGGTATTAAAGGCTCAAAAACAAATCAAATTTGGGGTTCAAAATTACAACCTTCGAAATCATATTTGTTTACAACAAGCGCAACCTTTGCCCCAGTTTCTTGCTTGGGGATTATTTATTATTATATATATATTTTAAATTATTTTTTTTTTTACACTATGCATATTACGCACATTATGCGCACTATGCACCCTATGACCGAGCTGTGAAGCGCCTACGTATCCTCTTTGAGGAATCAGGTCAAACGTAGTTCCCAATTCCTCTGTTTTCTTCTGACTTTCTTTTGTTTTTGTGTTTTTTTTTTTTTTTGATTTTTTCTTTACCTTCCAGGCTCGTATTTCCTAGTCGTTGCTATTGATTCCGAACGAGGGGTATGAAAGAAAATATATAAGGCTCAAAAGGGGTAACGAAGGATAAAGTGTTTAGGTAGCAGAATAAAATGCCTTCGTCATTCCAGTCTTCAAAACATGCCAAGTGCAAACAACACAATTGAACATAGATTTATAGTCTCTTCCGATGGTGCTGGACTTGACAATTATGTTAAACACTTGCTTTTTCATTTGTCATTTCTAAAGCACTGCTGGGCGACACTCTCACTCTCATGCACGACCCTCATGCCAATTTGGCGAATCTTGCATTTAACGATTTTCTTTATGTTTTACTTGCCCCGGTTCCACATGACTCGGGCTTCAAATAATCTCAAACCGTTCTTATTTCCTTTAAATGCTTTGATCACCTCCCCAGGGTTTTATGATTAACTTTATAGACCAGGCCCAAACTGTATGCGCATGTCATGTCCCTAGAATCGGCATTGAACGAAAATGACAAAAGGACTAAATAAAAAGATGACTGGAAATAATAAAAGACCGGCTTTTGTATTAGACTTCCGGCGGAATGGTTAGAAAAACAAACAAAACAACCAGAATAAAATCTTAACACAACATCAATGAGACTTAAACAAACTGATACGACAAAAATGGAAAGATAAGAAGGTTTGACACAAGATAATATTCGGATTACAACCCTAAGAATAATCCGGACAACAAAAATGACAACAAAATAAGACACCACCAGCTTCTCTCTTGCTAACCAAGGAACGGAGCGTCCTCCCATTTTATCAAAATTGGCATCTTTAGCCACTGAGCTTTGCATCAGTATTGTCCAGACCATTTCCAACTTCGATATCATCAACCTTAGTCAACAAGTCCCAATAGGATTCGAGTGCTTCTGTTATCATGCCTGATCCCCACAAAGTGTGCTTTTGGGTCTTGTATTTCCGGCTTACCACAAACCAACCACCTTAACTTTCTTTGTGATTCAAAGCGAAACAGGTTAGAATGGACTCCGTTGGTCCCCATTATTAACAACATTTTTTTTCTTTTTCTTTTTTTTTTTCCATTTTTTTTTCATTTTTTTGTTGTGTGGTTTTTTTCCATTTTTTCTTTTTCATTCTCTTTTTTTTTTTGCTTTTTTTCATTTTTTTTTGTTGTGGTCGAATCTTATGGAGATTGCCTACGTATCATGACCCCGCATGAATCAGACCTTGCGTAGTTCGGACCAATAAAAGATAAGCAATACTAATCATTTTTTTTTCAATTTTCATATTGGGTTTCAAAGGTTTAAAAATGACCTACAAACTAGAAAATCAAACGACCCACATATTATAATCAAAAGTTTTACAAACTCCAAAACAAACGGTCAGCTTCCTTTCTCCGTTTGACAAATGCAACCAAACGGTTATTTTTGCAAATGTGGCCCCGTCCAAATTTTGAGGCCGGAGAGGATTATTTTATGACACTTTACACACTTGTCCGTTCTTTTACGAAAATAGCCTTTCGACAACTGAAAGATACTCTGAGGCTATTTCGGCAAGAACGGTTTAAGACGCGGCCGAAGCTGGCTCGGCTTATTATGACAAAATTCAAACGGTATTCACCTGACCGCCGACTATTTATTTATTTATTTTTTAAATTACAATAAAAACCTGGTGTTGCAAACACGGCCTTTCAGCGCCTCGGGGACGAAGATTTTTAAGGCTGTGTGGGTCAACTAGACCAAAATCCTAAACATGACCCAAAAAGTGGTTGTTTATGCAAAGTCGGCCTTCTGGCGTCCCATTCGGAAACATTCGGCTATGTCTTGATAAAACAACGTCACCCGACTTCTTTATGACTCTTAAAATTTGACATATTTTTTTTTTGGCTATTTTGTTTTAGCAAAAAGTGGAGGCTGGACACTACCCGACTTATTTATGACAAAATTAAAATTTTGACACATTTTTTATTTATTTATTGGTTTTTGGCTATTTTAGCAAAAAAAGGGGGTTGGACCCGATGAGGGTTGCCTACGTATCTCACATCCAGTGAGAATCAAACCCGCGTAGTTCGGGCCGGTCATGAATAAAGTAAATAAACTGATTTTAAATTATGATTTTTTTTTTGTAAAAGAACTGCTTTAAAAGAAGAAAGGAAGTATTTTTATATTTTTTTTGGATTTTTGATTGATTTTCTTTTTGAAAGAAAGATTTCTAAGAATTCCTTTTCTTTTGATTTGAACTTTGAGAATTTCAAAAGTAAAAGGAAGATATTTTTTTTCTTATTCTAAGAAGAAAGAAAATATTTTTTTTTTGGAATTTTACCTTTAATAAAAGAAACGCTTTCTAAAAAAAATATTTTTTGAATTTTGAATTTTCTTTTCAATTTTTAAAGAAGAAGGAAAATATTTTCGAATTTATTTTATTTTATTATATATATATATATTTATTTATTTATATATATATATATATATATATATATATTAATAATTAAAAAGACTTTCTAAAGAAGTCAATAACGGAAAAAAAAATTTTGGATTTTTTTTTTGTTTTGAAAATTGAGAGTCTAAAAAAAACTTTTCTAGACTTTTGGCACGACAAATATTTTTGCAACAAATAAAGATATATATACATTTTTTGGAAATAAAGAACAACTTTTTTGGATTTTTATATATATACATATTTGCAACAAATAATAAAACCACTTTCGACGCGACTCTTTTTATTTTATTAGTTATTTTTATTTTGGTATCTAAACAAATAAATAAATAAAAACTCATTTTAAAACAAGACTTTTTTTCATTTTCATTTTTTTTATGGCAAGACAAACTATTTTTTTTTCTAATTTGTTTTTTAAAAACAAGACAGAACAACGACTCTTTTTTTTTCTTTCTATTTTTCCTTTGCTTTTAATAAAACAAACTAATAAAATATTTTTTTTTTTCATTTTCTCAAAATTTCGGCAGAGTTTTGACAGTTATTTGGGCATTGTTTTTTTTTTCAAAAATAAACAATCAATTCCCTAACCGCTATTTTTTTTCAATTTCAAAATATTATTCCTGATATTCAAAAGTCAGTCAACACAAAAGTCCGAATCAAATAAATGCGCAAATAGCAGCAAGTAAGATGCATCAGGATGGTCATTTTCATTTTTTGGTACACCTGTCCTAGACAGACCCAACCCCTGTGTTGAGCCTCCAAAGTCAAATGCATGTGATGCAAACAAACGTTCCTACTAGGGATCCGGCATGAAGCTGAGTTATTCTAAGTGAAAAAAAAACCTGAGGCATATTGTTCTAGCCCTGGCTTACCCAAGTGGACAGCTTGAGCCGAAATGGGGGCAACGTACCGGGAGCACGAAAGTCTGCCCGGCCTAGTTACTTGTCCCAACTTCGTCTTATTTGGTATGACTTCTAACAGAAAGGTGGGTCACGCGCACGTGTACACCATAAATTTAGAAGACTCAGAAAGAAGAAGAGTTTCGTAGCAGTTTTATACACAATTCAGATAATATTAAAGCGGTAAAAGCATCATTTAGCATATTAAGCATAAACATGTAAAAATCAAATAATAAATAAAGCCAACTATAACAGTTATTTTAAGCTCGAATTTCTAACCCTGAACCAGTGGTTCTGGGCCAACTCCCCAGCAGAGTCGCCAGAGCTGTCACACCTCCTTTTTCCGCACCCGCGAGGGTGCGTAGGGAGTTTTCTCCAATTAAAGGACAGTCGAAACGGGATTTGTTTGTTTGTTTCAGAGTCGCCACTTGAGAGATTTAGGGTGTCCCAAGTCACCAATTTTAATCCCGAATCGAGGAAAAGAATGACTCCATATTACAGTCTGCGCACCAGAAATCCGGATAAGGAATTCTGTTAACCCGGGAGAAGGTGTTAGGCATTCCCGAGTTCCGTGGTTCTAGCACGGTCGCTCAACTGTTATATTCGGCTTGATTATCTGATTTTATACAAATATGAACTTATGTGCAAAATTTTATCTTTTTACCGATTTCTTACTTATTGTTATTATTTTACGAGAATTGCAACGTCGTGGAAACATATCTCGAACCACGTTACATCAATGCACCCGTAGTTGTTTGGCATATCTCGACTCGGTTGAGATTTGGATTTGGGTCACATAAATGTGCACCCGAGTTTAAGGAGATAACATTATTAAATACGCGCCTAAAGCGACTAGCGCAGGGTTATTTTGAGAAAAGGCCGTGAAGTTCGCTAAGCGGCCGATCCCGAGTTCTAAGTAATTAACACATACATTTGTGAGGGCCCCGCAATCTATACATTTTACTAGGCGAGGCTCATCTCATTTATTTTAAATGGACAAATCCTAAAGCGACTACATCTTTTCTATTAAAATTAGTCTCTAAAATAAATAAAGAAAATCCTAATTAATTACGAGCTTTTTTTTTTTTAAGAAAGCATGGCATACTAATTGCTATATTAATACAAATATTGATGAACAAGAATTTTACTAAAAAAAATTCGAAATTATAAAATAAAATAAAAATTCGACAACTAATATTCAAAAGAATCAAATATAGTTAGATTGAAGCTCGCATTGTTATATATAAAAAAAAACTATTGGAATTAATTATTCACAACCATTTGAAACTAGATTTAACCATAATTACTAAAGCTTAATAGAAAGTTTATTAGACTTAAACGTTCTTCTAATTTTGTTTGAACTCAAATCATGCCTTAATACCTAATTCACGAAATTTAGTTCAAATTCATGTCTTAGCTAAGTTTAAGTACTTGTTCACGATTAACCTACTGTTGATAATCTTAGAACCTTCGTAGCTAGTGAATTAACCCGTTTTGCCAAGCCGATTCATTAAAGACTAACTTATATTATTTTCTCTTATTCCAATTATTATTCAATAATACATAAAATAGCCTAAATACAATCAATAAAAGGAACAGAGAAAAAGCGAAATTAAAACTTCAAAATTCGATTCTTCATATGTATTCATGCTTCCACATTTTTAGCTTGCAATAACTAGTATTACATTCGTGTACCTGGTATTGGAAAACAAGAGAAGATGAAGATGAGAAGCAGCAACAGTAGTAACAATGTAGCACAGCAACGACAATCCAGCAACACAGGAATAGACCAGTAACAGTAGGAATAGCAGAAAACCCAGGAGACTATAAACGACTCCAAGTATAGAGAAGAAGTAAAAGGCAGGAAGGTTCTGACTATTTCAGATACTAAGCGAGGCAATGAAACAGTAACTATTCTTTTTCAACTTCAAAACTCTCCAAAATGAATTCTGCCCATGTATATTTAGTGTATCCAGAATGTATATCGGGTGTATACTTCTCACTCCGCCCCCTCTTTTTTTCTTCTCTCTATCTAGTTTTTCCTCTCTTTTTTTCCACCCTTCTTCCTAAATTTTCTCTTCTATTTATAGCAAAATTTTCGAAATTTTCAGATTTGTTTTTTATTATTTTATTATTTTTTTAATTAAAAGAAATCCCACTTACAAATTGCTTTTATTTTTTTAGAAAAAAAAATCCCACCTTTATTTACTTTTATTTTTAAAATTCCAACTTTAATTACTTTATCTTATTTAAAATCCCACTTTTTTATTTTTTAAAAGAGAATCTCACTTTATTTAACTTTTCTTTAAAAAATAAACCACTATCTTTTCTTTTTCTTTTAAAAATGCTACTTTCAATTACTTTAAATTTTTTAAATTTTCAGATATCTTTATATTTATTTTTTAATTCCAACCTTCTTTTACTTTTAAATTTTTTAAAACTTTTTACTTTTTTTTTAAATTTTCTACATTCTTTTTTATTTTTTTTATTTTTTATTTTTTTTAAAATCATTTCCGAAATTACTATATATATATATATATTTTTTTAAAAAAAAATAAAAAAAATAAAATATTTTCGGATTTTTTTTTATATATATAAAAAAACAAAAAATAAAACTATTAATAGTGATAATTCACTTTTTATTTATTTTTTATTTTTTATTTTTGGTTTTGTTTTGTGTTGGACAAAAATGAAGAAGGGGTGTTGGGTTAATGGACTGGGTCGACCCAGTTCGAAATAGACTGGGTCGTAGGGAAGATTGGGCCATTTTTTGGGCCTATAGCTTGAAATTGAAGAAGAGGCCCAATTCCGACTTTCTTTATATTTTCGCTCTCTTTTCTTCTTTTATTTTTCTAAAACTAAATTATAAAAATACTTAAACTATTATTAAGAACTAAATTAAGTTATAAAGGCGCAAATTAACTCCCAATAACAATTAACGCACAATTAAGTATTAATTAAGCATAAAATTGTATATTTGGACATTAAATGCTAAAAATGCAAACGATGCCTATTTTTGTAATTTTTAATTTTTGTAAAACAATTTTAATTACTAACAATTGTAGAATTAAATCCTACATGCAAAATGCGACATATTTTTGTATTTTTTATTAATTTAGCGAATAAACACGCACAGACAAATACAAATAATTCTTCAAAATATCACAAAATATCACAAAATTGCACACCAAAGAAAAATCATTTTATTTTTGAATTTTTGGGAGTAATTCTCATATAGGGCAAAAATCACGTGCTTACAACAGTAACAATACTTATAAGAAAATGACTTTATTCAACTATCCTTCATCAATTTTAGGAGAATAAGATGTCAAGAGAAAGATTAAAAGCGGACCTTACTTTGTCCTCAACATAACGGACCTCGACGAACAACGACGACCTCAACGGAACCGACGACTCGAACCAAGATTGTCAATGACCTCGACACTCATCTTCTCTCTTTCGACGACCTTGACGGGCTGTGGGTTGTTTGGGTGATGCGACGCAGCAAACGCAGCCACAACTGCTGCTCGAAGGGAGGCGATGAAACTGCTGTTTTTTTCGGGTAACGGCAGTCGAAGGGCAGCGACGACGAGGCTGGTGCGTTGGGGGTGGTTTGCGACTGGTTTGGGTAGTATAGAAGAAGAAGAAGAACGTGAAGCAGCAGCAATGGAGGAGTGGTCGTGGTCGACGGAACTGGGCAGCGGTTATGGAGGTCGACGGACTGGAGGGGTGGTCGTGGTCGCCGGAACTGGGCAGCAGGTTATGGTGGTTTGACGGAGTAGGGTGGTGGTCTTTGGACGACGATGGAGTTTTGGACGCTGGGGGAGGTAGTTATGGCGTCTAGGTGGTGTTTGGGAAGAGGAGGGTGGTCCGTTGATGGAGTTTGGGCTTGACAGTAGGGTTTGGACGTGAGGATGGGGGAGCTCGTTCAGTAGGGTTCCTGTTTCTTCTTCATGTGAAGAAGAAGATGAAACAGTACCATTTTTTCAAAAAATATTCAAAGTCCGTTGGTTTTTTCCTTCTTCTCCTGAAGAAGATGATGAAACAGTACCCTTTCCCTTCTTCATTTTTTTTTTCTTTTTCTTTTTTGACCAAAAGTCCAAAATCCCTCCTTTCTTTGTTTCATCCGTGTATTTAGCATGGGTTTGCCCAGAAAAATGAGCCCACGCGTGGTGGGGTTCAAGGCATATGTCCCCCACGCGTGGTGGGGTTCCCCACGTGTCCTGGACACGGTTTATTATGGGCTAGGTCCGAAAATTAGGCCTAAAACCGGGTAGTTTGAACCCGAATATTATTCTTTTGCCCGGACCCGAGAAATAGGAACACGTTGCTTAACTAGTCCTATGTAAGCAAAATAACTACCAAAAATAAGACTAGTATTTAAACAAAACTATATATTTTTAAATATTTTTCAAGATTTTAAAATAGCTACAAAAATATTAATAAAACTATTTTTTTGTAATTTTCGTAAATATTAAGATAAAATATGAAGTACTATTTTTGTATTTTTTTCAAAGTTAAAACGACTATAAAATATTAATAAAACCATTTTTTGTAATTTTCGTAAATATTAAGATAAAATATGAAGTAATATTTTTTGTATTTTTCAAAGTTAAAATAACTATAAAATATTAATAAAACTATTTTTTGTAATTTTCGTTTTTTTAATAAAGACAAAAATATGAAATAATATTTTGTATTAAAATGACTTCAAAACATTAATAGAATTATATATATATATTTTGTTAATTTTCGAATTTATATAAAGTACCAAAATAAAGTGCAATTTTTGATTTTTTCAAGTTTATGAGGGATACATAAACTAAAATTTATATATATACTTTTTTTGTAATTTTTCTTTTTGCAACGAAATAAAGTAAAAATAGTTAAAATAGCTATACTAGACCCAATTTCACATATTTACACTAAAAATGTGAAAATTCTCGGGGAGGGTCAAAAATCACGTGCTTACAGCTGCCCCTCTTTGACTGAAAACACGAAGAGTTTTCCGACAAAGAACGACTAGCCGTGTTTTTGACCCGACCATTACTTGGACGGACTACACTTCAGGAAAGGGAGGGAATGTGACCGAGCCCTGGTATCCGAGCTGCCTACATATCCTTGGTTATACAGGAATCAGGCCACGTGTAGTTCGGAAATGATAGAGATAGTGAAGTGTACCGAGGTGAAGAGCCGATCGAAGTGCCGTTCCGTTGAGGTTCCGGTCCGCGGTCCTGTCGTTACAACAAAAATGAAAACTGAAAAAGACTAACTAAGCCTATCAACTACTAGTTACAAGGATTCCTATCTCTTAAGTCTTCTGAAACTTGGTCTTGAGTCTTGAATGGTGCTTCATACAGACTGTGGATTTGAACCTTGATACTTGCTAGTTGTAGGCGCTAGTTCTTGAGCAGATCACATCTGTTCTCCACTTCCGTGCTTTGGATTCATTCATTTTTTTTTTGTGACTAGCTTTTGTTGACCCTCTCAGACTGTTGACTCGCATTCTTGGGGCGAGCTTCTTGTTGCTTCTATCTTGGATTGAGTGCTGGGGATTTTTGTTGTAGCCTTATGCCTTCCAATGGGTTACGGCTTGACTTTGAACGATCCCGCTGTTCTACAGGCGGACCCCTAACTTCTTCAATCTTTGACATATAACAATCTTCTGCTCTACAGGCAGGCCCCTGACAATCAAAACAAACAAAACAAACAAAATTTCCTAACCCAGTTTGCACTGGGAAGGTTTGTGAGTCGTTAGCAAAATCGTAGCCCACTGATACTACTGGTGCAGTGCTGAGAGTGAACTAAACACTAGATTAGGATGTATTCCCTTGTTATGCAGGTGGGCACCTAACTTTAATGCTTGAAATGTAAGGACTGAAATGTATTCCTCTCGTTATACATATGGGCGCCTGGCTTTAGGAAAATGACTCTTTTTTTTTCAAAATGTTTTTTTTAGCATCTTAGGAGAAAGATTCATCGGACTAAGATTTTGATCCTAGGAGAAGGTTCGTCAGACTAGGTCTCTATCTTAGGAGAAAAATTCGTCAGACTAAGATTTTGATCCTAGGAGAAGGTTCATCAGACTAGGTCTGGTTTTTCTTTTTGGTATCTTAGGAGAAAGATTCATCAGACTAAGATTTTGATCCTAGGAGAAGGTTCGTCAGACTAGGTCTCTATCTTAGGAGAAAAATTCATCGGACTAAGATTTTGATCCTAGGAGAAGGTTCATCAGACTAGGTCATTTTGTTTTTTTTTGGTTATCTTAGGAGAAAGATTCATCAGACTAAGATTTTGATCCTAGGAGAAGGTTCGTCAGACTAGGTCTCTATCTCAGGAGAAAAATTCATCGGACTAAGATTTTGATCCTAGGAGAAGGTTCATCAGACTAGGTTTCTTTTTTTTGTTTTTGGTTATCTTAGGAGAAAGATTCATCAGACTAAGATTTTGATCCTAGGAGAAGGTTCGTCAGACTAGGTCTCTATCTCAGGAGAAAAATTCATCGGACTAAGATTTTGATCCTAGGAGAAGGTTCATCAGACTAGGTTTTTTTTTGTTTTTGGTTATCTTAGGAGAAAGATTCATCAGACTAAGATTTTGATCCTAGGAGAAGGTTCGTCAGACTAGGTCTCTATCTCAGGAGAAAAATTCATCGGACTAAGATTTTGATCCTATGAGAAGGTTCATCAGACTAGTTTTTTTTTTTTTTTTTATCTTTAACAACCACTTAGGAGGAAATGCATCTCCTACGGGTGAAACTGAAACTAAAACTTAGGAGGAAATGCGTCTCCTAGGGGGTAAAACTTAAATTAGGAGGAAATGCGTCTCCTATTGGATACAATAAACTTAGGAAGTGCGTCTCCTATTGGTACAATGGATCTAGGAAGTGCGTCTCCTATTGGTAAAACTTAACTTGCTTAGGAAGTGCGTCTCCTATTGGTGAAACTTGCTTTAGGAAGTGCGTCTCCTATGGTGAAACTGAACTTTAGGAAGTGTGTCTCCTATGGTGAAACATATCTTAGGAAGTGCGTCTCCTATGGTGAAACATATAAACTTTAGGAAGTGCGTCTCCTATTGGTGAAACTGAAACTTAGGAAGTGCGTCTCCTATGGTAAAACTGAACTTAGGAGGAAATGCATCTCCTATGGGTGAAACTGAAACAAACCTAGGAGGAAATGCATCTCCTATGGGTAAAACTAAAACTTAGGAGGAAATGCATCTCCTATGGGTAAAGACGTGGAATGTATGCCTCTATTATCTGGGCGGGCTCCCAATTTCAACACTTGAAATAAAAAGACTGAATGTATGCCTCTATTATCTGGGCGGGCTCCCAACTTCAACACTTGAAATAAAAGGACTGAATGTATGCCTCTATTATCTGGGCGGGCTCCCAACTTCGACACTTGAAAATAAAAAGACTGAATTTATGCCTCTGTTATCTGGGCGGGCTCCCAATTTCAACACTTAAAAGTAAAGACTGAAACCAACATATCCTATTTGAGGGCGGATGAACCCAACATATCCTATTTGAGGGCGGATGAACCCAACAGATCCTATTTGAGGGCGGATGAACCCAACATATCCTATTTGAGGGCGGATGAACCCAACAGATCCTATTTGAGGACGGATGAACCCAACATATCCTATTTGAGGGCGGATGAACCCAACATATCCTATTTGAGGGCGGATTAACCCAACAGATCCTATTTGAGGGCGGATGAACCCGACATATCCTATTTGAGGGCGGATTAACCCGACATATCCTATTTGAGGGCGGATGAACCCAACAGATCCTATTTGAGGGCGGATGAACCCAACATATCCTATTTGAGGGCGGATTAACCCAACATATCCTATTTGAGGGCGGATGAACCCAACAGATCCTATTTGAGGGCGGATGAACCCAACATATCCTATTTGAGGGCGGATGAACCCAACAGATCCTATTTGAGGGCGGATGAACCCGACATATCCTATTTGAGGCGGATGAACCCGACATATCCTATTTGAGGGCGGATGAACCCGACATATCCTGTTTGAGGGCGGATGAACCCGACATATCCTGTTTGAGGGCGGATGAACCCGACATATCCTGTTTGAGGGCGGATGAACCCGACATATCCTGTTTGAGGGCGGATGAACCCGACATATCCTGTTTGAGGGCGGATGAACCCGACATATCCTATTTGAGGGCGGATGAACCCGACATATCCTATTTGAGGGCGGATGAACCCGACATATCCTATTTGAGGGCGGATGAACCCGACATATCCTATTTGAGGGCGGATGAACCCGACATATCCTATTTGAGGGCGGATGAACCCGACATATCCTATTTGAGGGCGGATGAACCCGACAGATCCTATTTGAGGGCGGATGAACCCGACAGATCCTATTTGAGGGCGGATGAACCCGACAGATCCTATTTGAGGGCGGATGAACCCGACAGATCCTATTTGAGGGCGGATGAACCCGACAGATCCTATTTGAGGGCGGATGAACCCGACAGATCCTATTTGAGGGCGGATGAACCCGACAGATCCTATTTGAGGGCGGATGAACCCGACATATCCTATTTGAGGGCGGATGAACCCGACATATCCTATTTGAGGGCGGATGAACCCGACATATCCTATTTGAGGGCGGATGAACCCGACATATCCTATTTGAGGGCGGATGAACCCAACAGATCCTATTTGAGGGCGGATGAACCCAACATATCCTATTTGAGGGCGGATGAACCCGACATATCCTATTTGAGGGCGGATGAACCCGACAGATCCTATTTGAGGGCGGATGAACCCAACATATCCTATTTGAGGGCGGATGAACCCAACATATCCTATTTGAGGGCGGATGAACCCAACATATCCTATTTGAGGGCGGATTAACCCGACAGATCCTATTTGAGGGCGGATGAACCCAACAGATCCTATTTGAGGGCGGATGAACCCAACATATCCTATTTGAGGGCGGATGAACCCGACATATCCTATTTGAGGGCGGATGAACCCAACAGATCCTATTTGAGGGCGGATGAACCCAACATATCCTATTTGAGGGCGGATGAACCCAACATATCCTATTTGAGGGCGGATGAACCCGACATATCCTATTTGAGGGCGGATGAACCCGACATATCCTATTTGAGGGCGGATGAACCCAACAGATCCTATTTGAGGGCGGATGAACCCAACATATCCTATTTGAGGGCGGATGAACCCGACATATCCTATTTGAGGGCGGATGAACCCGACATATCCTATTTGAGGGCGGATGAACTCGACAGATCCTATTTGAGGGCGGATGAACCCAACATATCCTATTTGAGGGCGGATGAACCCAACAGATCCTATTTGAGGGCGGATGAACCCGACATATCCTATTTGAGGGCGGATGAACCCAAAATATCTTTAAGACTTGAAAATGTCTTACCTCGAATACTTGCTGGGGATTGGGATGAATTTTCATTTTCTACCTTCCCCATTTTTTATTATTATTCTTTTTTTTTATTATTATTATTTATTATTATTATTATTATTATTATTATTATTATTATTAGCTTCCTCCTTTGAAGTCTAACCGCTGAGGATACCGACTTTCCAACCTTGTGTTGGACCCCTCGCAACTGCTAGGGATAACACTGTTGAGGAATTATTTACTTACCTGTTGGGGGTAAAATGTTATCAGATGGGGGTACCTGACTTCCAGAAAATTTTCTAAATGGAAGGAAAATTTTCTGCCCCAGTTTGATAATATCCCTTGTGGCATGCGTTTCTGCCTCAATGCCATTTCCCTTACCTGTTTCAAATCAAACAAAATTGTTAGTTTAAAACATGGTGGTTGGTTGTGATACTCCTGCTGGGATGGTGTTCCCTTTCTCCCTCCTTGCTCTGTGTTCCACAACTTGTTGGGGATGATATTATGTGCTGGGGATAATCCCTTCATGCTGGGGATATCCATCTTCTTTTGTGGCATAGCTCGGAAACTGGCATTTTCCCGACCTTTTAGTCTAGTATAGATTTCGCCAAATCATGCTCACTGCTCTCCTTGCTCTGTTCACGGGCCTTGTCTTTGAGGTTTATAACCTCGGTTTTGGCAAGGATATCTCTCTTGACGCTCGTCAATCCTTCTGTCAATTCCCCTTTGCTGGGGATATCTTTTTTGACACTGGCCTCGCGCTTGTTCCTTGCTGACTATACCATTTGGATATACTAGTCAGATCTCATCTTGGAAAGATGATGGCATATTTTGAAGTCATTTCATACTTGTTCTGACCGGACAGACTCTATTGGGGAAATTTTTTATGAAAGGAGAAAAACAACAGAAACAAAATAAAAGACAAAGGACACGATGACTCTTTTACAAAAGAAACTATAAATAAAAACCTATCAAACGCAGATACCGACTCTAATGGCCATGGCATGCGTATGTGGCCTATCCTCTACCGTCAATCATCTTTCAAGATCTTCCATTGGCGATTCCCCCTCTGATTCTCAATCTTATTCGACTTGTAGTGCCCGAAGGGTTTTCACTATCAAGTCTCTCTCATTTTGGTTTTCTCTCAGCTTTCATCGCCTTATGGTGCCTGTGAAGGTTTTCACCGATAAGACTCTCTCATTTGTATCACTCTCCAGCTGGGGGTTTGGAGTGTTGCCGGCATGACTCTTTCTTTTGGAGAGTAGAGTCCTTTCTGCTGTGGAACAGAACGTCATGTTCGCCGGTAAGACAACATTTGTCTGACTTGGCATCTTTTGAAGACTGATCAGAAGGTCTTTCTTGGACCGTAATGTGGGTTTTGGATAGGGCTAGAAAGAAAAGGGTATTAAAGGCTCAAAAATGCATTAATTTTGGGTTATTAATTACAACCTTCGGAATTAGATTTATTTACAACAAACGCAACCTTTGCCCCAGTTTTTTGCTTGGGGATATTTTAATTGATTTTCTTTTCATTTTTCAAAACTATGACCGAGCCGTGAAGCGCCTACGTATCCTCTTTGAGGAATCAGGTCAAACGTAGTTCCCAATTCCTCTTTTCCATTTGACTTTCGTTTTTTTTTTTGTTATCAATTTTCTTTTCTTTTCTTTTCTTTCGTTTTGTTGTTTTCTTTTCTTTTTTTTTTCTTTTGTTTACCTGCCGCGCTTGCGTATTCTATTCGTTGCTACTAATTCCGAAAGAGGGGTATGAAAGGAAAATAAATAAGGCTCAAAAGGGGTTAACGAAGGATAAAGTGTTTGGGTAGCAGAACAAAATGCCTTCGTCATTCCAGTCTTCAAAACATGCCTAGTGCAAACAACACAATTTAAATTTGTAGTCTCTTCTGATGGTGCTGGACTTGACAATTATGTTAAACATATGTTTATTCATTTGTCACTTCTAAAGCACCGTTGGGCGACACTCTCATTCTCATTATTATGAACGACCCTCATGCCAATTTAGGCGAATCTTTCTTTAACGGTATTCTTTGTGTTCAACTTGCCCCAGTTCCACATGACTCGAGCTCTGAATAATCTCAATCGTCCTTATTTCCTTTAAATGGTCTGAATCGCCTTTCCAGGGTTTTATGATTAACTTTTAAGATTAGGCCCAAACTGGGTGCGCAGGTCATGTCCCTAGAATCGGCATTGAACAAAATGGTAAAAAGGACTAAACAAAAAATGACTGGAAATAATAAAAGACCGGACTTTGTATTAGACTACCGGCGAAATGGTCTAAATAACAAAACAAACAAAACAATCCAGAACAAAATCCTAAAAACAAACTGGATAAGACAACATCCGACTCATAACCCTAATAATCCGAACAACAGAAATGACAACAAAATGAGCCACCGCAAGCTTCTCTCTTGTTGACCAAGGAACAAAACGTCCTCCCACTTTATCAAAATTGGCATTTTAGCCACTGAGCTTTGCATCAATATTACCAGCTTCAACCTCATCAACCTCCGTAGGCAAGTTCTCGAGGAGGTTCGAGTGCTCCATGTCACTGTTATTAATCGCAACCCGCCCTTCTCGGATCATTTTCTCTACTTCCTTTCTCCAGCTATGACAGCTCTCAATGTTGTGCCCTACGACATTGGAGTGGTAGGCGCATCGTGCTGCCGGATCAAAGCTCCTTGCAAGCGGATTTATAGTACATGCGGGGAGTGGCTCAATCGAACCAGCATGCCTTAGCCTTTCGAACAGACTGGCATAAGATACCCCGATGGGGGTGAAAGCATTTCCTCGTTTCAGCAACCTCTTCATTCTTGCATGTTGACAGGGCCGGAAACCTGATCCAGGTGGCTTTTGGTAGGCTTGTGTAGGTGGGTAGGCATTTTGTGGAGCCGGGTGCCTGGAAAGTGAAGTATGGCGGGGAAAGAAGTGGTGTTGGGGAGCGGAGAAACATTGAGGAGTGATGGAGCTACTCGGGTAGATGGGAAAACTCTCATAAGCGGGTCGGGATGGTGAGTATGGGGGATCTTCCGCTATGGTGTTGGGTGCTTGAGAATTGACCGAGTTCAAGAGACTTGGCGGTGGAGGGGGTGGTGCTTTTCCTGCTATCCATGCCTGATACATGTCTGCCACATGCTATCTCAGCATTTTCACTTCTTCTACCAACCCGTTGTTCCGTTCGACCAATTGTTGTCGGTCATCAATACCGACCCACTCGGTTCTGCGGTTCTGAGCCATTGTCCTTTGATTTTGCTTTGCAGGGAGGAGTTACCACAACCAACCACTTTCTATATATGGACACATCAAATGAAAGCCATCACGTTAGTGTTAGGGCATTGGACAGACAATCATATATCAGATATACAATGTACCTAAGCAGTTAGACAATTGTGCCCCCTGAAAATCTTCCACACTCTCTTTTATTTATTTATTATCATATTTTTTTTTATTTTTTATTTTAGTGGTGGTCGAATCTTATGGAGATTGCCTACGTATCACGTCCCTGTGTGAATCAGACCTTGCGTAGTTCGGACCAATAAAGATAAACAATAATGAACATTTTTTCTTTCACTTTCATATTAAACAAATTGGGTTTCAAAGGTTTAAAGATGACCTACAAACTTGAAAATCAAACAAACCACATATTTTAATCAAAAGGTTTACAAACTTCAAAACAAATGGCCAACTTCCTTCTTCCATTTGCTAATTTTAACCAAATGGTTGTTTTTTGCAAACGTGGCCCTTTCCAACTCTCACATGAATTTTGAGGCCGAGGAGGATTATTTCGACACTTTACAAACTTGTCCATTCTTTTACGAAAATAACCCTTCGACAACTGAAAGATTATTCTAAGGCTATTTCGGCAAGAACGGTTTAAGACGCGGCCGAAGCTGGCTCGGCTTATTATGACAAAAGACGGTATTCACCTGACCGTCGACTCTTTTTTTTCAAATTATAATAAAAACTTGGTGTTGCAAAACACGGCCCTTCAGCGTCTCGGGGACGAAGCTTTTTTAAGGCTGTGTGGGTCCAATATCTCAAAATGACCCAAAGGTGGCTGTTTATGCCAAGTTAGCCTTCCGGCGTCCCTTTCGGGAACATTCGGCTATTTATGACAAAACAGCATCACCTTTCGGGAACATTCGACACTACTTGGACATTTGTTTTCTTTTTCTTTCTAAAAATAAGTAGTTATATCTCTACACTGCCATTTCCTCATCTTTTCACGATTTTCTAATTTGTGGAAAATGGTGACAACATACAAAATCTTTTGAATTTTCATGCCTTGTTTTTATATGTATTTTATTTTTTTATATTTATTGTTATTTTCAAAATGTGGCATGGGAAACATAAG
This sequence comes from Nicotiana tabacum, assembly GCF_000715075.1. NCBI lineage: Eukaryota > Viridiplantae > Streptophyta > Magnoliopsida > Solanales > Solanaceae > Nicotiana > Nicotiana tabacum. Next base: position 5,398,960 of record NC_134087.1, read on the forward strand.
GATTTCCAAGACATCTTGGATTTCGCAAATGTTCCCCATGCGCTTTTTCCAACATATGAAGCGTGGGGGACATATGGGAATTCCAAGACTTTTTGGATTCCACAAATGTTCCCCATGTGTTTTCCCAAAAGCAAGCGTGGGGGACATAGGGAATTCCAAGGCTTCTTGGATTCCACAAATGTTCCCCATGCTTTGATTAAAATAACATCATGCTGGAAATGACCAAATGACCCATTCGCCCTTGACTGAATACAACATGTAGCACATAGGATGCCATAAGATGGTCTATTATTTTCAGGTTGCTTGTCCTAGACGGACCCAACCCCTGTGTTGAGTCCCCTAAGTCAAATGCACATGATGCAAATAAACGTTCCTACTAGGGATCCGGCATGTGGCTTTGTTATACTAGGTTCAGAACCTGGGTGTTTGTTCTAGACCTGGCTTACCCGAGCGGACAGCTCGAGCCGAGGGGGCAGCGTACCGGGAATACAGAAACTTCACCGGCTTAGCAACTTGTCCGAACCTCATTCAAAATTGGGATTTGACACTATACAAAAAAGAAGTCGTACGAAGTACACCCTTCTTCATGATTCAGAAGACTCAGAAAGGATATGGGTTTCGGCACAGTTTATATACAGTTCAAATAATATCAAAGCAGTAAAAGCAGCATTTAGCACATTAGGCTCAAACATGTAAAAATCAGATAATAAATAAAGCCAAATAATAACAATTATTTTAAGCTCGAATTCTTAACCCTGAACCAGTGGTTTTGGGCCAAGTCCCCAGCAGAGTCGCCAGAGCTGTCACACCTCCTTTTTCCGTACCCGCGAGGGTACGAGGGGAGGGGAGTTTTTTCAATTAAAGGACAATCGAAACGGGATTGGTTTATTTATTTCAGAGTCGCCACTTGGGAGATTTAGGGTGTCCCAAGTCACCAATTTTAATCCCGAATCGAGGAAAAGAATGACTCTATATTATAGTCTGCATACCAGAAATCCGGATAAGGAATTCTGTTAACCCGGGAGAAGGTGTTAGGCATTCCCGAGTTCCGTGGTTCTAGCACGGTCGCTCAACTGTTATATTTGGCTTATTTATCTGATTTTTAATACAATATGAACTTATGTGCAAATTTATCTTTTACTGCTTTATTATCATTATTTTTTTAGGGAATGTGAACATCGCTTAAAACATATCTTTGGACTGCGTCACATGAAATGCACCCACAATCCGAAACATATTTTATTTGATGTTTTAGGATTTGGATTTGGGTCGCATGAAATGCACACCCAAGTTTAAGAAAGTAAATTATGAAACACGCGCCTAAAAAGACTATCGCGTTATTATTTTGCGGAGGCCGTGAAATCCGCTAAACGACCCTCCTGAATTCTAAGTAATTTTAAACAAGTATTTACTGAGGGCCCCGCAATTTGTGTTTTCATTCAGCGAGGCTCATCTCATTCTTATTTTTTGAAGGAATTTGCAACGTCATGGAAATGCATCTCGTACCGCGTCACAGTCAATGTACCCGTGACTGGAGACATATTTCGACTCCGTTGAGATTTGGATTTGGGTCACATAAATGTGCACCCGAGTTTAAGAAAGTAGTTTAATTAAATCGCGTCTAAAGAGGCTAACCCGTTATTATCTTTGGGGAAGGCAGTGAAATTCACTAAACGGCTCATCCCGAATTCTAAGCATTTGTTATGACTAATAATTGAGGGCCCCGCAATTTGTTTTTTTTATTTTGGCGAGGCTCATCTCATTTATTATTTACAAAGGCCAAACTAATGGCAGCTACATTTTTCTATTTTTTTTTGCGAGGGCTACGGAAAATCCAACCAATAGCACACCTCGATTTCTAAAGAGTTGAAATTTAATTAAGGGCCATGAGTTATGGAAAATCCTTACAAAGGGAATGAACGACTTAACTGTTAAAACCCAAAAGACATATCGTAGCTAAAAATCTTTCAAAAAAAAATCTTCCCTACAAGTTACTTTACAAATCACAACGAAACAGAAACGGAAATTAATTTATTCGAATCATCATTCCATACCCAAAATGCATGCCTTAAACAGATTATTTGCCAAAAATATAATTATAATATGGGTGATTTTTCACGCCTGCACCAACAATTCTTAACACTTGACTATCCTAATAATTAAGAATTAAACTATATTGAATATCCATCACAACAAACTACAAGTAAGATAGCATTTGAATACAGTAACAATACTTATAAGAAAATGACTTTATTCAACTATCCTTCATCAATTTTAGGAGAATAAGATGTCAAGAGAAAGATTCGAAGCGGACCTTACTTTGTCCTCAACATAACGGACCTCGACGAACAACGACGACCTCAACGGAACCGACGACTCGAACCAAGATTGTCAATGACCTCGACACTCATCTTCTCTCTTTCGACGACCTTGACGGGCTGTGGGTTGTTTGGGTGATGCGACGCAGCAAACGCAGCCACAACTGCTGCTCGAAGGGAGGCGATGAAACTGCTGTTTTTTTCGGGTAACGGCAGTCGAAGGGCAGCGACGACGAGGCTGGTGCGTTGGGGGTGGTTTGCGACTGGTTTGGGTAGTATAGAAGAAGAAGAACGTGAAGCAGCAGCAATGGAGGAGTGGTCGTGGTCGACGGAACTGGGCAGCGGTTATGGAGGTCGACGGACTGGAGGGGTGGTCGTGGTCGCCGTAACTGGGCAGCAGGTTATGGTGGTTTGACGGAGTAGGGTGGTGGTGTTTGGACGACGATGGAGTTTTGGACGCTGGGGGAGGTAGTTATGGCATCGGGGTGGTGTTTGGGAAGAGGAGGGTGGTCCGTTGATGGAGTTTGGGCTTGACAGTAGGGTTTGGACGTGAGGATGGGGGAGCTCGTTCAGTAGGGTTCCTGTTTCTTCTTCATGTGAAGAAGAAGATGAAACAGTACCATTTTTTCAAAAAATATTCAAAGTCCGTTGGTTTTTTCCTTCTTCTCCTGAAGAAGATGATGAAACAGTACCCTTTCCCTTCTTCGTTTTTTTTTTCTTTTTCTTTTTTGACCAAAAGTCCAAAATCCCTCCTTTCTTTGTTTCATCCGTGTATTTAGCATGGGTTTGCCCAGAAAAATGAGCCCACGCATGGTGGGGTTCAAGGAATATGTCCCCCACGCGTGGTGGGGTTCCCCACGTATCCTGGACACGGTTTATTATGGGCTAGGTCCGAAAATTAGGCCTAAAACCGGGTAGTTTGAACCCGAATATTATTCTTTTGCCCGGACCCGAGAAATAGGAACACGTTGCTTAACTAGTCCTATGTAAGCAAAATAACTACCAAAAATAAGACTAGTATTTAAACAAAACTATATATTTTTAAATATTTTTCAAGATTTTAAAATAGCTACAAAAATATTAATAAAACTATTTTTTTGTAATTTTCGTAAATATTAAGATAAAATATGAAGTACTATTTTTGTATTTTTTCAAAGTTAAAACGACTATAAAATATTAATAAAACTATTTTTTGTAATTTTCGTAAATATTAAGATAAAATATGAAGTAATATTTTTTGTATTTTTCAAAGTTAAAATAACTATAAAATATTAATAAAACTATTTTTTGTAATTTTCGTTTTTTTAATAAAGACAAAAATATGAAATAATATTTTTTGTATTAAAATGACTTCAAAACATTAATAGAATTATATATATATTTTTTGTTAATTTTCGAATTTATATAAAGTACCAAAATAAAGTGCAATTTTTGATTTTTTCAAGTTTATGAGGGATACATAAACTAAAATTTATATATATACTTTTTTTTGTAATTTTTCTTTTTGCAACGAAATAAAGTAAAAATAGTTAAAATAGCTATACTAGACCCAATTTCACATATTCACACTAAAAATGTGAAAATTCTCGGGGAGGGTCAAAAATCACGTGCTTACAGCTACTTGTGTTAATCCTAAATGGATAGTTGATACAGGAGCCACTGATCATATGGTTCTAACTCTAAGATGATGTCTGAAAAGTATACACCTGAAAATCACTCAAATACAGTACACTTGCCAAATGGATCTCAGCTCCCAATAGTTGTTGGTAATGTACACTGAACCAAGGGAAAATCTCAGGGGTCCTTTGTGTGCCTGGTTTTAAATACAACCTTCTTTCAGTCTCTAATCTTACTAAAGAACTGAATTGTTGTATGACATTTTTTCCTGATTTTTGTCTCATGCAAGACCTTCACATTGGGAAGGTGAAGAAGACTGGTAAACTTCTTAATGAACTTTATTACTGGGATCACAAACATAATAACAAGATGGCTCATTCAGTAGTGTTACAAGTAAGGAGTGATGAGGAGACATGGCGCAGAAGATTAGGACATATACCTCACAAAATATTGAAGCAGATGGATCTAGTGAAGCAGTATAATAAAGCTGGCAGCAACCCATGATCTATTTGTCCTCTTGCCAAACAGACTAGGCTACCATTTCCACAAAGTACTAGTAGAGCAACATGTTCTTTTGATTTAGTATATGGTGATATATGGGGACCCTATAGAGTCCCTACTTATGATGGAGATAGATATTTTCTAACTCTAGTAGATGATCATAGTAGATTGGTTTGGATTTTTCTGTTAAAGCTCAAAAGTGATGTTTCTATTGTAATGAAGGATTTTCTGATCTTAATAAAAACTCAGTTTGGTAAAACTGTGAAGGTCTTCAGGAGTGACAATGGTACAAAGTTTTTTAATACTCATTGTCATGATATTTTTAGTTCAGCATGGATTATTCACCAAAGTTCTTGTGTACATACTTCCCAGCAAAATGGAGTGGTGGAGGGAAAACATAGGCAAATATTAGAAGTTGCCAGGTCAATTAGATTTCAAGGTAGCATTCTCTTAATATTCGGGGGGCTATGTGTGCAGAGTGTTGTATATCTTGTTAACAGAGTTCCATTAACTGCATTGTCCGGAAAATCTCCGTTTGAAGTGTTCTATGGCAAGAAACCTAATCTCCAACACCTAAGAGTTCTTGGATGCTTATGTTATGCTATGAATGTAAGGACGGATAAATTTGATGCTAGAGCATAAAAGGTTGTCCACTTGGGGTATTCTTCTGCTCAAAAGGGCTACAAACTCTATAGCCTAACTAATCATAACATGTTTGTTAGCAGGGATGTAGTGTTATGGGAGAATGTATTTTCTTTTAGCTCCCCTGCTACAACGGGCACGTTTGAACGAGTTACTTCACTTCAAACATCAGATGCAGAAGAATGTTTTGTGTCCATTCCTGTCACAGATAATGCACAAGTTGCTCATAGTGCTAGTCCTCCCAACATGGTTGAATCAGTTGAAAGTTCAGTTGATTGCTCACCTTCAATACATAATGAGCCAACAGATCCTACAGAATCACCAGCTATAACAAGCACTACAAACAACAATGCACCACCTGTTGTGGTCAGGAGATCATCCAAGCCTTCCAAAACACCAGGTTGGCTTCATGGTTTTGTGCATCAAATGCCTCCAGGAAAGTCTTCTGGAACCTCTATTGCAAGCTCAGTCTTCATGTATCCTATTTCCTCTTATATGTCCTATGCTTCTTTGTCAGATTCATATTTCAAGTCAGTGTGTAATTTCTCAGCTGTTAAAGAGCCAACCTCTTATGCTGAGGCCATGCATGATCCTAAGTGGATTGAGGCTATGGACCAAGAATTGAAGGCCCTCAATAACAACAACACTTGGTGTTTGGTAGATCTACCAGCAGGAAAAAGGGCAATAGGTTACAAATGGGTCTTTAAGGTCAAGTATAATGCACAGGGAGAGGTGGAAAGATATAAGACAAGGCTAGTGGCCAAGGCGTACACACAGCAAGAAGGCCTAGATTATTAGGAAACTTTCTCTCCTGTGGTCAAGATGGTGACTGTACGATTAGTTTTATCTCTAGCTACCATGTATGGACGAAAGCTTTATTAGATGGATGTATTCAACGCCTTCTTGCAAGGAGATTTGGTGGAAGATGACTATATGATTCCAACACCTGGTCTTGTTAGCCAGATGGAGTCCTCTCAAGTTTGCAAGCTTCAAAAGTCACTTTATGACCTCAAGCAGGCCTTTAAGCAATGGAATCTCAAACTATGTGAAGCATTAACTGCATCTGGATTTGCTCAAAGCCTTCGTGATTATTCCCTCTTTACTAAGCATTATGGCCAAGATCAGGTCCTAGTGCTAGTATATGTAGATGATCTTATGATCACTGGATCCAATCCCACCATGATAGAGGCTACTAAATGCACGCTGCAACAACATTTCAAGATCAAGGACCTCAGAGAGATGAAGTACTTTCTTGGTCTTGAAATTGCTAGAAGTAAGTAGGGAATTCTAGTCTGTCAAAGGAAATTTGCTCTTGACCTGATCAATGATCTTGGTCTTGCTGGTTCTAAGCCAGCAGACACACCATTGGAGGTGAATCAAAGGTTTACTAGTGTGGAGTTTGATGAAGGAGGAACCTATAGTACATATCAGGATTAGTTATTACCTGATCTTACCAGTTATCAGCAGCTGGTAGGAAAGTTGTTGTATCTCACAATGACCAGACCAGTCATAGCCTATGCTGTGCAGAATCTGAGTCGATTCATGCACAAGCCAAAGAAATCTCACATGGAAGGAGCTATAAGGGTGGTAAGGTATATGAAGAATGGACCAGGGCTGGGAATATTGTTATCAGCGGACTTCTCATCACAACTCACAGTGCATTGTGATGCAGATTGGGCAACTTGTCCAATGACAAGGAAGTCAGTCAGTGGTTTTGTAGTCAAGCTGGGAGATTCTTTGATCTCTTGGAAATCAGAGAAGCAGAACACCATTTCAAGGAGTTCAGCAGAGGCAGAAGACAGAAGTATGGCAAATGCATTGGCAGAGATAGTCTGGTCAGTAGGATTGTTCAAGGAGTTGAATTTTAATGTTGAAGTGCCAGTGAAGCTATTCTGCGACAGCAAGGCAACAATTCAAATTGCAGCAAATCCCATATATCATGAGCGCACTAAACACATAGAGATTGATTGTCATTTCATCAGAGAAAAGGTGCAGGAAGGTCTTGTTCAAACAGTTCATGTTCCATCAAATCTGCATCTAGCTGATATTCTTACAAAAGGACTTGGTAAATCACAACATGATTTCTTATTGTCCAAGCTGGGAGTGTTCAATCTTTTCTCACTATATAGCTTGAGGGGAAATATTAAGAGGAATGATGACGTGGATTAGTTAGTGATAATTACAATTAATTATGTAGCTAATTGTTAGTTAGTAGAGGATAGTTCTATAAATACAGTTGTACAACTCATAACAGTTAGTGGAAATAACAGAACTGCTCTGCTTCTTCTCCATTCTCTTCTTCTCTTTCAATCTAGAAACTTCCATGGCTGCATCTCAACGCGGGTAATTAATAAAATCACACAAGTGTCACTGTATAACTTGTAAAGTAAGATGTCCCTAACATTAACATTCGAATTGTTTTTACCCAAATGTGCATGTTGGCTAAATTTTGTTTTACTAAATGTATAATTATTGTAAGAATTTCAAAAAATATACAAAACATATATGTGAAATGCGATTACACATATTCTAATTTCTAAGTTAACAAATGTAACACATGGTATGAAAGATGTCATTAGCTTAAATCGAATTTTAAATCGCAATTTTTTAAATAAATTGTGAAGTAACACTATAATCGCATTTATTGAATGCAACGACTTATAAATCCGCACCGAGAAGATACGACTTATAACTCGCATTCTTTCAATGCGACTTATAAATCGCATACTCCTAAACCGATTATAAGTTTGCTTTAAGTACGATTTACAAAAAAACTTATAAATCACACTCCAGCAAACGCCACTGTTTCAGCACCTACTGCTTCGTCTTCTCGTTCCAAACGTGCTGCGGGCTACTGCTGCGGTGTTCTTCGCCATTGGTTGCTGCCGCGCTGCTGCTTTCACTTCATCTTCTTCAAGCTTGAGCTCGCCATGGCCAAGTTGTTCTGTCGCTGTTTCTTCTACTTTCAGCTGCAAGCGAACCCGACGCACCCCCCAGCTGCCTTCGTCCTCTTCACTTCTGCCTCGCGCACATGGACGAGTTTTGGTCGATGTCGTCGATCACTGTTCGAGTTCGTCATTAGTTGGTCGTTGTTCGTCGTTTCAATCCGGTTAGTAGTTTTTGAGTTTTATTTTATCCATATTTTGTTTTGATATTCTCGAATCTAAAACCGGCAAATGTTTATTTTGTTCATCGTTTGAATTAATTTTTTTAGTTTGTTCATGTGCTTTGTTAAATTAATTTTCAGATTTTCAAATGAAAGTTTAATTAGTTGTTTTTCATGTTTGTATTATTGTTTAGGTAAATATTTGTTAGTTTAATGTTTGTTAGATTCAAATTGAAATTTAATCAATTATTTCTTCAATTTGTTTCATATTTTGTTATGCATTTTCCAGAAATTATTAATGTTGTTTGAATCGTTTAAATCCGTCATGTTTGTTGTTTAAAAATAGATTTAATTCATGTTTATCTTTGTTTGAAGTTCATTTTAAATCCAGTAAATTAATTTGAGTTTGTTTTGCTGTTTAATTTGTTGATTTAATTTGAATCATGTATTTTGTTGTTTGTATTGTTGTATCCTTGCTCATCCATTGATGGTCTAAATTAACCAGGATTGGTTCCTGATATGGTTAACTCATTCCATTAATTTTGAGTTGTGTTGTTCATCGTGTTCATGTGATTTGTTGTTGAAGATTGTTGAGAAATTGGTCATCTTGGCTATATTTTGGCTAAGTTATGATTAATTGATTGTTTAGAGCAGAGGGGTAGTTTGGTAAATTGCAGTACATTCTGGGGTAGAATGGTAAATTGCAATAAGGTCGGAAGGGTAGTTTGGTAATTGAACATTATTTTAATTCTTTATGTTAAGCATGGGGGACAAAATGTAATGGGGTGGTTTTTGATATGATTGTTTAACATAATAGGACAAAACATAATGTAGTGGAGGGGAATATTACATTTGTTTATGTTAGGCATGGGGGACAAATTGTAATGGGTTGGGGATGATGTATTTGTTTAATGTAAGCATGGGGGACAAATTGTAATGGGTTGGGTTTGTTGTATTTATTTAATGTAGGCATGGGGGACAAAGTTTAAAATAAATAAAACATTAAGTAGTAGGGACAAAACATGCATTGGGGGAATATTTTGGGTTAGGGATTCAAGACTTGTCTTGCTATATATATAGGGTCATTTGACACATTTTAGGGGACTTGAATGAGAGAGGGGAGAGGACTGAGAGATCATTTTTGGGAAGATTTTCGAGAATTAGAGAGATTATTATTGAGAGACTTTTACACTTGAGAGAGCTTTTAGACTTGAACTTCTACTTGAATAATTTCCGGTTGTTTTTCTCGAGTGTTATTCAAAAATCATTAAACCACTGCATCTTGTCTCCGCCTCTCTTTTGCTTTGACTGCGATTGCACTGTGGTCTTGTTGAGTATTCAATCTGTTACTGGGTTATTCTACTGGTTGTTACTGGTTTGCGGTGTTGCTGAACCTGCTGTTGCTGTGTTATTATTGCTGCTGATTTCTCCTTCTTTTGTTCTTGTACTGCCATTTCCAGGTACACATTTGTACACTCTCGGTTTGAAGAGAAATGAAATATTAATCAGGCTTTTGTTCCTGTTGAATTCCTCCTGTTAGATTTGTGTTTGAATATTAATTTTCCTTTCTTTGTACAAAAATATAGTTGATTGATTAATGAGTAACGAGGTTGCATATGTATAACATCTTCATCTAATAATGTTAGTTTAAATTAATCAAAGAATAGTTAATCGGTTTTGATATTATGGTATGTCAATCTCATGTTCTCGTATTATTGAATAATAGAATATAGAATGAAAGCAGTTTTTTTCTTTGTACAAACTCGATCGCAATTTTCCATTCACATTAGCCGTAAATTAATAACTAATAAGTTACGTTTTTCAGCATGTAATTAATTAAGAATTTTCTTTTATTTTAGAGACGAAATTAATAGAAAAATGTAGTTGCTGTAGGTTTATCCTTAAAAAATAAAAATGAGATGAGCCTCGCCGAAAAATACAAAAATCGCGGGGCCCTCAGTAAATATTTGTTTTAAAATTGCTTAGACTTCGGGATGGACCGCTCAGCAAAATTCCACGGCCTTCCCAAAATAACAATACGTTAGTCTCTTTAGGACACGCTTTAATAAATCCTACCTTCTTAAATTCGGGTGTACATTTATGTGACCCAAATCCAAATCTCAACGGAGTCGAAATGTGTCTCTAATCACGGGTACATTGATTGTGACGTGGTTCGAGATGCGTGTCCATGACGTTGCAAATTCCTTTCAAAAAAAATAAGAATGAGATGAGCCTCGCCAAATAAAAATACAAAAATTGCGGGGCCCTCAGTAAATATTTGCTTTAAAAATTGTTTAGACTTCGGGATGGACCGTTTTAGTAAAATTCCACGGCCCTACCCAAAGTAAATGATACGCTAGTTGCTTTAGGCGCGTATTTAATAATTTAACCTTCTTAAACACGGGTGCACATTGATGTGACCCAAATCCAAATCTCAACGGAGTCAAAGTGTGTCGACGACCACGGGTACATTGATTGTAACGCGGTTCGAGATATATTTTCACAACGTTGCAATTCCTTGTAAGAAATAATAATAATAATTATGAAAGCGGTAAAAAGTTAAAATTTGCACATAAATTCATATTTGTATAAAATCAGATAATCAAGCCGAATATAACAATTGAGCGACCGTGCTACAACCACGGAACTCGGGAATGCCTAACACCTTCTTCCGGGTTAACAGAATTCCTTATCCGGATTTCTGGTACGCAGACTGTAATATGGAGTCATTCTTTTCCTCGATTCGGGATTAAAATTGGTAACTTGGGACACCCTAAATCTCCCAAGTGGCGACTCTGAAATAAACAAACCAATCCCGTTTCGATTGTCCTTTAATTAGAAAAAACTCCCTTGCACCCCCGCGGGTGCGGAAAAAGGAGGTGTGACACTTATAATCCGCATTCTTTCAATACGACTTATAAATCGCATACTTCTAAACTGCTTATAAATTTACTAATTCATTAAAAAAAATTGTTGTATAAAAGAAATTAGCGGAGGTAACATACAGCGTGGAAGATGTCATTTAGCTTTTTTTCGCTATTTTTGCTATAAATTGTGAAGTAACGCCATAATTGTATTTATCGAAAGCTGCGACTCATAAATTGCATTGATACTCATAATTGTTCTTTAATTATAAATCGCGTTCCTCTAGTGCGACTTAAACTTGTTGCAAATGATATTTATAAATCGCATTCTTTGTAATGCATTTTATAAGTTAAGAATTCCTTATGCCTTGTAAACTGCCTTATAAATGATTTTTATAAATCGCATTCTTTGTAATGCATTTTATAAGTTAACAATTCCTTATGCCTTGTAAACGGCCTTATAAATGATTTTTATAGATAGTATTCTTTAGGGTTTGTTAGCCACCAAGTAATTGGAATTGGTGTAACTACAAGGGTAGTAATTACACAGTTGTGTAATTACGACGACTTATTTATTTATCATAGTGTAAATTACAGTGTAATTACAAATTTACTATTTGGTTGCACAAGTGTAATTAAACAGTTAGATTAAATTTTAAATAAAGTAATTATCAAAACTTAAAAGTTAATATAAAATAAATTTTTATATATATATATATATATATATATATATATATATATATATATATATATTTAATAATATTTAGTTTAATTAATTATAAAAACTAAAAATATACGTTTTGTAAGAACATCATGGAATTCATGTTTGATAAAATAAATTACTAATATTTATAAATATAATGTCATAACATTATTCAAATGTTTGACAAAACTAATCTATCAATTCTAATTGAACAATGAACAACATGTAATGTGAGACAATACTACTAATAAGTTTATAACCACATTCAACAACAAAATTCCACTTTAATTGCATTACTCATTATATGTTAAGTTTGTTAATGACTCATTATTTTTAATATTAGAAGGTGTAATTTCAAAAAGTAGAATAATAAATGAATAAAAAATAAAATATAAGCAATTACATGGAATCGCAAGAAATAAAAGTAGATAAATAAAAGATAAATAATGTACAAAGAAAATTATATTTTGAAATTTCAAAAGAAATTAAAAAAATTAAAATAATAGAAATAAAAAGTTATAAAGAAAATAAAGTTAAAATAAAAACAAAAAAGAAAGAAACTAAAAAACAACCTTCTAATTACCACCGATTCTCACCTCCCCCTCCCCTCCCCCCCTTGAGGTTTGGCCAAACAAACATGACAAAATGTGTAATTACACACAAATCCATTTCCAATGCATTTTATAAATTGCATTCTTTAAATGCATTATATAAATCGTATTCTTCTAATGCATTTTATTAATTTATATATCCCATTCTTCTAATTATAAATCGCATTGCTCTTTGCGACTTACAAACAAACCGCAAATCCCTGTGCTATATACAGAACTTTGTCTCAAATTACTGACTCGTCAACCATTTGGCTCCGACTGCAGAAAGGTACGAAGTTGAAAATGGGTCACCGAGTATCCCGCCGGCTGACCGCCATCTGCCTCTCTCTTCTCTTCTTCGTCTCGTCAACACACTCCTTCTATCTCCCCGGCGTTGCTCCTCGCGATTTTCACACTGTACGCTCTAAACTACTTCTATCCTGAGTTTTTTTTTTCCAACGGTATTTATATCAAGATAGGATCTTTTGGATCAAATAGTTATATGATTGACCGTTTCTTAAATAATTTAAGCATATTTTAGTTTTCGGTATTAAGTAATTTTTGAGTTCATGTGACTGATAAATGATTGGATCTATGGTCTTTGACTGAGTGTTGAAGTTTTGTGAAATGGGTTGCTGTTACCTGTTTGATCTGATTTTTAGGGGAATAAAAATGTTTGCTTTGTTTAGTACCTGTAAAAAATGTTTGATTTGCTTAATGGATATGATCACTTTTCGCTCTTTGTTGATAGACAAAGTCTAACTTAGTCAACTGAGGTAGACTCACCAGAGAAATGTAGTACTCTGTCTGTCCCTAACGCAGCCAGGATTTTTATGTAATTCAAAATATAAAGGAGTAAATGCAGAAAGAAGCTAAGTGGATTCTACGTATAGTGTATATATATATACATAAAAAAAAATTGACCTATATACATAGTGTACTTTTCCGTCGAAGTGGTGTCAATTGACTTTCCTTGGACAAGGGTACCTCCACCCTTGCTAAAAGAATGACACAATTTGGAGTTGGAGGGTCAAAATTTTTTGTTGATTTCCAAATAATAGTAGTACCAAACAAATTGGGATAGAGGGAGTATATGTCAAAGCTCCAAAAACTTATTTCAAAGAGAAAGAAACCATAAAGGTCTTCATGTTTAAGAGATAACTCGAAGTGTTGCTTAGTGTTGCTTTTCCAACTGAACTTGATTTACTTGAAGTCACCAGATATTTGTCTATTGGGCTAACCTGACGTCTTGGACTTGTTGCTGGATAGAATCCTTTAGAAAAGAGAATCAGTTGAATAAATCAGTGTTTGGGTGTCACGTTTTGCTATATATCTTTATATCTGTTGCTTTTGATTGTTCCCCTTTATTAAAAAAGATTGTGTTCCCTAGAGCTTCCTCTGTAGTGTAATTGTTTCTAACAAAGCTTCCTTTTCTGTGTTCCTCTTCTTCTTTAACAGGGTGATCCACTTTCTGTTAAAGTGAACAAGCTGTCATCTACCAAGACACAACTTCCCTATGACTATTACTACTTGAAGTACTGCAAACCTACAAAAATTTTGAATAGTGCGGAGAATTTGGGGGAGGTTCTTCGAGGGGACCGTATAGAGAATTCAGTTTATACTGTAAGGATATATGCTTTTATAGTCTAATGAAGGTTTTATGTTCTTATGTGTGCACTCGCTAACTGGATCTATATTTTAATCATCTGTTCACAGTTCCAAATGAGACAAGAACAGTCATGCCAAGTGGTGTGTCGGAAAAAACTTGATGCTGAATCTGCAAAGAACTTCAAGGAAAAAATTGATGATGAATACAGAGTCAATATGTAAGAGTAAAAACTTTTCAGCATTGTTCCCTTTATATTTTGTTCGCTCCTGCCGTGTGTGATACTTTTGTTCATGTTTTTTGAGTGAAATGAAAAGTTAATATTAATCACATGGTGTTGCAGGATTTTGGATAACCTTCCTGTTGCTGTTCGTAGACAAAGGCGGGATGGAATTCAGTCAACTACTTATGAGCATGGTTTCCGCGTTGGTTTCAAGGGGAATTATGATGGGGTTAGTGCTGTCTCTGAATTGTCAGATATGATAGCTTAATCTTCTCAAATTAATATAAATGTTTATGCATTCCACTTGCTTCTGTCAGAGCAAAGAGGAGAGATATTTTATAAACAACCACTTAAGCTTTCAAGTCATGTACCACAAGGATCCTGAAACTGATACTGCTCGTATTGTTGGATTTGAAGTCACTCCAAACAGGTTTAAATGCTTAACACCTATGACTTCTGAATCTATTTTAATTCTTCTGACCCCAGGGGGCAGGGGGTTGTAAATCTAGCCTATCTGTTATCTTCTGATAATTTTATTAACAGCATTAATCACGAATACAAGGAGTGGAATGACAAGAACCCTCAAGTGTCAACATGCAACGAGAATACAAAAAAATTGATACAAGGTAGCACTATTCCCCAGGAAGTAGATACAGATAAGGAGGTTGTATTCACATATGATGTTTCTTTCAAGGTATTCTCTTATTGAATCCGTAATTCCTTCTCCTTCCTGCTTCAGATTTCAAGATATTCTTCGTTGATTCTGGATATCTTATTCACTATTATCTATCTTTCTCCAGGAAAGCGATGTAAAGTGGGCTTCTCGTTGGGATACATACCTTCTCATGAATGATGATCAGATTCACTGGTTTTCCATCATAAATTCTCTTATGATTGTCCTCTTCCTGTCTGGTATGGTTGCCATGATCATGATGAGAACTTTGTACAGAGATATTGCGAACTATAATCAATTGGAAACACAAGATGAAGCTCAGGAAGAAACAGGATGGAAGCTTGTTCATGGCGATGTTTTCCGTCCTCCAATTAATTCTGGATTACTGTGTGTTTATGTCGGGACTGGTGTTCAAATACTTGCAATGACACTGGTCACAATGATCTTTGCTCTGCTAGGTTTCTTGTCACCTTCCAACCGTGGTGGACTAATGACTGCCACGGTTCTGTTATGGGTTTTTATGGGCTTGTTGGCTGGGTATACTTCTGCACGTCTATACAAAATGTTCAAGGGAACAGAGTGGAAAAGGATTACCTTGAAAACTGCTTTCATGTTCCCTGGTATACTTTTTGCTATCTTCTTCGTATTGAATGCTCTCATATGGGAAGAGCGATCTTCTGGAGCAGTGCCATTTGGAACCATGTTTGCTCTTGTGTGCTTATGGTTTGGAATCTCGGTCCCCTTAGTGTTTGTCGGAAGCTACCTTGGATATAAAAAGCCAGCCATTGAAGACCCTATTAAGACGAACAAAATCCCTAGGCAAATACCAGAGCAAGCATGGTACATGAGACCAGCTTTTTCTATACTTATTGGGGGTATTCTCCCATTTGGAGCTGTTTTCATTGAGCTGTTCTTCATCTTGACCTCCATATGGCTGAACCAGTACTACTACATCTTTGGTTTCCTTTTCATCGTTTTTCTGATCTTGATAATCACATGTGCGGAGATAGCCGTCGTGCTCTGTTACTTCCAGTTGTGCAGTGAAGACTATCATTGGTGGTGGAGAGCTTATCTGACTGCTGGATCCTCTGCTTTATACCTGTTCCTCTACTCCATCTTCTATTTCTTCACCAAGTTGGAAATCACAAAGTTGGTTTCAGCAATCTTGTATTTTGGCTATATGTTGATTGCATCATATGCCTTCTTTGTGTTAACAGGAACAATTGGATTCTATGCTTGCTTCTGGTTTGTTCGTAAGATCTACTCCTCGGTGAAGATCGACTGATCACAAGGGAGCCTCATAATATGTTGTTATTGTAGTGAAATGATCTAGTCTAGGTTCTTATGTGCTAAGACTCAAGGGCTAAAGAGAGGAAGTTCCCAGGCTAATGACAATTCAGTTTTCTGGTACTAGCATAGGTTTAGTCTGTATCTTGTCATCATATTTTTCATTTAAACGGATTCCCTGCATTCTTGATTGTACTATCTAGCTTTATGATTCGGTGAAATTTGATAAAATTTTGTTCGGCTGGAAATCTTATGATGATGTTGGATACATGAATTAGTGAGAGCTTGTCTTAATTTGGAATATAGGGGCTCTAATTGAGATTGGAGCCTTTTTGGTGAAGTCTCTTTATATATAAAACAGTGGAACATATAACAAGAAGTTTTACTGGAGATCTATCTAGCGCTATGTGCTTGCGACCCAAACAAATCTGAGGTTCTTTAAGCCTCTGGAGTCATTACTTGTTGTAAATGAATTTGTAATGGGAATACTTGGTGACTTTCCTGTGTTATTTACATCAGGTAGCCACTTTTGCAGCCTTGTATCTAGAAGTTGGCTGCTTTTCCAAAATTAGACCAAATGTGTAGTAGACAAGCAGTCTTTTTCTTAAATTGGTAAGTTAGCAGACTTTAAATGCCAGAAATTTGGGATAGGAATCCAAAGATCTTCAAATGTATGTGCAGTGGGTTGACTCATAATGGTTAGTGGAGTAACAAAGAGTGAAGGCCTAACATGGAGGTAAAAGGTTAAGCAGTATATCATTTAACAAGGCTTAATACATATGATATATAAAGTTGTCACAATTTTTCATTTAGACACGTTAACTAGGCCTTGTTTTGATTGGTCATCTATAGTAGACCCAAAGTGTATCAATAAGATACATTTCGCATTGGCTTGGAAATACCTCAAACATATGTTGGTAAGCACTCCTTAATTGGAATAATTAGCCAATTAAATCGTTGATTACGCTTGGAATATGTCATTTTCACATCTTTTTTGGACAACTTTCCATACTTGTTCTTAGGTTCACCTTTCACGGTAAACTCCAAATTGATTTAATTGGCTAATTATTCTACATAAGAAACGCTTGCTGATAGGAGCTTAAGAAGCCAATGTGTCTGGTAAATTTGGATCTATTACAAATATTCAATCGGAACAAGGCCTAATTAAAGTGTCAAAATGAAAAATTGTGACAACTATAAGTGTTTCTATATGTATTTCTGCCATTTAACAAATTAAAATAAATGGGATTTGACAGACCAACTAATTAAAGTTGCCTACCATTTTGTCTTTCCTTCTTGCCTTGTTACCATGACAAATGCAGGGTATGCTCCCAACCAAATCTTTATCACCCATTTACTTTTGTTTGCAAGTCAAATAAGCCTGACAATTATTTTAGGATAAGAAAGGGAAAAAAAGGTTGTCTGTTACCTCTGTCATTGGCAAACTACAGCGACAGATCAAATTATGTTAAACACCATCGGCTGCCGTCCAACTGCCAGCCCATTGTTTCATTTTGGACATATAACTTATACATTTCCTTCTTTCCAGTAGCCCTTCGTTTAATGAATGTAAAGGTGCTGAAGCGATTCTTAATGCATTAAAGCTTTTAATATTACAGATGTGATTGGATAGAAGAAATTCCTTTTCCCTTAATCAAAGGTCTCAAACTGGTACGAAACGCTTTCCATTTAAATGGATCTTAAGTGGAGGCAACAAATTCAGATTAGTCGGGCCAATGAATTTCAGATATTAGATGGCTAAACTTAAAAAAAGGAGTTTTTAATAATGAATTCAGCATGCAAAGAATGCAATGCCGGTACATAAAGCAGGCAGCACAAGTTGAAGTACAAGATTGAGAAAACATCTTAAAAGAGAGCTTGATGTTATTATTGCAATGTCACAGTAACACTACTACTAGTGCAAAGCAATGAATAATTGCTTTCTTACGTAGATAAATACAATGTTAAAATCCTTCAACTGAAAAGGCTTATAGATTCTACCACTAAAAATACTGCACACTGCCTCATCAAGAATCATGTAGATGTGCACTTAGACCAACTCCTCAAACTCTTGTTTTACAGATGCAGACGTACACCAATCTGACAGTAACTTATACAATGTACAGAATCTTTTTTGCCCGTCGTTTTTCCAATAAATTTGAGCTTTGATCTTTTGGATGTGTTGCATATCTGTACAACTTCACCCTCAGTGAAGCCAAAAAATGATTGTGGCGATTCTTGGATGTGAAGTAGCTTCTTCAAATAATTTAGAAAAAGAATACTTAAATATTGCTATTGTGTATAGTAGTACTAGCTGAAACCTTGTTTGTTTATCCTCAGTATCATCAACTGCAGATAGCTTCAACTGAGAGTTTTTTCATAACACCTGGACATGGATCACCACCAAAAATTTCTGGTGTCACAGGTACTGTACACGACTCTTGCCCGATGCAATACTGCAAAAAACAGGGGGGGAAATGCAATTAGTTCAGTCAGAAAATAACATCCTGCAACTGCTTGCATAAATAAGAGGAAAAACTTAGCGCGATTAGGTCCAAGGAACAATGCAGTAGGATATTTTTTTCTAGGAAAAAACAGTATAGAAATTCAATTTTGACAGCTACAACTAGTTATAATTGTGAATTTTTCACCAAGTTGTTCTACTGGAAACATAGCAGCAAAATCAACAGCAAGATTTAATACCTTCTCAAAAGCATCGTATGAGTGGTGGGCATGACAACTTCCTTCCCTGAAACTTCCACAAACCCCCTGTGGTGTTCCAAAGCTTGCGAATTTGATTGAAGTAATCTTTTGACCAGGAGCACAACTGAGGTGCGCTCTAGGCCTGAGTGGTTTATCAACTTTCCCAGATGCTTGCATCTGCCAATTCACTAACTGTGGTTGCCATTCATTTATATCTGCGCAGACACTTGCTAATTCTCTCTTGATCAAAGAGATTGCATTGGGATCCCCTCCCCATTCCTCAAATACAACTAACAAGTTTCCAGTAGGATGCAGCCAAGAACGAGGCACGTGATACCTGAATATCATGATTTTCAGTTAATAGCGAGCTTCTTGTTACATCAGAGGAAAATGCACCAAAAGGTTTGTCATTACTTACCATCTTTGTGAGGCCTCTCCACAGTTACTTTGGCACTTATCCTCATTAAAGTAGCCTGCATAGTTACAAGCACCACAAGTACCAGATGCTTTATATCCAGGCCAGTATCGCCCAATGCTTTGTCCGTTTATCCACACTTGACCTTTGCCCATGGCATTCATATCTAAAGCCAAAGGCTCATTTCCAGCTGGAGCATTGAAGGTGGTCTGAAAATATGAAGAGCTTGATATGAAAATTGTTATGATAAAATAAAGCACTTCGCCACAACAGATTACTCGCAAATGTTCATTAATGAAGAAGGCATAGATATGAGTTATGCACCTTAAACCACGTGAGAGGCTGTCTCTGAGCCACCAAAGAGCCTTCAACCCACTCAACAGACGAGCTGCCACTGAGCGAATGAAGATTCAAGGCTTCTCCTTTTAGACCAACCTGGTCAAGAAAGTTAAAAGTCAAATAAACTGGCAGTTAAAACAACTAAATTGTCTGTCGAATGTTTCAAAAAGACAAACCTTGTAGGACCATTTCTGCCATGTTAAATCTCTTTTGCCCTCGTCAAGACCACTGAGTGAAACTGGCCCAAGAACACCAGTGTTCCATGTCTCAAAATGTGGGCCAATATTCTGAGCTCAAGCACAAGCAAAAGCAAGCCAAGTTAACATGTGTACTTGAAGTACCAAAGTGTGACTCTGAAGATTAGTTTTGTGTGTGTGTGCGCAGTCTTTAGAGCCATGCAACTGCCTATGAGGATAAAGAGGGGAAAGATGGATAGAGGACAAACCGGAAGACCAACAGCAATGCTGAGCAGAGAAATCTTGTTTACACCAGCTCTCAGATTTACTGCTTTATTGAAAGTGAGTTTCTGGCTTTTTAGACTTCCATATACAGTTCCTGCAAAAAAAAAAATGATTTAACCAACCAAGATGTTATATAACTAACTTGTGGTTATACAGTGGAAGTGTAGATGGCTTATTTTTTATTATCACATAAATTATCGAGTCGCTTGGGGATTTCTGATGACACCAAAAAGGTTCTCACCATGGGCGGAGCCAGGGGCAGGAAAGGGGTGCACTGAAAATTACACTATATATACTAGGTCAAATTTATTTATTATACATATATAGTAGATATTGATTCCTCTTGACTTATTCGTATGTTTGCTTCTTTATATTTTGAACCCCTTACTGAAATTCTTGGTTGGGCCACTGGTTCTCACCTTTCAAATGTTTAAAGAACAATTTCATTACAAAAAGATTTTTTTTAATTACTGTTTCATAGTTTTTCGTTTTTCCTTAAAATTTGAAGGATCAGTGCAGAACTAAAGATGCAAGTGTAAAGCTCATGAAAAACAAACGATCATGTGACGCACCTGCTAATTGATCATTCACGAAAACATGCAAAGCAGGACCAGCTGAAGAGACTCTAAGCCAAGGCCATTTTCCACTACTCAAAAACCCTTCTCTTGGATCAATCTTGACACTGAAGATAGACATAAATGAACTTAAACTTGTGCAGAAGCTAAAGTAATTAAAATGTTGTTAATTTTCCTAATTTTGACATACGAAGCAGCAATCAGAAACTTATCAGAAGTTACACAAGCACTTACTCGGTCATATACCACAAATAATCCGACACATCTCTAGTGGTATTTATCTGCTCCAGCAACCCAACAACCGTGAAAGTATTGTCTTCATAAGATGCTGGCTCATCATTGTATGACTGCCAAGAAAATCCCCTATTTGCTGGAGTCATCTTCATCAGAGCACTTTGAGCACCAACCTTCACATGGAATAAAGAGAGCCGTCAGTCGCAGTAAGGAGTGTGAGGCAAGGAATTCTCTATTTCATAACTCATTAATGTGGAAATAGCCTCTATATGTTCACTAGGTAGGGGTAAGGTCTGCGTACACACTACTCTCCCCAGACCCCACATGTGGGAATATGCTGGATATGTTGTTTTTGTATAACTCATTAATGTTTACTTAGACTTTGAGATGCAATTTCATTGTTATGCATCAAATAGCATAAATGCTTAATGGAGAGAGTCCAGTTCTCACCCTTGCAGTATTATATACGGTGTTCTTGCAGTCGGGTAGAATGCTGATAGACCAGGGTGGTAAGTTATAATGCCTGTTCGCGAAAGGCCACTGTAGCAAAAGAATGTTGGTTGTAATTTGCAAGGAATGCAGCACATGCCCCAGACTTCGACCTAAAAACACGGGCCTGCAGAAAAAATTGCAGTTAATTTGACTTCAGATTTAGTCATATATACGTCGACTGTTCAAGAATTGAAACAAATCTTACCTCTTGATAGTGTCCAAGGGATGTCACAGTTGGATCACCAGATACTAAAGCTGGTTCACAAAGCTTTATTGCTCTATGCAGATCTTTCAGATGACCCCACTTAGGTTGTCGTAATAATCCTAACGATCAAAAGGGAAAAAAACTTTAGTTGGCTAAACAATCTAGTTCTTCTTCGGCTTCTTTTTTCTTTGCTCTTTCGCTTCTTATTTCAAGTGGTAAACCATGAACATAAGAAACCTCATCAGCAAGAAGTTATCTTTTCACAGCAGTAACCAAACTTGAAAGTGTGATATCATATTCGTCGCAGAACAGGACTCATCAAACCAATCACATTAGATGATATAATCAACATCAGCTAAGCCATCAAAAGTTACTGAAAATTCAAGCTTGGGAAATCAGGAGGCTTTTCAAAGAAGCAAATAGATACTTTTGTCACCGGCTTTTGCTTCAAATGCAACTAGCATCAGGGGCGGATGCAGCGTAGGACCACCAGATTCATGTATTTTCTACGTGGAACATAAATTTGCATGAAATAATTCACTAAAATTGTATAAAATAATAGATCTGAACCCAGAATTTTAAAAATAAAATAAGTTCAATGTCGAGAACATTAAAGTTTGAACTCATAAAACTTAAATCCTGGATCTTCCTCTGGCTAACATGACTTACTACACCATCATATATCTATTGGTTGGCTTTTCTATTAGATTAATAACAGGTGGTAACCTCAAAGCATTCAGCCTAAATTGTTACTCTATTCAAACAAAACAATTTGGTCAAAGAGTCCACTTTTCCATGGTTATGAAATGATAGAATTCTGATCTTAGCTCCTCTTTAAATGAAGATATTTAGCACAGACTCAAATTTAAAGGAGAAGTGCATACCAAATTCATCAAGTGGGGCATCATAATCATAACTAGTAGCAATAAATGGGCCACCAGCAGTCCTGCCAAAGTTTGTTCCTCCATGATACTAAACCAAGAAAGAAATAAACATCATAAAGCAGTGTTCTTTGATTCATAAGCAATAATAACTCTTGAAAATTAAAAGGACAGCCCGATGCATTAAGTTACCGCTATGCGCGGGGTCCGTGGAAGGACCGGACCACAAGGGTCTATTGTAGGCAGCATTACCCTGCATTTCTGCAAGAGGCTGCTTCCATGCCTTGAACCATGACCTTCTGGTCACATGGCGGCAACTTTATACGCCAAGGCTCTCCTTCTAACTCTTTGAAAATTAATTATAAAAAGAGCACTCAATATACCATGTAGTAATTGATGAATGAGCCCCCAGTTTGTATAAATTTAGCAACCCCAAATGCTAAATCCTCAACAGGACGATAAGGAACTGGACCTCCAAATTCAGTGAACCTACAAAAATTAATAATATAAAATTATTTCCAACATGGACAGTTGCTAAGATGTAAAATAAGAAACTGATCATTTATTGCTTCTGAAATATGTATTTGCAAATTTACCAGGCAGTCCAGGCTTCTGTCCACATCTTGGGTTTATAATCCTTGTTTGGTGAGAAGGTATCACAGTAGAAACCATTGCAAGTATTAATCTAAACATGGGATAGAGATACATTTTGAGTAAGATAATTAAGGAAGAAATATTAGAAACAGTACTAACATAACCAAAAAAATGACATTATTAGCATTTGAAAATCAAACAAATTTCTTTAACCATGATCTTTTCAAGAATTTTTAATTTCTTAATTAAATGGTTGTAATTTAAAGTAGTTATATATAAATTTTCTATTTAGATGTCCAAACTCTCACAAAAAATTACATGCATTTGCCCTGCCTCACAGGATTTAGGCCGTGTGCATGTAAACCGATAGTTTTTACAAGCATTAGATTTAGGCCGTTTTTACGGTGCCAAACTAGGTATTTTATTTATATATTTTATTATCTGTTGGTCGGGTCCTCATGCTTCAACAACAACTACAATAACAACATACCCAGTATTGGTAGTGTGTACGCAGACCTTACCACTACCGCGGGCCCTCATGATTCAGAAAAAAATAAATGATGCACTTGGTTGAATGTTGAGTTATTTATCCAAAGGAACATGGATCGTTTCTCACCTAGTACTTCTTTTATAGTGCACCCATATTTTAGAAATCATAAATCCGCCTCTGACTCACACTTGTTTATTCATTTTATTTTTTACTAATTAGATGCAGAACAAAAGGTATGTCACCAATAAAAAAAAAGAAAACAAAGAAGTATTATAGAACTTATTCCCTAAATATTTTTAAATTTACACAAAATAAAGTAGAAATCAGATACTACAAGCTAACATGGTCTCAAGTCGGTGATGAAACGACAGGAGAACAGACAGGTATTTTTTTGTAAACAAAAGACACACCATGTGCAGGAATTAAATTATCAACAATGAGAAAAAAATAATAAAAACGACAAACAAGAAAGAGCAAATTAATGAGTTATTATAGGGGCAAAACTTACGACAGGATCTGGAGCATCATCTTGCTTGCACATGACCCATGGGACACCTGTCCCAAGATCCAACGCCATTTTTGCTGCCCATTCTGAGTAAGATTTACCTGCTTCACCTAGTCTTAACTCCATTGGTCCATATTCATTCTCAATCTGCCAATTAAATGGCCATTTGTAAATAAGAATTGTGAAATTCCGGGGAAAAAAAAGAATTTTAAAAAAATTTCAAATGAAAATACAACAACAAAAACCAAGTATAAATTATTCAAGTGGGGTTTGGGGTAGTGTGTAAGTAAACTTTACCCCTATCCTGGGAATAGAGAGGTTGTTTCCGATAGACCCTTGGCACAAGAATTAGAGTTGTGTTTGGACATGAAGTTTTATGAGTGCTTTGAAGTAAAAATTTTAAGAAACGGCTTTTTGGATATTTTAAATTCAAAAAAATTCCGAAACTACAACTGCAAATAAAATTTAAAATTTGCATGGGCAAACACAGATTCCAAAAAAAATTTAAAAAAATCCGGAAAAAATGATCTTTTTGGGGCCAAACGGACCCTAAGTGGGCGTTTGGACATAAGAATTGTAAAATTCCAAAAAAAAAAAAGAAATTTTTTTTCAAGTGAAAATAGTATTTGAAAATTAGATTTGTGTTTAGACATTGAATATAATTTCGGGTTGTTTTTGAAGTATGTTGCTTTTTTGAGCCGAGGGTCTCCTGGAAACAGCCTCTCTACCCTTCGGGGTAGAGTTAAGGTCGGCGTACATATTACCCTCCCCAGACCCCACTTGTGGGATTATACTGGGTCGTTGTTGTTGTTGTTTTTGAAGTATTGTGAGTGATCTGAGTGAAAATTTTGAAAAAATGCTTTTTGGAGTTTTTCAAAATTTTCGAAAAATTACAAATTGGATCTTCAAGTGAAAATTAAAAATTGTATGAACAAACGCTGATTTCGAAAAAAAGTAAAAAAAATTCGGGAAAAAGGAAAATTTTTCTTATGTCCAAACGGGCTCTAAGTTAAATCAAAGAAAGAAGATTACTTTCATCAATTTACCTCTCACTTTTAGCTATAGGAAACAAATTGTACTGGAATTAAGGAAAATAGAAAGGGATTAAGAACTTTTTTAACAACCTGTGATAGTATTATAGGGCCACCTTGAGATTCATATAGCCTTTCTGCTTTCATCATATTAACAATCTTGGTAGTGAACTTTTGCATTGCAGCCTTTTTATAGTAGTAATTTAGGCATGAAAAGAAATAGAGTCAAAATTAGAAACCAATGACAATCAAAGTAATAATTACAAATTTATAAGTATTTTTTTAAAATCTAATTACCTTGAAAGGCCCATTATCTGTTCTAAAACTGATACCTGGAACATACTTGAGCCAAACAGGAAAACCCCTAAAAAATTGAAATAAATAAAGGAAATCAAGAACTTAACTTTATGCCAAAATGGGTAATTACAATTTTAGCAGATAGTATAAGAAGTTTGAGCCATATATACCCAAAATTCCATTCAGCACAAGCATAAGGTCCAACCCTGAGATGCACATAAAGTCCTGCTTGGTGTACTAGCTTAATAAACTTCACAAGATCATATCTTTCTTCAAAATAATACTGGAAAATGAAAGAAAAAGGACAGAAAATTGCATATCAGTACAAGTAAATCATGAAAATTACAGTAAAGGTCTCAACTTTTACTCACTTTGCCTTGTTCAGGCTCATGCCCATTCCAGAAAACATAGGTCTGAATCACATCTATGCCTCCTTTTTTCGCCTTCTGAATTAAATCCGGCCACATCTGTGCAATACCAAACAAGGAATTTAAAGACACCATTTTGCCAAAAGAAAATAAAAGGTCAGTCCGGTGCACTAAGCTTCCGCTACGCACGAGGTTTCGGTAAAGGCGGACTACAAGAGTCTATTATTTACTGCCTTAACCTCATTTCTGTAAGAGGCTATTTCCGCAACTCGAACCCGTGACCTACTAATTATATGGCAGCAACTTTACTTGCCAAAAGAAAATCTTGAACAAAAAATGGGACATGACTAATACAAACAAAGTGCATTGTAATACCTCAGGAGTGCTTCTTGGGTAGTGAATAGATCCAGAAATAAGAATTCTCTTTTGGCCATTTACAATGATAGAGTTGCGGTCATATGATACAGAAGCTAATCCAGAAAAAACCCAAGAACCCAATAATGTTAACAGCATCAGCAACACATTCGACATTACTAACCTTAAAATCATGTTCATTTGAATCAAGAACTCAGTCCCAAATCTCAAGCTTGTACCTTTTCAAGAAATGACCTTTATTCCCAACCTTATCCCTTCTTTTCTTGCTACACTTTATTCTATAACTAACGAAAACAGCTGTGTTTAATTAGTCAAAAAAAAATTTCTTTTTCCTTTCTTGACAGCGTTAAGAGAAGAAAAGTTCAGAGAGTGTGTGATGAAATGAGGACTTGGGACTTAGCAAAAATTTGTGCTTTTTGCAGCTGTTTATAAACAACAGAAGTACGGATTAGTTTGAAAGTGAAAGTGGGACCATTTTTTAACTGTACCACGAAAATGGGCCCCATATTTGGCTTAAAGCTCATCACTGCAACAAATTTATTATAGATCTGAATTCTGATGATATATATATATATAGAAAATCATATACTATACTATTATTCTGATGAATTGACTTAAAGATATTTATTAGGAGTAATTGATTAGTTATAATTAAATGATAACACTTATATATAGAACAGTTTTTTGTCAGGCTGAAAGTTACCTCTGCTTGCAAATTTGGCAAATAATGGGTAAATATGTATTTAGTACCAAAGTCATTTTCAAGTATATATTTTTTACAAAATAGGTTTTTTTTTTTAATTGTAAGGGAAAAGTTTTTCTTAAAAGAATTTTATCAGAGTTATGATAATGTTAGCAAATCAGATAGAGTTTTAACGAAATTTTTGAGAAAAAAGTCTCAAAAATTATAAAAATATATAAATATTTACTCGAGTTGTGATATGAAAATAGTGTTGGATATTTAGAAAGAAAATTATTTTTCCCTTGTTTCTTAAAAGCATTTTTCTAACAATATTTTCGGTGATATCTAACGCACCCGTAAATTAATTACACATTAACAGCTGTTTGACTCTGTTATTTTCTTTTTCTTTTTCTTTTTTACACTCTTTTTTGTTTGGCTCAGTTAGAAAAAGCGAATTTTAACACGGTGTTTCAAGCAGATGTACAAAGATTCTCAACTGTTCCGACCTTATTGGCCGGAGCTTTATGTTTGTTCTCGGGGCGGCTTTCTCAATCGCTTAAAACGCAAGTACAACTGTCTCTGTACAAATGGCCTCATATAATTGGACAGTGTGCTTCACGTATAGATTAAAGCGTATGATAGAAATTCTCCTAGAAAAATACGCTGTAGTTTGTGTAATTGGCCTGTCGTGTGCATGGTTTGACTAAATATTCTAAGTATAATAAAAATAAAAGATTGTTATAAAACAATAAAGAGAACGAGAGCAATATTGTACATAAAAGAGAAAGGGAATTCTTATTGAATTTTGGGATGATTTATAATGGGGTAAAGCCTCTTTATTTATAGGGAAAAAATAATTTAGCCACAAAGTAAAATTCTCTACAAGATTGACATTCACTTTAAATAAAATTCAATTCATAACACTTTCCATTGAATGTCTACTCAATAAGTAATGTGCCTCATTAAAACCTTAACTAAAATAAAACTCAATGGGAAAAATAATTCTAGAAAAGGAAAAAGAGTACACATATCTAACAATACGCCTTTTGGTTGTCTCGTTAAAAAAACATTACAAGGAAAACCCAGTGAGACAAAATCTTGTAAGGGAAAAAGAGTGCAACGCGCATTAACTCCCCCTGATGAGAGCATCATTTTACATCCTTGAGCATTCGCATCCCAATCTTGTGTATTAGCTTCTTGAAGGTTGACGTCGGTAGAGATTTTGTGAACAAATCAGTCATATTATTACTTGAACGAATCTGTGTCACATTGATATCACCATTCTTTTGAAGATCATGCGTGAAAAATAACTTTGGTGAAATGTGCTTTGTCCTATCTCCTTTTATGAATCCTCTCTTCAATTGAGTTATGCATGTTGCATTGTCTTCATACAAAATCGTGGGTAGTTTGTCATATTTCAAACCACATTTGTCTCGAATAAGATGTATTATAGACCTCAACCACACACACTCTTGACTTGCTTCATGAATAGCAATTATCTCAGCATGATTAGATGAAGTAGACACAATTGATTGCTTAGTCGATCGCCAAGATATGACAGTACCTCCACATGTAAACGCATAGCCTATTTGAGATCGAGCCTTGTGTGGATCAGATAAATACCCAGCATCAGCATAACCAACAAGATCGGAATTGCAATTATTGTCATAAAATAAGCCCATATCGGTAATTCCTTTTAGATACCGCAATATGTGTTTGATTCCATTCCAATGTCTCCTAGTAGGAGCAGAGCTATATCTTGATTATTTAAAGAAGGAATTCGAGATGAAAGATCTCGAAAAGACAAAATTATGTCTTAGTTTGCAAATTGAACATTTGGCTAACGGAATTTTTGTTCATCAATCTGGCTGCATAGAAAATGTATTGAAACGGTTTTACATGGATGGAGCACATCCATTAAGTACTCCGATGATTGTTCGATCACTTGATGTGAATAAGGATCCATTCCGACCCTAAGAAGAGAATGAAGAGCTACTTGGTCGTGAAGTACCATATCTTAGTGTAATTTGTGCACTAATGTATCTTGCTAATACTACAAGGCCTGACATAACTTTTTCAGTTAATGTCTTAGCAAGGTATAGCTCTGCTCCTACAAAGAGACATTGGAATGGAATCAAACACATATAGCGGTATCTAAAAGGGACTACCGATATGGGCTTATTTTATGGCAACATTTGCAGTCCCGATCTGGTTGGTTATGCTGATGCTGGGTATTTATCTGACCCATACAAGGCTCGGTCTCAAACAGGTTATGTATTTACATGTTGAGGCACTATCATATATTGGTGATCGACTAAGCAATCAATTGTGGCTACTTCATCTAATCATGCTGAGATAATTGTTATTCATGAAGCAAGTCGAGAGTGTGTGTGGTTGAGGTCTATAATACATCTTATTCGAGACAAATGTGGTTTGAAATGTGACAAGTTACCCACAATTTTGTATGAAAATAATGCAACATGCATAGCTCAATTGAAGGGAGGATTCATAAAAGGAGATAGGACAAAGCACATTTCACCAAAGTTATTTTTCACACATGATCTTCAAAAGAATGGTGATATCAATGTGCAACAGATTCGTTCAAATGATAATATGGCTTATTTGTTCACAAAATCTCTACCGACGTCAACCTTCAAGAAGCTAGTGTACAAGATCGGGATGCGAAGGCTCAAGGATGTGAAATGATGCTCTCATCAAGGGGAGTTTAATGCACGTTGCACCCTTTTTCCCTTACAAGGTTTTGTCCTACTGGGTTTTCCTTGCAAAGTTTTTAACGAGGCAACCAGAAGGCGTATTATTAAACATGTGTACTCTTTTTCCTTTTGTAGAATTGTTTTTCCCATTGGGTTTTATTTTAGTTAAGGTTTTAACGAGGCACATTACTTATCGAGTAGACATTCAAGGGAGAGTGTTATGAATAGAATTCTATTTAGAGTGAATCTCTATCTTGTAGAGAGTTTTACTTTGTGGCTAAGTCATTTTCCCCCCTATAAATAGAGGGGTCTTACCTCATTGTAAATCATCTCAAAATTCAATAAGAATTCTATCTCTTTCTCTGCAATATTGTTCTTCTACTTTTATTGTTTTATTACATGTTTGAACTTTGAATGGTGTAATAGTATCAAATTGATGAATATTGTATAATAGCAGCATTTACTAATTTGTAACAGAAAACCTGAAAATGTGTGGACTATTTTTTTCAGTTTTCGGATTAATGTATTTAACTTTCAAAATCTTTTGGTATTGCCAACTAACTATTTATAGGCAATATAATGGACATACACATCTTTAACAATAGGCAGTGTTTTCAATTAATTCCCACATTTTCAGGTTAATGGTTCCCCTAAAAAAAATTGTATGTCAGCTTATTGTGGGGAAGTACATGATTTATGGAATTAGAAACCTCCAAATATAGTACTAACGGCAAAGAGCAAAATATACCCCGTACTATGAGAATCGAGAAAAGATTTAAATATACCTTTTGTTATGCTTTCGGTCCAATTATACCCTTAACGTAATACTATTGGTTCATATATATCCCTCTTCCGTTAAGTTTGTCTAAGGTGAATATCCAATCCTACGTAACACTGATATTTGACGAGGTGAATGCAACATGGAATGCCACCTATTTCAGTACTCCTAATCCATATATAAAAAACTAAAATTTGAAGTATTTTTCATGGTAGTAGTAATGGTGGCAATATTGGTGGAGGGGAAGAAAATATTAGTAGTGGAAAAAAAATAGAAGGGAGGGGTAAAACGGGTTAGAGGCACTTAGGTGACAAGTCATGTAGCATCCACCTTATCAAATGTCCGTGCCACGTATGATTGAATCTTCACTTTGGACAAACTTAAAAAAAGGTATATTTGAACCAATAGTATAACGATAGGAGTATATTTTGGACTCAAAGTATAACGAGAGGTACATTTAAAACTTTTTTGATAGTACAAAGGTATATTTGGCCCTTTTATGTTGTACTAATAATAATTGAGATTATAATCACAAACTAAATTAAATAGCCTTTTCCAGTTATAACGTTCATCTCTTTCTCAATCTGCTAAACTAACTATCGTCAATTGTACTGTGCTATCTTGAATTGGAAAAATAGCCTTTAAAAGATAGTAATAAATTTTAATGTATTAGTTAAATTGACGTTTTGATGCAAGTAGCAATCGGTCACTTTTTCATTCTCGAAGTAAAAGTATTTATTTTTCTACAATCTAGCATTATCCCTTTGAATTCAAACACAACAATTAATTAATCTAGTATTACTCCTTTGAATTCAAACCCAACCAAATTTAGTTTATTATGCATTAAACAACGTCGTTCAAAACTTTATATAACGATATGTAGATTAATTTGACACAAAGAGATAAATTGAATTGTAATTAAAGCGAACAATGATAAAATAAATTCGACTTGAACAATTATAGCCTTGAAAATTGAGTCTCACTTGAACCGGAGACAATTCAAACTATATCAGACACAGAAGAACAATAGCTTACAGAAAGAACATAATATTATATTGATTTGGGATGCGTGTAACGATGTCTCTTACAAATAATCAGACCTCATTTATATAGTAGGAGAGTCCTACTTTACGCTCTGTTTGGATCATTTTTACCCATCATTTTATTATGTATTGTACTGTATTGTATGGTATTGTATTCTATCGTTTTATGAATACAACATTTGGATAGATTGTATTGTTTGTTGTTGTCAAATAACATTTTGTTGTTTGATTTTACTGTATCGTACTGTACCGTAACAGATAAGTTTACTAAAATACCCTCAATTGTTTTAAATATTATCAAGAATTACACGTAAAGCAATTAGAATTGGAATTAAAACTCAATATTATACAGCTAATTGGAGATAAAGTAATTAGAATTGGAGTTAAAAATCAAAGCAGAAGAAAGAACAAAACAAAAAGAAGGCAAAACTTATACTTGATGTTGGAGTTGGAAGAGGCGGAAGGAAAAACGGAATGAAGACGCAGGTTATAGGTTAGGAGATTTGGATTAAAATAACAAAAAAGTAAATACTAAAATAGAATTATAAAGTAATAAGTTAGGATATAATTGGAAAGAAAAATAGGAAACAATCCCACCACACCAAATCGATTGTTTTAAAAAATGAAACTTTTCATTGTTACGGAACAATGGATTTAACAATACAATACAACCAATTTTAACTAAACAATCAAAATAAACATTATTTTGGGATAACAATACGATACGATACAATGAGAAACAGCCATCCAAACAAGTTGTTAGGTACAATTCTATAAAAGGTAAAAATTCCATGATTTGCTAATTAGTCGGTTTCTCATTGATACATGCCGCGATTCCTGCCGTGATACCCGACCGGTTATAGATATTGCGTCTTTCGTTATTCGGTCTGGCAATGTTTCCCTCGAGCTCATTCGGGGCCAGGGTCGATTCCGGGGTCATGGACTCGATATTCTCAAGGACGGACATTCTGATCTCGTATCTTGGTTCGGTGAAATCCGGGGTCGATCTTCAACCCATCACGTTTCAATCTGATCTGTCATGCAATAGACGAGCCCAATTTCGACCGTTATACAACTTTAAAAAATTCGAATTCGATAAACGTAAAAATACTATTAGTTGTTATATAATTATGTTAATTATGAAAAGTGGGGTGGGGAGAGAGACCATTTCTATGTGTGTGTGCAGTCAAACGTGTAGTAGCAGATTGAACTTTATGTATTAGAGATTGGAATTTTATACTAATCTATTTGATTTATGGGGTTTGAAAAATATTTTTATTTGTTTAGTAAATTTATAAATTCATACACGGGTTCAAAATTTATGTACGTAGTACCATAAATTCTCAGCTAACTCCCATCCTCCTCTCCTTCCCCGAACCAACTGTTGGGTTTTTTAAGTTTATTTTAGTTTAAAAGAGGTGAATATAAAACGAAAGGAAAATGAAATATTTGAGTTTTTCTTTTTGACAAAAGGATGTTGTCCCATATAGGAGGAGGAAAA
Source organism: Nicotiana tabacum (assembly GCF_000715075.1). Lineage (NCBI taxonomy): Eukaryota > Viridiplantae > Streptophyta > Magnoliopsida > Solanales > Solanaceae > Nicotiana > Nicotiana tabacum. Next base: position 5,431,773 of record NC_134087.1, read on the forward strand.
GTCTTTTGATGGGTATATATACAATTGCCCTTTTTCTAGCTCTTAAAGAGTTGAGAAGAAGGCAAGCCTCGCGCTGTCATCGCTCGGCTCGGCTTTGGCTTCGGTCAAATAATTGATTGATTAATTTTTAGAACCAAATTTATTTGTTAATATTAAGATTAACGTAATATTATTTAATCCAAATTAGCCATTTTTGTAATGAAAAATTAATTTTCCTCCGCTTTTTGAATTCCCGTTTTATTTTGCGTAAATAGCCATTTACGCAATAGCCGTTTTATGTGAACAATCATGAGACCTTCTGAAGAGTTGCAACATGTTGGGTATAAATAGCAGACAATTTCCTTAGATTTTCCATACGAAATCTCTGAATTCTCCTCTTTCTTTCTGCATTGTTTTCTTACAAAACAAACAACGTAAGTGTGATTTGCTGCCGCCATTTGTGTTCGTTAAAACACTGAGATTGGAAGTACCGTTGCACTAGTGTGTAATCCGTTCTATCCTGGAAGGAAATAATCCACAACCTCGGGTACTAGGAGGGGATTAAGTTCCTTAAGGAAATACCTTCGAATTCAATAAACTCAAATTAAATTCTGTTTCTTCTATGTTTTTGTCTATACATTATTTTTCTTTCTCCAGAATTAGTTTACATATACAGTTTATTACCACCAACTCACCTTGTATAATACTGAATTTATTTTTTCTTCAACATATTATATGTTTCATTGCGATTTTTGGGAAAGAATTTATTTATTCACTTGAAGATTGAGACGAAAAATGAATTAACAATAATAATAATAATAATATTAATATGTTAATATTATAGTATCCGTAAACAGTCCCTTTGAGTTGTCCTCAACGATCAACTGAACATCTCAAAAATGTTAATGACCAAATAGATACTTTTTGCTAAGTAGAAACGCGTCTCTTAAACCCCTTATGTTGATATCACAAAATTTGTGTGTTACACTCGGATTGGAGCGCGTGAAACTCTTTAAAATTACGTTTATCCTTTTTTTTTTGAAAATTAATGTAGACCCCACCTCCTTCTTCTCCAATTTTTTCCTCCACCATTCGATGAGCACCAGACCTTTCTCTCCACCTTCCCCTTTCATGCCATAAAGCCACCAGGTATCGCCGCCGGCGGGCTTATCACTCGAACCATTTTCGGAATTATACAGGGAAGGCATTTTTTTTTTTTTTTTTTTACTTTTCTTTGTTTCATAGAAATCCATAAAGAAACTTAAAGGGGTTATTTATAGCATGCAGTTGATCGTTGAGGACAACTTAAAGGGGTTATTTATGTATTTTGCCTAATAAAATTAACAATGATAATAATATTATAGTATCCGTTATTTGGTCGGATCATGTGAATTAAAAATATTTTCATGTAGCTTCTGAGAGCTAGGCGTCAATCAGATTGACAGATTGTCCAAAGTGGTTGGTCAAAATGTTAGTATTATAATTTTTCGTCTGCATGCTTCTAATTAGCCATGCGAACAAGTATGAGTCAACTTAATTGAACGAAGAAAAGCTATAAAATTCATATAAACAACTGACATACAGCTAACGAAGATGAGACCATGTGGCACCATTCACAAAATAATAATCACATTTTATTGTTTTTTTGTCAATATTTCCATTTTAATTTATTGTTCAGTTATGCAATTTTGTTATTGACATATGTATTGCTGTAAAATTAATAAAACAATAAACTTTCTGAAAAAACAGAAACAGAATGTTAGTAGAAATAATTTTGAAAACAGTATGGTATCTTCAAAACGTTTTCTGAAAAATAGTAAAGGAACAAATCGAGCTCACTGAATACACAGTGTGTCCTTAAGGAAATTATTCCCCTCAAGTACCCGAGGTTCTGGAATATATCTTCCCATGATAGAACGATTTAACTCACCAGCGTATCAGTACCAAAAATGCAGATGAACAACGAACCACTCAAAGACTGTAAAACACACTAGAATTTTTGTGCAGAAGAAGAAGAAGATAATCAGAAAAATTTGTGAGTAAATATTCTTGGATTTGAAGGAATAGTTATAGCCAATTTGGTATTGTTTCTGAAAAGGTTTGCAACCTTTCATAACAGCCATAGTTGTTGGAACAGGTTTGACACTGTTTCAGAACAGCCATAGCTATTGAAAATATTGCGGGAAAATTAAAACGGAATTTAAAATAATCCGGGAAAGAAAACGGGCCGAACTGGACCGGGCCGTGGGTCATGGGTTATTCCGGATTGAATTTACGTTAATTAATTTAATTAATTATTTGAAAAAAATTGTCCAAAAAGATTAATCAATCAATCTTTGACCAAATCCGAAGCCGAAGCCGAGCGAGCGAGCGACGGCGGCGGCACGAGGCTTGCCTTCTTCTTAACTCTTTAAGAGCTAAAAGATGAGCTTCTCTATATATACACAAAGATTTTCTTTCCTTATACCAATGAGGGACAAAGTGCATTAGTAAAGTGAACTCATTCAAAAATTTCACTTCCCTCCATTTCTTTTCCCATCATTTTTCATTCACACCTCTTTTGTTATTAATAACAAAATTTAACAATCTCCCATATGAATGGGGAATGGCTATAAACTTAAAGGAATGCACAGACGTGTGTGTGTTTTACATGCAAGGATTAATTGCATCTAGACAAGTAGGTTTCCCTTTGAACTTTTCGTAGTGAACTTATATCGGATATACTCGGTCAATCGGTAGATTTGATATCTTTGAACCGTCGAGCTTTGTTGTAAATCTAGACAACATAAGTCACACAATCAATCCTTAGCCATCTATGGTTCTCACGGCTGTGTTCGTTTCAGCCATGAACACCGCTCTGGTTTCATGAATTCTTAGAAAATGGGCCTTTACTTTCATTCCTCTTGAAGCGGCTTACACTTCACACTCACATAGGTGATTCCTAAACGTGTAATCCTAAAGACACACTATCTGATCATATCTTGCCAAACTTAGCAAATCATTAAAAAGCTTTAAGCTTTATTGACTCATCAAAAAGCCTTAATGTTTTACCTCATTTTTGAACATTGTCTTCATCACGAGAATGGGTTGAGTTATTTGACAATGTTGAACCGTCATTCATAACTTTGTTTGATCTCTTTGAACCTAGCTCTTGGGATCTCCAGTCTGCTAGGTAGAGTTACCGCTATGATGACTTGTCTTAGGTCTTTAATCCCATTCCCTTTGATGATCTTTCAACTGCCTCTCTAGATAGGCCTTTTGTAAGTGGATCCGACACGTTATCTCTTGACTTTACGTAGTCAATTGTGATAACACCACTAGAGAGTAGTTTCCTAATGGTATTGTGTCTCCGTCTAATATGATGAGATTTGCCGTTATACATAACGCTCCCTGCCCTACCTATTGCCGCTTGACTATCACAATGTATACAAATAGGTGCCAAAGGTTTGGGACAAAATGAAATATCTTCCAAGAAATTCCGGAGCCATTCAGCTTCTTCATCGGCCTTATCTAAAGCTATGAATTCAGAGTCCATTGTAGAACGGGCAATGCACGTTTGTTTGGATGATTTCCAAGACACTTCTCCACCTCCAATTGTGAAAATATATCCATTTGTGGATTTAACTTCAGATGATCCGATGATCCAATTTGCATCACTATATCCCCCGATCACGGAAGGATATTTGTTATAATGCAAAACATAATTTTGGGTATGTTTCAGATATCCCAAAACTCGTTTCATTGCCATCCAATGTATTTGATTGGGATTACTTGTAAACCGACTCAGTTTGCTAATAGCACATGCTATATCTGGTCGCGTACAATTCATGGTATACATCAAACTTCCCAATACTCTTGCATAATCCAGTTGTGAATCACTTTCACCTTCATTCTTTTGAAGTGCATAACTCACGTCAATTGGAGTCTTGGCAATTTTGAAATCCAAATACTTGAACCTCTCAAGTACCTTTTCAATATAGTGAGACTGTGATAATGTAGACCTTATGGATTCTTGTGAATTCTGATTCCTAAGATCACATCAGCAACTTCTAAGTCTTTCATGTCGAATTTGCTAGCCAACATGCGTTTTGTAGCATTTATATCTGTCATACTTTTGCTCATTATCAACATGTCATCAACATATAAACAAACAATGACTTCACAACCTGGAGTGTTTTTAATGTAAACACATTTGTCACACTCGTTGATTTTAAATCCATTTGCCAACATTGTTTGGTCAAATTTTGCATGCCATTGTTTGGGTGTTTGTTTAAGTCCATAAAGTGACTTAACAAGTTTGCACACTTTCTTTTTTTTTTTTAATAGGATCCACAAAACCCTCAGGTTGTTCCATGTAAATCTCTTCCTCCAATTCTCCATTTAAGAAAGCTGTTTTAACATCCATTTGATGGATTTCAAGATCATACACGGCCGCTAATGCCACTAACACCCTAATAGATGTTATCCTTGTTACTGGCGAGTAAGTGTCAAAGTAATATAGACCTTCCTTTTGTCTATAACCTTGGACAACAAGTCTTGCCTTATATTTGTCAATAGTGCCATCAACTTTAATTTTTCGTTTAAAGATTCATTTCGAACTTAAAGGCTTATTTCCCGGAGGAAGATCAACCAATTCCCATGTATGGTTATCCAAAATTGATTGAAGATCACTATTGACTGCCTCTTTCTAAAACGCTAAATCAGAAGACGACATAGCTGCTTTAAAAGTTTGAGGCTCATTTTTAAGCAAAAATGTCACAAAATCTGGTCAAAAAGAAGTAGATGTTCTTTGATGTTTACTACGCCTTGGATCTTCTATACTTGGAGTATTTTACTTTGGTTCTTCCCGAGGTCGTTTAGGTCTTTCACTTAACGACTCACATTCAGTTTTATACGGATAAATGCTTTCAAAGAATTCAGCATTATCTGATTCTATTACCGTATTAACATGAATCTCGGGATTATCAGATTTATGAACCAAAAACTGACATGCTTTACTGTTTATAGCACATCCAATGAAAACGCAATCTACTATTTTTGGTCCGATTTTAACCCTTTTAGGTAAAGAAACTTGTACCTTTGCTAGACACCCCCACTCTTTGAAATATTTTAAATTGGGTTTTCTTACTTTTCATTTTTTATATGGAATAGATTGTGTTTTATTGTGGGGTACTCTGTTGAGTATTCGGTTAGCTGTAAGGATAGCTTCCCTCACAAACTCTGCAGTAATCAGGAACTTATTAATAAAGAATTCATCATTTCTTTTAGTGTCCGATTTTTTCTTTCCGCAATTACGTTGGATTGAGGTGTGTAAGGTGCAGTAGTTTGATGAATAATTCCATATTCCGAACATATTTCTGCAAATGGAGATTCATATTCTCCACATCTATCACTTCTAATCATTTTGATCTTTTTATTCAATTGATTCTCTACTTCATTCTTGTATTGCTTAAATGGTTCAATTGCTTCATCCTTACTATTAAGCAAATAAACATAACAATATCGAGTGCAATCGTCAATAAAAGTAATAAAATACTTTTTCCCACCTCGAGATGGTGTCGACTTCATATTGCAAATGTTAGTATGAATTAAGTCTAAAGGATTTGAATTCCTTTCAACAGACTTATAAGGATGTTTTACAAACTTAGATTCAACACATATTTGACATTTCAATTTATTACACTCGAATTTAGGCAATACTTCTAAATTAATTAACTTCTGCAAGGTTTTATAATTGACATATCCTAAACGAATATACCATAATTATTTGACTCCAATAAATAAGAAGAAGCTGAAATTTTATTTATACTGTCAACAACCATTACATTGAGTTTGAAAAAGCCCTCCATGAGGTAGCCTTTTCCAACATACATTTCATTCTTGCTTACAACAACTTTATCAGAAACACATACACATTTGAATCCATTCTTTACGGGTAAAAAAGTAGAAACTAAATTCTTCCTAATAGTAGGAACATGAAGAACGTTGTTGAGCGGTAACACCTTGCCGAAAGTCATCTTCAGGAATATCTTCCCATAACCTTCAATCTTTGTTGTTGCATTATTTCCCATGGAAATCTCTTCTTCGGGACCAGCAGTAGAGTAAGTCGCAAATGCTTCTTTGACAGTACAAACATGTCGAGTGACTCCAGAGTCAATCCACCACTCCTTCGGATTTTCAACTAGGTTGCATTCCGAAAGCATTGCACAGAGATCATCAATGTCATTATTCTTCTCCACTATGTTGGCTTGTCCTTTCTTTTTATTTCTTTTCGGGAGACGACAATCAAAGCTTTTGTGACCAACTTTTCCACAATTGTAATAGTTGTCCTTGAATTTCTTTTTGTTCTGCTCCTTTGTCTATCCAGAAGACCTCTTCCTCTTCTTACTCTTTGGAGCAGTCTCCTCAACGATATTAGCTACTATGATCGTTGAATTTCCACGAGACTTTTTCTCGGCTATTTTGTTGTCTTCCTCAATCTTTAGACGTATCACAAGATCTTCCAACTTCATTTCTTTGCGTTTGTGCTTAAGATAGTTCTTGAAATCTTTCCACGAAGGAGGCAATTTTTCAATCATTTCAGCTACTTGAAATACTTCATTCACGACCATGCCTTCAGCAATAAGGTCGTGGAAAATAAGTTGAAGCTCCTGAACTTGGGTTCCCACAGTTTTGTTGTCTATCATTTTATAGTCTAGAACCTTGGCAACCACGAATTTCTTCAAGAATGCATCTTCCGTCTTGTACTTTTTCTCAAGTGCATCCCATAATTCTTTCGAAGTATTCATCGCGCTGTACACATTGTACAAGTCATCCTCTAAATCGCTTAAGATATAGCCTTTGCAAAGAAAACCTGCATGCTTCCACGCCTCAACTATCATGAACTTCTCATTATCTGGCATGTTCGCAATAGGTACTTGAGACTCTTCACTAGTTAATTTCTGCATACCAAGTGTGGTAAGCCAGAAGAACACCCTTTGCTACCATCCTTTGAAGTTGACTCCAAAAAATTTCCTCGGTTTCTCGGCCGGAGGAACAACAGTGCGACTTGACGAGGCTATCGTCGTTGCAGCAACAGTCGCAGAAGAATTTTCGTTATTAATTGTCATTTCTCACTGTCAACAATAGAAGAGTTTAATTAATGGCAAAAATAAGAATGGTAAACAATACTATAATCAGTAAGCAGTACGTAAAAATTGAAGTTTTTATATACTGTTACACAGAAAACTATGAAGCTTTTATGTTCTTCAAATCGTTTTCTGAATTTCAATATTCTGATGAAGTTTTTATATTTTCAAATCAGAATAGTAAAATTCAGACGGAGTAGAAAACCACAAAGGTTTTAATCTCCACAAACAGAATACAGAATATAATAAAATAATTTCCTTAAGATTGTTATTGACATCTGTATTGCTGTAAAATTAATAAAACAATAAACTTTCTAGAAAAACAGAAACAGAAAGTTAGTAGAAATAATTCTGAAAACAGTATTTTATCTTCAAAACGTTTTCTGAAAAATAGTATAGGAACAAATCGAGCCCACTGAATACACAGTGTGTCCTTAAGGAAATTTTTTCCATCAAGTACCCGAGATTCTGGTATATATCCTCCTAGTATAAAACGATTTAACTCACCAGCGTATTGGTACCAAAACACAGATGAACATCGAAGCACTCGAAGGCTGTAAAACACAGGGGAATTTTTGTGCAGAAGAAGAAGATAATCAGAAAATCTCGTGAGTAAATATTCTGGGATTTGAAGGAATATTTATAGCTAATTTGGTACTGTTTCTGGAAAGGTTTGCAACCTTTCAGAACAACCATAGCTGTTGGAACAGGTTTGACACTATTTCAGAATAGCCATAGCTGTTGAAATATTGCGAAAAAATTAAAATGAATTTAAAATAATTCGGGAAAGAAAACGGGCCTGACCGGACCGAGTCGCGGGTCATGGGTTATTCCGGATTGAATTTTCATTAATTAATTTAATTAATCAATTGAATATTTGAAAAGAATTTTGTCCAAAAAAATTAATCAATCAATCGTTGACCGAAGGCGAAGCCAAACCGAGCTAGCGACGACGACGGCGCGAGGCTTGCCTTCTTCTTAACTCTTTAAGAGCTAAAAGATGAGCTTAACTGCCTGATTGTATACGTGTCCTAGAACTATTCATTCAGTCTGAGAAAGAATCATACTAGAATATAGTATGCTTTTTTAGAACCTTTTTTAAAAATACTTTTAGTTGTAATTTACTGTACTGTTTTACATTTAATAAATACGTATTATCAACTTCGTTAAAAAATCGATCTTTAATTGTCATTGTAAATTAAAAGAATAATGTAAATTGACTAAGTTCAGAAACTCAATCAGCCAAATGGTCTTGTCCAATGGCGAAGCCAAGAATTTTCTCAAGAGTTACAAACTTAAAAGAAATGAGAAATTCACCGATAAAAGGTGTAATATATGTTATGTATCTCTAAAATTTCACATTTTATCTATATATGTAGTGTAATTTTTCGAAAAGAATAATCAATTAACCAGTAGATTTTTTTTTTGGAGAAAAGCGAACAACCAGTAAATATTACTGGTTTTGCAATTGTGTTTTGATATGCATTTCACTTAAAAAAATATTATATTTTTATGATTGGAGAAAAAAGTTAATATAGAAGGTAGATGAAATTGATCGACATATCATACATTGCATTCTGACTCAAACTATATATGTATAATTGAAATTCTTTAACATGTGTATTTTTACTAAATTCAACCTCATTAGTACAAAAAAAAAAATTGTAATGGTGCTCGATTCAACTAAGTTAAAATCCCATGCCCACAAATATAACGGAATCAAGCTATAAATTTAAAGAAAAGTTAAAATATGAATTTGAGTAAAAGAAACCTGAGTATTGATTCACAATAGATTATAGATAGCCCAAACAAATGAATTTAAAAGACATCCAAATTATTTGTAAAATTAGCACGGGATGGTCAGTTTTCGGATTGGTCATTCAAAAATAGCCAGCGTTTGTCAAGTTATTGAAAAATAGCCAATATTTTGCTGCAACAAAGACCGGTCCAACATAAAATACTAGAGTTTGGTGCACCGGTGTATGAACTTCCAGCATATTATGTTGGAACTCCAACACACGGAAAGTTCCAGCATAATATACTGGAGATTCGAGCACTTGTGTATAAACTTCCAGTATATTATACTTGACTGGTATACTTTGCTGGAACTCCAGTATATTATGCTAGAGTTCTAGTGTACTTATGCTGGAACTCCATTATATTATGCTGGAGTTCCAGTATACTTATCCTGGAACTCCAGTATAATATGTTGGAGTTCAAGTATACTTTTGTTGGAACTCCAGCATAATATACTGGGTTTTGAACAGTGTTTTCTCTCAGATTTATATTTACATGAAAAGTGGCTAAATTTCGATTACTTTTGAAAGCGTGACTATTTTTGAATGACCACTTATAAATCTGGTTAATTTTGAATTTCTCCCATATTATCTTCACTTTCTTATTTTCATAAATTAAATAATACACTTATTATCGGAAATAAGTTCTACATGTCAAAGCCATAGACAACAAAAGTTGTCGATCGTTAGCACATTACCTCAACCCCATTCCGCCAATCACTGCAATTACGATATCTGCTTTTCTTATACCAAAACAAGATTATATATTTCTAAGTATCTTTCCCAACAACGAAAATGAATGTAACTATGTAGTGGAATGATTTTTACCTAGCTATACTGTAATAGAAATTTTTATTTAGATTTCTTATAAATTACTTTATAAATTTATATTTACAAGTTATACACAAAATCATAAAAAATAATAATTTTAGATCCTTTAATTTTAGCGTGTCAGTTACACGACATACACTGCCCATTTCCAATAACCCTCCCCTACATTTAAGATTTTTTTCTCTCTTTCTTAATAATCACCCAAAATCTCTCTTTTATTTTTAAACCCCCTCCCCTCCAAATTTTCAATTATTTTCCCTTTCCAAAGATTTTCAAACCCAATTTCTCTCTTTCTTACTTATCACCCAAAATCTCTATTTTTTATTGATACAATACAGACGAAATTCGGAATATTGCTCTAGAATCAAGCCGTGGGTAAGTTTTGAATATTGTTTTCTTTCTTTCTAAAATCTTTATTGTATGTGATTTGTATATGATACATCAATACCCAAAGCAATACTCGATACAATATTAATACAAATAATACGATTATATTAGATTGTATTGTAGAGTTATGATTGAAACTTGAAGAAGATGAAGATTTTAATTATATTATATCATAATTTTTCAGGAATGTATTGCAATTGTATTTGTATATGTATCATAATTGTTGTAGGAATTATATTACAAATGTATGATAATTGTATATTCATTGTATATTATTACAAGCAGTTGTGAATTCGTGACGAATTTGATAGTTTGTATCACAAATATACGATAATTGTATCAGAAATTATTTTGGATATTATTGTACCATATACAAGTTAGATACAATTGTGATACAAGTATGATACAATTTTGTTTTAAGATTGATGTATTTGATACAATTCAAATATAATTATGATACACTTATCATACAATTCCTAAATATTTCTTCATTTTCAGCGTTGTCCAGTCTTCCAGCAAAAGAACGATATAATAGATGATTTTTAATAATATAAAGTTGTCAAGAATGGAGGGAAGAGAGAAGATGGACATTCTTGTCGTAGATTAAGGGATTTTGATGTAAAAAAAAGAGACAGAAAAGGAAAGGAAAAAAATAATGTAATTGAATCTCTTAATTGAAGGCACTAATAATGGGGTGAGAGTCTTTTTTAAAGAGAAATATATACAATTTGTAAGAAAAATCTAAATACTTATTAAAAACTACAAAACACAAAAACCAAAGGTAAATAAATTTTTAATATAGTATAAATAAATAAAATTCCCAAATATGTTTTGATTTCGGTATAATCAAAGGCCAAGACATTTTCCGCAACTCTGTAGATTGCAAAATCTCACATGTTATCTCCACCATTTATTCCAAAATGAAACAGTTAACCATGAAACCAGGGGCGGATCCAGCCTATTGAAGGTGGGTTCCCGTGAACCCAGTAGCTTTTGCATATATCTTGTATATGTATTAAGAAAACTCATTAAATATTCACAAATATTTGATTGTGAACTCAGTTACTTATTGTATATTTACTTAAGATCGTTATAGGAACCCATAAGTTTTAAATCATGGATCCGCTTGAGACTAAACTTTTCCAAATTAATCAGCGCTAAACAAGTCAACAAAAGTCATAGATTAATGCTGTAATATTGAATTGGCGGCCTAACAATTGAAAAAAGGATTGTGTCAATTTCAGCAATTAGACGAGAAAAGAGACGACGCAACGTTGGTCACGTGTGCATGCCATTAAACTTTAATTTGAATAAATAAAAGCACCGGCTCTAGTTGAAATGTTCCTTTCATGCTTAAAGTTTCAACAAACATAAATTATGCAAATAGTCTTCATTTCGTCCCTAAAAAAAAACAATGATTTCTCATTTGCTTCTTTTGGTCCAATCGGAACAAAATGCATTCTAAACTTCGTCACTTATAACTTTACCATTCATATTATTAATCTTTAATCTAAATCGTAACTAAGCTTGTACGTGAATTTCGGTCCGGAACTAGGGGTGTACGTAGATCGAGTTGGTTCGGTTTTTATCAAAACCAAGTTAAACCGATTATATCGATTTGGATTGGTTCGGTTTTGTCGGGTTTTCGGGTCTTTTTGTTACATGAATATTATTTCAATCTTACTTTGTTAAAATTATAGATAAAACTTCGATAAATGAATATGTGTTTAGTAAATATGGAAAAAAATTGACAAACATATGATCTATTAAAATATTCTAATTGGAGAATTATTTTAGTAATACATGATAGTTATTTTTTTAGTCGTCTAACAATAATTTTTCGTTAATTTACGCTTTCAAGGTTAATACATGAGAAGATCCCAAATATTTTTACATTTTCTAAAGAAAATTCACTATAAAGTCTTAAAAATATAAATAAAATTTATATATTTATATGTCGGTTTGGTTCAAATTTTTTAACTCAATACCAAACCAAGTCAAACCAAACCTAGTCGGGGTTTTTAATCGATTTGGTTTGGTTTTTCGGTTTGGTGCGATTTTCCGGTTCGGTTTGAACACCCCTATCTGGAACTATAGAAGTTCTAAAGCTTTATGCATATATAAATGTATATAAATTGTTAAAAAGACTTGGGATAGTCATTTTTATGAATGGTTACTGAAAAATAGCGAGGGCTTGTGAAGTTATTGAAAAGTAGTCATTATTTATGACGAAAATAAAATCTGGACAAAAGTACCCTAGCTGAAACACGAAAAGTTTCAGCATAATATGCTGAATTATGAAACTTTTGCGTATAAAATTTCAGTATATTATATTGTAAAGTTAAGAATATCGTAAATCTGGCTATTTCTGATTTTGCTCATATAAAGAGAAATTTTCATAAAGCACTATCTTTTAGTAGTAATTAGTCGTCTATAGATACCATTTGCTATATTACGGAATATAGATACATTTTCTGTGGTTATAAGATGTATTTGATGTATTTAAGCTATTGTATTCATGAATACAGTAGCAAAAATAGGCGTGAATCAAGGAAGTACAGCTAATCAGTTGTTGTATTCGAGTGTATTCCACTGTATTCATGGAGTGAAATATGGGATTACAGCTGGACAGATTATTGTATTCGAATGTATTCACAGCGTGAAATAGGGGATTACACTGTTTTTAAAACGGAAAGTGAATCAATTAACATAATACACTCCTAATATGACTCAACAAACTCAATTATAACACACAAATTTTGTATTTTTTAGTTATAAAAAAGATTCTCAACCGCAAAATACAATGAAGTAGATAGAATACAGAGGGATACATTGAAATACAATGAGAAAAAAGACATTAGATATAATGAAATACATAAAATACAACGAGATACATTGAATTACAATGAAAAAGATAGTGAATACAATGAAATACATAGAAATATAGCGAGATACATTGAAATGTTCTTTAAAAAAGGTAACAAAATCTTCAAATTGCTTAACCCCAAACTTCAGACGAACTATTTTAGTCGGCAATTTTCCGACGACCCATCGGATTCCGATCATGATTCCATAAGCAGCGATGAGAGAAAATTCCAAATTAATAAGGCCTACGGTCCACATGAACTCGGCAGAGTCGTATAGAGGTGCCTCTGTCTCTGCCGCTTGAGAATTGTTTGTGCAGCCTTGCAAAGTCGCAGAAAATAGTTTTAGGGCCTTTTTGGCAATGCCTAAGAACTAAAGCTGAAGGCAAATAAAAAAGTAAATTACCCTCTCCAACTGCAATAAATAGCTAATCGTAAGCATAAACTAAGTCCCCTAACCTCAACTGCCCAAAAATCAGCCATAAGAAAGAGGAAAATAAAGAATAAGAAAAAACAAAGAAACTCAATGACATTACCTAGCTCTAGCTTCGAGGATGACGATGAGGAACAAGGACATAAGGGTTAAAAATTGGTATTTTGTGGTGTAATATGCCTGCTCTGTCGTTGGAAAAAATCGGCAAAGTATTGCCCTTCTCCGGGCTGTGTTTCTGCTTTAGAGTCCTTGTCGCCAGATCGGAAATTTTAATGGGATGGGGGAAGAGAATGAGATGTATCAAAGTAGAGAGAAAGAAAATAGTGATACTGATTAGTGTATTTAATGACTTAGGGCTAGAAAGTAACCAAAATTAAATATTTTGCTATAAAACTTAAAAGGTATTTATAAAATATATATTTTTTAAATGGTATTTATTTAAAAACTCCTTATATTTTGTAGGCCAACTCCCCTCTGCCCAACTCTAAGGATTGAACGTGTGTGTCATTATCAGATACTAGATGGTAAGCAGTAGTTATCATCTTTAACATGACCTGTTGGGTTATTGAATAAGTGGGCCTCTTCGACTTTTCATTTATTGGAGCCATCCACCCTACCTTTAAACTAAAAATAGTTGGTGAATATATATATATATATATATATATATATATATATATAGTTTATATATTACATGTGTATAATATAATTGTTTATATATTACATGTGTATAATTGTGTACAATCAATGTATAATCTGTATACATGGCTAGAAAAAGTAAATAATTAATATGCCGGCTATTTGTGTAAAGATCCCTCCATGATATTGGAGCTTAGATGACTTTTGGGCCCAATTGTTGGGCTTCTGCATAGGAACCTTTTTTTAGGTTTTTGGGAGAAATTGAAAAATAGCCAGATTTATAAGTAGTCATTCAAAAATAGCCATAATTTCAAAAGTAATTAAATTTAGCCACTTTTCATGTAAAGATAAATTTGAACGAAAATACTGTTCAAAATCTGAAAAATACTCTAGTATAATATACTGGAACTTTCCGCGTATTGGAGTTCCAGTATAATATGCTGGAAGTTCATACACATGCGCACCGATCTCCAGTATATTATGCTGGAACTTTCCGTGTTGCAGCAAAATAGTGGCTATTTTTCAATGACTTTGCAAACGCTGACTATTTTTGAATGACCAGTCCGAAAATTAGCTAGCACGTGCTATTTTTACTATTTTTTTGGCTAAATGAAAGGAACTTAAATTAAACACAGAAATTAAGGAGGTTCATTTCGCAAAAAAAAAAAAAAAAACTAATCATGATGACTCAATACCATATAATCTTTGCAGAAAATGCAAATAAGCAAGTAAAGGAAGGTAATGCCATAAAATAATTTTAATTTCAACTAATTCACGGGAGGTCTAGATAAGATTGCGTGTCAGTGTCACCATGTTCGTCTCAACGGTAAATGTGTTGCATATATTATAACTTAACATAATAATTGGTTCCGAAAAAAACTCGACTTTTATAGTAAATTGCTACTATATGGATACCGTTATAACGAGGTATGATTGTATTTGTCAAAAAGACCTCACACCCCACCAGATTTCTGCACGTAAATTTGCAAAAGAAGCATCTAGAAAACCGGTCAAATGTAGATTTAGTGAATAAAAAATAGAATAAAAAAATCATTAACTTAATTAAATCAAGCTAAGAAGGACACGGGAAATAAATGTAAGCATATTGGGAAAATACAGAAGAAGAAAATAACTAGAAACACAAGAAAGGCTATTTCGTAATTTAGGTCTTTAGTGCGCACTCTGCACTTTGATAATAAATTTATTAGTATTAGAAATATCCATTAATTACGCTTCTTGATATGTTACCAATGATAAACCTTTAAAATAATTTTAGGCTTCATAAAATATTCAATCCAACTAATTATTGTTGCATAATTTTTATGTTTATGATTGGTTTTTAAACATTTTAACTCATCTCATTCACACAAAAAAAGAAATGCTAACTTAATATATACTCCCACTATTTCAATTCTATGTGAAAATATTTATTTTAGTATATTTCAAATATACTAATACTTATAAAATTTTGGAAACACATTACTTTATGACGATAGTATTTTTTTAAAAATATTTCTTTCTTTAACACGTGCTTATTGAAAGCTAATTTATCATCATAAATTGAACGTGGTAAAGGAGTTGGAGAGGGGTACGTTTAATGGTTTCAGTATTTCTTCATTGGCATGCTTATACTTTTTCAAACTCCAAGCGAGCCTGCATAATATTTCTGTTAGAGCTTTGGTTTAGAAGCAATGATATGGTCATTGCATGGATGTTGAGCGGGTTGGATAGGGAAATGACAGATAGTGGATTTGCAATGAAGTTATAGTTAGCGGGTGAAGAAACTATGCACCAATTTGAAGAGAATAAAAACTAACCTTGTAAACCCTGAAGCCCCCATTGAGAGAGGGCTCTAGTAGGTCAAACCCAAATGTGCGAATGCACATCAGGGTGACATTAGTGTCACCAGCGGTAAGGACCTTGCCAAGACCAACAAGATCCACCCATCCCTTGATGCCACACAATTTGCACAATATTAAAAGTAAAAAATATAAATCAAAATAAGCTAAAAACTCTTCATTTCTTATGTACTAAGGCAACAGGGCTTCAGAAAACTTACTGTGTACACCATGTTGCAGGAATCTCCTGTGGGCAACTTGTGATCTTTTAAGCCTAGCTTCGTAGCAAACTTGCTCTCTTCTTTGCAACTTTGGTAGCGTACCTGCAAAACAGATCATGATTAAGTACATACTTTCAAAAGAATACTTAAATCGTCAAATACATAAACGACACTTAACTTGGCACTTATTTTCAGTTAGACATCTTAACTTGATGTCTAACCTATTGAGCACTTATCGGTGTAAATGAAAATTAGTGCCATGTAAGGGTTCATCCAAGTTGTTTGGCATACTTAAACTAAATTGAATGAAGTCATACCTTAAAGTAGTAAGAAACAGTCTTGTCATTTGGACCATCTAGAGGCTCCAACCGGTCAATGTTATGTAGGCTCGCTTGGAGTTTGAAAAAATATAATCTTTCCATCCTATCAAACGAAGGAACGGAAAAACAATTAAACGTATAAGAGCATTTTCAATTTTTAGATAGTATAGCCATAGGTAATAAGCTGGGTTGGTGGGCCCAAATAGCTTTATGCTAGCTTTTTCCTAAATGTAATGGAAGGTTATACATGATGGATTTTGTGAATGATTTATACTATTATGAACACTTTGAGAATAGTTAATTGCTTTTCATAATTGTGATACATGAAAAAATATATTGGGTGCAGAGGACACTAAGGACTTTCTTCCATAAATAGCTATCTATGAGAATGAGATGCATCTTAAATAAGTACAGCTAACAAAGACACTTTGCCAAAAATAATTAAAAAAACTTCCATTGGAGGCCATTGCACGTTAAAGCCCAATAGAACAAAATTTAGCCACTTTTCATGTAAAGATAAATTTGAACTAAAACACTGTTCAAAATCCGAAAAATATTCCAGCATAATATACTGGAGTTCGAATTTTTTACATGTGAACTTCCAGCAAAATATACTGGAGTTCCAGCATAATATACTAGACCAACATAATGTACTGAAAGTTCATACATAGTGCTCCAATATCTAGAGGGTGTTTGGATTGACTTATTTTAAGTGCTTATTTTTTAGTTTGTGTGGTGTTTGACAATGATAAAAAGTGTTTAACAGCACTTACTTTTAGGCATAAAAAGTACAAAAATAAGCCAAAAACTAAAAGTTGGGTATTACCAACTTATGGCTTTTGGCTTAAAAGCTACTTTTTATAAGCCAATCCAAACACCTTCCTAGTATGCTGGAACTTTCCGTATTACAGCAAAATAGTTGCTATTTTTCAATGACTTTGTAAACGCTTGCTATTTTCAAATTACCAGTCCGAAAACTGGCCAGCCCATGCTATTTTCACGAGCATCCCTCCCTCTACCAGCCTCCTTGAAGTCAGATTAAGACAGGCCCAAACTTGATGGATCGGACCCAATCCTTTTTTTATCCAGATTATGTCGTAAATATAAATAGGAGTTTTTTTTCCATTGAAGTATGAAGCAATGGAGAGATAGAGGAAACCTCTTTGCAAATCAGGAAAACCTGAGTTCTATTAGCCCGACTGCCCGACAATATCTTTACGAGCCTAAAAAACCTTAGTTCTAATAGCCTACTCTATTTCTTTTCATTTTGTATTTTTTCTGTAGGATGACTGCCCAAAGAATATTAATCTAGTTAATGGGGTATATGAGGGTGAATTCGCTGATGGTACGGAATATCAAGTGAGAGACATAACCATTTCTTTAGTCCAAGTATGTTGTTTCTTCATCATGTTGAAAGCATCCTACCCCTATCTTCATTTCTGGCTCCAGGTTACTATTTTTTTTTGCTTGTTGATTTGAGGAATCTTGAGCATACTATAATGACCCTTGATTATCATTAGATTTCCGAGAATTAAGAGAACCACTTTGCTCGAATGAATCGAGGACCCGATGACACCTATTTGGCTGGTAGCCTATATACTTAGGCCTAGGGCAGGGGGCCTGTAATGATCCGACCGGTTGTTTTATTTTTTAGAACCCCGTCTTTCTAAATAAAACTTTTTGTACTTGCTTTTACTGATTTATGACTTGCGGGGATGATTGGTTCGAGATTTGGAAGAGTTTGGGTTGAAATCGGACCACTTCGTTCCTTAAGGTTAGCTTAAAAGGTCAAGTTTGACTTCGGTCAACATTTTGAGTAAATGACCACGGAATCGAGATTTGACGGTTCCAATAGGTTCGTATGATGATTTCAGATTTGGGCATATGTTCGGATCGGATTTTGGATGATCCAGGAGCGTTTTGGCTCCTAATAGTGAAAGTCGGTTCTTGAATAACTTTGAAGTTCTTTAAATTTGGTTTGGAGCGAATTTTGGTGATATCGAGTCCCAAATTAAATTTTGAGATCAGGAATAGTTACGTAATGTCATTTAAGACTTGCACACAAAATTTGGTATCATTCCGAGTAGTATAAGTATGTTTCGGCGCATTGGAAGTAAATTGAAGAACTTGAAGTTCAAAGTTTGATTCAATTTGGTTTTGGGGTGTCACACCTTCTTTTTTGATCTAAACCCTGTAAAGGGTGTAAAGGAGTTTTTCCAATTAAAGGACAATCGAAACAGGATTTATTTAAAAGATTCAGAGTCGCCACTTGGGAGATTTAAGGTGTCCCAAGTCACCGGTTGAATCCCGAATAGAGGAAAATATGACTCTGTAATACAGTCCGCGAACCAGAAATCCGAGTAAGGAATTCTGTTAACCCGGGAGAAGATGTTAGGCATTCACGAGTTCCGTGGTTCTAGCACGGTCGCTCAACTGTTATATTCGGCTTAATTATCTGATTTTAGTACATGTTCAAACGTATGTGCATTTTCAATCTTATCCGCTTTTTATTAATTTTTATGAATATTGCAACGCTGTTAAAACATGTCTTGAACCGCGTCACATAAATGCACCCGCGGTCCTCGACATATTTTAACATTGTTGAGATTTGGATTTGGGTCACATAAATGCGCACCCGAGTTTTAGGAAGATAATATTATTAAATGACGCGCCTAAAGCAACTACGCGTTTTAACTTTGCGAGGGCCAGGGAAAATTTGCTATATGGCACGCCTCGAATTCTGAACAAATGGTTTCTAAACTAACTTATGAGGGCCATAAATTATAACTTGGCTAATATGGCTCGCCTCAAGTCTAAACCAAAGTTCAATTAACTAGCTAAGGCTTAACGTGATTTGAATTTAAACTAAACAGACGTATAAGCTAGCCTTGGGAACCAGAAAAATAAAATGAAGCCCGTATTTGGCTATGCGAGAAACTCGATCGACCAACAGGCCCATTTAGCATTTATGAGAGCATGCTCGTTGAGGACCCAAAAGGGAAAATAGGTTCGAGTGAAGCATGTACTTGAAAGCCAAGAGAGAACATTGTGCCAATGCTGTGGAGCTCAGATGCACGTTCTGACATGATTAATTAAGCAAGATCACCCATTATGTATAGAACTTAGAATTAAACAATTAGGGGCAGACTTTTGCAAATGTAGACAAATACAAAGCATGTTTTTGATATTCATATCCCTCCCAAGATGGCAGCACTCTTTAAGGTCACGAGAACCCAAACATATTCATTTAGACTCTGGCGAACAAACACAACGTCTCCTTCCAATAACTAAATCTCATTTCAAATAGCCTTAAACAAATGGTTAATTTCAAGTGCATACATTACTCCACACCTAATAATATTCAACCTCTGAGATTACTCAATTTTGAAAGTGTTTATAGAATAATATGCAGTCTCTCACACTATGTCCCTGAACTCTTTCCTTACGATAGAACAGACTTCAAGACTACAAGATTCAAATACTCATTTCACAGGACATTAAACAGTGGATTGATTCCTGCCCAAAACTTTTAAGCAAGACTAATGGGTAAATTAAACTATTCTTAACATGGATCTATATATCACAAGTCATACCTTTTTCTCCAATCAACACTTTAACAAGCAAACCTTAGATCACATCACGATTCCCTTCAAATAGAAAATTACACTTGTCATTTTGCAAATTCCATATGAAATCGTCACACTGACTCTCAATAGAAATAAAAAAAAATTGATAGCATAACCATCACAAACCATCTGTTGCACTATCTCTAACAGTCCCAAATCAAACATAGGCATACAAACTCGACTTCCTAAATCAGAGATTAAGCAGAAAACATAGTGAATCAAGCTATTAAGACATCATACAAATGAGGAACTCTTAAAGGCACAGATTCATTTCTACAGTATAGCAATTAGGCTAGCATGTATAATATAAGATCTATTACAGATCATTCAAAGAAGTAGAAGAAGAGAATGAAGGAAAATCATTCAAAGAAGATCATTCAATCTGACCTCAACTCGAAGTACATGTTCTTAGTCACTCGTTGACAATGATTTGAAGTAATACCTGGTAATGAACAAGGAAAACAAAAGAGGTGAAAAATCAGCAACACACAGCAGCAGAAATCAAGTTAGCCCAACAATGAAACAGTAACAGAATCAGCAAGTCAAGCCTCAGATTTTTAAACCCAAATTCTGATGTTCAAAAATCCAAATACACCATTTCTACTGAACCCTTTCAAATCTGACTTCTCACAAGGGAATTAAAACTTGAAATCAAGCAGGAAGCTTAACAATTCCAGTATTTTTTGAAAAAAAGGACTTCAGCCGTTTTCAATTTTTGCAGATTTTTCTTTCTTCAAATCTTTTCAGCTCTCCAATCTCTTAGGCCTTTCTTATTTTTTCTTAAAAGGCAAGAAATGATGTCTTTATAGGCAAGCAAAGTAGGGCAGACTTCAGATTGTAATTTTGCACTTTAGCCCTCTTTTAATTTTTATTTTTGCTCAGGAAACCTTAGTTTAAAATCAAATTTACCAACTAGCCCCCACCCCAACTTTCTAGAAGCTTCCCCAATCAGTTACAAAGAGATTCCCAAGCCTAGACTACCCAAATTACCCCCTATGATCCTGTTATTACCCTTCTAACCAAACAGAGTCTGGGTTCAATTGACCCCAGTTAATGGGTCCAAATAAACCCAATTCAGTTATTTTTGGGTTCAATTTTAGGTATCGATTTTAATCAATCAAAGACTCAACATTCTAAAAAGAAAATCTGGCCTAAGATTAACCAAGAGAAAGAGACACAAGAACTTTTAAACCAAAGCCCAAAATCCAAAAGAGAAAAAAAAGAAGAAAATGACTCACTCTATTCTAAACAAACAACTAGATAATTATGTTGACCAACAAACGGGTCGTACATGCATAACAACAGGCATGCTATGGAGAAGCAGAAACACAAACACAGAAACGAGATGAAGCAGGACGACTTTAAAAAAATAGAAAAATACACGAGAAGATCCAACAGAGATGTAAAGATACCTAATGGACTGGCCAAGCCTTGCAGCTCTTTCTCAAACCCTCGATTCCGACCGAAAAGGGCCTCAATCATATGTTCTCAGATGAAAACACATGACCAAGGTCCGTTTTGGTCTTAATCAACACCGAATCTGCCGCTTCTGGAGTTTGACATTTTTAGGTCTCACTTTCAACTTAAGATTCGACGAGCTCGGGGCAGTTTCGAAGGGAAGTGGTTGTGGATTTGGTATGAGGGGATCATGTGGGTTGTAGGGTGTTAGTTTTGGGCTGTTTGAGAACCGCACCGCCGACGACAAACGGTGGAAACCAGGGCGGCGTTGCTAGGGTTTCTATTGGAGACGATGAGTTTTTGGAAATGAGACGGGGGGAAAAGGATTCAGACATTATTATATTAATCAAACCCCACTTCCAGACCGTTAGATCAGCAGGGATCAACGGTCCCGATCAAAAGAACAAAACGACGTCATTTTGATTATGAAGGCTGGATCGGGTATTAGGGACGAGTTTTGGGCCGGGTAAAGGGTAATTTGGACGGGTTTAAGGGGAAATTAGTCTGGGCTTGGGGACATGTCCCGATTTGGCCTAAATTTTTCCTTTTTTCATTATTTCCTTCTCTTTCTTTTTTTTCTTTTTTCTTTTTTCAATTCATTTTTTCTTTAAAAATTCTTTTCTTTTCCCAAAATTTAAAATTAAAACCTAAATTAAATCATAAACCCAATTATACTACCACATTAAATTAATTAACCCTAATAATTGTTACTACCAATAATAAAAAACCAAATTAAAGGGAAAAACTACCAAAATTAAAATTAAAAGTGCAAATAAATTATTTTTGGGATTTTCCCATTAATTTAATTAATCCTAAAAATGTAAAGTTAAACTTAAATGCAAATGCAACATATTTTGTATTTTTCACTAATTAAACAAAAAAATAAACATACACAGACAAATGCAAACAATTATCAGAAAATGCCACGAAAATTCCCAAAATTGCAAACACTGACAGAAATTATTTTGTTTTGAGTTTGTTGGAGTAATACATATAGGGCAAAAATCACGTGCTCACAGCTACCCATCTTTCCCTGGAAACACGAAGAGTTTTCGTGCAAAGATAAAGTGAGCGGATACGAGCGATTTTTGCCCGTTTGAATTCTCCGTGGGAAGCATTTTTGAAAGAGTTGACCGCACCCTACTTCCGAGGTTGCCTACATATACTTGGCTATAAAGGAATCAGGTCAGTGTAGTTCGGGAATGTTTGGTAGCTGGGACTACCAAGAAGCTGTGATTTCACTGTTGCTGTTGTTGTTGCTACTGCTTGCTGAACCCCCTTATGACACCATATCAACATAAAACAAAAAGCTAGACTAGGCTATGATCTATGGATTACAAAAGTCATATCTATATCTTCAAACTTGCTCTTGTGTTTCTTGTTGCCTTGTTGTCTTCCATTCTCTCGGAGACATCCATTTGTTGCCACCTTGAATTGTAAACTGAGATGTTTTCCCCTTCTTCGGGTGGGTGCCTGACTGCTGAACTTGCTATGTATTCCCATGTTATCCAGGCGGGCTCCTGACTTCAAAACGTGAATGTATTCTCATGCTATCCAGGCGGGCTCCTGACTTCAAAACGTGAATGTATTCCCATGCTATCCAGGCGGGCTCCTAACTTCAAAACGTGAATGTATTCCCATGCTATCCAGGCGGGCTCCTGACTGCTGACTTGAA
The DNA here is from genome assembly GCF_000715075.1 of Nicotiana tabacum. Classification (NCBI taxonomy): domain Eukaryota; kingdom Viridiplantae; phylum Streptophyta; class Magnoliopsida; order Solanales; family Solanaceae; genus Nicotiana; species Nicotiana tabacum. The sequence continues at coordinate 5,454,964 of NC_134087.1, forward strand.
CTGTATTCCCTGCTCTCCAGGCGGGCTCTTGACTTCAACATAGACAAAACAAAGAATTTGAAAGCTAAAATTTAAATTGTAATCCCTTGTTCTCCAGGCGGGCTCCTGACTGCTGCATTTGAAAGTATTCTCTGCTCTCCAGGCGGGCTCCTGACTTCAAAAATAGACAAAACAAAGAATTTGAAAGCTAAAACTTAAATTGTACTCCCTTGTTCTCTAGGCGAGCTCCTGACTGTTGCGCTTGAAAGTATTCCCTGCTCTCCAGGCGGGCTCATGACTTCAACTTAAAATGTATTCCCTGCTCTCCAGGCGGGCTCCTGACTGCTGCATTTGAATTTCTTCTCCCTGTTCTCCAAGCGGGTACCTGATTTCAACAAAATAGACAAAAACAAAGAAAAATTTTCTGCCCCAGTTTGGTAACTGGGCACATATGTGAGTGTTAAACTGAATCATATTACCAAATATTACTAAGAATTTGAAAGCTAGATCCCATTATGCAGGGGGGTCCCGACAACTCTTAACTAAACAACAATTTTAAATCTAAGTTATATCTTTTACAGGTGTGACTTCTGCTAAATCTTGATATCTAAGAGAATCTTTAAACTACTCCCCATTATCCAGGAGGGTCCTGAAAATCAAAGGTCAAATTTTATCTTAAGGGTGACAACTTTCATGTCTGAATTATACTACCCTACAACAGAGTTTACGCTAAATGTTGTTATCTAATCGAAATATTAAAGTTAAGTCCCATTATTTAGGAGGGTCCTGGAAACTCCTAATTGCGTCCTATCTCGAACATGCAAACTTCTAACCGACTTATATTCCTTTGGGATATATTTATGCTAGATTATGCTATTTCTGAACTTTGAACTAGGTCTCATTTTCCAGGAGGGTCCTGAAAATTAAAAATCAAACCTGTTTGGTGACTTCCTTTCTTTATGGAGGGTTTCTCCAAAACAACCAAAATTTTCTGCCCCTGTTTTAATCAAATAAAATTTTGTCAGTTTAAAATAGTGGTTAGCTGATGGCATTCTTGCTGAAGATCTTTCCGCTGAATTATTTTGTTTTGACTGGCTTCCCCGAACTGGTCCTGAACCGCTTTGACTTTCTGACTGACTTTCAAACCCCATGACCTTTGACGAACTGAGTGTTCTATACCCATGCTGCTGTTCTACCTCTGACCCCTTTATTCAAACCTTTGTGTCTCCCATGACATTACCAAACCATTCCATCAATGAAACTTCCGGTGATTCCTTGTATTCCTCCTCTTACATCATGTTATCCTTAGTATGCTTCGACCACGATGTGCTTTGCAATTTTGGAAGTTGGTAGTGAGTTTTGGCTTGCTTTGAAAAAGACTGACATTGAAACATCTTAGATAAATACCCACAAGAAAATGAAATGCAATGACTTTGCGGATTAAGGATAAGAAGAATCCAAAACCAGATGACTGCTACAAAAAGAAAAAGAAAAAGAAACTTATCTGAGTGGAACAGCTGGTACCAATGATCATGACATGCATTTCGAATTAATCGGCCCAATCTGTCCAACCAATCGACTTTCAGTTGTCGTACTTCGTTGCCCCAGAATTTCCATGACCTGATTACTTTACCCAAACCTTGACCTTGTTCATCCTGCGGTGCCTTGAAAGGTTTTCACCAGCAGACCTCTTTTATTCGTTCATCTCTCAACTCACTTTCGCGTTACGGTGCCCGTGAGGGTCTTCACCAATAAGACTCTCTCATTTTAATTTCTCTCAACTCCCATCGTCTAACGGTGCCCATGAGGGTTTTCACCAATAAAACTCTCTCATTTTATTTCTCTCAACTCCCATCGCCTTACGGTGCCCGTGAGGGTTTTCACCAATAAGACTCTCTCATTTTATTTCCCTCCTTGCTTAAACCAAAGTGTTGCCCCCAACATGAATTACCTTTACCTGCTTGACTTGGCATTTCTCAAAGACTGATCGGAAGGTTTTTCCTTGGACCGTAATGTGGGCTTTTGAACAGGGTTAAAAAAAAGGGTATAAAAGGCTCAAAACACTTCAAATGGGTCAGAATTACAACTTTCGGAATCAGGTTTCTCACAACAACCACAATTTCTACCCCAGTTTCTTGCATGGGGACTTTTAGATTTTTGTTTGGATGAGACCGAACCGTGAGGCTGCCTACGTATCCTTAAAAGAAATTAGGTCGAACGTAGTTCATGTCATAGAAATTACTTTGTTGTTGTGATTTTTATTTTCTCTCTTTATTTTCTTTCTTTTTTTTTCTTCTGTTATTCTTCTTTCTTTTTCTCTCTTTTTCTTTTCTTGCTTTTCTCTTTTCTTTTCTTTTCTTTCTCTTTCTTTTCTCTTTTCATTTTTCTTCCCCTTTTCCTTTCTTGTTCATTCTTTCTTTTTCTTTTCACTTACTTATCCTCTACACTTGCATTTCTGAATTGTGTCGTTAATCCCGAAAGAGGGGTATGAAAGAAAATAAATAAGGCTCAAAAGGGGTGACAAGGGATAAAGTGTTTAGATAGTAGAACAAAACGCCTTCGTCATTTCAACCTTCAAAATATGCCAAATACAAGCAAGTACAATCAAAGAAAAAAAATCATACATAGTATCTCTTGACTGCATCGGAATTGATAGCCATTTCTACACATTTACCTTCTATATCTGTCAAATACAATGTGCCATTGGACAACACTCTAGTTACAACAAATGGCCCCTACCAGTTTGGGGAAAACTTTCCTTTTGCTTCAGCCTGATGAGGCAAGATACGTCTCACCACTAGTTGACCCACTTCGAACTTTCGTGGACGTACCTTCTTGTTATATGCTCTCGCCATTCTCTGTTGGTACAATTGGCCATGACATACTGATGCCAATCTCTTTTCATCAATCAGACTTAATTGGTCCAAGCGGGTTTTGACCCATTCAACGTCATCAATTTTTGTCTCAGCAACAATCTGAAGGGATGGAATTTCAATTTCTGCGGGTAGTACTGCCTCCATGCCATACACCAACAAATAAGGACTCCCCTACTGAAGTGCGAACAATAGTGCTATAACCCAGCAACGCAAACAACAGCTTTTTATGCCACTGCCTAGAACCTTCTGTCACACCTCCTTTCTACTGCCCCGCGAAGGGGTGAAGGAGTTTTTTTCCAATTAAAGGACAATCGAACGGGATTTGTTTATTTATTTCAGAGTCGCCACTTGGGAGATTTAGGGTGTCCCAAGTCACCGGTTTTAATCCCGAATCGAAGAAAAGAATGACTCTAAATTATAGTCTGCATACCAGAAATCTGGATAAGGAATTCTGTTAACCCGGGAGAAGGTGTTAGGCATTCTCGAGTTCCGTGGTTCTAGCACAGTCGCTCAACTGTTATATTCGGCTTATTTATCTAATTTTAACAATTATGTACTCAGTGCGAATTATGACTTTTTTACCGCTTTTATTATTATTATTATTGTTATTTTTAGCAAAGAATTGCAACGTCGTAAAAATGTATCTCGGACCTCGTCACAATCAATGTACCCGTGGTCATAGACACGTTTTGACTACGTTGAGATTTAGATTTGGGTTGCATAAATGCACACCCGTACTTAAAGAAGTAATTTTATTAAAGACGCACCCTAAGCAACTAGCGTAGTGTTATTTTGGGCAAGGCCGTGAAATTTTGCTAAACGGCCCGTCCCAGAGTCTAAGCAACTTTACAAACACGTATAGAGGGCCCTGCAGCTTGTGATTTACTTGGCGAGGCACGCCTCATTGTTGTTTTAAAAGGATATCCTAAAGCGACTATGTTTTTCTATTTTTCTGTTTTTCTTCCGTCTCTAAAAATGAAAGAAGAAAAGGTCCTACTTTATTTGCATGCTTACGAGTTAATTATAGTTGGGTTCCGAATATGATTCGTAAAATCTGAAAATGATGCAATCAGGGCAGTACGTTTCCAACGCGGGCCTAGGCCCAACGTGTATGGTACAAAACTAGACCTGAGCCATCTCATTCACATGTTACTACCTAGTTATATTATACTACACATGCTCACAGTTTGCCAAATTAAAGAACTTGGCAATCTAATTTTAATCCTAAACCATTTACATGCTGAAATTAACCAATAGTATCTAGCTAAACAATATTCCTACAAGTTTCGAAACGGGCTATTTGTTTAATGAGCTAACTGTTTAATGTTTAAGAATAGTCTAAATCAGCTAACATGCTTTTTGAGACATGATAATCATCAAACAATAATGAACTAACTGAACAGAGCTACTACACCATTAGTCTTTTTAACTAGCATACATAGACAGTTCGTCCACTAAGCTACTGTCAGATATTCCATTATATATATCAAACAACTACATGATTCTAATTAGAGGAAGCTAAATAATGTACATATACAACTAAAATTCAGAATATAACTAAGATAAATTCGGAACTTCAACTCTTCATTTCATATTCATGCTTCAGTTTCCATTCTACAAGAACCAGTGTATCAATTTGTGTACCTGGTATTTGGAAAGCAAAGAAGAGGAAGATCAGTAGAAGCAGCAGTAGCACACACACAGCAATACAACAGGTTCAGGAACACAGCAAAACCAGTGAAACCAGTAATAACAGTAGCAGAAATCCCAGGAGCAGATTAAAAACAAGAGAAGAGCCCAGTAGCTCAATAAAACAGTGCTTGAAAACCAACAGAAATCCCAGGAAATACCAAATTCAAACCAAGCAGTACCACAAAGCAATTACAGTCAAAGCAAAAGAGAGGCAGATGTAAGAAAACTGTGGCTTTCTGATCGTGAACCCTCAAAGAAGAAAACAAGCTGAAGCTCTTTGATGTAAAGCTTAGCCTTAAACACTCACTCTATCCCTGACTTAGCAAGATAATAGCACAGCCTATATGCACTCTATTTCTCTAGAGTTTTTTTTCTTTTCTCTCCAATATCCAGCCTCAACACCCTCTTATACAAGTCTGCCCTCTCTCAAACCTACTGCCCGACCCCCTTTTCCCCACTAAATCTGAAATTTTCCACTTAAAATCCACTAAGGAAAACTTTTCCTTATTTTCAGCCCCCCATTCCCTTTTGTTCCCCATTAATACTAATAAATTCATTAGTTTAATGGTATTATAATACTTAGTGGACAGAACACTCAAACCACCCATCTTCCCTGTTTTCAATTCCCAAATTACCCTCCTAAAATCCCTGAAATTGCAGCTATAGCAAATGCTCCTAAGTTCTGAATGCAGCCTTATGACTCACTACTATCTAGTTGACATTATCACCAATACTGAATTCAAATCAGATGTCAGTTTCATTTCAGACCCTAGACAGTAGGATTCGATTCATCAATTGCTTAAACTTAAATCAAACAGCAACAAAATAAAGGCTAAGGCTATCGATTGACAGGGCATGACACATCAGGTTTAGGTGACAATCAAAATAGCAGCTGTGATGAAGCAATTCAATTGACCAAGCAATTCAGAACATTTCAAATGATCAAGCAAAAACAACGTGACGAACTGAATATACCCACAAGCTCAGTACTAAGTTCAACTATACCAACATGCTCGTTTCAACACAACATTTAGGACAGAAACGAAGTAGGAGGGGAAACAGACTAGCATGAACCATGAAATCAAAACCAACATTACACTACTATCATGTTAAATTAATATTCAGGCCTACCGGACTAATCGACGTCACTTATTCAATCGATTACACAAATTATAACACATAACAATTACAGCAAATAGAAGCAATGATAGAATTGGACCAAATAAAAGGTCTACTGAAGATGAACAGAATTAATTAAAAGAAAAGTAGAAAAATCACACAAACTACTAAAACATGCAAAAAGATACAAATAGAACACATGAACAGAAGGAAGGAAAGGAAAAATACCTCTGAATCTTAAGAACAAAAATGACCCAATTAACCGGACTCGACCTCTTTGAGGTCGAACGGACTTTAATCGAAGTGTTCTCAACTGAGAACACCTCGATTAAGGTCTATTAGACCCCAACCCTTTGTTTAATTGGACAGACCCCAAGGTTCTGGATTTCTAGGGTTCATATAGTCGATTTGGGGCTTGAAGGTTTCTGGTTAGATTCGAACCAAACCAAGCTTGGTTTGGTTACGAGTGAGGTCAAGGGAGTAACTGGTATGAATTTGGGGTGGTTTGGCATAGATTGGATTTTGGCTCGAATCTTCAAATGAAGATTCGAGAAGATGGGGATTGATTCGAGCCAAGGGAGTAGTGGATTCGTAACCAGGGTGTTAAGGTGGATCTATGGTGTTAAGGAGGTGGCCGACGGCGTAGTTGCCGCCGGGTTTTAGGCGAAGGGGAGCTATGGCGACTAGGGTTTGACCTAGGTTCCGTCTCTGAAACAAGAGAGACGAAGTGAGGAAAGGGGTGCGTTTGGATATGGGGGCGTGGGGTGAGAGATGAGGTCTTATATACGAAGGGGAGGGATGGATCCTGGCCGTTGGATCAGGTGAGATTGATGGCCAGGATCTCTTCATTTAAGGGAACGGTGCCGTTTTGATTGAGTGGGTATTGGGTCGGTCTCAGACGGGAGTGGGTCGGGTCATGAGGGAAAGCCTGGGAGCTATTAGATCAAAAGCAATGAATGGTCCCGATCAAATACAACCATACGACATCGTTTGGTTTAATGAAACAACTAAACTAGACTGTTAGATCTGTTTGATCAACGGTCCAGATGGAAAGTGCCAATACAGCGTCGTTTCCTTCGTTTGAGAGACCAGCTAACCGGACTGGGTCAAATGAGTTGATTTGGGCCTGGGTTTTGGTCTCAATTTTAAGCCTACATCTGAATTCCTTCATTTTTTGAACTCTTTTTCTTTTCCTTCTTTAATTTCTAATTTAAACACAATTCCTAATTAAATTGTAAAATCAAAAATAAAACTACATAAATATTAATTAACACTTACAACAATTAACATACAAATTAAAACCTTAAAATAAAATCACACAATGACAACAAATAGAATAAAATGCATATTTTTGTGATTTTCCTTTTAGAGCCAAATGATGGTTTCATTAATTCCTAAATGCATAATTAAATCCTAAATATGCATGCAACATGTATTTTTGTATTTTTCAATTAACTACAACAAGGTAAACATTTACGGACAAAATAATGACCAAAAATGTCACACAAATTCTCAAAATTGTACCCGAAGGCAACTTGCTTTATTTCTCGATTTCTTTTGGAGTAATTTCCATGAAGCAAAAATCACGTGCTCACACCTTCCACCATTTTTCAAAGTATCTTCTTTATATTCTTGTTGGTTTCCTCGACTGCTCCATTCGCCTTAGGGCGATATGGGTGGAATTGCGATGTATAATCTTAAACTGCTGACATGTCTCCGTCATCAGATGACTGTTGAGATTAGCGCCATTGTCCGTGATGATTACCTTCGGAATTCCAAACCGACAGATGATATTTGAATGTACAAAATCGACCACTGCTTTCTTGGTCACAGATTTGAAAGTTTTTGCTTCAACCCACTTGGTGAAATAATCAATGGCTACCAAGATAAACCTGTGTCCGTTCGATGCTGCCAGCTCGATTGACCCAATGACATCCATGCCCCAAGCAACAAAAGGCCATGGTGCAGACATTGTATGTATTTCAGATGCTGGAGAATGAATCAAATCTCCATGCACTTGGAACTGATGACATTTACGCACAAAACTGATGCAATCCCGCTCCATAGTGAGCCAGTAGTAACCTGCTTGGAGAATCCTCTTTGCTAGAACGTACCCACTCATATGTGGTCCACAAACTTCAGAATGTACCTCAGTCATGACTGTTGTGGCCTGTCTAGCATCTATGCATCTTAGCAATCCCAGATCTGGAGTTCTTTTGTACAATACCCCTCCACTAAAGAAAAATCCACTTGCCAATCGTCGAATTGTTCTTTTTTGATCACCAGTGGCCTGTACCGGATATACCCCCATCCTAATATATTCTTTGATATCATGGAACCATGGCTCCCCATCAAGTTCTTCTTCCACCACATTACAGTAAGCGTGTTGATCACGGACCTGAATCTACAAAGGGTCCACATGAGCCTTATCTGGATGATATAGCATTGACTCCAGAGTAGCCAAAGCATATGCAACTTCATTATGGATCCTCGGGATATGCTTGAATTCTATTGACTGAAACCATTGGCAAAGGTCATGCAAACATTGTTTGTACGGTATGAGTTTCAAATCTCGTGTTTCCCATTCTCCCTGAATTTAGTGCACCAGGAGGTCCGAGTCTCCCAAGACCAAGACTTCCTGGACACCCATATCCACAGCTAACCTCAAATCCATAATGCACGCCTCGTACTCAGCCATGTTGTTGGTACAGTAAAAATGAAGCTGAGCCATAACAGGGTAGTGTTGCCCTGTTTCAGAAATAAGTACTGCTCATATTCCCACACCCTTCATGTTTGCAGCCCCATCAAAGAAAAGTTTCCATCTCGGCTTCTCAACTTGTTCCAACTCATCAACATGCATCACCTCTTCGTCAGGGAAATAAGTTTTCAAAGGTTCATAATCTTCATCAACCGGATTCTCGGCCAAATGGTCTGCCAAGGCCTGTGCTTTCATTGCAGTCCGAGTCACGTAGACAATGTCAAACTCTGTGAGCAGGATCTGCCACTTTGCAAGCCTACCTGTGGGCATAGGTTTCTGAATGATATACTTCAATGGATCCAAGCGAGATATGAGATAGGTAGTGTAAGATGACAAATAATGTTTCAGCTTCTACGCCACCCAGGTTAGGGCGCAACATGTCCTCTAAAGCTGAGTGTACTTGACCTCGTACGACAAGAATTTCTTGCTGAGATAATATATGGCTTGCTCATTCCTGCCAGTAATATCATGTTGACCCAATACATAGCTGAATGAATTGTCCAATACCGTCAAATATAGAATCAAAGGTCGCCCTGGTTCTGGCGGGACCAACACGGGTGGATTTGACAAATACCCCTTTATCTTATCAAACGCCTCCTGACATTCATCTGTCCACTTAACCGCAACGTCTTTCTTTAACAGCTTGAAGATAGGCTCACAAATTGTCGTGAGCTGAGCGATGAACCTACTGATATAATTCAATCTCCCCAACAAACTCATCACCTCGGTCTTGTTCTTCGGAGGTGGTAATTCCTGGATGGCCTTGATTTTTGATGGGTCCAATTCAATATCCCGGTGGCTGACTACGAACCCCAACAACTTTCCAGATGGCACCCTAAAAGCACATTTTGCAGTATTAAGCTTGAGATTGTACCTGCGAAGCCTTCGGAAGAACTTCTTCAGATCCCTGACATGGTCAGACTGCTTTCTAGACTTCACGATCACATCATCCACGTATACCTCGATTTCCTGGTGTATCATATCATGGAATATTGTTGTCATTGCCCTCATGTAGGTTGCCCCAGCATTTTTCAAACTGAATGGCATGACTCGATAGTAGTACGTTCCCCACGGCGTGATGAATGCCATCTTTTCTGCATCTTCCTCGTCCATCAAGATCTGATGATAACCCGCGTAACAATCCACAAAAGAACCAATCTCATGTTTGGTACAACTGTCAATCAATATATGGATGTTTGGCAGGGGAAAATTATCCTTCAGACTTGCTTTGTTGAGATCCCGATAATCAACGCACACCCTGGTCTTGCCATCCTTCTTTGGCATAGGCACAACATTGGCTAACCAAGCGAGATACCGGGTGACCCGAATGACTTTAGCATCGAACTGCTTGGTGACCTCTTCTTTGATCTTTACACTCATATCTGTTTTGAACTTTCTCAGCTTCTATTTGACAGGAGGGAATGCCGGGTCAGTGGGCAACTTGTGAACCATTAAATCAGTGCTCAGACCCGGCATGTCGTCATAGGACCATGCAAAAACGTCTTTGTATTTGAACAATGCTTTAATTATATCCTTCCTGAGTTGAGGTTCCAGATGGACACTTATTTTAGTTTCACGGACATTTTCTTAGTCCCCTAGATTAACTGTTTCTATGTCATTCAAATTAGGTTTGAGCTTTTCTTCAAAATGACTTAGTTCCTTACTAATTTCTTCATAGGCCTCATCATCCTCAAATTCCTCGTCATCACACTCAATTTCTTGTATTATTATTTCAGAGTTAGATTGGCTTTTAAAACTGGGCCGAAGATTCCTCACACATGTCATGTCATTGATATCAGCATAAAAAGAACTGTACAAAAGAAGAAAACAAAACAAAAATAAAATTAAAAGAAATGAAGGAAAAGGAACAATTGCATTTCATTAAATATAAAGATAACAGGGTTTTAACACATCCAACTGGACGGAACATAATATCTGAATTACAGACCCTGGAATAATCTAGATAACTAAAAGAAAATCAAAATCCACTACCAAGACTCCCTCCGGATAGGAAGAAGAGTAGCTTCCCAGTTGTTGACTTTTGCACGTGGTCCCACAAATTGCACATCTGCCTTGCTAGACCCTTCCCCAGCCTGAACCATATTAACCTCAGCGAATAACCTTTCGAACCCCTTCTCCAAGTCTCCATCGGCTCCAATCAGTGGTCCAGGGACCTTTGACAATAGTTGCTTTCTGGTACCCGGCCTGACGAAGGACCTAGACAGATGCGAGACTGGCTTTGGCAATGCTCATGCTTTCTTTTTCATTTTCCTAGCTCTTCTCGCGTCTGCAATGGTAGGGTTGAACCCCAGACCAAAAGTATCTAGATTCCTTGGAAGGGATACTGGTTGCACAATACCTTGCAGAGATGTACACAAACCCTTGCCCGGTACGAAACCGTTTTTCAACATTTCGACAGCTACCATGATTGATGTCGTAGCCATCTTTGGAGTTGGCACGCACTTTCCTTCCGGAATTTTCTCTACCGATACTGTGTCGGAAACCTGATAAACCCATGGTCCCTTGCCATCGTCAACCTCTATGAACGGAACAATGGCACCATTGGGCACACACAAATTATCTTCGCCATGTACAACAATTTCCTGTCGATCCCATTCAAACTTGACCATTTGATGTAGAGTAGACGAGACTGCTTCGGCTTTATGGATCCAGGGTCGTCCCAACAACAGATTGTATGAAACAGTCACATCGAGCACCTAGAATTCCATAGTAAATTCAACTGGTCCTATTGTGAGCTCAAGCACTATGTCCCCGATTGAATCCTTCCCTCCACCGTCGAATCCCCGGACGCAAATACTGTTCTTATGAATCCTTTCATCCTCCACTTGCAATTTGTTCAATATGGAGAGAGGACAGATGTTTGCACTAGATCCATTATCAATCAGCGCTCGAGTAACCATAGAATCTTCGCATTTTACCGTTAGATAGAGGGCTTTATTGTGCTCGGTACCCTCCATGGGTAACTCATCATTAGAAAAAGTGACTCGGTTTACCTCAGATATCTTATTAGCTATCTTTTCCAAGTGATTTACTAAGATTTTATCAGGAACGTGGGCTTCGTTCAAGATCTTCATCAAAGCACGACGGTGTTTGTCTGAATGGATCAGTAATGACAAGAGCGAGATTTGAGCTGGTGTCTTCCTTAACTGCTCCACAATGGAATAGTTTTGCACTTTCATCTTTCTCAGAAATTCTTCTGCTTCTTCCTCAGTCACCGCTTTCTTCACCGACACTGGATTATCTTTTGAGGTCTTTGCTTTTCTCAACTCTTCGGGGGCAAAGCATCTCCCCGATCGAGTTAAACCATGGGTCTCACACACTTCTTCTTTAACCTCTTTCCCTCAGTAAGTTACTATCACTCGTTCATAATTCCACGGGACCATCTTGTTGTTGATCACTAGGAGCTGAGTTATTGGTTTTATAATAACAGGCTCTGTGCGAGCACCCTTCACGACCACAACAGGTTTATTTATAACCCCTGATACCACCACTTTAGCTTTATCTAGTTTTACCATGACAGCGATTGATGACCCTTTCCCGGTTACCATAGCTGGCTTATTGTCTACCCCTTTCAACTGGACCACTGATTCCCCACTGGTTACCTTTTCCTTTGAACTGGTTTCACTAGAGCGGATCATCATCACCGTCTGTGAGGGTTTCTTAGCCTCCCCTCCCTTGTGTATCAACTCAATCATATGGGTCTTATGGTGAGCTGGTAGCGGATTCTGGTTAATGTTTGGTGTTTCTGGGGCCTAAACCTCGATCCGATAAGTATCAATGAATTTTTGTACAACTATTTTTAGTTTCCAGCATTTCTCTGTGTCATAGCCCAGGGCCCCTGAACAATACTCACAACTCTCTAAGCGATCAAGATTTCTGGGAAGGGGATTCGGGATTTTGGCCTCGATCGGATTCAACATACCCAACTGTCTCAGTCTGTGGAATAGGCTGGTATATGATTCTCCCAATGGAGTGAAAGTCTTTTGCTTCTACAACCTCTCATTTTGAAAGGCTTGATTGGGTCGAAAACCTATTCCAGAAGGGTTTTTGTGGGCTTTTGGGGGTGGATGGGTATTTTATGGAGCTTGGTAGGGACTCTGTGGAGATGGCGCACGTCATTGTGCGTGAGCGGGAGGTTGGGTATAGGTTTGTGCGTGATATACAGAAAAATAGGGATCTGGCGGTGGGTAATAGTGTTGTGGTGGGCTATATGGAGTGTGGGGGTATGTTTGGGGATAGGGTCGAGGCTGGTTGTAGAATGGTGAAAGGTTCCTGGATCCACCCTAAGCCGCCGACTCGATCGTTGCAACATCCTCTTTCTTCTTCTTTCTGAGTACACCCCCAATACCGTTTTGAATGGCCTGGGTGGTTGTTTGATTGTTGAGTAACTCATGATCTTATTGGACTTGAGTCCCTCCTCAACCATGCCTCCCATTTTCACAACTTTATTAAAGGACTTGCCCACTGCTGACACCAAATGACCAAAATAAGTGGGCTCCAAAGCCTGCAAGAAATAATCAACCATCTCGCTTTCTTTCATTGGAGGGTCAACCCTCGCCGCTTGCTCTCTTCAATGAAATCCATATTTCCTGAAGCTCTCACCGGGCTTCTTCTCAAGTTTTGTCAACGACAGACGATCTGGGATAATTTCGAGATTATACTAAAAATGACAGGCGCAGGCTTGGGCCAAATCATCCCATGTGTACCACCTGCTATGATCTTGTCTGGTGTACCATTCTAGTGCCGACCCACTCAAACTTTGGCTGAAATACGCCATCAGCAATTCATCTCTTCCGCCTGCTCCTCTCATTTTGCTATAAAATCCTCTTAAGTGTGCTACCGGGTCACCATACCCATCGTACAAATCAAACTTGGGCATTTTGAACCCTGCTGGCAACTGAACATCTGGAAAAAAACACAAGTCCTTATAGGCTACACTCACTTGACCTCCCAGCCCCCTCATATCTCGGAACGATTGCTCTAAGATTTTGACCTTTCTGATCATTTCTTCATGCTTGGGATTTTTGGGCGGTTTCTCGGTCTCTGCCGAGATATCAATATGAGGAGTGTAAGGATATGGTTCTGGAACTTTGAAGGTAGGTTCAGGGGGGGGATAATACTGGTTGTCGTGAGTTTGGAACAGAGGTTCACTGGAAGATCTATGTAATGTAGCAGGTGGAGGTGCCACAAAAACAGGTGTAATTGGTGGAGGAGGGTATGAGACTTGTTTGGGTGGTGGAGCTTGAGAAGTATGAGAAGTGGCGCTATGACATTATTGGTAGAGGGGAAAGGCTGGAGATGAGTTCATAGTGAGATGCTCCGGAGGTTGGGCTGATGGTGAGATATAAGCAGGATTGGCAGGATAAACCGGTGGTAGATGCCCCTTCGCCCAAGCTTGGTACATTTCAGCCATCTGTTGTTTCAGCTTATACATTTCTTCCCTCGTTGCATTAATGTCCATTTCTTCCACCTCTCTCGATGGGTCGACAATACTTGTTTCCGATTCCTGGTCGACCATATTCAGCCTGTCTTTCGATCGGGTGTTGTAGAAGTGAGTTGCCAGAATGCCAGTCAACTAACCACCTGCCTGGACTGAATACATCAAACAAACAACCTTGTTAGCGATTAGGCTTTAACAGATTGGTAACCGCACATTGGGCATGAATGCACCTAAATAGTTAACCGTCTCTATTATGTATTTGATTGGTTGCGTGCGTCATCCCGGCCTTTTCTTTCTTTTAGTTGCAAACATCCCCTTTTCTTTTCTTTTCTTTCCTTTCCTTTCATTCTGGCATCTATTCTCTCCTTGTTTTTACTCTCTCTTATTTTCTCTTTTTCTTTCCTGTTTTTCCGCTCTTTCGTTTTCTTTACTCTCTTGTTTTTCCTCTTATTTTCTTTCTTTTTTTTTCTCTTTCTTTCTCTTTCTTTTCTTTCTTTTGGTTATGGTCGAATCCTATGGAGATTGCCTACGTATCATGACCCTGCATGAATCAGACCGAGTGTAGTTCTGGGAGATAAGTGTGAAAGTAAAATAAAACATTTTTTTTGGGATTTTCGGTTTTATAAACACATATGCCTCGAATACAGAGGCTCAATACTTAACAAATTTCAAAAGACGAGCAGACTCTGATGCAAAGACAAAATACCAACTCCGAAATTAAGTTGTCATACTCCAAAGAAATAAAGACTCAAAATAGAAAGAAAATACAAACCCAACATAACTTATAGACTCTGACAGAAAAGGAAATACAGACTCAATGGAAAATCATGAGTACATCAATGCTCCTGGTGCCCGCGGGACATCGTTCGATCTCGCCACGGGCCTATGTGCATGCTCCCTTTGAAGTTGATCCAAGTCGTTCATTATTTGTTTAACAAATGTCATTACTACTGCAAAGAAGGTAGTGAGAGTCATATCCTCACAAATCTGGCAATTCAAAACGATGTAGTCCGTAATGCTTCTAATTCTCTCTCTTCTGGCGCCCTTTTCCTATAACAGATGCCCAATCTGCTGGGCTCTGGCCTCCAAAGTTTGCTCAGCAGCATAATTTTGTTCCTGAAGCTATTGCAAATCTATTTCTAAATGTGCCAGTGTCGTATAACAATGTTCCCTTTCAACTTTGAAGTCTTTTGCCTGCTTGATCATTTTGTTTTCCATGGCGATGACCTTTTTCTTTAACCTTGCGACCTCATTGTCGTACCTTTCTCTCAACTGCTTAACCAGGCATACCCGTTCGTTTGCGTTTTTAGCCAATTGTTTTTGAGCCTTGGCTGGTTCACTTTCTGCTTTGTTCAAATCGAAACTATAGTCACTCACTTTCTGCCTTAGGTTAGCTATGAGTTTTTCATCCCTGTCGCTTCGGGCTAGATTTTCTGCCGCTACTTTCATCTTTTGAATTTGAGCTCGAAGGGTTTCATTTTCTTTGGCTAGCCTTTTCTTCTCCCCTTCATCCGCCGCAATCTGCAAGCTACTCTCGAATTGAAGCTCCCTGATTTGCTTTTCCAATTTTCCTATTGTGGCCCTGTACTCATTCTCCTTAGCTACCCAAGCCCACTGTTCTTGTGACGCTTCAACGAATTTCTGAACGTGAGGCTTTTTGGCTGGTCTTTTTGGTTCAGCCCTTGCATTGTTCTTCTTTCTATACCAAGCAAGATAGGCGGGTGAGACTTCGCCTCTAGATAAATCACGCACTCGAGTGTTTACTATCAAGTACTGGCATTTATTCCAAATAGAACGAACTGTTTCTTCATGAAATTGACCGTCAGAACTAACCTCGACCGCATGCGTACTAAGATCATCATCTGGATGCATCACCTGACACCTTCCCAACTGTATCATCGCCCGGTAAGGAGCGTAAGGCTGAATACCTCGCAGACCCATCAGGAGGAAATAAGGACCAGTGGCTGGCATATACCCAATTTCTTCACCAGGAAGCCAACCCAATGTCCACTCTATTTGTCCTGCAGTAATGGAGCGAAGGCAGGATACCCAGTCTTCAAACCCCTCTGGCAGCTTAAACCCTGCAATTCTTGTGTCAAACTCTTCAATACAACTTTTCTCTGTGGATTCATAACTCATATACTGAGGGCGATGGCATAGGTGCTCGATCATCCACATCTGTAATAGCAAATTGCACCCCTCGAAGAAATCTACCCCAACTTTACAGGCTGTGAGAGCTCGGTATATCTCAAACACTATCATAAGGGCGAGAATGCTCTTAGCATTGGTAATCAGGACCTTGACGACTCCGGCCACCCGCAAATCGATATTCCCGTCTTTTCGGGGAAATACCACAAGGCCTAAAAAAGCTACCTTAAAGGTAAAACACCTATGCTCATCCCATTTTGTTCGATTTCCTTTGCTACTAACCCCGCTTGTCGGATCATTGAACCCTCCTACATGCCCGTACCTCTGGTATATAAAACGTAGAGTAGCAAAACCATCCTCCAACTTGGAATACGGTACTCCCTTGATTATCTATAGCAAATCCATGAACTTGTGAGAGTTAACGACTCTTGGAGCGATCAGATACTTATGCCTCAGCCCTTCAGTACTTCCCATATAACCTGCTATCTCTTCCAAGGTTGGGGTAAATTCAAAATCCGAAAATTGAAACACGTTATGGGCCGGGTCCCAAAACGTAACCAAAGCCTTTATGACATCTCCTCTGGGCCTGATTTTTAACAACCCAGTAAGACCTCCTAAATGTATATTGACCTTATCTTGCTCTGATTTTCCCAGATCTTCCCACCACATGTGCAACTCCAAAGGGATCTTGTCCATGACTGCTATCGGCAAACTTGGACTCGTGCTCATTCTGCACATTTATTAGGGTGATTAAGCAAAAATCAAGACTCATTTGACCCAAAGACAAAATTGACACACTTTTTCTTTTCCTTTTTTTTCAAAAAAATAAAATTCGGTTTTGCAAATATGGCCTTTCAGCACATCGAAGACGAAGATTTTAAGGTTGTGTTGGCTAACCGATGAAAACCTTGAAAAATGACCACAGATAGTTGTTCTTGCAAAAACAGTCTTCCGGCGCCCTTTTAGGGACATTTGGCTATTTCTGACAAGAATGGCATCACCCTAACTATTTTCAAATAAAAGTAAAATTTTTATTCTTTTGGATTATTTTTGCAAAAAGAAAGTGGGACCCGATAGGGGTTGCCTACGTATCTCACACCCTGTGAGAATCAAACTGGCGTAGTTCGGGCAAATAAATCAAACTATTTTTTTTGAAAACAAAACTCTTTTTTCATTCCATTGACAAATAAAACAAACTAATTTCTCAAAAATTCGGCAAAGTTTCGGCACTATTTGGACATTGGTTTTTTTCTTCAAAACAGGCGATTAACTCTCTTTAGCGCTCGTACTGCCATTTCTTTCCAAATGCTCTCCTTTTAAAAAAAAAGCCGGCCAGCATGCAAATCCAAAGCAAATAAATGCACAAGTAGCAAGTAAGATGCATCAGGATAATTTTTTATTTCGGGTGCACCTGTCCTAAACAGACTCAACCTCTGTGTTGAGTCTCCAAAGTCAAATATGCACATGATGCAAACAAACGTTCCTACTAGGGATCTGGCATGAGGTGTTGTTATACTAGGTTAAAAACCCTGGGTTTATTTGTTCTAGACCTGGCTTACCCGAGCGGACAACTCGAGCCGAGGAGGGGTTGCGTACCGGTAACCAAAGGATCATCTGGCTTTGCAACTTGTCCGAGCCTCATTCTATTTGGGATTTGACACTAACAGAAAGAAGTCACGACCAGCGTGCACTCCTCAGGAGAGAGAAGAGAGGGGTTTCGTAGCAGTTTATATATACAGTTCAGATAATATCAAAGCGATAAAAAGAAACATTTAGCACATTAGGCTCAAACATGTGAATAAAATCAGATAATAAATAAAGCCAAATACAACGATTCATCTAAGCTCGAATTCTTGAACCCTGAAACAGAGATTCTGGGTTCGATCCCCAGCAGAGTCGCCAGAGCTTCACACCTTCTTTCTTCATCTACACCCCGTAAAAGGTGTAAAGGAGTTTTTCCAATTAAAGGACAATCGAAACGGGATTTATTTAAAAGATTCAGAGTCGCCACTTGGGAGATTTAGGGTGTCCCAAGTCACCGGTTGAATCCCGAATCGAGGAAAATATGACTCTGTAATACAGTCCACGAACCAGAAATCTGAGTAAGGAATTCTGTTAACCCGGGAGAAGGTGTTAGCCGTGGTTCTTGCACGGTTAGCTCAACTGTTATATTCGGCTTAATTATCTGATTTTAGTACATGTTCAAACGTATGTGCATTTTCAATCTTAGCCGCTTTTTATTCATTTTTATGAATATTGCAACGCTGTTAAAACATGTCTTGAACCGCGTCACATAAATGCACCCGCGGTCCTCGACATATTTTAACATTGTTGAGATTTAGATTTGGGTCACATAAATGCGCACCCGAGCTTTAGGAAGGTAATATTATTAAATGACGCGCCTAAAACAACTACGCATTTTAACTTTGCGAGGGCCAGGGAAAATTTGCTATATGGCACGCCTCGAATTCTGAACAAATGGTTTCTAAACTAACTTATGAGGGCCATAAATTATAACTTGGCTAATATGGCTCGCCTCAAGTCTAAACCAAAGTTCAATTAACTAGCTAAGGCTTAACGTGATTTGAATTTAAACTAAACAGACGTATAAGCTAGCCTTGGGAACCAGAAAAATAAAATGAAGCCCGTATTTGGCTATGCGAGAAACTCGATCGACCAACAGGCCCATTTAGCATTTATGAGAGCATGCTCGTTGAGGACCCAAAAGGGAAAATAGGTTCGAGTGAAGCATGTACTTGAAAGCCAAGAGAGAACATTGTGCCAATGCTGTGGAGCTCAGATGCACGTTCTGACATGATTAATTAAGCAAGATCACCCATTATGTATAGAACTTAGAATTAAACAATTAGGGGCAGACTTTTGCAAATGTAGACAAATACAAAGCATGTTTTTGATATTCATATCCCTCCCAAGATGGCAGCACTCTTTAAGGTCACGAGAACCCAAACATATTCATTTAGACTCTGGCGAACAAACACAACGTCTCCTTCCAATAACTAAATCTCATTTCAAATAGCCTTAAACAAATGGTTAATTTCAAGTGCATACATTACTCCACACCTAATAATATTCAACCTCTGAGATTACTCAATTTTGAAAGTGTTTATAGAATAATATGCAGTCTCTCACACTATGTCCCTGAACTCTTTCCTTACGATAGAACAGACTTCAAGACTACAAGATTCAAATACTCATTTCACAGGACATTAAACAGTGGATTGATTCCTGCCCAAAACTTTTAAGCAAGACTAATGGGTAAATTAAACTATTCTTAACATGGATCTATATATCACAAGTCATACCTTTTTCTCCAATCAACACTTTAACAAGCAAACCTTAGATCACATCACGATTCCCTTCAAATAGAAAATTACACTTGTCATTTTGCAAATTCCATATGAAATCGTCACACTGACTCTCAATAGAAATAAAAAAAAATGATAGCATAACCAGCACAAACCATCTGTTGCACTATCTCTAACAGTCCAAAATCAAACATAGGCATACAAACTCGACTGCCTAAATCAGAGATTAAGCAGAAAACACAGTGAATCAAGCTATTAAGACATCATACAAATGAGGAACTCTTAAAGGGCACAGATTCATTTCTACAGTACAACAATTAGGCTAGCATGTATAATATAAGATCTATTACAGATTATTCAAAGAAGTAGAAGAAGAGAATGAAGGAAAATCCAGAAAAAAAACAAAACAACTTGTATTCAATCCGGCTTCAACTCGAAGTACATGTTCTTAGTCACTCGTTGACAATGATTTGAAGTAATACCTGGTAATGAACAAGGAAAACAAAAGATGTGAAGAATCAGCAACACGCAGTAGCAGAAATCAAGTTAGCCCAATAATGAAACAGTAACATAATCAACAAGTCAAGCCTCAGATTTTCAAACCTAAATTTTGATGTTCAAAAATCCAAATACACCATTTCTGCTGAACCCTTTCAAATCTGACTTCTCACAAGGGAATTAAAACTTGAAATTAAGCAGGAAACTTAACAATTCCAGTATTGTTTTTAAAAAAGGACTTCAGCCATTTTCAATTTTTGCAGATTTTTCTTTCTTCAAATCTTTTCAGCTCTCCAATCTCTTAGGTCTTTCCTATTTTTTCTTGAAAGGCAAGAAATGATGCCTTTATAGGCAAGCAAATTAGGGCAGACTTCAGATTGTGATTTTGCACTTTAGCCCTCTTTTAATTTTCATTTTTGCTCAGAAAACCTTAGTTTAAAATCAGATTTACCAACTAGCCCCCACCCCAGTTTCCTAGAAGCTTCCCCAGTCAGTTACAAAGAGATTCCCAAGCCTAGACTACCCAAATTACCCCCTGATGATCCTGTTATTACCCTTCTAACCAAACAGAGCCTGGGTCCAATTGACCCCAGTTAATGGGTCGAAATAAACCCAATTCAATTCTTTTTGGATTCAATTTTAGGTATCGATTGAAATCAATCAAAGACTCAACATTCTAAAAAGAAAATCTGGCCTTAGATTAACCAAGAGAAAGAGACACAGGAACTTTTAAACCAAAGCCCAAAACCCAAAAGAGAAAAAAGGAAAAAAGAAAATGACTCACCCTATTCTAAAAAAACAACCAGATAATTATGTTGACCAACAAATGGGTCGTGCATGCATAACAACAAACATGCTATGGAGAAGCAAAAACACAAACACAGAAACGAGATGAAGTAGGACGACTTTAAAAAACCAGAAAAATACACGAGAAGATCCAACAGAGATGTAAAGATACCAAACGGACTGGCCAAGCCTTGCAGCTCTTTCTCAAACCCTCGATTCCAACTGAAAAGGGCCTCAATCACATTTTCTCAGATGAAAACACATGACCAAGGTCCGTTTTGGTCTTAATCAACACCGAAGCTGCCACTTCTAGAGTTTGATATTTTTAGGTATCACTTTCAACTTAAGATTCGACGAGCTCGGGGCAGATTCGAAGGAAACTGGTTGTAGATTTGGTATGAGGGGATCATGGGGATTGTAGGATGTTAGTTTGGGGTTGTTTGGGAACCGCGCCGCCGGCGACAAATGGTAGAAACCAGGGCGGCATTGCTAGGGTTTCTATTGGGGACGATGAGTTTCTGGAAATGAGACGGGGGAAAAAGATTTAGACATTAATAGATTAATCAAACCCCACTTCCGGACCATTAGATCAGCAGGGATCAACGGTCCCGATCAAAAAAACAAAACGGCATCGTTTTGATCATGAAGGATGGACCGGGTATTAGGGGCGAGTTTTGGGCCGGGTAAAGGGTAATTTGGACGGGTCTAAGGGAAAATTAGTCTGGGCCTCGGGACATGGCCCGATTTGGCCTAAATTTTTTCCTTTTTTCATTATTTCCTTCTTTTCTTTTTTTTTTCTTTTTTTTCAATTCATTTTTTATTTAAAAATTCTTTTTCTTTTCCCAAAATTTAAAATTAAAAACTAAATTAAATCCTAAACCCAATTATCCTACCACATTAAATTAATTAACCCTAATAATTGTTACTACCAATAATTAAATACCAAATTAAAGGGAAAAACTACCAAAATTCAAAATTAAAACTAAAAGTGCAAATAAACTATTTTTGGGATTTTCCCATTAATTTTCTAATTAATCCTAAAAATGTAAAGTTAAACTTAAATGTAAATGCAATATATTTTTTATTTTTCACTAATTAAACAAAAAAATAAAAATGCATAGACAAATGCAAACAATTATCAGAAAATGCCACGAAAATCCCCAAAATTTCAAACACTGACAGAAATTATTTTGTTTTGAGTTTGTTGGAGTAATACATATAGGAAAAAAATTACGTGCTCACATGGGGTATGATTCTTGGTTTTGTTGATGTTTTTCGTATTTCGAGAGTTCGAGCAAGTTCGCATTATTATTACAGACCTGTTAGTGCCTTTGGACGGGGTCCCGAGTAGCTCGGTGAGTTTCGGACCCCTCGAAGCATTATGAAAGAAACCAGAAATGCCCAGTTCTGGTTTCCTTCTTCGCGAATGCGAAGGGACCATCGCGTTCACGTAGAAGGAGTTGGGGTTGGGGGGAAAATGTGCTACGCGTTCGCGATAGCTAGTCCGCATTCGCGAAGGTCTGGGGCCAGTGACCTTCGCGTTCGCGTGAGGTGACTCGCGTTCGTGTAGAGTAGCTAGGCTGGGTTGGGGGTCGCTTTGTTCTTCGCGTTCGCAAAGCAACCCTCGTGTTCGCGAAGGATAGGCCAAGCCAGCCTCCACGTTCGTGAGACCTTGGTCGCGTTCGTGATGAAGGGCCTTCAGGGGGCCTGAGCCATTTGCCTTCGCGAACGCGAGGCCTCTTTCGTGTTCGCGAAGAAGGAGGGCAGCATTTTTCGGGTCATTTATTACACTCTTGGGCGATTTCGACCTAACTTTGTGATGTAAGTAATTTCTACCTAATATGAGTTTAATATATAGTTTATGGGTAGATTAATATGTAAGTTCGTAAAAATCATGGGTTTAGAAGAAAACCTAAGTTTTTTATAAAAATAGAGTTTTACCACGAAAATGGTTATGGAACTTAATGAAAATTATATATTTATGTTTCTAAGGTTATGGATAATAACTTTCTTCGAAAATTTTCGGAATCCGAGCACGTGGGCCCGAGGGTGAATTTTAGGAATCTTGCATTTAGAGTTGGGAAATTACTTAAATAGTTGGGATATGAACTTTTAAGCCTATATTAATTAGTTTTTACACTATTTGGATAGTTTTGGATTATTTAGCACCAAATTGAGGGTTTAGGCAGAAGCTTGGACCGGAAAGTAGGTCTTGAAGCGAGGTAAATCTATTTTTTAACCTTGTAAGAGGGAAATTTCCCCATAGATGAACTTGATTAATTGTGGGTGAGGGGGGGAGGTCTATGTAGTATGAAGTGACGAGAGTCCGTATGTAGCTACTATTCTTGTTATGTCCGGGTAGTTCTAGGCTTACACCAAGCTTTGTGGATATCATTATGTGAACATATTTGTTGACGCAATGAATGGAACTAAGTTGAAAATTTCAAGATTTCAAAAGTTTCAAGTAAAATATTATTTTGAAAGAATTGAGAAAAATTACATTATATTTATATTTAACTGCGTCCCAAGTATATTTCGCGAGCGGGGTGACTGTTCCACTACTCTCATGGGAGCAGGCCGTTCGCCTTGGCAAGTTAATAGATGCATCTATGGTTCGCACCATTCGACATCGGCAATGCATAATTTACATTTTTATGTTGGATCGTGCCGAACATCCTCGGTGGATTTTGTGTGTGATAATAGAACTGGAAGCCCTTTTTATATTTGGTATAAATTTACTGTTCTAGAGATCATTTGTTTAAAATGAAAAGTCTTGGTTTCAATGACTCCCCAAGCCATGACCTATTTGATCCTTCAGAACCAGCTTCAGCATTGAGTAAAGAAAAGAATATATTGGGTTCTTAGATATGATGGAAGAACTGTACAGTTATTTCTTGTTATGAGTTTATTGTTAGCTCTGTGTATCATGCTTATTTAGAATCACACATTATTATTATTAAACTAGATACTTACTGGGTACATATTTTTATATACTCATGCTACACTTCTGTACTTAATTGTACAGGAAATAACCCTCACACTTGATTGTAGTGGCCTTAAAATACTCAAAAGGCCACTACAACACTCAAAAGAAATAACCCTCTTTTGATATTCCTACCTCACTACAATATCACCCACTCTCTATTTTCTCACAGACTATTTTCTTATACCCTGTCTGTGAAACCTCACTCTTTCTTTCTAACTCTCAGATATATTTTTCTTTTGAGATTGGTGTGTCGAGATGAGAGCTCAAGCTCTCCTTTTATAAGTAGAGCCTCACTCTCTCACGCCTACTACATTTGACATTTTCTACCTGCAGATCTACTATGCCTACCGAATTTGACAAATGCAAAAGATATGATGGCTGCCAACTTTGAAAACAATCAACAAGGAAGAAAAGTCTTCCTTAATTAATGGGATGGACCCCACAAATCTCCCCCTCCAGTCCCATTCACTTGAAGGAGGTAGCACCGGAGATTCTAGTTTGAGCGCATGCCCACAAGTTCTTTGCAAAGCTCGAAATTGTCTCTTGGTACTACCTTGGTTAACATATCCGCAGGATTTTCACTCGTGTGAATCTTTTTGGCCTGAAAAGATTCGTTTTCCACCTGCTCACGAATCCAATGATATCTCACATCTATATGCTTTGTTCTTGCATGGTACATGGAGTTCTTGCTCAAGTCTATTGTACTTTGACTATCACAATAGACAACATACTCCTTTTGATGCAATTCCAGCTCTTGAAGAAATCGCCTGAGCCATATCATCTCCTTGCCAGTTTCTGTAGAGGCAATGTACTCTGCTTGAATTGTTGAAAGTGCAACACACTTCTGCAACTTAGACTGCCATGATATAGCTCCCCTTGAAAATGTAAACAAATATCCAGTAGTGGATTTTCTGTTATCAATGTCACGTGCCATATCAGCATCTGTATAGACCTTCAAGATTGGATCAGATCTTCCAAAGCACAAACAATCTCCCGTGGTACCTCTCAGGTACCTAAGTATCCACTTGACTGCTTCCTAATGTTCCTTTCCAGGATTTTCAAGAAACCTGCTGACAACACTAACTGCATGAGCAATATCAAGTCTAGTGCATACCATTGCATACATCAAGCTTCCGACTGCTGAAGAATAAGGAACTCTAGCCATGTTCCCTTTCTCCTCCTCTGTTGTAGGACACATATTTTTGCTCAATTTTAGATGACTAGCAAGAGGTGTGTTGGCTGGCTTAGTATTCTTCATGTTGAAGCGTTCTAGTACACGTTCAATATACTTCTCCTGAGATAGCCACAACTTTCTACTTGTTCTCTCACTATCTTCATCCCTAGAATTTGTTGTGTTGGGCCCAAGTCCTTCATATCAAATGACTTGGACAAATCTTTCTTCAACTTTGCGATCAACCCCTCATCTTTTCCTACAATTAACATGTCATCCACATACAACAACAATATAATAAAGTTATTCTCAGAATATCTTTTGAAGTATACACATGGATCAGAATTGGTCTTTAGGTATGTTTGAATTTTCATGAATGAGTCAAACTTCATGTACCACTGCCTTGGTGTCTGCTTCAATCCATAAAGACTCTTATTCAATTTGCACACCATGTATTTCTTTTCAGCTACTTCAAATCCTTCTGGCTGCTCCATATAAATCTCCTCTTCCAAATCTTCATGAAGAAATGCAGTTTTCACATCCAACTGCTCCACTTCAAGATCTAGGCTAGCTACTAAGCTCAAAATTGTTCGAATTGAAGTCATTTTGACAACAAGTGAGAAAATTTTGTCAAAATCAATACCTTTCTTTTGTTCGAAGCCTTTAACCACCAATCGAGCTTTGTATCTGACCATCTTGCCATTTCCATCTTTTTTGAGTTTAAAGACTCATTTGCATTTGAGTGGTCTTTTACCCTTTGGAAGTTCAACCAGCTTGTGCATGCCATTTTTTTGTAGAGATTCCATCTCTTCTTGCATGGCTTTCATCCACTGGTTCTTTTCTGGATGGGACATCACCTCCTTAAGACTTTCTGGCTCCCCCTCATCACTGATGAGGACATACTCTATGGAAGGGTACCTGCATGACTCTACCCTTGGCCTATCTGATCTCCCTCAGAGGTTGAGGTTATTCTTCTTCCTGAGTGGGGTGCTCTACTTCCTCGACACCTTCATCAAGTTGCTCCCCCTACTCAATAACCTCACCAGGTTGCTCCCCCTGCTCGTCAACCTCGTCGGTCATACTTTCTACACTTGTGGGATTGTTAGAAGTAGAAGGAATAGTAACAAGGTTAGGACTTATACCATTCTTCGCCTTTTTTGACATATCAACAGCAGTTCCGACTTCGCTTTCTCGGAAGACTACATCTCTACTTCTGATGACCTTCTTCTTTGCAGGATCCAACAATCTGTACCCGAACTTTTCATCTCCATATCCGATAAATATGCAGGGAACAGATTTATCATCCAGCTTTGTTCTCTGCTCTTTTGGTACATGTGCAAAAACTCTGCAACCGAACACCTTCAGATGCGAGTAAGACACCTCCTTGCTGGTCCAAACTCTCTCTGGGATGTTAAATGCCAACGAAACTGATGGACTCCTATTGATCAGGTAATAGGCTGTCTGAACTGCTTCACCCCAGAATGACTTAGGCAGTTTAGCCATTCTGAGCATGCTTCTCACCTTCTCCACAATGGTGCGGTTCATCCTCTCGGCTACGCCATTGTGCTGTGGGGTTCTAGGAACTGTCTTTTCATGTCTGATACCATGACTTGAACAATACTCTTCAAATTCCCTTGAAGTGTACTCACCTCCATTGTCACTTCGGAGATGCTTTAGCTTTCAACTCGTCTCCCTTTCTACTAGAGCATGAAACTTCTGGAAAACTTAAAACACCTAATCTTTGGTTTTCAAAATATAAACCCATAATTTTCGTGAAGCATCATCAATAAAAGTAACAAAATATTTGTTACCGCCCATTGATTCAATTTCCATTAGGCCACAAACATCAGAATATACTAAATCAAGTATATTCAATTTTCTTTCAGACGATGTCTTAAATGAGACTCTATGCTGCTTACCAAATAAACAGTAGTCACAAGGTTTTACCGTTGTACCTTTGGCATAAGAAATGAGTGATTTCTTGGCAAGAATCTGCAATCCCTTCTCGCTCATATGGCCCATTCTTTTGTGCCACAAATCTGCAGAAATCTCATCTTGTGCCGCGTACAATTCACCTTGGCATATTTTTGCATTTGTCTTGTACAACGTGTCACGAGCAACTCCCTTTGCAATCACCAATGATCCCTTAGTGAGTCTCCACTTTTGATTTGCAAAATAGTTCTCGTATCCATCTCAGTCTAAAGCAATTCCCGAGATCGAGTTCATCCACAAATCAGGTACATGCCGCACATCCTTTAGATCCAATGTGCATCCGACATTTGTCTTGATACAAATATCACCAATCCCCGCAATCTTTGAGTAACTTGTGTTACCCATTCTCACTGTGCCGAAATCACCTACTACATATCTGCAAAAAAGATCTCTTACCGGTGTGGCATGGTAAGATGCCGTTGTGTCAACCACCCATTCCGACTCTGGACCTGACAGGTGCATGCATTCCTCTTCCTTATTTATAAAGAGGACAACATTATCATTGTTTTGCACCATGGCGGCTGTGTTGTCGTCATTCTTCTGGCCACTGGTTTTACCTTTGCCCTTCCTTGGATTTGGGCATTCTCTTTTGAAGTGACCTGGTTGATCACAGTTGTAGCAATTTCTGGATCTTGATTTGGATCGGTTCTTTGACTTCCCACGAGCTTTGGATCTACCATAATTGCTCAAACTCCTTTGATAACTCCTGAATCTACCTTCTGTAATGAGAGTCTGTCCTTGATTTTTAGGCTTCTTTCTCATCTTCTCATTGAGTAGAAGAGTCGATGTGACATCTTTCAACTCAATAGTAGTCTTACCGTGCAGGATGGTTGTTGCCAAATTATCGTACAAAGATGGCAACGAGTTCAATAGCAAGATGGCTTTATCTTCTTCCTCGATTTTCACTCCGAGGTTGGCAAGCTGTGTGATTAGCCCGTTAAACACATTTAAATGTGACAAAAAATTCGTACCTTCACCCATGTGTAGGGCGTATAACTGCTTCTTCAGGTACAATTTATTTGTCAGCATTTTGGACATGTATAGACTTTCCAACCTTGTCCAAATTACACGTGCAGTGTCTTCATCAATGATGTTATTTACCACATTATCTGATAAGTGCAACCTGATTGCACTAGCAGCTCTTTCATCCAAGTCAGCCTAATCCTCAGCTTTCATGGTATTATGCTTTTTGGCATCAACATCTAGTACCTTGTGTAATCCTTGTTGAATGAGCAGATCCCTCGTTCTTCTTTGCCATGTTGAGAAACAGTTATCTCCGTTGAATTTTGCTACCTCGTACTTTACTCCGGACATTTTTATTTTTCACCGAGTATAATACTACCGACAGTGAATAGCAGAGGCACTTTCTTGTCACACAGAACTCCAAATGCTAACCTCCATTTCGTCCACCCCACCTCTATACGGTGTGTGACATCCTCGTCGATCTCTCCACTCTCATGGATAACTGACTTAAGGTACTTAAAACTGCCTATCTTGGAAATGCCCTGCGATCCAAGCCTCTCGTCCATGCCCTCTTCCCTCGGCTCGGCACTGAACTTACACTTAAGGTATTCCGTCTTTGTTCTGCTCAACTTGAAACCCTTTGATTCAAGGGCCTGTCTCCAAACCTCCAGCCTCTCGTTAACCCCACTCCACGTCTCGTCAATCAAAACAATGTCATCAGCTAATAACATACACCATGACACCTCTCCTTGAACATGGTGTGGCAGTGCATCCATCACCAGAGCAAACAAGAATGGGCTGAGCGCAGATCCTTGGTGTAACCCCATAACAACCGAAAAATGATAGGAGTCGCCTCCCACTGTCCTAACCCGAGTTTTAGCTCCATCATACATGTCCTTAATCGCCCTAATGTAAGCAACCGGCACACCTTTAGCCTCTAGGCATCTCCAAAGAACCTCTAGGAACATTGTCATATGCTTTCTCTAGATCAATAAACACTATGTGCAGATCCTTCTTCCTATCCCTGTACTGTTCTACCAACCTCCTAATAAGGTAGATAGCTTCCGTAGTAGAACGACCCGACATGAACCCGAACTGGTTGTCTGATACAGACACCGTCCTCCTCACCCTCGCTTCTACTATCCTCTCATACACTTTCATGGTATGACTAAATAGTTTGATACCCCTATAATTGTTGCAACTCTAGATGTCACCTTTGTTCTTGTACAACAGAACCACTGTACTCCACCTCCACTCGTCCGACATCCTCTTCGTCCTGAAAATAACATTAAATAACCCTGTCAGCCACTCCAGACCTGCTCAACCCATACACCTCCAAAATTCTACCGGAATCTCGTCAGGCCTGGTAGCTCTGCCCCTGCTCATCTTTCGCATAGCTCCCACGACCTCCCCAACCTTGATGCGCCTACAATACCCAAAATCGCAGTGGCTCTCGGAACGCCCCAACTCGCCTAACACAATATCCTGGTTCCCTTCTTCATTTAGAAGTTTGGCCCCTAGATCCTCGTACATACGACTAAAAGCCGTTGTTTTAGCCTCGGTGACCGCCATCTTCGCCTCCTTCCTAGCTACTTTATACCTCTCCCTGTTCGCACTCCTCTCAGCCTCGCATGCGCTACCTACTAACTTCAGGTACGCCGCCTTCTTCTCTTCCACTTTACCTTGGACCACTTCATTCCACCACCAGTCGATTTTGTGCCCGCCAGCTAAACTCTTTGAGACTCCTAACACCTCTCTCGCTGCCTCCCGTATAATACTTTTTAAAATTAATATAAAAAATAGTTTATATAAACTTTTAACAACCTTTCTAATTTTTTTCTAAAATATAATTTTCGAGAAGTTTTTACATCTTAATAACTTAATATAATAAATATATAAATGTATATACCAATCGCTGGTTCATTTTACATGTTGATAGAATTGATGAAAAATACTTGCTCCTTTTTATATACATTTAAAAAGAATATTTTCTTAATTTTAATATTGTAAGTGGCGATGAAGGCCCATTTCCTCATCATTATTTGGCATATATACATGAAATTAGTAGATACATTATTTATTACATAAAGTATAGTAAATTGATCTACAGTATATGTTTTTATTTCAATTTACTACTGGAACTAGAATAGATCCGCCACTGATTGTTGTCTTTTGACTCGACGATATCAGATGAGAGAGCAAGTTTGGAGCAGGGCTTATAAGTTCCTAGAGAGAGAGAACCACTGACCTTAATTCTCAGAATCCGTTATTCTCCGTCGAGAGAGACAGAGAGAGAGAGGGAGAGAGGGAGAGAGATACAGAGAGAAGTGATATGCTGTGAGAATCTCAATCTGTGTTATTTGGACTTGTTGTAATAGTTGATTCGGAATCCGACATTGAAGTTAGGATCTTCAGACGACGGAAATTCCAAATACCTAATTTGATGAAGTGATTATTATTCTATTAGTTGTCGTCGTCACTTGATTCTAGATTTTCAATTTGGATCCTCGCTTCTTTTTTTTACTTGATTTTGAGGCTGTTGATTTATCGGGGGGAAAAGATGAACGGTGGTGATGTTGCAACAGAAGCTCCGGCACCGCCGTTAGAGTGGAAATTCTCTCAGGTCTTTGGTGAGCGTGCGGCCGGCGAAGAAGTTCAGGAAGGTAAACTACTTTATCATCTCACTCTTTACTCTATGGATCCACACTTGTGTTGAATTAGGTTTTGCTATCTGCTATTTGGTTGTTAATTGCTCGAATAATTACTATTTCATTATTGACCAGTAGAGAAAAATCTGTTTGATTTGATCATGGATTTGATGGTGTGATTTTGCATGCGGTGTTTAACCAATATACCTCATATGAACAGTCTATTAATGAACTAACCAAGTTCAGTCCTTTGAAGCTATATTTCATTTTAGAAAAATATTGGAGATCCTTGAACTCGTGTCTTGATGTCTCTTGTGTTTGACTGGCGAATCAGTACTCGTTATTGATTTACTGAAGGACTATGGAGCTGTAATTACTTTGACTTCATTTGCAAGAGTGGTGAGTTGGTGGTTTGGGTCATGTATTATTACCTTACTGTTTAAGTGCGTTGAGCTATTATACTTAAAATTTCAAGCATAAGGGCGTAAATTTCTAGTGAAAGTTGTGGATTTGCCACATGTGCATTTGTGTGACAGGGTGGTTCCGTATTGAGACACTAACTTAGAATAGTCGCTAGCCCAAAAAAATAGCCGGCAAATGTATATATTACACATAATTAGTGTGTAATATATGTATATTGGCTAGGGGCTGTACCGAGTGGACACATTTGTAGCTTCCCCTTCCGTATTTCGCCTCT
Organism: Nicotiana tabacum; assembly: GCF_000715075.1. Taxonomy (NCBI): domain Eukaryota; kingdom Viridiplantae; phylum Streptophyta; class Magnoliopsida; order Solanales; family Solanaceae; genus Nicotiana; species Nicotiana tabacum. Next base: position 5,486,064 of record NC_134087.1, read on the forward strand.
AGGTATTGTCTACCTGCCCGCAATGTCAGTTTTAGGTACATGTACCCCATTGCTTAAGGTTGTTCAAGTTTTTCTTGATTCAGTCAGTGACCACTTGTCATGTTATTTTCATTCCACTTTTGTGATGTGAATATAGTAGTGAAGTTGTAGTACATATACTAGTAAGTTTCTTGAGATTGCAGGGCATGTTTCAGTACGACAGGCTGCTCAGAGAGCAATTTATATTGGGGTATTGGCGGAGATGGTCAAGGTAGAGACAATACCTTTCTTGTGTTTTGGAAATATTGGACGTTGCTCATGGGGCTTGTCGGCTTGAATCCAGCCAAGTGTTTAACTGCACATGATTAATGGAGACTGTCCCAGAGAGAAGATTTTGGTTCAAGATTGTTCTTCTATTAGAAGTTGTCCATTTTACATAGTTCCAAATTTGTTTGACGAAAGTTTGTTTCACCATTGTTGGGCTTCCAGAAAGTAGTCTGCATCCGCTCTTTTTTTGGGGTTTCATGATGCTATGTCATTGGACACTTGATGTGTGATAAAGTTGTTTATTGTGAATTTTATCGACAGCTCCTCGACAAAGTTCATCGTATTTTCCATCTGCTGAGTGTTCTAACCCTCTGCAGCTCCTAGCCTTGTGCTTTAGCTTCCTCTTTTATAACTATCCTGATTTTCTTGCCCAAAGTTTTATTTTTTTGGATAAGTGAAATTTTATTGGTTGCACCAAGAAAGTGCTAGTATGTACGTCAAAGATTTCTAACCCCCTTAATAAAGAAGGGATTCCACAAAGCCGACAAAAGTATTTACGTCGCAGTCAATCTTGAGCTTACACTAAGAATACAGAAAATGTAAGGCTCTAAACATAACAAGTGTATTGAGGAGTTTTTGTTTTCAAAACACCTATTTTTTTTTAAAAAAAATATAACAAAGAGGGACAGTGTTCCAAAAGTCTTTGAGATGCTTCTTTGTTCTCTGCCCATTCAGCTGTGTACAGCTTCTTTCAGTATTTCTGGATGTACTTATTGTATCCAAAACACATTAAGGAACAAGGTCCATACTTCCCATGCGTGCTAACCATGCAAGAAAAGATGAGCGGGAGATTCACTGTTGGCTTCACATAGAAAACACCTATTGCATAGCTGAAAATTTCTATTCGTAAATTTTCCTGTGTTAGGCATGCTTCCTGTAGTGCCAGCCAGTCAAAGCAAACTGCTCTTGGGTATGCTTTTGTCTTCCACACTGCTTTCCAAGGCCATATCTCCTACCCGCTGGAGATTTCAGCTGGTTATAGCAAGATTTTACGGTGAACTTTCTTTTTCTGTCTTCTTCCCATGGTAGAGAATCATGAATGTCTGGGTGTATTCAAACTCCCTCTACTCTGAATAATAGTTGTCCAAAATCCAAAGTTTTCTACTTCCCAACCGATTTTTTTTACCTTAATCCAAAATTCCAATCTTCATTACTCCAGCACACGGAAATTGTTGCATCTTGCTTTGGCTTCATACCAAAAAAAATTCATGAAAGTTCTGCTTCAAGGGAGATTAAATCCAACCAAGGATCCCGCCATATTCTGGTTTTAAGCCATCTCCTACAACAGTAAACCATTGATGCTCTTCCAGAGAGATACACCATATGCCCTGTAGCTTGTTTAGTTCTTGCTCAGAAGTTTATTGATGTCTGAGAAGTATGTTTGACGACCTTTGGTATAGCTTAGTTCATTGTGCCAGTTAAATGATTACTGAAGTACCTGTCAGTATAAAAACATAATAGGTGGAAGTATTGGCAGGTTAGATTGACTGGAAACATTTTCATAATTTGCACGATTTGGCACCAAATGTTTCTCTTACAGAAGTTATATCCAGATTCGGAGTTTCTTTCTGACTTTATTCAGCCCTTGGGTTATTTTTTGTAGAGATGGAGTGTCGTTGAAATCCATTTGCTCTAAATAGAAACCACAGTGAAACTCCTTCGTTGTCTTGCTTTTTTAGGCTTGACTTTTCGTTCCTCATGGTTTATTGCAGTGGTGGAGCCAAAAATCCTAACAAGGGGATTCAAAAACTAAAAGAATACCATGCCTAGGATTCAACTTGTTACCTAAAGCAAATTTTTAACCCCGTTACCACTAAATTTAAAGTTTCCATCATGTCAAGGGGATTTTAAAACTTATATATGCACAAAAGAATTTGTTTTTACCCTATTTGTGCAGTATAATTTTCCAATGAAGGGGATTCTATTGACCCCCTTTCATTGAATTGGTCAAGCATGCAGAATGTGCACACAAGACGAAAACAAGCGCTGAATGATAGACTGTTGATCATTGAAGTTTGCCGAAGTAGGAGTGCTTAAAGCCAACACCTGTAGTTACAGAAGTCCTACGTTATGGAGCTAGTTTGCTTGACTCATGGCGGTCTTCTTATTCTGACTAAAGTCATCTGCATCTAAATAGTGGATGCAGAAAAACTTATTTTATGTTTCAAGCTCTTTACAAATCCATGGCAGTACCAAATTCACTATGTTTATTGGCAGTTATGCCCTGTTTTAAATAGACGAGTTGCATTAGATCAATAGTAATCCTGCTTAAGGAAAGTGCTGGCTGAGATTTTATTATGTGTTTTAAATAACTTATCTCTTCCTTTTTCTAATTATGTTAGCATGGTTGAGACTTTGATTTTCTTTTCTTCCGGTGCTTCTAAAAGCGAAAGCGCAAAGAATGATAACCCCTCGTTTGAACTGAAGCAGACAGCGAAAAGTGAAGCACACTTTTGAACTGAAGCAAACGAATTATGAAAATTTTAAAAAATTCCAAATTGGAATTTAGTGATCCTACTATAATAATGAAATTGCAATAAAAATACTTACTTAAGCATTCAATTTACGATAATGTTGATATTAATACAACTCCTCAAAGTTGAGTTTCAAATAATTAAAAGCTTCTCATTAGGATCACTTGACACATTATTGTTTGAAGCGCACCCTTCTCTGAAGCGCGTGGCGTCGCCGTGAAATGATAACCACATGTTTGCATCCTTTCGTTGCTTTGAGCAACTAAGGGGGGGCTTTTAATAACACTGCCTTCTTCAATAGCTGTTCTAATAATTCCTCTAAATGTTCCTTATTCTTTTATAAGGAAAACAAAAGGCTCGTCCTTCGGAGCTTTCTTTGAATGATGCATATGAGTCAGTTCATTTATTGTAGGTTTTGTACAGTAACCTATCAAAGAAAAATGTAGGCTTTGTACAGTTCACGTCAACGCTGCACATTATCATGATGTGGGGGTATCCAGAAAGAAGAACACCGTGACTAGTGAATTTGCTGCCAGTAGCATTCTGTGTTGCGTGAAATTTATTTCATGGTTGCATTCATGTGAGTTCATTTAATGTATGATTTTACAGTTTAGGATAATGCAGCATTTATGCTGATATGGCAACATCCAGAATGAAAAGAAAGGAACAGAGAGAATGTCTCTCAATATTGTGCATGGATTCGTCTTAATAATGCCCAGCTTGTTCTTTGGTGTATAACATAGTTTAAATAGTAGTTTTAGGCAGTTCGTGTTACCTGAAGGTAGTTGCTGGTGGTTTACTGTCAGACTTATGTATAAGACACGTAGATGAACCTTTCTAGGAAACAACAGAATTGAATATCTTGCAATAGATTTCACGTATGGAATAATGGCGCTGATTCTTTCTGCAGTTGCACAACTTTCTCAAATAGTAGGACAATATTTACCATGCTCACGGTGTTTAGACATTTTGGACACTCTTTTCTTTCTGTCTCATGATTTGTTTTCTTGTCTTTGTTTTGCAGTTGATATCATCTCAGCAATTGAGTTTGACAAAACTGGCGACCATCTTGCCACTGGGGATCGAGGGGGTAGGGTGGTATTATTTGAAAGGACCGATACAAAGGAGGTTGTTCTTCAATCTTGTAGTTATTCAGAATTTGGAGGTTCTTTTGATTGATCAGTCTTTTCCTTGCGCTTATTTTTTTGTTTAGCATGCTGGAAGCCGAAGAGAATTAGAGAGAATGGACTATCCAGTCACCCGGCATCCAGAGTTCCGCTACAAGACAGAATTTCAAAGCCACGAGCCTGAGGTACGCGACTCATCTCTGTTTCTAACCTTCTTTCATGGTGTAATTTCTCTCTTAGGAACTCTTGTGTCATGTACTTGCCTGAGAAACAATATTTGAAAGAGCTTCAGAGAAACATTACCTTATTGTTTCTATGTCCTGGAAATAGATGGATGTTTTACCATTTGAGCCACTACTTTCTTGTGTCTATGGTGGACTACTGACTTTTAGTTTTCACTCTTCATGTGCTCTTAGTTCCTTCTTTTTGCCGCTTCAAGTAGAATTCTTATGCTCTCATCTACATCATTCAGTTTGATTATCTGAAGAGTTTGGAGATTGAGGAGAAGATCAACAAGATCCGGTGGTGCCATATGCCTAATGGCGCTCTCTTTCTTTTGTCTACTAATGACAAAACTATAAAGTTCTGGAAGGCAAGTTATTTCATCCGATTTGCTTCTCTGTGATTCTATGTGGTAGTACATGCAGAGTAGGTTTTTGATACCCCTATCAAGTAAAATGAAAATGTTTATTTCGTATTTACTTTTCCGAGGCTTAAGCTACAGTAAGTTTTGTGGGAGAGGGATACTAATAGCAATTTCAAGTGTGTAGCCTGGTATGTCTTCATCTTCATTCATATTCATGGTAGTACTAGAAATTGTTGTATTAGGAAGAGGGTGAGAAAGTTATTCAGTGTGGTGGGATGGGATGCCTGGGAAAAGTGATATCTAGTTGAATTGAGAAATTGTCTGATGTGCTGTTGCCTCTTATAATTCGTACATCGGCTATCAACCAACCCTTCTTCCATTCTTGTGGAATGCATATGTTGAGATACTATGCATTTTTTGACAAGCTACTGTTTAAGCACCTCGGTCTTCTTGTGACTGTCTATGTTGGCTGCCTAGAACATCCTAATTTGCTTCCTAATTATCTTTTCCTGAATTTTTCAGGTCGAAGAGAAGAAAGTCAAGAAAATATCCAACTTAAATATTGACCCTTCCAGAGCTATTGCAAATGGCAGCATGCCCAGTTCAAGTGTTTCTTCCAGTCAAAAAAAGTATCTTGCAAATGGGTGCTACACAGATGGATCTTCCGACTGTCTAAGCAATGATTTTTCGTTTCCACCTGGGGGTCTTCCTGCATTACATTTACCTGTGGTAGTTGTACTTAAGATATATATGCAACTTCCTATCTTGTACTACATATATATGTCAAGTTTTTCTATGTGTATTGGTTTTTTAACCTCTCAAGTATGTACATTAGTTCTCTTAAGTATGCCCAGCATTTACCTATAAAAACAATGATGTCCATGGGTATAAAGTTACATCTAATTGTCGGAAATAAAATAGTGTAGAAAAAGGAATATAATTCAGGAGTTGATAGTCTGAGCTGAACTGCATATATGATATTTGTTAGTCCGGGTTATTGGGGAAGTCTGTTTTGATGACTGTGCATACTATTCCAAAACATCTGTTAAGGTCTATAGTTTTGGTTAATGTTCATCCATGTATTGGTGCAAAGTGTAACAAGAAGCCAGAAACATATCTGTATTTCACATTTTAGTACATTCCGCATTGGTCCTTTTAGTATTTACTAATTCTACGTACAATCTGCATATGTGCTGGGCCAACACATAGGTGCTTTATCCTCTACTTCTCAGGCTGGGTAACCGAAAACCTTTATGCCTTTGTTCTTCCTTAAATCTTTCCTCAACTTGCTAAAGGAATTTCCATGTGGCTTTAGCTCACGTCCCCTCTGACAAATGTTGTTTGTTGAAATTTATTTGAACGTCTTTTTTTTCTTTCATCTGCTTCTGAAAGCTTTGGAATCTGAATTGCAGGTTTCAAGCAGTGAGAGCAGCGTTGCTGCTAAATGTAGAAGAGTATATGCCCATGCACATGACTATCATATAAATTCTATCTCAAATAACTGGTGAAGATCCATTCTATAATTGGAAATCTGATTTACTATGTATGCCTTCTATTTGTTAGAACTTATCGTAATTTCTGTCCTTTTCTTTCTTCCACTTAGTGATGGGGAAACATTTATATCAGCTGATGATCTCCGGATAAACCTTTGGAACTTGCAAATAAGCAATCAAAGTTTCAATATTGTTGATGTCAAGCCAGCAAATATGGAAGATCTAACTGGTGAATTTTTGATGTGTTGATCTCAACTTCCATTTTGTTGTGGGCACTTCAAATACATGATAGTTTTAATTTTTATTTTTAATTTTTCAGAAATGCTTGTTTCAATGAATGCTCATATTTGTTTAGATGTTTGTTATTGCAGAGGTGATAACTTCAGCTGAATTTCACCCTACTCACTGTAACATGTTGGCTTATAGTAGTTCAAAAGGATCAATCCGTCTGGTAGATTTGCGGCAATCAGCATTGTGCGACTCCCATTCTAAATTGTGAGTATCACATTATTTAAGTTGTAGTCCTTTGCTGGTAGGTGTTTGCTTATCCTCTCTATGTCAAAACAAGATATCACCTGCGCAAAAGAATTCTACAAGAGAGCTAGTTTCTTACCAGTATAGCCCCTGGAAAGCCTTTTTTCAAAAAAGTATAGGGCCCCTGGAAAGATATTCTTCAAAAGATAAATATTTTAAAATTACTTTCTCATAGCTTTATTAAGTTGAAATGTTGGTTACTCATATATGCAGGTTTGAAGAAAAGGAAGCTCCTGGCTCAAGATCCTTTTTTACCGAGATAATTGCTTCAATTTCAGATATAAAATTTGCGAAGGCTGGAAGATACATACTTAGTCGTGACTATATGACCCTTAAGGTTGGTTTTTCTCTCCCTTTATTTTCTCTAGCTCTTCATCTTTTCAGTTGACTGATGTGAGAGATGCGCAATGTAATTGCCTTGTGTATTATATGCTTGACTCTGTAAGTACTCTCTGATATGTAAATGGGGTGCATAAGGAAAACAGAGTTCTGATAAGTCCGGAGGTAACATAAGCATGGTCCATGGGCATCTCTTAGTCACGTTCCTGGTAATTGGTTTAGAACAAGTTTAATAAATGAGCTGTGGCACACTCTTTACTGCCGGAATGGCGGAATCTGACTTAAATTGCCAGCATACCAACTTACCCCCCCCCCCCCCCCCAAACACACACAAAAAAACCATGGTAGTAAACATTATGAGTGCATTTGGAGTTTTCGTTGGTGCACTATTTAGAAGAATTTCTGGGCTTTCTGGAAGATTGAACTATGTGCATGGCGCTGTAAGTAAAAGTATTTTTTCACAAAATAGTACCAAGTGGGTACTGCAAAGGTTTACAAGATGTTACAGCTATTCTTCACTTTCAAAAAAGAGTTAAAAATAGATTCTTTATAGCTTTTACATAATTCTTTGTTACACAACAATATGAAACCCCGAGATATATTTCAAGCTGTATATTCCCTCTGATACCCCTTCGGAGTTTTTTTTTCCTTCCACAGCAACCACAAAATGCTTAGATTAGCTGTCTTGGAAAACGCCTTAACACTCTTTATGAACTAGAGAGCCTCTCCAATTGCAAAGATAGTCACTCACAGTTCTTCTGATTGGCCAGATGGAAACGTCGTGTTTCATCAGTTCATCGGTCACGTCAGATGCAAAAACAAATAATTGACAGATTCTTCAATTCTTTCACGCACGAATCACTTATTACACCAATTTTGCCCCCTGTTCTCTTGTCATTGTCGTCTATAATTGATACGCATGCTGCTTTAATCCTTGTGTTTCCCTGTGGAAAGCTTTTGCAGTTGAATTTTTCCCAAGGCTAAGTCTCGTCTTTCAAAAATCTTAATTACAAACAAAACCTCTTGGTTTCATTAGGTTTCGCTATGTTTGCATCTTATGTTTGTGAGTCTGCAAAACGTTTTCAAGAACTTAAAAAGGTGCAGATACTACATTTTCTTTATCCTTTCTAGTTCCTGGCAAGAATGTGCGCGGTATACCATAAGAGTAACTATTATATTCAGGTTCCTGCTAGATCTACTTTCTTTCAGCTTTATGTTAGTGGACGTCCTCGTCAATAAAAGAAAGAATGAGAAGAAGCGAGATCTTTATCATTGATCCTTTTTTCCTGATGAGGTGATCCTAGCCTAAGTATATGGAAGAAAAGATTGTTCCGTTTTTACTGAAACTCACCTTGCCTTGCAGCTTTGGGATATAAATATGGATTCTGGTCCAGTTTCAACTTTTCAGGTTCATGAATATTTGAGACCAAAGGTGAATTTCTTTCTCCCAAAATTAGGTGCTTGTGCTTGGTTAGTTTCTATTTGCGTCTGGGCTGATTAGTAATTATTATGTTGCTCTGCAGTTATGTGATTTATACGAGAATGATTCCATCTTTGATAAATTCGAATGTTGCCTTAGCGGTGACGGTTTGCGAGTAGCAACTGGATCTTATAGGTGTGTAGACTTATTTTTTCAGTTTTTATTTTCTTTCCTTTTATTTCTCCACCACGGTGATGTATTACTCAACATAATTTATGCGATTTCAGCAACCTTTTCCGTGTGTTTGGTTGTGCTGCGGGGAACACGGAAGCAACTACATTAGAAGCAAGCAAAAACCCCATGAGGTACCTGTATTAAAAGTTTCTTCGGCATGTATACTTATTTGGATATATCGTAATGTCATGGCTTTTGATGACTTTGATTATTCTCCTTTAGAAGACAAGTCCAGACCCCTTCGAGGCCTTCCAGATCCTTGAGCAGCAGTATAACGCGTGTTGTCAGGAGAGGTATGCTTTTCTAGATGCAGATATATAGTTTCTCATATATCTCAGTATATATGTTATCTATATTTGAATTTTTGCCCCAACAGTTTGAAATAAATTTGAATTTTTATGATATGCATTCCAGGAGCAGAAAGTCCAGCAGTTGATGCTAATGGAAACTCATTTGATTTCACAACCAAACTGCTCCATCTCGCATGGCATCCATCTGAAAATTCAATTGCATGTGCTGCTGCAAACAGCTTGTATATGTACTATGCATAAAATGAGGTTGCAGTTTCCTGGAGTTGCTTTTTCAGAAGGCTTTATTTCGAATCAACTTGAGGTTCTGCCATTTCGCACTTCCAGAATCAATGCCGACGTATATTACATGCTCTTAATGTTAAGGTCCACTGCTCAAAGAATGGACAATCTAGCAACTTATTTGTCAATAGCCATGCATTCTTGCTCTCTTCTTCCCATTTTCTGCTTCACCCTTCTCTAAATTTCCTATTCATTGGGTTGACATCAGGAGAGATCTCATTGTAGTTCCCCCACAAGCAAAACTGATGGATGTGAAAAAATTGTCACTAGATCTTAGGTAAATGCAGTTTTGCTCGAAATCTTGCTGGAAAGGACCTGCTGGCTAACTTGCAGAGCGTTAAACTAACTTTATTGGATAGAATTATTTTTTGTAGGATAATTTAATGGCTTTTTGTTATAGGTTATTGACTAAAGTAGTTCTCTTTTTCTTTTTTCTTTTTTTTTCCTGTAAAAGAAGTTCAAGGGCACTGGCATTTATTTCCCTGTATTTTTTTCTTTGGTAAAGCGAAGCTGGCACTGCCAACTTTTCTATTAGGTTACTTGTGCATTTTATTAGGTTGAGGTTGGTGCTTTTTTTTTTGGTACTTTTATTCTGCTGCTGGAGCCATGTAATGGAACTAAACCTGCATGATCTAGCTAACATTTTTCACACTGCTGTGTATGGCAACCATATAACGCTTCCCCACAGCTGGATGCCTCATCTTCTCTCTGAAAACGATACCATTGTACTACTCCCTTATGCTAACATTCTTTAATGCATAAGGAGAGGCCATTGTGGTTCTCCTGCAAGCAGTTCTTCGGTCGTCAGTGAAGATTTAGGTTACTTGTGCTTATGATGGTTAATGTCTTGTGTGCACGCATGTTTGTCCTCGTAGGAAGAGCAACAGAGAATTTTGACTTGTTCTTTCTTGATATGGCTATTCTTATAAATATGTTGGCACAATGTGATTGAGATAAGTGATGATATCTGCGTTCTTTATGGAATGAAATTACGTGTGACTGAGTAGCAGCATACTATATATAGCTGATGCAGAGAAAAAAGTTGATCAACATGTTTCCTTGTGAATAGATGGATCACTTCGGCTGGGAGGGTGGTGGATAATTTCTTGGTAAGTTTCTCCATCTCGTCCAAACGGACCCTAGTTAGGCTCTGCTCATTTCTGTGCTGGTTTCAGACGACAGAGATGAAGCAAACACACGTTGGAAAAGAATCCCAAGCGGATCAGCGTGCAAGTACAACAACAACAATCCAGTATAATCCCATTTAGAGGCTGTTTCCAAATAGACCCTCCAAGAACTTCTCACCTTGCTCTTGGGGAGACTCAAACTCACAACCTCTTGATTGGAAGTGGAGTTAGCTTACCATCAGAGCAATCCCTCTTGTCGATCAGCGTGCAAGCATTTTGTCAGAAATGATTTCATTCATGGTTGTGGACTTGTGCAAATTGGCCAAGGCAACGCTAATTGAGGCGTGTTCCATGCGGATTTGAAACTGACCCTTGACATGACCGCTGCACTCCATTATTTCTCACTTTCTTCTTCTTGGCATACACATTTATTAACAAGTAAAAAGGCAGCTCGGCGTACTAAGCGTTAGATCACAAGAGTCTATTTTATGCAGCCTTATCCTGTATTTCTGCAAAATGTTTTCACGGCTTTGTGTCCTTCTGGTTGCATGGCAACAACTTTACCAGTTACGCTAAAGCTATATTTAACAAGTAATTCAACGCAATTTAATTTAATGAGTTTGACCTTTAAGACTTTTAGTATTTAACTTATTATATTTTTAAATTATGAGTTCAGATTTAATATTTGTCGACATTTAGTGAAATTTCACATGAATCCATTATCCAAAGGTTAGATCTGCCCATAGCTCAATCTTTGTACGACAAAATGACACAAACGATGACGAACATATTTTCAAGATGCCCTTTGTATTTTCTCCCCTTCCTAGAAGGATTATTCATTGAATATTAAGCACAATGCTTTACGCATGTTAATCACCCCTATTTTTGCCATCCCCTCCAAATTTTGATGCTTGAATTGATGTCAATCGATCAATCAATGACATCTCAATTTTAAATTAATTATTTTTTTATACTTATGTGAGTATGTGACCAATCAGATCTATTTTCTTCTAGAACTAAATAATTTTATTTTTTTGGAGTTCTCTACTATGGTAATCTGTTAAAATAATAATACAACTCAGAAAGAAAAAAATGGAGAATAAGGGTGTGTTTGGTACGAAGAAAAATATTTTCCGGATTTTTTTCTTCCAATTTTTGGTTGCTTTGTCAAGAGAAGGGAAAACACTTTCCAAAACTCTTTTTCAACCTTCCCATTAGGGGTGTACATAAGTCGGGTTGATTTGGATTTTACAATTACCAAACCAAACCAAACCAATTTTGTCGGGTTATTAAATCTAAAAACCAAACCAAATCAATAAAATTCGGGTTTTTCACTCTCGGATTTTCTCGGGTTTTCAGGTTATTCGGGTTTTCTCGGATTTTTTCCCCGGTAAAATCTTCGTAGAACAAAACATATAAATTGTGCTCAAAATATTTCTTTAACCCTAATAAGATACAACTATATAAAGTATTTTCCAAAAAAATAATACGAAATATGAGATATACCATGGCATTATCCTAAAATATTCTACAATAAAGACAATAAAATTATGTAATATGAATATTGCTAATTAAAAAGACATAATAAAAATAAGCATAATCTAAAAGTACTAAGTCATGCTAAAATAAGTAGACTAATAAGGGAGTATTATTTACATGACTAAACATTAAAGAAAAAATAAAAATAGGTTATGCATTTTTATCTAAATTATTACAAAACAAAAAATAGATATTCAATATATTCCTATTCGTAGTATTGAATTGAATGTCTTTTGTTAACATTAGTATTGATTTGATTTGGTTTGAGTTTTTGTTAGCATTATTTAATTTACTAATATTACTGGCTATAAAACTTATTGGAATATTCAAAAGTTCTAAGTTCAACCTTGAAATAATACTTTAAAAAATAAAATTATGAAATTTTTTAAGAAATATTTATAAATTACATCACAATAAGTATATTTATATATTAAATATATCTAGAATTTCTATATATGTAATGTCGGGTTGGTTTGATTTCGGTTTGACTTTCTTTAGTTAAAGCCAAACCAAACCAATTATGGTCGGGTTTTTTTTCCAACACCAAAGCAAATCAAACCAAATCATAGTCGGATTTTTTTTTCTCGATTCGACTAGAGTTATCGGGTTGGTGTGGTTTGTCGGTTTTCTTTGTACGCCCCTACTTCTCATCCTATTCACCATCCCCTTGACTTGGGAGAAGGGGTGGGGAGAGTAGAATAAAAAATTATTTTTCTAAAAAATAGAGTATTTTCTACTCTCTAATCAAACACTAGAAAATTATTTTTTGAAGTATTTTTTTCACTCACCAACCAAACAAGGGAAATAAATGATAAAATCACTCATTTTTCAGAAAATATTTTCTAAAAAAATATATTCCTTCATACCAAAAACACCCTAAGAAACAGGTTAATATGGAGGCTAGGACCCTGTTTATGATAAAGGAGAAGAAAAGGAAGAAGCAGAAATTTAATATTTTAGCATCGACCGTCAATCGTCATACTTTCCATTAGAAAGGAAAAAATTAGAGTGGCATTATAACCCGGTAACAAAAATATAAATTTCCTTCGCAACTAGTTTGGATTGTTGTTACATGTCATTTCATAATGTATCGTATTGTATTGCACTGCATTATATTGTATTGTATTGTTTGATGAATACAACGTTTGGATAGATTGTATCATTTACTGTTGCTTCATAATGTCTTGCACCAACAACATGAAGAAAAAACTTGCAATATTACTAAGAAAAATAGAATACGGTGTAAAATTATTATATAAAAAAGTAGGGTAAACGATAAAATATGATTATTTAATAATAAGAAAGGGCAAAGAAAAAAAAGTAAGGTAACGACACCACCATATTGAATTTGTCGTTCCATAAAATGATACTTTTCATCGTTTTTTCATCGTTACATAACGATGAATTGAGTGATACGATACACTGAAATCTTTTAGTTGGAGACTTGGAGTACTTTTTTTTAAGAGAGCAGGCCTAATATGATCACTTGTTTGAGGTTCGTAAACATATTGATGACAAGAATTGACCTTTTGTCTCTTTGTTTGAAATTTAATAACGTTAATTTCGTTGACAGATTGGCTGTTGCTTTTCTCTTGCCAAGAGTGGAAGAATGTAATTATTCTAAAGTTTTGCTTAGGGTCATTTTTTTCAAGTAAATTTAAATTTATCATTTAAACTTTAATATTGGGGTTGAAATGCGATTCTAAGAGTTGGAATAACTCCGTTATGTCATTTGAAACTTGTCTGTAAAATTTGATATCATTCCGAATTGATTTAATAGATTTCGGCGCGAGTTTTAGAAGTTGGAAGTAGCCCGAAGACATCGTACCTCCAAAACTTTCTATGGGGATAAACTCCCCAACCAAACATATTTGGAGAAAAATTACAATAAAATAATCCACTGGCGATTGCACAAAATGAGTAATCTTCAACTTAGAGAGCTACAAATTTTAAATGTAGCTACAAATAAAAAAGGAAAGAGAATGCAAAAATGTTATGATTGCACAGAATAATTACAGTTCTTCTCAAGATTAAAAAAGGGACTTGAAATAAAGAGAAATTAAAACAAATTCAAAGTAACCTACAATTTATATATATTTTAATTAACTTGTCTGGTTAAATTATATACTTATTTTCTTATTAACTTTCTTTGTCTGGTAAAATCGCAAACGAAATAATCTGTTGTTTTTCTTTATAAGGCATTTTCATCATTTTGATTCAATTTTTTCAATGGTGCTAAGTTAAAGGTACTACCTCGTTAAATCTTCTCGAGCTACATAAGGCAGGGGTGAATTTTGCGTATGTATTATCCTTCCTAAATTTTACTTGTGAAATTATATTGAGTATGTTATTGCTATTTTACCTGATTAATTCAGTATCATTTTGTTCAATTTGACATCATAACATTCTTTTGCAACCGAAAAAAGTTTGACCAAAGAGGGTTGTAAGTTCGAGCCACCCCAAAAGCAAGGTGGGAAATTCTTGGAGGGAGGGATGCCGAGTGTTTATCGGAAACGACCTCTCTATCCCAAAGTAGAGGTAGGGTCCACATACACACTACCCTTCCCAGACCCCACTAGTGAGATTATACTGGGTTGTTGTTGTTGTTGTTGTTATTGTTGTTGTTGTATTAGGGCTGTGCACAGATCGGATTTAGCACATTTCAGATTCGGATTTCGGATTCTAGAAAATGCAATCCGAATCTAATCCGAATTATATCGGATCATATCGGATTTTAAAGTTTGGGTCGGATTGGATTTCGGATCGTATTATTATGCCTCAAAGTTGCAAACTAATATGTATATTTTCTTTGTAAAAGAGGCAATACATTAAGAAAAATTCATGTTTATGCAATTATGAGAGTACTATGGTGCCAATATAGCTAAATCTAGCAATTGTAAAGGTAATAACTTGGAGGAAGATGTAAAGGAAGTACTGACTATCCGAAAATAAAAGTGTAGTATTTATACATTGCCTAACAATTTCGAATTTCGGATCGGATAAAATATACTAATCCAAATCCGATCCGAAATTCAAAATTTTAATAAACACAATCCGAAATCCGATCCAATCCGAAATCCAAAATTGAATGGATCGGTTCGGATTTCCGATTAGAATGAACAGCCCTACATTGTATTACAAATTATTAAAAAATGTTATCGAGGGGATAAAGGGAAATTTGTCCTTTATCTACTCCAAATCCAACTTTTAAAAAATGCTGCAAGCAATAACACTCTGTAGTCTGTACTCCCAATTCCAATTTCCATAAGCCTCCTCTTTGGTTTAGTTGGTAATTTCTATCCTCCATAAAATTATAGCAATATTATAGCTAATATAAATGATATTTGGTCGTCACTCTCACGCGGAATGGCTTAGTTCATTCACATTATTCATTCAACTGACATCCATTTATCTGCTCCCTATCATTTAGATTTTAATTTGTAGAAAGTCACTGATTTGGTGAGAATTTGGAATTCTCCAGATCTTCATAAACTATATTTTCTACTCACTTTCTCATAATCTATATAATTTCTTCCTTCCTTCTTTTCTTTATTTATTCATTTCTTCTTGTTTCTTTTCTGGATATTTTGCAACTGAAAATAATACAACAAAATTTCCCTTAACTTAATTGGTTCGCTAATATCCTTTTATTAGCCGAATCAATGAATATGCACGACTCATCAGTATATTCAGAGATCAATCCTCAATTTCCAGAACAAGAAATCTTGAAATGTCCTAGATGTGATTCAATTAATACAAAATTCTGTTACTATAACAATTACAACCTTTCTCAGCCACGCCATTTTTGTAAGAATTGTAAAAGGTATTGGACTAAAGGAGGAACTTTACGAAACATACCTGTTGGTGGCGCCTCTCGCAAAAACACTAAACGTTCTTCTTCTTCTTCAAATAGTAAACGCTCCTCAACGACGTCGTATTTATCTTCATCTTCAGCAGCACAACCAAAGTCAGAGCCTTTTCCTATACCTAATGTTGCAGTTTTTGATCAGAATAGTTCAATTCACGGGCCTTTTAGTTCGCTTTTGACATCAAACGGGCCGGAAATTGGGAATTTGTTTGAAGCTTTGAAACCTAATGTGTCCGATTCGGGCTTTGTTTCGGGCTCAGATGCAGCAGCTCAAAGTGAGAATAACAATACAGATGAATACTTGTTTCCTGTTCAGAGCGGTGAAGATTCTAACTGTTGTAATGGTTGGACTGATCTTGCTATTTACAGTGCTCCAGGTTCAAGCTTTCAGTAATTAGAAATGCCTAAAGATGATTAGAACTTGTAGCGCTACTAGTAATTAAGGAAAAACATTGATCTTTTGCTTAAAGTATAAACAATTATGCCTTAATCCAGAATTAGTTGAGATAAGCATATATGTTATATTTACTTAGTGTTTATTACTTTTAAAACTTTTTCTGTTGCATATTTTTGGGAAGTGTTGCTGATTGCATATTAGTAGTAGTATATATTTTATCTCTGGAAATTAGGTGTCAGGCCCATAACACTAGTTTTGTTTGTGTAATGCTTAATTAATACGTACATAATTGTGTGTGCTTTGAGACTTCATGTATGTGTTGTTCCGACGGAAACAGTAAATGTTGTTTGCGTATGACATATAAGTCACGAAAACTTCATTATGTATGTGTTGTTCGGACGAAAAGGATAAAATTATCTACGTGTGACCTATAGGTCATCACGAGTTTGAGCCGTGTAAATAGTCATTGATGCTTGTATTACCCAATCACATCTTCTTGGGGCGGCATGGTTCGTGCACCGAATTGCCTCTTTGAGCCGAGGGTCTCCTGGAAACAGCCTCTCTGTCCCCTCGGGGTAGAGGTAAGGTCTGCGTACATATTACCCTCCCCAGACCCCACTTGTGGGATTACATTGGGTGGTTGTTGTTGTTATTTTCTCCATCTCGAATTCCATTCGTGACTTTCTTTTCATCTTGATAGTTTTTGATGTATTACTAGCGATTATCCAAGATTTGTCCTTAGCTCCAATAATGTAGGCAAATACATACATTGTATTAGGTGCAGTACGTATGTAATGGTAGACGTTGATGCTATATATGACTACGTATTGGATTATTGTCTAAAATTAGTATATGCTGGTCATGCAACACCAGATTTGTATATACAACAACAACAATAACATCAACATAGTGAAATCCCACAAATGGAGATCTGGAGAGAGTAGTATATGCAGATCTTACTCCTACCTGATGAGAATAAAATGATTGTTTCCAATGGACCCTCGATTCAAGAAAAAATTCAAAAGAAAACGGTATTTAACACAAGCAGTAAATGTAGAACGATAAGTTACTTTTTTTTGGACAAGCAATTCATTTATATGAGAGCATGTGTAAATGAGAAAAGTATTTACGTATAAGTAGAATTAAAATTAAATATTTGATCTCTTAATTTCAGTATCTTCACCTTAACTTGGTAACAACCTAGTCAAAGATTCATCAATCGCAACTTTGAAGAGCAGTTGAAGGTTTCAAGTAATTCCCTTTAGGATATAACAAATCATGTGGACAATAATAGTTGGATACAACCATATAATCTTGACTGTTAATTTCTTCCTTGTTTTTTTCTTATTGTTTGTGTTTAAAATAAATCTACGAGATGATGGGGATAGTTTATGGGAAAAGACATTAGAGATCCCAAATTAAATATTAAAGAGTTCGATACTTGATGCAATGTCTTAGAAAGGCTAGACAGGACACCAACTTTTGCCTTATTGGTATATTCTTATCTTACCTTTTTTGTCTCCCCTTTTTGGTCCGTTTCGCTTGAAACAATTTAGCGGCGAATTTAAAATTTAAAATTTTATGGGTTCAGCCTTTAAGATTTTTAATATTGAACCTATTATATTTTTAAAGTTATAGGTTAATATTCATTTGTTGTTGCAGTTTTAGTAAATTTTTATGCATAAACTTATGCGCGGCGTCAAAAGTCATAGGTTCAATTGAACCCGTTGGAATTACACTGCATCCGCCCCTGCAACAATTAATCTACAGTATTCTTCACCAGCCCCACTCTATCAAGCGTTTGATCTCCATAGACTCCAATAATTTTGAGCGTATTCATTACTTTAAAATTTATAAATATGTATATATATTTAGTACGTTTTTATACAATCTATTAGTATCACACAAGAGTAATAGGTATAGTGATGTTCTTCCACTTACTGATAAAACTGAATCTACCATCCCAATGGTTGAATCCTTCAAATTAACAAAAACTTAAATCACGCCAAATATTTTCCCTTTTCACGTCTTCTTTTATGGTTGGGAGTGTGTGAACAAAGTAAAAGAAAAATAAGCTATGTATAAAGAGTTAAATTCTCTTAATGGTGTAAGACCTTTAATTTTGAGGAAAATCGTGCGGACTTGGTCTAAAACGGACAGAGGCGGATCCAGAATTTGAGGCTTATGGGTTCCTATCGTAATTTTAGATTAATATGCAATAATAATTGGGTCCACAGTTAGATATTTACAAATATTTAGTGAATTTCTTAATATAAATACAGGATCTATGTAAAAGTTACTGGGTTTTCGGGAACCCGAATTCTATACTCTAGGTCCGCCCCTGAAAACGGACACTATCACACTATGTTAATAGTATCTTTGGGACGTTCTAACCCAACAACTAATATCAAAGTCAAGGGTTTGGCGAAACAATATGGAAATGGTAAAGTGATAGCGTAAGGACCGACTTAGTACCTTTGCTCGTCTATGGGCCGATTCACTACCTTTACTAATATTAGCATACACAACCTCTCCTAACACACATAGAAGCTTGAGAGTCCGGAACCAAAATGTGGTTCTTTTGGACTCAAAGTACACAAATAGGTGGTAAAAAAAAAGTTATATTTTTATATATAGCGCCACAATATCTGGCGCTATACATTAACAGTAACGACACCGCTAATGTATAGCGCCAAGTATTGTGGCACTATACTGTAAAAGCTGACACGTCACAGGTATAGCGCCACAATACATTGCGCTATACATACATTTTTTAAATCCCTTCCGTCTTCTTCATCGATTCATCCTCCATTTTTTTTAACCTCTCCTCTCTTTTTGGTTCCCCACCCCATACCCGCTTCTGCCCTCCTTTTTTTTTAAAAAAATTTGGGTCCCCCCGACACATAAAACTTGAAGAACGTAGGTCCCACATTCGAGTAGAGCTTCGTGTTATTGTTGATTCACACTTCCGGAGTCAAAATTTTAATCTTTTTGCTTTCCGGAAATTCTAAATCGAGGTATTTCGATTTATTTTAAGTTGAAACATTTATAATAATGCATATTATTTGATTTGTATGTGTTCTATTTCGATTTGTGTTTTTTTTCGAAACTAGCATGTTAAATTTATATGGATTTAATATTAGTGTTTTCTAAAAAAATATAAATTTGTAAAATAAATTTGTCTGTTAATATCCTGATTTATATATATGTGTTTTCATGCCGTTTTGTATTTTATTTGCAATTAAATTTATTTGTTGTTTATGTTTAGTTTAGATTATTTTTTAGCATAGTAAAATCTAGATCTTTTTAGCCTAGTAAAAGGTAGACCCTTTTAGCGTAGTAAAATTTAGAGCCTTGTAGCGTAGTAATGTGTAGTATTTTAGCTTAGAATTCCTTTTGTTTAAGTATCTTATACTGGTTGTTGAAAATGCAAACTTTGTACAATTAAGTTAATAATTGTATCAACACACATAATTAGTAATTTGTACGATTAAGTTATTAAAAATATGGATTTAAATTATAATAAAAACACATAATTATTAATGATAGTTTGGTGTCACTGGTCCTCAAAATATCGAGCCCTGAACCCATATATATATATATATATATATATATATATATATATATATATATATATATATATAATTTGTACAATTAAGTTATTAAAAAATATGAATTTAAATTATAAAACAAACACGACTATACATCCCGGCCCTCAGACGTTGGATCTACTAGCCCTACAGCCCCAACATAGATCTGAGTATATATGGGACGGACAGTTGCTTACGCAGACTTTCCGGCCTAGGAGAGTGGATCTATTGTGGGAGTTTTTGGGTCCTCCCCGCGTTCTACATCCTCGCGTGGTTCATTACCTGGAGGAGATGAGATTATATAGGATTATTAGGATTAGCCGGATACAGCTCGACTATGCTTTGATCACAGCCTTGATTGAGCGGTGGCGACCGGAGACGCACACTTTCCATTTGCCCATCGGCGAAGCCACCATCACACTCCAGGACGCTGAGATTTTATATGACATGTCCGCTGATGGCTTGCCAGTTTTACTACCTGCGACCATGAGATATTATTCGCGGCAGGCATATTGGGATATGCTGCATATGCTCACGGGTTTTATGCTGGAGGACGAGGAGGTAGCGTCTGGGTCCAGTCGTATACAGTTGGTCCCCATTAGAGACCACCTGGTGCAGATCCACCATACTATCACCGACGAGTCAGCGGAGGTGGATGTACAGCGATATACGAGGCTGTTATTGCTCCTTCTATTTGGGGGGGGGTCTTGTTCCCGAACACTTCGGGGAACCTAGTGAGCCTCCGTTTTCTGCATCATATTGCCCGGTTTCGAGGATACAACCATCTACAGCTGGGGTGGTGTTGTCATCTCATATCTGTACAGGCAGATGTGTCGGGCTTGCATCGACACACAGAGAGACGTTGGTGGCTTTTTGCCGCTTCTACAGGTGACAACATATTCAAATAATATGTCCATTAGTTACAATTCTACCTAGTTATAGTTAATCTTATACTTTACGTCAACTTTATATGTTAGGTTTGGGTCTGGGAGCGATTTCTGCAGTTTCAGCCACCTCTACCGCAGCTACCGGCTAATGTAGAAATTCCGCAACTCCCTCTAGCCTGTAGGTGGGTTATGCGTCGTACTCTTGCACGAGAGTATGATGCCCATCATAATCTCCCCCTCTGCAGGGATGTATTGGATCTGCTGGAGGACGCACAAGTGAATATCTAACTAAACTTACCTGTTATAGATTAACTTAGTGTTGTGTGTCACACCTCCTTTTTCCTACACCCCCGTAAAGGGAGTATATAAGGGAGTCTTTTCCAACTTAAAGTGATAATAGAAACGGAATTATTTATTAAAAATTCAGAGTCACCACTTGGGATAATTTATGGTGTCCCAGGTCACCGGTTGAATCCCGAATCGAGGAAAAGCTTGACTCTGTTTAACATTCCGCGAACCAAAAATCCGAGTAAGGAATTCTGTTAACCTGGGAGAAGGTGTTAGGCATTCCCGAGTTCCGTGGTTCTAACATGGTCGCTCAACTGTTATATTCGGCTTATTATCTGATTTTAGTACATGGTTTAGCCTATGGTGCAATTTTAACTTTATAACCGCTTTTATTTAATTATTTTTCAGAGAGATTCAACGTCATCTAAAACACATCTTGAACCACGTCACATAAATGCACCCGCGGTCCACGACATATTTTATCTAACATTGTTGAGATTTGGATTTGGGTCACATAAATGCGGACCCAAGTTTAGGGAGGTAAGTTATTAAAATAAGCCACGAGAACCGTGCCCATAGTCACGATAATTTACTATTAATTGCGCCTAAATCAAGCTACAATATTTTATTTATCTTCCTAATCTTTGAGATTGTTGCGAGACCAAATTTATGAACAAGATATTATTGGGGTAAATAGGCTAGCTAACATGATCTATTACTTAGCTAGATTCCTTATGGTCCAAACCCACCTTATGGCCCATTCTTATTCCTTGCCAAGAAAGAAACAACTTCAATTTTTCTATCTACGCAATTAAAAACATATAATCAAGAACCAAGACTACATATATCACAATCGAAATAAAAACTAATTAAAATAATTTAAATGAAAACTAAAGCATACTACTCAAACAACGTAGAATCACAAATCAACCAACACACACACCAAGCTATCGTAACACAATGAAATAAGAATGAAAATTGAGAAATAGACCTTTTATTGGTGAACAACGTTGAAAATTGCAAATCAATCGGGCTAAACAAAGCAACAATCCTTGGACCGAAACCTCGAATTGATAAACTAAAATTGTGAACCGGAACCTCGAATTGATACCGGCGCGCCCGAGACCCAAATCGACTAACTAAAATTTTTGGTCAGATTAGATCCTTGAAAATGGCAGACGATCGAAAATGCCATTATACATAGTGCAATACTAGTTAAGTGAAGAAAATGTCTAAATGGTCCAATATAACAACGCCAAAAGCACTTTGAGGAGAAGACGTCTGACTTGAAGATTTTGAATGCTAGTGATCTTTTGAGCCACTGTCACTAATCGCTGACAACACTCCCGCAGTTATTGTCTTTTCGTAAAGGGTGTTGCGGCTGTTTTTGTTGCTTTAGATTTGTAGGAATTGAAAAACTTGGGGGTAGGGTTTCTATAATTGGGTATTTTATATGGAAGTGGGAAAGGATGATGGCCATGGTATTAGAAGGGAATCGATGGCTAGGATTGAATCTTGCACTTAAATGGGCTAATGGGTTGGGAAGAATGGGCTAAGGGTAATTGGGTTGGACCATGTCTTTTTGTGTATCAATTTTGGGCTAAGAAGACTCCAAAAATTATTATTCAAAACCATAGCTAAATTCCTTTAATATAAGATAACTATACTACATGATGCAAAAATAAATTCTAATTAATTAAACTAAACTATATTAAAACATGAAACTATTATATATTTTTTGTATTTTTCAAGATTATATAAAGATAAAAATAAGATACTATTTTTGTATATAATTTTTTAAATATTTATGAAAAATACATAAACTAAAATATTTTTTATGATTTTCATTTTCTTGTAACAAAATAAAGTAAAAGAGTCAAAATTAGTTGAAATAGCTATTGTCACACCTCCTTTTTCCGCGCCCGAGGGGGCGCAGGGGGGAGTTTTTTCCAATTAAAGGACAATCGAAACGGGATTGGTTTAATTATTTCAGAGTCGCCACTTGGGAGATTTAGGGTGTCCCAAGTCACCAATTTTAATCCCGAATCGAGGAAAAGAATGACTCTATATTACAGTCTGCGTACCAGAAATCTAGATAAGGAATTCTGTTAACCCGGGAGAAGGTGTTAGGCATTCCCGAGTTCCGTGGTTCTAGCACGGTCGCTCAACTGTTATATTTGGCTTATTTATCTGATTTTTAATACAATTATGAACCATGTGCAAATTTTATCTTTTACCGCTTTATTATCATTATTTTTTTAGGAATGTGAACATCGCTTAAAACATATCTTTGGACTGTGTCACATGAAATGCACCCACAATCCGAAACATATTTTATTTGATGTTTTAGGATTTGGATTTGGGTCGCATGAAATGCACACCCGAGTTTAAGAAAGTAATTTAATTAAATCGCGTCTAAAGAGGCTAACGCGTTATTATCTTTAGGGAAGGCAGTGAAATTCACTAAACGGTCCATCCCAAATTCTAAGTATTTATTATGATTAATTATTGAGGGCCCCGCAATTTGTATTTTTATTTGGCGAGGCTTGTCTCATTCATTATTAAAAAAATGAATTTGCAACGTCATGGAAATGCATCTTATACCACGTCACAGTCAATGTACCCGTGATTAGAGACACATTTCGATTTCGTCGAGATTTGGATTTGGGTCACATAAATGTGCACCCGAGTTTAGGGAGATAACATTATTAAAGGCGCGCCTAAAGTAACTAGCGCATTATTATTTTGGGGAAGGCCGTAAAATTCGCTAAACGGCACGTCCCGAATTCTAATTATTTAATATATACCTTTAGAGGGCCCCGCAGCTTGTGCATTTTTCGAGCTCGTCTCATTTTTATTTATTTATTTATTTTTATATATATATTTTCTTTAAAAGAAGAGGTAAACTTAAGGTTACTGCATTTTTACTTTATCTATTTAAAGAGTTAATTCAAAGTTATTAAAATATATTGCAAGCCATGCTGTACGCAACGCACTAGTGGTTCACGACAAGTTCCATTTAACTATGTTCCGAATTGGAGCCGGGTCACATGAGATGCACCCCCGGTTCCTTTAATCTAATTACATGCAAACCAACAATATTGCCACAAATTACTAATTTGACGCTATTTATAAACTATCATTCTTTTCCCTCTAAATCTAGTTTAATGAAATATAAGCTACTAATCTAACAATAAATGGCAAACGTCTAACAATTAGTGATAAACAAAAATATAAAACTAACAACAGAACATAACATTAACAAACGACGATAAACTAACATGACGAGATAAACTTCACAATACGGCAAATGTACTACTACTAACTCAAATTCATCGAAACAAGACATGGAAGCAAAGAACACACCGAGACAAAAATAACATGAATACTCACATTTAACAACAACGTCGAGTTTCAATATCTCGACCTCGCCAAAATGGACAGCAACAACCTCGGCGTACCGGGCCTCGACGAACCAAAGTCGACCTCGACGGAACTCATCCCGGACAGAACTTCTGGGCTGTTTTGTTGAACGTTTTCGTTAGGTTTCAGCTTGTGCGTATGTGTGTTTTCTTGGTCAGTCATGGCGAGGGGGAAAGGTCATTCATGGCTAGGCGTTGCAGGCATCCATTTGGACGTGGGGGTGCAACTGGATGGTCACCTTGGGCAGTGACGACGGGGGGGTGCGATGACGAGGGGTCAGCTGTTGGTGGACTGCTTGGTCGACAAGGCTGGATGACGGGACTAGGGCATGGTGGTTTCCGGCGTTGGTTTGGACAATGACGACGCAAGAGCTCGCTGGCCGGGGATAGGGTGGTGCGACTATGGTTTTGGGGTTGTTGGTTATGGCGTTTGGACGGTGGGTTGCGGGCAGTGGTTGATGGGGAGGGCTCCTAGGTTTTTGCTAGGGTTTTGTGGTGAGGAAGAAGGCGATGGGGCTGGTGGTTTTGCTGGACGTGAGGAGGAGGGGGTTCGACTGCTGGGTAGTGACGACGAGGTGATGGTTGTTTGATGATGGTTTAGGGTGGTCGGAGGTTTTTGTGGACTGGTTTCTGTCACCTGCTCCTTTTAACGTGGGGTGGCGTTCGGACAGTGGGGGTGAGCGATGGAGCTTGGGAGGAGACGGGGTGGTCGCTGATGGTAGTTCCGGCGAGGGGGAAGTGGGGAATAGAGTTTGGGAGGAGGAGGGTGATGGTTTGTTGGTGGTCGTCCTCGCTGCGACAGTAGGGGTCGTTAATGGTGGTTTTGGGGTGTTGATGGTGGTGGAACGATGGTTATGGCGTTGGAGTTTTGGAGGGGACGGGTGGTCATTTGGCTGGGTTGTTGTCGTTGAAGGTGGTGTTTGAGAAGGTGGTTTTTGGAGTGGAGGTGACGGGGTCAAGGTCCTGCAGTAGGGTTCTTTGCTTCTTCTTTCAAAGAGAAAGAAGAAGATCCACAATCTTTTTCCAAATCAAATTTTCAAAAGTCCTCCTTTTCTTTGTGTTTGTCCGTGTATTTAGCATGGGCTTGTCAAGAAAAATGAGCCCCACGCGTGGTGGGGTTCGAGACTTATGTCCCCCACGCGTGGTGGGGTTCCCCATGTGTCCTGGACACGGTTTATTATGGGTTAGGTCCGAAATTAGGCCTAAAACCGGGTAGTTTGAACCCAAATATTATTCTTTTGCCCGGACCCGAGAAATAGGAACACGTTGCTTAACTAGTCCTATGTAAGCAAAATAACTACCGAAAATAAGACTAGTATTTAACAAAACTATATCTTTTTTTTAAATATTTTTAAGGTTTTAAAATAGCTACAAAATATTAATAAAACTATTTTTGTAATTTTCGTAAATATTAAGATAAAATATGAAGTACTATTTTTGTATTTTTTCAAAGTTAAAACGACTATAAAATATTAATAAAACTATTTTTTTGTAATTTTCGTTTTTTAATAAAGACAAAAATATGAAATAATATTTTTTGTATTAAAATGACTTCAAAACATTAATAGAATTATATATATATTTTTTGTTAATTTTCGAATTTATATAAAGTACCAAAATAAAGTGCAATTTTTGATTTTTTCAAGTTTATGAGGGATACATAAACTAAAATTTATATATATACTTTTTTTTTGTAATTTTTCTTTTTGCAACGAAATAAAGTAAAAATAGTTAAAATAGCTATACTAGACCCAATTTCACATATTCACGCTAAAAATGTGAAAAATCTCGGGGAGGGTCAAAAATCACGTGCTTACAGCTATATTAGGCTTAAACTAAATATTTACACGCTAAAATATATAAAATCTTGGGGAGGGTCAAAAATCACATGTCTACATTGTGCATACTAACGGTTTGTGTTCTTATTTGGTAGTTCATCTGGACGCCGTACAACGATGAGGTGATAGTTACCCTGCCAGCGTATTGCACGTTCGGCCGACATATTTGGAGGGCTTCTGTCCCGCTCATATGCCTCGATATTGTCGAGCACCATGCCTCCGAGCGGGTATTTCGTCAGTTTGGCCTGCCGCAGCCTATATCGACTCCGCCTGCATGGCATGCTTTACATTATGATAGGGATGATCGGTCCAGGGCGGACGACACATTTATGGCATGGCTTAACGAGCAGTTGGGTACTTGGGACAGGCGAGGGGACTTGACCCCACCTCCGCAGCACTTTCCTATTCAACGTTATATGGCATGGTACCGCACTGTTTCCCGACTTTTTATCGGGAACCCAGTTCATCAGGCACACGGTCGGTACGTCCCATACGCCGGGAGACACGAGGCCCTGGTATGTTTTCTGTTATTATTAGTTATATACCTATAATTTAGTGCCAAATATGTAGTTTATATTTTTTTACTTTGTGCAGGCGATTAGATTGCATACTGTCTATCATATGGGGCAGCAGATTCAGAGTTATGTCCACGATCCCATGGCCATACAGGAGTATAGTCATCGATTCATGGATGTGGCTGCCCAGACACTGCAGCGAGCCCGATCGGATCAGCGTTTGGCACACGTGGTTAATTATATGGACCCAGCGCAGTACCATCGAGGTCGTGGTATCCCACGAACAGGTGGTGCTCGACGAGCTGGTGGTGCCGGACGACGTGGTCGTGGGCGGAGAGGAGGTGGTCCCTAGCAAGGGGGCGTTAAGGAAAGGGAGGGAATATGACCGAGCCCTGGTATCTGAGCTGCCTACATATCCTTGGTTATACAGGAATCAGGCCACGTGTAGTTCGGGAATGAGAGAGATAGTGAAGTGTACCGAGGTGAAGAGCCGATCGAGGTGCCGTTCCGTTGAGGTTCCGGTCCGCGGTCCTGTCATTACAACAAAAATGAAAACTGAAAAAGACTAACTAAGCCTATCAGCTACTAGTTACAAGGATTCCTATCTCTTAAGTCTTCTGAAACTTGGTCTTGAGTCTTGAATGGTGCTTCACACAGACTTTGGATTTGAACCTTGATACTTGCTAGTTGTAGGTGCTAGTTCTTGAGCAGATCACATCCGTTCTCCACTTCCGTGCTTCGGATTCATTCATTTTTTTTCTTTTTCTTTTTCTTTTTTTCTTTTTTTTTCTTTTTGTGACTAGCTTTTGTTGACCCTCTCAGACTGTTGACTCGCATTCTTGGGACGAGCTTCTTGTTGCTTCTATCTTGGATTGAGTGCTGGGGATTTTTGTTGTAGCCTTCTGCCTTCCAATGGGTTACGGCTTGACTTTGAACGATCCCGCTGTTCTACAGGCGGACCCCTAACTTCTTCAATCTTTAACATATAACAACCTCCGCTCTACAGGCAGGCTCCTGACAACCAAAACAAACAACACAAATGAAATTTCCTAACCCAGTTTGCACTGGGAAGGTTTGTGAGTCGTTAGCAAAATCGTAGCCCACTGATACTACTGATGCAGTGTTGAGAGTGAACTAAACATTAGATTAGGATGTATTCCCTTGTTATACAGGTGGGCGCCTAACTTCAATGCTTGAAATGTAAGGACTGAAATGTATTCCTCTGTTTTATGGGCGGGCTCCCAACTTCAACACTTGTAATGAAAAAGACTGAAATGTATTCCTCTCGTTATACAGGTGGGCGCCTGGCAAGAAATTTAAAGACTGAATGTATTCCTCTGTTATTATGGGCGGGCTCCCAATTTCAACATTTGAAAAGTAAAGACTGAAATGTATGCCTCTGTTATTATGGGCGGGCTCCCAATTTCAACACTTGAAAGTAAAGACTGAAATGTATTCCTCTCGTTATACAGGTGGGCGCCTGGATTTAGGAAAATGACTCTTTTTTTCAAAAATGTTTTTTTTAGCATCTTAGGAGAAAGATTCATCGGACTAAGATTCTGATCCTAGGAGAAGGTTCATCAGACTAGGTCTTTTCTTTTTGGTATCTTAGGAGAAAGATTCATCAGACTAAGATTTTGATCCTAGGAGAAGGTTCGTCAGACTAGGTCTCTATCTTAGGAGAAAAATTCGTTAGACTAAGATTTTGATCCTAGGAGAAGGTTCATCAGACTAGGTCATTTTTTGTTTTTGGTATCTTAGGAGAAAGATTCATCAGACTAAGATTTTGATCCTAGGAGAAGGTTCGTCAGACTAGGTCTCTATCTTAGGAGAAAAATTCGTCAGACTAAGATTTTGATCCTAGGAGAAGGTTCATCAGACTAGGTCATTTTTGTTTTTTGGCATCTTAGGAGAAAAATTCGTCAGACTAAGATTTGATCCTAGGAGAAGGTTCATCAGACTAGGTCATTTTTTGTTTTTGGTTATCTTAGGAGAAAGATTCATCAGACTAAGATTTTGATCCTAGGAGAAGGTTCGTCAGACTAGGTCTCTATCTTAATAGAAAAATTCGCCAGACTAAGATTTTGATCCTAGGAGAAGGTTCATCAGACTAGGTCATTTTTGTTTTTTGGCATCTTAGGAGAAAAATTCGTCAGACTAAGATTTGATCCTAGGAGAAGGTTCATCAGACTAGGTCATTTTTTGTTTTTGGTTATCTTAGGAGAAAGATTCATCAGACTAAGATTTTGATCCTAGGAGAAGGTTCGTCAGACTAGGTCTCTATCTTAGGAGAAAAATTCGTCGGACTAAGATTTTGATCCTAGGAGAAGGTTCATCAGACTAGGTCATTTTTTTTTTGTTATCTTTTTTTTTTATATCTTTAACAACCACTTAGGAGGAAATGCATCTCCTATGGGTAAAACATAAACTTAGGAGGAAATGCGTCTCCTATGGGTAAAAACAAACTTAGGAGGAAATGCATCTCCTATGGGTGAAACTTAAACTTAGGAGGAAATGCGTCTCCTATGGGTAAAACTTAAACTTAGGAGGAAATGCATCTCCTATGGGTGAAACTAAAACAAACCGAGGAGGAAATGCGTCTCCTATGGGTAAAACTAAAACAACCTTAGGAGGAAATGCATCTCCTATGGGGTGAAACTAAAACAATCTTAGGAGGAAATGCATCTCCTATGGGTGAAACTTAAACTTAGGAGGAAATGCGTCTCCTATGGGTAAAACTTAAACTTAGGAGGAAATGCATCTCCTATGGGTGAAACTAAAACAAACCGAGGAGGAAATGCGTCTCCTATGGGTAAAACTAAAACAACCTTAGGAGGAAATGCATCTCCTATGGGGTGAAACTAAAACAATCTTAGGAGGAAATGCATCTCCTATGGGTAAAACTCAAACTTAGGAGGAAATGCATCTCCTATGGGTAAAACTTAAACTTAGGAGGAAATGCATCTCCTATGGGTAGAACTCTAATGATTTCAAACTAGGAAGTGCGTCTCCTATTAATGAAACCTTCGCTTTCTTCCTTTTTTTTTTTGAATTATTTACTTACCTGTGTTGTCCTCCCTCGAAACTGTTGGGGATTATTTAGATGGGGATGACTTTTTACCCTTTTTTTCATTTTTCATTATTATCTTTTTTATTCTTTTTTTTTATTCTTCTTTTTTTTGTTTTTTTTTGTTTTTGCATAGCTTCTTCCTTCAAATACTACCTCCCTTGAGAGTCGTGTTGGACCCCTCGCAACTGCTAGGGATAACACTGTTGAGGAATTATTCACTTACCTGTTGGGGGTGAAATGTTATCAGCTGGGGGTACCTGACTTCCAGAAAATTTTCTAAATGGAAGGAAAATTTTCTGCCCCAGTTTGATAATATCCCTTGTGGCATGCGTTTCTGCATCAATGCTATTTCCTTTACCTGTTTCAAATCGAACAAAATTTGTTAGTTTAAAACATGGTGGTTGGTTGTGATACTCCTACTGGGATGGCTTTCCCTTTCTCCTTCCTTGCTCTGCATTCAACAACTTGTTGGGATGATATTATGTGCTGGGGATAATCCCTTCCTGCTAGGGGATATCCCTCTTCTTTTGTGGCATAGCTTGGAAACTGGCATTTTCCCCGACCTTTCAGTCTAGTATGGATTTCGCCAAATCATGCTCGCTGCTCTCCTTGCTCTGTTCATGGGCCTTGGCCTTTGAGGTTTATAACCTTGGTTTTGGCAAGGATATCTCTCTTGACACTCGTCAATCCTTTTGTCAATTTCCCTTTGCTGGGGATATCTTTTTTGACACTGGCCTCGCGCTTGTTCCTCGCTGACTATACCATTTGGATATACTAGTCAGATCTCATCTTGGAAAGCTGATGGCATATTTTGAAGTCATTTCATACTTGTTCTGACCGGACAGACTCTATTGGGGAAATTTTTTATGAAAGGAGAAAGATAACAGAAACAAAATAAAAGACAAAGGAAACGATGACTCTTTTACAAAAGAAACTATAAATAAAAATATATCAAATGCAGATACCGACTCTAATGGCCATGACATGCATATGGGGCCTATCCTTTACCGTCAATCATCTTTCAAGATCTTCAATTGGCGATTCCCCTCTGATTCTCAATCTTATTCGACTTGTAGTGCCCGAAGGGTTTTCACTATCAAGTCTCTCTCATTTTTGGGTTTTCCTCTCAGCTTTCATCGCCTTATGGTGCCTGTGAAGGTTTTCACCAATAAGACTCTCTCGTTTTATATCTCTCTCTAGCTGGGGATTTGGAGTGTTGCTGGTATGACTCTTTCTGTTGGAGATTAGAGTCCTTTCTGCTGTGGAACAGAATGTTATGTTCGCCGGTAAGACTCTTCATTTGTCTGACTTGGCATTTTTGAAAACTGATCAGAAGGTCTTTCTTTGGACCGTAATGTGGGTTTTGGATAGGCTAGAAAGAAAAGGTATAAAAGGCTCAAAAATGCATTAATTTTGGGTTATTAATTACAACCTTCGGAATTAGATTTATTTACATCAAACGCAACATCTGCCCCAGTTTCTTGCTTGGGGATATTTTAATTGTTTTTTTTTCAAAACTATGACCGAGCCGTGAAGCGCCTACGTATCCTCTTTGAGGAATCAGGTCAAACGTAATTCCCAATTCCTCTTCTCCATTTGACTTTCTTTTTTTCTTTTTTCTTTTTATCAATTTTCTTTTCTTTTCTCTTTTCATTTCTCCTTTCTTTTTGTCGTTTTTTTCTTTCTCTCTTTTTTCTTTTATTCTTCTTTTTCCATTTTGTTGTTTTCTTTTCTTTCTTTTCTCTTACCTGCCATGCTTGCGTATTTTATTCGTTGCTACTAATTCCGAACGAGGGGTATGAAAGAAAATAAATAAGGCTCAAAGGGCTAACGAAGGATAAAGTGTTTGGGTAGCAGAACAAAATGCCTTCGTCATTCCAGTCTTCAACACATGCCAAGTGCAAACGACTCAATCTAAATTTGTAGTCTCTTCTGATGGTGCTGGACTTGACAATTATATTCAACATCTGTTTGTTCATTTGTCACTTCTAAAGCACCGTTGGCGACACTCTCATTCTCATTATTATGAATGACCCTCATGCCAATTCGAGCGAATCTTTCTTTAACGGTTTTCTTTGTGTTTAACTTACCCCAGTTCCACATGACTCGGGTTCCAAATAATCTCAAACCGTTCTTATTTCCTTTAAATGCTTTGATCACCTTCCCAGGGTTTTATGATTAATATTTAAGACTAGGCCCAAACTGGGTGCGCATGTCATGTCCCTAGAATCGACATTGAACAAAAATGATAAAATGACTAAACAAAAAGATGACTGGGAATAATCAAAGACCGGATTTTGCATTAGACTACCGGCGAAATGGTTTGAATAAAAAAACAAACAAAACAACAAGAATAAAATCCTAACACAAACTGGACAAAATTTAAACAAACTGCTATGACAAAATGGAAAGATAAGAAGGTTTGATACAGGACAAAATCCAAATTACAACCTTAATAATCCGGACAATAGAAATGACAACAAAATAAGCCACCAACTGCTTCTCTCTTGTTAACCAAGGAACGGAGCGTCCTTCCATTTTATCAAACGTGGCATCGTAGCCACTGAGCTTTGCATTAGTATTGCAATGACTTCAATATCATTATCCTTAATCAACAAGTTCCCAATAGGACTCGAATGCTTCCGTCATCAGGCCTGATCCCCGCAGAGTGTGCATCAGGGGGTGCAAGTAAAGGATTCTGGGTGTCATTGTCCGGCTTACCACAAACCAACCACCTTAACTTTATTTTGCAAAACAAACAGGTTAGAATGGACTCAGTCGGTCCTCATTATTGACATTTCTTTTCTTTTTCGATTTTTCGATTTTTTTTCATTCTTTTTTTTCATTCTCTTTTTCCATTCTTTTTTTTTGTGTGTTCGAATCTTATGGAGATTGCCTATGTATCATGACCCCGCATGAATCAGACCTTGCGTAGTTCGCGACCAATAAAAGATAAACAACACTAAACACAATTTTTTTTTAAAATTTAAAACAAACTGGGTTTCAAGGATTTAAAGATTACCCACAAACTTGAAAATTAAACAACCCGCATGTTCTAATCAAAAGATTGGTAGACTCAAAAACAAAATTCCAGCTCCCTTTCTCTGTTCGACAAATGCAACCAAATGGTTATTTTTGCAAATGTGGCCCCTTCCAATTTTCACATGAATTTTGAGGCCGGGGAGGATTATTTTGACACTTTACAAACTTGTCCATTCTTTTACGAAAATAACCTTTCGACAACTGAAAGATACTCTAAGGCTATTTCGGCAAGAACGGTTTTAAGACGCGGCCGAAGCTGGCTCGGCTTATGATGACAAAAATCAAACGGTATTCACCTGACCGCTGACTCTTTGTTTTTTTTTTCTTTTCAAAATTACAAAAAACCTGGTGTTGCAAACACGGCCCTTCAGCGCCTCGGGGACGAAGATTTTTAAGGCTGTGTGGGTCCATATCTCAAAATGGCCCAAAGGTGGCTGTTTATGCCAAGTCAGCCTTCCGGCGTCCCTTTCGGGAACATTCGGCTATCTATGACAAAACAGCATCACCTGACTTATTTATAACTTTTTTTCATCGTTTTTCAAATTAGAAAAGTCAATATTGCAAACACGGCCTTTCAACGTCTCGGGGACGAAGATTTTTAAGGCTGTGGGGGTCAACTGGACCAAGTCTTAAAAATGACCCAAAAGTGGCTATTTATGCAAAGTCAGCCTTCCGGCGTCCCTTTCGGGAACATTCGGCTATGTCTTGATAAAGCAGCGTCACCCGACTTCTTTATGAAATTTGACATATATATTTTTGCTATTATTATTATTTTTTTTATTTTTTTTTTGTAAAAGGGGAAGTTGGACATCACCCAACTTATTTATGAATAAAAAATTGACATGTTTTTTATTATTATTATTTGTTTTTGGCTTTTTAGCAAAAAAAAGGTGGGTTGGACCCGATGAGGGTTGCCTACGTATCTCACATCCGGTGAGAATCAAACCCGCGTAGTTCGGGCAAATAAACTACTTTAAAAGAAGAAAGGAAGCATTTTTTTTGATTGATTTTCTTTTTAAAAGAAACACTTCTAAGATATATTTTTTTTGAATTTTCATTTGCTTTTTTTTTTCTTTATTCTAAAGAAGAAGAAGAAAATATTTTTCGGAATTTTGCTTTTAATAAAAGAAATGCTTCTCAAAATGTTTTTTTTTGGATTTTGAATTTTCTTTTCAATTTTGAAAAAGAATCAAAATATTTTCGGATTTGTTTTTTTTATTATTTTATATTATATTATTTTTTGAAAACAATTAGAAAGACTTCCTAGAGAAGCCAATAATGGAGAAAATATTTTTGGACTATTTTAATTTTGTCATTTTCATAAACAAATAAATAACACATATTTTAAAAACAAGACTCTTTTTTTCATTTTTATGGCAAGACAAACAATTTTCTTTTCTATTAATGCTTTTTTTCTAATAAGACATATTTTTTTTATTTTATATTCTCAAAATTTTCGGTAGAGTTTCGACACTACTTGGGCATTTGTTTTTTTTCTTTCTAAAAATAAGTAGTTATATCTCTACACTGCAATTTCCTCATCTTTTCACGATTTTCTAATTTGTGGAAAATGATGACAACATACAAAATCTTTTGAATATTCATGCCTTGTTTTTATATGTATTTTTATTTTTTTTATATTTATTGTCATTTTCAAAATGTGGCATGAGAAACATAAGGATTTCCAAGACATCTTGGATTTCGCAAATGTTCCCCATGCGCTTTTTCCAACATATGAAGCGTGGGGGACATATGGGAATTCCAAGACTTCTTGGATTCCACAAATGTTCCCCATGTGTTTTCCCAAAAAGCAAGCGTGGGGGACATAGGGAATTCCAAGGCTTCTTGGATTCCACAAATGTTCCCCATGCTTTGATTAAAATAACATCATGCTGGACATGACCAAATGACCCATTCGCCCTTGACTGAATACAACATGTAGCACATAGGATGCCATAAGATGGTCTATTATTTTCAGGTTGCTTGTCCTAGACGGACCCAACCCCTGTGTTGAGTCCCCTAAGTCAAATGCACATGATGCAAATAAACGTTCCTACTAGGGATCCGGCATGTGGCTTTGTTATACTAGGTTCAGAACCTGGGTGTTTGTTCTAGACCTAGCTTACCCGAGCGGACAGCTCGAGCCGAGGGGGGGCAGCGTACCGGGAATACAGAAGCTTCACCGGCTTAGCAACTTGTCCGAACCTCGTTCTAAATTGGGATTTGACACTATACAGAAAAGAAGTCGTACGAAGTACACCCTTCTCCATGATTTAGAAGACTCAGAAAGGATATGGGTTTCGGCACAGTTTATATACAGTTCAAATAATATCAAAGCGGTAAAAGCGGCATTTAACACATTAGTCTCAAACATGTAAAAATCAGATAATAGATAAAGCCAAATAATAACAATTATTCTAAGCTCGAATTCTTAACCCTGAACCAGTGGTTCTGGGTCTAAAGTCCCCAGCAGAGTCGCCAGAGCTGTCACACCTCCTTTTTCCGCGCCCGAGGGGGCGCAGGGGGGAGTTTTTTCCAATTAAAGGACAATCGAAACGGGATTGGTTTAATTATTTCAGAGTCGCCACTTGGGAGATTTAGGGTGTCCCAAGTCACCAATTTTAATCCCGAATCGAGGAAAAGAATGACTCTATATTACAGTTTGCGTACCAGAAATCTAGATAAGGAATTCTGTTAACCCGGGAGAAGGTGTTAGGCATTCCCGAGTTCCGTGGTTCTAGCACGGTCGCTCAACTGTTATATTTGGCTTATTTATCTGATTTTTAATACAATTATGAACCATGTGCAAATTTTATCTTTTACCGCTTTATTATCATTATTTTTTTTAGGAATGTGAACATCGCTTAAAACATATCTTTGGACTGTGTCACATGAAATGCACCCACAATCCGAAACATATTTTATTTGATGTTTTAGGATTTGGATTTGGGTCGCATGAAATGCACACCCGAGTTTAAGAAAGTAATTTAATTAAATCGCGTCTAAAGAGGCTAACGCGTTATTATCTTTAGGGAAGGCAGTGAAATTCACTAAACGGTCCATCCCAAATTCTAAGTATTTATTATGATTAATTATTGAGGGCCCCGCAATTTGTATTTTTATTTGGCGAGGCTCGTCTCATTCATTATTAAAAAAAGGAATTTGCAACGTCATGGAAATGCATCTTATACCACGTCACAGTCAATGTACCCGTGATTAGAGACACATTTCGATTTCGTCGAGATTTGGATTTGGGTCACATAAATGTGCACCCGAGTTTAGGGAGATAACATTATTAAAGGCGCGCCTAAAGTAACTAGCGCATTATTATTTTGGGGAAGGCCGTAAAATTCGCTAAACGGCACGTCCCGAATTCTAATTATTTAATATATACCTTTAGAGGGCCCCGCAGCTTGTGCATTTTTCGAGCTCGTCTCATTTTTATTTATTTATTTATTTATATATATATATTTTCTTTAAAAGAAGAGGTAAACTTAAGGTTACTGCATTTTTACTTTATCTATTTAAAGAGTTAATTCAAAGTTATTAAAATATATTGCAAGCCATGCTGTACGCAACGCACTAGTGGTTCACGACAAGTTCCATTTAACTATGTTCCGAATTGGAGCCGGGTCACATGAGATGCACCCCCGGTTCCTTTAATCTAATTACATGCAAACCAACAATATTGCCACAAATTACTAATTTGACGCTATTTATAAACTATCATTCTTTTCCCTCTAAATCTAGTTTAATGAAATATAAGCTACTAATCTAATAATAAATGGCAAACGTCTAACAATTAGTGATAAACAAAAATATAAAACTAACAACAGAACATAACATTAACAAACGACGATAAACTAACATGACGAGATAAACTTCACAATACGGCAAATGTACTACTACTAACTCAAATTCATCGAAACAAGACATGGAAGCAAAGAACACACCGAGACAAAAATAACATGAATACTCACATTTAACAACAACGTCGAGTTTCAATATCTCGACCTCGCCAAAATGGACAGCAACAACCTCGGCGTACCGGGCCTCGACGAACCAAAGTCGACCTCGACGGAACTCATCCCGGAAAGAACTTCTGGGCTGTTTTGTTGAACGTTTTTGTTAGGTTTCAGCTTGTGCGTATGTGTGTTTTCTTGGTCAGTCATGGCGAGGGGGAAAGGTCATTCATGTCTAGGCGTTGCAGGCAGCCATTTGGACGTGGGGGTGCGACTGGATGGTCACCTTGGGCAGTGACGACGGGGGGGTGC
Source organism: Nicotiana tabacum (assembly GCF_000715075.1). Classification (NCBI taxonomy): domain Eukaryota; kingdom Viridiplantae; phylum Streptophyta; class Magnoliopsida; order Solanales; family Solanaceae; genus Nicotiana; species Nicotiana tabacum. Next base: position 5,523,024 of record NC_134087.1, read on the forward strand.
GATGACGAGGGGTCAGCTGTTGGTGGACTGCTTGGTCGACAAGGCTGGATGACGGGACTGGGGCGTGGTGGTTTCCGGCGTTGGTTTGGACAATGACGACGCAAGAGCTCGCTGGCCAGGGATAGGGTGGTGCGACTGTGGTTTTGGGGTTGTTGGTTATGGCGTTTGGACGGTGGGGTTGCGGGCAGTGGTTGACGGGGAGGGCTCCTAGGTTTTTGCTAGGGTTTTGTGGTGAGGAAGAAGGCGATGGGGCTGGTGGTTTTGCTGGACGTGAGGAGGAGGGGGTTCGACTGCTGGGTAGTGACGACGAGGTGATGGTTGTTTGACGATGGTTTAGGGTGGTCGGAGGTTTTTGTGGACTGGTTTCTGTCACCTGCTCCTTTTAACGTGGGGTGGCGTTCGGACAGTGGGGGTGAGCGATGGAGCTTGGGAGGAGACGGGGTGGTCGCTGATGGTAGTTCCGGCGAGGGGGAAGTGGGGAATGGAGTTTGGGAGGAGGAGGGTGATGGTTTGTTGGTGGTCGTCCTCGCTGCGATAGTAGGGGTCGTTAATGGTGGTTTTGGGGTGTTGATGGTGGTGGAACGATGGTTATGGCGTTGGAGTTTTGGAGGGGACGGGTGGTCGTTTGGCTGGGTTGTTGTCGTTGAAGGTGGTGTTTGAGAAGGTGGTTTTTAGAGTGGAGGTGACGGGGTCAAGGTCCTGCAGTAGGGTTCTTTGATTCTTCTTTCAAAGAGAAAGAAGAAGATCCACAGTCTTTTTCCAAACCAAATTTTCAAAAGTCCTCCTTTTCTTTGTGTTTGTCCGTGTATTTAGCATGGGCTTGTCAAGAAAAATGAGCCCCACGCGTGGTGGGGTTCGAGACTTATGTCCCCCACGCGTGGTGGGGTTCCCCATGTGTCCTGGACACGGTTTATTATGGGCTAGGTCCGAAATTAGGCCTAAAACCGGGTAGTTTGAACCCGAATATTATTCTTTTGCCCGGACCCGAGAAATAGGAACACGTTGCTTAACTAGTCCTATGTAAGCAAAATAACTACCGAAAATAAGACTAGGATTTAACAAAACTATATCTTTTTTTTAAAATATTTTTAAGGTTTTAAAATAGCTACAAAATATTAATAAAACTATTTTTGTAATTTTCGTAAATATTAAGATAAAATATGAAGTACTATTTTTGTATTTTTTCAAAGTTAAAACGACTATAAAATATTAATAAAACTATTTTTTTGTAATTTTCGTTTTTAATAAAGACAAAAATATGAAATAATATTTTTTGTATTAAAATGACTTCAAAACATTAATAGAATTATATATATATTTTTTGTTAATTTTCGAATTTATATAAAGTACCAAAATAAAGTGCAATTTTTGATTTTTTCAAGTTTATGAGGGATACATAAACTAAAATTTATATATATACTTTTTTTTGTAATTTTTCTTTTTGCAACGAAATAAAGTAAAAATAGTTAAAATAGCTATACTAGACCCAATTTCACATATTCACGCTAAAAATGTGAAAAATCTCGGGGAGGGTCAAAAATCACGTGCTTACAGCTATATTAGGCTTAAACTAAATATTTACACGCTAAAATATATAAAATCTTGGGGAGGGTCAAAAATCACATGTCTACATTGTGCATACTAACGGTTTGTGTTCTTATTTGGTAGTTCATCTGGACGCCGTACAACGATGAGGTGATAGGTACCCTGCCAGCGTATTGCACGTTCGGCCGACATATTTGGAGGGCTTCTGTCCCGCTCATATGCCTCGATATTGTCGAGCACCATGCCTCCGAGCGGGTATTTCGTCAGTTTGGCCTGCCGCAGCCTATATCGACTCCGCCTGCATGGCATGCTTTACATTATGATAGGGATGATCGGTCCAGGGCGGACGACACATTTATGGCATGGCTTAACGAGCAGTTGGGTACTTGGGACAGGCGAGGGGACTTGACCCCACCTCCGCAGCACTTTCCTATTCAACGTTATATGGCATGGTACCGCACTGTTTCCCGACTTTTTATCGGGAACCCAGTTCATCAGGCACACGGTCAGTACGTCCCATACGCCGGGAGACACGAGGCCCTGGTATGTTTTCTGTTATTATTAGTTATATACCTATAATTTAGTGCCAAATATGTAGTTTATATTTTTTTACTTTGTGCAGGCGATTAGATTGCATACTGTCTATCATATGGGGCAGCAGATTCAGAGTTATGTCCACGATCCCATGGCCATACAGGAGTATAGTCATCGATTCATGGATGTGGCTGCCCAGACACTGCAGCGAGCCCGATCGGATCAGCGTTTGGCACACGTGGTTAATTATATGGACCCAGCGCAGTACCATCGAGGTCGTGGTATCCCACGAACAGGTGGTGCTCGACGAGCTGGTGGTGCCGGACGACGTGGTCGTGGGCGGAGAGGAGGTGGTCCCTAGCAAGGGGGCGTTGAGGCTCCTGCTGATGATGTTTTTACTGATATGGCAGGTGACATGCATGAGACGGACATGCCGTCTTACAGCCTTGGAAATTATCGCACTCCAGTGCCATCGCAGGTGACCCCATCGGGTCAATTATTGATCACGAGCTCGGATATTCAAGGAGTGGATTGGAGTAGATACTTCCCATGCCCGTATACCACTGTTGAGGATGGACCGACCTAGGATTTTTATAGTGGGCGCCAACTGAGTTATGGTTCCACATCACATGCGCATGTATGAGTTTATTAGTATTGAATTTGAATTTGTTTAAACTGTAACTTATTTATTTTCTTTAACTTTATTAATTTTCTTTTTAAGGCTTCATGCGATGTAGTGACAGATGACTACATTCAGGATCTAGAGACGATGATGGTAAGATAGTATAAATTGTTGTGAATTGTTATGTAGTTTTCTATACTAAGTTTCATATTATTATGTAGCCTTCTACTGGAGCTGACAATACCACCGATACATGTCATCCTGCGCCGCATCCGGCTATAAGGAGACGACTTGATTATGATGATCTTGATAGCGTACCCGGGCGGGAGGGGATGCGCCTTAGGCCAGCGGCTGCATTGAGACACACCGGATGCGGGACACATTGACATGGTGTAAATAATATTTTTGTATACATTAACAACAATATTTAATCGAATATGCCCATTACTTTTTTTAGTTCTCCATTCGTTTGATAGTTTCATAAAATAAAATTTAGAACAACACAAGCACTTAAACTTAACTTCCACTGCAATTAAAATAAAATTTAGTACAACACAAGCACTTAAACTTAACTTCCACTTTAATTAAAATAAAATTTAGTACAACACAAGCACTTAAACTTAACTTCTACTTCAATTAAAATAAAATTTAGTACAACAAACAAGGAAAACATTACTACAGCACAAATACAAACACAAACACAAACATAGCAGGCCAACATAATAAAAATATATGAAATATGAAAAATACACTAAAGACATACATGCCAATGCTTAGCCCCGGTTGTTATTTATTTTTCGCTCCAACCACTTAAATCGTTCTTCCAGTTGTTCTTTTTCTTCTTCTACCTCTTTCAGTTTCGCCTTCACCTCCGCAAGTTTCAGTTTATATTTTTTTTACGTTCCTTTTGTGCTTCACAATTCCATTGTGTTTTCAATTTTTCTTCTCCCACCTCCTTCAGGTTCGTCCTCAAGTCTACAATAATTCTATTGCTTTCTTTTTCATGTTCCCGTTGTCTTAAACACATATTATGAAGAAACTGCAGTTGTTCTCTGTAACATTCCTGATAACATGGTTCATCAACCCATTCCACAAAATCCCAAATAGGTTCGCCGGGAACCTTGTAAAATTGGTTCATACAGTGCCAGTAGCGGCGTCCAACTTCACCACCATCCCAACAATTTTGCATCAAGCATGCTTTTCCACAATTGCACTTTGGTGTACGAAGAGGTTGAGCCATTTGTGAAATATTTGCTTTTAGTAAAAAAAAAACCTTACTTTTAATAAAATATTTGCTTTTACTAAATTTTGAGCACACAAAACAACTACAATGAGCCCGTTATTTATAGGCGAGACAACACACACATAACGTACTATCTAATGGCGCTATACTTTGCGTGTTAAATATCATGATGTTGACAAGACAACTTTATGTTAGCTGGTCAGCTTTTTCAGTTCGACAAGACAACACACACATAATGTACTATCTAATGGCGCTATACTTTGCGTGTTAAATATCATGATGTTGACAAGACAACTTTATGTTAGCTGGTCAGCTTTTTCAGTTCAACAAGACAACACACACATAACGTATTATCTAATGGCGCTATACTTTGCGTGTTAAATATCATGATATTGACAAGACAACTTTATGTCAGCTGGTCAGCTTTTTCAGTTCGACAAGACAACACACACATAATAAATATACAGATAATTTTATTAAATTATTATTTAAATAGGTAAAATGGGAAAGTACAAATCATAGTTAACAAGCATAATTTTATTTCATAAATCTTGCAACATAGACATAACAACTAATTATTACAACATCAACTCATGGGTAGTTAGGTACACTAGAAGAACACCCACCACGAGCTTGATTAGTTTTGCCACCCAAACCAGCTGAAGGACATTTACGACGGTCGTGTCCTGTTTGCAAGCATATACCACATTTGCGCGCATAAACGGTGTCACTACCATCCATTTGGTTCCGTATACGTGTTCTCTTCTACACCTATCTTTTACGCAAATAGGACTTGTTACACACCATTTTAAATGGTTCCGGAGGCCAATAATGCTCAGCACCCACTGGCTGCAACTGACCACTATATGTGTTTAGGTAGTTGGAAACACTATATTGTTGATCAACATAGTTGGTCTCCGCATAACCAACACGTTGACAACACTTGATGGCATGTGAACAAGGCATGTGGTAGATGGATCATTTCCCACAGGAGTATAACCTTGCTGATTCATTTAGGATATGTACATTATTACCCTGATTATTATGGATGTGAGCACGTGATTTTTGCTTCACGAAAACTACTCCAAAAGAAATCGGAATAAAACAAAATTCTCTTGGTGTACAATTTTTAGGATTTGCGTGGCAGTTTTTGATAATTATTTGTGTTATTGTCCGTAAATGTCTACCTTGTTGTAGTTAATCGAAAAATACAAAAATACATGTTGCGTGCATATTTAGGATTTAATTATGCATTTAGGAATTAATTAAACCGTCATTTGGCTCTAAAAGGAAAATCACAAAAAAAATAATATATATGCGTTTTATTCTATTTGTTGTCATTTTGTGATTTTATTTTAAAGTTTTAATTTGTGTGTTAATTATTGTAAGTGTCAATTAATATTTGTGTGGTTATATTTATTTTTTATTTTTTTTGATTTTACAAATTAATTAGGGATTGTGTTTAAATTAGAAAATTAAAGAAGGAAAAGGAAAAGGGTTCAAAAACGTGAAGAAATTCGGACTGGGCCAGTTTTTAAAAGAAAGTCAGGCCCAAAATCACACCCCATGCCCAGGTCCAATCCAACCCGTCTCCAGCCTCTATCAAACGACGCCGTTTCAAGCGTCTCAATCTGGACCATTGATCTCAGATGATCAAACGGTCCCAAAGCTGTGACTGAACCTGACCCCTGACCCATTATCCGGTTAAGCCCGACCCCCCTTATTTAAACCAAACGACATTGTGTGGTTTAACCCCTTTGATCTTGGCCGTTGATCTTAATTGATCTAATGGCTAGGATCGAAATAACCCCTCCGTATATAAAGGCCAAATCCTTACCCCACCCCCAAGCCAAAACACCCCATCTCACCTTCGTCTCTAACCTTTAGAGACCAGATGACCCTCCGCCCCTTACCACCGTTGACCACCCACCGGAAATCGCCTCACGGCGGTTTCGATGGTCCAAACAACCCCAAAATTACACCATAGCTTCCCCATGACATCCCCTTTCCAGATCTGGTGTTAGTTTCCTTCGAAGCATCACCAATCTTCTCGAATCTTCAATCGAAGAGTTCGTCTAAAACTCCACCTATTCCGATGACCACCAAATTAGCACCACAACATCCCCTGACCACCCTCATCATGGATCTGTTAACCTTTTACTTCGAATCATCCTACAACTTCTCGAATCTTCAATCGAAGATTCGAGCAAAACCTAAACCTACCCCAACCTACCCCAAAATCATACCAGTTACTCCCTTGACCTCACTTGTAACCAAACCAAGCTTGGTTTGGTTCGAATCTGCCTAGAAATGTTCAAACCCTAAATCCGAAAAAAATGAAACCCTAAAATTCCAAATCATGGAATTTGTCCGATTAACTGAAGGGTTGGGGTCTAATAGACCTTAATCGTGGTATTTTAATTGAGAATACTTCGATTAAAGTCCGTTCGACCTCAAAGAGGTCAAATCCGGTTGAAGACTGGGATATTTTTTTTCTTTAAGATTCAGAGGTATTTTTCCTTTCTTTCTTTTTTGTTCATGTATTCTATGTGTATCTCGTTGTCTGTTTTAGTAATTTATGTGATTTTTCTACTTTTCTTTTAATTAATTTTGTTTCATCTTCAATAGACCTTTTTATTTGGTCCAATTCTGGCACTGCTTCTGTTTGCTGTAATTGTTATGAGTTACAATGTGTGTAATCGATTCGACTAAGTTCGTCGATTAGTTGTTTTATTATAAACCCCTGTTCCTGTTAATGCTGATTGAAACTGTCTGATTATCTATTTTCAGATTGATTGTTATCATTTGTTGTAGGTAATCAGTTAATTAGTTTTCGTCGATTAATTCGTTCTTGTTTGTTAAATCAATAAGTTCGTCAAATGTTGTTGTGTATGTTTGATCTGTGGCCACTTAGTTTCAGGGCATTGTCATTAGGCTGACAATGAACCTGCATTCATGTTACCTGCATTCATGTGCATATTGATTCAATGTTTCAATTTCAGTTTAAATGATTCTGTTAAGTTCTGTAAATTCAGTTCAGTTTGTTTCAATTGGGATTCGACCTTAGTCATTTAGCTGTCAATAAGTTTGGTTATAGCTGTTAGTCAGATTTAGTTTTCAAATCTTTGTTAGCTGGAACAAATTGCAGAATTAAGAGTTTTAATACATTTGCTAGGCAGTAATATTAAGGGGTTTCAGGGATGATTTAGGAATGAAATAGTTAGGATTATATTTGATTGTTAGTGCTTTGTTACTAGGGTATTAATTAATACCCTAATGGGGAACCAAAGGGAGTGGAGGGGCTGATAATCAGGAAAAGTTGGCCTTAGTGGGATTAAAAGTGAAAAAAAAATCAGATTTGAGTGCAAATTCTATTTTAAAATAGAAAGAGGAGAGGGTCGGGCAGTAAGTGGGAAAAAGGGCAGGTTGTATAAGAAGGGTTGGGGACTGATTTTAAGAGGGGGCTTCAGAAAAATACAAAAAAAGAGAGGAAAAAGAGCTGAAAATTGGGAGAAATTTCAGAACCAAAGAGGAGAGTGCATATAGGCTATGTATCTTACTAAGTAAGGAATAGAGTAAATGTTTAAGGGCTAAGCTTACGTTAAAGAGCTTAAGCTTGCTTTCTTCTTTGAGGGTTCACAATCAGAAAAGCAGTTTTCTTACACCTGCCTATTTTCTGTTTTGACTGTAATTGCTTTGTGGTATTGTTTGGTTTGAATTTGGAATTTCCTGGGATTTCTGCTACTGTTACTATTGGCTACTGGTCTACTGGTTGTTGTTGTACTGCTGTGTTACTGTGAATGCTACTGTTGTTTTGCTGCACTGATTTTCCTCTTTTTCTCTTTGCTTTCTAAATACCAGGTACATAAATTTGATACACTGGTTCTTGTAGGTTGAAACTTGAAGCATGAATACAAAGAAATGAGGAGTTGAAGTTTTAAAATTCAATATAGTTGTCTATTTTGTTTGTATGAACATTAGAATACCTTTCTTTCATTAGAGTCATGTAGGTGTTTGTTTATGTATAACTAGACATGCCTATTCTATAGTAATTTAGTTGTAAAATTCCCCCCCCCCCCCTTTTCTGTATGTTTTTAGTTAATAAAGACTAATGATGTAGTAGTAATGTTTTGTCATTTCAGTCTATTTTGTTAAAAGCATGCTCCAAACACACATCAGGCCATAGGTTGATTATTCAATAGTTTAAATTATTTCAGTTAACAAATTACTTATCTAATTTCGTAAGAACAAGTTCAATTGGTTTATTTTAGCATCTAAGTGGTCTAGGATAAAAATCAAATTTTTCAGGTTCATTCATTCTAGTAGAATATCACTTTAAATTGGTAGAAATTTGTTAACAAAAATGACACCATTTTTAGTTTGGCAAATTATGAATATGTATAGAAACCAGTAACTAAGCCCAATTTGAAGTAGTATGGCCCAGGTCCGATTTTACCCCTTATATGTCGGACCTGGGCCCATAACTGTCAAATAGATTGCTCTTACTACGTTCATTTTAGATTTAACGAATCATGTTCTAAACTCAACTGTCACACCTCCTTTTTCGCCCCGTAAGGGTATAAGGGAGTTTTTCCAATTAAAGGACAATCGAAACGGGATTTGTTTAGTTAATTCAGAGTCGCCACTTGGGAGATTTATGGTGTCCCAAGTCACCGGTCGAATCCTGAATCGAGGAAAGGATTGACTCTGTTTAACAGTCCGCGAACCAGAAATCTGGATAAGGAATTCTGTTAACCCGGGAGAAGGTATTAGGCATTCCCGAGTTCCGTGGTTCTAGCACGGTCGCTCAACTGTTATATTCTGCTTATTTATCTGATTTTTAACAATTAAGAACTTACATGCAAATTTTAACTTTGAGCCGTTTTTATCAATTTTATTATTATTGTTATTATTTTACGGAGAATTGCAACGTTGTAAAAACGTATCTCGAACCACGTCACAGTCAATGCACCCGTGGTTATTGACACATTTCGACTCCGTTGAGATTTGGATTTGGGTCACATGAATGCACACCCGTATTTAAGAAAATAATTTATTAAAGACGCGCCTAAAGCGTCTAGTGTATTGTCGTTTTGGGAGGAGGCCGTGAAAATTCATTAGACGGCCAACTCCAGAGTCTATCCGGTTATTGAGTCCTTTTATTGAGGGCCCCACAATTTATGATTTATTGTGGCAAGGCACACCTCCTTTATTTTAAGGATATCCTAAAGTAACTACATTTCTATTTAAATTAGTCTCCAATAGATTTTTTAACAATGCGAGCTTTTAATCTAGCTATAATTGATTTCTTTTGAATATTAGTTGGCGAATTTCGTATTTTATTTACAATTTCGAATTTTTTTAAAAAAATTCCTTTCCATTAATATTTGTCTTAATCTGGCAAGTAGTATGTTACATTTTTTTATTTTTTTTAGCTCGTAATTAATTAGGATTTTTATTTTATTTTTAGAGACTAATTTAAATAGAAATGTAGTTACTTAATAAAAATCCTAATTAATTACGAGCTAAAAAAAATAAAAAAATGTAACATACTACTTGCCAGATTAAGACAAATATTAATGGAAAGGAATTTTTTTAAAAAAATTCGAAATTGTAAATAAAATACGAAATTCGCCAACTAATATTCAAAAGAAATCAATTATAGCTAGATTAAAAGCTCGCATTGTTAAAAAAACTATTAGAATTAATTATTCACAACCATTTGAAACTAGATTTAACCATAATTACTAAAGCTTATTAGAAAGTTTATTAAACTTAAACGTTGACTCATCTTGCTCAAGCTCGCATCTAATGGATTAATTTTCTTAGCCTTGCTACGTTGAGTCAACATTAAAAGCATCAAGCCTGCTGATTCTACGAAATTATTGGCCTAATATTTGCGGATCTTAGTTCCTAACAAGATTCAAAGATAAAAAAAAATTACTTCTATTCTGATATTTGCAAGTTCAAATCTAGTTTTTTACTAACCCTTCCCCCCAAAATTAAATCGATTTCCCATATTGACTATTTATCCAATTTGATTTGAATGTGATCTCACACTAAAAAATTAACAAAAGCCGAAACTAATACTTATGGTGTTCATACCGACACCCATCCAATAGTTCTGCAATTTAACGCTTCACATTATACACAATTCTACCATTCATATAACATGAAACACATAATGAATATCTAACTAAAATATGAATATTCTATAATTAGAAGCATAAATCTTCTGCCATTTCATTTCAGCTTCAATGCATATGTCAAAATGATTCAGAGTAGTGTACCTGGTATTTGAATACAAGGAAAGGAAGAATAGGATCAGCAAAGTAGTACGTAACACAACAACAACAACAACAACAACAACAACAACAACAACAACAACAACAACAACAACAACAACAACAACAAATAACCAGCAATATCCAACAAACGGAACCCACAGTGACAGATTTGAAAACCGAACAAAATCCAACAATAACCAGTAAAGTAGTAGCAAATAACCAATTAAACTCGAGAAACAAACCACATGAAAATCCAGAAACACCAATAATCAACGGGCAATAACAAAGTGAACTTCTTTTTAAAAAAAAAATTGAAAGACCAGTTAATGTTTAACCCTTAATTCTCTCTTAATGTTCAGAAAATTCTTTCTTTTAAACTCTCTTCAAATTCGAATCCCTAAAAATCTTTTAATATTTTTCGAATTTTTTCTATCTGTTTTCAGCTTATTCTCCCTTTTAAATTCTGTCAAAGTCTGCTCTATTTATGTCTCAAAACAGACCCCTTAATCAATTAATCAAATAATAAAACCATCCACTTTCTCTTACCAAACCCACTACTACATAAAAAAATGCAATTATTATTTTTTAATCAACTTTTCTTGAGCCCCGCAATCACACTATGTCTTGTTCCCCATGATTGATTAACAAATGCATTATTCCCCACCATTATGTCATGTCCCCCATTATTGATTAAACAAATGCATTATTCCCCACCATTATGTCTTGTCTCCCACTACGAATTATTTTATACATTATTTTAATATTATTAGTTTATTGGACAGAGCACTCAAAAATAAATAATTGTTCAGATTTTCAATTCCAAAAATACCCCTCTGAAATTACTGAAATTACCATTCTACCCCTGAAAATACTGCAACTTACCATTCTACCCCATCAGGTATAACCAATTCAACTAATCAATTTTAACCAAAATACAGCAGCTATAACCAATTCCTAATCAAATTCAATCAACAAATTCAAACTAAATGAAGAACATCAAAGAAATAACTGGAACTATTTTGACTGAACAATATTTCTAAACAACAAATCTACTTTCAGATTCAACAACAATAACAAATTGAACATAACAAACAAGTAGATTCAAATTTCTAAATTCAATAATCACTTGAACTTCAAATTAAATCCAACAACATTACAACAAAGATGAATGACTCAAACTAAATCAAAAAATTAAAAACCAAAACATAAACTCACATTAAATTACCGGATTAAAAACGAACTTCAAACAAAAATGAACACGAATTAAATCTAAATTAAACAACAAAGATGGATGATTCAAGCGATCAAACTAACATTCTTCTATATTAAAACTAAACCAAAACAAATGAATAAAAACCAAAATGAAGGAATAATCAAGAATGATAAACAATGAACAAGAAAAGAATCAAACATATACTGATTTCAAATCCGAAAATATCAAACAAAATACGGAAGAAATGAAACTTAAACCAACTAACCGGAAATGAACAACGACGAGCTCGAACGGAAACGGACAACTCGAACAAACAACCTCGACATACCGGATCTCGACGAACAACGAAAACCCACCTTCCTTTTAACCTTGACGAACTCAAAACGACAAACGACGACCTCGACGGATTGAAACTGATGATCGACGAGCAGCAGGTTGTTTGTGGTTGAGCAGCGGCAGCCATGAATGCTGAACAAAGAAGAAGAAACATCGAAGGTGGTCGATGAGCAGCAGCAGCGACGCTACTCAACTGGTGGTGGGCGATGGAGGCGAAGATGCTCGTTTGGACGTGACGACGAGAGAAACTAGACGAAACACGCTGGTTCGTTTAGTTTTTGCAACTCGACGGACTGACTGTTGTTGCGTCGCTCGTTCATGGCTGCTCGGAGATGGAGTCGACGAGAGGGAGCTGGTCGTGGGGCTGTTGTGAAGAAGAAGAAGACGCGCATCCATGGGAGCTTGACGAGCTCATCAATGGCGGATGTTGTTCGTCGATGAAGACGAAGCTTGGGCAGCAGCTGGTCGAAGAAAAAGAAGACGCACAGCCATGGGAGCTCGACGAGCTCGTCAATGGCGGACGAGGGAGGAGGCTGTTTGGAGTGATCTGATGAGGAAGGGAGGTCATGGGGCAGCCATGGGAGGGGTCTTTTGGAAGCTTGAAGAAGAAAAGAAAGAGAGGGGGGGGGTGGACGGTTTCTTTTAGGTTTAGGGTTTGTTTTGTGAAATGAAAGATAGGGAGATAGGGTGTTGGGTCTTTGGGGTTATGGACTGGGTTGACCCGGTTTGAAATGGACCGGGTCGTAGGGGAAGACTGGCCATTTGGTTTAAAATTTGAAGAGAAGGCCCAATCCGATTTCTTCTATTTTTGTTCTTTTCTATTTATTCAATTTCCTAATTAATAAATCTAAAAAAAATGCTAAGATTAAATTATAAAATCTAAAATTAACTTAAAATACTAATTAACTCCTAATAATAATTATCACCCAAAATTAAACATCAATAAAAATAAAATCACACAATTTAGATATTAAAGGCTAAAAATACAAAAGATGCCTATTTTTGTAATTTTCATTCTTGTAAAACAAACTTAATTACTTATAATTGTAAACTTAAATCCTAAACGCAAATGCGACGTATTTTTGTATTTTTTTATTAATTTAGCAAATAAACATGCACAGACAAATGCAAACAATACAAGAAAAATAACACAAAACTCACAACAATTGCAAACAAACAAAAAATTGTTTTATTTTTTTGGAGTAATTCTCATATAGGGCAAAAATCACGTGCTTACATCAACTATGGTAACTCGTAAGTATGTAAATAAAGTAGGACCTTTTTCTTCATTTACTTTAGAGACAAACGAAATAGAAAACATAGTCATTATAGGACGACCATTAAAATAAAAATGAGATGAGCCTCGCCGAATAAACTATAAATTGCGCGGCCCTCAATAAATATTTTTAGACTTCGGGATGGGCTGTTTTAGTGAATTTCACGGCCTTTCCCAAAATAATAACGCATTAGTCTCTTTAGGGCACACCTTTAAATTTATCTCCTCAAACTCAGGTGCACATTTATGTGACCCAAATCCAAATCCCAATGAAGTCGAAATGTATCAACAACCACGGGTGCATTTATGCGACGTGATTCGAGACATGTTTTTACGACGTTGCAATTCTCTTTTAAAATAACAACAATAAAAGCGGCTAAAAGTTAAAATTTGCACATAGACTCATAATTGTTAAAATCAGATAATTTACGCCAAAGATGACAGTTGAGCGACCGTGCTAGAACCACGGAACTCGAGAATGCCTAACACCTTCTCCCGGGTTAACAGAATTCCTTACTCGGATTTCTGGCGCGCGGACTGTAATACAGAGTTATTCTTTTCCTCGATTCGGAATTCAACCGATGACTTGGGACACCACAAATCTCCCAAGTGGCGACTCTGAATCTTTAATTAAAATCCCGTTTTGATTGTCCCTTAATTGGAAAAACTCCTTTTACGCCCCTTAGCGGGGGGTGTAGGTGAAAAAGGAGGTGTGACAATGGATAGCGGTGCGAACTTCAAAAACACCTCTTTCGTTATCATACTGCAAAAATGAATGTCAATGTGCTCACCGTCTGTATTTCTCAAATCTCTGCATCGGCACTGGCATAAATTCAACACCTCTCTCCATCAATTCCGTTGCATCTGCAGATCGTTCAACAAACCTCTCGGCTATCTGCTTGAACGACATCCGCACCATGGCTGTGACGGGCAATCCTCTTGCCGACTTCAATAACCCGTTGAAGGACTCTGACACATTTATAGTAAGAATTCCCCATCGTCTGCCACCATCCGCATGCAACGTCCACTTTTCAGGGTCATGTCGCATTAATCAACGATAGGCTGCCTCGTCTTCTTGCCTGATAGAATCCATATGCCTCCGGAATTTATGCTGTTGCTGCTGTGTTGCTACCATCCACATAAAATCATGTAAATCCTTGTTGGGATGTGCCTTCTGGAAATTGGCCTTAAAGTGCCTCACACAGTAACGGTGGTATGCATAAGGTTCTTGCTATGCAGGTAAGTTCTCCACAGAATTTAATATACCACCGTGCCGATTAGATATTAGACAAATACCTAAACGATGTTTGACAACGTGCTCTTTCAGGTGGTTCAAAAATAGTGTCCATGTTTATGTGCTTTCATTGGCACAAACAACAAAAGCTAGAGGAAATATCCGTCCATTAGCATCCACTGCCACGGCTATCAATAGCTTGATATCGTATTTTCCATAGACATGAGTTCCGTCTATGGATATTACGGGCCGACAATGTGAAAAACCATCAATTGCTGGCTTAAACACCCAGAACACGTAATTGAATATGTATTCTGGTGTTCCCGAACTCTGCTCAAGCTTCCATTCAACAACTGTCCCGGGGTTAAAGTGCTGCAGTGCGGCCATGTACTTTGGCAGAGATGCAAATGACTTATCCTAATTACCATACACAATTTCAAATTCTCGCTTGCGCCCGAGAAATGCCTTTCTTTTCGTAATGGTATGGCCATATTCCTGGTGGACTGATGTAATGCACTTTTTGATTGTATACCTTATGGACGCTTCGAGGTGCGGAATAAGTACAAGAGAAATCAAGTCAATATCCCCGTTGAATGTGTGGGTTGGAATGTATTTAGCCACTTTTCACATACCTGTCTTCTTCTTGGTCGCACGCAACATCCAATTACATGGCCAAAACCACCTGCGGCAAACAACCTTGTATACCATCGGACTTGACTCTCATACCTGCATCTCACGACACTCTTTTACGTTGTTCATTTTACAAGTCTTGCTTAAGCGCGCTTTATCAGGAAAAAGCATCCCCTTTGCAAGCACCGTTGGTCTAGACTCATCCCACATTGCTGTTCGGATTTCATCAAAATCCCTTGTGAGAGCTTCCACATCTGGCACGGTTGGCAAGTTATCAATGTAAGGAATCTCCCTTGAATGAAACGGCACTTCGGACCCGTACACTCTTCGTCTAGGGGTCTCTCTCTTCAAATTAGGTCCTTCCTCCTCATCCTGCTCATCACCATCCTCACAAAAAAAGGGTGTCTCATCTCCGGATTCATCGGCATTGTTATCGTAATCACTGTTCTGTGCATCTGCCAGATCCTGATGTAATACGTCGTTTTCAGTCAATTGAGTTGAGTATGGGTGGTTCAACTTGCTCGTTTTCACTGCACAACCAACAAAAATATAAGCTACTGAATTAATAAATGCTTTCCATATGACTATATCACTTCACTTACAAGTCGTAATGTGATGAAATTCCATGATGGACGTTTTCAATTAGGTGATGACTACCGGATGGGCTACTTGTAAAATTCATATCCGGCTGGTACCCCTATTAAATATATAAGCGTTAATACAAATTCAATACGCCAAAAATATACATAATTAACACAAATGAAAATTAAAGTTTACCACTCGTCTTGTGATTTATGGAAAGCACGGTATAAATTATTTTCTCGCTACTCATTCGCCGGCGGTGATAAGTTTAAATCAAGGAAAACTCTTTCATCCAGAACCTGTCCGGCAAAAATTGCTCCAGAATAACCACCCGATGACTGGGGGTTATCTCTACTACGCACAACCTCATTTTTTGGAACGACTTCAACCTTCACGTACATCTCCAACATTGTGATTACAAGAAATTTCCGACATTCATCCGGAGTCCTCAGAAAATCACTCAAAGTTTCATCATCGTCGATGTTAAACTCCGAGTAAAAAGCAACCCCTTGCGGAGTGACAGAATACGGATATCTTCCAGTTACTTTAAGTATCACTGAACGTTTCCTCACACTCATTTTTTTGCATAACAACGATATCAATTTATCGTACTCTATTGTAAATGACAATTTAACATGACACTGAGCAGGTAAACTGTAGCCCACGGAGTTATTCTCCATCACAACCTCACCCCCAATATAATGAAACTCTTATTCTACGCTATTCAGACATAATGAAAAATGTTGGAAAATTTAATAACAATAAACGTTTCAACAAGTGTTAAAAACTTTTTTGAATGAATTTCTATACAATTCTAACCTCTTTATATAGGAAATGGCTAGCCGGATTTTTTTTTATTTTTATATATAGCGCCCAAAAAGTGGGCATTATACGCTTTATGCTTTTGAATTATTGAAGTCAGGAATTGTTGGTGGGCCAGGAAAAAAGAGTATAGCGCCAAAATACTAGGCGCTATATATAAAACTTATGTATAGCGTCAGGTATTGTGGCGTTATACCCGGGCATGTCAGCTTTTCCAGTATAGCGCCATAATACTTGGCGCTATACAGTAACGATACAGTTAACGTTACTGTAAAGCGTCAGGTATCGTGGCGCTATACCCGGGCGTGTCAGCTTTTCCAGTATAGCGCCACAATACTTGGCGCTATACAGTAACGATACAATTAACGTTACTGTATAGCGCTAAGTATTGTGGCGCTATACATAAAAATGTCACCCTTTTTTTCTCCACCTATTTATGTATTTTGAGTCGAAAAGAATTACAATTGAGTTCCGGACTCGAAGCTTGATGTGGTAGTAGGTAGAGGGTGGGAAAACCAACATGTTTGTCAGAATGTGATGTGATGATTATCAGCTAAATTATCAACATTAAGCATTTCGATCAAGTCCATCTTTTAAAATGGCCACAAAGGCCCCCAAACCATGATGTACAACTCCTATATATGGACCAGTCTGGGGAATTTAATCAATTTATTTGATTCCCATCTTAAACTAACCCACATGAGTGGACCTCTTAATGAGCGTTTGGACATAAGGATTGTGAAATTTCAAAAAAAGTGAAAAAAAAGTAAAAATGATATTTAAAAATTAGAGTTGTGTTTGGACACGAATACTATTTGGAGCTGATTTTGAATTTTTGTGAGTGATTTAAAGTGAAAATTTAAGAGTTTTTTAAATTTTCGAAAAATTTCAAAATTCAACTTATAGTGAAATTTAAAAATTTCACGGCGAAACACTGATTCCAGAAAAAAATAAAAAAAATATTTTTTTTATGGACAAACGGGCTCTTAGTCGCTTGAGCTAAAATTTTGCATCTATCTTGAAAGAATGTACCATCAACCTAGCGACATAAGCAGAAGCATAGCTAGCATTTGAAATTTATGGGTTCAAGATTGTAATTCTTTTAAGTTATTAGATTCTAATTTTATAATTTGCACATATTCAACAATTTTTTTAAGACAAATACAAAGTTTAAACCAAAGCTATTAGATTCGATCGAACCGTGGGCAACATGTTAGGCTTCATCCTCGGACATAAGTGTGTGTTCAATTCTCATGCTCCCTGTCTTGACCCCCCTTTGTTATATAATAGGCAAAATACCTTAAACCATCCCTAAATTTGGTTCAGATTATTAGTATTCTCCCTGAACTATGCCTGATCTTAATTACCCCCTCAACTTGGCCTTTTGAGAGAAAAACCCCCTAGATGCTGATGTGGATAAAAGAGAAATAAATATATTTATTTATTTATTATAAATAAATAAAGAGAATTTATTTATAATAAAACTTGGATAGAACAACATTATTTAGGCTAAATATTTTTATTTGGCCAAAAATAATAAAGTTTTAGTTAATCTTTTTTTTGAATTTGACCTGAAAATAAAGATTTATACAATTGAAACAAATAGTCAAGACATCTAAAATAAATAGTCATTGCATCAATACATTATTTTTATTATTAATTGTATTCGAAAAAACATTATCTAAAAAAGTAATATTCTTAAAACCGTAAAAATATATTTTATTTTTCAAAAAAAATGCTGCATATACAGAAAAATCCACGTGACAGACGAGTGCACCCACACTTTTGCCACATCAGCGTCGAGGGGGTTAATGGTTCTCAAAAGGCCAAGTTGAGAGGAATAATTAAAATCGGCATAGTTAAGGGAATATACTAATAATCTGAACACACATATAACGTATGCTCAAAATATTTTTTTGATCCTAGTAAGATACAACTATACAAAGTACTTTTCAAGAACATAATATAAAATATGAGATGTGTCATGACATTATCCTAAAATATTCAACAATAAAAACAATAAAATTATGTAATATAAATATTGCTAATTAAAAAGCCATAATAAAAATAACATAATCAAAAAGTACTAATTCATGCTAAAATAAATAGACTAATAAGGGAGCATTAATTATATGACTAAACGCTAAAAAAAAAAATAGGTTATACATTTTTATCTAAATTATTGCAAAACAAAAAATACATATTCAATACATTCCCGTTCGTAATATTGAATTGAATGTCTTTAGTTAGCATTAGTATTGATTTGATTTTGGTTTGGGCTTTTGTTAGCATTATTTAATTTAGTAAAAATTGCACGGGGTGCCCTATTTGGGCGCCCCTTTTTAACCTGTAGCCGCTTTGTCTTTCTGTTTGTACCCGTACCCGTTTTTTTGTTAAAAGCCATTTGAAAAGACTATTTTGCCCTTCTTTATTAAAAGACTACTTTCTCTCCAAGTATACGCTAGTCCTCTACTGTCTCTGTCTCTCTCTCCCGCTATTCGTGTTTTTTTGATTTGCTCTTCTCTGAAATCAAAGAGTTTTCATCGTTGTTTCAAATTTTCAACTGCTAGTCGTCGTTGTTCCCACATTACGATTTAATCACAGGTACATTGCATTAACTTTTTGGGTTTTATTTTACGATTTAATTTCTGGTTATGGGTTTGATAGTCATATATTTATGATAGGGTTTAGTTTGATAAGTTCATTAGTGTTACTTTTACGTTTGTATTTGTAGGGTTTTTGAACGAGTTTTTATGTTGTTAATGAAAATTCTATAAATTCTTTTGTGATTAGACGTTCAAATTTTTAAAACAATTCAGAGTTAAACAGATGATAATGATACCTTAGATAGGAGCTGAAGTTTTTTTCATGTTTTGGCATTATTTTTTATTTTGAATTTGTGTTTTGTTTTTTTGCTGAATGTTTTGTGCTTGTATGGAGAACCAGAATTAAGTTTTTGTGTTTGTAACTGGTGAATTCCATCTTTAGGAGCTGAAGTTTTTTGTGTTTGTAACTGGTGAAGTCCAGCTTTAGGAGATGAAGTTTTTGTGTTTGTTACCGGTGAACTTCAGTTATAGAGCTGAAGTTTTTTTTATACCTTTCGAACTTCAGCTCTAGAGCTGAAGTTGTTTTTGTAACTGTCGAACTTCAGCTCTAGAACTGAAGTTTTTGTTTTATACCTGTCGAACTTCAGCTCTAGAGCTGAAGTTTTTGTTTTATACTTGTCGAACTTAAGCCTTCTTAGGTGTTGAAGTTTTAAATGATCTTTTTGATAATGTCCTGATATTATTATTTGTATCTTTTATTTTTTGGACAGATGGCTCCTAAAGCACCTAAAGATCCTAAAGCACCTAAAGATCCTAAAGTAGCTAAAGAAGGCAAAGCACCTAAAAAACCTAGACTACCTATAGTAGCACCAGGTCCTTATGTCCTTGAGCCTCCACCTACAGTACCAGGACAAAAATATTTTGAGTTTACAGAATGATTTAACTCTAAGGGTTACTGGAAGGGGAACCATGATTTGAAGAGTTTAATTGCAAATTTCTTGACTCCTACATAAAGGGATAAGCTTAATAATGGTTCATTTTGATACATTATTGCTATGGAGAATTTCAAATGCAGCATGAAGTTGGTTCATTGTTTGTGTCTTTCTCGAATATTCACGAATGATCGAGACTCCATTAGTTTCAAGATTTTTGGTCATGATGTTTCCTTCACCCTTGAAGACTTCCACATTATGTGTGGTTTGCGGATCACAACACATAATATTGAAAAACCATTTAATCGGGAGAGCACTATTCTGAAGCACTATTTTGGTAAGTCCAAGGGTATGAGTTTGAAGGATATTCAAAGTTTTATGACTCGCAATGTAATTCCAAAGAATGTTGTGAATCATGCACACGTATGCGAGAGTGATGATGATGCAGTTAAGCTTATGGAAATTCTTATTGTAGAGTCTATTCTGTTTGGGAAAAATACCGAGTCATGTGTGATTGAGGAGTATGCATCTATTATTGAAGACGAGAAGCTTTGTGTTGAATATCCTTGGGGTAATGTGGCTTATGAGAAGCTCATTTATTCATTGAAACATGCATTGGACAAGCAGAACATACATCATGCAACTGAGTATAAACTTACTGGATTTTCATATTCGTTATGTGTTTGGTTCTATGAGCGCTTCCCAGATGTTCGGAAGAAGTATGTAGCAGAGGATGAGTACCTTGATATGCCTCAGGTCCCCAGGATATTACGTTATGTATGCGTGGGAGAGCCTAAATATCTCGAACTTTATTATATGTTCAAAACTCATGAAGTAAGTTACTTTTTTTTTGTATTTGTGTCAATATGCTGATGTATTAGTTTTTTTCTCCTCATAATATACTTTTTTGTATTAAACAGAGATATCGCGACTTTAGGGTATTGGATATAATTCCTACAGAAGAGGAATTGAATTTAATGCCTTTAATTGGGAAATTACCGTGCAGCCGGATTCGTTCAAATGTAGTTAATGCAGTTCCTTCAACTGGTAAATCACCACGTACTTTGAGTCGATCAAGAAAATTGAATCGAACTCCTGTCATTGGTAAATCACCACCTACAAAGAGTTGATCAAAAGAAGCGAATCAAACTCATGACATTGGTGAATCACCACGTAGTCAGAATCAACCAAAAGAACCGAATCGAACTCCTTTTATTGGCGAAGCATCTCGTACCAAGAGTCGTTCTACCTCATCTACATCTGACTTTGATGACGATGAATTACTTGATACAATATGCTCTGTAAGTTTTGATCTGAAGTTTTTTGGGTTTGTTTTTGTTAAAGTACAACATGTTTTTTGAGCTAATGTTTTCTTCTATATCTGAATTTTTGTTGTGTATTTATTGTAGAGGTTAACGACGAAGGTTCAAAGGCATGCAGAAAAAGAAAGAAACACGATCGTGAATGAAGTTTTTGATAAGCTTAAAAAGAAGGAGCGGACTGCTATTGTGGATACGGTTTTTGTAAAAGTGAAGGTAAGCTAATTTATAGAGAAGTCTTTTTATTTGTGCTAATTTTATTTCAGATTAATCATTGTTAGTAATTTTTTTTCTAGGAATATTTCGATAAGAAGTTTGAACAATTGTTTATGATTGTCAACAAATCAAATGGAATGGACGATGGCAATTTTGATTTGAGTAAGCATCGAGAATATGACAGGAGGAACGACTGTTACAAAGATCCATCGGCTTTTGAAGGCGATCAACATGTTCAAGAACAAGTTGAAGAGCACAGGTCCAGTGTATATAGATTGAGCAGAGATGTAAATGATGAAGCACATTTATCAACTGAGAATATTGGAAGCAAGCAAGGTGCACATAATCAAGTTGTTGAGACTGAAGAACATACTGCTCATGATGCATTGCGTAAAGTCGCAGATGATAATGCTACACATAATGAAGCGGCTGTTGAAGGCGTTGAACATGTTCAACAACAAGGCGGAGAGGAACAATCCAATATCTGTAGACAGAGTAAAGGTGGAGAGAAAGGTGCAGATGATCAAGTTGTTGGCACTGAAAAATATGCATAGAGTTGTGCTTTGGAAAGTGATATTGGAAATCAAGCACATGTTGGTACTTTAAATCTGAAAGACGATCGTTATGCAGGAGTAATGGCGATTTGCAATGAACTTCTAGGTGGTGATACACAGGAAGTTGTTATTACAGGTACAAAGTGTGAAGTTTATAATATTTTAATTATATCTTAGATAGGAGCTGAAGTTTTGTTTTTATGTGTTTGTGTTTTTTTGTAAAAACTACAACATGTTTTTTGGTGAATGTTTTGGTTTGTAACTGGTGAACTTTCAGCTATAGAGCTGAAGTTCATTTTTTATAACTGTCGAACTTCAGCTCTAGAGATGAAGTTTTTTTTGTAACTGCCGAACTTCAACTCTATAACTGTCAAAGTTTTTGTTTGTGATTGGCTAACTTCAGTCTTCTTAGAGTTGAAGTTTTAACTATTTTTTTATAATATCCTGTAGTGAAATTTTCACTACAGGTATAAATTTTTTCTATGTTTTATATATAGAAAAACTAGTTGATCTATTCCCCCTCTTTTATGAATATGCAGTGCAAGTTGAAACTAGTCGTGGTTCAATTGCCACAACTCAAAAACTCTCTGATGATGCTCAATTGAATGAAGGTAGAGTTGAGAAAAACCTTACAGAGAATACTGCAATGGTCGTCGACGTTGGTTCACAATTGAATGATGCTGGAAATGCTGATATTGAGAAAGGCATGCAGCCTGGGGAAACCACAGCGGAAGACAAACGTAAAGGTATTCTATAGATCATGAATTTATTATATTTGATCGAAGTATATTTTTTACATTTTGAAATTTTACATATTTTATTTTCTTTTTTATGTTTTTGAATAATTTTTCAGAAAGACTGGAGGCAGCTCGAAAAGAATTGGGTGAGATTCTGCAACAATATGAAAAAGGAGAAATACATATATTCACAACTGTTGACTTACAGACAGGTGTGAAGTGTGTTGGTATTATTTTATAAAATTTAGTCAGTATTATTTATTTATTTATTTTTTGCATGAAGATACAAGATTTGTTGGAATGCAAACACCATCTGTGTCGCAACACTTAGACTAGGTAATTATTTTCTGCAATTCGATTACTAGCTGTTTTATTGCCTAATGTGTGTTCTCTATTAGTTTTATTTATGTTTATATTTTCCTTGCTTTTGCAGATCTCATCTGATGCATCAGAACTGCTTCCAAAACCTAAAAGAAGGAAGATTTCTAGTTCTCCTATGTGTGATACCAGTGATATCCCCAACTTCAATTTATGTTCATTTTCACTTGGTAGTAGTACACAAGGGGCTGATTCAGAAGGTAATTCTGTTGCTGTTCTTATTCGTGAAGAGACTAAAGAACGTCGTGAACAGCAGGGAAGCTGTCAAGCATCTGCCACGATGGCTGTAGTTTCCCTCCTGCTGCTGAACAACAACATTTAGTTGTGACGGAACAACAGGAAGAGCAAGCAAAAGGAAAACAATATAAAAAAGGGAAAAGGATGCGTATGGAGAGTATTTAGTTGAGATCTCCTTATGTAGTTTATAAGAAAAAGCAAAGGGGGCAAGATTGGATAGTAGGAAAGAATAGAAGAAGGTGTCCCTTCCATTATGTTAATCAAGACAGTGGATTGATGCAAAGATTTAAAGAGTGGTTGGAGATGGATGCCACTGAATATGATTCCAATCCATTCAGATTAGCTGGACTTGATATTCAAAAATCATTCTGTACCGAACTTATGGATCCTGACTCTGATCTTGCGGATGAAGTAAGTTATTAAGTTTGTTTTTTGAATTGGTTTTTAACTGTATTTCCCAAAAGTTCAGCTTATTTTTTATAGTATAGCTTTATTCATAGTAAACTGCTGAAGTTTTTTAGCTTATTTATCGTTGTCCATTTGCAGCATATTGATGTGGGCGTATATTACTTGCGCAAAAAATATTGCTATCACCTTCCACATTATACAAAATCAAGATGTGCAGTAACAGATTTACTTTTCGATCAGTATATGACTATCCTGGATAGTATTCATCCTTCAGAAGAAAAGTTGAAGATAATTGAGAAAAGGAAGTAAAAGAGAATGGCGGTTCTTAAGAGAAAATCAAAGAGAAAGAAGATATCCGAAGAACAGATTGAAAAAGAAGAAGAAGAAGAAGCGGTTATTAAGCCACTTACGGACTTTTGTTGGTATGAGGAAAAATCAACGAATGAAAATGTGGCCAACTACGTAAAAGGCCTCGACCTTTCCTGTGGTATCTCATGGTCATCTGCCAAAAAAGTATTCTTTCCATTTCGATTTAAGCCAAGGGAGGGCCAGATATCTACGCACTACTTTTTTGAAATTCTAGACTTTGAAGACAAATTTATATATGTGTATGATTCCATGGGCGATGCAACATACGAGCGTGCACTTGAACATGTAAAACTTTATGCACGGTTGATTCCACACTGTCTCAAATGCTTGAATTTTGGGGAACATAATAAATTTTATGGGGACAGTCCTGTGGAAAAATTTCAAATTAAGTGGATGAACACACCGAAACAGACTACCAAGTACGTGTTTCACTAATGTTTTACCATGCAACTTATGTTTATTATTTTTTGCCCTTGTGTTAACTATTCTTTAATTTCTTTTTTCATGTATCTTTTGCAGTGTTGATTGTGGTATATTTGCTCTTAAGTTTATTGATATCCGGTTGAAGAGAGAAGATGTCTTCAATTTCGATCAAAGTCAAACATTGGCATTCAGGAGAGAATTGGCTGCCAATCTTTGGGCTCATGGAAAGTGGAAAAAAGATAGCGGCTATGAAACTCCAGCAGAACGAGAAGGACATGATTATGGAGATTTTGAAGAGACTCTGTGTGAATTTTTTGATTAGAGGATTGGTTGTACATAATTTGGATTTTGTGAATATACATTAATTATTTTTTAGTTCACTTTTTTGTCATACAAATATATTTGTGTATTTTATAATGAATTTTAAGTACATTTTTTGTTTGAAAAAACTTAAGCATGACTTCTGCTTTTTGAGCTGAAATTTTGTTTAAAAGTCATAAGAAAACTATTGAATCCGACACAAAAACTTCTGCTTATCAGGTGCTGAAGTTTTTGGAAATATACTAAAAAATTTCAGCACATTGGGCCGAAGTTTTTTGAAAAAGCTTTAGGACAAAAACTATTGAATCCAACAGAAAAACTTAGGCTGATCAAGTACTGAAGTTTTTGGAAATATACTAAACAAATTCAGCACAATGGGCCGAAGTTTTTCGAAAAAGCTTTAGGACTAAAACTAATGAATCCAACAAAAAACTTAGGCTGATCAAGTGCGAAAGTTTTTGGAAATATACTAAAAAACTTCAGCACATTGGGCCGAAGTTTTTCGAAAAAAGCTTTAGGAGAAAAACTATTGAATCCAACAAAAAATTCAGCTGACCAAGTGCCGAAGTGTTTGGAAATATACTAAAAAGCTTCAGCTTATAAGGCCGAAGTTTCTTGAAAAAGCTTAAGACACAAACAATTGAATCCAATAGAAAAACGTCAGCTTATCAGGTGCCGAAATTTTTGGAAATATACTAAAAAACTTCAGCCCATAGGGCCGAAGTTTCTTGAAAAAGCTTTAGGACAAAAACTAATGAATCCAACAAAAAACTTAGGCTGATAAAGTGCTGAAGTTTTTGGAAATATACTA
Source organism: Nicotiana tabacum (assembly GCF_000715075.1). Lineage (NCBI taxonomy): Eukaryota > Viridiplantae > Streptophyta > Magnoliopsida > Solanales > Solanaceae > Nicotiana > Nicotiana tabacum. The sequence continues at coordinate 5,548,599 of NC_134087.1, forward strand.
AAAAACTTCAGCACATTGGGCCGAAGTTTTTTGTAAAAGCTTTAGGACAAAAACTATTGAATCCAGCAAAAAACTTCAGCTGATCAAGTGCCGAAGTTTTTGGAAATATACTAAAAAACTTCAGCTTATAGGGTCGAAGTTTTTTGAAAAAGCTTTAGGACAAAAACTAATGAATCCAACAAAAAACTTAGGCTGATCAAGTGCTGAAGTTTTTGGAAATATACTAAAAAACTTCGGCTTCAGCACATTGGGCCGAAGTTTTTCGAAATAGCTTTAGGACAAAAACTTTAGCATGTTTTGGTATTTTTTTTAAAGTTGATACTTATCTTTTTTCCATTTACTATCTACTTTTTGTCTTTTGTCAACTACTTCATCTTTCATTTAAATTTGTTTGACCATATAGTAAATGATCTGAAAAGTTATTTTTCAGGCTGAAGTTATTTTTTTACTATAGAAAAACTGTGGGTTTTACTAGGGCTGAAGTTACATTTCTTTTTGTTTTACAACATACTTGTTTTTACCACCTACTTATCTTGTTTCATTCAATTTCTCTGAACGTAAAACAGTAAAAACAGCTGAAAAGTTACTTTTACATTTATAGATATTAAATTGATTAGTTGAACTCTTTGTCTATATTAACAATCTCTTCACTTGAAAATTTCATAGTCATTCATAGAGTTCTATCATATTTCTTTAAATTTGTATTCATCCTTAGTCTTTCAGCTTTTGTTTAAAGAAAAAATGTCTGGTGCAAGCGGAAGTGGGAACCTAATATGGATGAAATTATGCAGAAGTGGGAGAGTTTGAAGTGTGAGTGGTATAATAACAAACCGATGTTTAAGTTATGCTTTTGTGAGATCAAATTAAGGTTGATTGGGAGAGAATCAAACCACAGTTTTTTGCCAATCAATCATTCCAGAACATACTTAACATGGAACGTAGTTGTGGAAGTTATTCAACCTTGATCGACAAGGTTGTGCAACAGTTTGATAGTTTTCAGTTTCCCAGCTGGAACGACTATTCCAAGCTGCAAAACAACCTGAAGACTCTTCTTTCTCTTATGGATAGAGTAATCGTCGAACAAAGTCAGTTGCGTGATCAATTCAACAAGTTAAAGATTGATCTTCTTGGATTTAGTGGTCTTTTGCCCGACTACCCTATAGTTATCTCAGATAGTGATGATGATGAGATATTTAGAGAAATTGAGGAGTACTGTGATGATGACGATGATGATGGTGATGATTGTTAGTGTTTGTAATCCTTTTTTTATGTTTTCAATGCTATGCTTTTTGTATACTTCAGCCCAAGAGCTTCTTTTTTTATTCCTATGAAAAAAATTACATTTGAATTATGTCATACAATAAAGAAAGTCTAAATTCAGACCAAGGATTATTGAAGCTTGGAGTATTTTTCAGTGTGTTTCTTGGAATATGGATGAGGTGCTGGAGAAGACAAGCAAGTTGTTCTGTTATGCCCAACTTGTTTACATCGACTGCATTTGATAGACTTGAATGGTACTGATGATTCAGTCGCAGGTATATGCCTCTTCTTTTGTCTTCTTCCTTGTAAAATCTCTACATCGGGAGGTTTTGTGATCTCAGATTGTATATTTTGTGGTATTTCTCATGATTTTTGATCTCCCACAGTATTCACATGTCCTTCATATGTTTTCAACCATGTTTCCCTTGAATACCAATTTGAGCAGTAATCAGATTTCTGCAAATATCTCTTATTAATAGCAGCAATTGCATGTGGACAGGGCAATTCATCAAGTTGGAATTCCAGGCAGTCACAAATTCTCTTCTTTAAGTCCACAATGAATTCAATTCCTTCACTATTTATTCTAAACAATATTTAGTCAAGGTTGAACACCTAACAAGGAATAAAAAATTAAGACAAATTATATTAGTGTATTTTTGCTTCAAAAAGAAAAAGTATGAATTTTTTAAAATGTAAGCAGTAAATCACTGCAACAGATATAAAAAGCTGAAGTCAATAAATATACTCACAAACATTTTGCAAGCCAAGTCCATCTTCTTAGTCATCTCTTCTTCTGCCCATATTGATACTCTGTGAAAAGTTTCATTTGTCTTTTTTCTCCGTTCATAAAACCACTCTCCCAGCTTTTCTTGGATGAAATCTAACATTCTTAAAATAGGCATTTCTCTCCCTTTTAGTAAAACGGAATTCATTGATTCTACCATGTTTGTTGTTAGCATATCATAACGTCGCCGTGGGAACCACGATCAAGCCCATCTCTCAGGAAGCTCTTCCATTATGTAATTGTATGTTTTCTTGTCAATACTTTTGAGTTGGGATATTAACTGATTAAAATCTTCACGTTTGTATGACCTTGCAGCACTTTGAAAAAGATTTATTACCGTGGCCTTTGCATGTCTTTGCTTTAAATTTTTCTCAAAGTGATAGAGGCAGATACCATGGTGAGCTTCAAGAAAAACTTTTCTAATACCATTTGCGATCGATTGATTTCTATTTGACAAGAAAACTAGTTCACGATGGACTTGAATTGCTTTTCTCATTTCCCCGAAGAACCAAATGTATGCCTCATGGTTTTCTGAATCTGCTACACCAAAACATAGAGGAAAGATTTGATTGTTTGCATCCTTTGATACAGCAACAAATAGAACACCACGATATTTTGACTTCAAAAATGTTGCATTTACTGCAATAACGGGTCGACAGTAGGACCAACCAGCTACTGATGCCACAGGAGTGAAGAACAAGTAAGCAAATCTGTACATTGAAACACAAAAAAACAAATCATAAGGTGTGAAGTTTTTCAAATAGTAACATTTGAAACTTCAGGCTGATGGTTAGTATTGTTTTGCTTACCTATTCTGCGCATCTCTTTTTATACTTGTATATGTTCCTGGGTTTTTGGCCACCATCATGTGTAGGTATGAAGGAAGAATCTGGTAGTTCTCTTCAGGTGTTCCCCTTATGCAAGCAATAGCTTTTTGAATAGCACGCCATGCCTTGTGATAACCAATGTCAATTCCAAATTTCTTTTTCATTTCATTTTCTACAAAGGCTGGTGTAACCTCTATCTTTTTGTCTCGAACATGTTCTATAATTTGTTCACTTATAAAATTTGATGTAGCATGCTTTTGATCTGATTTTCTTGCATCAACTGAGCATTCATGGATGTTATGATACTTTATCACCCTAAACAGTGTGGAATTTTTTATTCTGGTAGCACGTACATTCCAACCACATTTATCCACGATGCATTTCAGCTCGTATCTCTTGGAACATGATCTAACAACAGTGAATTCAACTTTTTGATTTATCTCCAAGCTGCAGAAAAATTTAGTCATGTTTTGTTTGTTTTCAAAGATTGATCCAACTCTTACTTCCTCAGGCAATGCATCGTGCCTAAGTATTTTACATGGTGGAGATTCTTTCACCTTTCTCCTCACTCTTTTTCTTGATTTCTGAGAAGCACAAAAACTTTCAGCAATTTCTTCAATTCTATGTGATGTTATCGGTATAAGCTCCATGTTTACTTCATCTTCATTGTTGTTTATCATTGCAGAAGGTGAAAAAAAGCTTAGTTGGATTGTGCGTTGGTTGTCAATTTGCATTATTAGTTGTTCTTCTTCTTCTTGGTCATCGACAAACTGGTATGAATTTTAATGAAGTAGGGGTAATTGTTGCAGCACTATGTATTCTGAAGCAGCTGTAATGTTAGAAGGTTGTTGCATGTTGTCTACTTCCATTATTAGCAGTCGTACTTCATGTTGATAGTCAACAAAAGGTTCTGAATCTATCGCATATGCATGAGATTAGTTGAATGCTGCTGATTCTGAAGGTTGTATTTTTTCGATGACGAAATAGCAATTCTTGTAGGCTGAATCAGTTGTAAGCAAATGTATACATGTACTGAGTTCTTCATCTGAAGTTACAAGCATTCCTTTGCTTGTATTTAGTTTGATATCAAACCATACTTTTAATGCATATCTGGTTGAATCAATATTTGCATCTTTACTAATTTTCTTCAGGAAAGTATTGAATAATATGCCCTTATTAAGTAGAACAAGTTTTGTATCATGATCCAAGTATTTGAAATCAGGAGTCCAACTCCCATTGAAAGTTATAACAATACAAATCGAACTCATCCTGCAGATTCATATTTAGTGGCAAGTATTAGGAAAGTGAACAAAAGAATTTTTAGGTTGTTTGTGCTAAAGTTTTTACAAATAAACTAAGTCACTTAGGCATCTTCTGCTGAATTGTTTTTTGGAAAAAGATGTATGACATAATTAATGAATCCTGCAAAGAAAACTTCAACTTATAAGTGCTAAAGTTTTTAGAGATAAGCTTAATAACTTCAGCATATTAGCTGAAGTTTTTTTAATTCATCAATGCAGGGGAAAAAATTTCAGCACGTAGGCCGAAGTTTTTTTGGTGCAATACGATTTTTTAAATTGGCCAGTGTAGGAGGAAAACTTCAGCCCTCCTGCTTAAGTTTTTAAGTAATAACTAAAATACTTCAGCACCTAGGCCGAAGTTTTTTTGGTGCAATATGATTTTTAAATTTAGCCAGTGTGGGAGAAAAACTTTAGCCCTCCTACTTAAGTTTTTAAGTAATAACTAAAAAACTTCAGCACTAGGCCGAAGTTTTTTTGGTGCAATATGATTTTTTAATTTGGCTAGTGTAGGAGGAAAACTTCAGCCCTCCTGCTTAAGTTTTTAAGTAATAACTAAAATACTTCAGCACCTAGGCCGAAGTTTTTTTGGTGCAATATGATTTTTAAATTTGGCCAGTGTGGGATGAAAACTTCAGCCCTACTGCTTAAGCTTTTAAGTAATAACTAAAAAACTTCAGCACCTAGGCCGAAGTTTTTTTGGTGCAATATGATTTTTTAATTTAGCCAGTGTAGGAGGAAAACTTCAGCCCTCCTGTTTAAGTTTTTAAGTAATAACTAAAAAATTTCAGCACCTAGGCAAGTTTTTTTGGTGCAATATGAAATTTTAACTTATGTTTTATGATCTTTTACCCAATGTACGAGGAAAACTTCAGCTTTTAATTATTGACAAGAAAACTTCAGCAACAAAACAATCATATAAAATTTAATAAAATTTCTTCTTCGTTGTGTTATTTGCTAGCTCGTTAACTAAATAACTTCAGGTTAGAATGTTAGAATTCATCGTCAAATAGATTTAGAATTGCAACTTCAGGATATCAGTGAAGTTTGTCAAACAACTTCAATCAATCAATCAGAAAACATATAATTCAAAAACTATTTTGAATTCTGGAGATGAATTTGAATACTTACAATGTATTTGAATTTGAATTTGAATCCGAAATTTAAATTTGAATGCGAGACGCGTTCTCAGGAGAGACGGACTGATGGAGGAGATACGGAGGAGATCTGGAATTTGAATCTGGGAATACGGAGGAGAGACGGACTCTTATATGTTTTGGAAGGGTTATAATTGTCATATTATTACGGATTTTTTGTTAGTTGGTTAGGAAATCAATAGTTTTTAAAAACAGGGTATAGGTTAAAAGGTGGCATAAAAATAGTGTACGACTGCAAATCCCCCTTTAATTTACTAATATTAATGGCTATAAAACTTATTGGAGCATTCAAAAGTTCTAAGTCCAACCTTGAAATAATACCTTAAAAGATAAAATTATGAATTTTTTTAAGAAATATTTATAAATTACATCACAATAGGTATATTTATATAATAAATATATCTAAAATTTCTATATATGTAATGTCGGGTGGGTTTGATTTCGGTTTAACTCTCTTTAGTAAAACCAAACCAACCCAATTATGGTCGGGTTTTTTTTTCAACACCAAACCAAATCAAACCAAACTATAATCGGGTTTTTTTTTCTCGGTTTGACTCGGATTATCGGGCTAGTGCAATTTGTCGGTTTTCTTTGTACACCCCTACATCCGTATATATAACTTAAATTTTACCTTTTTTTCCTGACCTACTACGAAATTTTCAAGGTTTGTACAATAAGCCTGGTAGAAATAGGATTTAAATTATATTCACTGTCGGTGTAAGAAATTATGTATACTAGTATCAGTTTACACACAAGATATTTATAGAAAATATGAATAATCTTGAAAATAAGACAAATTAACTATCATAATATAAAATGACCTGACGTGTAATTTTTTTTTTTGCACTGACGGTATATATATAATTTAAATTCATAGAGATATGCCTCAAACTTGAAGGGGCGAAAGTAGAAATTCTCTTGCTTGAACTTTTGATGACCGAGAAGGGAGAAAATTACATGATCATAAGCTCTTTATCCCAGTAACGTAATATGTAGTAAATGTTCCCATTTTGTGAACAAGAAGCTCAAGAGCTCGTTTGGCCTGTCAAAATCTGTTTTCAAAAGTACTTTTGAAAAAAAAAAAGTTTGTGTTTGGCCAATTAAGAAGTACTTTTTGCAATATTTGGTAAACAAATTATGTTTGACCAATCTTTCTAAAAGTACTTTTGAGTGTCAAATTACCAAAAAGAATAGTACCAAGGTCTTATATTTCTTTTAAAGAGAAAAATGAACTCAAATATTTATCATAAGATACTTTTATTATTTTTTATTTTATTTAATTAAATTATAAAACATAAAGTAAACAAACATATTAAAGATTTAAATCAATTTTACATATATAGTTATACCAAAGCATATATTATTATCTAGTATAATTACTTATTTTTACATGATGATTTGCAACAACAACAATAACAACAACCCAGTATAATCCTACAAGTGGGGTCTGGGGAGGGTAATATGTGCGCAGACCTTACCTCTACCCCGAGGGGCAGAGAGGTTGTTTCAGGAGACCCTCGGCTCATGAAAGCAACAAGAGACGCTATATTAGTACTATCAATAGACTCATAATAAAATAACATAAAATCCATAACATAACATAAAATACCATAAAATAACAAAATAACAGCAATATAAGAAATATAGGAAATATGAGAAAGATATAAAGTATACTAATAACCAACAGATAAAGCCCATCATCAGTAGCTGATCAGTAGCATCCTAAGACTAACTCCTAACTAGCTAGTCTCACTCTAGTGCGCTGTAGAAATATTCATAATTTCCCCCTAACCTACAACATTAATACTCGACCTCCACAATTCCCTGTTAAGGGCCATGTCCTCAGTAACCCTAAGTCGCGCCATGTCCTGCCTGATCACCTCTCCCCAATACTTCTTAGGTCTCTCTCTACCTCTCCTTGTACCCACCACAGCCAGTCGCTCACACCTCCTCACCGGTGCATCAGTGTTCCTCCTCTGAATGTGCCTGAACCATCTGAGTCTTGCTTCCCGCATCTTGTCCTCCATGGGGGCCACACCCACCTTTTCTCGAATATCTTTATTCCTAATCTTATCCCTCCTTGTATGCCCGCATATCCACCTCAACATCCTCATCTCTGCAACTTTCATCTTCTGGATGTGTGAGTTCTTAACCGGCAAACACTCGATCCCATACAACATGGTAGGCCTAACCACTGCTCTATAAAATTTACCTTTCAGTAACGGTGGCACTTTCTTGTCACATAGGACTCCCGTCGCTAACCTCCACTTCATCCACCCCACCCCTATACGGTGTGTGACATCCTCATCGATCTCCCCGGTCCCCTGAATAACAGACCCAAAGTACTTGAAACTACCCCTCTTAGGGATGACTTGAGAATCAAGCCTCATTTCCTCTCCCGCTTCCGTCGGCTCGGACCCAAATTTGCACTCGAGGTATTCCGTCTTCGTCCTGCTTAACCTGAAACCTTTTGACTCAAGGGCATGTCTCCAAACCTCTAGCCTCTCGCTGAAGCCGCGTCGTGTCTCGTCAATTAGGACTATGTCATCAACAAATAGCATGCACCATGGCACCTCCCCTTGAATATGATGCGTTATGGCATCCATCACCAGGGCAAATAGGAAAGGGCTGAACGTAGACCCTTGGTGCAACCTTGTAACAACCGGAAAATGCTCGAAGTAGCCTCCTGCTGTCCTAACCCGAGTCTTAGCTCCATCATACATGTCCTTAATCACTCTAATGTAGGCAACCGGGAGCCCTTTAGCCTCTAAGCATCTCTATAATACCTCCCTAGGAACCCTATCGCACGCTTTCTCTAGATCGATAAACACCACGTGGAGATCCTTCTTCTTATCCCTGTATTGTTCCACCATCATCCTAATAAGGTGGATAGCTTCTGTGGTAGATCGCCCCGGTATGAACCCAAACTGGTTGTCTGAAATAGACACTGTCCTTCGCACTCTCATTTCTACCACTCTCTCCCAGACTTTCATGGTATGACTTAGTAATTTGATACCCTTATAGTTGTTACAGCTCTGGATATAGCCTTTGTTCTTATACAACGGAACCATTGTACTCCACCTCCACTCTTCAGGCATCCTATTAGTCTTGAATATAACATTAAACAACCTAGTAAGCCATTCCAAGCCTGCTCTACCCACATACCTCCAAAGTTCAACCAGAATTTCATCTGGCCCGGTAGCTCTACCCCTTCTTATCTTACGCATTGCCTCTATGACCTCATCGACCTCAATGTCCCTACAATCACTTAATTTATGGGGGTCGGTATTCCTCAATTCACCTAGTACAATATCCTGATCCCCTTCCTCATTTAGAAGTTTATGAAAGTAGGTCTGTCATCTCCTCTTAATCTGGTCATCCCCCATCAAAACTTTGCCGTCATCATCTTTTATGCACCTCACTTGGTCCAGATCCCGAGTCGTCCTATCTCTCACCTTAGCGAGTCGGAGTAACTTCTTCTCCCCGCCTTTGTTCCCTAATTCCTCATATAAACAAGCAAAAGCTGTCATCTTAGCCTCCATCACTGTCATCTTCGCCTCCTTCCTAGCTACCTTATATCTCGCAATGTTCGCTCTCTTCTCCTCCTCGCCAGTGCTCCCTACTAACCGCAGGTAAGCCACCTTCTTTGCTTCTACTTTACCTTGGACAAATGCATTCCACCACCAGTCTCCTTTGTGGCCACCGGTGCGGCCCGAAGATATCCCTAACACCTCTCTCGCCGCCTTCCTTATATAGTCCGTCATCATCGACCACATAGTGTTTGCGTCCCCACTACTTCTCCAAGCTCCCATTGCCGACAACCTTCCTTCCAACTCCTGAGCTTTATCCTTAGTCAAGGCACCCCACCTAATCCTCGGGCGGCCTTGTACTGACCTCTGCTTCCTCCTTATCATAATACTAATGTCCATCACCAAAAACCTATGTTGCGTTGCAAGGGTATCACCTGGGATAACTTTGCAATCCTCGCATAACCTTCTGTCGCATCTCCTGATGAGGAGATAGTCAAGCTGAGTCCTCGCCACCGAACTTTGGTAAGTAACCAAATGCTCCTCCCGCTTCGGAAAACTTGAGTTCGCAATCACTAGATCGAATGCCTTGGCAAAATTTAGTAGCGAAGTGCCCCCTCCGTTCTGTTCCCCGAAACCAAAGCCGCTATGCACCTCAGTATAACCACCTGCAGACAACCCAATATGACCATTGAAATCCCCTCCTATGAATAACCACTCGGAAGGCGGAATACTATGAACGATATCATCCAAGCCCTCCCAAAAATGCCTTTTAATCTCCTCATCCAAGCCTACTTGCGGCGCGTACGTGCTAACGACATTTAAAGTACACTCACCCACCACCAATTTAATAGTCATTAGTCTATCATTCACACGCCTGACCTCTACCACCGACTATCTAAGATGGCTATCTACTAGGATACCCACTCCATTCTTACCCCTCACGACTCCAGAGTACCACAACTTATACCCATCCACGTTTTTCGCCCTCGATCCGACCCACCTAGTCTCCTGGACACACGCTATATTAATCTTCCTCTTCTGAAGGATCTTCACCAACTCTATAGACTTACTCGTTAGCGAACCTATGTTCCATGACCCGATTCTCAACCTATAGGCTCCTTTGCCCCCTCTACCTCCCCTGCCTCCCGACCCACACCCTGACCCCGGCCCCACCCTTTGCCCCGCACTCTACCCCACCCGAGTACATGCCTTTAATCTATCATCCCAGACTGCAGCCACTACACCTATGACAAATCTAAAGAAGACTCGCTAGAGCACAATGGACAACGAATCAAACTAGAAGGAAATAAGTGACTACCAGTACACTAGTTGAATGATTTAACTATTGTGAACTAAAGTAACATCAATTTAGCTAACACCAAAAGGGAAACAATAGAACGGGAGGTACCAATTCCCGAGAACCAAACCTGTGTTGATTTGCAGTACTCGATATACTTGCAAGCTCACGCACCGCTTCCCACCGCCCTTTGCTGACGCTCATCCAGGTTGCTCTCCTTTGCTAGTGCTCGTGTGCCCAACTTGTCTCCAACAACTTCGAGAATTTCTTTGAAAACACAGAAAAATACCACAACCCAAAAACCAAAAAGGGTCGTCACCGCTACTACTGGTGTAGCCCCGAAAGTAACTAATAGAGAATGAGTTAGTATTCTTCGGACCAATAATGGTCAGATCTGGCTTTTACCGTGAAGACCAAGCATGAGAAGGAAATGATGGACCTAGATCAGCGAGCTCCACAAGTCACTTGAAAACGAGATCTAATTGAGCAAAGCTTTTCAGCAAATTTAAACCCAGAAGATGAAAAACCAAGGGCGTAGCTCAATTGAGTGGTGTCTGGAAAATAGATCAACAATAGCAAGAGCCAAGAATAATAGTTTTATGTGGAAAATGCCAAAATAGATTAGCTAAGTGGAAGTACAACAAGTTACTGAGACTTAAGCTTAAATATTTTGAAACCCAACAAAAGCATAGGATAAACGACAAAGAATTTACGAAACTGTTGTAGCCAAAAGCACGGAGATTTTGCTTATTATTCTCCGGTGAGGTTTTCGGCAATATCCGGTAACGACGACTAAACTCTTGAAAATACCAAATCAAAGAATGAGTAATTACAGATTTCTTAAAACAATTAGAGTAAGTGTTAGGTTAATTCACGAAGCAGTATGAAGGAGAAAATAAGAAATGGAAGAAAAGGAAAAAGACTAAAAATAAATAGGAAAGATTAGGAGAAGAAGCAAACCGATTTCTGACGGAAGCTCGTCGGCAGCGAGATTTGAGAAGTCCGCGAATATGACCGTTGGCAGTAGCAGAAAGGTTTCAAGAAAATATTACATCATGAAATTGCATCAAAATACACGATGATTTGAATAATCAAAATACATCATTCAGTATGAATCAGAAGTCTATTCCAGAAATTACTATATATTGATAATCTAGCATGAACACAGAAATTCAATTAATTACAACGCCTCGAATTCATTAACAAAGCACAATTCAAACTATCCTTCTTGAACGGGTTTCAGGAATGCTTAATCACTGCTGCCTTGTTCCAGATGCAAATATCAATAACATAAAAACCTCCGGCTGATTTAGGATATCAAACTCTTTCCCAAACTAATAGTGCTTTCTTAGTCATCTCATTGCCCCCAGTCCATAAAACTCTCCTGCACATGGCTTCAATCAGGTGTATGATTATGATGGGTCTAAAATGAACTAATTGGAGGGCATGGTCAGTGAATATTCATATAGTTGATAGCACCTTGCTTGGTATTGAGGCACACTAGTAAATTGTTATTGTTGTTGTTTTGTGCTTGATCAACTTCAGGAAACAGTATTAACCACAAGGATTTAATTTATAATAATGGAAAAGTAGGGACAAAGATTCTACACGGGGATACATGACATATACACTTGTTTCTGGGTTTTGTAGTTTACATACAGAGATAAAGATGAAGCTGATGGTAAAGATGAGAAACCTTGTTGTGCATCTCTACCAGTGTTATAAATAGCGCTCGCTACAGCGCTAAAAGCGTGTAACGATGCGAGGGGAGCGTGTGTCGCTACAGAGAGCATGTTGCGTTGCGATTGAAAATAGCGGTCGCCTCTGCTTGTGTCGCGAGAGGCGACAGTGAGGCGAGAAGCGAGCATAGCGTCGCTATTTAAAAAAAGAAAAGAAAAAAGGCACTTAACAGCGATTAGGGCTTGAGATTGACACAGAGCTTCTTTGAACAAGCTTTTTCTGCCATCGTCTTCGTCAGCCATTAGCGACCAAGGCAGTGGCGAAGCCACATGATCACAAGGGTGGCCGAAAAATTGTATTGTGTATGTAGGTAAAATATTACGTTTTAGAGGTATATAACATATATTGAACATCCTTTGTCCGAAATTTTTTTCACTTCTTTCAAATTTGAATACCCTTAGAAAAATTTCTAGCTCGCCACTGGACCCAGGTATGTTTCTTTCTTCTTCTTCTGGTCGGCGTCGACCCCTTCTTCTCCAGTTCTTCTTTTCTTCTTCTTCTTCTCCTTTCTTCTTATTCTGGTCGACGTCGACCCTTCTTGTCCAGTTCTTTTTTCTTTTTCTTCATTCTTCTGGTTGACCCCTTCTCCAGTTCTTTTTTTTCTTCTTTCTTCTTTTTTCTTTCTCTTTCAGCCCAGCTTTGTTTATCTTTTGTTCAGTAGCTTTATTTTTTTTGTTGCAGCCTTTTTTTTGGTTGTTGTTGCTCTGTTTTTCAAATTCGAGCAGAGGCAATAGCTTTATTTACTTTGTTGCTCTGCTTTTTCAATTATAGATTTATAGTCTTATAGAGTAGAATTAATTGCATTTTGAACTCAAATGAATTTTTTTTCTATAAATCAGCGTTGAATTTTTTTCTCAAATCTACTATGAGTTATTACTATCTATTGAGTCTTTAATCTTTGAATGATTTATTTATTAATATATTATTGTTATTGAGTTTTTAGTTATATGTATATAATATTTTATGTTTTTGTATAAATTGTCGCTTCACATCAAAAAGGCGAGCGCTTCGCTGCGCGCCTCTCGCCTTAGTGAAGCGGGCCCTCATCGCTATTTGTCGCCGCACGCTATCTAAAACACTGATCTCTACCCTGGAAATGTTGGAGGCATGAGTTAAAGAAAGTTAAATTGCAGAACTTTAAATGTATGGAGCTGAAGGAGTTGAGAAACTACTTTCTCACAAATACAAATAGTACGTTGGAGATAATTGAAGATCCAACAGGACACAGAGCATTTATACTTCATTTCACTAGATGTACTGTAATAAGTTTCCATGGTTCCTTCTGTGTATTTGCGACTAGCTATTGTTATGTGTTGAATAAATTTGCTCATGGCCTGTTTTACTGATGGGAAAACTCATGTGGGGCAACATTTGTTTGCAATGATATTGTTTTTGTTCTACTTTTTTTTTTGGTTGCTTTTTTTGTGTGTGTGTGCGCGCGCGGAAATCACATCATTGCACTTAGATATGCAATCAAAAAGAATCAGATCCTCTAATTCTTAGATTCAACTTGTTTGGATGGTTGTTACGTATCATTTCATAATGTATCGTATTGTATTGTATTGCTTGATGAATACAACGTTTGGACAGACTGTATCGTTTACCGTCGTTTCATGATATCACTCACCAATAATATGAAGAATAAATTAGCAACATTACTAAGAAAAATAGGATATGGAATAGAATTATTATATAAAAAAGTAGGGTAAAGAATAAAATATGATTATTTAATAATAAGGGCAAGATGAGATAAAAAAAAGTAAGGTAATGACGCCACCACACCAAATCTGTCATTACATAAAGTGGCACTTTTCGCCGTTACGTAACGACGGATTTAACGATACGATACAATAAAATTTAAGAAACAATCAAAAAAAATATTGTATTTAAAGTAACAATATGATACAATGCAATAGGTAATAACCGTCCAAACAAGTTGTAACGTAAATAAATTGAAAAGTAAATATTTCAAGATGGAAATCAAATTATTTTCAATTTCAAAAATCCGTAATCTATATCTATAACTATCTATATACTATATTAAAAGCACGAAGGCCCTTAGCGAAATATCGTTCGTCTTTTTTACCCTTTTAAAATTGAGTTCACATTGGACAAAATAGTCATTTGGTAATTTATCGTATATTTAGAAATACTCATTTAATTATTTTCCTAATATTTAGGATTTGACTTTTCAGTTCCTTGCCATTCTAAATTCCTACACTTTTCAATTCACATTATGTTTCGACCACTTTATAGTCCTTTTTCAGGAGGGTTTTTTTGATTAATGAATTTTTACATATTAATTTTTTATAAAAATATATTAGGATATTGGATTTCAGATCAGGTGAACGAGCACTTGAACTCCCTTTCAATTTGGGAGTCTTTATTTTTAATAAATTTTTCTTTGTATTTGAACTATATATACACAAGATTTTACTTACATAAATTTGTTCCTTATTTATATTATATAATCTTAATTATAATTCCTTCTATATTGTTTTACTAAATAATATAAAAAGACATGTTGATTTCTGGCAATTTGCTTGACGAGGTATGAATTGCTCCTTAGCAGATGAATTCATTAAGCTTTTCTTTGTCGTTCTTTAGAATAATATTGTAAGTTTTGGTAGTCTTCTGTTATTTTAGTTTGTTGTTATTTTTGTTTTTGATGCTTTTATATTGCTTTGGAAGAATTATTTTCCATTTAAGCCTTTTTTTTCTTGATTGACCATCCAATTCAATTTCTTTAAGAAAAAAAAAATATATTGGTTAAGATTTGTGTCTAATATTCAGTTTTCCTTTCTTATCGAATAGCATCTTTCAAAATTTAGGCTAATGTATTTTCGTTTTCTTATTATATTGTGTTCAATTTTCTTTTAGACAAAAGATTAAGCTATTTGAGAATCTATCTATAATTAAAAGCCAAAGACAAAAGCCCCTCATGAAGTCAAGTGGCAGATTCCTAAAAATACACTTGGCACTTTAAGACATTGCTCCACATTATTAGGAAGTACAATATTTGGAGTAGCCTTCAAACCGTTCATTAGTAAACCGTTCCACCTTCTCTTCAATTTTCTTATTTTTTATCTATATCTATATTATATTAAAAGGAGAGTAGTATGCATTGTGGTTAAGCCAAGTGGCAAGCTAAAATAAAGCCACTTGGCAATTGTAGGACAACATTAATTATTAGAAATTATAAATGGAAACATAATTAAAGGAAGTAGTTTAATGAATCTTATACATAATCCAAATATATCTTAGACAAATCTAATCTCTCTCTCTCTCTTTATATATATATATATATTGATCCACTCATAGATTTTCTTCTAAATTAGCTAGAAATATGGAGGTAAAAAATTAATTAAAAAACAGAAATAGAAAAAAATAAAAAATATAGAAAGACGTAAATTGAGATAACTTATGACTATTTATACTTTGAAGTAAGTTTAAATATAAAATAAAACTTACTTAAGATATTAAAGATTTATTGATTTCAAAAATTAAAAAAATCTATATTATATTAAAAGGAGAGTAGTATGCATCTATATCTATATTATATTAAAAGGAGAGTAGTGAAGCATGATGTTAAACCAAGTGGCAAGCTAAAAAGAAGTCACTTGGCAATTTAAAGACAACATTAAAAATTTGAATCATAAATGGAAACATAATTAATGGAAGTAGTTAATAAATCTTATACTTAATCTAAATAGATCTTAGACAAATTTAATCTCTCTCTCTCTTTCTAATTCAAGCACTTCCTCTCCCCTAGGAATTTTGTCTTAGTTACATTTTTGGATTGTAGAAGTTGTCCACTTTCCTTGAATCAGCAGGTCTAAATGTCTAATACGTTTAATACCATAAATTTTTAGCCGACTCGCTTCTCCACCTTGTTATTTTTCCTTTATTGGCCATAAAAAAGTCAAAGCATCCATGTGTTTTCTCAACAAATATTAAACAATTCATAGTTTCAAATCTTCCCTTAATCGTGCCATCAAGGGTGGACAACCCAATTCGGATGGAGGCGGTAGTAATCTCTGCACTCATTTAGGATCTTGGTTGTGTTTTTGGAAATGATTCTCAAATT
Organism: Nicotiana tabacum; assembly: GCF_000715075.1. Taxonomy (NCBI): domain Eukaryota; kingdom Viridiplantae; phylum Streptophyta; class Magnoliopsida; order Solanales; family Solanaceae; genus Nicotiana; species Nicotiana tabacum. The sequence goes on from NC_134087.1 coordinate 5,564,579, forward strand.
AAATATGAGGCAGCTTTTTCTCTTGAGCTCCTTCAATTTCCCTGTGTTCCTAACCTTTTCCTCATTTTTGGTTTTGTTCGGGCGATGGGGGCAAAAAGTCTGAAACTGAAATTTCATACTGTTGTTTGCAATGAGCCACATTAGCTTTAGATATTTGCCTGTCTACTGAGATTTAATCGCTGAATCCACTGCTAAATGCTAATTACTCGAAACTGCAGGTTTTCAATGAATTTAATGTTCGGAAGCCAGATGAGATAAATGTATTCAGAGGAGTCCACAAAAACCGTCTGTTGAGCTTTTAAATGTTCTGGCTTTTGTCGTTGAAGTAGTTTTAAATTTGAGTTGTTGCTCTGTTTTGGATTGAGACACTTTATGGCTTGGCAATTTAAAGACAACATTAAAAATTTGAATCATAAATGGAAACATAATTAATGGAAGTAGTTAATAAATCTTATACTTAATCTAAATAGATCTTAGACAAATTTAATCTCTCTCTCTCTCTCTCTCTCTCTCTCTCTCTCTATATATATATATATATATATATATATATATATATATATATTGATCCACTCATAGATTTTCTTCTAAATTAGCTAGAAATATGGAGGTAAAAAATTAATTAAAAACTGAAATAGAAAAAAATAAAAAATATAGAAAGACGTAAATTGAGATAACTTATGACTATTTATACTTTGAAGTAAGTTTAAATATAAAATAAAACTTACTTAAGATATTAAATATTTATTGACTTCAAAAATTAAAAAAATCTATATTATATTAAAAGGAGAGTAGTATGCATTGTGGTTAAGCCAAGTGGCAAGCTAAAATGAAGCCACTTGGCAATTGTAGGACAACATTAATTATTAGAAATTATAAATGGAAACATAATTAAAGAAAGTAGTTTAATGAATCTTATACATAATCCAAATATATCTTAGACAAATCTAATCTCTCTCTCTTTATACATACATACATACATATATATATATATACACACACACACACACACACACACACACACACACACACACACACATATATATATATATATATATATATATATATATATATATATATATATATATATATATATTGATCCACTCATAGATTTTCTTCTAAATTAGCTAGAAATATGGAGGTAAAAAATTAATTAAAAAACTAAAATAGAAAAAAATAAAAAATATAGAAAGACGTAAATTGAGATAACCTATGACTATTTATACTTTGAAGTAAGTTTAAATATAAAATAAAACTTACTTAAGATATTAAAGATTAATTGACTTCAAAAATTAAAAAAATTCTAGCAGTAAAATAAAATCTTACGTAAAGTATAAATTTATTTATAAGATAAGAAAAAACTTAAATATTATATATATATATATATATATATATATATATATATATATATATATATATATATATATATATATATATTATATTATATTATATTATATTATATTATATTATATTATATTATATTATATTATATTAAAAGGAATATCGTGAGGCATGACATTAAGCCAAGTGGCATATTCAGAAAATGTCACTTAGAAATAGTACATAGAGAAATAATCTAAATAGAAATATTTTTACTTAGTATTTTTAGACAAATTTAATAAGGATTAAAACAACTTAAATTTGATCAAATTTAATTTATGGTAAAAATCAATTAAAATTGACTCACATTCTTATACTAAATAAATTTTGATAGCTTTCCAAATATAATTATTAACTAACCACTTGATCTGCTTTCTTTCATTTCATAATTTTATTATTTTTAGAAATAGTACATGGAGAAATAAAATGATAGTGAAAATATTATCATTAGATATAATGTGTTCAAACAAATAAGAAATTAACTTTTATGATTAATAATAAAATGAGTGTGGTAGAAATAGATATTAAATTAAACAAGCTAATGAAAGCCACATAACAATGTAATAATATTATGTATTGAATAATAGAATAGCAAAAATAAGGAATAAATAGAGAGAAATTAATCAAAACTTTCATCATAAAGAAAAATGATAAAAATTATTTAAATTTGAGATGAGAAAGTTGTTATTTATCTATTAAGATAAGAAAGATGATATTGTGGATAATACCACACAACTTATGTCTAACAGATAAAATAAGAACTTAAAAATGTTAAAAATAGTGTGAGAATATTTATACTAAGAATTAGTTTAGAAAATAAAATAAAGTGAAATAAAATACTTAAAAATACTATTGATAAATTTAAAAAAATTAAGAATTCAAGCAATATTTTTAAAATAAAATAGATATTTATTTTAAGATTAAAATATTTCTAAATTTATCTATATTATATCAAAGGATAGTAATTGATAATAATACTAAATAAAGTGGCAAATTAATTAAAAGTCGTATACAACTGTGATAATATCATATATTTGATAACATAATAGCAAAAGTAAAAAAATAATTAAAAATTAAATATTAGTAATGAAAGGAAAAGACTATTTTGCTTAATATTAGAAAGTTCTTAAATTGATGATGAGAATGCTCAAACTATGGATATGACCACCAAAAATTAAAGTCTTACTAGATAAGAATTAAAATTTTAAAAATATAAAATAAATATCTAATATAAGTAATTTTATTAACTAAAATTAAAAGTCAAATTTTGTATCTTGAAACTAAAAGAGATTTTTTTATTGCATGTAATACAAAAAATAAATATAAAAAAACTTAATAGATTTGGAATATAATAATCAAGGAACTTATATATTAATATTTTATACTAATCAAAGTTACAACTTAAAGTCAAATATGATATTATTTTGATTACATGTAAAATATTAATTAAAAATTTCTTAGTAGGGAAGAGACTGTATAAAGAAAATAAAATAGATATAACGTGAGAATATATTAAATTAATTTAAAAAAATAAATTAAATAATTGAATAATATTCCAAAATATTATTTATAGATTTAAATAATAAAATAGTTTCGAGTAAGAGGATAAAAGCGTAAAATATTTTAAATTTCAAGAATAAAAAAATAATATTTATCGATAATTATTAAAAGAATAATAAGCAAAATATTAAGTCAATTAGTGAGCCGAAAAACTCAAATGAAAGTATAATGATATTAAATAATAAATAATTTAATAATTATAAGCAAAGAACAAAAACAATTGTGTAAAATTTAAAAGAATAAGACTTATTTAAGCTTTAGACAAAAAAAATAAACTAATACTGAGAATTTTATTAAAATAATATAATTTAATATGTTTAAACGAGACAAATCACCACATGACATAGTTAGTAATTTTTAATATTGATAACGAAATGAAATTCAAGTACTAAAATTAACCTATTGGATTATATAAATATAGAAAAAGAAAACAGGTTATCCAATATGAGATTTGCGAAATGGTTTCATGTCTTGCTTCTTAATTAATATCTAATGATTATCTATAAATTTTATCTAGAAGGTTTGTATTTTAAAGTTATTTATACATAATTCAAATAATCCAAATCACAATCCGACATGATTTGTGTCCGCGCATCGCGCGGGTACTAATACTAGTTATATTAAAAGGAGAGTAGTGAAGCATGTGATTAAGCCAAGTGGCAAGCTAAAATGAAGCCACTTGGCAATTTTAAGACAACATTAATTATTAAAAATTATAAATAAAAATATAATTAATGGAAGTAGTTTAATGAATCTTATACATAATCTAAATAGATATTAGACAAATCTAATCTATACATGTATATTTGTATCTATATTTATATCTATATATTGATCCACTCATAGCTTTTATTCTATATTAGCTAGAAATATGGAAGTGAAAAATTAATTAAACATTAAAAAACTATAATAGAAAAAATAAAAAATACAGAAATACGTAAATTGAGATAATCTATGACTATTTATATTTTGGAGTATGTTAAAATATAAAATAAAATTAAAATTTATTTATGTTATTAAAAATTTATTGAGTATAAAAATTAAATAAAGTCAAGCAGCAAAATAAGATCTTACTCAATCTATCTATATTATATTAAAAGGAGAGTAATGAAGCATGAAGTTAAGCCAAGTGGCGTATTGAGAAAAAACCACTTAGCACTTTTATGAAATCTATTTGTTGGATTCTATTTATATAACATTGAAAAAAATATTATTCGATATTCTTTTGTATCTAATTATTAATTGGATAAAAAATCTGTTGGGAAAGAAAGATGAAATCGAGCTATCCGTGAACATATATTACCATATCTAGATTATATTATATATAAGTTCATGGTTTCCGTTAAAAAATTATTATTTGATGTTCTTTTGTATCTAATTAATAATTTTTTTTGGTGGGAATGAAATATGAAATAGAGTTGTCCGTGAATATATATAACCATATTTGGAGTAATATTACATATGACAAATATTCTGTTGAAATATGAAATTAATACTTTGAGTTAATATGGGTAAGAGAAAAAGGTATGAAATATTTTGGTGACATAAAAATAGAAAGAAAAAATTCTTTCCAAAAACGTGTTATGGACCAAAGTCCAAAAATAAGTAAAAGAAAAAGATCATTGTGACATGGCAATATATGATTACTCACACTTGCCATACAAAATTACAGGATCATCGATTTCTAATACTATTAAATATTTCTTTTATGGTAGGCATCCTTTTTCGAGAAAGAATCAATTATAATTTTATTTTGGATCTTACACATTAATTTTAAGTTGAAATAATAAATCTATATTTAGTACAAGCTTTGTATCTGACCTTATTTGCGAGCAATATATATATTAATATAGGTATCATATACATTACTATAAGTATCTTTAATTAAATTTTGTGTATAATTCAATTATGGTACGTATTCTTTTTCAAGAAAGAATTAATTAAATAAATATTTTGTCTTACGTCTATATTATGCTAAAAATAGACTGAAAATTTTAAGAAAGAATTAATTAAACTAAAATGTTCTCTTTTTAATGAACAAAGTAGAATCTTTTGGTCGTACACACAAAAAAAGACACAATTTTCATTAAGCAGACCAATATACTATAATTATAGGTATCTTTAATTAAATTTTGTGTATAATTCAGTTATGGTAGGTATCCTTTTTTTAGAAAGAATCAATTAAAATTTCGTTTTGTATCTTACACATTAATTTAAGTTGAAATAATAATTCTATATTTAGTACAAGCTTTGTATCTAACCTTATTTACGAACAATATACATTATTATAGATATTTTTAATTAAATTTTGTGTATAATTCAGTTATTGTAGGTATTCTTTTTTAAGAGAGAAATAATTAAATAAACATTTTGTATCTTACATCTATATTATATTAAAGGAAATAATATTGAAAAATGAACAAGAGGACAAAGGAAAAAGACAAGAAAAATTAAGGCTTGGTGGTTAACAAATTTTAATTAACCACAAAAAAAATGTTGAAAATTAAAATAAGCCAAAAGCTAAAAAATGAAGATCCATATCATTTTTTGCGCACTCACTCATACAAATTGATTTACACATACCTTTTTAAAAATTAGGATTTCATATACTTAAAAATTGATTTACTAGATTGTCTTTCCTTAGGAATCTTTATTTAAACAACTTTTGCTTATGTTTGGCTTCTCTACATTACTTAGGGTTTAGCTTCCACACAAACTTCTGCAAAGTATAGCTCCAAACTATAACTATATCAGCGAAATATTAATGTCCAAAATGAGTTGGAATTTAAAGGGTCGTGTTGTTAGATTATGACACATTCCAGATCGCGAGAAACTAGAAAATTCTAATTTAATCGAATTAATTATTCAAGATGAAAAGGTACATACTCTTTTACATGTTATTTTTTTTGAGTTGTGATGTATTTTCTTCAACTTATGCGTCTTACTAACTTAAATTTCTTTTCAAATTTTTTATTTTAGGGAGATCGAATTCATGCAACTATTGGGATTTTCGTACTTTCAATACAAGCATTAGGAAATGTAAGGTGTCTTACGCATAATTAGGTTTTCAATTTTTCAAAATGTTAGTGACAGGGGTTTACCAGAAATTCTTGAGTTTTTACCCATATTTTTTTGTAGTGATAAACCTCAATACAGAGGACAACTTCTGAAAAATGCACTGCAATATGTAATGAGCATTTGCTATAAAAATGTTCCCTTAGGCACGTGCTACATATCAAGCAAATTGTATAGCATCATTATTTTTTGTGGAACATTCATATCAAACAAATTGTATAGTATCATTATTTTTTATGGAACATTTATTAGGAGATGGAATGAAAGTTTTACTGGAGTCTTAAAATATTTTTAATGCTTGGTTGTAAAGATGGTATTAACACTAACATATTAAACTTTATGGTGTAGATCGTTCTTTTTAATTATCCGCGCATCGCGCGAGTACTAATACTAGTATATATAAAACATCAGCCATCATCCCTTAACAATTCCATTTCCATCACATCACTTTGTAAAAATTTACTCTTTCACTAATTACCTCCACTACACACGATCTCACCCACGTCACACGGCACAAACCTGCACTTTTCTCTTTTATCCCACGTCCCAACCGCTATATCCCCTCAATCCCATATTCTCCCACTCCAACTCTTTTGGCATATGATCACATACCACCACATATACTCCTCTATAAAAGGGAGATATCACGTTGAGAAAAGGAGGTTTTTTTTTGGGGTTTTTTTGGGGGGGAATTTTGATTTTTGGGAGTGAAAAGGATTTCTTTGAGACAGTGAACTTTGAGAGAAATTTCCGGATCTTCTCTTCTTCATATTTTCTGCAATTTGCTAATATAGTTTTCAAAAAAAAAAAAAAATAGTGTAGAGAATGAAAAGTTTGAATCAGCCGATTAGCTATTGTTATTGGAGTTCGACGTCGGAGTGTTCCTATTATAGTTGATCCGTACTCGCCAGGATTCCTTATTACATCAAAGGAGTTTTATTCAGTAGTAAGGTAAGTTTTATTTTGCCTATTTTTCCTTTATTAATCCAATTTGGGTATTATTCTTCTCATTCTATTGAGTTTAATAGTAGCAACTTTTTTGGATCTTCTTCTTTTTCTTCTTTGGGCTAATTCATTCAAGACCTTTGGCAGAAATCCTCTACACTGCTATTTTTACCATTGCGCTAATTGCTAAGAAACTACTTCTACTTGCGGAACAAATTAAAAGAAAATACAATCTCAAAATTTTCATCCAATTGGACCTTCATTAGGAAGAGTCTACTTCAATTCAACGGTGCAAACTTATGTCATTTCCTAATAATATTGATAAAACTGATAAATAGATGACATTCTTTCCCTCTAAATTTAGTGTAGATATATAATAAAAGGATAAGAATACAAAGGGGAAGGAGAATTTAATTTAATTGCTCATAAAAAATAATACAAAATAATAACTATGATGATTATTAGTAGATTTATAATATACAATAAATAATAAAAACAACTTCTATGCTTACCCTTTGAATTAATTCAAGCCCATCCATTTAGAAAAACAATACAATAATATTTGTATTATACATAAATACTAAATGCGAAAAAATTAAAATTTTGATGAACATAAACTAATTTATAAAGAGGAGAATAGATATAATATGACTATATTCACAATTTAAATTTATTTGATAAAATTAAGTAAACAAATAATACTTAAAAATATTGTTGATATATCAATAAATAGAGTAGTTGACAACGATATTAAGCCATGTGGGACTTTTAGGACAAAATCTAATAAGATTTAGGATAAAGTCTAATAATATTAAGAATAAAATATAATAGAAATTAGCACAAAATTTACTAAGAATTTTTAATAGATATTTTGAATTGAGTAGTTTGAGATTATGCCAAGTGGCAAGCTAATAAAAAGCCACTTGATAATTTTAAGATAATATATGTTAGACTATGTAATAAATTAAAATTGTATTCAAAGATAAATTTTTGAATCTATATATATATACACACACATAAAAGTAAGAATATAACATCACTATTTACAATCCACATAGCTAATTGAGAGCTATAAGATTTCATAAAATAACTAAATAAGTAAGACCAATAAATCGAGTTACTGAATTAAGAATCTATCAAAAAAATAAGTTGAAAATACCTTCTAATTCAGTCAAAGATAATTTTCACATTATTTTTTAATTATTAAAAGACATAACATTATATTTCTCATATGAGACTATTTGTTTTTGATTTGCACCGGGTGTCCGAGTCTCTTCGAGCCCCGACTAATTTCGGGGGTGCACAGGCCCTCGGCAAGGAGTTTCCCGCAAGTGCACCACAGTTAATTCAGGTTTTACTCAGTCCGATGGCTCTCAGAAATTATTTGCACCCAGTGAGTTTCGAACTTGAGACCTTGAAAGGGAGCAAACCCCAAGGCTCTAAATATACATCTCTTTACAAAAGAAAAAGTTTATGATCTTCATTACGAGGACAAAATTAAAGGTTCTAACGATGATTATGATGACAATGATGATCAAATAACAAATAAAGTTATAAAAATAGAAAATCAAGCATTTTTTAGATTCATTAAATTATAATATATTCTAATCTGTGTAGAATCGTGTTATATTTTTAGATTATGTGGAGCACAAACTATATAATTATTTCACCCGTTTTAATTATGCGACACTTTTTCCTTTTTAGTCAGTCTAAAAAAGAATGTCACCTTTCCTTACTTAGAAATAATTTTGTTAGTAGAATGTATACTTTACCCCTTAATGAATTGATTTGTAGGCATATAAATATTTATGGTTTATTTTAGACCACAAATTTTAAAAGTCTTTCTTATTTTTTACTAACTTGAATACTGCCAGATAAATTGAAAAGAAAGGAGTATGATATTTTAGTATCATCCAAGAGTTATTCGATGATTATATGATTTATTTAATTTAGTTACATATATTTTTATTATAAGGGTATTTACATTGAGATAAGACGAATAACTACAATTTTGTTAAAATGTATACAAACAAATCAGATCATAAATGTTTGATATGATTAATATTCTTTAATAAAGTCCGCGCATCGCGCGGATAGTAATACTAGTTTGGATTAAAAGAGGATTCATCACGTTTGAAACACATACATCCATCAGCCCTTTTAGGTATGCTTTTCTACTTCTCTTCCTTTTCATTTGTGATTAACTATAAAGTATTAAGTCATATGTTATAAATAGTAGTAAATCAACGATAGTCAATTTTAAACTTTACATAATCACTTATCAATTCTTTTTGGAGCTTACACTTTTTTCTTTACTTTTAATTTTATAACTTAAATACATTATTATAAAGTAATAATGTAATTTTTTAAAGTTGTATATTTTGCTATGGGTACATGTGCAAAGTGCGTACACTAAGACAAAAACTTTGAAATGGTCTTAAAATAGATTTTACACTAAACAAAATCGTAATTAAATAATTTTTCTAATTTTTAGGACTTTGAAATCAACTATTTTTTTTTCCTTATTTAAATTATGTAGGAACTTCTAATATTTAGGAATACAAAATCAAGAAATTTTTTATTTACATAAGTCATTTTCTTATTTAAATTGTTAACTATAGTTCAATTATAGTTAACAGTTAGGACGTTAAAAAAACATAGTTCAATTAGAACGCAATAAATATAATTCAATTATTTTAGCTAAGGCACATAAAAAAGTGCGTGTAAAACATAGTTTTGATTAAAAAATAGGGATTTTACGCAAATAGACGGTTAGTTTTATTGTTTACTTTTTGTAACCGATAAATATTATTTGTTATTTTAAAAAATTTATTATCATTAACACGAAGAACGCGCGTAACACGCATACACTAAGACTAGTGTAAATAAAAATGTTTAATACATTTTCAGTTAGCTTGTCTTTCACTCCTAAAAACGTACCTAAACACGATTAGAAAGGAAAAATTATAATAAAAATTCTTTGATGTAAATAAAAAACAAATATAAATACGATTACAACATTGACCGAGCCTTTTGCAGGAGATGGTATCTTCAACATTTACAAGAGGGGTTGCTCTGTCTCCAAGAGTAAGGTGGGAAGTTCTTGGAACGAAGGATGACGGGTTTCTATTTGGAAACAGCCTCTCTACGTCAGGTAAGGGTAGGGTAACAGCGTAGGCGTAGGGTAGGGGTATCTCCTCTCTTGGCGCAGTTTAACTAACGTGCGCCTAGCCATAGGAAAGAGAGCTCGACTTCCATCTCAAAAAGCACTAATGGCACAAGCAGATGCGGTAAAAGGCATAGCTCAACGTGGATCAAAAGGAATGCAAAGTTCTAGTGGAGAGCGAGCAAGGGAGAATAAGAAGAGGAAGGAACCAATGGAACAGTAACCCTAGATTTGTCAAAAGCGAAGGAAGTTCAGAGCATTTCATCACAACTCAATGTGACTGCATCAACATCGAAGATTGAAGAAATCAGTCTTAGAAAAATTGCTGGGAATTCAGGTGTTACTCCATCAGCAGGGGCCAGGGGGGAGACCAAATTGAAGCTGGAATTGGGGATAAAGGTCAGAAACTGCATCTATGGAGTGCGATTATGCAAACAACAACTAATAAAGGAAAGAGTTCATCTCTGATTGGTGGAAGGAAGTCCTGGGCTGATGAAGTTGAGGAGGAACTGCAATCCCGACTTCCAAAAGAGTCCATATATGATAAATTTGACATTACAAAGATTAACAAAGCTGATACTAATATATCGGCTCCTGTTGCTTTTTTTGAGCTGAGGGTCTCCCGGAAACAGCCTCTCTACCCTTCGGGGTAGGGGTAAGGTCTGCGTACATATTACCCTCTCCAGACCCCACTTGTGGGATTATACGGGGTCGTTGTTGTTGTTGTTGTAAAGATTAACAAAGCTGGATTTAAACTGGAATATGTTGCTCCCGTTGTGCAAGGTGAGACCTCTATCACTGCAATTGAATTAGAGGACATAACCTCAGAAATTTAGTATTGGAATGCAGCTGTTATGTGCTATGTGTTAGGAGGCCATCCTTCGTTTGCAGTGATCAAAGGATACATTCAAAGGGTGTAGACAAAATATGGAATAAGCCAAATTACGATGCTAAAAAATGGCATTATTCTGGTAAGGTTTGAAACAAAGGCTGCAAAAAATGAAGTATTACAGGGAAGCATTTTCCATTTTGACAATAAACGTTTTATTGTTAAAGCATGGAACCCTGATAAGGAGTTTTCAAAGGAAGAAATACAAATGGTCCCAATATGGATCAAACTACCGGGACTAGACTTAAAGTATTGGAGCCCTAAGGGATTGAGCAAGATAGGAAGTTTAGTTGGGAAGCCACTTATGGTAGACCAAAATACAGAAAAAAAATTTGGATTGAATTTTGCTAGGCTTTTGGTGGAGGTAGGTCTGGACACTAAATTGCTTGACAGTGTGATCTTTAGGAATGGAAAAGGTCACATGATTGAGCAAAAGGTGGTATATGACTGGAGACCTACCCTATGTAAATTCTACCACTAATATTGGCGATATTGCAGATTGCAGGAAGAGAAGTGATAAAAGGGGTCAACAAGTACAGGAGAAGCATAAAAGGGGTTCCAGTAGAAAAGCAAACAACTGATGGAAAAGAAATATTACAGGAGAAGCAGGGGAATGTGCAAGCACAGGCTAGTAAACAACAAGAAGGCAAAGGTCAGGATGGAAAAAATAAAGAGAATCAGCCCCATTCTACTAGGTGGATCTCTCTATGAGAGTAGGGAGGCAACAGAACAAAGAACAACAGCAAATGGAAGGAAACAATCCATTTTAAGTGCCCGAAGGACTGGAAGTAGTACAAATAAAAGCCAAAGGGAAAATGAGGGTGGTTGATCTATTCCCATTTTAGGGAATTGTTAGATTACTCTGCTGGAATGTGAGGGGGCTAAATTGATGATGTCCATCTCATTGAAGAAGTATTAGGCATGTGCCTAATAAGAGTTTTCTTTGGTTTGGTAGCCAACCTTGTTGACTTGGTTTGGTTGGTAGCCAACCTTGTTGAATTAGTTTGGTTTGGTAGCCAACCTTGTTGAATTTCTTTGGTTTGGTAGCCAACTTTGTTGAATTGTGAAAAGTGTGTGTAAATTGTCAAATATTGTAGGCTTTAGAGGGTGAAGCTTTGGCTATAAAAGGAGAGCTTCAACTCTCATTTCTACACACCAACAAAGAGAGAAAGAAAGAGTGAGGTTTCACAGACAAGGTATAAGAAAATAGTCTGTGAGGAAAATAGAGAGTGAGCGATATTGTAGTGAGGTGGGAATATCAAAAGAGGGTTATTTCTTTTGAGTGTTGTAGTGGTCTTTGGAGTATTTACCTCCGACCTACAAAGTGTAAAATTCCTTACTATAGTGATATCAGTTGCTCCTCTCGGGGTCGTGGTTTTTTTTCCCTTATTCAGAAGGGTTTTCCACGTAAAAATCTTGGTGTCATTGTTACTCTTTTATTCTTGTTAATTACCGTATCTCGGTGCTACATTATTATTCCGCTTTATTACCGTGAATATTATTTTGGTAAGGGGTTTATTCCCAACAACTGGTATCAGAGCACAGGTTCTGCTCGTTCACTGAAATACTATTCACTGTCGGTAGTACTATACTTGGTGAAAAATAAAAATGTCCGGAGTAAAGTACGAGGTAGCAAAATTCAATGGAGATAACGGTTTCTCAACATGGCAAAGAAGGATGAGAGATCTGCTCATCCAACAAGGATTACACAAGGTTCTAGATGTTGATTCCAAAAAGCCTGATACCATGAAAGCTGAGGATTGGGCTGACTTGGATGAAAGAGCTGCTAGTGCAATCAGGTTGCACTTATCAGATGATGTGGTAAATAACATCATTGATGAAGACACTGCACGTGGAATTTGGACAAGGTTGGAAAGCCTATACATGTCCAAAACGCTGACAAATAAATTGTACCTGAAGAAGCAGTTATACGCCCTACACATGAGTGAAGGTACGAATTTTTTGTCACATTTAAATGTGTTTAACGGACTAATCACACAGCTTGCCAACCTCGGAGTGAAAATCGAGGAAGAAGATAAAGCCATCTTGCTATTGAACTCGTTGCCATCTTCGTACGATAATTTGGCAACAACCATCCTGCACGGTAAGACTACTATTGAGTTGAAAGATGTCACATCGGCTCTTCTACTCAATGAGAAGATGAGAAAGAAGCCTGAAAATCAAGGACAGGCTCTCATCACAGAAGGTAGAGGCAGGAGTTATCAAAGGAGTTCGAACAACTATGGTAGATCCGGAGCTCGTGGGAAGTCAAAGAACCGATCCAAATCAAGAGTCAGAAATTGCTACAACTGTAATCAACCAGGTCACTTCAAAAGAGATTGCCCAAATCCAAGGAAGGGCAAAGGTGAAACCAGTGGCCAGAAGAATGACGACAACACAGCCGCCATGGTGCAAAATAATGATAATGTTGTCCTCTTTATAAATGAGGAAGAGGAATGCATGCACCTGTCAGGTCCAGAGTCGGAATGGGTGGTTGACACAGCGGCATCTCACCATGCCACACCGGTAAGAGATCTTTTTTGCAGATATGTAGCAGGTGATTTCGGCACAGTGAAAATGGGTAACACAAGTTACTCAAAGATTGCGGGGATTGGTGACATTTGTATCAAGACAAATGTCGGATGCACATTGGTTCTAAAGGATGTGCGGCATGTACCTGATTTGCGGATGAACTTGATCTCGGGAATTGCTTTAGACCGAGATGGATACGAGAGTTATTTTGCAAATCAAAAGTGGAGACTCACTAAGGGATCATTGGTGATTGCAAAGGGAGTTGCTCGTGGCACGTTGTACAGGACAAATGCAGAAATATGCCAAGGTGAATTGAACGCGGCACAAGATGAGATTTCTGCAGATTTATGGCACAAAAGAATGGGTCATATGAGCGAGAAGGGATTGCAGATTCTTGCCAAGAAATCACTCATTTCTTATGCCAAAGGTACAACTGTAAAACCTTGTGACTACTGTTTATTTGGTAAGCAGCATAGAGTCTCATTTCAGACATCGTCTGAAAGAAAATTGAATATACTTGATTTAGTATATTCTGATGTTTGCGGCCCAATGGAAATTGAATCAATTGGCGGTAACAAATATTTTGTTACTTTTATTGATGATGCTTCACGAAAATTATGGGTTTATATTTTGAAAACCAAAGATCAGGTGTTTCAAGTTTTCCAGAAGTTTCATGCTCTAGTAGAAAGGGAGACGGGTCGAAAGCTAAAGCGTCTCCGAAGTGACAATGGAGGTGAGTACACTTCAAAGGAATTTGAAGAGTATTGTTCAAGTCATGGGATCAGACATGAAAAGACAGTTCCTGGAACCCCACAGCACAATGGCGTAGCCGAGAGGATGAACCGCACCATTGTGGAGAAGGTGAGAAGCATGCTCAGAATGACTAAACTGCCTAAGTCATTCTGGGGTGAAGCAGTTCAGACAGCCTGTTACCTGATCAATAGGAGTCCATCAGTTCCGTTGGCGTTTGAAATCCCAGAGAGAGTCTGGACCAACAAGGAGGTGTCCTACTCGCATCTGAAGGTGTTCGGTTGTAGAGCTTTTGCACATGTACCAAAAGAGCAGAGAACAAAGCTGGATGATAAATCTGTTCCCTGCATATTTATCGGATATGGAGATGAAGAGTTCGGGTACAGACTGTGGGATCCTGTAAAGAAGAAGGTCATCAGAAGTAGAGATGTAGTCTTCCGAGAAAGTGAAGTTAGAACTGCTGCTGATATGTCAGAAAAGGCGAAGAATGGTATAATTCCTAACTTTGTTACTATTCCCTCTACTTCTAACAATCCCACAAGTGCAGAAAGTACGACCGACGAGGTTGCCGAGCAGGGGGAGCAACCTGGTGAGGTTATTGAGCAGGGGGAGCAACTTGATGAAGGTGTCGAGGAAGTGGAGCACCCCACTCAGGGAGAAGAACAACCTCAACCTCTGAGGAGATCAGAGAGGCCAAGGGTAGAGTCACGCAGGTACCCTTCCACAGAGTATGTCCTCATCAGTGATGAGGGGGAGCCAGAAAGTCTTAAGGAGGTGTTGTCCCATCCAGAAAAGAACCAGTGGATGAAAGCTATGCAAGAAGAGATGGAATCTCTCCAGAAAAATGGCACATACAAGCTGGTTGAACTTCCAAAGGGTAAAAGACCACTCAAATGCAAATGGGTCTTTAAACTCAAGAAAGATGGAGATGGCAAGCTGGTCAGATACAAAGCTCGATTGGTGGTTAAAGGCTTCGAACAGAAGAAAGGTATTGATTTTGACGAAATTTTCTCCCCCGTTGTTAAAATGACTTCTATTCGAACAATTTTGAGCTTAGCAGCTAGCCTAGATCTTGAAGTGGAGCAGTTGGATGTGAAAACTGCATTTCTTCATGGAGATTTGGAAGAGGAGATTTATATGGAGCAACCAGAAGGATTTGAAGTAGCTGGAAAGAAACACATGGTGTGCAAATTGAATAAGAGTCTTTATGGATTGAAGCAGGCACCAAGGCAGTGGTACATGAAGTTTGATTCATTCATGAAAAGTCAAACATACCTAAAGACCTATTCTGATCCATGTGTATACTTCAAAAGATTTTCTGAGAATAACTTTATTATATTGTTGTTGTATGTGGATGACATGTTAATTGTAGGAAAAGATAAGGGGTTGATAGCAAAGTTGAAAGGAGATCTGTCCAAGTCATTTGATATGAAGGACTTGGGCCCAGCACAACAAATTCTAGGGATGAAGATAGTTCGAGAGAGAACAAGTAGAAAGTTGTGGCTATCTCAGGAGAAGTACATTGAACGTGTACTAGAACGCTTCAACATGAAGAATGCTAAGCCAGTCAGCACACCTCTTGCTGGTCATCTAAAGTTGAGTAAGAAGATGTGTCCTACAACAGTGGAGGAGAAAGGGAACATGGCTAAAGTTCCTTATGCTTCAGCAGTCGGAAGCTTGATGTATGCAATGGTATGTACTAGACCTGATATTGCTCACGCAGTTGGTGTTGTCAGCAGGTTTCTTGAAAATCCTGGAAAGGAACATTGGGAAGCAGTCAAGTGGATACTCAGGTACCTGAGAGGTACCACGGGAGATTGTTTGTGCTTTGGAGGATCTGATCCAATCTTGAAGGGCTATACAGATGCTGATATGGCAGGTGACATTGACAACAGAAAATCTACTACTGGATATTTATTTACATTTTCAGGGGGAGCTATATCATGGCAGTCTAAGTTGCAGAAGTGCGTTGCACTTTCAACAACTGAAGCAGAGTACATTGCCGCTACAGAAACTGGCAAGGAGATGATATGGCTCAAGCGATTCCTTCAAGAGCTTGGATTGCATCAGAAGGAGTATGTCGTCTATTGTGACAGTCAAAGTGCAATAGACCTTAGCAAGAACTCTATGTACCATGCAAGGACCAAACACATTGATGTGAGATATCATTGGATTCGAGAAATGGTAGATGATGAATCTCTAAAAGTCTTGAAGATTTCTACAAGTGAGAATCCCGCAGATATGCTGACCAAGGTGGTACCAAGGAACAAGTTCGAGCTATGCAAAGAACTTGTCGGCATGCACTCAAACTAGAAGACAGTGCTACCTCCTCTAGATGAATGAGACTGGAGGGGGAGATTGATGATGTCCATCTCATTGAAGAAGTATTAGGCATGTGCCTAATAAGAGTTTTCTTTGGTTTGGTAGCCAACCTTGTTGACTTGGTTTGGTTGGTAGCCAACCTTGTTGAATTAGTTTGGTTTGGTAGCCAACCTTGTTGAATTTCTTTGGTTTGGTAGCCAACTTTGTTGAATTGTGAAAAGTGTGTGTAAATTGTCAAATATTGTAGGCTTTAGAGGGTGAAGCTTTGGCTATAAAAGGAGAGCTTCAACTCTCATTTCTACACACCAACAAAGAGAGAAAGAAAGAGTGAGGTTTCACAGACAAGGTATAAGAAAATAGTCTGTGAGGAAAATAGAGAGTGAGCGATATTGTAGTGAGGTGGGAATATCAAAAGAGGGTTATTTCTTTTGAGTGTTGTAGTGGTCTTTGGAGTATTTACCTCCGACCTACAAAGTGTAAAATTCCTTACTATAGTGATATCAGTTGCTCCTCTCGGGGTCGTGGTTTTTTTTCCTTATTCAGAAGGGTTTTCCACGTAAAAATCTTGGTGTCATTGTTACTCTTTTATTCTTGTTAATTACCGTATCTCGGTGCTACATTATTATTCCGCTTTATTACCGTGAATATTATTTTGGTAAGGGGTTTATTCCCAACATAAATTCCCCAAATAAGCAGAGGGAGGCTAAACTACTCTGCAGAAATGAGGATGTAGGGCTAGTAGGATTGCCAGAAAAAAAATAATAAAGAGAATTAAAGTTGAAGAAATAACAAAAAGCATGTTTACAGGGTAAAAATATATTACTAATCTAGAAACACGCTATAATGGTAGAGTTTTGATTGCTTGGAGGCCAAACTACTATAAGATAGTTCATGTCAATGTTGAGGCACAAATAGTGACTTGTAAGGTGTTGCATATTCCCTTATAGGTTGACCTATATGATATCCTTTGTATATGCTTTCAATACAAAAGAAGAAAGAAGAACCCTCTGGCAAGAGATAATAACACTAAGCAGTAGGAGCACAAAGGCTTGGCTTATGGTTAGTGACTTCAATTCAGTATTAAGTAGTAAAGATAAAGTGGGAGAGGGAACCCAGTCCTATGGGCAGAGATAGTCGACTTTAAAACCTGCGTAGATAAGAGTGGTTTTATGGAGTTAGCTCATAATGGCCAGAAATTTATATGGAATGATAAAAGGGAAGGTCAAAGGGTATACTCAAAAATAGATTGGATGTTTATCAATAATGAATGGCTGCATAGCATGCCTACATTTAAAGTAGTATATTTGGCAGAGGGAATTAGTGATCACTGCCCAATAAAGATCACAATGGAAGACAACAATATTAAGCAGAGAAGAACCTTCAAGTACTGTAATGTATGGTCCAAGCACACTCAGTTCCTGTGAGTGATTGAAACAAGCTGGGAAATACAGGTGGAAGGATATAAAATGTTTCAGGTTGTAAGGAAGATGAAGCTTCTGAAAAGAGAGCTTAGGAAGCTCAATACACAATACTGCAAGAATGTAGTCAGTGAAGCACAAGAGGACAGGGCAACACTGAAGGTTATACAGGAACAACTCAATAAGGATCCTGGGAACATGATATTGCAGCAGATAGAAAGGGAGAAACACCAAAAACTAAGGCAATAATCTTTTAGCAGAGGTGTTCTTGCAGCAAAGAAGCAGGGCTAATTGGATTAAACTAGGGGATGACAATACCAGTTATTTTTACTCTGTGATAAAGCATAGGAAACTGAAGCAAGCCATAGTTCAACTCAAGGATAATCAAGGCAACTGGCAAACAGAACAAGCTGATATAGCTAGATTGTTTGTTCACTATTATACGGATCTTCTGGGGAAACAACATGAGGAAAGAATCAGAGCCTTCAGAGGTTTTCTAATGAATGGTCCAATACTAACAGAGGAGCATCAATTGAATATACTCGAGCCTTTCACTGAAGAGGATGTTAAGAAGGTTGTCTTTAGTATTGACATCAATAAGAGTCCTAGGACGGATGGTTATGGAAGTGATTTTTTCAGAGCAGCATAGAGTATAGTAGGAAAGGATGTAGCAAAGGCAGTGCTGGAGTTTTTCCAAACTGGCCAACTTCTGAAGCAAATAATGACCGCCAATATTGTACTTATTCCAAAGGTATCAACTCCTGAAAATGCTAGTAGGGGTGGACATCGGTCCGTTCGATCAGTTATTATGAAAATACAGTTTGATTTATCGGTTTTCAGTTTTGTAATATTAATAACCAACTCAAACCAAAGTATTTACGGTTCGGTGCGATTTTTTCAAACTTCGGTTCGGTTGTTTGCGATTTATTTTTTCGGTTTAAAACGGTTGTAGGAATAGCAAGTATTTACGATTTGTAGGAAGTAGGAATATCAATAAACAAGGCCGGAATTTATTTGCTGTTCGGCCAGCCCAGTAAATTGTCATTTTGAATTTTGAGAAAGACAGCCTAGCAAATTGTCAATTAGGTGTTGTTCGTAAATACTTGCTGTCAATTAGGTGCTGTTTGCAAATTGTCAATCAGCCGAGTAAAATGAAGAGCAAAGTTGACAATAACACTAATTTGAAACAACATTATATCTAATTTTTGATTTAGGTTTGGCCGTTTGGGAAATGGGAAGTGACTTACAAACTAAGTGTATTACTAATTTAGTGGGCTATCACTAATACTGAAATGGGAAATGGGAAATGGGTTTGGGTATGACTATCAGTAAGTTTGGATTTGGGTAAACTAAATTGGGTTTCATTGTTCAAATAGGTATTGGGCTTCAGCCTAAAATAGGTAATAACTACTACCAAACATTTTGGTATTTTTGGTTAAATCAAACACTGAAACACCAAAATCGTAAACCGCACCGAAAAATCGAAAATTAGTAATTTAAAAATCGTGCATCGACGAAAAATCGATAAAACCGAAACCTAAAAACCGAAATTCATGATTCAGCCGCTTTTTTCGGTTTGGCCGGTATTATGCCCACCCCTAGTCAAGACAGACCAATTGTATGTTGTAGTGTGATCTATAAGGTGATATCAAAACTTATATGCTTGAAGCTTAAAGAAGGGGTTAGCCATCTGGTATCTGAATATCACACAACCTTTGTACAGAAAATATCTATGGTGCATAATGTCATAGTTTTCCACGACCTTCTAAGGCATTATAATAGGAAAACAACCCTTAGATGCCTTATAAAGATTGTCTTAAGGAAAGCATATGACATGATGTAACGACTCGGTCGGTCATTTCATGAGTTATCGCTCTATTTCCCCCATTTCTACTTCTTTATGTCTTGTTCGGCTGTATTATGCGACATCGGGTTAGTTGGTTCGGGTTCAGAGTGGTTTTGTATAGGAATGAGACATTTAGTCTCTTTTGAGTAAGCTTAAGTTGGAAAAGTCAATCAGATGTTGACTTATGGATAGAAGGTCTCGGATGTGAATTTTGATGGTTCGGATAACTTTGTTAGGTAATTTGGGACTTAGGAGCCTGATCGGAATGTGTTTTAGAGGTTCGTGGAAGATTTTGGCTTGAATTGGCGAAATTGGAAATTTGGCATTTTTCGGTCGGCAGTGAAAATTTTGATATCGAGGTTGGAATGGAATTCTGGAAATTGGAGTAGGTCCATTGTGTCATTTGGGACATGTGTGCAAAATTTCAGTTCATTCGGGCGAGGTTTGATAAACTTTTTGATCGATTGCGGAATTTGGAAGTTTGGAAATCCTTAGGCTTGAATCTGATGGTGATTTGATGTTTTGATGTTTTTTTGAGCGTTCTGAAGGTTGGAATAAGTTTGAATAATGTTATGGGATGTGTTGGCATGTTTGGTTGAGGTCCTGAGGGCCTCGGGTGAGTTTCGGGTGGTTAACGGATCATTTTGAACCTTGGAAAGATAGCGGATTTTCTGGTATTTTTGTTGCAGAGATTTGTTCTTAGCGTTTGCGAGAGAGCCCTCGCGTTCGCGACGAGATGTTAAGTGAGGTAGGCGAGTTGCTTTTCGCATTCGCGATGTTGGTCCCGCGTTCGCGAAGTTTGAGTTAGAATGTGCATCACGAATGCATGGCAGAGTTCGCGTTCGCATAGAAGGGTGAAGCAGGCTTGGGCATCAGGCCCTAAGGCATCGCGTTCGCGGCCAGAGGAACGTGTTCGCGTAGGCCAAGCTGGGCAAGGCATCGCATTAGCGAGGTGGTGTTCACGTTCGCGAAAGAGGAAAATTTTGAGCTGTGATGTTGTGCTTCGCAAACGCGAGGATTTGATCGCGTTCGCGAAGAAGGAAATAATACCTGGGCAAAATGTTTAAATAGAGGTCTTCGTGATTTTTAGCCTATTTCTCACCATTGTTGAGTGATTGTGAAGCTTTTTGAGAGGCATTCGAAGGGAAACACTTGGAGGTAAAAATTTTGAACTCAATACTCCATTCTATGGTGATTTCTAACTAATTAAATATGAAATTAGTGGGATTTAAAGCCCAAAATTGGGGAATTAGGGCTTGAAATTAGAGAGTGTAAATTGGAAATTTGAGGGGTCATTTGAGGTCCGATTTTGATGTTCTTGGTATGTATGAACTCGTGGGAGGATAATAATTCTATTGATGTAATTTTTAACGGATTCCGAGACGTGGGTCCAGGGGTCGGGTTTGACTAATTTCGGGATTTTTGATGTAATTTGATTATTTTCACGTGAGCTTTGTTCCCTTAACATATATTGATGTTATGGTTATGATTTATGTTAGATTAGGGGTATTTGGAGGCCGAATCGAGAGGCAAGGGCGTCGCAAGCTAGAGTTTGGCTTGGTTTGAGGTAAGTAACGCTTCCAAACTTGGTTTTGAGGGTTCGAAACCCCGAACTATGTGTTCTATGATTACTATTGAAGTGACACAAATGCCAAGTGACGGGCTTGTGGGCGTGCACCGTGAGAATTGCGGCATGAATCATTCCATGGCACCGCTTAGTAACTCTTTCTTGTTGATATCCGTGTTTCTATCATGTGAACAAGTAAATGTGTTGTGAAATCATACTAGATATCCTGTTAAGGCTTTACGCTGATACTGTTGAGACTTGAGAGGTCATTTTTTGTTGTCATATCATTAGCTTCATTGATATTCTGTACTCAGTCTTGTTCATGCATTCTATATCATGTCTCAGTTATAATTATTTGGCACATCATATCATTGTTTTGGGCTAGTTTCTTGACATTGTGAGCCCGTGAGTGTGAGACTGAAGAGTGATGACTGAGTGAGGCTGAGAGCCTGATTGTAAGTGATAGTATATGGGATCGGGTTGCACGCCACAATGGTTATGTTGATGATTATGATAGTGCTTGGGATGTAGGAGCCCCTGCAGAGTCTGTAACACACCTCCGGTGAGTGCAGTTGATGATATTGAGGGATGAATCTTCCCTGGACATGGATCTTGTCCAAAGTACTTATACCTGGAGATGGATCTGTGTGTGTGTGTGTGTGTGTGTGTGTGTGTGTGTGTGTGTGTGGGCTGGAATGGCATTCCTCGGTATTGGATGACTGCAGTTAGTGATGTATATATATTTTGGGATTGATCTTCCCTGGGCCAGATGGCCATATATAGTATCGAGTGGTTGAGCACTTGTGAGTGGAGGTACACGGAACATTGATCATGCTATCTGTGCATTGGTACATAGATTTTCTGAGCTTTATACTCCGTACTGTTCAGACTGCATTTATTTACTGTTGAGTTTTTTGCCTGAATTGCAAGCATGTCTACTTTCTGTACAGTTTATTTGTATTACATGTTGAGATTTGGTTCGTCACTACCTGTCAGTCCATAGTTTGGACTTGTTACTTACTGAGTTGGTGTACTCACGTTACCCCCTGCACCTTGTGTGCAGATCCAGGTATTTCGGGCCACGGTAGCGGTTGCTGATCATATCTGTTGTGGACTTTTCCTTGGAGATTGCGAGGTAGATGTCTGGCGATCGCAGTTCTGCCTTCTCCTTGCTTATCTTCCTCTTAGTATATTTGTTGGATATTCTCAGACTATGTTAGTCTTGTTTATTTCGATGACTTAGTGACACCCAAGATCGGGCTTGTATTTCTTTCCGCTTTGTTAAACTTGATTTGATATCTTTATCGAATTTCTCTAAAAAATGGTTTTCTTAAGTTTTAAATGAATATGTGGTTTGTTTTGGAAATGAGTTGGCTGGCCTAATTTCACGATAGGCGCCATCACGGCCAGGTCGGTTTTGGGGTCGTGATAAGTTGGTATCAGAGCCTAGGTTACATAGGTCTCACGGGTCATGAGCAGGTTTAGTAGAGTTTCGCGGCTCGGTACGGAGACGTTTGTACTTATCCTCGGGAGGCTGTAGATCATTTAGGAAAAACTTCACATTTTTGAATTCTTGTCGTGCGAATTTGTTGATTATAGTACTAAACTTCTGTTATTCTATTGTTTCACAGATGGTGAGGACACGTGCTACCGGTCAGGATGGACGACCACCAGTACCACTAGTTGGGCCACTAGAGGCCGAGGTCGCTGTCGAAGCCGTGGTAGGGGCAGGGGTGTAGCCCGCACAACAGCTCGATCAACACCTGCAGATCCACCAGCCGCCCCAGTTCATGATCAGGCTTCAGCGAAGGATGCTCCAGCAGTTCCAATTCAGGCACCGACTGTGCTTATTATTATTCTGGGTCTCCAGGAGACCTTGGCTCATATCTTGACCGTGTGCACTAGTCTCGCTCAGGCGGTCGTAGTATCTACTACAGTAGCTACTTCTTAGGCCAGGGGAGGCACTCAGACTCCCACCGCTCGTACACCCGAGAAGGTAATGCAGGGACTCTAGACACCGGAGGCACCACCAGCCCAGCCAGTTGCACCTGCTCAGGATTATGTGGTTCTAGTTATGCCTGATGACGAGCAACATCGATTGGGGAGGTTTGGTAGACTTCAGCCTCCGACTTTCAGTAGTGCAAAGGGAGAGGATGCCTAGGGTTTCTTGGACAATTGCCAGAGGATGTTACGTACAACGGGTATTCTAGAGAAATATGTGCCATAGTCCCGTAGAGAGGAACTGCGCAGGCAGTTCAAGCAGTTGCGTCAGGATGATATGACTGTGACACAGTACGAGATGAGATTCTCTAAGTTAGCTCGCCATGCTGTTTGGTTGGTTCCTACCAACAGGGAGAGGACCAGGAGATTTGTGGATGGCTTCCTTATCACTTACGGATTCTTATGACAGAGAGAGGGTGTCTGGTGCTTTTTTTGAAGAGGTGGTTGACATTTCTCGAGAGATAGAGTCGGTTCGCCGCCAGGAGCGAGTTGAGCGGGAGGCGGGGATCTGGTAGTTTTGGTGGTGTTCCTTCGGGAGGTTAGTTTCAGCACGATAGAGGTTGTCTATTCAGACATGCTCAGCTAGCCCGTTCGGGCCACCGTGGTAGATCATCTGGCCACGATTCTCATAGTTTGCAACAGGGTAACTCATCTCTCGGTCCCCTTCCAGCTTAGAACTTGACTCAGGCACCATCAGTTCAGGGCTTATCTATGCCTGGTTCTTCTAGTGGACATCCCTGTGCGCGGGGCTCCCTTTAGTCCCCACCGCCATTTGCCAAGAGAGGTTGCTTCGAGCGTGGAGATTTGGGTCATATTAAGAGATTTTATCCCCATCATACGGGAGGTTCATCTCAGCAGAGGAGTCAGCCTTCGACTCAACACCAGTTACTTCCCCACCCGCTCAGTCAGCTCGGGGTAGAGGTTAGTGAGCTAGAGGTCTCCTTAGAGGGGGAGGTCGATCAGGTGGTGGTCAGGCCCGTTTCTATGCCCTCCCAGCCAGACCAGATGCTATTGCTTCAGATACTGTGATTACAAGTACTATCTTAGTCTGCCACAGAGATGCCTCTGTATTATTTGATCCTGGTTCCATATTTTCATATGTGTCATCATATTTTGCTCATTATCTGGATACGCCCCGCGAGTCTCTTGTTATATCTATTCATGTATCTACTCCGGTGGGCGATACTATTAATGTGGACCATGTATATCGGTCGTGTGTAGTGACTATTGCGGGTTTGGATACCCGAGTGGATCTCTTGTTACTTAGTATGGTTGATTTCGAAGTGATATTTGACATGGATTGGTTGTCTCTGTGTCGTGCTATTTTAGACTATCATGCTAAGACAGTGACATTGGCTATGCCGAGGTCGCCACAGATTGAGTGGCGAGGATCGACAGATTATATACCTAGTAGAGTGATTTTATTTTTGAAGGCTCAACGGGTGGTTGGGAAGGGTTGTCTTTCTTATCTGACCTTTGTGAGGGATGTTAGTATAGAGACTCCTACCATTGATTCAGTTCCGGTAGTGAGGGACTTTCCGGATGTGTTTCCTGCAAACCTGTCGGGCATTCCACCGGACAAAGATATTGATTTTGGTATTGATTTGGTGCCAGGCACTCAGCCCATTTCTATTCCACCGTATCGTGTGGCACCGGTGGAGTTGAAGGAGTAGCTTTAGGAACTTCTTGATAAGGGGTTTATTCGACCTAGCGTGTCACCGTGGGGTGCGCATGTCCTATTTGTGAAGAAGAATGATGGCACTATAAGGGTGTGCATTGATTACATGCAGTTGAACAAGGTCACAATCAAGAACAAGTATCCTTTTCCTCGTATTGATGATTTATTTGACCATCTTCAAGGAGTGAGGGTGTTCTCCGAGGTTGATCTCCGTTCAGGGTATCACCAGTCGAAGATCAGGGATTCAGACATTTTTAAGACAGCTTTCAGGACCCCATATGGTCATTATGAGTTCCTTGTGATGTCTTTTGGGCTGACCAATGCCCCAACAACGTTCATACATTTGATGAACGTTGTGTTTCGGCCTTATCTCGACTCATTTAACATTGTATTTATTGATGATATTCTGGTGTACTCGCGTAGTTAGGAGGAGCATGCAGAGCATTTGAGAGTTGTATTGTAGTGGTTGAGGTAGGAGAAGCTTTATGCAAAGTTCTTTAAGTGTGAGTTTTGGCTCAGTTTAGTGTCTTTCTTGGGGCACGTGATTTCCAATGAGGGTATTCAAGTTGATCCGAAGAAGATAGAGGCAGTTTAGAGTTGGCCCAGACCGTACTTAGCCATAGAGATTCGCAACTTTCTTGGTTTGGCGGGCTATTATTGTCGGTTCGTTCAGGGATTTTCATCTATAGCATCACCCTTGACCAAATTGACTCAAAAGGGTGCTCCTTTCATATGGTCGGATGAGTGTAAGGCGAGCTTTCAGAATCTCAAGACTGCCTTGACCACAGCTCCAATGTTAGTTTTGCCATCAGCTTTAGGTTCATATACAGTGTATTTTGATGCTTCGAGAATTGGTATTTGGTGTGTGTTGATGCATGAGGGGTAGAGTGATTGCTTATGCTTCTCGTAAGTTGAAGCCCTATGAGAAGAACTACCATGTTCATGATTTGGAGTTGGCTGCCATTATCCGCGCGTTGAAGATTTGGAGGCATTATCTTTATGGTGTGTATTGTGAGGTGTTTACTAATCATCGTAGCCTCCAGCACTTGTTTAAGCAGAAGGATCTCAATTTGAGGCAGCGGAGATAGTTGGAGCTGCAAAAAGATTATGATATTACTATCTTGTACCATTCGGGGAAGGCCAATGTAGTGGCCGATGCTTTGAGTAGGAAGGCAGTGAGTATGGGTAGTCTTGCATTTATTCATGTTAGGGAGAGACCTCTTGCAGTTGATGTTCAGGACTTGGCCAATCGGTTTGTGAGATTGGATATTTTGGAGCCCAGTCGGGTCTTAGCTTGTGTGGTTTCTCGATCTTCCTTGTTCGATCGCATCAGAGAGCGCCAGTATGATGATCCTCATTTGCTTGTCCTTAAAGATAGAGTTCAGCACGACGATGCCAGGGATGTGACTATTGGTGATGATGGAGTATTGAAGATGCAGGGCCGGATATGTGTGTGCCCAATGTAGATGGGTTTCGGGAGTTGATTCTGGAGGAGGCTCATAGCTCGCGGTATTTCGTCCATCTGGGTGCCGCGAAGATGTATCATGATTTGAGACAATACTATTTGTGGAGAAGAATGAAGAAGGATATTGTGGGATTTGTAGCTCGATGTCTCAATTGTCAGCAAGTGAAATATAAGCATCAGAGACCGGGTGGCTTGCTTCAGCAGATAGATATTCCAAAGTGGAAGTGGGAGCGGATCACCATGGACTTTGTAGTTGGACTCTCACAGACCTTGAAGAAGTTCGATGCTATTTGGGTGATTGTGGATCGGCTAACCAAGTCTGTGCACTTCATTCCGGTGTGTACTACCTATTCTTCATAGCAGTTAGTAGAGATTTATATTCGAGAGATTGTTCGCTTGCATGGTGTCCTAGTTTCCATCATTTCAATTAGAGGTACTCACTTTACTTCACAGTTTTGGAGAGTCGTACAGCGAGAGTTGGGTACTCAGGTTGAGTTGAGCACAACTTTTCCCCCTCAGACTGATGGCAGCCCGAGCGCACTATTCAGATATTGGAGGACATGTTGCGCGCTTGTGTCATTGATTTTGGAGGGTCATGGGATCAGTTTCTACCGCTCGTGGAGTTTTCTTATAGCAACAGTTATCAGTCGAGTATTCAGATGGCTCCATGTGAGGCTTTATATGGGAGATGGTGTAGATCTCCAGTTGGTTGGTTTGAGCGGGGTGAGGCTAGGCTTTTGGGTACAGACTTAGTACAAGATGCTTTGGACAAGGTAAAGGTTATTTAGGAGCGGCTTCGTACAACGTAATCCAGACAAAAGAGTTATGTTGACGAGAAGGTCTGCGATGTGTCTTACATGATTGAGGAAGGTTCTACTGAAGGTTTCGCCCATGAAGGGTGTTATGAGATTTAAGAAGAAAGGTAAATTGAGTCCTCGGTTTATTGAGCCTTTTGAGGTGTTTCGGAGTATTGGGGAGGTGGATTATGAGCTTGCTTTGCCACCCAGCTTGTTGAGTGTGCATCCGGTATTTCATGTTTCTATGCTCCGAAAGTATATTGGCGATCCATCTTATGTTTTGGATTTTACCACGGCTCAGTTGGACGGTGATTTGACTTATGATGTGGAGCCAGTGGCTATTTTGGAGCGTTAGGTTCGAAAGTTGAAATCAAAGGATACAACTTCAGTGAAAGTGCAGTGGAGAGGTCGGCCCGTGGAAAAGGCTACCTAGGAGACCGAGCGGTAGATGGGGAGCAGATATCCTCACCTATTTGAGGCTTCAGGTATATTTCTTGACCCGTTCGAGGATGAATATTTGTTTAAGAGGGGGAGGATGTAACGACCCAGCCGGTCGTTTCATGAGTTACCGCTCAGTTTCTCCCGTTTTTGCTTCTTTATTTCTTGTTCAATTGTATTATGTGGTATCGAGTAGGTTGGTTCGGGTTCGGAGTGGTTTTGTAGAGGAATGAGACACTTATTCTCTTTTGAGTAAGCTTAAGTTGAAAAAGTTAACCGGATGTTGACTTATGGGTAGAAGATCTCGGATGTGAATTCTGATGGTTCGAATAGCTTTGTTAGGTGATTTGGGATTTAGGAGCATGATCGGAATGTGTTTTGGAGGTCCGTGGAAAATTTATGCTTGAATTGGCGAAATTGGAAATTTGGCATTTTTCGATCGGTAGTGGAAATTTTGATATCGGTGTCGGAATGGAATTCCATAAATTACATAGGTCCGTTGTGTCATTTGAGACGTGTGTGTAAAATTTTAGGTCATTCGGACGAGGTTTGATAGACTTTTTGATCGATTGTGGAATTTGGAAGTTTGGAAATCCTTAGGCTCGAATCCGATGGTGATTTGATGTTTTGATATTGTTTTGAGTGTTCCGAAGATTTCAATAAGTTTGAATGATGTTATGGGATGTGTTGGCATGTTTGGTTGAGGTCCCGAGGGCCTCGGGTGAGTTTCGGGTGGTTAACGGATCATTTTGGACCTTGGAAAGATAGCAGATTTTATGGTATTTTTGTTGCAGAGATTTGTTCTTCGCGTTCGTGAGAGGGCCCTCGCGTTCGTGAAGAGATGTTGAGTGAGGCAGTCAAGTTGCCATTCGCATTCACGATGTTGGTCCCGTGTTCACGAAGGTTGAGTTAGAATGTGCATCGCGAACGCGTGGCAGAGTTCGCGTTCGCGTAGAAGGGTGAAGCAGGCTTGGGCATCAGGCCCTAAGACATCGCGTTCACGGCCAGAGGAACGCGTTCGCAAAGGCCAAGCTGGGCAAGGCATCGCGTTCGCGAGGTGGTTTTTGTGTTCGCGAAAGAGGAAAAGTTTGAGCTGTGATTTTGTGCTTCGCGAATGCGAGGATTTGACCGCTGTCACACCTCCTTTTTCACCCGCGCCCCCGCAAAGGGGCGCAGAGGGGAGGTTTTCTAATTAAAGGACAATCGAAACGGGATTTATTTTATTTATTTTAGAGTCGCCACTTGGGAGATTTATGGTGTCCCAAGTCACCGGTTGAATCCCGAATCGAGGAAAAGAATGACTCTGTTTAACAGTCTGCGCACCAGAAATCCGGATAAGGAATTCTGTTAACTCGGGAGAAGGTGTTAGGCATTCTCGAGTTCCGTGGTTCTAGCACGGACGCTCAACTATCATATTCGGCTTGATTATCTGATTTTATACAATTATGAACCTACGTGCAAATTTTAGCTGTTTACCGCTTTGTTATTATTTATTCAAAGAATTGCAACGTCGTGAGAATGCATCTTGAATTGTGCCACATAAATGTACCCGCAATTTTTGATACGTTCCAACTTCGTTGAGATTTGGATTTGGGTCACATAAATGTGCACCCGAGTTTAGGAAAATAACATTATTAAATACGCGCCTAAAGACTAACGCATTGTTATTTTGAGAAAAGCCGTAAAGTTCGCTATGCGGCCTGTCTCGAAATCTAAGCATTCGAAATAACTATCCGTTGAGGGCCCCGCAATTTATGTATTCTTGTTTGTCGAGACTCGTCTCATTCATTATTTTTTAAAAGAATTTGCAACGTCTTGGACATGCATATCGAACCACGTCACAATCAATGCACCCGTGATTAGCGACACATTTCTACTCTGTTGAGATTTGGATTTGGGTCACATAAATGTGCACCCGAGTTTAAGAAGATAACATTATTAAATACGTGCCTAAAGCGACTAGCGTATCATTATTTTGGGTAGGGCCGTGAAATTTGCTAAACGGCCTGTCCCGGAATCTTAGTATTTAATACATACATTTAACGAGGGCCCCACCATTTATGTGTTTATCCAGCGAGGCTCATCTCATTTATTTTAAAAGGACAATTCTAAAGTGACTACATTTTTATTAAGTTTGTCTCTAAAAGAAAATCTCCAAATTAATTACATGCTTAAAAAAGGGATGTGACTTATTAGTTATTAGTCTAAGACAAATGCAAATGGGAAATTGTAATCGAGCTTGTACAAAGGGAGATTATTTCGTTCCTTATTCTATTAGTTAATAACACTAGAGTTGAGATTATGAATAGAACACGAGATTGGCACCCGGTAATATCAAAACAAACCAACTAATCTTTGATTAATTTAAACTAACATTATTAGATGACTTGAACTATTAGAATTGACTATGTGTAATACAAAGCCATTTTTGTTTTTTACTCTTTTTACGACTTGTCGAAGAAATGCGTCAATGCTTAAAAAACCGACATTAGGCTAACATCAATCACTAACATTCGAGAATATTAGCTACTAACATTATTCACATGTTTGTAGAAATAGATTCAACAGTCCAGTTTATGCATTCCGCAGGCATTTGCATGATATTAATGAATGAGATATCCTAATATACAAATCAGTAGAAAAGCTAGATCAAACTTAAAGCTTCAAATCTTCATGTATATTCATGCTTATGTTTTCGGCTTACAAATGACCATGGTTACAGCTGTGTGCCTGGAAATGGCAATACAAGAAGATGAAAAACAGTCAGCAACAGTAGTACCACAGCAAAATACAGCAGCAGAAAGCCCAACACAGTAGCTTCAACACCTTAATCCAGAAATCCCAGCAACACGGAGAAAACTAGTAAAATTGGAGAAGAAAAATAGTCCGAAAATCTCTCTTTGTTTTCTCTTTCTAGCTTTGAACTCTCTCTGGTGTTCTTCCGCTCTCAATATTTCAGAAAATTTGGTTCTATTTTTTTTACTCTCTCCAAAATGAATTATGGCCTTGTATATCCAGTGTATCCAGAGTGTATATCGAGTGTGAACCGCTCTTTCCGCCCCCTCTTTTTTTTCTTCTCTCTATCTATTTTTTCTCTTTTTTGAACCCTCTTCTTCCTAAATTTTCTATTCTATTTATAGCAAAATTTTCGAAATTTTCAGATTTGTTTATTTATTTTTTAATTAAAAGAAATCCCACTTACAAATTGCTTTTATTTTTTTAGAAAAAGAAATCCCACCTTTATTTACTTTTATTTTTAAAATTCCAACTTTAATTACTTTTATCTTATTTAAAATCCCACTTTTTTTTTTTGTAAAAGAGAATCTCACTTTATTTAACTTTTCTTTAAAAAAACAAACCACTATCTTTTCTTTTTCTTTTAAAAATGATATTTTCAATTACTTTAAATTTTTTAAATTTTCAGATACCTTTATATTTATTTTTTAATTCCAACCTTCTTTTACTTTTTCATTTTTTTAAAATTTCCACAAAATTTTTTATTTTTTTAAATTTTCTACATTCTTTTACTTTTTTTTAAAAGAGAATTCCACCTATTTTTACTTTTATATTTTTTTTAATTCAATACTTCCCTTTTTCTTATTTTTTAAATCATTCCCGAAAATTTTTTTTTTAAAAAAAAATATATATATTTTCGGATTTTTTATATAAAAAACAAAAAATAAAAAAAAATATTAATAGTTGTAAGCACGTGATTTTTGCCCAATATGAGAATTTCTCCCAAAAAATCCAAAAATAAAATGATTTTTCTTTGGTGCAATTTTGTGATATTTTGTGATATTTTGAATAATTATTTGTATTTGTCTGTGCATGTTTATTTGCTAAATTAATAAAAAATAGAAAAATATATCGCATTTTTGCATGTAGAATTTAATTCTACAATTGTTAGTAATTAAATTTGTTTTACAAAAATTAAAAATTACAAAAATAGGCATCGTTTGCATTTTTAGCATTTAATGTCCAAATATACAATTTTATGCTTAATTATTACTTAATTGTGCGTTAATTGTTATTGGGAGTTAATTTGCGCTTTTATAACTTAATTTAATTCTTAATAATAGTTTAAGTATTTTTATAAATTAGTTTTAGAGAAATAAAAGAAGAAAAGAGAGCGAAAATATAAAGAAAGTCGGAATTGGGCCTCTTCTTCGATTTCAAGCCATAGGCCCAAACAAATGGCCCAATCTTCCCTACGACCCAGTCCATTTCGAACTGGGTCGACCCAGTCCATAACCCAACACCCCTATTATCTTACAAACAACACAAAACAAAAGAAAAAAAGGAGAAAAAAACCCTAAAAAGACTAGGAAGTCATCCGCCCCCCCTCCTATCTTCTTCTTCTTCCTCAAGCTTCTCCAAGGTCATCCATGGCTTCCCCCTCAAAGCTCAACCATGGCTGCCCAACGTCACACTCACACACACACACGCACCAACACCTCCAAGCTGCCCTCCCATGAACGAAAAAAAAACCATGAACAACCCAACGCGAAGCTCGCTTCAGCCGCGTCGACACTACTGTTGCTGCTCACGTCTTCAGCTGCTACTGTGTCGCAGCTACTTCGTCTTCCTCCGTCGTGCCGCTGCCATGGTTGACGCCACTACTGCTTCAACTTTCTTCCGCAGCTGCTGCCCGTTTCTGTCACTGCTGCTGCGCTCATTCCTGCTTCTTCTTCTCGCCGTGTCCAGCTGCGACGAGCAGCCATGGCTGCTCCGAACGGATGTTGCCGCTGCTCCTCCTTCCTCTGCCGCTGCTTCTGCTTCTCGACGTCGTGCTGCTGCTGCTCTTCGCAACAGGTGTTGGACGGACTGTTGCTGCTGCTCGCCGCGGCAGTAGCTGCGGGCTGCTTCTACTTCTTCTTCGTCTCCGTCGTCCTTCGTTCGAGCTTTGGTCGAGGCTCGGACAGATTTGTTTACAATCAAAGTTCGTCGTTGATTCATCTCCGGTTAGTTGTTTTTGAGTTTTATTTTTGTCCGTATTTTTGTTTGATATTTTCCGGATCCAAAATCGTTAAAGAATTCAATTCTTGTTTTGTTCGTTGTTCATCGTTGAAATCATTTTTCTAGTTTGTTCATGTTCATGTGCTTTGTTAAAATTAATTTTCAGATTTCAAAATAGAAGTTTAATTAGTTGTTTTCATATTCATTTCATGTTTGTATTATTGTTTAAATGAATATTTGTTAGTTTGATTTTTGTTAGATTCAAATTGAAATTTAATTAACTATTTCTTCAATTTGTTTCATGAGTTTATCTATTGTTAGAAATTGTTAATATTGTTAAGTTCAAGCTTAAGTTCATAATTGTTTATTCGTCGATCTTGTTATTTATCTAAAAAGAATTTAGTTGTGTTAAAGGAAATATATTGATTTAATCGTTTTAATCCGTCATGTTTGTTGTGTTAAAATAGATTCATTCATGTTCATACTTTGTTTGGATGATCTTGAATCCGAATTTTGTATAGCTTGATTTCTTGTTTACCATTTGTGATTATTTCTTGAATTGGTCTCATAATCTTGTTTAAAGTTTAATATAAGAATTGTTTGTTGTAATGTTGTTAGAGTGGATTTTAAGTTCAATATGATTGAATTTAGAAATCTAAATATACTTGTTTGTTGTTGTTGTTGAATCCGAAAATAGGATTGTTTGTTGCTAAAATATTGTTCAATCAAATTTTAGTTGTTCTTTGTTGTTCAATTCATGTTCATGTGATTTGTTGTTGAAATGTTGAAGAATTCATGTTCATGAAATTTGTTGTTTGAACATTGTTAGAAATTAATCATATTGTCTATATTTTGGTTAAGTTTGATTAATTGATGTGTTATAGCTGATGGGTAGTTTGGTAATTTATAGTACTTTCGGGGGTATAGTAATTTGCAATAGGGTCGGAGGGGTAGTTTAGGAATTGTACATTTTGTAATTGTTTATTTGAAGCATGGGGGACAAAATGAAATGGGGTGGGTTGTGATATGGTTATTTAATATAAAGGGGGGACAAGACAAAATTTAGTGGGGGGAATCTTGCATTATTTTATGTTAGGCATGGGGGACAAAATATAATGGGGTGGTGTGATATGTTTATTTAATGTAATGGGGATGAGTGAGAAGATAATGGGTTTGGTAGAGAAAATGGGTTGATTTTAATTGATTAAAAGATTTATGGGATGAGATATAAGTAGAAGTCTTGAAATCAGATATATATATACACAGACAGAAAAAAAAAAACGGGAGAGAGAAACAAATCTGAAAATAAGAGAGAGAAAAGGGCTGAACATTTAAGAGATAGAAAATTCCGAAAAATATTTAAGCTTTCAAATATAAAAAAAAAACTAAAAAAAATATTCTGTTTTCTTTTGTTGTTTGAAATCAGAATTAATTGTTGTTTCATAAAAGCTGGAAGCTTTTGTTTTTTTTTGGATTACTACTCCACCGGTCTGTTACTGGGTTGTTACTGTTGCTGGGCTATTGTTGCTGTGTTGTACTGATTTTACTGTTGCTGCTGATTCTCATATTCATTTTCTTTTGCTTCCAATATCAGGTACACAACTGAAAAGCTGTTTATTGTAATCCGAAATATGAAGCGTGAATACATATGAAGAATGAAAATTTGAAGTTTTAATTTCGTTTTTTTTCTTTGTTCCTTTTGTTGATTGTATTTAAGCTATTTCATGAATTACTAAATAATAACTGGAATAAGAAAATAATATCATAAGTTAGTCTGTAATAAATCAGTTCGGCAAAATAGGTTAATTCACTAGTTATGAAGGCTTCAAGATTATAGGTTGATCATGAACAAGTAGCTAAATTTAGCTAAGACACGAATTTAAATTAAACATCGTAAATTAGGCATTAAGGCATGACTTGAGCTTAAGCAAGATTAAAAGAACGTTTAAGTCTAATAAACTTTCTAATAAGCTTTAGTAATTATGGTTAAATCTAGTTTCAAATGATTGTGAATAATTAATCTCAATAATATTTTTTTAAAAAAAATAACAATGCTGAGTTTTAATCTAGCTATATTTGTTTATTTTGAATATTAGTTGTTGAATTTTTATTTTATTTATAATTTCGAAATTAAGAGTAAAATTCCTTTTTCATCAATATTTGTATTAATCAAGCAATTAGCATGTCATGTCTTCTTAAAATAATAAAAAGCTAGTAATTAATTAGGATTTTCTTTCTTTATTTTAGAGACTAATTTTTATAGAAAAATGTAGTCGTTTTAAGATTTGTCCATTTAAAATAAATGAGATGAGCCTCGCTTAATGAAATGTATAGATTGCGGGGCCCTCAATAAATGTACATTTAATCGCTTAGAATTAGGGAGGAGCCGTTTTAGCAAATTTCACGGCCCTACCCAAAATAATGATACGCTAGTCGCTCTAGGCGCGTATTTAATAATGTTATTTTCTTAAATTCGGGTGTGCATTTATGTAACCCAAATCTAAATCTCAACGGAGTCGAAATGTGTCGATAATCACGGATGCATTGATTGCGACGTGATTTGAAATACGTTTTCACAATGTTGCAATTCTTCGTAAAATAATAACAATAAAATAATAATAATAATAATAATAGCAATCCAAAGACATGTTTTTAAACGATGTTCACATTCTTGTAAAAATAATAATAACAATTATGAAAGCGGTAAAAAGATAAAACTTGCACATGAGTCCATATTTGTATAAAATCAGATAATCAAGCCAAATATAACAGTTGAGCGACCGTGCTAGAACCACGGAACTCGGGAATGCCTAACACCTTCTCCCGAGTTAACAGAATTCCTTATCCGGATTTCTGGTTCGCGGACTGTAATACAAAGTCATTCTTTTCCTCGATTCGGGATTAAACTGGTGACTTGGGACACCCTAAATCTCCCAAGTGGCGACTCTGAAATAAATAAACAAATCCCGTTTCGACTGTCCTTTAATTGGAAAAAACCCTTGTACCCCCGCGAGGGCGGAAAAAGGAGGTGTGACAGCTCTGGCGACTCTGCTGGGGAGTTTTTATGGTAACCCAGAACCACTGGTTCTGGGTTAGAGATTCGAGCTTAGATAAATTGTTATATTTGGCTTTATCTGATTTTTACATGTTTGAGCCTAATGTGCTAAATGTTGCTTTTACCGCTTTGATATTATTTGACTGTATATATAAACTGTGCTGAACCCCTCTCTCTTTACCTCCGGGGATGTGCTTACTGGTTGAGACTCCCTATCCTGTTAGTGTTATACCCTGAAATAAGAAAGAGGTCGGACAAGTTACGAAGCCGGATGGCCTTTTGGTTCCCGGTAAGTTGCCCCCTCCTCGACTCGAGTTGTCCGCTCGGGTACACAGTCTAGTACACTGACCCAGGTTTTGAATATAGAATAACGTGACTTCATGCCGGATCCCTAGTAGGAACGCTTATTTGCATCACGTTGCATTTGACTTAGGGGACTCAACACAGGGGTTGGGTCCGTCTAGGACTAGCAACCTGAAATGAAAAGACCATTCTGATGCATCCTACTTGCTCTGTACATATATTTGTTTCGAACTTGCATGTTGACCGGTTTCTGAATCTCGGGAATGTTGGAAAATCAAAAGAGAAAAAAAGAGGAAAAAGAATATATCAGTTAGGGAGTTAATTGATTATTTTAGAAAAAATCAATGACCAATTACTGGCGAAACTCTGCCGAAATTTTGAAAAAAAAAAGAGGAAAATATTTTATTTTGTTTTACTAAAAAATATAGAAAAAAAGAGTCTTTTATTTTTGGAAAAATAGATTGTTTTATTGTTTGTTGAAAATAAAAAAAATTGTTATTCTTGTTTTAAAATAGTTCGGTTAATTTGCCCGAACTACGCGGGTTTGATTCTCACCGGATGTGAGATACGTAGGCAACCCTCATCGGGTCCAACCCCCTTTTTGCGCCAAAAAAAAAACATGTCAAGATTTTTAATTTTGTCATAATTAAGTCGGGTGATGTCCAACTTCCCCTTTTACAAAAAAAAATAATAATAATAGCAAAATATATATGTCAAATTTCTAAGAAGTCGGGTGACGCTGTTTTATGAAGACATAGCCGAATGTTCCCGAAGGGGACGCCGGAAGGCTGACTTTGCATAAACAGCCACTTTTGGGTCATATTTAAGATTTGGTCCAGTTGACCCACACAGCCTTAAAAATCTTCGTCCCCGAGACGTTGAAAGGCCGTGTTTGCAATATTGAGTTTCCTAATTTGAAAAACGATAAAAAAAAGAGTCATAAATAAGTCAGGTGATGTTGTTATGTCATAAATAGCCAAATATTCCCAAACGGGGCACCGGAGGGCTGACTTTGCATAAACAACCACCTTTGGTCGTATTTTGATTTTTGACCCTCACAGCCTTAAAATTTTTGCCCCTGAGGCGCAGGAAGGCCGTGTTGCAATATCGGGTCTTTTATCTAAAAATATTAGAATTAAGAATTGAGTTCTTCATTTGAAATATAGGGTTAATTTTGAGTCGATAATATAGATAGTAGTTTTTGGAGTTAAATAAAAGTTTTCTTTTGCTTAAACGCTTTAATAAATGTGCAGGATGAGCACGACAATAAATGAGCCTTTTTTAATAATGACCAAAATCTCTTTTGAGCTGCAATTGTGGTGGAATGATTTGGGCAAAGAAGGGCAAGACGAAGTGAGAAAATATTTGAAAGACCTTCCGGATTTATTAGACATTCAGCCTCGGGGGGATATCATCAGGGCATTGGTCGCCCATTGGGATTCGGCACATAATGTGTTTCATTTTTCAGACTTTGAACTCACCCCAACAATAGAAGAAACAGCGGGGTACATTGGAAGTGACCAAGCTCCATTGAGATTCAAATACTTGATTGCTCCTAGAGCCATTACCATACATCGATTCCTGGATTCCTTGAAAGTACCCCGGACAGTTCATCACCCAGAATTTGCAAAGGGTTTCTGCAGTTTCCGCTTCGTGTATGATAGATATGGCCATGTGGGCGGATTCAATAATCCAGACTTTAAGCTTTGCAGCAGAAATAGCTGACAAAAATGGGAGAAACACAGGCGAGTGGCATTTATGGTAGCTTTTTTGGGTCTCGTAATATTCCCAAGGAAAGATGGTAATATTGATTTGAAAGCAGCAGGCGTCGTCAGTACTTTGCAAACCATGGGGAAAAGCACTTTAGCACATATGATTGTGGCTGATATCTTCAGAGCTCTCACTGCGTGCAAAGCTGGGGGCAAATTTTTTGAGGGATGTAACTTATTGTTACAAATGTGGATGATTGAGCATTTGTGCCCGCGCTCTCAGTTATTGAGTTATGGATCGGCTGAGAAAACTTGTATAGGGGAGTTTTGTACGAGAATCAAAGGGGCTAGTCTACCTGAAGGAGTCACGGCTTGGGCATTATTATTTCGGAACCTCGAGGCTAGCCAGATACAGTGGGTGCTTGGATGGTTATCTGTCGAGGAAGTCATATATATGCCAGCAGCCCGACCGCATTTTTTGTTAATGGGACTCAAAAGCATACAACCTTATGCACCGTATCGGGTTCTGAGGCAACTCGGTAGATATCAAGTAATACCAAGAGATGAAGATTTAAGTACCCAAGTGGTCGAAATTAGTCCTGACGGTCGATTCCCCGAGGAAGAGGTTCGTCAAATTTGGAGTGAGTGTCAATATCTGATGGCAAACACTTGTGTGTCCGATAGGGTTAGAGGGGAAATTGCTCCAGGGTATCACGAATGGTTCAGAGGTGACGTGGCATATGGGAGACCAGCTAAAAGACCTCATCTCGAAGATTTCGCCAAGTCGTCCCAAGAGCAGTGGGATTGGTTAGCAAAGGAAGAAAGCTATAGAGTTGAGATTGGTAAATTAAAGCAACAAGTCGAGAGTCTGAAATTCGAGAGCAGTGTACAAGTTGCCGAGGATCAAGGTGAAAAGAATAGACTAGCCAGAGAAAATGACGCTCTTAAAGCCCAAGTCCGACAGTTGAAGATAACCATCGATAAGCAACCGAGGAGCCGATCCGATGAACAATTGGTAAAAAGATTGGAAAGCGAAGTCAGAGAATGGCGGGATGAGCTAGGAAAAGCTGAAAATGTCATGGCAGAACTTAAAGCACAATGGGCGACAAGAACCGAAGAGCGTCGCCAATACTTGAATCAGTTGAAAAGGGACCATGAGAAAATTGTTGCCAATTTAAAGAGAAAAGTAGTTGCCCTTGAAGGTAGAACGGTTAGGCAGGCTAGAGACTTCGAAACTGAAAGCGGACATTGTTACAACTTGTTAGCCCAAATGGAGGCAGAAGTGCAACAGCTGCAAGACCAGCACTTGCAAGACTCCCAAGATTTAAAGACGTGCAGCGATCAGATAAGACGCTTGCTCATAGAAAAGAAGCAAACAAAAGACAGGATTAGAGCCATTGCTCATGCTATTGTCAGGAGATGCCGGGTTTGTGAAGACATGACCCGTACTACTTTTATCTCAGCAGTGATGACCTATGTGAAGCGAACCATGAATGAGTTAGAGCAGCTTGAAAGGGATTTGGATCCTAGACCCGCGGCGAGGCCGAACGACGCCCCGCGGATATCTAAGTTTGAAGCACTAGAATATGCATAGTCCGTGTCTGTGAGTGTCTACCATTTCGAGTCAGTCTTTTGTACGTCCGTTATCTTTCTGGATTGAGTATGTTTGCAGCTTAGAGTTTTTGTTTGCTTTCAGATTGCGTTTGTTAGTTTCTTTCCAAAACAAAAGATGTCGAGTTTGTAAGAGTCTGTTTATTAATGAAAGTTGAGCATTTTATTTCCACCCTTATTTTTACATTTATCTTCATGAACTACGCTTGGTTTGATTCGTGCGGGGTCACGATACGTAGGCAATCTCCATAAGATT
Organism: Nicotiana tabacum; assembly: GCF_000715075.1. Taxonomy (NCBI): domain Eukaryota; kingdom Viridiplantae; phylum Streptophyta; class Magnoliopsida; order Solanales; family Solanaceae; genus Nicotiana; species Nicotiana tabacum. Next base: position 5,604,295 of record NC_134087.1, read on the forward strand.
CCACCATTAACAAAAAAAAAAACAAAAAGAATGAAAAGGAAAATATAAGGAAAACCAAGAAAAATAGAAAGAAAGAAAAGAGCGGAAAAACAAGAGAGGGAAAAGAAAAAGCACAAGAGAGGGATAAGGTGAGGAGAAGAAAAATGAAACAAGGAATGAAATGCCGGGATGACACATGCAATCGGGCAAACTCATAATAGAAAGGAATAACTGTATAAGTGCATTCATGCCAACGTGTGGTTGTTAAATCTGTTAAGACCTAATCGCTAACAAAGTGGTTGTCTAAATGTGTGATATCAGTCAGGTGGTTAATTGATTGGCAATTCTGGCAACTCATCCATACAACACCCGGTCGAAAGATCAAGTAAAAATGGCAGGGCAGGATTCGGAAATCAGCATCGTAGACCCTTCGAATGAGGTTGAGGTAACAGATGTGGGTGCTATGAAAGAAGAGATGAGGAAATTAAAAGCACAAATGGCTGAAATGCATCAGGCATGGTCGCAGGGACACCCAGCACCACTATATCCTGCCAACCCATCTTACATCCCACCCTTGGCTCAAGCTCAGGAGCCTATCACTCCCCACGCATCTTCAGCTTTCCCTTATCAGGCCCAGGGTTATGGTACCACGTCATACGCTCCCCCAGCTCCACCCTCCAAACAAAACCCTCCACCACCCATGGTTCCCGTCTTTGTGGCACCTCCCCTAGCTCCACTACATAGATCATCCAGTGAGCCGCTATTCCAAGCTCACGACACCCAATATTACCCTCCCGAACCCACTTTCAAAGCGCCTGAGCCATATACCTCCTCTCCTCATTTTGAAATCCCGGGAGAAGTTGAGAAACCGGTTAAGAATGCAGAACAAGAGGAGGTGATTCGTAAAGTCAAGAGCCTGGAGCAATCCTTTAGGAACATGCATGGTTTAGGAAACCAAGTTAGTGTCGCATACAAAGATTTGTGCCCTTTTCCTGATGTACAGTTGCCTGCGGGGTTTAAAATGCCGAAGTTTGACTTATATGAGGGGCACGGTGACCCAGAAGCCCATCTGCGTGGTTTTTGTAGCAAAATGAGAGGGGCCGGGGGAAAAGATGAGTTGTTGATAGCATATTTTGGGCAAAGCCTGAGCGGGTCAGCACTAGAATGGTACACGAGGCAAGACCCCGGCCGATGGTATACATGGGATGATTTGGCCCAGGCATTCATCGGCCATTTTCAATATAACCTCGAAATAGTCCCTGATCGTCTGTCATTGTTGAAACTAGAAAAGAAGCCTGGGGAAAGTTTTAGAGAGTTTGGTTTCCGCTGGAGGGAACAAGCTGCAAGGGTTGATCCTCCCATGCGGGAGAGTGAGATGGTAGATTACTTCTTGCAAACATTGGAACCTACCTATTTTGGTCATCTAGTGACATCTGTCGGGAAGTCGTTTAATGAAGTGGTAAAGATGGGAGCCATGATTGAAGAAGGATTGAAATCTAACAAGATCTTGAGCTACTCGGCGTTGAAAGCAACCACCCAGGCCATCCAAAGCGGTACTGGTGGTGTGCTGGGGAAGAAGAAGAAAGAAGAAGTTGCTGCAGTTGAAGCTAATGTTTGGTCCAGGCACAATAACCGTCCACTCTACTACAACCAACCCAGACCCCATCACCCAAACTATCAATATACCCCATATGGTCCACCGCAACACTATTATCCACCACCAGAACCACACTTTTCTATTCACCATGCCCAGACCTACACTCAACCCCAGTGCACTCGCAATGGCATACACCAAGTCCCCAAAATACACATCCACACCCACAAAACACCTATCCACCTCCCAGGGCTAACAGACCAGGAACCAGCTTCCGCGCAAACCAAGCTTTTAGAAATGAGAAGGCCCCAAACAAAAAAACATTTACTCCGCTGGGAGAATCTTACACTTCTCTCTTCCACAGATTGAAACAGTTGGGGATGCTGACCCCAGTTGAATCCAAAGCACCAAATCCCCTTCCCAGAAACCTGGACCACTCTGTTAGCTACGAGTATTGCTCAGGGATGCCGGGGCACGATACTGAAAAATGTTGGAAGTTAAAAAACGCAATCCAAGAGCTCATTGATAATCGCCGTATTGAGGTACAAGCTCCAGAGGCCCCGAACATCAATCAAAATCCGTTACCAGCGCATTATGAGGCCAACATGATCGAACTGATACATAAGGGGGCAGAGCCTAAGAAACCTTCGCAGGTGGTTATGGTGATTCGTTCTACGGAAACCAAAGAAAAGACAGTGAGTGCAAGGCCAGTGGTTCAGTTGAAAGCAATAAAAGACAAGTCAGTGCTAGTAATGGGAAAGGAACCGTTTGCGGCCGAGAAAAAGTAGGAGCCAGTTAAGATAGTGGTACCAAGGTCAGTATCCGCGCCCGTGGTGGTTGTGAAGGGAATCTATGTAGAACCGGTTGTCATAAAACCGGTAGTCTAGTTACCCATGGTTGATAGCAAAGCCGTACCCTGGAAATATGACAAGGTAGTGGTGACATACAAAGGAAAGGAAATTGAGGAAGAAAGTTGTGAAGCACAGGGACTGACCCGGTCGGGACGTTGTTTCGCCCCCGAAGAGTTGAGAAAAGCTAAGGGCGCAAAAGACAATCCAGTGCCAGTTAAAAAGGCTGTAACGGAAGAAGAGGCAGAAGAGTTTCTGAAAAAGATGAAAGGACAAGATTATTCCATTGTTGAGCAACTGAGAAAAACACCGGCCCAAATCTCGTTGTTGTCATTATTAATTCACTCTGATGAGCATTGCCGAGCTTTAATGAAGATATTGAATGAGGCTCATGTGCCTGACAAAATTTCAGTAAACCATTTAGAGACAATTGCCAACAAGATCTTTGAAGTGAACAGGATAGCATTTTCTGATGATGAATTGCCTATGGAAGGCACAAAACACAACAAGGCTCTCTATTTGACGGTCAAATGTGAAGGTTCAATGGTTACTCGGGCACTAATCGATAACGGGTCGAGCGCTAATATTTGCACGTTATCCACATTGAACAAGTTAAAGATTGATGAGGATAGAATCCGCAAAAATAGCATTTGTGTTCGAGGGTTCGATGGAGAGGGAACAAACACGGTAGGGGATATTGTACTCGAATTGACTATTGGCCCAGTCGAGTTCACGATGGAATTTCAGGTGTTGGATGCTGCAGTATCCCATAATCTTTTGTTGGGTCGACCGTGGATTCACGCGGCAAAAGTCGTGCCCTCCACACTGCACCAAATGATCAAATTTGAGTGGGACAGACAAGAAATTGTGTTACATGGGGAAGATCCCACATGCGCCATGAATGATGCCATTGTACCCTTTATAGAGACCGAAGATGATAAGGGGCCATGGGTGTATCAGATCCTCGACACGGTTCCGGTGAGCAGGGTGCCTGAGGGTAAAAGCATGCCATGTCCCAGGGTGTCAGCTGCGACCGTCATGGTAGTGTCAGAAATGTTGAATAACGGGTTCGTGCCCGGGAAGGGTTTGGGGGTTGAACTGCAGGGCATTACTCAACCTGTGTCTTTGCCCAAAAATCTGGACACCTTCGGGTTAGGGTTCAAACCAACAGCGGCAGATGTCAGAAAGGCCCGTAAATTGAAGAAGAAAGCTTGGGTGCTCCCTAAACCAATTCCTCGATTGTCCAGGTCCTTCGTCAGACCAAGTATTAAGAAACAGTCATTGGCAAAGATGCCAGGTTCGTTAATTGAGGCGGATGGGAATTTGGATAAGGTGTTTGAGAAAATATTTGCTGAAGTAAACATGGTTGAGGCCGGGGAAGGGTCAAGCAGAGCAGACATACAGTACATCGGACCACGTGCTAACATCAACAATTGGGAAGCTACTCCTCTTCCGGTTCGGAGGGAGTCGTGGTAGTGGGTTTTGTTTTCCTTTTTGTCACTTGGATTATTCCAGGGTTTGTAATCCAGTTGTTATGTTCCGTCCTTTTGGATGAGTTAAAACTTTGTTGTCTTTACGTTTAATGAAATGCAATTTTCTTCGTCCCTAATTCTCTTTCCATTTTCTTTTCTTTTCTTTGTACAGTTCTTTTTATGCTGATATCAATGACATGACATGCATGAGGAATCTTCGGCCCAGTTTTAAAAGCCAATCTAGTTCAGAAGTAATAATACAAGAGATCGAGTGTGATGATGGGATGGATTGTAATAATGATGAAGCTTATGAGGAAATTAGTAAAGAATTAAGTCACTTTGAAGAAAAACCCAAACCTAACCTAAATGACACAGAAGCAGTTAATCTAGGGGACCAAGATAATGTACGGGAAACTAAAATAAGTGTTCATTTGGAGCCACAACTCAAGGAGGAGATAATTAAAATATTGCATGAGTACAAAGACGTTTTTGCATGGTCATATGATGATATGCCGGGTCTAAGTACCGATTTGGTGGTTCATAAATTGCCCACTGATCCAGCACTCCTCCCTGTCAAGCAGAAGTTGAGAAAGTTCAAAACAGACATAAGTGTGAAGATCAAAGAAGAAATCACCAAGCAGTTTGAGGCAAGGGTCATTCAGGTTACACGGTACCCCACTTGGTTAGCCAATGTCGTGCCTGTGCCAAAGAAAGATGACAAGACCAGGGTGTGCGTCGATTATCGAGACCTTAACAAAGCAAGCCCAAAAGATAATTTCCCACTGCCCAACATCCATATACTGATCGACAATTGTGCCAAACATGATATTGGCTCTTTTGTGGATTGTTATGCGGGTTATCATCAGATTTTAATGGATAAGGAAGATGCAGAAAAGACGGCATTCATCACGCCGTGGGGAACGTATTGTTATCGGGTCATGCCGTTTGGTTTGAAAAATGCTGGGGCAACTTATATGAGGGCCATGACAACTATCTTCCATGATATGATACATAAAGAAATCGAGGTATACGTGGATGATGTGATCGTGAAGTCTAGACAGCAATCTGACCATGTCAGAGATTTGAGAAAATTCTTTCAAAGGCTTCTCAGGTATAATCTTAAGCTCAATCCTGCGAAATGTGCTTTCGGGGTGCCATCTGGGAAGTTGTTGGGATTTATAGTTAGCCGGAGGGGTATTGAATTAGACCCGTCAAAGATCAAAGCTATTCAGGAGTTGCCACCTCCAAGAAACAAAACCGAGGTGATGAGTTTGTTGGGAAGACTGAACTATATCAGCAGGTTCATTGCTCAGCTCACGGCAACGTGTGAACCAATTTTCAAATTGTTAAAGAAAGATGTCGCGGTCAAATGGACTGATGAATGCCAGGAGGCTTTTGATAAGATAAAGGGGTATTTGTCAAACCCACCCGTGTTGGTCCCACCAGAACCAGAGAGGCCTTTGATTCTGTATCTGACAGTTATGGACAGTTCATTCGGTTGTGTACTGGGGCAGCATGATGTTACGGGCAGAAAGGAGCAGGCTATCTACTATCTCAGTAAGAAGTTCACATCTTACGAGGTCAAGTATACTCATCTGGAAAGGACATGTTGTGCCCTAACTTGGGTGGCACAGAAATTGAAACATTACTTGTCATCTTACACCACTTACCTTATATCTCGCTTGGACCCGTTGAAGTATATTTTTCAGAAACCCATGCCCACATGAAAGCTTGCAAAGTGGCAGATCTTACTTACAGAGTTCGACATTGTCTATGTGACACGGACTGCCATGAAAGCACAGGCATTAGCCGATCACTTGGCTGAGAACCCCGTTGATGAAGATTATGAGCCTTTGAAAACTTATTTCCCTGATGAAGAGGTAATGCACATTGAAGAATTAGAACAAGCTAAAAAGTCGGGATGGAAACTTTTCTTTGATGGGGCCGCCAATATGAAAGGCGTAGGAATAGGTGCGGTACTTATTTCGGAAACAGGTCAGCATTACCCCGTTACAGCTCGGCTTCGTTTCTACTGTACAAACAACATGGCAGAATATGAGGTGTGTATATTGGGATTGAGATTAGCTGTGGATATGGGTGTACGGGAAGTCTTGGTCATGGGTGACTCGGACTTACTGGTACACCAGATTCAAGGGGAATGGGAAACACGGGACTTGAAGCTTATACCGTATCGGCAGTGTCTGCATGAGCTTTGCCAGCGTTTTCAGGCCATAGAATTCAGACACATTCCAAGGATTCATAATGAGGTTGCTGACGCTTTGGCTACTTTGGCATCAATGTTGCACCATCCAGATAAGGCCTATGTTGATACATTGCAGATTCAAGTCCATGATCAGCATGCTTACTGTAATGTGATAGAAGAGGAAATCGATGGAGAGCCGTGGTTCCATGATATAAAAGAGTACATCAAAGCGGGAGTATATCCAACGCAGGCCACCAGTGATCAGAAAAGAACAATTCGACGGTTGTCAAGTGGATTTTTCCTTAGTGGGGGAGTACTGTACAAAAGAACGCCAGAGCTCGGTTTGTTGAGATGTATAGATGCACGGCAAGCCACAACTATCATGACTGAGGTGCATTCCGGAGTTTGCAGGCCGCATATGAGTGGGTATGTTCTAGCAAAGAAGATTCTCCGAGCAGGTTATTATTGGCTCACGATGGAGCGAGATTGTATCAGTTTTGTGCGTAAGTGTCATCAATGCCAAATACATGGAGATTTGATTCATGCTCCACCATCAGAATTACATACGATGTCCGCGCCATGGCCTTTTGTTGCATGGGGCATGGATGTTATTGGGCCAATTGATCCAGCAGCATCAAATGGGCACAGGTTTATCTTGGTAGCTATAGATTATTTTACCAAATGGGTGGAAGCGAAGACATTCAAGTCTGTGACCAAGAAGGCTGTAGTTGACTTCGTGCATGCAAATATCATCTGTCGGTTTGGGATCCCAAAGGTAATCATCACAGATAATGGGGCTAATCTTAATAGTCATTTGATGAAGGAGACATGTGAGCAGTTTAAGATTGCTCACAGACACTCTACTCCGTACCGTCCCAAGGCAAATGGTGCGGTTGAAGCGGCCAATAAGAACATAAAGAAAATACTCCGAAAGATGGTTGAAGGATCTAGACAATGGCACGAGAAATTGCCTTTTGCATTGTTAGGATATCGCACCATCGTGCGTACCTCGGTAGGGGCGACTCCTTACTCATTGGTATACGGTACCGAGGCAGTAATACCCGCAGAAGTGGAAATCCCATCTCTGCGAATCATTGCAGAGGCTGAGATCGATGATGATGAATGGGTGAAAAGCCGTCTTGAGCAGTTGAGTTTGATCGATGAGAAAAGATTGGCATCAGTGTGTCATGGCCAACTGTACCAACGAAGAATGGCAAGAGCATACAACAAAAAAGTACGTCCAAGGAAATTTGAAGTCGGGCAATCAGTACTGAGGCGGATCTTGCCTCATTGGGCTGAGGCAAAAGGAAAATTTGCCCCAAACTGGCAGGGACCATTTGTAGTAACCAGAGTGTTGTCTAACGGAGCGTTGTATTTGACAGATATGGAAGGAGAATGTGTAGAAATGGCCATCAATTTCGATGCGGTCAAGAGATATTATGTATGATTTCTTTATTTTCTGAATGTATCTGTTCGTATTTGGCATATCTTAAAGATTGAAATGATGAAGGCATTTTGTTCTGCTATCCAAACACTCTTATCCCTTGTTATCCCCTTCGAGCCTTACTTATTTTTCATACACCTCTTTCGGAATCAGCGGCACCATAAGAGAACACATGTGACGAACATAAAGAAAAGAAGGAAAGAAAAGAAAAGAAAAAAAAAGAAAAGAAAAAGAAAAAGAAAAGAAGAAAAGGAAAAGAAAGAAAAGTGAAAAAAGGGAAAGAAGAGAAACATAACAACGTGGTCTCTATAAAGTGAACTACGTTTGACTTGATCCCGAAAGGGTACGTAGGCAGCCTTACTCCGAGGTTCAGTCATACCAAATAGAAATCCAAAAATCCCCAAGCAAGAAACTGGGGCAGAAGTGGTGATTGTTATGAAAGTTGGATTCCGAAAGTTGTAATTTGAACCCATTTGAATTGTTTTGAGCCTTTTATACCTTTCTTTCTAAATCAATCCAAAAGCCTACATTACGGACCGAAGAAAGACCTTATGATCAGTTTTGAGAAATGCCAAGATGAACAGGTAGGAATAACCCACGACAGGGGCAACACTCTGGTTCGAGCAAGAAGAACAAAAATAAATGAGAGAGTCTTATGGGTGAAAACCCTCACGGGCACCGTAAGGCGACGGGAGCTGAGAGAAAAATAAATAAGAGAGTCTTGTTGGTGAAAACATTTACGGGCACCTCAAGGCGAAGGTGAGATAAGAAATGGAAAACTGAGAAAGGTCTGTTGATAGAAACCGTTTCGCGGTACCGCAGGGAAACAAGGTTAAGGTCTGGATAAATCAAACAAGTGATGGAAGTTCTGGGCAATGAGGTACGGCAATTGAGAGTTGTTTGTTTGGACAGATTGGGCTGATTAATCCAAAATGCATGTCTTGACCATTGGTACTAGTTGTCTCGTTCAGATAAGTTTCTTTTCCTTCTCTTTTCAAACAGTCATCTGGTTTTGGATTCTTCTTATCTTTAACTCAAAAATCATGGCATTTCATTTTCTTTTGAGGGTTTTATCTAGCTGAGATGTTTCAGTGCCAGTTTTGTTCAATGCAAGCAGAAAGGACTTCAAAGTTCACTACCAGCTTCTAGAATTGTAAAGCACAACGTGGTCAGAGCATGTCAAAAATAACTTGATGTCAAGTGGAATACAGGGAATTAACGGAAGTTTCATCGGTGAAATGATTGGGAAATGTCGTGGGAAAGGCGAAAGCTCAAACAAAAAGGTCAGAAAAGTAAAATAACAGCAGAGGTGTAAAACATTTAGGTTGCCAGAGGTTGGGAAATTTAAAAGTTGGTCAGAAAGTCAAGCGGTTTAGGGTCAGTGCGTGGAAATTAGTCAACACAAAGCAAGGTAGTGGAAGGATTTTTCAGCAAGAATGCCATCAACTAACCACCGTTTTAAACTGACAAAATTTTCTTTGATTGAGCAGGGGGAGAAAAGTTAGTTGTTGAAGAGGAATTCTCCAGGAGGGAAAAACAAGCACTAATCAGGATAAATGCAAGTTGTCAGGAGTCCGCCTGGAGAACAGAGACGTATTTTTCAAGTTTGACGTCAGGAGTCCGCCTGAAGAACGGAGACATATAGTTTAAATTTCAAAGATCAGGAGTCCGCCTGGAGAATAGAGACATTCATTTCAAATTTAGCAATCAGGAGTCCGCCTGGAGAACAGAGACATACTTTTCAAGTTTGACATCAGGAGTCCGCCTGAAGAACGGAGACATACAGCTTAAATTTTAAAAGTCAGGAGTCCGCCTGGAGAACAGAGACATACTTTTCAAGATTGATGTCAGGAGTCCGCCTGAAGAACAGAGACACATAGTTTAAATTTTAAAAGTCAGGAGTCCGCCTGGAGAACAGAGACATACTTTTCAAGATTGATGTCAGGAGTCCGCCTGAAGAACAGAGACACATAGTTTAAATTTTAAAAGTCAGGAGTCCGCCTGGAGAACAGAGACATACTTTTCAAGATTGATGTCAGGAGTCCACCTGAAGAACAGAGACACATATTTTAAATTTTAAAAGTCAGAAGTCTGCCTGGAGAATAGAGATATTCCATTTCAAAGTTAGCAATTGGGAGCCCGCCCAGATAACAGAGGCATACATTCAGTCTTTACATTTCAAGAGTTGAAGTTGGGAGCCCGCCCAGATAACAGAGGAATACATTTCAGTCTTTTCATTTCAAGCATTGAAGTTGGGAGCCCGCCCAGATAACAGAGGCATACATTTCAGTCTTTTCATTTCAAGTGTTGAAGTTGGGAGCCCGCCCATAGAACAGAGGCATACATTTCAGTCTTTTCATTTCAAGCGTTGAAGTTGGGAGCCCGCCCATAGAACAGAGGCATACATTCAGTCTTTTCCTTTCAAGTGTTGAAGTTGGGAGCCTGCCCATACAACAGAGGAATACATTTCAGTCTTTTCATTTCAAGCGTTGAAATTGGGAGCCCGCCCAGATAACAGAGGCATACATTCATTCTTTTCATTTCAAGTGTTGAAGTTGGGAGCCCGCCCATAGAACAGAGGCATACATTTCAGTCTTTTCCTTTCAAGCGTTGAAGTTGGGAGCCCGCCCATAGAACAGAGGCATAAATTCAGTCTTTTCCTTTCAAGTGTTGAAGTTGGGAGCCTGCCCATATAACAGAGGAATACATTTCAGTCTTTTCATTTCAAGCGTTGAAGTTGGGAGCCCGCCCATAGAACAGAGGCATACATTCAGTTTTTTCATTTCAAGTGTTGAAGTTGGGAGCCCGCCCATATAGCAGAGGAATAGATTCAGCATTAATTTTCAAGTATTAAAGTTGGGAGCCCGCCCATACAACAGAGGCATACATTTTAAGATCAAGTCAGAGGGAAACAGAAGGTTGCAACAAGAGGTCACAGTACAAACTCAAGTACATGTGTCAAAAGAAGAAAAGCACCGGAAGAAATGCAAGCAGACAAGGAAGCAAGGCAACAAAAACAAATTGTACTCTAGCCTAGCTTCTTGTTTTCTTTTAAGCATGGTGTAACAAGGAGATCGGTAAACAGTGGTAATAGCATGCAACAACAGTAACATTGCAGTCCCACGGTAGTCCCAGCTACCAAAACTTCCCGAACTACATTGACCTGATTCCTGTTTAGCCCAGGATATGTAGGAAACCTTTGAAGCAAAGGTTCGGTCAAATCTTTTTCAAAAAAAAAATGCTTCACACGGAGTACTCGGATGGGCAAAAATCGCTCGCTTTATCTTTGCACGAAAACCCTTCGTGTCTTCGGGCAAAGAGGGGCAGCTGTAAGCACGTGATTTTTGCCCAATATGAGAATTACTCCCAAAAAATCCAAAAATAAAATGATTTTTCTTTGGTGCAATTTTGTGATATTTTGAATAATTATTTGTATTTGTCTGTGCATGTTTATTTGCTAAATTAATAAAAAATACAAAAATATGTCGCATTTTTGCATGTAGAATTTAATTCTACAATTGTTAGTAATTAAATTTGTTTTACAAAAATTAAAAATTACAAAAATAGGCATCGTTTGCATTTTTAGCATTTAATGTCCAAATATACAATTTTATGCTTAATTATTACTTAATTGTGCGTTAATTGTTATTGAGAGTTAATTTGCGCTTTTATAACTTAATTTAATTCTTAATAATAGTTAAGTATTTTTATAAATTAGTTTTAGAGAAATAAAAGAAGAAAAGGGAGCGAAAATATAAAGAAAGTCGGAATTGGGCCTCTTCTTCGATTTCAAGCCATAGGCCCAAAAAAATGGCCCAATCTTCCCTACGACCCAGTCCATTTCGAACTGGGTTGACCCAGTCCATAACCCAACACCCCTATTATCTTACAAACAACACAAAACAAAAGAAAAAAAGGAGAAAAAAACCCTAAAAAGACTAGGATGTCATCCGTCCCCCCTCCTATCTTCTTCTTCTTCCTCAAGCTTCTCCAAGGTCATCCATGGCTTCCCCCTCAAAGCTCAACCATGGCTTCCCAATGTCACATTCACACACACACGCACCAACACCTCCAAGCTGCCCTCCCATGAACGAAAAAAAAAACCATGAACAACCCAACGCGAAGCTCGCTTCAGCCGTTCTCGACACTACTGCTGATGCTCACGTCTTCAGCTGCTACTGTGCCGCAGCTACTTCGTCTTCCTCCGTCGTGCCGCTGCCATGGTTGACGCCACTACTGCTTCAACTTTCTTCCGCAGCTGCTGCCCGTTTCTGCCACTGCTGCTGCGCTTATTCCTGCTTCTTCTTCTCGCCGTGTCCAGCTGCGACGAGCAGCCATGGCTGCTCCGAACGGATGTTGTCGCTGCTCCTCCTTCCTCCACCGCTGCTTCTGCTTCTCGACGTCGTGCTGCTGCTGCTCTTCGCAGTAGGTGTTGGACGGACTGTTGCTGCTGCTCTCCGCGGCAGTAGCTGCGGGCTGCTTCTACTTCTTCTTCGTCTCCGTCGTCCTTCGTTCGAGCTTTGGTCGAGGCTCGGACAGATTTGTTTACAATCAAAGTTCGTCGTTGATTCATCTCCGGTTAGTTGTTTTTGAGTTTTATTTTTGTCCGTATTTTTGTTTGATATTTTCCGGATCCAAAATCGTTAAAGAATTCAATTCTTGTTTTGTTCGTTGTTCATCGTTGAAATCATTTTTCTAGTTTGTTCATGTTCATGTGCTTTGTTAAAATTAATTTTCAGATTTCAAAATAGAAGTTTAATTAGTTGTTTTCATATTCATTTCATGTTTGTATTATTGTTTAAATGAATATTTGTTAGTTTGATTTTTGTTAGATTCAAATTGAAATTTAATTAACTATTTCTTCAATTTGTTTCATGAGTTTATGTATTGTTAGAAATTGTTAATATTGTTAAGTTCAAGCTTAAGTTCATAATTGTTTATTCGTCGATCTTGTTATTTATCTAAAAAGAATTTAGTTGTGTTAAAGGAAATATATTGATTTAATCGTTTTAATCCGTCATGTTTGTTGTGTTAAAATAGATTCATTCATGTTCATACTTTGTTTGGATGATCTTGAATCCGAATTTTGTATAGCTTGATTTCTTGTTTACCATTTGTGATTATTTCTTGAATTGGTCTCATAATCTTGTTTAAAGTTTAATATAAGAATTGTTTGTTGTAATGTTGTTAGAGTGGATTTTAAGTTCAATATGATTGAATTTAGAAATCTAAATATACTTGTTTGTTGTTGTTGTTGAATCCGAAAATAGGATTGTTTGTTGCTAAAATATTGTTCAATCAAATTTTAGTTGTTCTTTGTTGTTCAATTCATGTTCATGTGATTTGTTGTTGAAATGTTGAAGAATTCATGTTCATGAAATTTGTTGTTTGAACATTGTTAGAAATTAATCATATTGTCTATATTTTGGTTAAGTTTGATTAATTGATGTGTTATAGCTGATGGGTAGTTTGGTAATTTATAGTACTTTCGGGGGTAAAATAGTAATTTGCAATAGGGTCGGAGGGGTAGTTTAGGAATTGTACATTTTGTAATTGTTTATTTGAAGCATGGGGGACAAAATGAAATGGGGTGGGTTGTGATATGGTTATTTAATATAAAGGGGGGACAAGACAAAATTTAGTGGGGGGAATCTTGCATTATTTTATGTTAGACATGGGGGACAAAATATAATGGGGTGGTGTGATATGTTTATTTAATGTAATGAGGATGAGTGAGAAGATAATGGGTTTGGTAGAGAAAATGGGTTGATTTTAATTGATTGAAAGATTTATGGGATGAGATATAAGTAGAAGTCTTGAAATTAGATATATATATATACACAGACAGAAAAAAAACGGGAGAGAGAAACAAATCTGAAAATAAGAGAGAGAAAAGGGCTGAACATTTAAGAGATAGAAAATTCCGAAAAATATTTAAGCTTTCAAATATAAAAAAAAACTAAAAAAAATATTCTGTTTTCTTTTGTTGTTTGAAATCAGAATTAATTGTTGTTTCATAAAAGCTGGAAGCTTTTGTTTTTTTTTTTTGGATTACTACTCCACCGGTCTGTTACTGGGTTGTTACTGTTGCTGGGCTATTGTTGCTGTGTTGTACTGATTTTACTGTTGCTGCTGATTCTCATATTCATTTTCTTTTGCTTCCAATATCAGGTACACAACTGAAAAGCTGTTTATTGTAATCCGAAATATGAAGCGTGAATACATATGAAGAATGAAAATTTGAAGTTTTAATTTCGTTTTTTTCTTTGTTCCTTTTGTTGATTGTATTTAAGCTATTTCATGAATTACTAAATAATAACTGGAATAAGAAAATAATATCATAAGTTAGTCTGTAATAAATCAGTTCGGCAAAATAGGTTAATTCACTAGTTATGAAGGCTTCAAGATTATAGGTTGATCATGAACAAGTAGCTAAATTTAGCTAAGACACGAATTTAAATTAAACATCGTAAATTAGGCATTAAGGCATGACTTGAGCTTAAGCAAGATTAAAAGAACGTTTAAGTCTAATAAACTTTCTAATAAGCTTTAGTAATTATGGTTAAATCTAGTTTCAAATGATTGTGAATAATTAATCTCAATAATATTTTTTTAAAAAAATAACAATGCTGAGTTTTAATCTAGCTATATGTGTTTATTTTGAATATTAGTTGTTGAATTTTTATTTTATTTATAATTTCGAAATTAAGAGTAAAATTTCTTTTTCATCAATATTTGTATTAATCAAGCAATTAGCATGTCATGCCTTCTTAAAATAATAAAAAGCTAGTAATTAATTAGGATTTTCTTTCTTTATTTTAGAGACTAATTTTTATAGAAAAATGTAGTCGTTTTAAGATTTGTCCATTTAAAATAAATGAGATGAGCCTCGCTTAATGAAATGTATAGATTGCGGGGCCCTCAATAAATGTACATTTAATCGCTTAGAATTAGGGAGGAGCCGTTTTAGCAAATTTCACGACCCTACCCAAAATAATGATACGCTAGTCGCTCTAGGCGCGTATTTAATAATGTTATTTTCTTAAATACGGGTGTGCATTTATGTAACCCAAATCTAAATCTCAACGGAGTCGAAATGTGTCGATAATCACGGGTGCATTGATTGCGACGTGATTTGAAATACGTTTTCACAATGTTGCAATTCTTCGTAAAATAATAACAATAAATAATAATAATAATAATAATAAAAGCGGCTAAGGGATAAATTTGCACATAAGTTTATAATACGTATTATATCAGATAATCAAGCCAAATATAACAGTTGAGCGACCGTGCTAGAACCACGGAACTCGGGAATGCCTAACACCTTCTCCCGGGTTAACAGAATTCCTTATCCGGATTTCTGGTTCGCGGACTGTAATACAGAGTCATTCTTTTCCTCGATTTGGGATTAAACTGGTGACTTGGGACACCCTGAATCTCCCAAGTGGCGACTCTGAAATAAATAAACAAATCCCGTTTCGACTGTCCTTTAATTGGAAAAAACCTTTGTACCCCCGCGAGGGCGGAAAAAAGAGGTGTGACAATAGTTATAATTCACCTTTTAATTTTTTTTGGTATTTTTATCCTATAATAAAAAGTGTAATAAAGCTAAAATAATAGTAGGTTAAAACCCCCTAAAATATTTACATAAAAGAAGTGATAAAAAATTAAATGTTGTCAAAAATTAGGTGTTCACAGCTGCCCCTCTTTGCTCGAAAACACGAAGAGCTTTCGGGCAAAGATAAAGTGAACAATGCGACTAATTTTTGATCATATCGTTATTCAAAAGAGGAAGAAAATAAAAAAGGAAAGGCGCAACCGAGTCCTGGTTTTGGACAGCCTACATATCCCTGGTTATAAGGGAATCAGGTCGCGTGTAGTTCAGAAAGTTTTGGTAGCTGGGACTACCATGGCACTGCGATGTTGTTGTTACTACTGTTGCATGCTGTTACCACTGCTTTTCAATCTCCTTATTACACCATTGCTAAAAAGAAAACAAGAAGTTATACTAAGCTATGATCTATGAATTACAAAGATTTATTCTCGAGCTTGGTCATGTGACTGTTGCTGCCTTGTTGCTTTATGTTTCCTCTGGTATTTCTTTACTTCTAGCTCGACTTGTGGTCTTCCTTCTGATTTCTGCTGGGGATTTTTGTTGTAACCCTCTACTTTACTGACTTCAAACTTCAATGTATTCTTCTGTTATATGGGCGGGCTCCCAACTTTAAAACTTGAAATGTAAAGACTGAAATGTATTCCTCTGTTGTATGGGCGGGCTCCCAACTTCCGGACTTGAAATGTAAAGACTGAAATGTATTCCTCTGTTATATGGGCGGGCTCCCAACTTCAAAACTTGAAATATAACAACCTTCATTCTACAGGCGGGCTCCTGACTCCTTTAACTTGAATCTTCTTTTTTCAACTGCTTCCTTCAAAACTGGTGACTTGGGACTCCGAAAATTGCTGGGGACAACTCCGGTATTTTATTCACAACTATGTTATTTTCCTTCTTCAAAGACTACTTCCTTTAAAGCTGGTGCTTTCCTTCCACTGGAATTACTTTCCTCCGACTGGTGTTTTCACTTCTCTGAAACCTGCCGGGAATAACACTGCTGGGGAATTATCTTCCTTCTTTAAGACTAGTTACTTTCCTCCCTTTAACAATGGTGGGGATGATACTGACTCAAAGACCACTACCCTTAAAACTTGGGTTATCTTGCTTCTTCCAAGATTGCTTTCTTTAAAACTTATACTCTTTCTCCCGTAAACTGCGGGGGATTCCACTTCCTTCAAAACTTGTGTTATCTTCCATCTTCCTCAAGTGGGTATCTGATTTCAAGAAAATTTTCGCAATGAGAGAAAATTTTCTGCCCCAGTTTGATAATCTTCTTTGTGGCCATGTCTTCCCACTGTCAATAATATCTCCTTTCCCTGTTTCAAATCAAAGAGAAATTTGTTAGTTTAAAACGTGGTGAGTGGTCGTGCCACTTCTGCTGGTGATGGTTTTTCCCTTTTTCCTTTCCCTGCTTTGCTACAAAACTTGTTGGGGATGATATTATTTGTTGAGGATGATACTTCTGCTAGGGATGGTTTTTCTTTTCTCTTCCTTCCCCGCTCTGTGTTGTCCGACCATTGCAGAACTTGGTCGAGAATCTGTCGGAGTTGTTCCTGTATCTCGCAACTCTGTTGAGGATCCCCATAACCTTTTAACTATTGCTTTTCCGTTTTTCTCCAACTTCCCCTGGAAATTTGGTCCTCTTGGGATCTAGACCCATTCATCATTTGGTCTTGCGACCAACTTCTTTTCGCTTTATCGCCTTATCTTTGGCCTGTCCTATTTGCATTTTGCTTTGCACTATTTTGGCAACTGGTAGTAAGCTCTGAAAATCCTTTTCAAAAACAAACTGCTGGGGAGGTAAAGTCTTTAAACCAAGAAATGAAAAAGTGATGATTTCAAATAATAGAAAAAGAAGAAGTCTTTCTAAACAAATGCTGGGGAAAAGGAAAGAAAAGAACTTATCTGAATGATATAACCGATCCCAATGATCATGTCGCGCATTCCGAATTTAATCAACCCAGTCTATTTGCATCAATCAACCCTTCAGACGGCCTCATGTTGTTGGGGATAAACAGGCACTCAACTCTTTGCCAAATGCGGATCATTTCTGCCAATCTAGTCTTGTCGCCTCATAGTGCCCTTCGAGGGGTTTTCACTAATAAGACTCTCTCGTTTCTCTCAACTCCCGTCGTCTTATGGTGCTTGTGAAGGTTTTCATCGATAAGACTCTCTCATTTTATTTTTCTCATCTTTCGTCGCCTTATGGTGCCTGTGAAGGTTTTCACCGATAAGACTCTCTCATTTTATTTTATTTTTCAGCTGGGGATTGGAGTGTTGCCGATATGACTCTCTCTGCTGGGGATTCTTTTCGGTTATTAATTCATTTCCAGTTTATGATCCTCTTCTCTGCTGGGGATCAGAGTGTTATGCATGACTTGACACTTCTCGGATACTGATCAGGAGGTCTTTTTTGGACATCAATATGGGTTTTTGTGTATGGCCAAAAGGAAAAGGGGTATGAAAAGTTCAAAATAATTTTGATGGGTAAAACAGTACAACTCTTGGAATCAAACTTTCTTTCCAAAATTACAAACACAACTTGTGCCCCAGTTTTTCTTGCCTGGGGATTTTTATTTTTTGTTACACTATGACCGAGCCGTGAGGTGCCTACGTATCCTTCTTTGAGGAATCAGGTTAAACGTAGTTCCCAATTCCTTTGTTTTTTTTCTTGTAACTTTTCTTTTGTCTTTATTATCATTATTTTTTCTCTTCTCTTTTTCTTTCATTTTCATTACTGATTCTAAAAGAGGGGTATGAAAGAATAAATAAGGCTCAAAAGGGGAAGCAAAGGTTAAAGTGATTCGATAGAAGAAAGAATTGCCTTCGTCATTTCATTCTCCGATAAATGCCAAGTACAATCAAACAACAATTACAATTACAAGAAATCATACATAATATCTCTTAACTGCGTCAGAATTGATAGCCATGTCGACGCATTTCCCTTCGATATCTATTAAACATAAAGCGCCATTGGGCTTGCTCTTTTCAGATTGCGATAATCAACACACACCCTGATTTTTCCATCTTTTTTGGCACTGGCACCACATTAGCCAACCAATTAGGATATCGAGCGACCCGAATAACCTTAGCATTCAGCTGTTTGGTTACTTCTTCCTTAATCTTCACACTCATGTTGGTTTTGAACTTCCTCAATTTTGCTTGACGGGAGGAAATGCCGGGTTTGTGGGCAATTTGTGAACCACTAGATTGGTGCTTAAACCCGGTATGTCGTCGTATGACCATGCAAAACGTCTTTGAATTCAATAAGTGCTTTGATTAGTTCTTTCCTGATGTTTGGTTCAATGTGGACGCTTATCTTAGCTTCCCTGATATCATCCGCATCCCTTAGATTGACGGCTTCCGTGTCATTTGAGTTGGGTTTGGTTTTTTTTCTTCAAATTGGCTCAACTCTCTGTTAATTTCTTCGAAGGCTTCATCCTCATCGTATTCCGACTCATCATCACAATCTTGTACTATAAGTTCGAAATCAGATTGATTTTTTTAGACTAGGTTGAAGATCCGTCGTGCATGTCATGTCATTAGAACCAGTATAAAGAGAACTGTTCAGAAGAGAAAAAGAAGAAGAAAAATTAAAACAAAATAAGGAATGAAGAAAAAAAACTTTCACTTTATTAAAATACGGGATAGCAAGGTTTCACACTTTGGCGAGCACAAAAAGAAATCTGGATTACAACCCTGGAATAATCCAGACAACAAGAAAGAAAATCAGAGCCCACTACCAAGACTCCCTTCGGATAGGAAGAGGAGTAGCCATTCAATTGTTGATTTTTGCTTTCAACCCCACAAACTGTACATCCGCCTTGCTGGACCCTTCCCCCATCACCATAACTGGCTTGTCGTCTACACACTGCACCACTGCTTTTCCACTGGTCGGTTTTTCTTTCGAACTATTTTCGCTGGCACGGATCGTCATTACCTTTTGTGAGGGCTTCTTAAGCTCCCCTCCCATGTGTACTAGTTCGATCATGTGGGTCTCATGGTGCGCTGGTAGCGGATTCTGATTAAGGTTTGGTGCTTCTGGAGCCTGAACCTCGATCCTATTTGTATCAATAAGCTCTTGCACGACATTCTTCAACTTCCAACATTTCTCAGTATCATGTCCAGGAGCCCCCGAACAATATTCACAACTCGCTGACGGGTCAAGATTTCTAGGAAGGAGATTTGGAAATTTGGGCTCAATAGGATTCAACAGGCCTAACTGCCTCAATTTGTGGAACATAGTAGTATAGGATTCTCCCAGCGGAGTATATTTCTGCTTCCTCTCATTCTTGAAAGCTTGATTCCCATGGAAACCTGACCCTGAAGGATTTCTATAGGCCCTCGGAGGTGGATATGTGTATTGTGGATGTGGGTATATGTTTTGTGGAGATGGGTATGTATTTGTGGGGGAGGTGCATGCCATTGCGGTTGAGCCGGAGGTTGGGTATATGCTTGGGCGTGATGGGCGGAAAAGCGTGGCTCTGATAGTGGGTAGTAGGGTTGTGGAAGGCCATATGGAGTGTGTGGGTAATTTGGGTGATGGGGTCTGGGCTGGTAGTGAGGGGAAGGGCCTCTGGATCTGGCCCAAGTACCTTCTTCGACTGTGGCGACCTCCTCTCTCTTCGTTTTCCCGAGCGCACCTCCCGTGCCGCTTTGGATAGCCTGAGTTGTGGCATTGATAGCCGAATAACTCATTATCTTGTTGGATCTGAGTCCCTCTTCAACCATACTGCCCATTTTTACTACTTCGTTGAAAGATTTACCAACTGACGTCACCAGGTGACCAAAGTAAGTTGGCTCCAAAGTTTGTAAGAAGTAGTCCACCATTTCAGTTTCCCTCATTGGTGGATCGACTCTTGCTGCTTGTTCTCTCCAACGGAATCTGAATTTCCTGAAGCTTTCTCCAGGCTTTTTCTCAAATTTCAACAGTGTGAGACGGTCAGGGACGATCTCAAGGTTATACTGGAAGTGACCTGCAAATGCTTGTGCTAGATCGTCCCAGTTATACCACCTGCTAGGATCTTGCCTCGTG
Source organism: Nicotiana tabacum (assembly GCF_000715075.1). Taxonomy (NCBI): domain Eukaryota; kingdom Viridiplantae; phylum Streptophyta; class Magnoliopsida; order Solanales; family Solanaceae; genus Nicotiana; species Nicotiana tabacum. The sequence goes on from NC_134087.1 coordinate 5,624,488, forward strand.
TACCATTCCAGTGCGGACCCGCTTAAACTTTGGCCAAAATAAGCTATCAGCAACTCATCCTTTCCACCTGCCCCTCTCATCTTACTACAGAAACCTCGTAGATGTGCCATGGGATCAACATGTCCCTCATATAGATCAAACTTTGGCATCTTAAAACCTGCCGGCAACTGAACATCGGGGAAGGGACACAGATCTTTATAGGCCACCATACTAACTTGGCTGCCCAATCCATGCATATTCCTGAAGGATTGCTCCAGGTTTTTCACTTTACGAAGCACTTTGTCTTGCTCCGGATTATTAGCCGGCCTCTCAGTTTCTGTCGGGAGCTGAAGGTGAGGGGTGTAAGTGTATGGCTCGGGTGCTTTGAAGGTGAGTTCAGGAGGATAGTATTGGTTGTCGTGAACCTGAAACACTGGTTCATCGGATGATTTTTGCAATGTGGCCGGTGGAGGTGCCACGAAAACAGGAACAGTTGGTGGAAGAGGATTTTGTTTGGGTGGTGGAGCTTTGGGGATTATAGGAAGTTTCCCCTTGATAGTATTGGGCAATGGGGAAACTCGTTGATGGACCAGTGGGAGGGTGTTCCGGAGTCCGAGCCGGTGAGAGGGTAAGAGTAGGGGAAAGGATTGATGATGTTTGTCCCCTAGCCCAGGCTAGGTGCATCCCAGCTATCTCTTGTCTCAACCTGTCTACTTCCTCCTTCATCATTTGTATCTCTGTCTTTTCCTCCTCAATACTTTTGTCCAAACCAGACATACTTTCCGGAATGGGCCCTTTAGATCTTGTGTGGTAATGGTAATCTGCCAGAACGTTCTAACGAGCTAACTGTTTCAAAATCTCTGGATCAACAACAAACTTGTTAGAGTTAGAGTTTAACACATATTGCAATTTCACGTAAGGGATGCAATGTTCCTAGGCAGTTTAACCATTTTTAACATGTCTTTGCTTCGACTGCATGCGTCATTCCGGCTTACTTTCTTTATCTCTCTTTTTATGTCCTTCTTTTCCTTTCTTTTATTCACTTTGCCTTTCCTTTTTTCTTTTTAGTGGTGGTCGAATCTTATGTGGATTGCCTACGTATCATATCCCCGCATGAATCAGACCGGGCGTAGTTCTGCCACATAAAAGGTAAACAACAATAAAACATTTTTGGAATCACTTAAAGACGAACAACAGACTCGAAAGTCAAACAACCCACATTCTCTAATCAAAAGAAATACAAACTCAAGCAAAATAAAATGACAGATTCCTTCCCCTATATGCCGATTTTGACCAAACGGTTGTTTTTGCAAACGTGGCCCCTTCCCAATTTCACATGAATTTTGAGGCCGGGAATATTATTTTATGACACTTCACAAACTTGTCCGTTCTTTTACGAAAATAGCCTTTTGACAACTGAAAGATACTCTAAGGCTATCTCGGTAAGAACGGTTTAAGACACCGCCGAAGCTGGCTCGGCTTATTTTGACCAAAAATCTAAACGGTATTCTTGACCACTGACTCTTTTTCTTATTATTTTTCAAATTAAAATAAAAGACTGGGTTTTGCCAACGCGACCTTTCAGCACCTCGGGGACGAAGATTTTAAGGCTGCTTTAGCTAACCGACCAAAATCCTAAAAACATGACCAAAGGTGGTCGTTTATGCAAAGTCAGCCTTCCGGTGTCCTTTTTGGGAGCATTCGGCTATTTCTGACAAAAACAACATCACCCAACTCTATGACGAAAATGTTTTGACATTTTTGGCTATTTTTGCAAAAGGGGAGGTTGGACCCGATGAGGGCTGCCTACGTATCTCACATCTTGTGAGAATCAAACCGGCGTAGTTCGGGCAACATAAACTAAACTTGTAAACAAGACTCCTTTCTTTTGTTTTTCAAATAAATCAAACTAAAAAAAGATAATTTTTTTTTCATTTTTCAAAATTTCGGCAGGGTTTTGACACTACTTGGACATTGGTTTTATTTTTCTAAAAATAAGTAGTTATATCCCTACACTGCTATTTTTCTTTTTCTTTTTTTTCACAAATTTTCAAAAATTCCCGATTTCAGAAGTTGGTCTGTATGCAGATCTGAAGCAAATAAATGTGCAAAACAAACAGGATGCAGCAGGATGGTCTTTTTTCATTTCAGGTTGCTTGTCCTAGACGGACCCAACCCCTGTGTTGAGTCCCCTAAGTCAAATGCAACATGATGCAAATAAACGTTCCTACTAGGGATCCGGCATGAAGTCAAGTTATTCTAGGTTCAACCTGGGTATATGTTCTAGACAGTGTACCCGAGCGGACAACTCGAGTTGAGGAAGGAGCTCCTTTCCGGGAACCAAAAGGCCAGCCGGCTTAGAAACTTTCCGATCCTCTTTTATTTCAGGGTATGACACTAACAGAATAGGGAGTCTCAACCAGTAAGCACATCCCCGTAGGTAAGAAGAGAAGGGTTTCGACACAGTTTATATACAGTTCAGATAATATCAAAGCGGTAAAAGCAACATTTAGCACATTTAAGCTCAATCACACGATAAAGCCAAATACAACAATTATTCTAAGCTTGAATTTCTAACCTTGAACCAGTGGTTCTGGGTTACGTCCCCAGCAGAGTCGCCAGAGCTGTCACACCTCCTTTTTCACCCGCGCCCCCGCAAAGGGGCGCAGAAGGGAGTTTTTCCAATTAAGGGACAATCGAAACGAGATTTATTTATTTATTTCAGAGTCGCCACTTGGGAGATTTATGGTGTCCCAAGTCACCGGTTGAATCCCGAATCGAGGAAAAAAATGACTCTGTTTAACAGTCTGCGCACCAGAAATCCGGATAAGAAATTTTGTTAACCCGGGAGAAGGTGTTAGGCATTCCCGAGTTCCGTGGTTCTAGCACGGTCGCTCAACTATCATATTCGGCTTGATTATCTGATTTTATATAATTATGAACCTACATGCAAATTTTAACTGTTTACAACTTTGTTATTATTTATTCAAAGAATTACAACGTCGTGAGAATGCATCTCGAATTGCGCCACATAAATGTATCCGCAATTTTTGATACGTTCCAACTTCGTTGAGATTTGGATTTGGGTCACATAAATGTGCACCCGAGTTTAGAAAAATAACATTATTAAATACGCGCCTAAAGACTAACGCGTTGTTATTTTGAGAAAAGTCGTAAAGTTCGCTATGCGGCCTGTCTCGAAATCTAAGCATTCGAAATAACTATCTGTTGAGGGCCCCGCAATTTATGTATTCATGTTTGTCGAGACTCGTCTCATTCATTATTTTTTAAAGGAATTTGCAACGTCATGGACATGTATATCGAACCACGTTACAATCAATGCACCCGTGATTAGCGACACATTTCTACTCCGTTGAGATTTGGATTTGGGTCACATAAATGTGCACCAGAGTTTAAGAAGATAACATTATTAAATACGCGCCTAAAACGACTAGCGTATCATTATTTTGGGTAGGGCTGTGAAATTTGCTAAACGGCCCGTCCCGGAATCTAAGTATTTAATACATACATTTAACAAGGGCCCCGCCATTTATGTGTTTATCCAGCGAGGCTCATCTCATTTATTTTAAAAGGACAATCCTAAAGTGACTACATTTTTATTAAGTTGTCTCTAAAAGAAAATCTCCAAATTAATTACATGCTTAAAAAAGGGACGTGACTTATTAGTTATTAGTCTAAGACAAATGCAAATGGGAAATTGTAATCGAGCTTGTACAAAGGGAGATTATTTCGTTCCTTATTCTATTAGTTAATAACACTAAAGTTGAGATTATGAATAGAACACAAGATTGACACCCGATAATATCAAAACAAACCAACTAATCTTTGATTAATTTAAACTAACATTATTAGATGACTTGAACTATTGGAATTGACTATGTGTAATACAAAGCCATTTTTGTTTTTTACTCTTTTTACGACTTGTTGAAGAAATGCGTCAATGCTTAAAAAATCGACATTAGGCTAACATCAATCACTAACATTCGAGAATATTAGTTACTAACATTATTCACATGTTTGTAGAAATAGATTCAACAGTCCAGTTTATGCATTCCGCAGGCATTTGCATGATATTAATGAATGAGATATCCTAATATACAAATCAGTAGAAAAGCTAGATCAAACTTAAAGCTTCAAATCTTCATGTATATTCATGCTTATGTTTTCGACTTACAAATGACCAAGGTTACAACTGTGTACCTAGAAATGACAATACAAGAAGATGAAAGAACAGTCAACAACAGTAGTAACACAGCAAAATACAGCAGCAGAAAGCCCAACACAGTAGCTTCAACACCTCAATCCAGAAATCCCTGCAACACGGAGAAAACTAGTAAAAATGGAGAAGAAAAATAGTCCGGAAATCTCTCTTTGTTTTCTCTTTCTAGCTTTGAACTCTCTCTGGTGTTCTTCCGCTCTCAATATTTCAGAAAATTTGGTTCTATTTTTTTTACTCTCTCCAAAATGAATTCTGTCCCTGTATATCCAGTGTATCCAGAGTGTATATCGAATGTATACCGCTCTCTCCACCCCCTCGTTTTTTTCTTCTCTCTATCTATTTTTTTCTCTTTTTTGAACCCCCTTCTTCCTAAATTTTCTCTTCTATTTATAGCAAAATTTTCGAAATTTTCAAATTTGTTTTTTTATTTTTTAATTAAAAGAAATCCCACTTACAAATTGCTTTTATTTTTTTAGAAAAAGAAATCCCACCTTTATTTACTTTTATTTTTAAAATTCCAACTTTAATTACTTTTATCTTATTTAAAATCTCACTTTTTATTTTTTTAAAAGAGAATCTCACTTTATTTAACTTTTCTTTAAAAAAACAAACCACTATCTTTTCTTTTTCTTTTAAAAATGCTAATTTCAATTACTTTAAATTTTTTAAATTTTCAGATACCTTTATATTTATTTTTTAATTCCAACCTTCTTTTACTTTTTAATTTTTTTAAAATTTCCACAAAATTTTTTATTTTTTTAAATTTTCTACATTCTTTTATTTTTTTTAAAAGAGAATTCCACCTATTTTTACTTTTATATATATTTTTTAATTCAATACTTCCCTTTTTCTTATTTCTTAAATCATTCTCGATTTTTTTTTAAAAAAAAAAAAATAAATATCTTCGGATTTTTTTATATAAGAAAACAAAAAAAAAATATTAATAGTGATAATTCACCTTTTAATTTTTTTTTTTTGGTATTTTTATCCTGTAATAAAAGTGTAATAATTCTAAAATAATAGTAGGTTAAAACCCCCTAAAATATTTACATAAAAGAAGTGATAAAAAATTAAATGTTGTCAAAAATTAGGTGTTCATAACCGCGTTCACAAAGAAGGAAATAATACCTCGACATAATGTTTAAATAGAGGTCTTCGCGATTTTTAGCCCATTTCTCACTATTGTTGAGCGGTTTTGAAGCTTCTTGAGAGGGATTGAAGAGGGATTCGAAGGGAAACACTTGGAGGTAAGATTTTTGAACTCAATACTCGATTCTATGGTGATTTCTAACTAATTAAACATGAAATTAGTGGGATTTAAAGCCTAAAATTGGGGAATTAGGGCTTGAAATTGGAGAGTGTAAATTGGGGATTTAAGGGGTCATTTGAGGTCCGATTTTGATGTTCTTGGTATGTATGAACTCGTGGGAGGATAAGGATTCTATTGATTTAATTTTTACCGGATTCCGAGATGTGGGCCCGGGGGTCGGGTTTGACCAATTTCGGGATTTTTGATGTAATTTGATTATTTTCGCGTGGGCTTTATTCCCTTAGCATATATTGATGTTATGGTTCTAATTTTGGTTAGATTCGGAGCATTTGGAGGCCGAATCGATAGACAAGGGCATCGCGAACTAGAGTTTTGCTTGGTTTGAGGTAAGTAATGCTTCGAAATTTGGTTCTAAGGGTTCGAAACCCTGAACTATGTGTTCTATGATTACTATTGAGGTGACGCAAATGCCAAGTGATGGGCTTGTGGGCGTGCACCGTGAGAGTTGCAGGATCATTCCATGGCACTGCTTAGTAACTCTTTCTTGTTGATATCCAGCTTTCTATCATAGAAATAAGTAAATGTGCTGTAAAATCATGCTAGATATCATGTTAAGGCTTCACATCGATACTGTTGAGACCCGATAGGTCGTTTCTTATTATATTATTAGCTTCATTGATATTCCGTACTCAGTCCTGTTCATACATTCTATATCATGTCTCAGTTATAATTATTTGGCACATCATATCATTGTTTCGGGCTAGTTTTATGACATTGTGAGCCCGTGAGTGTGAGACTAGAGAGCGATAACTAAGTGAGGCCGAGAGGCTGATTGTGAGTGACAGTATATGGGATCGGGCTGCACGCCACAGTAGTTATGTTGATGATTATGATAGCGCTTGAGTTGTAGGAGCCCCTCCGGAGTCTGTAATACACCCCAGTGAGCACAGTTGATAATATTGAGGGATGGATCTTCACTGGCCGTGGATCTTGTCTGAAGTACTTATACTTGGAGATTGATCTTCTCCATACAGCTGGAATGGCCTTCCTTGGTACTGGATAACTGCGGTCAGTGATATATTCCGGGATGGATCTTCCCTGGGTCGGATGGCCATATACAGTACTGAGTGGTTGAGCACTTGTGAGTGGAGGTACACGAAACATTGATCATACTGTTTGTGCATTGGTACATAGATATTTCTTGAGCTTTATACTCCGTATTGTTCAGACTGTATCATTTACTGTTGAGTTTTACTTGAATTGCAATCATGTCTACTTTCTGTACAGTTTTAATTGTATTACCTGTTGAAGTTTGGTTCGTCACTACCTATCAGTCCATAGTTTGGACTTGTTACTTACTGAGTTGGTATACTCACGTTACCTCCTGCACCTTGTGTGAAGATCCTGGTATTTCGGGCCATGGTAGCGGTTCCTGATCATATCAGTTGTGGACTTTTCCTTGGAGATTGCGAGGTAGCTGCCTAGCGATCGCAGTTCCGCCTTCTCCTTTCTTATCTTCCTCTTAGTATATTTATTGGATATTGTCAAACTATGTTAGTCTTGTTTATTTCGAACAGTTGTAGTATTTTGCTCATGACTTAGTGACACCCGAGATCGGGCTTGTATTTCTTTCCGCTTTGTTAAACTTGATTTGATCTTTATCGGATTTCTGTAAAAAAAATGGGTTTTCTTAAATTTTAAATGAAAATGTGGTTTGTTTTGGAAATGAGTTGGTTGGCCTAATTTCACGATAAGTGCCATCACGACCGAGTCGGTTTTGGGGTCGTGACACATGATGAGATGAGAATTTATAGAAGAGGCATTAAATGGCTATGGGTTTCCAGGAAAATTTGTCAAGCTTGTGATGGAGTATGTAACCTCAACAAAATATTCTATTGTTAATGGGGAAGGGAATGGCTATTTTTAGGGAAGAAGAGGACTAAGGCAGGGGGATCCCATGTCTCCCCTCCTATTTGTATTAGTTATGGAGTACTTGTCAAGAACACTTAAGTGTATGAGTGAACTTCCAGATTTTAAGTTTCACCCAATGTGTAAACATCTCAAGCTCACTCACTTGGTGTTTGCTGATGATTTAATGCTCTTCTGCAAAGGTCGAGAAAATCTATCAAAGGAGTAATGGAGGCACTAGATCACTTCACCAAGGTCACATGTTTGATAGCAAACATGGAAAAATCAAGCGTATTTGTTGCATAGGTAGATGAAGCAATAAAGAAAAGACTGTTAGAAATAACTAGATTCACAATAGGGGCCTTCCCTATTAGGTATGTAACGACCTGACCGATCGTTTTGAGCCCTAGCATATCGTTCAGCAGTTTGAGTCCATGAGCAACTTTACTTCAGGTATTAGGACTTGTACGCGTGGTTGAAATTGAATTTCGGGAAGTTCGGAGTTGATTTAGAAAGAAAATTCTCATTTCGAAAGCTTTAAGTTGGCAGAATAAATTAAGATTTGGATTTTTGAGTAAACGACCTCAGAATCAGGATTTGAAGGTTCCAGCAGGTTTGGATGATGATTTTAGACTTGGGCGTATGTTCGGATCGTGTTCTGGATGACCCGGGAGTATTTCGGTGCTGGCAAGTTGGTTCACTATGCACTGATTTGTTATGTTAATGCCCCGGTAAAATGTTTGTTTTATCATTTCCTCAGTCATATCATTGTTGGGACATTCCTTTATCATGGTTCTGTATCTCTCCCATATCTCATGTAATGTTTGGTGGGCTACTGCTTGAAAGCTAAGATCTCATCCCTCAATTCTGCCATGTGCCATGGCGAGAAAAACTTTGCAATGAATTTATCCGCCAACTCATCCTAAGTAGTGATGGAATGGTTGGGAAGTCATTCAAGCCAATCCAATGCCTTCCCTTTAAGTGAGAAAGGGAATAATCTCAACCGAAGTGCATCCTCTGACACAATAGTTTGCTTGCTCCCCCAACAGGTATGGACGAAACCCCTGAGATGTTTGTAAGCATTCTGATGGGGAGCACCCGTGAAATACCCTCGCTGCTCCAAAAACGTCAGCATCATATTTGTAATTTGAAAATTGTCCTCCCGGATTCGGGGTGGGACAATTACACTAGCATATCCTTGGTTGGGAAGCACTCGAGGAGCCAATCTTGGAGGTGGCGGGGGAGGGTCTGAAATATTATCATTGGCCTGGCAACCTCTCCTTTGTCCTTTAGGTACAATAGGAACCTCATCATCAATATTGTCATCTACCTCCTCTTCCGGCGGAAGATCTCCAGGAGGTGCGTTGTTTGCTGCCATTTTGTACTTGAATTTGTGACACACACAAATTAGTAACGCAAAAGGAAAGAAGAATAATACACAAAACTATTTAGATAGATAGCCAAAACCGTTAGCTCCCTAGCAACGGCGCCAAAAAGTGATCGGTGTCAACCCTACATTACTACAAAGCGGCGAGAGCGATCGAAATAGCTTTTATCCGAGATGGTCGGGATCAAATCCACAGGGAGCTAGAAGTGGGAATTGGATTCTTATCTAAGCTAGTAGTGCGTAGTGCTCTTAATTACACTTTCAATCATCTTTTGGTTAGTTGTTACTTCTAATATTTATGCTAATGATAATCTAAGTGAACTAAGAATGATTACTTGTAAGGTTTTCAAAATAGTTAAAAAGGCACTAGGGAAGTGACTTTCTCCTAGGTGAATATTTTACGGGATCTAAAGCCTAAGGCAAAGAAGTTTTGTTGGGGATTGCGATATAGCCAATGCACGGAATTACTCACTCTATACCTCTCGGTAACTTGAGTGACTTTGCCCTAATTGACTTTCTCAAGACCAATTGGGTGTTAAAATTGTGCAAGCAATATAGGCTCAAGTCGGGTATTACTATCTCTTGGTTTAACCCTTTAACTGGCGCTATCAATCTCTTGATTACACCCCAATTCCTTGTTGGGCCGATTTTTCTAGAATAAAGCTCTCTTTCTCAAGAAGAACCCAAGTCAAATAGGCACAAATTAGTGTTTGCAACTATTAATTCAACATGAAAAACACAAATCAGTCCAAATATTAACTACCCATAAACATTTAAGCCTTAAATCAAAAGACCCATCAAATACCCACACTAGGGTTGAGCCGCAACCCTAGCTAATGGGTCTAGCTACTCATAATAATGGAAGAAATCAGAAAAATAGATGAACAATAACCCATAAGATTTAATTACAAACTAAGATAATGAAGATTCAGTGTTAAAGGAGCTACAAATTACTCAAAATATAACAAAACAGCCGTTCACGTGCTCTGGAGTCTAACAGATTACAAAAGATGCCCTAAAAATGTGAAAGAAAGTATTTATACTAGGCCGAATTTTCTGGACAAAAATACCCCTGACGAGGTACTGCGGTCCGCATAAAATGCACCGCGGACCGCGATGAAGCTTCTTGGCTTGACTATTCACTCTCTGAATCTGGCCACCGCGGTCGCAGTGGCTTCAACTGCGGTCCGCACAAAAAGGACCGCGGACTGCATTGGCTTTTATCTTCAAACTCCCAACTCTCTGAACCCCCCTCTCCGCGGACCACACAAAATGGATTGCGGCCGCGGAGAGGCTACTGCGGCCACAAGAAATCCTTCGTGGACCGCATTGCCTTAGGCTCCAAAAGTGCACCTCTCTGAATCTCCTCATTGCGGACTGCACTAAATGGATTGCGGCCGCAGTAGGTCTGTTGCAGCTATGCTTTGACTTGTTCTTGGTACTTGTGCATGTTTCACTCATTTTTGAGCTGGTTTTGACTAATTGTCACCTTTTTAACCAAACCCTGCAAACAAGTACAACATGTAAGCCTTTGGGACTATTTTGTATACATTTTTAATCAAAACTCAAGTAAAAAAGAGTGTAAAATTAATTAGAATCCCTAGTTATCAAAGAGCTCCTCCTTCTCTCCAGAAATTAATTCCACGTTGAAGAACTAACTATTTCTCTCTCTAAACCCCTTTTTTCTACATTTTAAAAATGGGTATGATGGGTGTGTAGCCCTATGCGTAGGCTACACAGGGTGGCTTGCCATTCCTCTTCAATTGGCAGTTGCTGGATTTGCCTACGCATGGTACATAGGCTACGCTACAATGCTGCGTGGGCTACGCAAGACTTTCATAATTGTTCTGCTATCCTTTAGTAAAAAGGTCATAACTTCTTGTAAAAATGTTCAAATGATAAACTATTTGAAGCATTAGAAACTAATCACATAGACCTTTCATTTGATTGGTCATACACCATATAAATCTTCATATATTGAGATTTATGCTTGTTTGAAGTTAAGTCTTGTACGAACTCACTTGAAATTTTACCCCATCATATAATTTTTAATTTAACTGAGCCTTAGGGCTCTTCTTGGACCATAAACCATTCTTAATGTACCTCATACATGTATTATCATGATCAATTAATATCATTTATATTATTAATCCTGTTTATATCCGAATTAATATAATTAGCACCCGCCAATCTTATTAATGTTCTTAAATACTTCAAAATTTTCTAGGGTGTTACATTCTATCTTCAACAAAAGCCTCACAAAACTGAAAATAAATGTTATCTAGTGTAAAACCAAACATATTTTTTATGTTATACCTTGTATATTTTATTTTTTGTCCAATGAACTAAACATCTACAGTTCCATTAAATAATCTGTCATTATTCAATTGTTGTATTATACCTCATTTATTATAATCTCAATATAACTTGTTCATTAACCAAACGACCTTTGGTGATGACTTTTATTAATTATCAAAAAATCTAATGTTTCTACTGAATAAAAAATAACATGTTTTTTTCCCATTCCCTCCCATTTTTTCCAGAGTTTCCTCCTATTTATAGTTGATAATATAAGTTGGGAAAATGATCAAAATCACCTTTCTAATTTTGATTATTATCCATATTTATCCTCTGATATACTATCCGACCAAATTTATGCATATTATTATAATATCTGACCAAATTTATCCATGTCTCTAGCAAATCTTTAAAAATTACCCTAAACTTAATATTACTTTTGAAAGGGTATTGAAAAAATCAGTTCTTATCCCTTCTCTTACATTATTTTCTTTATTCAATTGATAGTAATACTTACCATTTTTATCATGTTATTATTTTAAAGATTTTACATGTATCAATTAATTGCTAATTGACGTAATTCTGTAACTCTAATACTTTTCCATGTTGAATTATATGCTCACAACACAAATGAAAGTTGAGCTATGACTAAAATACCATTTGGTAAAACTGTTATATTTCTTTGAGCCACCGAATGATAGAGGTTCCTGCACATAAATCAACAATTGGCAGTTTTCTTCCAAGCAATTCTTTGATTCAAAAAGAAGAACAATTTGAGATATTTTGATAAATATTAGGAATGGGAGTAATTTTTAAAAGTTTTTTGGACAAAGGGTAAATTTAGTCGGAAAATATTATCGGTACGAGTATATTTTACCGAATAGTACAATATAAGGTAAATATAGACAATATTAGAAATTTATTGACCTAGAGAAAGCGTATGACAAGGTTTCTAAAGAAGTTCTATGGCGATTAAGGACATATATGATGGGGCTAAGACTCGGGTCAGGACAGTATGAGGCGCTCTGAGCATTTTTCAGTTGTAATGGGGTTACACCAAGGTTCTGCACTCAGTCCGTTCTTATTCGCCCTGGTGATGGACGCGTTAACACACCATATTCAAGGGGAAGTGCCATGGTACATGCTATTCGCTGATGACATAGTTCTGATTGATGAGTCGCGAGCCGGTGTTAACAAGAAGCTGGAGGTTTGGAGACAGGATCTTGTGTCAAAGGATTTCAAGCTGAGCAGGACGAAGATGAAGTACTTGGAGTGTAAGTTCAGCGCTGAGCCGGGAGAAGTGGGCGTGGATGTGAGGCTTGGATCACAGGTCATCCCAAGTAGAGGCAGCTTCAAGTAGCTTGGTTCGGTTATCCAGGGGGAAGGGGAAATCGATGAGGATATCACACACCACATTGTGGTAGGATAGATGAAGTGGAGGTTAGCATCTGGAGTCCTGTGTGACAAGAGAGTACCACCGATACTAAAAGGTAAGTTCTATAAAGTGGTGGTTAGACTGGCAACGATATATAGGGCTGAGCGTTGGCCTGTTAAGAACTCACATATCCAGAAGATGAAAATAGCAGAAATAAGGATGTTGAGGTGGATGTGCGGGCATACTAGGATAGATAAGATTATGAATGATGATATTAGGAAGAAAGTGCACGTGGCTCCCATTGATGATAAGATGCGGGAAGCGAGGCTTAGATGATTCTGACATGTTCAGAGGAGAAGCCTAGATGCTCCGGTACGGAGGTGTGAGCGGCTAGTTTTGGAGGTCACGAGAAGAGGTAGAGAGCGGCCTAAGAAGTGTTGGGGAGAGGTGATCAGGCAGGATATGGCGAGGCTTCAAATTTTCGAGGACATGACACTTGATAGGGAGATGTGGAGGTCGAGTATTAAGGTTGTAGGTTAGGAGGTAGTTGACTGTTGCCTTACTTCGTACCATTGTGGGACTAGCTAGGTAGGGTTTTTGTTTAAGATAGCTAGTGACAATGTTGTGTCTTACTATTTCGCTTTTTAGTGCAGGACCTATTTAATAGCTATCGCTATTGCATTGCACCTTTCTTCTGGATTTTATGTTGTTCCTATTTTTCGTATGATTTTTGTGGTGATACTAATGTTGTCTCCTTTTGTCCTTTTATCTTTCGGAAATAGCCTCTCTATTCCTATGGGCTAGGGATAATGTCTGCGTATACAGTACCCTTCTCAACCCTATTAGTGAGATTTTAGCGGGTTGTTGTGGTTGTTGTTGTATAGATTATAGACAATATTAGAAAGGAACGGTTAAATTTGGCCCTTTCCTCATTTTTTTTTTTTTTGGCTTTTCCTTTATAAGTATTCTAATTTTCTTAGTCGCAACACACAAAAGAAAAGCTGTAGCCCGATTTCATCACTCGCTCGGGAACATTGAAGAATCAGCCAGCTTCGTACAAATCGCTGGTACCAAATTTCCATTTCTTCAGTGTAGTTCGATTCTTTCTTGCACCATCTGACATATGTTTCTACATTTCTTTCTTTCCCCTTCCCCCTACCCTACGAAAATGCAAGTTAATGCTCGATTTTCTCCAATTTAATCTCGAATTTGTGAATTTTTTGGGGCTTTCTACTGTTTAATAATTGGATGTGTTCCATTATTTTCGCGTTTTCTGGGGCACTAAAATTGATTTAGGGTGATTTCTGTTTGAATTCTTTTCAATTTTGTTTTCATTTGTTGCTTGGCTATTTTCAATTTAGGCCATAGTGCATGCCGAACGAATACTTTCCTTTCATTTATTGCAAGAAAAAACATAATATAATTGCAAAGCTTATTATTAATTGCTCCTGAGCTATCGTGTAACTGTGCTGGTAGTAGGTAAGGTACCTGTGAAACTAGTAAGGTGCGATCAAACTGGCTGGACACCACGGTTATTAAAAAAAAGCTTGTTACTAATTGCTTTGAAAGTGAGTGTGTAGAAGAGGTTAGCTTCTTGTTTGACTGAGTGAACTTCCTTTACTTTTGTTTTTTCCTGTATTTGTTGTTAAGCATTTCTTTGGCGCTATTATGGAACCTATTTCCAATTTAGATAGTTGTCAAATGTAACAACCCAGCTCGCACTAGTGACATTGTCCGCTTTGGGCCTAAGCCCGTACGGCTTTAACACGCGTCACTAGAGTCTAAGGCCTGTCTATTTATATATCCAAAATCTCTTTCATGTTTTGTCGATGTGGAATTTGCCTGGTATCACATACACCCCTCATAGAGACTTAACGTCCTCGCTAAGGTTTACCCCACCATTGTTCAAGGTTGCACGTGAAGTGCTCTGATAACATATGTAAAAGCTCAGCCCACTAGTGATGTTGTGCGCTTTGGGCCCATGCCCGTGCGACTTTAAAACGCGTCACTAGAGTCTAAGGCTTGTTTACTTATATACCCAACATTGCTCTCGTGTTATATCGATGTTCGCCTAAGGTGTCATATACACCCCCTCTTAGGGACTCAGCATACTCGGTGAGGTTTGCCCTACCACTGTTCAAGGTTGCACGCAGAGTAACTCTGATACCATATGTAACAGCCCGACGCACAAGTGATATTGTGCGGTTTGGGCGCAGGCTCACACAACTTTAAAACGCGTCACTAGAGTCTAAGTCTTGTTTACTTATATACCCAGCATCTCTCTCGTGTTTTGTCGATGTGTGATTTGCCTAGGATGTCACATACACCCCCTTTAGGGACTCGGCATCCTCGCTGAGGTTTATCCCACCACTGTTCAAGGTTGCACGCAGAGTGGCTCTCATACTATATGTAACAGTTCAGCCCACTAGTGATATTGTACGCTTTTAATAACTAGAGTCTAAGGCTTATTTACTTATATACTCAGCATCTCTCTCATGTTATGTCGATGTCGGATTCGCCTAGGGTGTCACATACGCCTGGGCCTAACGCTGTTACATATGGTATCCGAGCCACTCTACGTGCAACCTTGAACAATGGAGGGCAAACCTTAGTAAGGACGCCGTGTCCCTACGCGCACAATATCACTAGTAGGTTGCGCTGTTACACATGGTATCCAAGTCACTCTGCGTGCAATCTTGAACGATGGAGATCAAACCTTAGTAAGGACGTTGAGTTCCTACGGAGGGTGTATGTGACACCCTAGGCGAATCCCACATCGACAAAACACGGGAGAAATACTGGGTATATAAGTAGACAAACTTTAGACTCTGATGACGCGTTTTAAAGCCTTGCGGACCTAGGTCCTAAACGGACAATATCACTAGTGGACTGGGCTGTTATATTAAATTAATATTATATGCATTACATATTTGAGTTTCGAACCTCTCCAAGTCCCGCTTTTATTTTCTGTTAATGTTGATATATTTTTTAATGTTGATTTTCACTAATGAAATTACTTAATATTTCTAATAAATTTTAACATAAGTAATGTCATCGGTGATAAAAACTAAAAATTATATCTCGAAAGTTTGAATTTAAAGGGGGGGGGGGGGAGAGGGGGGGATATGTAATGAAAGTTATATAAAATATAGGTTGATTTTATAACAATTTCATAAAGTAATTTCAATTTATATATTTTGAATGACTTAAAAAAATTATAATATAGTTTGACATCATTTTAATTATATCCAAAGTACTGTGAAAAAGTTTATTAAAATATTATAATACAAAAATAATTTACATAGATGATGATTGATAGTTTAAAGGACAAAATAAACATTGATAAAAGAGAGGAAGAATGATTATCGTTTGAAGTTGAAGCAGGAATCTGATTTAAGCAAAATTGGGAAAAACTTAAATAATTTTAACCCACTAAAAGCTCATGTGGATTATTTTTTTGATTTGCACAGGGTGTCCGAGTCTCTAAGAGCCTCGACTAATCCCGGGGGTGCACAGGCCCTCGACAAGGAGTTTCTCGCAAGTGCGCCACGGTTAATTCAGGTTTTACCCAATCCAATGGCCCTCAGAAATTGTTTGCACCCAGTGGGTTTCGAACTTGAGACCTTGAAAGGGAGCAAACCCCAAGGCTCAAGTCAATTGCCACCAGGCCAACCCCTAAGGGTTAGCTCATGTGGATTATTGCAAATGACATCATTTCGATTCAAAGTGAGCATGCTGCAAACTCATTTGTTTTCCCTTCCATTCCCTCGTACAATAGAAATAAATAATTCTTCCTCTTGCTCCTAGCTTTCCTTATTCTTGTAGGGTTTGGCTTTTACACTTACCTAAATCCTTTAACAGCGTGGTTTTGGAAGGGAACTTTCCGTTTCCTTATACTTCTCCAATCCTTTCACTAATATGTTTAAGATGTATGTGTCACATATATACTCCTATTCTTTATTTTTATTCTGTATTAAAGTGTTATAGAAATTTTGGCAGCAATGGAAGGGATGGAAGGGACAGATCAAATTTCGGAACTGCCAGTGTCGATTTTGGAGCACATTCAGTCTTTACTTGTTGTTAAAGATGCTCTGAACACTAGTACATTGTCCAAGGCTTGGAACAGTGCTTGGGCTTCCCTTTCCTGCTTAAATTTTGGTGATGATATTTTCAGCAAGTCAAAGAACATTGTGAGTCGAATTCTAGCAGATCGGCAAAAGCAGAACATTTCTGTGCGAAAGTTCATGGTAAAGTTACCATATGCTTCGTTAACCTCTAATTATGTGGATAATTGGATTAATATACTGGTAGCCTGTAATATCAAAGAGTTGTCTATAGAGGTTGAACGCACACACACTTACATCAAGTTGCCTGAAGCAATCTTTGCTGCCAAAGCTCTAAACATGCTTCGTTTAGGCGGATTTAAGCTCGAACTACCCTCTGATGGCGTAAAATTTTCATCTTTGCGAGAGTTATACCTTGCTGAATCGTTTCTGGACGAGCAATTACTTCAAGCTCTATGCGCAAGCTGTAGCAATTTAGAAGTTTTGTCTTTAAGTGGATTTCATGGACCAATCAGTTTACAAGTAGCAGGAACTTTACCTAAACTAAGGGCGGTATATTTGGAAGATTGCCCAGATCAATTCCAGATGGTTGATATTGCAGCGCCTAATCTTAAAGACCTTGAAATTAGCTCCTTTTGTGAGGACCTACATGTAATTAAGATAACTGCTTGCAAATCCCTAAAGCATTTGGAGCTCTTGACTGTTGAGGCTGTCACTGACCAATGGTTAGAGGAGCTTCTTCCAAATATACCCAACCTTGAAATCTTTCACTTATCTTGTTGTTCGTTGTGGAAGACCGTGAATATATCAAGTGATCGGCTCAAGTATTTCCAAGTAACTGCGTGCAATAATCTGATTGAGGTTGATTTAGATACTCCTAACTTACTAGGATTCTTATCTGATGTTCGTTATGGAGAAGATACTGTTGATCCCTTGCCCACATTCAATCTGAAAGCTTCAAATCTGCTGGAAGCTTGTCTCTGTTTGATCCCAGAAACCCTTGACAATCCTTGGTACTCTAAGCTGATAAAGTCTCTTGGTAACTTTAATCATTGCAATGCTATCACTCTATGCTGTGAGAATGACAAGGTACGTACGTGCAACACGTTATCTACTTGCCCCTGCTTGAAGACGTGGTTCTGGATTTCTCATAGTTCTTCTTTTTGTTTGTGCAGGAGATAGTTATACCAAAAGACATGAGAGAGAACTTGCTTCCTCCACTTTATGATGCTAAGTGTTTGCGTGTAACAATTATGAATCCATTGAATCATTCAGTTGTGGACGTTGTGGATAGTTTGCTTTGGATTTCTCCTCAACTGGACAGCCTATATTTTGGCTGCGGGACTGAAGACTTAAAGACCCTGAAGGTAAGGTTTCTTGCACCTTTATTCTTTATGTGTGGTTTTCTGGCAGTTAGTTCCCTTTTTTACATGCCTTTGATTTCTTTTCTTTTTTCTTTTTTTTGTGACAAAACCTTCATACTTGGTTTAAGATCTTTTGTTTACCTAATAGTACAATTATGAGCAGATTAGCCAACTGATAGTTAGTCAACCAACATATGTAAAACTGCAATCACCTACATACATAAAGATTAGCGAGGTAACAAAACCCTTTGTAGCCCCTTAGAAAGTTGTTTGTATAAACTTACTTCTCATAAATATCCGCAAACGTATTGGTTTGTTGACTGGTTAAGGGGAAGGTGTTCTTGATTGATTTGTAAACTGTTAGAGAAATTGCGCCAAATGAATAACTTAAAGTTATGTGTCTCCGGTCTATTAGTTAAGACTATGTCTTAGCCACTTTAGTTTAGGTCTTATGTTTATTAGGAGTCTTTTAATCCTATCGGAGATTTATGTACATGCCATTTGAAAATATAGAGAATTCTAGTACTTATTATTGTTGTTGTTATTGTTGTTGTTGTGGTGGTGGTGGTGGTGGTGGTTATTTTTATTGTTGTTGTGTGCTTGGTCAACTTCAAGAAACAATATAAACACAAGAATTTAGTTCATAATACTGGAAAAGCAGGGACGTATGCATGTCTTACCTGCTTGAACTGAACAATATTTTGATATACCTAATTCGATGAACTTCCCCTTCCCTCACAGTGACTGTTAACCTTTCTATATTAGTTTCATGATTGATTGTTCATGGAGATACTTATTACCTTTGTTTCTGTCATGGTTTTCTTGGTTTTGTAGTTTACATCCAGAGATGCAGCTGATGATGAAGACGAGAAACCTTGTTGTGCATCGATGCCTTGGAAATGTTGGAGGCATGAACTAAAGAAAGTTAAATTGAACAACTTTACATGTACGGAGCTGCAAGAGTTGAGAAACTACCTTCTCACAAATACAGATATATTGGAGGAAATAATTGAAGTTCCACCATAAAGGAGCCTTCTCACTAATACAGATATATTGGAGAAGATAATTGAAGATCCACCATAATTGAGCCTTCTTACTTCATTTAAGTAGATTTCCTTTAACTAAGTTTCCATGGTTCCTTCTGTGTGGTTGCGTCTAGCTCATGTTATGCTTTGAATAAATTTGTTCATGACCTGTTCTACTGATGTGTTATGTACTTGTCGATGATGGGCATTCTCACGGTGGACATTTGTTTGCCATGTTATTGTTTCTAATTTCTTCTTTTTGCTTTTGATGTTTCAAAGCGTATTCAATTTATCCTGGAACATTCTCAGTGTATGATTGCCATAGTACAATTATGGGCAAATGAACGGGCGGAGACAATTGGGATTAGAAAGGGCGAGGCGTATCGAATTTTTTCATGATACATGAACTTATGGAGCTCCTTGAGCCCATTGGTTTTGTTTCAGTGGGGATTTGATGTCCAAAGTTTTGTTTGGTGGCTTGGATTTTCCCTGAAGATTGTTTCTTTGAGAACAAGGGTAATTATGCAGTGGAGCCATTGTATGTGGAAATCACATCTTTTTGCATTTGCTATAGTTTTGTTCATCAGCATTTGTAGTACTTCCATTTTTAGTGGCTTTACTGAGATGGTTCAATTGGTCTGCATGTTATACATGTAGGTTACAACTTTACATTTTTGTTGTCAAAGACCTTTTTATTCTCTTCAAGTATGCAAAAGGATACAAGATATGGAATCACTGGTGATTCTGTCTTCTTGTGTTGTTAATGAACCTGGCTATCCTTTTGGAAACTTTTGTACAGTAACTGTTAGCATTCCAGACCTGATTTATAAGAATACATATGGACTCAACAAAAAAAAAAAAAGGAGAGGAAAAAAATAGAGGATTTGGTGATAATACAGACTTTTACTGATCAACAGTAATGCAAGGTAACAAGCAACTCCTTGAGATTCCATTTGGTTTAATCATTTCAGTCTTAGTTGTGTTATGTGGAAACTCTGTTACTCAACTGTAGACTTCGAGGGAATTTAATATGAAGATATTGCAAATAACGATCTTTATAAGGTAGGGGTAAGGTCTGCGTACATACTATCCTCCCCAGACTTCATTTATGGGATTACACTTGGCTTTTTGTAGTTGTTGTAGATTGCAAACAATGAGTTAGTGTCTCCGTTCAGCTTTCGTACTCGGAAGAAGCACATTTAGGCGGTTTTTCTTTTTCTGAAGTTTCCAAAAATAGAGTTTGCAAATTCATAAGAAATGGCAATAACAGTTCAAACAAACACTTCTTTCTAAAAAAAACTCACTAGAACTGTTGAATCTTTTGTTTAGAATAGCTTGTCCGGGTTTATAAACATTTTTTCGTGATAACTCTTCTATGACAGAGTTCACCTTAACGACTAAAAAGGATCTTTTTGATGAAATAAATGATATGTTCATGCAATGTTTTAAAAGGCGGGGCGTGAGGCGAGGCGTTTTACCTCTGATGAAGCGAGGCATAAGCCCTGAGATATGGGGCGTAAGTCCCACGAATCTTTAAATTTTACTAATTTCAAGAATTTTAAGATAGTTTAAAGTAACAAAAATAATTATAAAAATTACATTAAAATCAAAAAATTATAATAAATAATCTATTTAAAATATTTATAAATTATAATTCAACCATGAATAATACGAAAGTATGGCATATATCATAATATGCAGATTAGCTGCAATGTCGTTACAACTCAAACATTAAAAGTAATGTATTCGATACGAAATTTAATACGTATCTCTTAAGGAGTAATGAATCTTGAAAGAATTTCGATATTATAATTTGATATTTTTTTTATAAAATACTCCTTTTATTTAATATGCTTTCTATTTGAAAGAGAATTTATAATAAAAATATTATTCACAATTTAAATATGATTCTCTAGCATCATTTATTTTTAAGTTTCAACAAGTTAAAGTGACACATAATTCACCATGCAATACCATGATAACTAATTATTTGTAAATAGTTAATAGCTAATAATAAGCTATTAAATAAATAAGCATTGTATCACGTAAACATGAAAAAAATAATATTTAGAAAAATAATTATAAAACAATTATGGACTATTATATAATAAAGACATAACAAAAGTTAATAAATAAATATTTTTTAAATGAAAGATTTATTTAAATTTACTATCATAGCAGTCTTAGTGGATAACATGCAAAAAATTTTATTTTAATTATGACATAAAATACTCTCAACTTAACGATTTATGATTAAGAAAAACGTAATTGTGAATAGTCAACGATTTATTAAGAAAATTTGTGCATTTACAAGGTTGGTTACACTCAATTGCATAAACTTCTATTAGGCGAGCCCAGTACGCTGGGCGTTGGGCGTGTCCGGGGCGTAAGCCCCAACGGCCGAGGCGTAAGCCTCACGGAATTAAGCCCGACACATAAGCCCAAGGGCGTTTTATAAATGCTCTGCCCCGAGGCGAGCCCCGAGCGAGTCCCAATTATGCCTTTTAAAACAGAGTGTTCATGAGTAGGGGTGGCAATTTGAGCCCAAACACATCTAACCCGCCCAACCCGCCCAGAGATTAATGGGTTGGGTTATAAATATTTTAGTTCATGGGTTAATTTGGGCTGAGCCCAAGTTAACTCATTATATTTTATAGCCCATTCTGACCCATTAAGCAGCCCAAATACAACCCATAAAACTCACCCAAAACAAAAGGTATATCAACCCAACTTATATAGAAATTTATTTAGTTGTCCCAATTTTACTTTTTTTTTTTGTATTTTCAATTTTATGTTTTTTTGTTTTTCTGCACCATCCATACCCCACCCACCACCCCCGCAAAACCCTCCCCTCAAAAAAAATTTTACTTTTTTTTTGTATTTTTAATTTTCTGTTTTTTGTAGACAAGAGGGGTAACTCTAATGGTAAGCAACCTCCACTTCCAACCAAGAGGTTGTGAGTTCGAGTCTTCTCAAGAGCAAGGTGGGAAGTTCTTGGAGGGAAGGATGCTGAGAGTCTATTTGGAAACAGCCTCTCTACCCCAGGGTAGAGGTAAGGTCTGCGTACACACTACCCTCCCCAAATCCCACTAAGTGAGATTATACTGGGTTGTTGTTGTTTCCTGCACCAACCATCCCCCTTCCCCTTCGTGAAACCCCCTCCCCTAAAAAAAAAATTACTTTTTTGTTTTTTTTGTATTTTTAAATTTCTATTTTTTTCTGGCCCCCACCCCCACCCCCCCGGCAAACACCTCAAAAAAAAATTTTACTTTTTTTTTATTTTAAATTTTCTATTTTCTGTTTTTTTCTCTCGTTTTTTTGCACTATTCACCCCCCCCCCCCCCACACACACACACACACACACTCCACCCCTACCCCAACCCCAAAAAAAAATTCAACTTACACATTTTAAGGTAAAAGAATTTTTTTTATGCAAGATGAGCATGGTTCTAAAATATGGGTTAAGTTGGGCAGGTTGGGTTATGACTCATTGTTTAGCTCATCTTGACCCAACTCATCTTAGCCCAAGTACACTTTGAGCTGAGTTGGGCAATAACCCATTTATTAACCTAATCCATCTTGACCCGTCCAAATTCAGCCCAACCCGCCCATTTGCCAACACTATTCGGGAGTGATCATGACTCAACTCTATGGTGATTGCTAGAACGAATTACTTTATTCCTTTTTTTGGGATCTAGTGACAGTCTAACTGATACGGAGTTATTGTGTATTGAAAATTAGAAGCTTCATTCAATACAAATACGACAAGTTTATGTTTATTTTGTCGATATGTAAGGGATTGTTTGGTCTAGAAGCAAGCTGTGTAAGGATTGGAATGCATGGTTAATAATGCAAGGATTATAATGTAGGATAGATTTTATAATAAACTTATAAAATAATTTCTTTTTGAATGAGTTGAAAACCAAATTTTAGTATATAGTATAACCAAAACAGAATACTTGGAGGAGTAAGTTCCATGAAGTAACTCATGAGGTTGACATGAAAGCGAGGCTTGATACACAAGTCATCCCCAATAAAAGAAGTTTCAAGTATTTTGGGTCCATAATTTAAGGTAATACGGAGAATAATGATGATGTCACACATCGTATTGGAGTGGGGTGAATAAACTAGAAGTTCGCATCAGGGGTCTTGTGTGATAAGAATGTGTTACTAAGACTTAAAGGTAAGTTATATAGAGTGATGTTGTATGGGACAAAGTGTTGGCCAGCAAAGAATTTCATGTACAGAAAGTAGTGAAAATGAAGAAGTCGAGATGAATGTGTGGGCATATTAGGAGAGATATGATTAGGAATGAGGATATATGGGGCAAGGTGGGAGTGACCTCAGTAATGGACAAGATGCGAGATTGAGGTGGTTCGAACATGTGAAGAGGAGATGCACTGATATCCTAGTGAGGATGTGTAAGAGATTAGAAATAGTAGGTCTAAGGAGAGGCATATGTAGGCCAAAAAAGTATTGGGGAGACGTGATTAGGTAGGACATGACACATCTTCGGCTTACTGAGGATATGACCTTGATAGGAGGGTGTAAATGTCGAGAATTAAGGTAGTAAGTTAGTAGGTAGTCGCATGTTTTTCTTCCCCATATACTAGTAGTATTAGTACTACTCCCGTATTTTCTTATTCTTAGTTTTCTACTACTACCTATTATTTTTTGCTTCGATTTTTTTCTTTTTCTTGTTGTTGTTATTGCTTCTTTTTTCGTGGCTTCTCCACAACTGTATTTCTTTCTCATGACTGCTGAAATTATGCTTTCCTTAAGCTGAAGGTCTATCGGAAACAACGTCTCAGTTTTCACAATATAGGGGTAATGTTTGTGTACACATTATCCTCCCAGACCCCACTTATGGATTCACTGGATATGCTGTTGTATGACCATTTGAATTATATGGAAGCACTTGTTTCAAAAATAACTAAAATATTATATACGGTCGAAACCGGGTTCGTCCATTGTATGACCAGCCGAGGTTGAAACGTGATAGGTCAAAGCTCGAGCGCGGGTTATATCGAACCAAGGCGCGAAGTTAAATTGTTGAGCTCGTGACTCCATGACCGAACAAGATCGAGGGAACTTTGTCGAGCCAAATAACAGAAGGCCGAAATATCCGAGATCGGTTGAAGATCACGGCAGAAATTTCGGCACGTATCAAGGAGAGGCCGATCAATTAGCAAATCACGAGATTGGTTACCTCAAGAGTAGAACTCCCCTACTATATAAAGGGAGGTTTGATCATTTGTAAAAGATATTGTAATATGTAGCAAAAAGTAATACACTGTTATTTGTAGCTCTTATCATCTTGTTATCCTGTTCTTAAATTAGTTGAGGCATTTTTTGGTTCGAGGGTGATCAAACTCAAAACCCAAAGTTATTCAATTTGTGTGATTTGTATTTATTCTCTAATCATCAATTTCAATATTAATTTATTTTGTATCAAGTTATATCACGTACCTCCCCTCCTTAAATTTTGGTGATGTTTTTATATCATGTGGCCGAAAAAGTTGTGGATCAAATTCTGGCAAATCGGCTAAAGCGGAAGATCTCTATACAACGACTCGATTTAAGTTTACTACCATATAAATTGTCAAACTCAACCAACATATGCAAAACTGCAATCACCTACATACATAAAGATTAGCGAGATAACAATACCCTTTGTAGCCCCTTAGAAACAACAATAACGACCACCCAGTAAAATCCTACTAATCGGGTCTGGAAAGGATAATGTGTACGCAAATCTTATCCCTACTCCGAGGGAGTAGAAAAATTGTTTCCGAAAGACCCGCTATTTGTAGCCCCTTAAAAAGTTGTTTGTAAAAACTTACTTCCCATAAATATCCGCAAACGTATTGGTCTGTTGACTTGTTAAGGGCCAGGTGTTCTTGATTGATTTGTAAACGGTTAGAGAAATTGTGCCAAGTGAATAAACTTAAAGTTATGTGTCGCCTGTCTATTAGTTAAGACTATGTCTTAGCCAATTTAGTTTAGGTCTTATGTTTATTAGGAGTCTTTTAATCCTATATGAGATTTATGTATATGCCATTTGAAAATATAGAGAATTTTAGTACTTATTATTATTATTATTATTATTATTATTTGTAATATAGGAGTCTGAGATGAACTTAATCAGAACGGCATGGCAAGTGAGAATCATATAACCAATTCTAACTTGCTTTCAGTTGAGGTTTAATTGTTGTGGTGGTTATTATTATTATTATTATTATTATTATTATTATTATTATTATTATTATTATTATTGTTGTTATTGAGGTTTAGTTATTGTTGTAGTGGTAGTTATTATTATTGTTGTTGTGTGCTCGGTCAACTTCAAAAAATAATATAAACACAAGAATTTTGTTCATAATACTGGAAAAGCAGCAGGGACATATGCACGTCTTCCCTGCTCGAACTGAACATTATTTTGATATACCTAATTCGAAAAATCAGATATAATTAATTATTTTGTTAGAAAAATCAGATTTAAGTCTAACTTCTTGAAAAAGAAAGAATATTTATTAAAAAAATTTGCGGGACGGGGCGGGTGAAAGAGGGTTTAAATCCTATGTGGGCGGGGCGGGGCGGGTTAAAATTGCATGGATTCAGACAGAACGCGCACCGCACCGCACCACCTGCCATTCCTACATCGGAGATAATTGAAGATCCAACAGGGTGCAACATTTATACTTCATTTCACTAGATGTACTTTAAAAAAGTTTCCCTGTTTCCTTCTGTGTAGTTGCGTCTAGGTAATGTTATTTGTTGAATAAATTTGCTCATGACCTGTTTTTATGATGTAAAATTTGAACTTGCTACCAAAAGCAAGATTTGACTTTGAGTCATATTCTTCTATTTTTGTATCTAAAATATTAAGATATTGATGATAGCAAAATATTTTTGATATCTCAAAAAGAAATATTTTAAAATTATCTCTGGATTTATTTTCTTGCCATTATATTAATGGGTCTTTATAATAGTAATTATTTTAAAAATATTTGTAACAGAAATCAGTTTAATGTTGTATTCAATTTGGGACAAATAATCTGATCAATGAATACTCATTAGTGTGAGACGTTTCAATTTGACCTTTAAATTCAATTGAGTGTTTCTTTCAATTCTTTAAGAGCCTTAATGGCCTTAAGTTTCTAACGGAGGCCAACAATCTGATTTCATAGTTATAATGTTTTGAAGCTTACGTTTTTGAAAAGTTTTCAATGTATTGCTTTGATTGTTAACGTATTTTTTTTCATCAGATTGTGAAGTTTTGGACTATATATTTTGCTGTTTTTCATCTTTTGAGAATAGTGAAAATAACAAAGCTAAAAACTCTTTTTCCCTTTTCTTTGTGCTGGGTTTTCTTTTCGTTAAACTTTGTTGTTTCTGTTCCTAGTTATACTAGAAGAGCTTGTTGAATCCTGGGGGATATGCCTAATTTTATTCATTATAGTTTGGATGAAATATCCTTAAGGACAGTATCTTTGACACGCCTCAAGCTAAACCTTTTATTCTCCGTAATCATCAAATTTTTCAAACAATTTTAATACCACAACACCTGTTGGAACTTCTATTTGATACAGAGTGGCTGTGCATTGACAATTAGCAACTCCATTTTATATAAATACCATAAACATCTTTATGTTTATTATATTATGCTTATATATGTAAAACTTATATATGTCACTCTTATTATTGGATTGATTTGGTATTGGAGTTGCTCATATATAAGTGTGAGCAAATTTCTGTTTCATTGTTAACTAGTCCATCAAAGCATTAACATGTATAGCACGGCAGCTTTTTAAATGTGAATATCATAAACCCATTAGGGCTAAACTCAAAATTGATAACTTGCACTATACGTAAGAGCCTCTCAAAAAAAAACTCATGTTGCTTTTTTGAGCCGAGGGTCTCCTGGAAACAGCCTCTCTACCCTTCGGGGTAGGGGTAAGGTCTGCGTACATATTACCCTCCCCAGACCTCACTTGTGAGATTATACTGGATCGTTGTTGTTGTTTGTTGTTGCACTATACGTAAGAAAAGAAACAAGTGAAGATTCATATAATCAATTGCAACTTGGTTGGACTGAGATGTAGTTATGAGTATCAAGATTAAACAGCTCTATCAAGCTCAAATATCAACTTCGTTTAAACTTCACATGTCTCAAAACTCTTTTTAGAGCGCATTCACCGCTGTATCAAAAATTAAGCATTAGAAACTCAGATGTATAGAACTCAAATATCTTATCTACAACAGAGCAAACCCGAAAGCGAACCACAGCCTCATCCTTTTTTTTGGTTCTGCAACTATGAACTGCATGTGTCATCATGATCGCATAGCATCACAGATTCTCAACAATGTCAGCCAATATCAATTCGCATCAAACATTAGCATCCCCGGCTATTCTGAAGAAGGGTTTACCATGCACCACATCTTGTGAATAGCCAGCATGAAAATGCATGCAACCCACAGCAATAGGCTATCACTGAAGAGGTGCATATAAACATATAAGAGATAAAGGTTCACAAATCATTCATCCTCAGACATGTATGCAAAAAGGATTGCAAATCATTCATCCTCAGACAGAATGGCACATCTTCTTTACTGCATTAAACCTTAAACCGTTATATAACTGAGGGTAACCATAGCAGGGTGACTCATGAGATAGGAAAAGTGTTCTTGCAAATACAGCATGCAAGCGGGGGGTCACCCCTTATCAGTCACCCCTTTGCATGATGATATAGACCTTGCAGAGTTTGAGAATATACAATGCTCTCTCAGAAAATAAGTTAACAAGATACAGAATTACTATCGAGTCAACCTAAAGATCTTCCAATTTCAACACTTAGCGAAGGAATATGCACCTTAGGACTATGTTATCTACTCTTGTCACATGCATGCAAGCTCAATCCAGTAAGGCGAATGATAAAAGAAACACAATATCTGATTCTTTCTAGTCAAAATGATAATAAATTGTATTCACAACCACCCTGGTGCAATGTTATAGAGCTTCACCCAATATCAAACACTTCTGCGGCAGTCCAAAGCCATGCATGATAAACTAAGAGTCGCACTTCATGCTTTCTTAACTTTATCAACTATGATATCTCATCCCACTACATAAATGAAGAGAGCCCTTAGCTTTCATACAATATCACTAAATTTCCATATTATCATATTTAACAAAAGATACAGTGTCAAGAAAAGGGGATGACCAATCAAACTACTACTACTACTAATTAGTTTGACATGATATACTCAAGCTTATAATAAACCAAATGCAGCAATTCTTATTTTCTTCCCACACTAAAGGTATCTTCGTTTTATGAATCCCTACCTAAATGAGTGGTCTTAAGATGCTGCTGAATTGTCTATACACTATCAACAAGCACACAATAATGCAAAGATACAAATGTCATAAGCTCGTTAGATAGAAGCAAATTGACTACACAAGCACAGGAGAATAAAATGTACATTAAAGCTGTTCAATTTTGAGTGAGCAACAAATAAAACTTCACATACTATATCATGTTACATCAATACCGGAGTTTGTGTACTAACACAAGAATTTTTAGTTTCTCAATTACCCACGCGCCTTGAGCTCAGCAAGACGTCGGGACAGATCATCCTCATTAACTTTCTCCTCATTCTTAGAAGATATAGCATGGGCAGCTGGTTGTGGAAGCCCCACAGACACCTCGAGCCCATAATCATCAGCCACCTGCTGCATCAGACTGCCGACCTGGTCCTCTGGAGTTGACAAGGAAGTACTTCCAGCCATAGAACTCTCCATAAACTCAGCTTGAACCTCCATATTAACAAATTGACGCTCAAATGAATCCATCGTCTCCGACATCTTCTGTAAATTCCCTGTGTTGAGAGATGATTCCAGTGATTTCACGATCGATGACATTGACTTGCTAATAGTTGTCATCTTCGCCTGTGTAAACAGACACATCATAATTTCAAGAAAGTAAATAAACCTCTTAATATATACACACTAAAATATCTTAAAATTTACATTGTAGTGAGTATCATATAATTTACTACTATATGGAGTATATAGTCCAGGATCAATATATACGTTTTGTTATTTTTTTTTTAATTTACGACCTAGTAATTTCCTATAATACGCGCACAGATATATCAGAATTTAAGGACAGAAAATATACTAATCTCTAAATTTAACTTCTAATTATTATCAGATATTTTACAGTATTTACATATAGAGAGTCCTGGATCGAAATTACACATATTTTCTACAAAATTAAACTTAATTTCATATATTACATATATTCCGAGATCGAGTTAGTGAAATGCAAGTTTATGACAGCTTATATTTCGGATCGGTGTTTTACCTGAGTATCGAGGCGAGCGACAACGGCGTCAAGGCGAGAGGAGAGACGAAGATAGTTCATCTGTTCGCTGCGCTTGCGGATGGCGTTTTCGGCGTAAATTCTAGCGCCGTCCATGTTTCCTTTCTCAATAGCTTTTTTGACCTTGAGCTTCTCCGCTTTTTCGTCCTTCTCACATTTTCGGGCTTGGCGTTGAAGGCTCTTCGATGTGAACTTCAGCTCCATGATCTGATTCATTAATTTCTCAGCGTTTCCCATTTTCTTAGATTTGGTGAAAGAGCCTTTCGATTTGGTGATTTATCGAGATGAATCGATAGTTTTGACAAATTTTCCCCTTTGATCAATAAGTTAGGGTTTGTATTCCCTTTTCTTTTTCGATTTTGGATATTCTGCTACTCAACCTGTAGGGCCAGGAACAAATGTAGCCGTCCGATCTCTGATCACGAATTTGATGGGCCCAAAAATGATTTAACCTTTTTTCGACGCTTATTCTTACTTTACTTTTTTTTGTAGGAGTATCAAGTTTTTTCCCTTGCGTAGGATTTAAGAAATCAACTTCTTCTACTTTT
The DNA here is from genome assembly GCF_000715075.1 of Nicotiana tabacum. NCBI lineage: Eukaryota > Viridiplantae > Streptophyta > Magnoliopsida > Solanales > Solanaceae > Nicotiana > Nicotiana tabacum. The sequence goes on from NC_134087.1 coordinate 5,654,331, forward strand.
CTTTTTCTTTTATGGTCCATGAATATTAATAAAAGGAAAATAGGTAGACTCACTTTTTCTCGGCTATATTGTCATTTTATTTTATTATTTATTACTACACGGTAGGGCTGTGCACGGATCGAATCGGATCGGATTTCGCACATTTCGGATTCGAATTCATATTTCGGATTCTAGAAAATGTAATCCGAATCCGATTCGAATTATATCGGATCGAATTTTAAAGTTTGAATCCGATCGGATTTCGGATCGTATTATTATGCCTCAAAGTTGCAAACTAATATGTATATTTTCTTTGTAAAAGAGGCAATACATTATGAAAATTTCATGTTTATGCAATTATGAAAGTACTATGGTGCCAATATAGCTAAATCTAGCAATTTTAAAGGTAATAACTTGGAGGAAGATGTAAAGTAAGTACTGACTATTCGAAATTAAAGTGTAGTATTTATACATTGCCTAATAATTTCAGATTTCGTATTGGATCGGATCGGATTAAAATATACCAATCCGAATCTGATCCGAAATTCAAAATTTTAGTAAACACAATCTGAAATCCGATCCAATCCGAAATTCGAAATTGAATGAATCAGTTCGGATTTCGGATATTCGATCCGAATGAACAGCCCTACTACACGGGAGTGGAAATAACCTATCAAATTTTTTTCTTGTTCCTTTTTAATTTTCTTAAATATTATACTTCATGTATGATTTAATTATTATTCTATTTTCAATTTTCTCTAACCAAAAGTTTGCAATAACTTTTATGTAACCTAGAAAAGTGTCTCTACGTGACAAACAAATGGAGATGCCTAGGGGTGGATATACTATTTAATTTATGGGCACATAAACATATGATCTTTCCGTCAAATTAAATATTTTACGTACATAATTCATAGAATTAATTTAATATTATTTATTAACTTTCATGCTCTAAAAAACTTAAGCAGTGCATTTGATTGAATAATGAGTTATTTATTCAAAGGAACATGAATGCTTAGTTGCACTATTATTTGAGCTTACTTGCTTTTTGTTGTCATAAATACTTAACTGTAAAAATAAACCAAAATATCATATTTGCAAATTTTTGTGTTTATTTCACATATAACCCCAAAAAACAAAAGCAAATATTATCCTATTAGAAACTTGTGTACTTGTGTTAGAGGTAAGGGTGGCAAGTGGGCCGGATTCGGGACGGGATTGCGGGCTAAGTGGACTAAACGGGCTGAGATCGTTAGGCCCGTTAGAGGTAGGCTCGTGTCGGTCTCGTGGTTCGATTCTTAGCTAGGAACCGTTAGGACCAGGCCCGTACCCAACGGATTTTAAAAAAAAAACAATCGTTTGGCGTTTGAATAAAAAGGCTGCTAGGGGTTTTAAAAAATAGCCATTTAACCTTCCCAACTTAGTTTTAATCCTAAACTTTTTATTATTACACTTTTTCCCTATTTTCTACTATAAATACCCCTCTCATTCTTTCATTTTCTTACAAAATCAATATCAATCTATCAAAATCTCTCTCTAATTTTCTTCTATACTTGCTACAATTGTTTACTTTATCAAAAAAATAGTGAAGTATTCAACGATAATCAATTTTCAGCAAGTTGTTCGTCAATTCGGTAAACTCGTTCCAACTCTTAAGTCTTAATATTATAGTTTTGTTATTTTATTTATTTGCTATTACTTGATTAATTAAGATGTCTTCTTTAAGAAATAATTTTCATAAAAATAAGAATAAGAAAAAATCAAAGACTGACGAATCTAGTGGTACTGTGTTCCTCCTTCCCTGCCTCCGGCTCCCCGAACCAAATCTCATACCCGTCCTACACATGTTATTCTTGATACCGATAATTGTTTATTACAACTTAGCGAGACTGAATTTTGCCATAATATTGCACTCAGTGAACATTTAGACCATGAATTAATGAATGTTCTCTATTTTAATAATTATAATACTATTGATGAATTCCTGGAAACAGTCTCTCTACCCTTCGGGGTAGGGGTAAGGTCTGCGTACATATTACCCTCCCCAGACCCCATTTGTGAGATTATACTGGGTCGTTGTTGTTGTACTATTGATGAAAATGATGACGAGGAAATTAATCTTGATGAAACTCAACCAGACGATAATACACTCACTAGTCCTGCTCCTGATGTTGACCCAACTAGTGATAACGCTGCTACTCCAAATGATGACTCATCTGATACTCCCGTTATTGCCCCTACTTTTTCTAGAGAACCTACCAAACGGCAGGAAACATCTCATATTTGGCCATTTTTAACTCAACTAGCTCCAAAAAATAAGGCTAAGTGTAAAACTTGTGGTATGGAGTTAGCTTTTAAATATGTTGGATCGCGGTCGGGGACGTGATCTTTGGCTAGACACATAAAAAAAATGCCCTAAAGAAAACGTCAGATATCAACGTCTGAAAGCTCTGCACGAGGGGCAAAGTGTACCTAGTCCTAGTCAGACTGACCCCTGTACCAGTTTAAATCAATTTCAACCGGGAATTAACACTGTTACCGGTGGTATTTTATATTATGATCCAAAAAAAAATCAGAAAGAATTGGAAAAAATGGTAATTGTTACGTGCTTACCCTATAGTTTTCCTTCTATGAGGGAGAGCTTAGAAAAATCAGTATTTTTCAGAGATTGGATCCGTTCGGAAAGAAGAAATTTTGGACTTGCTGAATCACAACTAAAGGTAGACGAAGCTTACGAATAACTGCTAGCTGAACTTGCTTAGGATGCTGCTTCGCCCGACAATAGAAGCGACGATGACCAAGCTACTTTTCCGCCACCACAACGAAACTTCCTCTGAACCTTGAAGGATTTATGAAGTTTACAAGAGATAGCATGTGACTTGTATGAACAAAAATTAGTATGTATTATGTAACTTGTATTTTATCACATCTTGATTAGTTCCTTTTTCTTCTCAATGGTGGTATAACATCTTGTTGTGCTCATTCCATAGGAGAAAAGAGGCTAAAAAAGATATTGCGATATTTTTATTACTATAATAAAATTACAAGGCATTACTTTGAATATCTTTTTACAATATTTTTATCTTTAAATTTGAATTAAAATTAGGTCACAATTCTATAATAAATTTACAAGGCATTACCTTAAATATTTTTTTTAACATTTTTTGTCTCTAATTTCTATTTAATTTTAAAAAAATACTGATTAGCCGTTGGGATCGCAGGCCCAGCCCGTTTAGCTACAGTCCGGGACTGCAACCCACAAAACCGGCCCATTAGGCCCATTTAAGGCCCGACCCACTTGCCGCCCCTAGTTAGAGGTTGTAGTAACATCATAATTCATTATCCATTTCAAAAACAGTAATATTTGGAATTAAGCAATTATCACATCTACGACATTTTGGAACTAACAAATAAAAATAAAATGACCACCAATATGTAAAAGGACTGATCCACGCAAAAGAACACATTTCTAAATTATTGTTAACTTCAAAATTTCCAAACGGAACGGTATATTTTAAGCCCAAAATCCAGAAGATCTCGAAATACCAACTTCAACAAGAAATTCTAAATATAAACTAAAATAACAAACCTCTGATACCCAAGGATATTAAGATGAAAACAATTGCAGTTCATACAACATATATTTCCTAAGCTTGCCACACTAGGCCTGCCTGTTCCTCTTCTTGACACCAGATTTCGCAACCTTGAGACTCCTGTTTACAGCACTCAACCTTGCAAGGGATGCCCTTTTCAGATCTGGCCTGTAATAATTATCAGCTACCTGTATTCCAAACAAGTTTACGCAAATTCAAGATCTTAACATCAGAGAGAGAGTGAGGACAAAGATGAGCCTACTATTAAAAAAATCAAATAACCTAGCAAAGATACTAATGCTAAAAATATTTTGGAGTAGAAGCCTAATACCAACATTTGTAGTCCTCATGTAAGCAAAACTAATATTGAGATAGCACTCTACCAAGGAAACTGTGCAATTGACAGGATAATGGGAAAATCTCTGAAGAAAAGTTTTGGAAAATGAAAAGGGCAACTGGAAAGTGCACATTCTTCAGATAGCAAAAGGATTATTTGCAATTCTAAAGGGTAGAGGTATACTCGTTACATAGAATATGACCAGCACGACTATGACTGAGAATTAAGTAAACAGTATTCAATGACCAGACATGTTTAATGCTCAAATAAACTCCAATTGTCAACTCTCTAGGATCTGAATGTTTTATGTGGTTTTATTAATGACCTCTTATTTTCATCCAACATAAACATCGTCATATGGTAGCAGAATTCCATGCCATATCGCAGGCCTAATAAAACTAGCAGAGATAAAGAGAGCAACATAAACCTTGGCCATTATAAAGTAGCTAGAATCCAGCTTAAAACCAAATAAATACATGTAAATACAAATATTTGACTGGTCAATCACCTGGTTTGATACAGCCTTGGCCATGCGTCGGAACTCCTTCTTCATTACAGATTTATTCAGCAAACTTGAAGGCTTGTTTTGTTTCTTGGTCTTTGATGTAGCAAGCAACACTGACTGATCTTTGCCCCCAGGCTGGATAGTCACAGTGTTCTTGTTTGCTAGGCCTATAAAGTCATAACAGCAAAAGTTAAACTCATGCTTAATTTTTAATTTTTTTTTTGGAAAACTAAAACAGCTAAAACTAGAAATGTAACTCATTAAATAATTGAATCTTTAGTTCACAGTCACAAAATCAAATCATTATTTCATGTAAGAATATCCCATAAAACATACTGATGGGCTCAAGGGGTTTATACGCCATGTACTAGGGGTTCTCCATCTAGTGCAGGGTACACGGGGTAGCGAGAGCGGATAAATACAACATGTAGCCTTCCCCTTGCAACAAATAGCCTCAAAGTCTCAAACCCGTGACTAATGGGCCAGCAGAAAGCTATTCTACCATCGCGCCATGGCTTGCCCTCATAAAACACACTAATGGAACACGAAAAACAGCTCAACTAATTTATATAATTTGAATGTATATATTTCCAGAATTAAATTTTTAAGTACAAGTTTTAAAAAAATCACTTCAAAAGTTTCACATTAAATTAAACAGTAAACAAACTTTATTCCACAAAACAGCTACCAAGGTTCTACAAATAAAACATTTCCTAAACCTGTAACCAACGGTTGTACCATGAATTTCTAACAAAATGTACTACTCTTGAAGCTCAGGGTACCATCAATCACAACAGAAACCAAATTGTTCTTGATCGATAATAGTACAGGATCATGTTTTGCAAGACTAACCAGAATGCTTGTAAGAGTGAAGATTGTAAAGATTGTTAGGCTCTTTGCTGAAGACAACACCGGCGGTACCATTACCGAACTCCTTCACCAAAAATGAGTTGTTTTTCTTCATGATCTCCCAAACTAGTTGCCCTGGAACTGTCGTCATTTCCACGCCCACCTACCCTGTCGATTGGATCTCAAATTAAGCTTATGAAACCACATCGGTTAATCTCTATAGTTATTATTGACAATGTAGAGAAGGACTTACCACGTGAAGCAAAAGGGTCTCTAGAGTTTCGGTTCGACGGCCTGAGCAGGAAGATGCAACAGGACTTAAAAAGAAAGATGGTAGTGAAACCCTACGTGGATAGCTGGCAATAAATCCTTGTATTACCGGAATTGCCCTCTCTTTTTATTTTTATTTTTATTTTTATTTTGTATTTTTTTTTTCTCCACTAAGCTTTCTAACTTTCTCTTTCATACAAATTATACAGGAAACAGAAAAGGCTCGGTTGAGTATATTTAAGTTATATGTGATATTTTGTATACTGTTAAAATCGGGCCTACCCGATTGTACCACTTGATCGAGACCAGGGGATTGCATCGAATGTTAACCTTGTAATGGATCAGACCAGAATACGAAGACGAGGTATCGAATCCAAGGATCGAGGTGCCTGTCGAGATCGAGGTCAACAACGATCGAGATCAAATATGACAGACCTCGAGCAAAGCGCAATAACGAAAAAGCGAAATATCCGTGACCAGCCGGAGATCATGGCGTAAATCTCGGAACAGATCAAATCTGGGGCGGTTATCTAGTTAATCATGGGATTTACTTCCGGAATTAGAATTGTACCATAAATAGGATTCCTCTACTATATAAACGGGATCACAATCATTTTGTAAACCCCCTACATTCGCACAGATCAAAGCAATACAATATTCTCTCTTTAGTTTACATTCTCTTGTTTATCAGTTTATTGCTTTTTAACTGTTCTTGCTCTACTAGCTCGAGAGTATTCAAACTCGAGGACTCTGTTCAAACATTAGTTTGTTTTACATTATTGTCAAGTTCCATTACTTATCTTTACGTCTATCAATTGGTATTAGGTGAAATTACGTATCCTTAAAACCACATTATAAGTTTAATTGTTATCCAGTTTTTAGGGTAACACAGTTTGGCTCCCACTGTGGGGCTAAGGATAATAGTGATTGCCTAGTATTAATCCTCATAGCACACATTGCTTTTATGTTTGTTCTCGTAAGTGTCTTTGATTTCAGGAATCAACATGTCAAGCTCTCAAGTGGTGCCCACTCACACAGATACCGGCCTTGGTCTTCATGGCGAAACGAGAATATAATCGCCCCGAGAAATGGAGTACATCCAGTTTTTAGGGTAACACAGTTTGGCTCCCACCGTGGGGCTAAGGATAATAGTGATTGCCTAGTATTAATCCTCATAGCACACACTGCTTTTATGTTTGTTCTCGTAAGTGTCTTTGATTTCAGGAATCAGCATGTCAAGCTCTCAAGTGGTACCCACTCACACAAATACCGGCCTTGGTCTTCATGGCGAGAACGAGAATATAATCGCCCCGGGAAACGGAGTACATCCAATCAATCCCGATGGACTATCGGTCATAAATCCAGTCGATGTCAGTTCTTGTGTTGCTATTCATGGAAATTTAGGCGCCGACCCTGAAAATAGCATCCACAGAGATGCCCGGGCAGCCGACTAAAATGCGCAAAATGGTGAAGAAGGCGGGAATAGCCTTCGAATGATATTTGAAATGTTGCAGACTCAACAAACTCCGATAGCGCAACTCCAAAATCACAATTGAGCACCAAGCAGAATTGAGCTCGATACATCACATGAAGTTATTCATATGGTCAAATCTATACCGGAAAAAGCGAACGATAATGGATCGAGAATTGACCCCGCCATCATGAAGATGCTCGAGGAGCTCACTAAACGGATCGAATCGGGAGAAAAGAAAAATCGATGCTAATGACAAGAAGGTAGAAATGTATAACTCAGGGGTTGATCAAATACCGGGGGAACCCCCGATTCTAAAGGGTTTAGATTCGAAGAAGTTCGTACAGAAGTCTTTCCCACCAAGTGCGGCTCCGAAACCCATTCCAAAGAAGTTCCGCATGCCAGAAATTTCTAAGTACAATGGAACCGCCGATCCTAATGAGCATGTCACTTCTTATACATGCGCAATAAAAGGAAATGACTTAGAGGATGATGAAATCGAATCTGTTCTGTTGAAAAATTCGGAGAAACTTTATCGAAGGGGGGCGATGATATGGTACCACAATTTGCCGTCCAATTCCATCGATTCCTTCGCCATGCTTGCTGATTCGTTCGTAAAGGCACACGCCTGAACGATAAAGGTTGTGACTAGGAAGTCTGACCTCTTCAAAGTGAGATAAAAGGAAAATAAAATGCTAAGGGAATTCGTATCTCGGTTCCAGATGGAACGCATGGACCTACCACCGGTCACCGATGATTCGGTTGTCCAAGCCTTCACTCAAGGTTTGAATGAGCGAAGTTCGGTAGCATCACGACAACTAAAGCAAAATTTGATTGAATATCTAGCTGTGACCTGAGCCGATGTACATAATCGATACCAGTCAAAGATCGGAGTCAAGGATGATCAGTTAGGCGCCCCTTGCGGTTCGGTTTACCCAAATAGATTCGAAGACAGGTCTTTGATGTAGCAAGCAACACTGACTGCGTTTACCCAAATGGATGGAACCACACCTGCAATGGACTTTCCGCAGGTGCGGAAGGACGGCTAGGCAGATTGTTTTAAAGACGGGATTTGGCCCATTTTTCTTCCATTTCTCACTTGGAGGGGTCGATTTTGGAGAGCTTCAAGGAGGGGTTTTCATCAAGCAACACAAGGTAAGTGATCCCCACCTATTGCAAGTCAAATACATGGATTTTTTAAGGATTTAAGCATGAAAATTTGTAGAAATTGTGGGATTCTGGCAGAAAACCTAGAATTTGATATTTTTGGATTTTGACCACTAATTGGCATAGAATTGAGAATAAATTATATATTTAAGTTCGTGGGATTATGGGTAAAGTTTATCTTCAAAAAATTTCAGAATCCGGGCACGTGAGACCGAGGGTGATTTTATCGACTTTTCAAGCGGAGTTGGGAATTGTTATAAATAGGTTTGTAATGAGTATTTGAGTATATATTTATGGATTCGCACCATTATTGACTAGTTTTGGAGCGTTAGACATCGGTTGGAATTGTTGGAAAGGCTTGGGAGCCGGCTATGGAACTTCGGAGTAAGGTAAGCCTCCTTTCTAACCTTGTAAAAGAGAGTTAACTCCATAGGTGAAATAATTCGATATGTGCTTCTATATGTGGGGTGCATATGCACGAGATGACGAAAGTCCGTGCCTAGATACAATTATGCTTAAGTACCTGCACGAGTTAACTATTATGCTTAAGTACCTGCACGAGTTAGAACCCAGAAGCATGTTATACTTGCGATATTTGCAATTGTATTGTCAATTTAAATTGCTTAAATCATACCGAACTTGGTAAATGAATTTCTAAAAAGTTAAACTTTATTTTCTTGACCGCTAAAAGAGGATTGACATTTCCTTCGATAATTGCTCCTTGACAATTTCTTGATTGATTGTTTGATTGTGTTTTCTTGTTATGGAGCGGGCCGAACACCTCGACAGATTAAATAAATACATCTATGGTTCGTATCGTTCGACCCTCGGTAGTGCACAGTTTAAATACTATTTTGGATCGGGACGTATGACCTCAGGATGATTTGCCCATGACTTAATTGATTGCTTTGGAATTATTAATAAATAATATTGCCCCCGTCGGCCTGAGATAAGTTGTTAAATGATGAGGAATAAATTTGGAGGTTTCTTAATTATAAAAGAATTGAGTACTTACTTCAAAATCACGATCTTACAGTCGTTTATATAAATCATGTTTAATCATATCATTATATATTATTGTTGGCCAAAGTTAGTGTCGGAGTCAACCTCTCGTCATTACTTTTCGAGATTAGACTGGATACTTACTAGGTAGGTGTTATTTTTGTACTCATACTATATTTGTTGTACATTTTGTTGTACATGCACATGTATATCTAGTGGCCTTGTGGGCGCAACAGCGTGATTGATACAAGTACTTAGGTGAGCTGCATCTTATGTTACGATCTGCAGCCAGTAGAGTCTCTTTCAGAATATTTGTATTTTTTTTCTGTCCAAATTAGTATTCGGACAGTTATTGTATTTTATTTTATTCCCTAGTAAATGTTCATGCACTTGTGATACCAGGATTCTGGGATGGTTATGAGATATTCAGTATTGAAATTGGAAAACATTATTATTATTATTCTGTAAGGTTCCTCTTTTACTAGTTAAATTGAAGGAAATTTATGATTTTAAAATTGTTAAAATAGAATTTAATTAACTATTTCGTGTTGGCTTGCCTGACAGTGGTGTCCGGTGCCATCATGACCTTCAACGGATTTTGGGTCGTGACAACATAGTATTAGAGCACTAGGTTCACTTAGGTCTCATGAGTCATGAGCAAGTCTAGTAGAGTCTTGTTGATCGATATGGAGACGTCTGTACTTATCTTCGAGAGGCTACAGGGATGTCAGGAGCACTTTCCTTCTTGATTCCTCATCGTGCGATTTGATTCCTTTGAGGCTTATGCATTCATTTTCCTTCCCATTCAATCTTATGCGATATGCAGTGCTGGTTATAAATTGGGAATCCAGGAATTGTAATGGTACAACAGATGTGGTGCTAGATGTTTTCCCCTGCGTATTTGATTGGGCTATTGTCATCGCCTTGCGGAAGGCCATTATGTTGTTTTAGCTCAGTATCAGTATTACCTAAGGTTTTGAGATTTGGCATCGATTGTTATGACGATTCGCGCGTTGCTATCACACAGTGTTGGTGTAATAGTAGGATGCTTGTTTATGCGTCAAAGCAGCGAATGACTTGGAAGAAGGTTTACTCAATGCATGATTTAGAGATTCAATATTTTAATTCTAGCAAAGGAAGGGAAATCGGTCTACGCATGCTCAGATTTGGGTTGATGGAGTAACGAGACTTGGTATTTTCGAGCGTGGTGGAATTTCCATTTGTGAGGTTGTGTCGCCATCCTTGTTGAATGTGTTAAGTTCACCAGTGTTATGGTATTCATCAATTTTCCTTCAAGGTAGGGTATTGTGAAATAGTGTTGGGGAAGCGAGTGTCAAAGATTGCAGTGTGTGGTGGTTCAGGATTGAATAGGTGTTTCGAGTGTTGAGGGCTCAAGTAAGATGATCTTCGGGTAGGTTTAAAGTTAGTGGCGATCTATTGGTTCAAATGCTATAGAGATAGATATTGATTTAAGGCAACAACTGGGCAGAGAAGTATGAGGAAGGACATGTGGGAGGTGTTTTGCTGTGGTTAAACTTCTAGAAGGACAAGTGTGAGAAACAAGAGTCGAGTAGTTGCTTAAAAGAGTGAGTTTGACCAAAGTAGGAGAGTGGCAGGGTAGCATATAGGTTCTGTGGTAAGATGACTACACACCTTGAGAAAAGTTTAGAGTGATTTGGGATTCATGGTGGACAATGACTAGGTCTACGAACTTAATTTGGGATATTGGCTATTATACGGCGAAAGATTGGATGCGACAAAAAGAAGTTGCTTGATATAAAGTAGGATACAACATGACTTTGGATTGGAAGATATTGTCGCACCTCTAGTTGATGTCCATGAGGAGTGAATGGACTTATACAGTTGGTGAATGAGCACGGGCTGTGGATGAGTAACTGATTTCGTAGTAATTGTACTCAATGTAGTGTCGTTGGGTGATGTCGGCATAGAATTTTCACATGTGTTTTATCTTCTGCGAGTAGGTTAGCGGTCGCACGGTGTTGATGAAGCTTCTATAGAGAGTTCTACTGGCTATCCTGTAAGAGGTCGAATATGTAAATGTGGCTAGTGATTCGGGGTGTTCATGAAACGCTAGCAGAAAGATTTCGAGAAAATTGGCGGGTTGATTGTGCAAGATCATGTCAACTATGAAGAAAGAATCTTGGTGGCTTCCAAGTTTATGCAATCGTAGCTTCAAGCTAAGTGGGAGTGCCCCACTGCTAACAAATTGGATTCCACGGTTGTCTGGTTATCGGCATATCAGTGGTTTATTATGACTAAGAAAAGAGAACATTAGTGATAATTTGAGCAAAATATCTAAGGGATGTGTACTATAATTGGCCTTATCGATTCATGTTCAGGATTTGGAAAGACGCAGGATTTATGCTTCGTATAGAGGTGAGTTACAAGGAAAGTGATTCAGCCGGGTACTTCTTTGAGAAGGTGTTCATGTGCTAGTAGAGCCTTACAGTTTGAGTATATTCGGGACCAAACCAGAGTGGGTGACTCTTAACAATGGTCCTAGTGGATTCAAAAGTTAAAATGTGGTGCCTAAAGATTTCGAGTCTGTAGTATGGTTAAGCATCGAGTTTTTGCAGTGGATTATGAAAAGGGGCTTGGACTGCTCTGTGTTATCTTTGGTCTGCGGTGTAGTATGAGGGGAATGGGAGGAAGTAACTTTGGATTCATAAAAGAATTATCAGAATAGGTGTACCAGTTAAAGATGCAAATTTGCGCATAAGGAGAATATGAAATGGTTCGTGGGTTTTGAGACAATGTGGTCTCGTGAAATGGGGTCACCCAGGACGAGTGCGGATTGAGTTCACTATGTTTTGAATAGAGCTATTATTATTTCAAAGTCAAGTCCAGGGTAAATTAGGAGAAGTCAGATAGTTAGCATGGTTGAATTGGCATCATGATGGCAATGATCAGCTCCTTCAGGGTGTTGAGTTACTCATGTGATTTGTGACGGTACGTGCGAGGTTTGATGGTCTCCATAATTGATTTTATTTGGAGGCCTTCGAGTATTATGGCATGTTATATGCAGATGGATCTCGAAAGAGTTATGGTGGTTTAGACCACTATTTGAGGTTGGTATTTTCTGCGAATATGAGAATTTAGTCACGTGTTGCAATGGTTCTCTTGAAATGAGTTAAGTAAAATGTTCTTATATGATAAATTGCATAATCTATTAGTTGTTCAGTGAATATGATGAAACTCTTGTACAATTGCGTATTGGCATGATTAGGTACAGTGTTACAATTTCTATTAGCATGGAAATTTGAAAGTTAAGGATCAAGGTTGCCATTTGGTATTGGTAGGAATATCATGAGCTCGGATGAGAGAGAAATGACTTAGATGGTTAGAGTCAGCTGGTATTGTTTTTGGCGTCACCTGAGATCAGTGGCTGGTGTGAGAGGCTTTGCATACTGATTGCAGATTCTTGAATTGCGTTATAGTGTTTGTGTGGCCAGTAGTATAGATATGCAGACTCGTTGTCTGGTGTGTATGGTCGGGGGAGCATGTCCTACAGAAATATTGTATAAGTATAACATGTGGTCACTTAATTGAATAAACATTGATACCAAGTATGGGGATTGTGGTACGATCATTGATGTGAAAATTTATGCCTGAAAGGCACTTGGTTCATTTGGTTGTGGACTATAGAAGTTCGTTACAGATTTGACGGTTGTTCTTGTGTGTCATGGGAAAAAGAGTTATTGTGAATCTTTGAAAGGTTATTAGCTCAGTGCGGTACGATCAGAATCGGCTTGAGGTTCGTGGATGGATCTAAATGTGAATGTGGGCTCTATATCGAGCCGGATGTGTTCATGTCAGCATAGCGCTCCTTATGGAGGAGTATTTGGACGTTGGATGTTATTTCATCGTCAGCTATTTCATGAAAAACTATATTGTGTCGTATGGGTTGTGAAATGGCTGATTAATTGCATATGTGTTGAGCTTTCGCGTAGCGATGGTGTTATGTGAGCAGGATGGCTCTCGAGATACAGATCATATATCGCACCTTAGTCATTCTTAAGTTCGTAGCGTATGGCACTATCTGTCTCCCTAGGGATGGTATTATGCACTTGGTGTGATTGTGGCCGATATTCGGGTATTTTTTAGTGATGAGCATTCTAGCTTGGAAGGTATCTCCTTATATAGATTTTATGTGTGGATCGGGTGGCACGCCGCCATGGGTATGTTGATTGGATTGGGTTGCATGCCGCAATAGTGTGATGTTGAGTACAGTCCCCTATATTCATTCTTGTGTGTTTTGTTTCTCATTTTCTAAGGAAGATTCATAACACCTTTTCGGTTGTCTAAATTAGTTACGTGGGTTGAGTAGTTCATTCCAGAGTTCGTTTTCCTTATGTATCACATTGAAGTTCGTGGCTTGTTGGCACATTGTGGCATCATATGAGATTTTGGCAGTGTCTGAGGTGGCTTATTGCCTGGGCAGTTTATACTGGGTGAGACGAGATTATTGGATTTGGGATCAGTGCGATCAGGTTTATATGAAATATATTAAGGAGTAATTATAGTTGTGTGGTTCAGAGTGAGGTAAAGGTTCTGGTCATGAATAGACTCAATGATTTGTTGACTCAGCAGTTGGTTATGAGTTTTTATGCATCTCTTCAGTCGTAGCGGTATTGCAAGAGCTGGAAGAGGACTTATATGAGTCATGAGGTGGGTTGTGAGCAACAAATTCGTAAAATTTTGGCTATCATTATCAGAGGATGTTATAATGGTCATATGAGTTATGTAGTGCATAGTGTGGGTTCAACAAGGGTATGCAATCATATATTGGCGCATCGTGTAGTGATTGATACGGTGTTCATATGATGGGGGCAGGCATGGTAGAGAATTCCGGATGATGGAATTAGGCTCTGAGGCTTATTTGACTAAGAAAAGGGGGGAATCTTCAGACTGGCTTGAGCTAGTGTGCTCAATTGGCTTGTGGTAGCACGGTTAGGTGCACGAGGTTTTGAACAGTGATTTCAGACAACTCCAGCACAGTTCATAGCACGTTCGAGGATGAATGTGTGTTTAAGTGGGAGAGAATGTAATGACCCGACAGGTCGTTTTGAGCCCTAATGTGTCGTTCGGCAGTTTGAGGCCATGAGTAGCTTCACTTTAGGTATTATAACTTGTACGTGTGGTCGGAATTGAATTTCGGGAAGTTCAGAGTGAACTTAGAAATAAAAATTCTCATTTCGAAAGCTTTAAGTTGGAAATTTGACTAAGGTGTGATTTTTTGAGTAAACGACCTCGGAATCGAGATTTGAAGGTTCCAGTAGGTTCGTATGATGTCTTCAGACTTGGGCGTATGTTCGGATCAGGTTTTAGATGACCCGGGAGTGTTTCGACGCCTATTGTGGAAGTTAGCATTTTGGAAGAATTTCATAACTTTGGGTTGGAGTGCATTTCAATTTTATCAATGTCCATTTAGGATTCCGAGTCTGAGAATAGATTCGTATGTAATTCTGTTATTGGGAGCGTATCCGGAAGTGGATTCGGAGGTCCGTGGGCCATTTTGGAGCCATTTGGCGAAAATTAGAAATTTGAAGGTTTTTGAGAAGTTTGACCGGGAGTGAACTTTTTGATATCGGGGTCAGAGTCCGATTCCACAAGTTGGAGTATCTCTGTAATGTCGAATACGAATTGTGTGAAATTTTTTAGGTCAAACGGACGTGATTTGATAGGTTTCAGCATTGAAAGAAGAAGTTTGAAGTTCTAAAGTTCATAAAGCTTGAATTGGGGTGCGATTCATGATTTTGACATTGTTTGATGTGATTTGAGGCCTCGAGCAGGTCCGCATAATGTCTTGGAACTGGTTGGTATAATTTGGACGGGGTTCCGGGTGCCTCGGGTGGATTTCGGGTGGTTAATGGATCGAAATTTGGAATTTAAGAAAGGCTAAGGCTGCTGATATCTGGTTTAATCGCACCTGCGTGGAAAAGGCCGCAGGTGTGAACCCGCAGGTGTGGCTATGGGGGTCGCAGAAGAGACATTTGGACGGAGTTGAGATGGCCGCATGTGTGAGGGTATTTCTGCATCTGCGAGCCCGCAAATGCGAGGTGAGCTCTGCAGGAGCGGAATGGGAGAGGGGAAGCTAGGTCGTAGAAGTGGAAGGGCATTCACACGTGCGAAGGCGCAAAAGCGCATGGGTGACCGTAGAAGCGGATTCCGCCTAGCTTAGAGGGAACCACACCTGCGATGGACTTTCTGCAGGTGCGGTTGGTGTACCGCAGGTGCGGAAGGATGACTGGGCAGATTGTTTTAAAGACGAGATTTGGCCCATTTTTCTTCCATTTCTCACTTGGAAGGGGGCAATTTTGGAGAGCTTTAAGGAGGGCTTTTCATCAAGCAACACAAGGTAAGTGATCCCCACCTATTGCAAGTTAAATACATGGATTTTATAAGGATTTGAGCATACAAATTTATAGAAATTGTGGGGTTTTGGTAGAAAACCTAGAATTTTATATGTTTGGATTTTGACCACGAATTTGGGCATGGAATTGAGAATAAATTATATATTTGAGTTTGTGGGGTTATGGGTAAAGGTTATCTTCGAAAATTTTCGGAATTTGGGCATGTGGTCCCGAGGATGATTTTATCGACTTTTCAAGTGGAGTTGGGAATTGCTGTAAATAGGATTTTAATGAGTATTTGAATATATATTTATGAATTTGCACCATTATTGACTACTTTTGGAGCGTTGGGCATCGGTTGGAATTGTTGGAAAGGCTTGGGAGCTGGCTATGGAACTTTGGAGCAAAGTAAGTCTCCTTTTAATCTTTGTAAGAGGGAATTAACCCCATAGATGAAATAATTCGATATGTGCTTCTATATGTGGGGGGCTACGTACGCACGAGGTGACGAGAGTCTGTGTGTAACTACTATTATACTTAAGTCCGGGTAGTCTAGAACCCAAAAACATGCTATACTTGCGATATTTACAACCTTATTGTCAATTTAAATTGCTTAAATAATATCGAACTTGGCAAATGAATTTCTAAAAGGTTAAACTTCATTTTCTTGACTGTTAAAAGAAGATTGACATTTCCTTGGATAATTGCTCCTTGATGAATTCTTGATTGACTGTTTGATTGTGTTTTCTTGTTGTGAAGCGTGTCGAACGCCTCGGCATATTAAATAGATGCATCTATGGTTCGTGTCGTTCGACCCTCGACAGTGCACATTTTAAATACTATGTTGGATCGGGTCGTACGTGTCACGCCCCAAACCTGGGGAGGCATGGCTGGCACTCAGTGCCGCACTGGCCCGAGCAAACCACTCTGCAACTTTTTTTTCTTTGTAACTATCATGGGCCAACATGGCCACAACCCGCAATGTATAACTATAGGTGGGTAACACCGTATCACTGAACTATTTTTCTTACAACATGAATACATATGTCAAGGCCTCTAACATACTGTACAAACTGAACTTTTGTCTACAAAGCCTCTAAGATTATTTGACATCAAATGGACAGGATACCGGCCTACCCATAAGTATGTAGAAACACTCTAACACGATGACTCACAGACTCGACTGCACTCCGAATGAGGTGGAGTTACCGATCCTTCGCTAAATGGAAACCTCGTCTACTGTGAGGGCTTGTCAAATTGATTTTCTATACCTGCGGGCATGAATGCAGCGTCCCCAACAAAAGGACGTCAGAAGGAATAATGTACCGAGTATGTAAGGCGGAGCTGAAACATAATAGTAAGTCAACATTAATTAAGGACATGGAAGAAACATGGGATAAATGACTCAACCTATAAGTCTGGAGAGCTCCGTAAATTATGAAATACTTATAGTGTCATGCATATGCGTATGAATGTCATGTCGTGCATAGGTACATGTGTTCATAACATCATCAAGCCTATGAGGGCATCCCATCACATCATCTAGGCCATTGTAGGCAAATCATCAACATATACCAGCTGATCAGGTGGTGGTGCATATATAACGCCATAACCTTTTCCATATCCCGTATACATACATACATATATATATATATATATGCGCGTATATAACGGCGTCTGAGTCATGGGTAAATGCACATGTAAATGAATGCAGTACATGAGAAGTACGTAAATAAAACCTCTCAGAACGTCATAAGACCATTATGCCTCTGATTAATATCATGAAATAAACTTTATCAACTTACGTATTTTCTGAAATCCATGAACATATGATAAAATAATAGGACACAGGGGAATTCAAAAACATAGGCACCCCTAATACTTCTATGAATAGAGTCATTTATGGAAGTTGTGCATTTTCTCGTTTCATTTATATCGTATGGATCATGCCAAAAGAAAGGAGGGATAACCTTAACATACCTGAGCCGGTTCTTGTGACAATCCTTCTAACACACGACAATTGCGACAAAGCTCGTGACGGCAAGATCGGAGTAGGAAAATTCCGTATGATATTCTTGAGAAAGATTGTACCGGGCTTTTTTTTTTGAATTAGTTTAACACATTGGATCTTGTATCATTTCTCTCTTATTAATAGGTTTACGTGCTTCTAGTTCATATCTGTTAGACGTTCCAATTGTTCCTTGTGAAGTTCCTCCGTCTCATTGTGTGGTCTTTTCTCCATAATAGGCATCTCGTTCTCTAGACAATTCTCAACTTCAAGAATCAAGGTTGCCAACGTATCTAGGTAGCTGCTACCTTTGAAATCTCCCCACATTCCAAATTTAATGGATTGGATCACATATGCTCATCCTTTTAGAGGCAAACGAATTGAGTGTACGTTGAATTCATTGTCTTTGGACTATTATTTCCCGCTTTAATTCCTTAATCTTACAAACATCAAAAACTCTAAAATCCTAATTCCTTCTAAACATCCGTAGCTTCCTAAAAAATAATGAACTGATTCTTGAAGTCTTATCAAAATTCCAATAACATCAAATCAATAAAGCAATACCCAACTCACTATAGTTCTCATCAACTCAACTCCAAAAGATCACACACACACACTTGTATATGTATGAATATATGAATATGTGAATACAGAGAGAATATTTCTACGAGGGGTATAGAAAATGTTATTTTGCTTTCTTGATAACACATTTTTACCAAATGAGATAAGGTTCTCATCTCTTTAAATGTTGCCAACTATTTAATGGTGTAGTAATCACTTGTTTGAGCCAAATCTTGCTGCCACGTTAGGGGCTTCATCCTTATCCAAACATTCCTAAATAATCTCCCACTAAAATTTATTAACTATCCAATTATCCACATAATTAAGAATTGCTTCAAATTACTTAAAATTCTACTTATTTTAAATATATTTTATACATTGTACTATTACGGTCATGTGGTACCATATAAAATTTATACGTGCACTCCTATTTTATTAAAACATCCATATAAAAAATACATATATTTTCTCAACTTTTAATTTTCCTAATATGATATAAAGAATACAAATTTTGGTATACTTAATTCTTAAAATGGCAAAAAGATGACCTTCTTTTCTTGTGAAAAAGTAATTTCAATCTTTACAATAAAGAAAATCTCCTTTATAAACTTTCTAATATTATGAGTATAATTTAAAGTAGTAATATTAATAATTATATAAAATCATATTTATCAAACATTTTTTACAAAATGCTCCACCCAAAATCCATATCCGAAAATAGTAATAATGGTAATGTTGATACCCAATTTTTCTCTATATATTTTCAATATACAAAATACCTTTAAAAATAGCATATATATATATATATATATATATATATATATATATATATATATATATATATATATATATATATGCATATATAAGCATGTCAAAGTATTTTATTATTTTTTCCATAATTTTTAAGGTTTTTTAAAATTGATTCATTTCCCTTTTCATCCATAAAATCCTGAATAATTATTTTTAAAATTATTATTTTTGGTAATTAATATATTGAATTTTCATATTTATGCAAAAATAAGGCTATAATAATTTTTATATATTTTTATAATTCCATTTAGTATTTTTAAAGCTAAATTGCACATAATTGCAATATTATCCATTTTAAGGTTTAATTATTTCTTGTATTCATAAAATTGAGTTTTGTATTTTTAAATTACTATTTATGTGTTATAAATCATTTTAGAATTTTCAATATATTTTCAGAAGCTATTTACTATTTTTACATAAATTAAAAAGGAAAAAAGTGGCTATTTAAATTTTAGCCCAAATTGGCTTTCAATCTAACCCCAAATCAAACCCAATTCCCCGGCTCAATTCTAATTTTAACCCGACCCTAACCCTTTTAAAACCAATCCAAACCCGGACCCCCACCTACCCCTTTTAATCTAGGTCGTTGATCATTCAGATCAAGATCAACGGCCACCATTGCCCCTTACCATTTTTAACCCTAAACGAACCCTTACCCTAAATCATTTCTCACCATCCACCGCCCTTGAATCCCTTCCTCTCAAACTCTCTCTCTGTAAAATCACCTAAACCCTAGCCGCCGCCACCCAAATCTACCCTAATTCCCTTCAATCCCCACCTAATCCATGGACTCCTCTGGCGGTTTGAGACGTGTACTCGTCTCTTATGTCTACTTGTTACCTATTTTCGTGATTCCATGGACAGATCTCGAAGAAATCTGGTCCAGTCCTTGCTCAAACTCTATCTTTGATCTTTTTCCGGTCACCCATGACCGTTCAAGTCAGATCCATGACCTTTCTGGCTAGATCGGTAACTTTTCAAAGTCTCTCTCACTTTTCTGGGTTCTCTGAAACCCTAACTTTAAGAGTTTTCCGATTTTCTTTCAGATCTGTCTTAGATCTGTGCATGTTATGAACTTTTTAAGTGTTTTCTCAAAGGTTCTTAGATTTTCTTTCAAAGTGACTCTTCATTTTCAACTATTAGGGTTTCCTCAACCTTTTTTTTTAAAAGATCTCTCCTCCGATTTTCAGTGTTATTTTATGGTTTTACTATGTTTGAACGGTTTGCTTATATTTTTTCCTCTACCTGGTTCATTGTGTTAAAAAGTGTAGAAAGCATGTTACTAGGTTTACATTCCTACTTGCGTAATACAATCCATGCTTAGAATCATCTCATGCATTAGATATCATGCTCTCCGGATTTACACTTACTATTTTCAGCATGTCAATTTCACTATCATATCACTTAGCAAATCCTGCGTTAAGAATGTGTTAATAACCAGTGTTTCTGCAATCATGTTCCTACTGCCATACACACTTAGAGATCATGTTTTAGTCTAAACAACACTAACAAACATATCCTCTCTACATATTCTGGAAATCATGTTTTAGATGTTTAAATATTAGTGCATATAGAAATCCCACTTAGGATTCTGCATATATATCATTCTGCATCCCTGTGCATTAGATACCATGTCTTTAGGATTTCATTCACTTATATTCGCTTAGGCTAATTAGGATTCCCTAAAAAAGGAGTAAAACAATTCTTTACTTAGTCTTTACAACCAACTGGCGCTAATTCTGTGTATTGAACACCTAGAACAACATGTTTAGGTAATATGAATAATCTCCAAACATCTTAATGATTCTGAACAACTTCTGAATATTGTTTACGCCTAGGCGAGCCTTAGGTAATCACTTAAACACAAACTGGAATCGCCTTTGTTAATTATCAACTGCTACAACCAGCAGGCAGGCTGATTCAGACTTTTTTTCTGAGGTATACATGAGCCTTCTAATTGCTTACATGTTTCCCCTTTAAATGCAGTCCTACGTGTTTTGTATGTCGCCTTAGACTTTTACCTTTAAATCTAAGAGTCAGCCTAAAGCCTCCCTCTTCTAGGAATAGTAGTCCTGATTTCCTCCGGGACTGATAGGAATGGGACGGGTAACAGTACGCAATAGAGGTCGAGACCAATCCTCGCTTTAATACCTTCACGGGGTGGGAAGGGTAGATATGGATATGATGACCGGTGCGTTAATACCACGTGTATCCCCTCTTCTGAGGAGTGTCATGCCGGGTATTGCATTGATGTGATCCATATTATAAACAAATCTAGAACCCCTTTTACATTTGTAAGCATGTTTAGATTATAACTCTTTTCAAAACCCTGCCTTTCAATAATTGTTTTCAAACGCTTGTTTATTTAAATTCAAAATCCCTATTACTTGAGCCTTACTTGTTTACTTGCTAATTGCACAAATTCACAAAAAACTATCTGGTCAGGAACCACAGTAGTGGATCTTGAGGGGTGTCTAACACCTTTCCCTTAGGATAATTTCAAGCCCTTACCCTATCTCTGGTAATCAAAATGTAGTTGTAATTAAATCATATAGGTGCGTTAGGATCGTTAGGTAACGACACTTCAAGTGCCCAATTCCCAAAAGGAAATGAGTCATTACACCCCATGAATGTCGAAACTCGGAACTCCTCTCCGAAGGAAGGGAGAAAAAGGGGGCGCGACAGCATGGCGACTCTGCTGGGGATCTTTTAAGCTTTTACCATTTCAGGTCATTCTTGTGAATTTGTACCGCCCTTATATGCAATTACCTTTTTAAATTTCTTTAAGCATTTAATATTTTTTTCAACTGCAAAACTGACATATCTTCTTTGTTTCCTTCCTTTATTGCTGCTTTAAATTATAAAATTATTGTATTTATTGATTTCTTAACGTGCAAATACATGTCAACATTCTTTTAATTATTGCATCATCATGCTCATCATCATACTCTACTCGTGCCAAACAAATACTATAGCAACGCTTTTAAGGAGTGGTTGCGCTCTTCCTTCCCTTAAATTCGGAAAGGCATATTTGTGGTAAAACTAGTCTATCAGCGGTGCAGTCGACAGTTCCGTGCCTTCCCCCTTGAGTTGTCCGCTCAAGGGTACCAATCTAAAACCTCATAGAAACTTTACTCTGTTCAAATTGTGCATGCATCATGGTCAAACCTAGTCGGGTCAGTTATGTTGTCCACATAATGATCCTTTAAGATAGCCTTGTCCAAAGTCCACTGGGTTTCCCTAAACCCAAATGGACATCATCACGTTCTATGCATTTATTTGGAGAATTAAATGATATGCTGATCGTAAATGTATAAATAGTCGAGTCCGTTGGAGATGATTCTAACCCTTTTGTTCACTGAAATGAGGAACGAGGTCCCCAGTTTTGGTATGGTTAGCACGCCCCCACTCTTGCTAGATTGGTGGAGGAGTCTTCCATCAAATGACCAAATCAATGAGTGGAAAGAGAGGGCCGCCAAAGCTAGCAAAAAGTTGGAATATCTGGAATACAGTCTGCTGGAATTGGAAGGAAAAGTAAGGGAGAAAGTCACCGATTTCCAGAACACTGAGGAAAACGAAGGAGAACACCTGGCAAAGGCATTTTTACTGGTGAACCTACACGAACTGGAGAATTTGATCAACGAGATCATTCAACCTGAGGAAGGTCCTTCTGGGACCAAGTAGATCGGAGTTTATCTTTTTCGCTTTATAAATGTAATAAGGCCAATGGCCATTAGTGATTTTTATTTCTTATTTATTTAGTGTCGATTTGGGATTTGTCTGTTTTTATCAATAAAATGAGGCATTTAGCATTCTAAGTTTTCCAAATCAACTTGTCGCTAGGCCTACCTCGGGCACAAAGAGGTTCCCAAATCAGGACACGCTTTACATTTCCGCACTATCTGTTTAAATATTGCAATACCTTTTATAATCCTCACTGACTTGATTACCTTTTTGTTTTATTTTGTTTTTATTATTCACATCCCCAAAGGTTAGTTCATGCACTATGGCATCATCATTTTATTTCACAAGACCCTTCCATACAGGCTGTGAGCAAAGGGGCACATCTCAAGAATTGGACCATCATGACAACCAAAGCCCGACGAGCCTCGGGGTAGCAAGGCTAAAACAAACATTATTTATTGTTTTACTAAATGATTTTCTTTTCGCATTTTCAATTCCCGCAATAAGA
This sequence comes from Nicotiana tabacum, assembly GCF_000715075.1. Classification (NCBI taxonomy): domain Eukaryota; kingdom Viridiplantae; phylum Streptophyta; class Magnoliopsida; order Solanales; family Solanaceae; genus Nicotiana; species Nicotiana tabacum. The sequence continues at coordinate 5,677,449 of NC_134087.1, forward strand.
TCTTCAATGTTTAAAGCACTTGTTCAATTTATCAAAAGCATTTCTGATTTTCTTATGAATTAGTATTTATTGCTATCATTTTCTTTCCCTACTTTACCAATACAACATTACTATTACTTATCTTGATGAACCAACGACTGTGACATGCAATGAGACAACGCAACAAACAGACATTGATTCAGAGGAAGATGACATACCTGATGAAATTGTCAAAGAAGTTGAGAACTTTGAGAACAAACCTAAGTCCAACTTAGACGAGACCGAAATTGTCAACCTGGGAGATGCTGAAAACTTCAAGGAAACACAAATCAGCATTCACCTATCACCATGAGAGAAGAAAGAATATACAAAATTTTTGAAAGAGTATGAGGACATATTCGTCTGGTCGTATGATGACATGACTGGTCTGAGTACGTCCATTGTAGCTCACAAACTGCCAACAGATCCAATGTGTCCACCGGTAAAGCAAAAACTCAGAAAGTTCAAGCCTGATATGAGTTTGAAAATCAAGGAAGAAGTCACCAAGCATGTCAAAGCTAAGGTTCTCAGGATAGCAGAATACGCGACGTGGTTAGCCAACATTGTGCCAGTGCCAAAGAAGGATGGGAAGGCCAAAGTCTGTGTCGACTACCGGGATATCAACCGGGCTAGTCCTAAAGACGACTTCCCTTTGCCGAATATACACATCCTAATTGACAATTGCGCCAAACATGAGCTGCAGTCATTTGTAGATTGCTTCGCTGGTTATCATCAGATCTGGATGGATGAAGAAGATGCTGAGAAAACGGCTTTCATTACGCCGTGGGGACTGTACTGCTACGAGATGATGCCATTCAGCCTAAAGAATGTTGAGGCCACCTACATGAGGGCCATGACTAACATTTTCCATGATATGATACACAAGTAGATAGAGGTATATGTGGACAATGTTATTATCAAATACAAGAAATCCACTGATCACATGGAAGATTTGAGAAAGTTCTTCAATATACTATGGACGTACAACCTGAAATTGAACCCTGCGAAGTGTGCATTTGGGGTTCCCGCTGGGAAATTGCTTGGGTTTATTGTGAGTCACTGAGGAATAGAACTAGATCCATCAAAAGTCAAAGCCATTCAAGAATTACCACCGCTAAAGAACAAGAAGGATGTGATGAGTTTCTTGGGGAGACTTAACTACATCAGCCGATTCATAGCACAGTCTACAATTATTTATAAGCCAATTTTTAAGATGTTGAAGAAGGACGCCGCTACCAAATGGACTGATGACTACTAAAAGGCCTTCAACAAAATCAAGGAGTACCTATCAACACCACCAGTCTTAGTCCCGCCCGAGCCAGGTAGACCCTTACTACTCTACCTTGCAGTGTTAGGTGGAGCTTTCGGCTGCGTTCTGGGGTAGCATAATGAAACAGTGAGGAAGGAACAAACCATTTATTATCTCAGTAAGAAGTTCACCTTGTACGAGGCCCGATATTCTTTATTGGAATGCACCTATTGTGCTTTGACTTGGGTAGCTCAGAAGCTGAGACATTACTTCTGTGCCTATACTACATATCTCATATCAAGGATGGATCCTTTGAAGTATATCTTTCAGAAGCCCATGCCTACCGGTAAGCTGGCTAAGTGGCAAATCCCGTTGAGTGAGTTTGACATTGTCTAAGTAACTTAGAAAATAGTAAAGGGACAAGCACTGACAGACCACCTCGCTGAGAATCCGGTGGAAGCAGAATACGAACCCCTAAAAATGTATTTTCCTGATGAAGAGGTATCATTCATAGGAGAAGACATTGCAGAATCCTATGATGGTTGGAGAATGTTCTTCGATGGAGCGGCAAACTTCAAAGGAGTTGGCATAGGAGTAGTCCTAGTATCAGAAACCGGTCAACATTATCCGGTGTTTGCCAAACTCAGGTTTTCGTGCACCAACAATATGGCCTAGTATGAAGCCTGTATCTTAGGACTCAAATGGCCATTGACATGAACGTTCAAGAGCTGCTAGTAATTGGGGATTCAGACTTACTTATACATCAGGTACGAGAAGAATGGGCAACCAAGAACTCCAAGATACTCACGTATCTGCATCATGTACAAGAATTGAGAAAGAGGTTCACGAAGACGGAATTCCAACACATTCCCAGAATACAAAATGAGTTCGCTGATGCATTGGCTACCCTATCATATATAATACAACATCCCGACAAGAATTTCATTGATCCCATTCCAGTGAAAATCCATAATCAGCCAGCTTACTATGTCCATGTCGAAGAGGAAGCAGGCTAAAAGCATTGGTTTCATGATATCAAGGAATATTTGGCAAAAAGAGAGTACCCAGAGCTTGCTAATCCTACTTAGAAACTCACAGCGGAGGAATCCTGCATAGGAGGACTCCTGATTTAGGATTATTAAGATGTGTCGACGCAAAGGAAGCATCCAGGCTACTAGAGGAAATTCATGCTGGGACCTGCGGTCCACATATGAACGGTTTTGTCTTAGCAAAGAAGATACTCTGGGCTAGTTACTTTTGGATGACTATGGAAACAGACTACATCTAGTATGTCCAGAAAATGCCACCGTTGTCAGATACATGCAAACATGATAAAAATACCTCCAAATGAGCTTAATGCAACAAGCTCACCATGGCTGTTCGCCGCCTGGGGAATGGACGTTATTGGACCAATCGAGCTCGCTGGTTCCAACGGACACAGGTTTATCCTAGTAGCCATCAAATATTTCACCAAGTGGGTCAAAACATCATCTTACAGAGCAATAACTAAGAAAGTCGTGGCAGACTTTGTCCTCGACCGCATTGTTTGTCGATTCGGGATTCCAGAGTCAATTATTACTGATAATGGCTCCAACCTCAATAGCGACTTGATGAAAGCTATGTGCAAAACTTTCAAGACCAGACACAAGAATTCCACAGCCTACAGGCCTCAAATGAATGGAGTTATAAAAGCCGCCAATAAGATTATCAAGAAGATATTGAGGAAAATGATAGAGAAGCATAAACAGTGGCATGAAAAGTTATCATTTGCTCTATTGGGGTATCACACCACAGTCTGCACATCAACTGGGGGAACCCCCTATATGCTGGTTTATGGTACAGAGGCTGTCATTCCCACTGAGGTAGAAATTCCTTGCTTAAGGATCATACAAGAAGCTAAGCTCGACAACGCAGAGTGGGTCAAAAGTCGTTATGAGCAACTAGCCCTTATAAATGGAAAGAGAATGAATGCAGTTTGCCATGGTCAACTCTATCAGAACAGAATGTCCAGGGCCTTCAACAAAAAAGTCAAGCCAAGACAGTTCACACCGGGGTAGCTGGTGCTAAAGAAAAATTTTCCGCATCAAGATGAAGCCAAATGGAAGTTCTCTCCCAACTGACAGGGTCCATACATGGTTCACCGAGTTCTGACGGGAGGAGCCCTCATACTTGCAAAAATGGACAGAGAAGTCTGGCCAAAGCCGATCAATTTAGATGCAGTCAAGCGTTACTATGTGTAATCTTTATGCTTTCCTTATATTATGTAAATTCAACTACGCCTGACCTGATTACCATTAAAGAGGAAATACGTAGGCAGCCCTATGGGTTCGGTCACAATTCAATAAAAATTTCATTTCCCCACGCAATTTGAAACTGGGGCAGAATTTTGAGGATGACCCTTAAAATTTCAAAGTAATTTCAGCCAATCGTTGCAAAGCAACAGTCAGAAACATCAACTCATTAAACTAGGGTAGAATTTTGAGGAGGACCCTCAAAATTCTATATCTAGAGAGGTTGCAATGTCCCGAGCCACGTCATAGTCATCAATTCACCTAAAAATTATTTTTATTATACACTTATGTCATATATTTACAAAATCATGCATGATTGTTGCTGAAACTGCTTTTTTTAGCAACGCTACCCTGATGATATAGATAGTATCACCAGATCAAAGCTGAGCAGGTCAAGCACAACCAGCGGGGATACGAACTAACCTCCCCCTTTTACAAAACTCACGATTTTTCTTCGGATGCAGGCACTAGGATTGAGAAATCATCAAACATACTATGCACCCATGGGAACAAACATCGTTCGGGAATATGACTCTCTGAATCGTTGCATTTGCCAACATTTGCTATCAGCACGCACTAGTAATGCTCAGTAGTCACAATGCTCCTAGTAATCACAACACTGCTCTACTATCATTTGCTATTTTATTTCATGCATAAGGTTACCATTCTGCCTTCCAAGGTTAAGATCTACTTCCATATGCATTCGCATCTTTGCATAAGGCTATCATTCTGCCTTTCGACGCTAAACACTGTCTCCATCCGCATTCTTGCATAAGGCTACTATTCTGCCTTCCTATTTACATAAGGCTACTATTCTACCTTCCGAGACTAAACGTTGTCTCCATCTGCATTCTTGCATAAGGCTACCATTCTGCCTTCCGAGACTAAATGTTGTCTCCATCTGCATTCTTGCATAAGGCTACCATTCTGCCTTCTGAGGCTAAGATCTACCTCCATCTGCATTCGTATCTTTGTATAAGGCTATCATTCTTCCTTTCGAGGTTAAGCTCTACCTCCATCTACATTCTCATCTTTGCATAAGGTTATCATTCTGCCTTCCGAGGCTAAGCTCTGCCTCTCATTTTCTTCGAAAATAAGAATTATCTCAAGCACTGTTTATTTCGCTTTTCTTACGGGCTAAGCTTTGCCCTTCAACTCACAAGACTAAGCTCTGTCTTGTCCACATCATACTACTACATCATTCATGGGCTGAAATATCACCAACTCATCCAAAGGCGTCATCGTTCGGAGACACCATCTTCATAGTCCGAGAATACCATGTCATAGCCTGAGGATCCCTTTCAATCTTTTGCATATCATTATTCAAAGGCATCATGGTTCGAAGGCACCATACTCATAACTCAAGAGCATCATTTCATGGCCTGCGAATCCTTTATCATACGCTTCATGGCCCAGGACATCATGGTCTAAAGATGTCATCCTAACCGTCCAAAGACAACATTCATAGTCCAATGGGAATTTGCATCATGTTTAAATTTACGCACAATATATGCTCGTATTGTTTCTAATAATGACCATCCCAGCAGGAGAAATGACACTCCAGTTCCTGCAGCCATATCAAGCCTTAATCATTCCCGTAAACCTGCTACTCACCCCGTCTAGGATATTGCGTCCGTCTTTGAAATCGCTTTATCGGTATAATCCGCCGGTGGATCCTGAACTACATACGGCCTGATTTCTGTAAAACCAGAGATATTTAGGCTGATTAGAAGCCAGGGTGTGGCCTAAACCTCTTTAAACCGTTTCGCTCGGTCAGAATTGGCCATCATATCTTTACCTGACAACTCTTTCATCCTTCCCGGGTAAAGAGGGTCAGCTGTTGATACCCAATTTTTTCCTATATATTTTCAATATGCAAAATACTTTCAAAATAGCATATATATACATATATAAGCATGTCCAAGTGTTTTATTATTTTTTCCATACTTTTTAAGGTTTTTTAAAATTGATTTATTTCCCTTTTCATCCATAAAATCCCCAATAATTATTTTTAAAATTATAATTTTCGGTAATTCATCTATTGGATTTTTATATTTATGCCAAAATATGGCTAGAATAAGTTTTATATATTTTTACAATTTTATTTAATATTTTTAAAGCTAAATTGCACATAATTATAATATTAGTCATTTTAAGGTTTAATTATGTATTATATTCATAAAATTAAGTTTTGTATTTTTAAATTACTATTTAAGTGTTATAAATCATTTTAGTATTTTCAATTATCTATTTACTATTTTTACATAAATTAAAAAAGGAAAAGTGACTATTTAAATTTTAGCCCAAATTGGCTTTCAATTTAATCCCAAATCAAACCCAATTCCCCGGCCCAATTCTAATTTTAACCCGACCCTAACCCTTTTAAAACCAACCCAAACCTGGATCTCCACCTACCCCTTTTAATCTAGGTCGTTGATCATTCAGATCAACGGCCACCATTGCCCCTTACCATTCTTAACCCATAAATGACCTCTTACCCTAAATAATTTCTCACCACCCGCCGCCCTTGAATCCCTTCCTCTCAAACTCTATCTGCAACTTCACCTAAACCCTAGCCGCCGCCACCTAAATCTACCCTAATTCTCTTCAATCCCCACCTAATCCATGGACTCCCATGGCGGTTTAAGACGTGTACTCATCTCCTATGTCTACTAGTTACCTATTTTCTTGATTCCATGGACAAATCTCGAAGAAATCTGGTCCAGTCCTTGCTCAACCTCTATATCTGGTCTTTTTCTGGCCACTCATGACCGTTCAAGTCAGATCCATGCTTCTAGCTAGATCGGTAACTTTTCAAAGTCTTTCTCACTTTTCTAGGTTCTCTTAAGCCCTAACTTTAAGAGCTTTCCAATTTTCTTTCAGATCTGTCTTAGATCTGTGCATGTTATGAACTTTTTAAGTGTTTTCTCAAAGGTTCTTAGATTTTCTTTCAAAGTGACTCTTCATTTTCAACGATTAGGGTTTTCTCATCCCTTTTTTTTAAAAGATCTATTCTCCGATTTTCAGTGTTATTTTATGGTTTAACTATGTTTGAATGGTTTCCTTATATTTTTTCCTCTACCTGGTTCATTGTGTTAAAAACCCTAGGTGTTTTAGTTTTATCCGAGTTTTGAAATTCTCTTTGTTTTACACGCATGCATGGTTCGATTTAGTTCCTTGTGTTTGAATTCTCTTCCTTGACTTATCTAATTTCCTCACTTATTGTTGTGAGTTTTTTTACTTATTTATGACTTTCTTTACCTGTTAGACTGGTTTCTTCACTTTGGCTCTACGTGTGAGCCCTGACTGCTTGGCATTGTTGGTTACCATGCTTTGAATAGTCCCTCGCCTATTCATGCCACTTCTATCTGTTTATTTAATTTGCTCCTTTTTATCAATATGTTTGACCCTGCATGTTTAATACGCATGTTCATTCCTTCCTATTTATATGTTGAAGTGCAGGGTCATGATTCTTTCTTTCTTGATCTTGATTTCCTCAATGTTATGACTGATTGCAAAAAGGTTCCCTTATAAACCCTAATTTTTTACTCATTTGTTTAAATTGACTGATGCCCTTTCTTTAATTACTGTGATGTTTTACCTTGAATCCTTTCCCAAAATTAAGTATATTTTGTACTTAGACTCAAATATTTACCTTATACTCTTACTACCCCTTGTATGGCAAGAATTAATCTGTCTCAAACTGATTTCTTTCCTTAATTAACTCTGTTAGTATCCGTTTGAGCAGTAATCCCTTGATTATAGGGAAGTACTTGTGTTAATTGATTCTGATTGTGATTATTTCCATGTCTGTAATAAACCTTACTTGTTACCTTATTCTCTACTCGTTTTCAAAGCTATAAATACCCTACCCTCTTTTCTTTAAACGAATGAAGAATTGAGTTCAAAAACACACTCACACACTCAAAACTCTCTCTTTCTTTACTACTACTTGTGCTACTGCTTTGTCTAGACGGCTGAAATCCTAGGCTAGACTGTGGAATCCTTCTTGCTTTACCTTTCTGCACCTTGTTTTTCTCTACTGGTATGTCCTAGTTAACTTTAAAAGTTTCATCAACAACATGTTTCTTTAATTGTTTCAATTTCTCTCATTCTTATTTACTTCTGCTTGTGGTTCTGCAGTCAAGTTACTTTACCAGCATGCTATAATGTCTCCCCTTCCCCTTTAGATTAATCCACCTCTCCTATGTGTGTTTTTACGGCATACTCTGTCAGTCACTTATTGTGTACTTACCATCCCAAGTCTCTATCCCTTCAATGTGCCTATATTCTTTCTAACAAGCTTGTGATTATGCCAGTATCAGCTATTGCTGTGCATATCCAACTAGTCCTAAGACCCTTGATGGGGTTATGTGTTTACAGTCAAATGTATGTGTGTCCCAAACCCCTTGACCCCCTTGTATGACCACTGATTATGTGGGTGATCCCATCTTGGGAGTTTGAGTTCTATTTACTACTACAACTGCTTTCAAATCACTTTTGTTACTGATTACTTTTAACCCAGTTTTAAACAAACTCTTTTTCAAACTATGTCAAGCACTATCTCCTACTCCTAGTATCTAGGTGCTGCCCCTTTTGTGTGAGCCTTTCCTTGGGACCTTTGAGCTCCCTCTGAACATGGACACATAAGAGATGGCCCTTCCATACTGCACTCATTCTATTTGGTTATGCAAATCTGGGTGTGAGCACTATCCGGGATCCTTTGAAGACCTTAGAGAAATCTGACACACCCAGATATGAGAAAGGTTTTGGAATAATACTGGCATTGAAGTGGTTCATTACATACCTCAGAAAGGAAGTCAGAATCAGGCTTCCTATGGTTGTAATTTCTTATTATTGAATATTTCCTTATGTAATTCATCATTTGGTATGTAATAATTTGTAAACAAGTATGGGGTTGGCTAGTGAAAAGGAATGGGAAATATGCATGTTTTAGCTATCAAAAGGGTAGAAATCATGTTACTAGGTTTACATTCCTACTTGCGTAATACAATCCATGCTTAGGACTCATCTCATGCATTAGAGATCATGCTCTCATGATTTACACTTACTATTTTCAGCATGTCAATTTCACTATCATATCACTTAGCAAATCTTGCGTTAAGAATATGTTAATAACCAGTGTTTCTGCAATCATGTTCCTACTGCCATGCAAACTTAGAGATCATGTTTTAGGCTAAACAACACTAACAAACATATCCTCTCTACATATTCTGGAAATCATGTTTTAAATGTTTAGATATTGGTTCATATAGAAATCCCACTTACGATTCTGCATATATGTCATTCTGCATCCCTGTGCATTAGATACCATGTCTTTAGGATTTCATTCACTTATATTCGCTTAGGCTAATTAGGATTGCATAAAAAATGAGTGAAACAGTTCTTTACTTAGTCTTTACAACCAAATAGCGCTAATTCTGTGAACACCTAGAACAACATGTTTAGGTAATAAGAATAATCTCCAACCTTCTTAATGATTCTGAATAACTTCTGAATACTGTTTACGCCTAGGCAAGCCTTAGGTAATCACTTAAACACAAACTGGAATCGCCTTTGTTAATTATCAACTGCTACAACCAGCAGGTACGCCTGATTCAGACTTCTTTTCTGAGTTATATAATGAATCTGGTTCTGACTCAAACCCTGCTTTAGGATTTTAAAATTCAGACCTTAACTATGTTTAAGTCGTGCTATTTATATGCATTATTTGCGGAGGTATACATGAGCCTTCTAATTGCTTACATGTTTCCCCTTTAAATGCAGTCCTACGTGTTTTGTATGTCACCTTAGCCTTTTACCTTTAAACCTAAGAGTTAGCCTAAAACCCCACTCTTCTAGGAATAGTAGTCCTAAATTCCTTTGGGACTAATAAGAATGGGACGGGTAACAACACACAATAGAGGTCGAGACCAATCATCGCTTTAATACCTTCACGGGATGGGAAGGGTAGACATGGATATGATGACCGGTGCGCTAATACCACGTGTATCCCCTCTTCTGAGGAGTGTCATGTCGGGTATTGGATTGATGTGATCCATATTATAAACAAACCTAGGACCCTTTTTACATTTGCAAGTATGTTTAGATTATAACTCTTTTTTAGAACACTGCCTTTCAATAATGTTTTCAAATGCTTGTGTATTTAAATTCAAAATCCCCTATTACTTGAGCCTTACTTGTTTACTTGTTAATTGCACAAATTCACAAAAAATTATCTGGCCAGAAACCACACTAGTGGATCCTGAGGGGTACCTAACACCTTCCCTCTAGGATAATTTCAAGCCCTTACCCTATCTCTGGTTATCAAAATATAGTTGTAGTTAAATCTTATAGGTGCCCTAACGCACCTTAAAATCATTAGCTGGCGACTCTTCAAATACCCAATTTCCGAAAGGAAATGAGTCATTACACCCCATGAATGTCGAAACCCGGAACTCCTCTCCGAAGGAAGGGAGAAAAAAGGGGCGCGATAGGTAACTATCCAAAATTATACTTATAAAACTTTTACTAAAATACTCCACTTAAAAGAAAATACCACATTAACATAATATCTAACGGTATCAATATTATTAAACTTACAGGGTCTTACAATAACAATGTCTTAAACCCTCTATAACCTCCTAATAGACATAATCCCTTTCGTACTCATGTGGATTTACTACGGCACATTCTAATATTAAAATACGAGGTGTAACGGTACAACCTTGGCATGATTTGTGCATGACTTAATTGATTGCTTTGGAGTTATTAATAAAAGATATTTCCCCCATCGGTATGAGATAAGTTGTTAAATGATGAGGAATACATTAGGAGGTTTATTAATTATAAAATAATTGAATGCTTACTTCAAAATCACGAGCTTACAGCCGTTTTATATAACTCATGTTTAAATCATATCAGTAGCATATTATTTATGGCCTATAGTAAGTGTTGGAGTCGACCCCTCGTCACTACTTCTTCGAGGTTAGACGGGATACTTACTAGGTAGGTGTTATTTTCGTACTCATACTACACTTGCTGTACATTTTGTTGTACAAGCACATGTATGTCTAATGGCCTTGTGGGCGCAACAACGTGGTTGATACGAGGACTTAGGTGAGCTGCATCTTATGTTACGATCCGCAACCAGTAGAGTCTCTTTCAGAGTAGTTGTATTTTCTTTTCATTCCAAATTGGTATTCTGGATAGTTATTGTATTTTATTTTATTCCCTAGTAAATACTCATGGACTTGCGACATCGGGTTCTGGGATGATTATAGGATATTCAGTATTGAAATTGGAAAAATTATTATTATTCTGTAAAGTACATCTTTTACTAGTTAAATTGAAGGAAATTTATGATTTTAAAAATATTAAAATAGGAATTTAGTTAACTATTTAGTGTTGGCTTGCTTGACAGTGGTGTCCGCCGCCATCACGGCCTTCAACGGATTTTGGGTCGTGACACCTGATTGCCTCTAGTGCATATTCTTGATCCACTACAAACTCCTGATAACAATATAAGATGTGATAGTTATTCCTGATAAATTGACCAATGCCACCCATTATATTCTGGGTCCAGATACAATTAACAAATAGATGCTGATGAGTCTCAGGTGCTTCACAATCACACAGTGTGCAATTGATGTCCCCATTGATAGGATGTTCCACCTCGTCAGTCTTTCTTTAGTCATTAGCTTGTCTTGCTATGCCAGCCAGGTAATCACTCTTGGTCTTGGCAACAATACAATATTTCATATAAGCATTGCTTCCCTCAGTCTAGTTAAGTTTTCCTTCAGTGCTATGTAGCTGCTGGACACTGAATACAGGCCACTAGTGGTCAATTGGTAAACTTCTCTAGTATACCATTGTGCCGTAGTCTCCTTTAGAGCATTTAGTTTTTTCCAATATCAGCTACAATCCTGTGAGGGTAGGTGTTCCCAAATATTGTGATTGGTCTTCATATAGACTTCATTAACCCATTTCACTCATAGTACATACTTTTTTATCATCACCTGCCATAGTAACTTAGGAAGAATGTGGTAAAACAGACTTTTTAAGTCTTGCATAAGAATACATGACACATTTTTTTGTCAACAAAAACTAAGTAATTAAAGGAGTTTTGAGGTTAGATTAAAAATAACAAAAGTTGTGGGTAAATATTAAAACTTTTAATTTTTTTTAAAAAATCATACTCATTCAAATTATTTCAAATTTTTATTTCCCTTTTTTCCTTATTTGATCGGATTAAAAAGAAACTTTGGATTTGCTGAATCACGGAAAAAAAATAAATAAACATATAAAGCAACGGAGCCATCATAGTATTTTTTAACTCCTCCGAAAGGAAGGATGACAATTTGATCATTTACCCATCTAAGTCTGATAGATTCTATTTTTCTCTTTCTTCAATAGAAAGGAGGAGGGGAGGTCAATTTTCTTGTAAAGCAGTATGCACAAAAGATGCATGTTCTTTCTCCTCTTCACTTCTTCTTATCCTTCTTTCTTATTTCTTTTTTCTTTTTCTCATTCTCTCATTCTTCTTCCTTACTTTCTTCTTTCTCTTCAACTTTCGTTGTTGCTGGTGCTGGTTCGGGTGGGTCATTTTCTTCTTTGATTTTTTCTTATTTCCCTCTTCATCTCATTTTCATCTTCTTCTTATTTTTAATTTTTTTTCTTTTTTTCTAGTGGTTTAAAATATTCGAGAGAAAGAGGAAAAAATATGAAATTGTACAAAGTGAGTATTTTGAAAAATACCCTCGAGATATTTTGAGACATCCCCATATATGAGTATTCTGTTGAAATTTTCTCGGGGATGTTTGAAACATCTCCCGGGGTGTTTGAAACATCTCTCGAATGTTTGAAACATCCATCGGGATATTTCTTCTGCTTCTTTTGTTCTAGTGTTGTTCTCATTAATCTTTTTTTCACAAATATTTCAAAAATCCCCACAGATGTGTGCAGATGTTTTGAAACATTTCTCTAAATATTTGAAACATCTTTCTAAATGTTTGAGGATTAGGAGTGGCGGGAAATATAGAGGAGCATTGCGAGATGGAGGAAAAACAAGGGGAGGAAGAGGAGTGGTGGGAGGAGCGGAAGGAGGAATAGGGGTGGAAGAGGAGGGGGACTTTTTTGTAAATAAGAAAACTTTGGAAACTTTATAAATTATGTCATTAACCATAATCACAAAAGTGCCCCTTCTACCCCATTCTTAACACCTTTATCTTAAAAATTAGTATAAGTTTTGAAGTGTCTTAAAAATTTAAATCCCCCATAACTTGCCAACAGAAGCTATATTCCACTATTTATATTCCTTAATGTTTAATCCTCCATATTTTTGAGGTGTACAGACCTTTTGCCATGCTACCAGTGATACCTTCCTTTGGCCTATGGAATTCTCCGATAAGTAATCTCTACATATTCTGTCAATGTTCTTAACCACACTTTGTGGCAAGATGAATACTGATCCCCAAAAATTATAAATGGAGAAGAGAACAACATTAATAATTTGTATTCTTCCAGCATACAAAAGTAATTTGGAATAACCATTGCGTACTCTTTTTGTAATCTTATCAACCAAAGCATGACATTCCACTTTGCTCTATTTCTTAGAGGAGAGAGGTACATCAAGGAATCTTAGAGGCAACGAACCCCAAAGAAAACCCTATGCAATTAAGGATGTCTTGCTTGTATTTCTCATCCATCCCTGCTAGAAAAATGTTGGATTTATCTAGGTTAGCTAAAAGCCCAGATACTGTACTGAAGTGGTTGACTACTTCCATTATCCTGTTAACTGAAGCAACTTCTCCTTTATAAAACAACATGAAATCATCAGCAAAGATTCGATGTGTCAACTTAGTTACTTTGCACATTGGATGAAAGTGAAAGTCTAGCAGGTCACTCATTTTACCAAGGCCTCTTGTCAGGTAATCCATTACTAGAACAAACAGCAGGGGAGACATAGGATCCCCCTGCCTTAGTCCTCTTTTCCCTTGAAAATAACAATATCCCTTTCCATTAACCTTGACAGTGTAACTAGGAGTTGTAACACAACACATCATCAATTGGACTAATAGTATAGGGAATCCATATCCTATTAGGACCTCCTCCAAAAACTCCCAACTAACCATGTCATATGTTTTCCTTAAATCTATCTTCATTAGGCATCTTGGAGTAGTTTTCCTATTATAATGTCTCAATATATCATGGCATATCAAAACATTATGAATTAAGGGTCTATCTTCTACAAAAGCTGCTTGGTTCCCTGCTACTATAGTTGGAAGTACTTCCTTCAGTCTATGACAAATGAGTTTTGAAATGCACTTATACATGGTATTGCAATATGAAATAGGTCTGTATTGAATTGCATTTTGAGGATCTTCAATTTTGGGAATTAGAGTTATGATAGTTGAGTTCAGTTGCTTCAACATCTGTCCAATATCAAAGAATTCCAGGATTGTATTTGTTACATCTTCTCCAACCATAGACTATGAAGCCTTGAAGAACCACTTCCAAATCCATTTGGCCCAAGGCTCTTATTCACATCTATTTGAAATATTGCAGCTTTGATCTCTGCATTGTTATATGGCTTCAACAATCCAATCTGCTATTCTACTGATAAACATTTTACATTACTCATAAAGCACTTGAAAACTTTGATTATGCCAGAAACTTTCTTCCCTAGCAAGTATTTGTAATAATCAACAAAAATAGAGGCAATTGCACTTTGATCAATTTGTACTGTACCTTGACTATCTATTAACTAGATGATATTTTGTTGAAGTTTCATGTGATTGATATTTTGAACTATACCTTGACTCCTAAACTTATCCATGTTGTCTTACTCTTCTATTGCAAGAATAGCTCATCTAGGTAGGAAGATTGTCTGAATTTCTGATATAGCTCCTTTTCCTTTGCCAGTAAAGAAGTATTCTGAGGGTGTAGATGTAGTTCTGCCTGCGCCTGAGCAAGATTTATTTTTTTTTCATCAGCTACTGCAATTACATTACTAAAATGTTGGCAATTTAGCTTTTTCAATTTGTGTTTCAGGTATTTTAGTTTTTTCACCACTCTAAACATACTGTATCCATCTACTTGTTGATCCCACCCTTTCTTTACTACATCAATAAAGGATGGGTGAGTAGTCCAAACATTGCAATACTTAAAAGGAGCTCTATCTCTTCTAGGGCCATCAGTGAGAACTAGCTTCATGGGACAATTATCACTAATTCCTTCAGGTAAGAAATGAGCTTTGAAACTTGGCATGCTATTCAGCCACTTTGTATTATTAAACACTCAACCTATTTTGGACATCATTCTTACATCTCTATGTCTATCATTCCAAGTATATTTACTTCCACATCTTGGCAGTTCAATCAATCCACAAGCATCCATATAACTTTGAAATTCTACTATTTCTGACATGCTAATGGGGTTACCTCCAATTATGTCATCTGGTTAAAGCACATAAATGAAATCTCCCATCACTATTCATGGCTTATTGAGTCCTGCACTTATAGACTTCAAGTATATCCATAATTGTCTTATCTCCTCTCATGTATTAAAGTTATACACAACTGGTGACAAGTATGTAAGCTTTAAACTAATATGATGAACCTTGCATGTGACTACTTGTGCAGTTTTACTGATTAGGTCAATTTGAAAGCAATCTGGCCTCTATGTTAACCAAATTCTTCCATTATAATGTTGCTCTAGATTAGTGATGTACCCCCAACCTCCAAATAATTTTTTTGCTAGTTGATCCATTCTATTTACTTTAGCTTTTGTTTCCAAAATTCCAATCATACCTATATTTTCTTTTGTACAAATGAGCTTTACTTCCTTTTATTTGTTAGGGGGATTAATTCCCCTAACATTCCAACAAAGAATACTATCCATGATTAGAGGGAGGATTGACTGTCCCACCCCCATTCTTTACTTGACTTTGTACTCCTTGAACACATTGGTCTACCAACTCACTAGGACTTCCTTCAGCTAGTGGTTTGAAAGTGTTCTGTTGGTTACTATAATTCTTCTATTTCCTTGTTGCTTGCTAATTGTGTTCCTGGCAGTATTAATAGGTGTTACCCATCCTGAGTTTACCTCTTGACTATATAGTCACACCTTGTATCTCTTCTGCAGCCTTTGTCAACTGTTTGTCCTGCTTATGAGCTGGTTCTTGTTGTCTCTGAACATGTGAAGGTTGTTGCACTTTCTTTGCCCGACATTCCTTTTCCTCATGACCATATTTCTTGCAAAACTTACATAAAGTAGGTTTCTAATCATATTATACCTTTTGTTCTATAAGTATCCCTTTTTCATTTTTAAAGAAAACCTTTTTTGGTAGCTTTGCATATACCTACTTCAATAGGTAATCGTGTAAAGCTAAGCCCCATCTTTTTTTTGTATGATTGTCTACCATCAATGGTTTATCAATTAAACTCCCTATTTTGCTTATTCCCTTTGAACTCTAATATTTGAAGTCCAAACCAGGTAATATAGCCTAAATTGAAACTGTATAGAGCTCCTTCCTTATAAATTCCATATCTGAATGCCATGTTTTCACAATAAAAGGTTTGTTGTCGAAGTGGTATATACCTCCTTGAACAACTTCATTATTCCCTACAACATCATCAAATCGCACCAGTACTATCCCATTCTTCATCATAGATACCTTATTGATGCCATATTTTCCCTATATTTTTTGGATATAGTTGTTCAAAACTGAGAAGGGAGGGTGAACCCCCAAAATATAACATATTACAATAGTTTTCCAATATTCCAGTTTTGTACTAATATCTTTTGTTTCAATTTCACATACAGGAGTCTCTGCATGCAACTCTGAGCTATGTATTCTAGTTTAAAATCAACATTAGTTACCTTTATGATGTCGAATTGTCCCAGATGGATCCCTTGCTTGCGACTTCCTCCATTAGTTTTACTTCATCTGCCCATGAGAGCTTACTATGCCTCTTTGACGAACTCCTCAAAGCTTATTTTGAAGTGGATGTTACCTTTAATTGCTTAGGTGCTCTGGCTGTTGAAGATCCCCTAATTTCCTTTGAGTTTGCATCCCTAGATTTTGCTGGTATTGTTCCATTGGTTTCCAACCCTATCTCCTGCGACTTCAAGGTTCAATTTCCTTTAGCAGCTAATCCTTTCTCCGTTGTTGCTTTCCTACTAACGCAGATGATTTTTGAGCCAGGATTGCCTTATGCACTGAGAGAGAAACGGAACCATTCTACTTCATTATTAGTTACTCCATAAATAATCTCTACATTATAATTAGGCATAACTAGTACTATATGAACTGAATAATGGGGGAGTCCGGAACCAAAATATGGTTCTTTTAGACTCAAAGAACAAAAATATGTGAAAAAAACTTAGTGACCAATATATATATATATTGTTTTTTTGAAAGACTCTATACTTTAACGGTCGTTTGGCCAGTTAAGTATAACGTCTTTTTAAAAGACGCTACATATAGCGTTATTTACTAAAATGCTATCCATATTATGTGGGCCCACATATAATTCTTCTATGTTTAACTGACATAACAATAATTCAACTGGGTATAGCGTTTTAAGCTAAGACGCTATACCTCAAATAATTGAACCCTGAGATTGGTTTTTGCCTTATTTAAAGAGGTGAAAGTTTTTTTTAAAAGTCCATTCATAAACATTTTCAAGTCTTCTGAAATTTTTCTTTGTTAAGTTGTTTTGCATTTTGTCATAATGTTTGAAGAGCGAAGAATTAAGATTTCATTATATTGGGCGGGCGAGGTTGTGGTGGCGAATAACTCAGTAAGCTATAATTTATCTCCACAGTCTCATGTTAAGTTGTCATTTACAATGGAGTACAATAAATTGGTATAGTTGATATGTAAAAAAAATGAGTGTGAGCAAACATTTGGTAAATCTTAAAATAACCGAAAAATATCCGTATTATGTGACTCCGCAAGGGGTTGCTTGTTATGCTGAGTTTGACATTGAAGACGATGAAACTTTAAGAGATTTTTTGGGGACTCCAGATGAATACCGGGAATTTATTGTGATAAAACTGTTGGAAATGTACGACAAGGCTGAAGACGTTCGCAAAAATGAGGTTGCGCAAAATAGGGAAATCCCTCAATCATCGGGTGGTTATTTTGGAGTAGCTTTAGCCGAACAGGTTCCGGCTGAAAGAGCTTGGCCGGATCTAAACTTATCTCCACGGGCGAATGAAGAGCGAGGAAATAATTTCTCCCCTAGTATACATAATCCACAAGCTGATTGGTAAACTTTAATTTTCCTTTGTGTTACAATGTATATTTTTGTGTATTATATTTGTATTAACACTCATATATTCCACAGGGGGTACCGACCAGATAAGAATTTTACAAGTTATGAACCAACGGCCAGTTGGAATATGCCTAGTTTTGGTGTGTTGGATCATGGTGGTCCATCCGGGAGTCAACATCAACAAGATAATATGTATCATAGGATATCAACACATTATGATTTGTAAGTGAATATATAAAGTTATATGTATTATTTGGACCAATTTTAGTAACTCAATTTTTCTTTGGTTGTGCAGTGAAAATGAGCAACTTGATGGTCCTGTACTCACTCAATTGGCCAAAGATGACGTATTTACTCGGGATCTAGCAGATGCGCAGAGTCAGAAAGAGAATAATGATTATGACAACAATATCGATGAGTCTGGAGATGACACACCCTTCCCTGACGAGGGTGATGAGGAGGAGGAAGAGAATGCCAAACCTAATTTGACGAGGGAGCATGCTCCACCTCCCATTATACCAAGAGTGTACGAATTCCACGTGTTGTTTCATTCAAGGCATATTCCCTACCTTGATCATTTACCAAGTATACCGGATGTGGATGCCCTCAAAAGGGATATTGACGAAATTCGGACAGCAATGTGGGATGAATCTAGACCAACATTGCTGTCAAAGGGCATGCTTTTTCCTGATAAGGCACACCTAATTAGGGCGGTGAAAATGTACAACGTAAAAGAGTGCCTTTAGATGACGGTATGGGAGTCATCTTCGGATGTATACAAGGTTGTTTGCCGTAGATAGTTTGCGGGTTGTAATTGGATGTTGCGTGCGATAAAGAAAAAAACAAATATGTGAAAAGTGGGTAAATACATTGGAACCTACAATTGTGAAATGGACATATTCAGTGGGAATCACTTCAACTTGGACGTTGACTTGATTTCTCTTGTCTTGATTCCACTCATTGAAGCGTCCATAAGGTACAAGATCAAAGAGTGTATTACATCCGTCCACCAGGAATATGGGTGTACCATCACCAAAAGAAAGGCATATCTGGGGTGCAAACGTGTGTTTGAAATTGTTTATGGTGACTAGGATAAGTCATTTGCATCTCTACCCAGGTACATGGACGCATTGCAACACTTTAACCCCGGGACTGTTGTTGAATGGAAACTTAAGGAGAGTGTGGGAATACCAAAATATATATTCAGATACATGTTCTGGGCATTTAAACCAACAATTGATGGTTTTGTGCATTGTCGACCGGTAATATCCATAGACGATACTATGTCTATGAAAAGTATGATATTAAGCTGTTGATCGCCGTTGCAGTAGATTCTAATGGATAAATATTTCCCCTAGCTTTTTCCATTTGTGCCAATGAAAGCCAAGAGACGTGGATACTATTTTTGAACAACTTGAAGGAGCACGTTGTCAAACAACGTTCAGGTATTTGTCTAATATCTAATCAGCATGGCGGTATTTTAAGTTCTGTACAGCATTTGCCTGAATGGCAGGAACCGTATGCTTACCACCGTTACTGAATGAGGCACTTGAAGTCCAATTTCCAGAAGAAATATCCCAACAAGGAATTGCATGATTTAATATGGATGGTTGCAACTGATCACCAGAGTACAAATTCAGGAGGCACTTGGAATCGATCAGGCAGGAAGACGAAAAAACCTATCATTGGTTGATGTGACATAAGCTTGACAAGTGGACATTACATGCGGATGGTGGTAGACGATGGAGAACCCTGACTACAAATGTGTGAGAGTCTTTCAACGAGTTATTGAAGTCTGCACGTGGATTGCATGTCACTGCCATGGTGCAAATGTCACTCAAATAGATGGCAGAGAGGTTTGTTAAAAGCATAGAGGTGCATCAGAATTAATGGAGAGAGGTGTTGAATTTATGCCAAACCCAATCAAAATATTTGAGAAATACAAGAGGCAAGCACATTGGCATTCATTTTTACAGTATTGCAATGAGCAAAATATTTTTGAAGTTTGCACCGCTATCCATCAAAATCGGGAGAATAATATATACACCGTAAATAAAGCCAACAGGTTGTGTTCTTATGGGAAATGGTCTATCTACTATATGTCATGCTCACATGCCATCAAGTGCTTTCAACATACAGGTTTAGGGCCAACCAACTATGTTGATAAGCAATACAATATTGTTGCATACTTAAACACATATAGTGGACAGTTGCAGCCAGTGGGTGCTGAGCACTATTGGCCACCGGAACCATTTAAAATGGTGTGTAACAAGGACTATTTGCGTAAGCTACAAGTGCAAAAAAAACGCGTATACGGAACCAAATGGATGTTGGTGATACCGTTTATGTGCGTAAATGTGGCATATGCTCACAAACAGGACACAATCATAGTAAATGTCCTTAAGCTGGTTTGGGTGGCGGTGGTAAACCAGCTCATAATGGAAGTTCATCTAATGCACCCAACTATCAAGGATACACGAAGTGTTTTATTTCTGTAATGTTGTTGTAATAAGTGTATGTACTTGTTTATCTTGAAGAATGTATGAAAGAAAATTATGTTTCCATTGTTGTTAAATCTTTTTGATATTTAACATCAATAGTTCAGTACAATAATCTAACATAAACCCATTTAAAAAAAAACCTTTAAAATAATCTTTTTGATATTTAATATTAATACACGTAGTGGCATTTTTTAATGGATGTTGTAATATTTATTCAAAAGGTATTTTAAATACATATGAATTGGTTCAGTTTAAGAAGCTTTCGTATATCCAAAATAGTTATTATCACGTGAAGCATAGCACAGTTACATACCATGTTACGTGTATTGTCTTGTCGACCTGAAAAAGTTGTCGTTCTAGAAAAGTTGTCTTCTGGAAAAGCATTATTGTACCATAAAGAATCATTAGCATATGAATCATAGCGCGGTTACATACCATGTTATGTGTATTGCCTTGTCGACATGAAAAAGCTACCGTTCTGAAAAAGTTGTCATCATAAAAAACAATATTGTATCGTAACACTATAAATCCTGGGTTACTATAAATCCTGGGTTCGAGTCACCATGGAGGGGAAGTGTGGAAACACTATAAATCCTCCTAATTTGGGAGGGTTTAAAAAAAAAGAAATATTGTATCGTAACGAATCGTTAGCACGCGAAGCATAGCGTGGTCACATACCACATTATGTGTATTGTCTTGTCGACCTGATAAAGCTGCCATTCTGAAAGAGCTGTCTTTTACAAAAGTTGTATTATACCGTAAAGAATTGTTAGCACGCAAAACATAGCGCGGTTACATACTACGTTATATTTTTTTTCTTGCCTATAAATGACTAACGCATTTTAGTTATTTTCTATGATTAACCAAAACAAATAGCAAAACTTTCCATAAATTTTTCATTTTTCTTGCATTAACAAATGTATAGACGCAGTGACGCACCAAGGTGCTATTGTGGCAAACGTGTGATTATGAAGGCATGTTGGTTCGATGGTCATGTTGGGCACAGATAATGGATGTGTCTATACAGGTTTGGAGGCAATGGCGAAAATCATTGTATGTTTGAGGAATGGTATGATGAACCCATTAACCAGGAATACTACAAATCAATTTTGCAGTATGTTTGGGATATGAACTTTGAATACCAACGTCAGATCTCTGAAATACAATAACAAATTGCGGCACTGCAGGAGAAACTAAAAGAGACGGAAAAAGAAAAACATAAAATGAAAGAGAAATTTAAGTGGTTGGAGCAGGGAATAATGGGTGGTAGTGACTAAACAAACACATGTATGTGTTGAATTTGTATTTTATCTTTATGTTTTCCGTGTCATGTATTTTTATTAGTTGTATCAAATTTAAATTATGTTAAGTTGCTATGTTTGTTTTGCCCAGTTTTACTATTAAAATAATAATGACATATTGAAATAAAAACATAATGCACATATAATGCTAAACTATAGATAAAGTTGATATTATTTACTGATTATCATATGTACATTAAAAAAAATTAATGTGTCCCACAGTCTTTATGCTTTAAAGTAGCAGCTGACCTCAGGCACATCCCATCTCACCCGGCTACACTATCAGGATCATTCTCATCATGACACCTTTTTATCGGAGGATGAGCTGTAGCATGATCGTCAGTAAGGCTGGCAGGCTCGGTAGAAAGGGTCGTTAATGCAGTAGTAACTTACAGAATAATGACATATTTTAGTCTACGAAATATATAATAGTAATGTAGGGGTTGACTGCATAAAAATAATTAAAATGTCTTATCAATCCATCTAGGCATGTGAGTATCGCATCTAGTGGCCTCCGCGACGGGCGAGGATGATGGCTTCAAAAAAAAATATGCTTTAGATATTTATGACTAATCAATGAGATAAACACAAAAATTAAGTAATAGTAATACAAACTAACCAAATCCTTTGGAAGATCCTCAGCATCCCTCGGTGGTGATCCATAACTAAGTCGGCGCCCACTATCCACATCAAGTAACGGACGAGCATCAGCAACCGTCGATGCCTCTGGAGGGTCACCAAACAGCGCACACTAGTCATATGAGGTAAAGGTCATGCCCCCAATCGACAATGGAGCTGTCAGTGTCACCTACGAAGTCTCTGGAGTAATCCCCAGGCTAAATGATGGGATATCACTAGGATCAGGGTGGTCACCCGGCTGATCAACTCCAACATCCTCAACAGGTACCTCAACTCTCCCTTGCTGGGGACCACCTCCTCGCTGACCTCTATGACCTCGTGGGACACCCCTACCTCATGGCACACCCCCGCCTTGTGGCACACCCTTGCCATGTCGACCACATTCAGGCTGCACTGCTGGCCCACAATGGTACTGCTCTAGCGCCATATAATCCGCCTCGTATCTTAAGCGCTCATCATCCCGGGCTTACTGCAATGTCCGGGAAGCCAAATCTATAACCTGCCGGCCATAGTCATACAAAACAGTCGATCCCTCGCCGGTATGTTGCTGCATTTGTAGTCCCAACTGGTGGAACATATGTAGTCCAATAACCTGCACAACATGTAAACTATTAATTGCGAAACGGTAATATTAATGTTATAACTAAGTATACCAAATAACATACCAGTACCTCATGCCTCTCGGCGTATGGAACGAAGCGACCGCCCGCGCGATGAATGGGATTCCCGACGATAAGTCGGGTAATGTTGCGATACCAGCCGATATACTTATGTGCACCGGCCATAAGCTTGGGTGGAAGGGGTGGTAGAATCAAGTCACGCCACTGGTCCCAAGTCTCGATCTACGCCTCTAGCCATGCCTCATATGCCTGGTCAACCCTCGAATGATCATCCCACTGGTAATGTGTCATATGCCAAGCGGGCGGTGGAGGTACAAGCTGCGGTCGACCAAACTGGCGAAGGACTCGCTCGGTGGCATGATGCTCGACAATATCGAGACACATCAATGGGGCAGAAGAGCTCTACATAAGTCGTCCGTTCGAGCAATAATCGGGCAAACCAGCTATTAGCTTGTCATTGTATGGCCTCCAAATTAAATATTACATAAAAACAGGAACCGTGAGTATACAAAACACATATAAATCCAGGCCAAGTAAACTTAAGTATAGAATTACCAGAGCGTCCTCCAACAAATCCAACAAATCTCTGCAATAGGGGAGATTATGTCTAGCCTCGTACTCGCATCCGTATCCCCGCCTATCAAATCACCTCCTAGCCAAAGGAAGAAACGGTGGATGTGGTGTATCCTGAGCTATGGGTGGTAGAGGTGGCTGAAACTGCAGGAACCGCTCCCAGGCCCAAACCTAATATACAATTTGGACGTAAAATTTAAGGTATATTCTTATGATGTATGTTATAATGAAGAGAGTATTTGACTATGTTTTCTCCTGCAGCAACGGCACAAATCCTGCAACGTCTTGCTGGGTGCCCATGCATGCTCGGCACATCTATCAGTACAAATAATCAAGAACAGCAGCACCCATCTGTACTGATGTAAATCATCTAGCCGCTCAAGATGATGAGGTTTTTCGAAGTGTTCGGGAACAATACGCCTCCAAATATAAGCAACAACAGTGACCTCGTGTACGGTTAATATGAAGCTCTAGTGTATCATGAGTAATGTCATCATGCATGGCCTCCAAATGCAACCGGACGGATGTCAACGCAAGACGACTAGCCCCAACCAATACACCCTCATCCTCTGGACAGAAACCGATGAGCCACTGCAACGTGTCCAGGTGATGAGCTCCTGTATAACCTCTCATGGCTTGCGGCAAAGCAACATGAAGTCCATCAACTGGCAGCCCATATAGAACCTCCACGTCCTGCAGCGTGATAGTGGTTTCGCCAATGGGCTAATAGAATGTATGCATCTCTGGTCGCCACCGCTCTATCAAAGCCGTGATCAATGACCAATCCAGCTGCAGCTAGCCGATCTCAATAATCCTATAAAAACTCGTATCTAGCAGGCGTTTGATTATATGGGGATGGAGCTGGCGGGTCATAAGAAAGTCCCACATATCGTCTATTCTCCTATAACGTAAAGTCTGGGCCAATAACTGCCGCTCCCATATGTAGGAAAACCTATGCTCGGCCTGTAGTTGTAGTAGCTTTAGGGAGGCAGGTCCGGAATGCAAATGCGGAACCTCCATGACGACTACTGTAAATTGAACAAAATTAATTACATTATTTTTCTTTTCCATTACTTAAATATATTGCAATACCTTGAATATTAAATTTTATTTGATATTTTTACTATATTATTAATTAGGTTGATACATTTTTAATATTATAATTTTATATTTTATACAATAGTTTATTATGTTAGTTTTATTATTTTATATGTTTGTTAGTTATTCACCTATTTTTACTATACATGATTTAATTATTAAATATTCGCATTTTGGTTCCGGACAGAATATTTGAGGCTCAGTAGCACCAATGTATCCTGAATTCTTACGTTCATGATGAGAATTTTTTTTCGATTTTTCACTCAATAGGTCTGTTATTTTATATGTTAGTTTATTATTGTATATGTTAGTTTTATTATTTTATATGTTTGTTTGTGACTGACTTATTTTTTACTATACTAAAATTAAATAATTAGTTTTCATAACTATACAAGATTTAATTATTAAATATTTACATTTTGGTTTCGAACACAATATTTGAGGCCCAATAGCACCAATGTATCCTGTATTCTTATGTTCTTACGTTTGTTGACTATAATTGGAGTTAGTTTGTGTTTGAACTATCAGCTTTTTGACGTATTTTTGGGAATAAGAGATACTTAAATGATTAATTTCTATAACTACAAGGATACTACGCTAAAGGGCAATACGTTTTACTATGCTAAAAGGTCACTATATTACAAATACGAGCACTACATTTGACCACAAGATACCACTACAGGGAAATAAAGTAAAAATTTATCTAGTTTACTAGTCTTTTAGCAAATTAATAATCTAAATCGGATAAAATAACAAATTAATTTAATCACAAAATAATTATAAAATTACATATACCACAGTACAAAGTAACTAATTAATATTTTTTTAACAATTAATAACAATTTATCTATTTTATAATTTTTTTTAACATACTAATGCTATAATTCGGATAAAAATAACAAATTAATTAAATCGCAAAAAAAATCACAAAATAACATAGAGCACACAAAAAACAACTAATATGCATTTTTTATACAAGTTTTAACAAAAACTAAGTCGAAATATCTCGATTTAAGATTTTTAGAAAGTCGAAGATTTTGTGATTTGGAGTCGAAACAAGCAACAACGTCCGAGATAACGCCTTAGCTAGCACGTGAGATCGAGAATCTTTACTTTTTGTGGGACGAGTGGGCTCCCCTCAAGCTTTTTTGGTTAAAAAATGGAAGGGGGGGGGATTCTGTTTTGGGAAGGGAAGGAGACGATATATTTATATGTATCGCGTCTTTTGTTAAGACGGTATATATATAACGTCTTAACAAAAGACGCTATACTTTCCCGCTTAAATTAATTCAAATATAGCGTCTTTTAAAAAGACGCTATACTTAACTGGTCAAACGGTCGTTAAAGTATAGTGTCTTTCAAAAAAAAAACGCTATATATATATATACATATATATTTTGATCACTATATTTTTTCCACATATTTTTTTTCTTTTAAGTCCAAAAGAACCACATTTTGGTTTCGGACTAACGATGGATGCGGCACAACAATACTATTTTCTATTTTAAATCTGCTCTAGACAGCAAGAGATGGAATTCTATTCGTGGACTTGTCATCCACTCTAGAAAGTAGAGTAAATTAGGCGCTTTCTGACTCAAAACGATGACTTTTAAGAAAATAGAAAAAAAGATACTGAAAAAGATGTGTCCTAGATATAGACCATCCCCAATCAAACAGGATGACGTTTCAGAGTAAAAAGTTTATGGTTGTTAATTTTATTTATGTTAAACAATTGAGTTCATTACAGCATAATATTGCTGTTATGTTTTTCTTCACAAAGAATTGTGAAGGAATGAGAGTAACCAAAATATAATTGCAAGTACACCTCCTATTTGAAAAGTATGTCAAGACTGGACTATAAGAGTCAACACATCTAAATCTTGATGTGAATTAACATATTAATTCTTTGAATAAAATTTATATGCTATAATTAAATAGTACAAATCACAATTTTATGATTCAAAACGTTTAGTAATATTTGAAATTTATAGCTAATATTTCCATATATAAATAATGTCATTCATTTGATATTAAGGTGGCTTTTTGTTTCGGAACTCTCTTTCACCTTTTATTAATATTCATTCCGTCAAATTGAGGTACTTTAATGAAAAAATTGTAAGTTTGTTTATCGGATTGGCAATTGAATACAAATTTAAGTGGCCAGAAGGTCATTTTACCTTTTTTTTGCTGTTTAGTTGAAAAATAATTATTGCAAAAGAAATTTTAAAAAGTTACTAGCGGTTAGTAAAAAGTTTTTTAAAAAAATATAAAAACGTCTTTGCGATTTTCTTAATTTTTTTTTATGCAAAAGCCAAAAAATTGGAAATTTCAAGGCAAAAAATATAATAGAAGACAACTATGCTAACATCGCCTAGTTTCTCTTACATAGACTACTCCATTCAGTTTTGTATACAGAAAAAAACAAATCACATAAATACCTATTAGAACACAACATCAACATTGGGAAGTGGGAAAGACTTAAATAAATTTCTATATCATGAAATTTTTGTTTCCAGATTTAGCGAAGGTCTGAAAACAAGAATCAGTTTTATTCTTCAAACCCAAACGTCTTATCTATAATTTTTTCCTTTAACTACTCTTATTTATTAAGCCCAAAAACAACAGCTAAATCTTGATATTTTAGTTTTTTTCCTTTTGAGTTCGTTTTTTTATATAGTAACTTCATGTCTCTAGAGTCTTTTTATGGTAAGGAACAGCTCCACCTCTCCCTATATGGATTTTCATGATCTTTGTTGAAATATTTTGCCTGAATTGGTTGGTTGCTTACTATTTAAAAAATTTGCTTTTTAAGAAAATTTCTTAATGAAAATTCACCCTATATCACTCTCTTTAATAGTATTGGATTTTCCTTCCAAATCTTGGTAAAAATATTGCCACTTTGTTTTGTGTAAGTTGGTATTGTTTGAAACTTGAGTTGAGAATATGGGGAGTGTAGAGGAGGGAAAAGACTCTAATATTTTAGTAATAACTCAGAACAAGCCTTTACCATTAAAAATACTTCAGTTTCTCTTGTTATTTTTGGGTCTAGGAATTGGTTTTTCAATTTTAAGTATGTGTATGCTTAGATTTGTAGAAGTGCAGAATGTAGTATTTCCTATGATACAAACAAGAATACAGTCAACATGTTTTCAAGAACCAAATAGTTTAGAGAGTTGGATTAGACCTCCATTAAACTTGCAACATAACATGAATGATAGACAGCTTTTTTGGAGAGCTTCATTTGTTCCTCAAATTAAAAATTGTCCTTTTAAAAGAACGCCTAAAATCGCGTTCATGTTCTTGACTCGAGGACCTCTGCCTTTGGTGCCATTGTGGGAGAGATTCTTTAAAGGGAATGAAGAACTTTATTCAATCTACATTCATACCTTGCCATCATATAAATCTGATTTCGCGCCTTCTTCAGTGTTTTATCGCAGACAAATTCCTAGTCAGGTAATGTCAGCACGATCCTTTAAGTTCTAATTGTACAAATATTGTTCAAAATTATGCACAATTATTGATCCTGGTTCTGTGTTTTGTAGGATTTAGTAGTGTGAGTAGCTTTAATTTCTTTTTAAACGTTGATATATGAGAAGTAGAACTGATGAGGCTAGTGTATTGTAGTACTAATATGTATTTCTGGTCATAATTGTGTGGCTTTCAATTTCACATAGGTGGCGGAGTGGGGAAAAATGAGCGTGTGTAATGCTGAAAGACGGCTTCTTGCTAATGCATTGCTTGATATTTCCAATGAATGGTTCGTCCTCCTATCTGAGTCGTGCATTCCTCTCCATAACTTCAGTGTTGTCTATCGCTACATATCAGAATCCAGGCACAGCTTTATAAGTGTATTTGATGATCCTGGACCTGTTGGAAGAGGGCGTTATAATAAGAACATGTCGCCTGAGGTTAACATCACTGAATGGCGTAAAGGATCCCAGTGGTTTGAAGTAAACAGGAAACTGGCTATTGACATTGTTAAAGATCAGGTATACTACCTAAAATTTGATCAGTTTTGCAAACCATCGTGTTATGTTGACGAGCACTATTTCCCAACAATGTTGCACATCCAATATCCTCATCTCCTGGCAAATAGGAGTCTCACTTTAGTAGACTGGTCTAGAGGTGGTGCTCATCCTGCTACATTTGGAAAGGCTGATATTACAGATCAGTTTCTCAAGAAAATTGTGGAAGGTGGGACGTGTGTCTACAATAACCAGGCAACTTCACTTTGTTTCCTTTTCACCAGAAAATTTTCTCCTAGTACATTGGAACCTTTATTAGAACGCTCGTCCAAGTATCTGGGCTTCTGATATGAATCTGTGATGAAACAAACTTTCTGCCACATGATTGCAGTTATTCGCGGCTTCAGAAGACCAAAGGCCTGATAACACAGGATTGACATAGCCCGTGATATACTAAAGATATACGATATTCTTGAATATGATGATATTGTAATTACATTATATGAAATCCTAGTATTTATTATTTGACTTGGATGTTATCAAGAAAATAATCTGATTTGGATAGCTTCAGTTGTTACTCATCCTATTGGTTCTAGGCTGTACTTATCTATCATACTAGCATAAGTTAAACATTTTGTCATCTGTCACTGTTTAGATGCTCTAATTGTATGATTCTGCTGAAACATAATCTTTTCAAAGAAATATGTATCACTTTTCTAAGTAAGAAAACATTCCTAATACTGTACATTCTCTTGTATCTTTACCGATGTCCTACACATCAAGAAAGTTAACAGTCAATATATCGAAGTCAGAAAAGTATGACGGAGCAGGATCATTGGAAGAGAAAATTAAGAGAAGGGAGAAATTGTAGAAAAAGAATGAACCTGTGTTGCTTTTGTACTTTGTATTGAATATATTTACAGTAAAGAACCTTTTATCAAAGAGGGAAAATAAAAAATGAAGGAAATTTAGAAAAATGGAAAAAGTACAACAAGAAAGGGTTTTCTTACAAGATCAAGCTATAGGGTTTTGGATACTAAAAATTCAATTTCCTTTCTTCTTGTATAGACCTAAAAATCCGAGCTGCAGATTCAGATGCTGACTTTGGGTTATGAGGCACAACCTTGATCACTTGAATTCGCTGCTCCGTATTGTTATCTTTAACTGGTTGATCTGAACATTTTGTGGTTGGTGTGATAGGAAATAGAGAGAGTGCATCCCTTTGCATCTTCTCAGAAGGACTACTTGCACTACTTCCTTGCATGTCACTTCCTCTACCCGCCTGAAAAGTTCGATCACATTCTGACATGGCTGCGCTCTTCTGGCATGATATGTTGCATGGTTTTTTATGAGGCCTGACCAAGTTAACATCATGCATAGATGGGCTATTTTCCCTCTCACTTGACCTGATTCCGGGAAACGGATTCATTTGCTCAACGGCTGAACTTGAACCAGATGGTTTTATCACAGGCATGGGATAAGGTTGAATGCAGGACTGATCAAATATTGCAGGACCAGGAAAAATCCCAACACCTTGCTTCTGAGAAGTCGGTACACTATAAGGCACATTTGAAAAGTCTCCACTTATAGGAGATAGGGTCACAGGCCTACAATTACCATAAACTGGCGCCATGAACCCGGGGGGTGGTGGAGAAGGTCCTGAATAAGGTTTATAAACAAGTCCTTCAGAAGGCGATCTTATTGGAACGAGCCACTGATATCCAGGAGGCGGTTGGAAGCATCGAGGTGCTAGTTTTGGATCAGATACAAAAGATCTAGATGTTGGTGTTCCTACATTTGGTTTTTGAGACGAGTGCTGTGGTATAAGTTTTTTATCATCATCTTTGCGGAGGGGAAGCAGCTTTTCGTAAGTATTATTATCTGTTGGATGCTCAAAATTGTTTGGTTCTGGAGAAATTTTTTGTTCAACAGCCAATGCAGGAGGTTCAAGATCATTATCACATGGTAACTTTTTCAAAGAAGAAAATTTGATAGAAGGTTGGTGGAGATAGAAGTTGCCTTTGAACAATATATCCGGTGATCTGGCTATCAATTTCTGTACCTGTAAAGATTGTAGAATAAGTAATATTCTTCCAAAATTTAAACAGAACACAAAAAACCTCCTCAACCTCCTTCTAGTTATTGGTTTTTCTGCAATAGGTTCTTTATGGCCGGTAGACATAGAAGTTTTTTCTACCTTTCTATTAAAGCGTACGCCTTTCTACTCCTCCGGGTAGGGGTAAGGTCTGCGTACACACTACCCTCCCGAGACCCCATTTGTGGAATTTACTGGGTTGTTGTTGTCTATTAAAGCATACAGGTAGGGCATCAAAAATGAAAGACTAAACCAAACACCTTTCATGTGACTATTGAACGCTTCGTCTCTTCAAGACAACAAAAGAAAAGGGCAAGCTAACTGATAGAAATCGAACGTACCTTTGTTAGCCTGTGTAGCTCAAATAGTTGTATTGCAAAGATCCGCTGCTGGCTGAAAAATAGTGAAAATCCAAGTTAAATGGTAGATCACAGAAAAAAAGTATTGAAAGAGGTACCATAGTTTCCGAAGATAACTCCTTTATAAAGATGAAATAGAGAAATTCATGAAAGAAAAAGATATGATATGATATGATATGTGCATGACACGGGCTGAAAGTAGACAAATAAGAACCAGCACATATTTGACTAACCCCTGAATCAAGCCAATAATTTTCAATTTTTCTGTCAGAATGAGTTGGTTAGACATAAAAAAATGACTAGTTAAAGAGACTTACTGTACAATGGTTCTTCTTGCTTTCCAGAATAGTTCTTGACCTATCAATGCTATGACATTATCTGGACACACTTTTTCTACTAATCTAGAGTTCAATGAAGAAGCTTCTGAGATTCCTTCACTTCTGTCTGTATCTCCTACTTCTTGAGTCCCACTAATCTGGCCTTCAGGACAGTCAGAAGAGGATTTTACGCGCTTTGGACTTCGATGGTTCTCTTCACGAGGTATAAAGGAACACGATGCACCTTCCATTATGGAAGCACGTCTCTTTGTTGTGTCATCTTCATGTTTCGGATGAGTAACATCTGCTGCGATCTTCCTTTTGTGCAGATCCCAACAGTCTTCATCAGATTCAGAATTAGAATCACTACATCTATTCAAATCAACTACCAGACCACATCTATTTTCCGGAGAACTTGACACAATTGATTTGATATTTAGCTCAGTATGTACTGGACTTGAAGCTCTATGCACCACTGACTTATCCCTAGATGACAGATGAGGAGCAGGTAATTTAGCACAAAGCTCTCTTTTTTGACACTGAGCTAGATCTCCAGCTTGATTTATACTATGCTCCCGGAACTTTGGTTGCATACTGCCTGTCAAAGAAGGTTTGTAGCTTGATATAACCGGTTTTTCTTTCTCTGTACTTTTAGGTATATTACCATGATTTAGAGGTTTCCCTGATGCAACATTCTTTGAAACACAAAAATCATTTTCTCTTCCAAACTTTTTGGCAGAAGGGTTACTATTAGAGTATGATAAACTGTGTGGCTGAAGAAGATTACATTGAGATGTACTGGCCAAATTCCCTTTAAGACTTAAAACTTGAGGATTTAGCGGCTTCAGTGGTCGTACATCAGGACGTCCCATTGTAAACTTCGTTCCTCCAGAAGAATACGGATGAAGTATATCAATAAAATGAGGAGACTCGGATGAATTGTGGGATAGAGAAAACAAACTCTTTTTGTTGCCACCAACCTACAGGTGTTCAAGAGCTTATGTGATTCAGTCATAATGAGTCAAAAGCATCCAAAAATTTCCTATTTAAGGAAAGACAAGGCATAATCTATGAAGCAAAAGTACTATTTCCAAGAATTTCCTATTTAAGGAAAGACAAGGCATAATCTATGAAGCAAAAGTACTATTTCCTGATTACCAGAAGTTGGTAATAAAGGGATAAACAAACTAACTCAATCTGAAACAGAACAAGCAATAACTAGACAAAGGAATTTAAGTATCCAAAGGTTTTGGATTATGAAGAAATTCGTGACAGAATCGCATAAAAGATTTTAGTAAATGCTTATACTACATTTATATCTATACCTAGTTTACCTCCTTTTCTAAGACCATATAATTGCATAGATTGTTTTCAACTCATCAACTTTCTACTTTGTTTGACACATTTAAATAGTTGGTTGCTTTCTGTTTACTGTTTCTTAAGCCAAAGGTCTATTGAAAACGGACTCTCTATCTTCACAAGATAGGAATAAGGTCTGCGTAGACACTAGCCTCCCAGATGGGTTGTTGTTGTTGTTGTTGTTGTTTGACACATTTAAATAGAGTGCAATTGACTGAACTTCTACTACTAAGTTGATGTATATCACAGTAATAACAATCTGATCTTTGACTTCCTAAAGGGATGCAAAGTTTACCAAATAACAAACTATTCTGCCTGATTGAAATTTCATTCACCAAGTAAAATAAGAGTACACTAAATCTTATACTTACACGACTAGAAGATGCAGCAGGAATGGAGTTGCTGCCATTAGGCGCGAGAGGCAGCATTGACATTGATCCAGGGGCAGGAGCAGAAGTAGAGGTGAATCTTTGAGGCGATAAGGTAATAGACGACTGTTCACAAAGAGCCATTTTGTTCCTAGGAGGTGCTCTTGGACCTCCTTTATCTGCATCATTTATATGTAATCTTGGAAACAAAGGATCCATTCGTTTCTCGTCTTCTTTTCCTAACCTCATCCTTAAGGCCTAAGACACAAACGTCGTGGCAAAGGAGTATGTATACTTGGGATTAGATACTGCTGAAATACCACACTTACACAAAATTTCAGTATTTAAATTCCCATAGTCATACCATTTCATAATTCCACAAACAATCAGCCCACCTCAAAAGATTGGTTCTTTTGACTGGAAATCAGTAGCAATAAGCAAGACAACATGAAATTACAATTCAAGAACAGTTTTAAATGCCAAAATTCAATCTTGATTCAAGAAAGAGAGAAGAAAACAGGATGTGATACAATGAGCAAATTTTCCATTTGAAATGCTTAGCAAATAAAAAGATATGATCTCAAAGGAAAATGAGAGTGGAAAATCAAGATAAAAGGGAAGAGAAGAGCAACATATGGGAATCTTAGAAGAAGATCAGATCAACAAATACATGAGAAGGAGAATAAAATGTGGGGAACTTGGGGCCAAAAAAAGTGGATAGAATTACTGGAAATTGCATGAGTAAGGGACATTAAAAGGCACAGAATATATTACTACTTACAGCTTGTTTGGTTGGTTGTTACTGTTGTATCGTATCGTATTATTATTTTAAATACAATATTTGTTTCGATTATTTTATTGTATCGTATCGTTTAAATCCGTTGTTACGTAACGACAAAAAGTGTCACTTTATGAAATGACCGATTTGGTGTGGTTGCGTCGTTTTGTTATTTTTTTCTCTCATCTTGCCCCTTTTTACCCTACTTTTTTATATTATAATATTACCTCGTCCCTTACTTTTTCTTTATAATATTACAAGTTTATTCTTCATATTATTGGTGCATGACGTCATGAAACGACGACAAACAATACAATTTAACCAAACATGCATCAACACAAGAAATGGTGGGAGTGACTGAGTCGTTCTCCTTTTCTTTCTCTTTCAGGCAAACGCAGCAATAATTGCCGAAAATAAATGTGGACACTTTAGAACCACATTTCCCACATTTGCTAAATTGGCCAATCTTTTTACGAAATATCTGGCAAAGATCTCACTTCAGAATCGGACACACCTTGTTTAGTGGAGTGAAAAATTACCCGAACCCGACGCATACGTCAAACTGTATCATATATTGCATGATCAATATAAAAAAATTACATTAAAATACATGTAAATACACCCCTGTAACCCGTCCACTAAATCAATAAATATGTGACATATATTTTTCTGTTCCATTCCCTGTTTTAAAAGGCAGAATTGGGATTTGCCCGGCGCTCGCCCCGGGACGGAGCACTCGTAAAACGTCCCTGGGCTTATGTGTGGGGCTTAGTTCCGTGAGACTTACGCCTCGGCCACCGAGGCTTATGCCCCAAACACGCCCAATGCCCGACGTACTAGGCTCGCCTAATAGAACTTTATGCAGTTGTGTATAACTAACCTTGTGAATTCTCAAATTTTCTATCGATAACTATTCAAAATTACTATTTTCTTAATCATAAATCATTAAGTTGAGAGTATTTTATGTCATAACTAAAATAAAAGGTATTGTTCGTTATCCACTAAGACTACGATGATAGTAAATTTTAAATAAATCTTTCATTTAAAAGTATTTATTTATTAACTTTTGTTATGTCTTTATTATATAGTAGTCCATAATATTTTTTATAATTATTTTCCTAAATATTTTTTCACGTTTACGAGATATAATTCTTATTTATTTATTTAATAACTTAGTATTAGCTAATAACTATTTACAAATAATTAGTTATCATGGTATAGTATGATAAATTATGTGTTACTTTATTAACTTGTTGACACTATAAAATAAATGATGCTAGAGAATCATATTTAAATTGTGAATTATGTTTTTATATAAATTTTCTTTCAAATAGAAAGCATATTTATAAAATAAGTATTTTAAAAATATATCAAACTATAATATCGAAATTCTTTCAAGATTCATTACTCCTTAAGAGGTATATAAAATTTTGCATCGAATACATTACTTTTGATGTTTGAGTTGTGACGACGTTGAAGCTAATTTGCATATTATGGTATATGTCATACTTTTTTCGTATTGTTCATAGTTGAATTATAATTTATAAATACTTTAACTAGATTATTTGTTATAATTTTGTGATTTTAATGTAATTTTTATAATTATTTTTTATTTTATACTATATCTTAAAATTCTTGAAACTAGTAAAATTTAAAGATCCGTGAGACTTACGTCCCATGTCTCAGGGCTTATGTCTTGCCCAGTCAGAGATAAAACGTCTCGCCTTACGCCCCCGCCTTTTAAAACATTGGTTCCGCTATATAAGAGATTCTTCAGATTTGCAAATTTACTTTCTAATCCCCATTGTCGTTTTGCTTTGGTTTTAATTCTTCTGTTTTCTTTTTAAAACTTTTTCTTTACATTTTTATTAAATCCTCATTGTCGTCTTGATAGATTTTTTACTCCTTTTTTTCTTTTCTTCTTAAAATGTCTCTGAAGTGTGCATGTTTATTACTATACGGTCAACAGTTCAACTTTGTCAACGTTAACTCGAGAATATTCTTAAATGTAGAATAACAAACTCTTCCATTTGGTTGGACGTATTTCATTAAGTTGTTATATGACGTCACATTTGAAATATCCATTCTATAAATGAAGATTAATTTTAGACATGAGAATTAATCCAAATGTACAAGTGCATCTCCAATTAATCCAAAACTTCAAATATTTATTAAGTTCGCCTTTTGACAACTCTTCATTTCTATTCAACTTCCTTTTTGTAAAATTTATATCACAACCAAAAAAAAAAAATTGCTTCCCAAAGTTTTCCTTCAAAGAGAAAAGTTTAAACTTTCAACTATTTCTTTCTCTTAATTTCCTTATTTAGTTTCCAAACATTGGCAAATTCAAAGGAAACAATTATAATGACCAACCCTCTATGGGCATTAATAAAAAAGAAGACCAATGAAATAACACTTATATAGCATGTGCATGATAGCCACTTTAATGGGCTTTAAACTTATTAGTTTTGGACTCATAATTCCACACTTGAAAAGTGAAAATTAACGAGCCCATTAGGCGTACAATCTTGAGGAATTTTCAGAAACCTTTACTGTTTAGGGTTTAGTGGTTATTAATTTTCTATAGCTACCATATATATAACTAATAATATCACCCGTGCGAATGCGCGGGCACTAAACATGTTAATATATTTGAGTTATTTGGATTATATGTAAATAATTTTAAAACTTAAACTTTCTCTATTAAATATAGATAATCATTGGATATTAATTACGTAACACTACATGAAAAAGATTAACCATTTCTCAAATTTCCTAGATATAATTCTATTTTTATTTTTTGATACCATTCTCACGGGTATCATTGGATCCTAAAATTAGCCGGAAAGCAAAATAATAACTCATTTTTATAACAAAACAATCAAAAGTTGAGACTATGAAGGATTCTTTGGATACGACTTGATTCTTTTACTACTACTTGAACTCTTATGTTGTGTGTTGATATCTTTCAAAAATTATTTCTATTTTAAAATTTCAGTTTCTAAAACATTATTTTTAAATAATAATTTATTTTATAATAATGTAAGTGAAAATGTTATCCTTAATTCAAAACTAATTTTAGTCGGCTATCTAAGAATTTAAAAAATTGTTTAGCCAATAATTTTTTTTACAGTGTGACTCCATTTTGATATTTGACATTAACCATATTAAATATCCGAGTTTTTTGAATATATGTAAATAACCTTAAAATTTAAACCTTCTAGATAATCGTTAGATATTAGTTACGAAACAGTACAGGAAAAAGACTAACATTTTCTCAAATCTCGTAGTGATAATTTTATTTTTGCACCATTCTCATTGGTGTCATTGGAATCTAAAAATAGCCAAAAAGTGAAGTAATACTCGTATTTATGTCAAACCACAAAGGTTGATACAATATGAACGATTCTTTGGTTACGACATGACTCTTTTACTACGACTTGAACTCTTATTTGGTATGTTGTTATCTTTCAAATATATATATATATATATATATATATATATATATATATATATATATATTATCTTTATAATGATGCAAGTGAAGATATTATCTTTAATTTAAAATTCACTTTAGTCGGCTATCTAAGAATTTAAATGATTCTTTAGCCGGTAAAATTTTATTTCAATATGACATTATTTTGAGTTAATCGATATCTCTAGCCACATATTTTGAATTTGGAATACTCTATATACAGAGGTGGATCTAAGATTTATACTTTATGAATTCAATTTTTAAGGTTTTAGCATTGAACTCAATATATTTTTAGAGTTATGAGTTCATATCTAATATTTTTATACTTTTAAGAATGTTTTATATATAAATTTTTGCTCAGCGTGAAAAGTTATGGGTTCAATTAAACGTATTGTCAACACTCTACATCTGTCTCTGCCTATATATATACAAATTTTTTGTTCTTTGAATCACTAAATGTTAAATTAGTTGATTGTTATTGTATAACATTGCATATATTATTTTGAAATTGCCAAGTAGTTTTTCTCGACACCATACTTGGCTTAACCTCAATGCAAACTACTCAAATTGCATTTATATTCAAATTCAGATATCATAACAATTTGTTAGTAATAGTAATTTTTTAAAAACGACACACAATTTAAATTAAAAAAAAATTCTAAGATATCCTTGTCTTATAGTCTATGTATTTGAGTTGAAAAAAATATTTAAAATCAATGATATCAACTTCCAAATTTCTTATACTTAACACAGATAAAACAAAAGAAGAAATTCGTTGTCATCTCTTATTTCTCGTTTTTAGATTTTTCAAACATCTTTTCTATATTTATTTTCTTTTATCTTATTTTTTATGTCTTTCTTTTTCTTTTTTTACAAAAAATTAATTTATTTCTCTATAAAAAGATGAGTTTAAATAGAAATTGTCTACATAAGAACTTTATTTATATTTTTAGTGTTTAGTTGAAATTCTTTCATATTTTCTTTTGGCTTTATCTAATCAACCTAAATAAGTGCTCGACTTACCACTTAAATTAAAAAACTGAAGAATGTGTATAATATATATATATATATATATATATATATATATATATATATAAAATATGTGTGTTGCCATTCGCAAGCTAATGACCAAAAAAAAGATAAATTTATTTTTATATTTAATTCAAATTAAAAACTTTATCTATAAATTCAAAATTATTCAGTTATATATATATATGACTAACATAGTCAAATATAAAATAAAGTTACCATATACTATTTGCATTTATTAGCTTGCCACTTGGCTTAACCACAATGCAATTATATATGGTAACTTTCTTGCTTTAATATATATATATTAATTCAAATTTAAAAACTTTATCTATAAATTCAAAATTATTCTTTAATTCAAATTCAGTTTTATATATATAACATAGTCAAATATAAAATAAAGTTACCATATACTATTTGCATTATTAGCTTGCCACTTGGCTTAACCACAATGGAATTATATATGGTAACTTTCTTGCTTTATATATATATATATATATAGATAGATTACTTTCTATAGCTACTATTTAGTTGTTACGCGACTGTATTCGCTGTATTCGCGCTGCTGTATTCATGAATAAAGTAGCGAAATTCGCCTAAAAAATAGGGGAGTCTAGCTGTGCAACTGTATTCGTGCTACTGTATTCATGAATACAGTAGCGAAATTTGCCTAAAAAATAGGGGAATCCAACTGTTTGATAACGAAAAGAGGATCAATTAGCGTGTATCACTCTAATTTAACTCAACAAAATCAATTCTACATAAATTTCGATGATACTGAGTTGTATTTCATATATTCGCACGACTGTATTTATAAATACAGTGAGGTAATCACTGTATTCATGGGTGTTTAATAACGGAAGCGCAATATTAAATTGTATTCAATTTCATTATATTGAAATCAGTTGTATTCAAATAACAAAAGATCAAGAAATAAGGTGTAGACCATTCTATTCAGTTCGACTGTATACATTGTATTCAATTCACAGATATTCATTATTCACTATTATATATTGTATTCAATTCACCGTATTCAATTCGACTGTATTCAAACAACAAAAAATCACAAAACACAGTGATATTTGGTTGTATTCAAAAAATACAAACCTTCAGAATACATCAATACAACAAAAAAAATACTATATTATACAAAAGATACAATGTATTTGAGTGTATTTGTACAAAATATAATATATTTGGATTATTGTATGTAACTAAATAACAAAGACGAGAAGTTCGCAGGAGATGGCATTTTTCGGCCAAGCAAAATACTATATACATTGTATTAAAACTAAAAATGGAGACAAATAAAAATCCGGCCCTCAAATCTTCTCCAGTGTAGCCATGGATAGATCTGAAATTTTTGGCGGCAATACACAATAGCAATTTTGTTCCAGCGGTTGATTTATGTAATATAATTCGGAGCAAAAACAATGGATTGTGTACCTTAAATTCGGAACGAATATTGTTGTTGTTGCTACCAAAAGAATCTGCCCCAAGTCTCCTTTGATTTTACTAGGAAATCAAGGTTAAAGTTCACAAACTAAATCTCTTTTAAGTGATGATGTAATCTAGAAAGTCAGGATTGCTTTTCCTTCTTGCTGGTTTTTCCTTTTTGTTTTCTGCGTAATGTCTCTCGTGCTCTTTCTTTTGAAGCAGAAGACTTCCCTTTTTATTAGGAGAGGTTGAGCAGTTATCAGATAATTGTTCCCTCTCCTTTTCAAAAAAGATTTGAATAGTTATAATTGTTCCCCCTCCTTTTAAGGATAAGGTTGAACAATTATAACACAATTGTTCATCCTTTATTTAAAAAACCAGATAATTCTTTATTTACGGGTCGGCTAAGATTGGATCAGGTCGGTTTACATGGGCGACCACGATCCCAAAAACTTACATCTCCCACTTTGCACATGGTGGACAAGACCCAAGGCAATATTACATCAACTAGACACACAATTCATACGATAAATATTTCGTGCGACCTATGAGCATCAAGGCTTGCCTTCAAGGTTTTATAATCCCTATATATGAATTCAATCACGTATGGAAAGAATTCAC
This sequence comes from Nicotiana tabacum, assembly GCF_000715075.1. Taxonomy (NCBI): domain Eukaryota; kingdom Viridiplantae; phylum Streptophyta; class Magnoliopsida; order Solanales; family Solanaceae; genus Nicotiana; species Nicotiana tabacum. The sequence goes on from NC_134087.1 coordinate 5,717,824, forward strand.
TTTTAATATGAGGATATCAGTACTCACAATAACCCCATACTTCACAACTTCAGTAGTTACTCATTCGATCTATCATCCTCTTTAAGAGGTGAACTCGAGTTCAAGTTTAACTTTATATACACAATTACACTCGACATGTATCTGGTCAGTGTAATAGCCGGCTTGTGTACACAAGTCAAATTATTTTAATTTAATCGTCCTCCCTTTCTACTCGATTCTATCTGTTCCAAATCAACTGCTTTCCTAGACATGCACTGCACTGCCGAATCATTCGTGGCTATTAGTGACATGCTAAAGTAGCAACATTGATTGAAATTTCAAGAAACAGTAAAAGGTCAAAGGGTATTCCAATGAAAAGTTAATTTTAACTTTTCAAGGTCTTACACAATGAAGAAGCAGGGAACTATTCTTTCATTAACCCATTGGTCGCTTAACACATGTGGTATGAAACATGTGCTATGATGTTCTCACCTTATCCTGGTGCCCGTGTCTCATTTCTTTTAATTATCCAACATCGTACAGACCTTGGTCTAGACACCTCTTGATGTCTAACCCGAGTTTCTCTCTTCAGTGATCCTCAAACTCATTTTCTTAGAGAGTCTCTTGTCTGGTTTATAAAACAAGTCATAGCATGACAGCGAAAATTATCTCTTCACATTCTCTGACATAAGAGGCGATTGCTCGTGTGAGAGAGCCAATCTCGCGACTTGTCCGACACAGTTTATTTTTAAAATATTATCACATGCATATGAGACATACATTCAATAGTCTTACTTTGATGAGAATATCATAACAATAAAGTTGTATTACAACACATAAATATTATCATTTCCTACGCAAACCTAGAGCCTTAACATGTTTTTCAAACAGGTCTCTAGACATGGCCTTTGTAAAAGGATCAGCTATCATTTCGCAAGTAGGAATGTAATTTAAATTCACTTCTCCACTTGCTACTATGTATCTCACAAAGTTATATTTGATATCAATGTGTTTGTTTTTGCTGTGATACTTAGGATCCTTTGTATATGCGATGGCCGCCTGACTGTCGCAACATAAAGTCATGGGACCCTTATAATTCTTTGCAACATTCAAATGCTCAAAGAACCTCTTTAACCAAATAACTTCTTTGTACTGCAGATGCACAAGCTACAAATTCAAATTCCATGGTTGAAAGATTTGTGCAAGTTTGTTTCTTACTTTTCCATGAAATAGCACCACCATTAAGTAAGAAAGCATAACTGGAGGTTGATTTTTTATCATTCCGATCACCAGCCCAATCAACATCTGTGTAGCCTCTCAAGAGTAAATTAGATCCACTATAGCATAGTGAATAATCTACAATTCCCTTCAGATATCAGAATATTCTCTTCACTGCCTTCCAATGATCTCTTCCGAGATTAGATTGAAACTTGCTTACCAGACCTATGGCATAACAAATGTCTGGACGAGTACACATCATAGCGTACATCAGACTCCCGATACCACTAGAATCTGGAACTCGAGACATGTCTTCCTTTTTTTTCCAGTATTTGAATACATTTCAAGGCTTCAAGTTTCACCTTTTTTCTACTGGAGTATCCATAGGCTTGCAACTATTTATTCGAAAGCGTTCCAAAATTTTCTTTATGTATGTTTCTTGAGATAGACTCAAACTTTTTTTGGAACAATCTCTTTGAATTTTAACACCCAATATATAGTCTACTTCACTCATATCTTTCATGTCAAATGACTTTGAAATCCATGACTTAATAGTTTTTACATACTCCAAATTATTTCCGGCTAATAAAATATCATCCACGTAAAGAGAAAGAATTACAAACTTATTATTGGACTTTTTCACATATATGCAATTATTTTCATCGATCATGGTGAAATCAAATGAAATCACCTCCTTATAAAATCTCAGGTACCACTGCCTGAAGATTGCTTTAGGCCATAAATTGATCTTTTTAATTTACAAACTTCTTTTCTTGGCCTTTAACAATGAAACCTATAGGTAGTTCCGTGTAGATTTCCTCGTTTAGTTCTTCATTGAGAAAAGCAGTCTTCACATCTATTTGGTGTAATTTTAAATCTAAATGTGCCACAATAGCCAAAAGTAATCGTATAGACGTAAGCTTCACAACTGGTGACAAAGTTTCCTCATAATCTATTCCAGCTTCTTGAGTAAAACCTTTTGCCATCAATTATGCTTTGTGTATTTCTATTGATCCATCCGATTTGCGTTTAACTTTGAGAATCCATTTATTCCCAATAGCTCTACGTCCCTAAGGAAGGTCAACTAGATCCCAGACTTAGTTGGTTTTCATGGACTCTAATACTTCCTTCATTGCTTTTAACCATTCATCCTTTTTAGGGCTTGATAAAACCTTAGTCACAGAATTAGGTTCATCCAATTCTGTCGGAGATACCAAGAAAATATAATTCTCAATATCATAAGATTGTTTAGGTACATATTTTCTTTTACTCTTATGTAATTGAAGTTCAGATTCCTTTATAGGATTTTGGGATTCAAAACTCCCACTTGGATCAGGAACCATTTCTTGATCCATTGATCTATCAAGTATGACTGATGACATTATCTGATCTTCTGAATTCAACATTTCATAGACAGGCTCACTTTCATTTATTTCACCCTTTTTGGGAAAATCATTTTCCAAAAATTTGACATCTCGTGACACAATTTCAATAATATTTCCATCCTCCAATTCATCAATGAACACATACCCTTTGGAGCATTCTGAGTATCTAATAAAGATACATTTCTTTCCTTTTGGACTTAATTTACCAAACTCACCAAAACGATCTTTAATATATGCAGCACAACCCCAAGGTCGTAGATTATTTAGGTTTTGTTTTATGACCGGTCCAAATTTCATAAGGAGTAGAAGATACTGATTTAGAAGGCACTTTATTCAATATGTAGGCCGCAGTCAATAATGCATCTCCCCAGAAAGAGATAGACAAATTTGCCTGCGCCATCATTGATCTTGTCATGTCCAATAATATTCTATTCCTTCTTTCAGCTACACCATTTTGTTGATGTGTATAAGGAGTAGTTAACTGTCTGATAATGCCCTTTACAGTACATAATTCTTCAAATTGTTTTGACAAATATTCATGTCCTCGGTCGGTTCTTAAAACCTTTATACTTTTATCTAATTGATTTTCAACTTCATTCATATATCTTTTAAAGCACTCAAGTGCTTCAGATTGATGAGAAATCAAATAGACATAATTAAAGCGCGTGAAATCATCAATTTAGTGTAATGAAGTATGCAGCCACAGACCTTGCCCTCACATTCATTGGACCACAAATATCAGAATGGATTAATTGAAGTGGGAATTCAGCTCTTTTAGCCTTCCCAAATAGTTTACGCGTAATCTTTCCAACAAAATAATTTTCACAAGTTGGCATATCAATTTTGGAGAAAGAACCTAAATGCCCCTCATTTGCCAACCTATTTATTCTATCTTGCCCTATGTGACATAATCTTTCATGCCATGTATCTATATCATTGTTACTTGAATAACATGCCATAACACAACGATCAACATAATAGTCATAAGTTGAAAAATTACAATCTAAAACGATAAAACGATCATAACGAAGTCCAAAACCATATAAAATATTATCTAGAGATATTTACACTATTGCGACTAAAAACTAAATCGAAACCAACATCCAATAGAACAGAGACAAATACTAAATTTCGTCGAATCTATGGAGCATATAGGACGTCATGCAACATCAAAGATCGGCCACCACGCAAGTCTACTTTGCAAGTGCCTATTTATTTAACTTCAAGTCTAGCATTATTTCCTGCATAAATCCACCTTGATCCAGGTGAAACTCGACGAAACTCTACAAACGCTTCTCGATCTCGACTCATGTGGTCGGTGGATCCTGAGTCTACAATCCACATAGGACAAGATTCAGTTAGTAAAGAAGTGCTTGAATCATACACAACACTCAGAGATACGTTTAGGAATGCTACCTTTTTCGGCTCAGTACATTCACAAGCAAAATGCCTTAGAACTTGACAATTGTAGCACTTCATTTTGCTTTTGTCTCTCTTCTTGAAAAACCGTTTTCCCTTCTTGGAATTTGGTTTGTTCTTTTCTCAGAGGGTCCTACTTCGGTCTCCTTACCCTTTCCTTTATTTTTCTATTTTTTCTTGCGCTTGAAGCTTGAAGACTTTGTACCACTAGATTCAGCGACAAAGGCATTAGAAGCAATTTTAGCAGCACCAAGCTGCTCGTCTTCAAGTTCAACATATCGAGCAACATTAGGAAAAGTTTTTATACTTTCATAGTGGATCAAGTTAACCTTCAAATGTTCCAAACTATTGGGAAAAGACCGGATCACTGCCTGAACCTGTTGCTCATCCGAGAGAACGTGACGAGCACTCTTGAATTGTGCTATCATGTTTGACATCACCCTAAGGTGTTGTTTGATGCTTTGTTCATGACGCTTTTTGAAAGTGTCAAACTTAATAGTTAATTGTCTAAGGCGGGTCACAGAAGTACCCTCATATGTTCCTCGTAAGTGTGCCCATGTGGCATGAGCATTAGGACATTCCTCACATTCACGAATCAGTTTATCAACCACAGAACTCACAATGATTCCACGTGCAATGGAAACTGTCCTTTTCTAAGCTCTGTAAGCTTCGAGATCTCTTCTGTGTTGAGCAGTGTTACCCTCTTCTAGTTGACTTAGAACATGGTTTATGCCTTCGAGAGCGTTCTGCTCATCTAGGACATACCATATCCTACGACTCCAGATGTCGTAATTGTCACCATTTAGTTTCTCACCTTTGTTTAAGTCAGCAATAATACTTTTTGATGCCATGTCTGTATTTAAGAGACAATCGCAAAAGTTTATTTATAAATTATGCATGTGTAATACACATTCAAGCAAATTAATTCTAATGAAGGTTTCACATTTAGTGTAAATCGAAAGAATATGTAAGTATCCAATTATCATCTACGATCTAAATATTTAACCAAAATTAGAAATCAATTTCTTAATGGGCGTTAATTTGATGAAGACTATAATTACTAGAATTTTGAGTCTTATTATTAACACCATATTCTAGAGTAACATAGAATAACAACCAATCCAAAATAGGATAAAATATAGAGATATATATTCATAATATATAAAAAATAAAACAAAGGAGTTCATAACAAAAAAATATTTAACTAAATTAAGTAATCATGGGAAATTTTTATCCATCTCACTCATGGAGCCACCAAGAACCTCCATAATGGTTCATTAGGCCCAATTTCGCCATAGATTTCAATAAGTTCATTCTTCCAGAAATCTGATAAAGAATGATACGTAATGACGAAGGCATCCCTATCCGCAACACTAAGGAATTTTTTATGAGTTTCATTTTATTTTATCCTAAAAAATCTAAGAAAATCAAGCAAAGAGTCAAAAGGAGTCATTTTTATTTTTTTGAAATTCTCAAGAAGTCTTCTTCCTTCCCTTTTACGTGCCCTTATTTCTCTGTTCAGATTCTTCTTTATCCTTGAATCATTTCTTATGACTTCAGGCCCTGAATCTGAATCAACTAGAGTTTTGATCCTCTTGCGACGCATTCTTCTACTATTTGTTTTTGCTCCTCTATCAATATCACTCCCACTTGGAGAAATTTGAGTATGTTTCAGTGCAGCCATATTTGAAATAGGAACAAGAAATGAGAAATATGGTTGTTACCATTTAATGCGACAACATATGTCACAAATTTTTGGTAGAAGACAAAAAGGATCATAAAAGGATTTTTAAAGTTGGAAGATTCCGTTTTTCACAAAAAAAAATATTTTCGAAAATACTAAAATGAGTACATCATGAATATATAACTTTTAGGCAAAAATATTTAACAAGATTTTTCTAAAATCCTGAAAACAGAAGCAGTTTTTCGTTAGAAAAATAGTCAAAATCTTTCAATCTTCAAAAAATCATATCTCACTCGTTTTTAATCCGTTTTTCACATATAATATATTTTTGGAAAGTCCAAAAGGAGTATAACATTATTATATAAGTTTTAGGCAAAAAATGTTAACAAGTTATTTCTAAAATGCTGAAAACAAAAGCAATTTTTCGTCAGAAAAATAGTCAAAAACTGTCAATATTCAAAAAATCATATCTCACTCGTTTTTAATCCGTTTTTCACATATAATATATTTTCGAAAATCTCAAAATGAGTAGAACATTATTATATGTTTTAGGCCAAAATGTTTAACAATCAATGGCCAAAATGTAAAAATCTAGAAAATAGTTTTCTCTAAAACTTATCAAAAATTAGCCAACAAAAAAAATATCTCAACCTAAACTTATAAAACAACGATTTCAAGATAATTTACATGAATAACTGGATCATTCAACCATGCTCTGATACAAATATAATATAATTCGGAGCAAAAATAACGGATTATGTATCTTAAATTTGTAGCGGATATTGTTGTTGTTGCTACCAAAAGAATCTTCTCCAAGTCTCCTTTGATTTCACTAGGAAATCAAGGTTAAGATTCACAAACTAAATATCTTTTAGTGTGATGATGTAATCTAGAAAGTCAGGATTGCTTTTCCTTCTTTTTGGTTTTCTCCTTTTGTTTTCTACGTAATGTCTCTCGTGCTCTCTCTTTTGAAGCATCAGACTTCCCCTTTTTATTAGGAGAGGCTGAGTAATTATCAGATAACTGTTCTTTCTCCTTTTCAAAAAGGATTTGAACAGTTATAATTGTTCCCTCTCCTTTTAAGGATAAGGTTGAACAATTATAACACAACTATTCATCCTTTATTTAAAAAATTAAATAATTCTTTATTTACGGGTCGGGTAAGATTGGATCGGGTCGGTTCACATGGACGACCCACGATCCCAAAAACTTATAGGAGGGACAATCAAATTGGTGTTTTTCAACAGCTATGAGTTCTGCCCACAAATCAGCTGCATTTCAAATTTCACCATGTTAGTACTACCCTAAGCATCTAAATCGAGATGGAACATTAATCGGAGGATGGAAGAGTTTTTACCCGCTCGAGAAGTCATGGTTTTGCTCAAAGAGAGAGAAAAATTTATTGGCATATTTCATGTCTCAATGATAAGTATAAATAAATACCTATTTTGCTATAAAATAGAAAAGATAGCTATACGTAATAACATTTTAAAATTATTTTGGTTTATAATAAATAGGGTGTATAGTTTGCTATAGGAGGTAAATTTTTGACAATCTTCGAACGATTTCGGAAGCCTAACGATAAATTGGATCAAGTCCTTTTAAGGCATAAATAACACAGGCTAGCCAGTTTTTGGACTGGTCATTCAAAAATAGCTAGCGTTTGCCAAGTCATTGAAAAATAACCACTATTTTGCTGCAATAGAGACCAGTCCAGCATAATATACTAGAGTTCGATGCACATGTGTATGAACTTCCAGCATATTATGCTGGTCTGGTATACTTTGCTGGCTTCAGTATAATATATTGGAGTTCCAGTATAATTTGCTGGAATTCCAGTATATTATGCTGGAGTATTTTTCGGATTTTGAACAGTGTTTTCGTTCAGATTTATCTTTACATGAAAAATGGTTAAATTTCGATAACTTTTGAAATTGTGGCTATTTTTGGATGACCACTTATAAATCTGGCTATTTTTGAATTTCTCCCCCTTTTAAGGTGTTAGCCAAATTTTAATAAGGATAAAGCCCTTAAAAAGCCCAAACTTCTTTGCAAACAAGAGCCCATTAAAACGGGTAACATAAGCATAATAGTATCTGTGACCAAAATTTAGGTCACGAGTCACGGGTGACATTTAGCTATTGTTAGTGGTGTTAATTGTGCTCTTTTATTCACTCCGTTTCGTATTATGTATATGTGTGTCACGAACAGAGAAATTGTTTTGCTAATATATCATATTTGGACGAGATGAATACAGATTTTCCTAGTTGAGAAAACATGCTCTAATGATTTTTTTACACACATATTTTGCTCCTTTGTTTTTAGGCAAACTGTTGGTAATTTTGAGTTTACTTTGGCACCCTCATAATTCTATAGTTCTATTTCTCTAGCTAGTCCAATATTGTCAGAATGTTTCATGTGGCCGGTGCGCAGTGGTGAATGTAGCATTATAGCTATGAATTCAATTGAACTCATTAATTAATTTCGAGGCTAACCGTAAATTAATACATAAGAATTCATTAAAATTATAAGAAAAAAATATATACGAATCCATAACTTTAAAAATATAATAGGTTTAATGCTAAGAAACTTTAATGTTAAACCCGAAGAATTTAAATCATGAATCCGCCTACGCCACTGCATTCGAATTTTTTATTCAAGAAATCGATGAGGTTGGCCTGGGAGTGACTCATGCAGCTGGTGGGGTCCACTCACACTGCCAAGGAGGGGCCAAGCTTGGGGAATTTTAGGAATACTGGTACTACTAGAAGCAGTGGCGAATCCAGAATTTTAAAGTTATGGGTGCTCGCTGATAAAAACTTCAAAAAAAAAAGGAAAAATAAATTTACTTCTGGGTGTCGCTCAATATTTATCTAAATAGTTGTAAGGTTGCCTATATAAATTTATTAATATGGTCAAAGTTAATGGGTGCTTAAGCACCCACAACTCCCTACGTGCATCCGTCACTGACTAGAAGTGAACTAATGGACTAGAGAACAAGCTGTTCCAATTAGGTTAGATCTAGAAAATGTTGGGAAAGTGACATAACAATATCAATCCACTACCCAAAGTGACCATATAGTAAGACCACTGAAAATGACACAGAGTTGCCTTAATACAATGCATGTACAGGAAATACTTCTACAATCAACGAACCCCCTTGAATTCAATTGCCTTATAATTTTTGTATCGACTTTCTACATATTAAGGGGAGGAAGAGATAGAGACCGTGGCCGAAACCAGGAATTTTATCTAGGGGGTTCATGAATCTTGAAAGAAGTAAAAAAATCTCCAATAAAGGATGTTCAATATATGTTATTTACCACTAAAATCTAATTTTTTATTTATATATACCATATAATTTTTCGATGAAGGGTGATCAGTTGACCACCCTTGAGGCTACGTAGCTTCGCCCCCGGATAGAGAGAGTTCCAAAGAATTGGCGATATCTTATGGGCCATTCCCAATTAAGGCATGCATCTGATTAGTAAAGTCCAGCTTGATATCTTCTTAACTATAGAATATATTAAGAGAAATATATATATATATCTTTAATCGCTCCAAAAAATAATAGCCGGTAAAATATAAATTTTATATTAATTATATACAAAATAGTTAATCACCTTGCTGTGGTAGATTTCCTAACTGCAGAAAGAATTAGTTCTGCTTTCATAGAGTAAAGAAAATAATTCTATTTTTCAAGACATAAGAAGTACTAACAAGTTTCAAACAAGAAATGTGAGGGCAGAATATTTTCCTAGGGTTGTTCTAGTGGTAAAAAGACAAATAAACAAGCTACATAATAGTTACTAAAAGTCCATTGTCTACTTGGAAAACGAAATGTAAGATATGGCACAAAACATTAGCACATGCCATATTTGTACACAAATTTGTCGATTCCAAAAGATTGTGACATTCTCTTTACCAGTTTTATTATATGTATACTATTAATATATTTTATTCAAGAATATAATAATTTTTGGATCGAGTTGCCTGGAACTAAGTATAACGAGGTAAAGAGACTTAGATTACAATATAATTTAATATTAAGATAATTATAATTTGAATCATAGTGTCACAAATCAAAAATTTATATTAATCTATCAACTAAAAATATATATTTTGTATCTTAATTAGATCCTTAATTAATAATTACTCCGTGCCTTAAAACCCAATTACGCCACCCTATATTATAATTTAAGTTTTCTTAAGGTAGAGATAAAGTGGTAGAGATAAAGTCTACATACATACTAGATCCGGCTTATAAAAATACAATATATATTTGCTTATTTAAGAGAATTCTGAGTATATTGAAGAAGTAAGAGTCCGAAACCAAAATGGCAACTTTTTGGACTCAAATTACGTTTCTACACTTTTTTTTTAAAAAAGCTACTTTTCTACCTAAAACGCAGTATTATTCTTCGCTTTAGTTTAACGAAATTTGAGCCGTTAAAGTAAAACGCAGTATAATACTGCGTTTACTAGGGGGGGCACCACTGCTGTATTTTAATGGAGGAGGGGGAGTGTTCTGTCTGGGGGGGGGGGAAGAAAGGGGGATTTTAAATTGAAGGTGTAAAACGCAATATAATGCTGTGCTTTAGTAAAACGCAGTATTATATTGCTACTGCGTTTTATTTTAACGACTAAAATTTCGTTAAAGTAAAGTACAGTATTATACTGTATTTTAGATAAAAAAGTAACTTCTTCTTTTTTTAAATTGTAGAAACGTATTTTATGTCCCAAACGTCATTATTTAGGTTTAGAACTCGAAGAAGTAATGGAGTAAGTAATACTCACGTTCGTTAGTATTTGACTGCGTGGCAGATGAGATGGTCCAAATCACCAGCTCTGATTGATTTCCCATGTGGTACAAGGCTATCTAATTGTGTGATCTACCATTTAAAATCGTCCACGTGTACACTAGGCGATGAGTTCACGTGTGGGTGGCAATAATAGCAAAGGGTAGTTTTGGGGCCCACTAATTAGAAAGTGAATATTATCATTGAAGCAGACAAATCTAATAATTAACAGAGCATTTACTGTTGATTTTGACATGAGAAAGAATGAAGGGAGCATGTGATGGACCACTTCTTTCAGTGGGCCGACATGTACTTCATTGCTCTAACATAAGTAGGCCCACTCTGTAATCGGCCCATAAGAAGTTACCAAAGTTAAGAATTCCCTTACAAATTTACCGTAAAAATTGCATGGCCCCCCTATTTGGTCGCCCCCATTTAACCTATACCCATTTTTTCTAAAGTTTCAATTTAGACTCACTTTTTAAACAACTTCAGTCCCCTTTCTCCTCCTCCTTCTCTTCCTCAAAGTTATATCCGCCCTCAATCTGATAGGCCACTCCTTTCTGAAGTCGCTGATTGTGAAAATGTTCCAGTAATTGACGTGGACTGTGGAGATAGAAACCTTTTAGTTCATCAATTTGGTATTAAGAAGTATACCAAATGGGAGAAATTTGACCAAGAGGATTACATAAGTTAGTGAGCACCTGTATTTCCATCTAATACTTTCAACGTTCGAATCATATGGAAAGTCAGTTAAAACTTCAACTCTAAGAAGGCTGAAGTTCGCCAATTACAAACAAAAACTTCAGCTCTAGAGCTAAAGTTCGCCAGTTACAAAATAAAAACTTTAGCTCTAGAGCAGAAGTTTGTCAGTTACAACGTCAGCTCTAGAGCTGAAGTTCACCAGTTACAAAAACAAAAGAGCTGAAGTTCGCCAGTTACAAAACAAAAACTTCAGCTCTAGAGCTTAAGTTCGACAGTTACAAAACAAAAACTTCAGCTCTAGAGCTGAAGTTCGCCAGTTACAAAACAATAACTTCAGCTCTAGAGCTGAAATTCCCCAATTACAAAAACAAAAACTTCAGCTCTAGAGCTGAAATTCGCTAGTTACAAAACAAAAGCTGAAGTTGCCAGTTACAAAAACAAAAGCTTCAGCAATTACAAACAAAAACTTCAGCAAATAGAGAACAAAACTTCAGCTACTATGCTTAGGTTCAACACACTTGCTACTTCAGTCCCGTCTACTAGAATGCTGAAGTTTTGCGTGATTGACTTTGCTACTTCAGCCCCGTATGCTGAAGTTACGCGAAAAAGTAGGTACGCTTGCAATTTTTTGTAAAAATTGCACGGGGCGCGCTGTTTGGTCGCCCCCATTTAACGTATATCCATTTTTTAAAAAACTTTTAACGTGTACCCACGTTTTAAATAACTTCAGCCCCCTTTCTCCTCCTCCTTCGTTTTCTTCTTAAAGTTACAAAACAAACTGGTATTTATCTCCAGAAGCAATGTTGCTTTAGTTATAAGGTCAATTTTTTTTTAATTGAACAGTTCGACAGTTGTACTTTTGCTCCAAATTTACAGCAAATTAGTCTTAGGAAAAAGTTTAAGTTACTAATAGGATGAGTTGTAAAATTTTGAAGTTTTTGTATGTTTATTCGTGTTTGAGCTGAGAAGATGTACACTATTTTTCTTAAAAAATCACTGCTAATTGTGGTGCTTCAGCTCTAGAGCTGAAGTTCGCCAGTTACAAAAATAAAAACTTCAGCTCTAGAGCTGATGTTAGCGAGTTAAAAAACAAAAAAGCTCTAGAGCTGAACTTCAGGTCCGACTACTAGAATGCTGATGTTTTGCGTGATTGCCTTTGCCACTTCAGTCTCGTATGTTGAAGTCATGCGAAAAAGTGGGTACGCTTGCAATTATTTTTACAAATCAGACACAAGTTAAAACGTGACACAAAAAACGGGTATAGATGCAAATGCCCCAAAATTACCTAGCACTTCAAAAGTTGAATAATTAACCCAAATACCCGTCCACCTAACCTCTTAAATTAAAAATAAAAATATATTCCGATTAAAAAAAGCATACAGTGAATCTGAATCTGAATCTGACTGGCTATTTGTATAACAATAGTATTTACGTAATGGAACATAACATAATATAAATTATTAGAAACCAACAACATTGGCGTACTGGGCGGTTATTTGTATAACATAGTATTTATGTGATGGAGCATAACATAATATAAATTATTAATAAATCTAGTATAATTTTACTAGTGGAATATAGGATAGTGTGTAAGCAAATTTTACCCTTTGCTTGAATCTCCTTTCACTACTAAAAATTCGGCCAAAATCGACCGTGGCAAACCGACCGAAGTATATTTTATTTTTTAATTTTTTTTACGAAACCGACCAACTTTGGTCGGTATTTTGTTGGCGCAAAAATGGAGAAAATTATTTTGGCATCCCGCGAAATTTAATTTTTAAGAAACCGACCAACGTGGTCGGGTTTTCATATAAAATAGATTAAAATTAATATACAAAAAATCGATCGAAATTGGTCGATTATTTCAGTCGATCAATTTAAAAAATCGACCAATTTCATTCGGTAATTTTATATTTTAATAAAATCGACCGAAATCGGTCGGTTATTTTCATTCGAAAATGCAGTTAAAAAGTACAAATAAAATAAAAGATAGTCTTAAACCAAATTATAACAATGGTCTAGTGGTAGAATAGTATCCTGCCACAATACAGACCCTGGTTCGATCCCTAGAGAATGCATTTTTTAATTGCGTAATTAAAATTCCGATTGACTTCGATCGATTTTTTCGGTTTTTGATCGCTTGTGATATTTTATTGACCGAACGAAATTGGTCAGAAATTGCGACCGATTTCGGTCGCTATTTATTACTGACCAGCCTAATTTCGACGCATTAAAATCGATCGAAAATCAATCGATTTTTCCAATTTTGTAATCGATTTCGATTGGTATTTTGGACGATTTTAGGCAGTTTTCTAGTAGTGAATTTGGTTTAATCTCTCAAAATTGATTGCAAAGGTAGCATCTCATTGACTAATTAGCTGTCACTTCAAACTCACTTTTTATGATTATTATTTTCTAAAACAGATGGTTTGCTTTTCCTTCAAAAGCAAAAGTGATTCTTAATATAGATCAAAACGTAATTATTACAAATAATATTTGGCATATTTCCCTGAGTGTGACATAGTTTCCATGCAAATATTTAGATTTCACTTTCCTTTCTAAAGAAAGAAAAGACAAAAGAAATAATAGTGGGCTGTGGTCCTTAATTTGCAACATATTCCTTTTCTCAAATTTTTAAGATTGTCGGAATATTCATGAACTGGTCACATAAGTAAGAAGGGACTGAATAACTAAAAGTCTAAAACTAAATAGTAAGAAATGCAAATTCATCAGGCATCCTATTTAACCGTGGATTTTGAAATGCATTTCTTTCAAATAAGAACTATGAACATCTAATTTGGCAGAGGGAGTAAAAAAAAAATGCTAAATCCGTACTTTGTAACGTTTTTTTTTTGTTGAGAAATTGGAATAATTTATTCATACAAACTACATAATGTCTGGTAAAAGATCCAGTGGATCATTACAAACAGTTATTCTCTGATCTATATAACGTGCTAATATTTATTGGTGACCAAATAGCAAAAAGTTGAAAATTCTCTTGTCAGCTTAGAGGTTATTTTTTTATTTTATTTTATTATTTGTTATGTTATTATTTTATATATATATATATATACATTTTTTTTTTTTTGCATTTTGTGGTTTATAGGAGTTGTCTTCTACTCCTAGGAAAATCCAGCTACTGTTTGGATGGCCGTGGCCCCCGCGGAGAAATGACAGAAGCCTTGGACATACATTTAATTTAAGTAGAAGATGTTAAAATATAATAAAAAAAGAAGAGAAAAACTCCTTCACTTAACTTTTATTCCACATTCATCGTTTCTTTTCTTTTCTTTTCTCCTTTTTTGAATTCTTGTAATTACGTGCGTATCCATTTCTGTTTTATTGTTTTATTCATCTTCTCTCTCACTCACACACACATACACAACAAACATTATCCCACTATAGGATGCCCAAGTGGTCATTATCTTAGCTAGAGTTTCCCTTTAATTTACGAGATCTCCTGCGATTTATGGAGGAAAGAAAGAACCATATTATTGTTACTTGATTGCCGTCAAATAATGATTATGTCCTAACAACCTTTAAAAAAATAAAATTGTATTATAAGGTGAATAAAACAATGAACGTTGACACATACAAGTAGGAAAAATCAGTCTGTTTTTAGTTGTATGACTTTGTAAGGTGAGAGATAAAAAATACTCGTACTAATTAGCAAATAGCTATGGAAAACCACCCATTCACTGAGCTGTAATGATGGGTACATGCGGAGTGGATACATAAATAAGATGATCTTTTAACCTTTGCAACGGACCCGGAATTTTCGTTAAGGAGTGTCAAAATATATAAAAGTAAATTAAGGGGAATTAATACATAATATATATACATATAATTTTTTTTACCTACATACACAATGTATTTTTCCCGCGAAGGGGTGTCACTGTTTGCACTCTCTCCTTTCTTTCTAAGATAGTAAAAGAATAACAATAACAACCCAGTATAATCCCACTTAATGGGGTCTGGGAAGGGTAGTGTGTACGCAGACCTTACCCCTACCGTGGGATAGAGAGACTGTTTACAAATAGACTCCCGGCATCCTTTCCTCCAAGAACTTTCCACCTTGCTCTTGGGGAGACTGAAACTCACAACCTCTTGGAGTAAAAGAATAACAAAAAAACCAAAAAAAAAAGAAGAGAGAGAGGGGGAAGAATAATGGAATAATGGAATAATCGATAAGATGTGCAAAAGTTAAAATCCGCAACTTGGTCTTACTTCATGACACACAAATATTTTTTTAAGAAAATAATAAATTTGGCAAATCCTACTAGATATTCTCGTTTAAGCCCGTAATTCGCTGTTACAACTTTATCGTAATTTCGTGGGTTCCTACGATGTCCTATTGTCCTAAATTTCTTTTACTTGTTGCAAACTGTAATGAGGGGCGGATTTTGGGGAGGGGTTCACCTAAATCCTCTTCGTCGAAAAATTATATTGTATATATAAAGGAAAAATTTATTTTTTATTTCTATAAATTATATTTTAAATCTTCTTGACTCAGCTCAAAATTATAACTTAGTGGTTAAGGAAGTTCAAAACTTTTGTACGATTGTTGGTTCAATTTTCACTGACTATAATTTTTTTTAACTTTTTTCTTTTTCGAACCACTTAAATAAAAATTCTGCCTCACGGACTCACGGCAACAAAGAGAAGGGAGTAGAAAAATTAGTTTTCCTCAGTCAAAGCAATAAAAGAGTAATGATTGACCCTGCTGACCTTTGTCACTTTCACCATCTAATTAAGGTACGGTAAAAAGTGATACTAAAGGGTTAAAATTCACAGTACCGAAAAAAATGTTACTCCATGATTAAAGTTATGATTAAAAGGAAGTCTTTCGGGAAAAAGGGAAAATGACTAATAAAAGAGTAATGATTGACCCTGCTGACCTTTGTCACTTTCACCATGTAATTAAGGAAAAGGGTTAAAATTCACAGTACCGAAAAAATGTCACTCCATGATTAAAAGGAAGTCTTTCAGGAAAAAGGGAAAATGACTAATCCTAAAGTTGCTTAAAAATCAGTGTGGACTGTGGTTTCTGAACTTTACAGCACGCATGGAGCAGCATAAGCCATAAGGTATAAAAACTGAGCAGCACTAAAAGGAGGTAGTCAGACTTTCCCGAGTTCCTAAAGTATATGCACTATATATATATATATATATATATATATATATATATATATAAGAAAATAAGAAACATTAATCAAATATGTAAAATAAACAAAGTGTAACACTCAAAATGCTTTATTGTCGAGCGACGGAAGCAAAATTTTTCACTAAGGAGATTCAAACTAAAGGGTTGGGAAAGGGGTTACCCCTTCCTCCGCCCACTTAAGCTTTGCCCCTACTGGAATCTCATGCTCTTTAGTAGGGGTGACAAATGGGCGGGTCGGATCGGATATGAGACAGATCGAAAATGGGTAATAAAAAACGGATAAATTATCCGATCCGATCCGTATTTAATATGGATAAAAAGAGATTAACCGGCGAATAATATGGGTAACCATATTATCCATGGCTTCTTGAATTTGATCACTTTTGGGAGAATTTGTACTCTTCTAAACTTGAGGAACCTCCAATTTAAGGTTTTACAAATGTAAAAGTTGAACCTATTAGTTATACATTAGAAAATGGATAATGTGATTCTTATTCATATATGACCTGTTTTAAAAAAATTAATTATCCAAGCCATTTTTTATTAATAGTATGAATAATTAACTGCTTTCTTTTAACCATATCGTCACCACCACTGCAAAATGACCTTATTACAGCCCCACCAAACTGACAAAACCCTTATCTTTTCCGAAAAAAAAAAAACAAACTTCTCCCGTTAACTGCTTGCATTTCATATATTTAATTAATTTGTCCAAGTACTACTATTAAATATTTTCTGTATTTATTTAATCTGTATACCTATTTTACTTCCTAATGCAGTTTCTATATAAGCACGTCTTCCAACAAACATATTGCAAATTAAATTGCAGCTTAAGAGTTAGAACAAACTCATTTCACAACAAACTTGTTACAAAAGTTTCAATGGATACTCTGGATTGCGATGCGACGCCAATCATCAGAAGCGCGTCTTCTTCATGGAAAAATCAGCAACAGCAAATGATCAAGGACAGCTTAATGATGTGCAGTTTTGCCCCGGTCAGTAGCAAAGCTAATGTTTTCACTCCAATTCAGCAGCAATGTCATGATTTTGGTGATTCAAACGCGCCATCGGCCATGGTTCTTCAGGAATTTGGAGCTGCATTTGATCCAATACACGTCCTTTCTAGTTGGAACATCCCCCAGCGCCAAGAAGCTGCGACAAAATTGGCTGCGGATTCTGTCGCTGGTAAATCAAGAACAGGTCCAAGCAGGGATTGTACTAAAATAGGCCCGTCTTCTTTTCGTCCACAGAACAATGTTGTGCCTAACTTGGGTGATAGTCTATCGGCAGTTTGTGGCCTAATGCCAGATAATCTTGATTGCAATGGCCCAATCACAAAGAGCAGGTCCCTTGATTGCTTGCTCTCTGCAACCAATACAAGCAATTACACGGACACATCGGTCGAAGATGATGAAATTTCCATGATTTTCTCTGATGATTCCAAAAGACTGTGGAATACCAACACTGACAATTTTGCAGTTTCATCTGGAGAATCTGCAATCGATGCCTTCATCTTGAAACCCATCGATGCCAATGACAGCAACAATATTGAGTGCCCTGTTAATGAGACGGATCAACACAACAATCCAATAAGATCTTCGGAAGCAAAGCGTCACATGACCAAGAGAAGAAGATACAATCGTGCTCTGCTCCAACCAGGTAAGAATACTTAATGTGGGCTTAGGTGTTTGACTAAGCTTATAAATTGGTCAAACTGGCTTATAAGCACTTTTTGGCTTATCTACGCGTTTGGTAAAATTAAAAGTGCTTATAAGCCAAAAACCATAAGTTGGTCTCCCCCAACTTATCAAATTTCAGCTTATAAGCACTTTAGGTTTGACCAAAATATTTACTATTCTATCCCTAAAATACTTCTTTTTAAAACAAAACTCTTCGTATACCCAATTCTTCAGCTGCTTATTATTAATTTCAGCACTTTTATCCAAACACGTAACTGCTTATTTTTTAAATCAATTTTAGCAATTAAAAATGCTTTTCAGCACCTATGCTTATCAGCTACTCTAAATCAGCTAAGCCAAACAGGCTCTAGATCCACTTACACCACACTTTTAAGACTTTACGTGAACCTATTTTATTTTTGGTATGTTCCAAACAGAATGATCCCTTTCTAAATTTGAAAACAATTTAGCTTAAACTTACAATTCTACCCTTAATGAAAATTGTTTATAACCACACAAATACTCTGGGCTCCTTTTTGACTTGTTTAGGACCACAAATTCCATAAGTCATTTTTTTCTTAAACTCCACAATCAAACATGTTGAGATAAATTGGAACGGAGGGAGTAATTATATTTTGGGGAGACCCACTGATTTTCCAAAATTTTTGAGTTATTAACTATGTTGACTTATAGTTTTCTAATGTAATTCTCATATGTATATTTTACTCCCTCCGTTCCAATTTATGTGAACCTAGTTCCTTTTTAGTCCGTTCCAAAAAGAATGATCCATTTCTAAATTTGGAAGCAATTTAGCTTAAACTTCCAATTCTACCCTTAATGACAAGCTTTTATAACCACACAAATACTCTGGCCCTCATTTTAACTTGTTTAGGACCTCAAATTCCAAAAGTCTCCATTTTTTCTTAAACTCTGTGCCCAGTCAAATAAATTCACATAAATTAGAACAGAGGAAGTATATTATTATCTGAATACACAAGAAAATTTAGTAGTTTGGCTTTGTATCTGAACCCTGTCAATTAAAATGGAAGGGAGGAATTATGTATTCAGAACATGCCACCTCACGTATGGGCTTAACTATTTTTCATGTGTCCAACTTACACAACCTTGATGTCATATATTGAAGTGTCTTAACTATCTTATTAGAAACTTTTGTTAGACCGAACACACTTTTAATTAATTAAGGAGTAATTATATTATGTCACTGCAGATTTGTCAACCAAAGACTCAGGTTTCAAGCTCATATCGGAAGACAAACCCAAGTCCAAGAAACTAAGATCAGAAAATACGAACATCAATTTCCAGCAATCTAGCTCGTCAGCATCTTCAGCAGATGACGAGCCTGATTCAGAAGCAATTACGCAAATGAAGGAAATGATTTATTGCGCAGCGGCATTCAGGCCAATGAGCTTTGGCACAGAAGTAGAAGCGGAAAAGCCCAAGAGAAAGAACGTAAGAATATCATCAGATCCACAGACAGTTGCGGCGAGACAAAGGAGGGAAAAGATAAGCGAAAAAATAAAAATATTGCAGAAGATGGTACCAGGAGGAAGCAAAATGGACACTGCATCTATGCTTGATGAGGCTGCAAATTATCTCAAGTTTTTAAGGTCACAAATTCAAGCGATGGAAGCTTTTGGCCATAAAATAGATCCATTAATTATGACTAACATTAGGTCTTTATCTTCAATACCATTCAACTATCCATTTCCCATGCAACCCCATTTTCCCATACAATTAGCTAATCCAGTTCAGCGTCCCTATAGTTGATGGGAAGAGGATAGGAAAATGAGATCCAACTGTAAAATTCCTCACACTTTTGTTATTTGTGAAGGAGGTTAAGTTTTTGTTTTGCTTAAACGTTAATTGGACGGGGCCTATACAATTAACCATACGGCAGTACTAGTTAGGAGTTGATATGTACTCCCTACATTTCATATTAGATGAAGTAGTTTGACTCGGCGAGTTAAAAAAAAAAAGACTTTTGAAACTCTTGGTCTTAAAAACTTAAGGATAAAAGGTTTGTGGGGCCATGACATTTGTGTGGCTATAAAAACTTCTCATTAAGGATAAATGAGTAAAATGAAAGAGTTTAAAGTTAAATTATTTCCAAATTTAAAAATGTGTCATTTGTTTTAGAACAGACTAAAAAGGAAAGTTCCTCGTCTAATATGAAAAAGAGGAAATACTATTTTACTTGCACGGTCCTGGTAAGTAATGAGTGTGTGTAATTAGTACCTTCAATGTGGACACCCAATGGGAAAACATTTAGCCTTTTATAGTGCAATTAAAAAATAAAAGAAAAACCATGATACCAATTACTCATCATATCATTATACCATCATGATATAACTATCGATTTATCAAAGCCTATCTTAATCGCATAAATATCCTTGATCCTTGTCATGAACTTATGATTGCAGCCTCAAATTATAATTAGGAAGAGTTAACTATATTAAAAGCATTATGATGAAACCCACGGTTGGCAGATTCCCCTTGAAGCTTAATTTGCTGACAGCGAAGATCCAAGAAGAAAGTGATTATATAATAATGAGGGATATGATTAAAATCTAGACCTTAAAAGTGATTAACACTTTATACCGTACGTGCAGATTTAATTGTAGAGGTGTTGACTTTGGTTAGTAAATAAAGAATATTGTAGGATATGGTCATGTTGACGTTGTTTACCAGTAAAACAGTATATTTGAATTTATACGTGATTTTTAGATAAGTGAATTAATTTGATCCTGAAATAATAAGAGAATTGAATAAATATGCAATACTTAGCCTTGAGATGAAGATGAAATAGCAAAAACAGTAGTTCCGGGAACAGGGCTTCCGAGCATAACAGTAATGGAATCAAAGAACCAAAGATAAAATTGTATAAAGCTTTGAATAAATTATAGCATAAGTCTGCTAGAAACTTCACGTCCCTTACAATGATAACATAGCTCACTAATTATAGCTGCACCTAGGGAACAAGGTCCTAGGATCATGCCATTCTTTAATGTCAATTATGAGGGCCATTGAAAAATATATAATGGCAGGAGTGTACTAAATGCTGTAGAATATTCTCCATTAAATGCTACCAGAAAACAGGTATTTATTGCATCTTTATGAGCATCCTTCTTTCTGGTAACAAATGGAACAACTGTCTTCGGTTTTAGCTATCCTCTGCCTTCGACTCCACGTGTCTCTCTTATGCAATTACTTAGCATATTTTATCCTATATAGATAGTCTCCCTACTTTCCGGTGACATAAGTTTGTGTCACCGGAAAGTTGGTAGAAACATTCTTTTTGGCAGAAATTTCTCTGACCCCCTCTGAAAAGCTTCTGACAGTTGATTAGATGCATGTATCTCCACACTTAATGCCCCGAACACGCATCATCCCACAATTCAACATAAATTTTGCCGGTTATCGAGGTAATTATGTCCACGAATTTAGCCGCATAAACCTTTACTTATACGCATCAACCTCCTATATTCACACCCCATAATTCTCCAAACTCTCTCAAACTCTCTTCATTAAATTTGTACTCTATTCTTCAACCTTTCTATAATTTTCCTCATACGAGAAAAGTTTTTCCTTTTTCTCTAACATATAATGGCTTCTTCTTCAACAAATATCAGCTCCTCGAATAACAAAAACAAAGCCGATGAAGCCGCTCCTCCTATAGTGAGCACCATCATCCCTAAAAGTCTTGTCACAACTAAAGACTTTGAAGAGAAATTTCCTTCTACTAACTCTCCTACATGGACCGTTAGCAGATATCCTTCTTTCATCCATTCTTCCAGTATTCCTCTATACATATTCCTTCACTTTGGGGACGCTCTCTCTGAGTGTATGGCTTGACTCTGCTATTGTTGTCACGACCCAAACTGATAGGCCGCGACGGGTACCCAGTACCTTACTCAATCGAGTACCAACATAATGTATCTTTTCGTATCATGCTATCATAGGTAAATGAGACGGAAAGGATGCCATAGGATAACTAGAATAAAATATGTAATACCAACTTATACATAAGACATACATGCCTATAAGACCAAAATGATCATTCATACACTAAACATAGGCCGACAAGGCCGTACAATCTTTTACGTATATGACATATGTCTACAAGCCTCTAAGAGTAGATAAATACCATAAAGGTCGGGATAGGCCCCGTCGTACCAATCAATACATGCACTAATCATACTGACCAAATAAGAAGCTCCAGAGCAAATGGACCGCACCAACACCTTCCGCTGAGCTAATAGCCTACTTGGAGGACTCTCAATCTGTCTATCAGGACCTGCGGGCAATGAACGCAGCGTCCCCAAGCAAAAGGGACGTCAGGACGAATAATGTATCGAGTATGTAAGGCACATAAATAAGTATATAAAAGACATGAAAGAAACATGGAGTAAATGACTCAACCTGTAAGTTTGGATAACTCTATAACTCATGAAATACTTATAGTGTCATGCATATACATATGAATGTCATGTCGTGCATAGGTACATGTGTTCATAACATCATCAAGCCTCTAAGGGCATCCCATCATATCATCTCGGCCACTGTGAGAAAAATCATCAACGTATACCAGCTGATCAAGTGGTGGTGCGTATATAACGCCATAACCTTTTCCCATATCCCATATACATATAATATACATATATACGTATATATAATGCCATCTGGTCATGGGTCAATGTACATGTATAAATGAATGGATGCATGAGAAATATGTCAACAAAATCTCTCGGAATGTCATAAGATCATTATGCCTTTGAATAATATCATAAAGTAAACTTTTTCAACATACGTATTTTCTGAGACCCATGAACAGAAGATGTAACAATAAGACACATGAGAATTCAAGAATATAGGTACCTCTAATACTTCTATGAATAGAGTTATTTATGGAAGTTGTGCATTTTCTCATTTCGTTTATATCGTATAGATCATGCCAAAAGGAAAGAAGAGATAGCCTTAACATACCTGAGCCTATTCTCTGGACAACCCCTTTAACACACGTCAATTGCGACAACACGTAACGACGGATCGAAGTAAGAAAAAATCTGTATGACATTCTTGAGAAAGATTGCACCGTACTCCCTTAATCACAAATCCCACATTGCTATAATATTAAGTAGCCTTTGTATGAAAGATTAAAGCCACTCACGTTGATAATGCAAATTCTTATCTTTGCTGAAGCCTTACATGTTACATAGTAGTTGTAAGCATCCAATTTTGTGAATTAGAGAGACTTTTAAGTATTGGTGGTGTGGGCCCCACTTTGTAAGACTTGGCCACCCAAAAATCTCTTAAAATGCCACCTATCTTCCTATATCAAGAGTCATTACTTGATTTTCTTATCCAACTTATGGGTTGCCACGTTGGAGCCTTAATATTATCCAAATAATTCATTAATTATCCACTAATCTTCTTGATTATCTTGTTAATCTCCCACTGATAGATAATTACCCAATTATATATACGTTTAAGAATTATCTCAAATTATTTAAAATCTACTCACTTTATACACCTTACTATCATGGTCATGTGGTACCTTATATCGCACTAGTCCACAAATACGGGGTATTATAGCTTAGACCATATTTTATCCCGAAATGTCAAACTTCGATGAAACTCATTTTCTTTGATTCGCTTACCCTCTCACCTTCATGAATTTACTTATCACTTGTTTGAAATAGCATAATACTTATAATCTCAAGATAATCTCATTCCCGAACTTACGTCGATTAACTTACGACGAAACTTTAACATACAAAAATGCGGGATATAACATCTCATTTTCGAGCTTATATCAATTTACTTATGGCGTACTTTCACGTACGAAAATATGGGGTGTAACAATTATAGAGTTTTGCCTCCGCTACCATGCCACCATGCATTATTATCTAGCGTGGATGATGATAACGAGGCTACCGTGCACTACTATCCAGCATGGATGATGATAACGACGGTGGGTGGTTGGAAATTTGTTTCAGTTTCCACCAGTGACATCATCCCAGCCTCGGCTCCTTCCTTTTCGGAATTATGGAACCGCACTCATAAGTATACAGTTTGCTTCTACTTTTGTTAAAGATCATTCCTCATCATTATTAACTTTTATTCCTTTACTGCCTTAGCGACTCAGTGGGTTCTCCCTAGGGTTGAGGGCTTGGACCAATGGGTTCAGAAAAATTTGGACGTTACTACACCCGAAACTCGCTCGTGGAAGGAGTTGTCCCTGAAATATAAGTGGAAGGTCATAAATCATGGTAAGTTGAACTCATCTCGTCCTTACCTTTTCTTATGAGAAAGTTGTCTAATTCTTCTCTCATGTTGAATATAGGTCTACCCAGGGCTCAATTGTCGTCCCCGAAGAGGACGTTTTGGCTAATCCTGCTGATGCACCACTTGATACCCAACTTTGCCCTCATATTTTCTCAAATAGTATATATAACGTTCAAAACATCATTTTTGCACCATTATTTAGTTTACAAATCTATACAAGCATTTTCTATAATTTTTCATAATTTTTACAGCTTTCAAATTGATTTTCTTGCATTTAAATTACTTGAATACTTATTAATTACTCCTTTAAATTATTTTGTGGTAACTTAATTACCTAAACTTATTTTTTGCACCTACAATACATGCTTCAAATATATTTACTCTATTTCTATATAATTACATTAGTATTTGTAAGCCATTTGCACAATCTTACAACAACAGCCTATATTTTACAATTTATTGCATTTGTCATTTTATCCAAGGTCAAAATAATATCTTACATTTTTATAATCTTCTACTAAGTATTCATTTGCATAAATAGCATTTTTATATTTTGTTTAACTATTTTTTATTAAATTATTTTCCCTTAATTTCCTATTTTAAAATTTGGCCCAAAATTAGGATTAATTTCGGACCAGACAAGCTCCAAATAGACCCCTGGCCCAATAACCTCATCAGCCCAAATGACCTAATCCCCAATCCAGTCTAAAAACCTTACCCAACCTGTTTAAATCAGTAGTTGATCAAAATTGATTAGCGACTCACAAAACTCCCCCCACTCTCCTTATATCCCCTCACCCAAACCCTAATCCCTATTTATCTTCATTACCCGCCCTCAAACACTCCTCCCTCCTTCAGAAACCCTAGACACCCTCCCAATATTCTCCGAATCCGTCTCAATCATGGATTCCTTCCATGATTTGCTTGCCTTTTATGTGTTACCAGTATTACTTGCAAGACTATGGTGTCACTTAGTACTTGCCTAAACTTGACAAGTACAATCTCTTAGATTCAGACCCGTTCAACTTCAATCACTAAGATCTGGAAAATATCTCATCCATATACATCGAAGAATAGTCGATTTATCATACCAGTAGATGGATTTTCAATGGTTGAACCTTAATTAGAGTTTGATTTTTGATTACTTTCCTTTACTGGTTACTTTATGATTGCATGTATGTTTTTCCTTTCTTTGTTCATGGTTGATTGACTTCTTTCCTTATTTACTCGCCTGGTTTAACTACTATATAAATCATTCCCCATTCCCCTTTGAAACAAACCTTTAATCACTAGATTCACAAAAAGTTGAAGCTATTACTCTATTGTTCTCTCATTCTCTTATTTTATACTTTGGTTCTTCGCCGGCTGAAAGCCAAGGACACCAGATTTTGATTTTTCAACTTTTCTTTGTACGAGCACTGCCCGGAGTTCATTCGAAGCCCTTGGGAACTCTGACGCACTATGATTCTGGGTTCTTGCTCTTCGTTGATATTCAGAGTATTGTGGAGTTGGTTCTTTCTTGTTGTCTATTTTTTTATCAACTGATAACTGGTAAGTCTTTTGGTTTTTACAATTTTGTTCTTCTGTGTTCATGTTTTGCATATTCTTACTTCTGAAATTCGTGACCTAATGTGTTTCTGGGCTACTTTTGTGTGCTACTTTGTTAGCTTTTAACTCGTTTTGAACCTCTTTAGCATGTGATTTTACCTAAAGCTGCCAGTTCTGAAATATGTTATTTGAATATGCTTCACCTGAATAATTTAGATCCTCTTAAGTTCATTTAGCCTAATGTGTTGATACCCGAATGTCTACATTTACTGTTTGACATGAACTTGCTTTTCTACTCTGTTCTAGATTCTTGTAATAACTGACTTGCATCCGTAATGTGTTCTAATCTGTGTTAAGACCTTCACTGTTAACTATGATCCTTTCCCATGCTAGTTTTGGCATTTTGTTACGTATTTGTTTGCTGAATCCCATATCCTTTAGTGATTATTTGAGACTTTGGAGTAGCTATCTTAACTTGTGTTTCCTTACCATGTTTGATACTATTTTTCTTCATGATGTAAGTTAACATGTCTGTCTTTTGATATTGTGATGGATACTTAACATAATTTGGTCCCCTAGGTTTTAATACTTTAAGTTAATGCTCTACTTCAGACTCGTTTGGTATTATGTACCTTTGTATGTCAATCTTGTAATCTCAGAAACCTTGATGCCCCTGTCTTTTACAAAAAATGTTTTCTGCCCAATATGCTAAGGGTTTGAACTTGTGATAACAACCTACTCTTTGAGTTTTGTTGATTCTCTTTGCTTATATGTCACCCCTGTCATGTCTGCTTTCTAAAATACAAATGCATCTCTTCAAGTTCTATCCCTTAATCATTGTTCTCTCACTCTCATTTGTTACCTACACTATTCTGAATCTATCACCTTTGGCCGGTTGAAAGCCAATGCCACCAAAACTCTCTCTTGACGTCCCTAGTGTGAGCATTGCTCGGGGTCTATCTGAGACTCTTGTGAACTCTGACATGCTAGGATCTGGGATTTTTTGGCCACTTTCTTTACTATTCAGACTTGTGCTATCCCTGGCACTCAGTTCTTTCCTCGTTCTATCTACTGAATCTGCAAACTAGGTTATTTAAGTAATTTCTGTGTAATACAATGTTTGGGTCATATGGCCAACCTGTGGCTGCTTGGTTTAGCTTGGGTTCCTCTATGATTTTTGGGTTGTACTGATGAACATAGTCCTTTGTTTGGATTTGGGCATGCTGTTTGCGAAGGAAGAGTTTGTTGAAGGCCTAGACAATATTGGGTAGCTTCTTTTGGGCCTATTGTTGGCCTACTATGATTTCTTGTGTAATATTTGTATTTATATCTATCAGTTGGTCTGTAATAATTTTGTAATAAATAATTAGGATGTTAGTGAAATAGGGGAACGAGCATACTCTAATGTTTGCATGGAAGGGTAGAAGACATGCCTATAGGGTTCGTATGATCTATTTGATATTTTATCCAACTTGTCATATGTGCTATTCATTTCCATGGACACTGGTAGAAATCATGCCTTTAGGAGAATCACACACTCACATAACTTGTCTACTATCAAAGCATAAGTTCTTTACTTATTCCTATGTCTACTGCTATGTGTTACTAGACAACATGCCTATAGGAAACAAATACCAATAACCATTCTTTCAATTTGTATAACTGCAACATATTCATTAGATACCATGCCTATATGATTATACTAGCTTATGCTCAACTAATCTTCATCTAGAAATCATGCCTATAGGACTTTAATTGGTGATTTTGATATTGTTATCATACTACCCACCTAGAAAGCATGCCTATAGGGGCTAAATAAAAAAAATCAATTTCAATTGTCAATCGTTAGAGATCCTGCCTATAGGGTATTACCACTCGCTTTAAAGTGTTAATGCTAAACTTTCAAACACTGTTTCATTGCTTAGCCATGCCACTATTAGAAAGCATGAGTAAGTATTTTCAATGGTTTTCACTGCCCCCCTTAATGTGTAAGTCACTTAGAGATCCTGTCTATAGGTTTAATAACTTATAACCGGTATCTCAATAATCAGTATGCAATACCAAATACTCATAAACTGCATAGTTGTGTGGAAATCATGTCTATAAGTTTAAAGTGGCGCCTTGCATATCAAACTGCCTGCACGTTTGGATCCAAAGTCACATAGAAACCATGTCTATAGGGCTTAATGGATTTAATTTGCCTCAATTATGAAACGGTCTAACGCCTAATGCAAAAAATCTGTTTGCTTGCATTTGTTCTCTAAGTGTGGAGGCTAGTTTGAGCCCTTAACTGCCTTTACGTGAATATCCTATTTGTTTTGCATGTTGCCTAGTTCTATCATTTTGAGTAGCATATGTAAAGTCTAGAACCACCCTAAATAGAGGTAAAATGCCTCTTAGACCATAGGCATGGGACGGGTAGTGCACACATAGGGTATGACTTAGAATTAAATTAGAGCGCTTTTAGGTAAACAACTTTAACATAGTAATCGGGTAGTAGGAGATGATAGTCTGTGCCCGTTGAATAATATGAGTAACTCCCTACCTCAAGGGAGTTGCAAAGTAATATTTATGTTGCACGGGGTGATCCTTTAGGCTAAAAAACTTAGGACCCCCCTCTTCTTTATACATTTAGACATCTAATATAGATCGGTATAGTTATATCCTTGTACTCCTTATTTCTCCTAGTATTATAATAAATTTCTTTGAACCTTGTTCTCTTTGTTTAGCTTGCCTAATTATAATCCATATAGTCTTAAGTTCGGCGGGGACTCACAGTTGTGGACCTCGAAAAGTGCCTAATACCTTCTCTTTGAGGTAATTTGAGCCCTTACCCGATCTTTGGTGGCGTTGACTAGTCAAACAGAGTTATCTGCATAATAGGTGCCATAACGCACCTTAAAACCGTTAGGTGGCGATTCTTCTTCTTTTAGCACTCTATCTCCTATCTAAAAGAGTTGTCACAATGTCGAAACCCGCTTTCACAAGAAAACGGGGAACGAAAACATGACGACTCTACTGGGGATATACTAAGGCTCTTACCATAACGAATTTTGCTTGTGTGGATTATTAGGTTGCTTGTTAGACTTCTTTCATGCACCTTCCTTTCCCCTTCTCTTTATTTGATCAAATTGCTATATCATAAACATCCCTTTCCTTCTCTACCTTAATTTGTTATAACATGCACATCCCTTCCCTTCTCCACGTTTATTTGTTTATATCTGTTATAACATGCATATCCCTTTCCTGTTCACCATTATTTACTATGACTACTCTTTATTTTGTTTAAATACTGCTATATCATGCCTCTCTTATACTTATTCCATTACTTGCTTTATTACATTCTCACATATATTCCACGAACTAACTTCTTCCTTTGTCTTTCTTTTTGTATTTTTCATGTTTTACCTTAATATTATATTACTGCTTTTACATATTTATCATGAAAATACTTGGAAATGTTTTATTTCTCTACATAAAGAATGCTACACATCATAATCCACTCGTGCTAATTATTAATATAGCGACACTTGATGAGTGTCCTCACTCTTCCAAAATTACCCTTTTAAACTGGAAAGGCTTATTTGCGGTAGACTAGTCGATCGACGGTGCAGTCGACAGTCCTGTGCCTTTCCCTCTCAAGTTGTCCACTTGAGAGTACCAGTCTAGGCCATTCTAAAAACCTTACTCCAATATCAAATGTACATGCATCATGTTAAACCTAGTACGTGTTAGAATGTTGTTAACGTGATAGCCCGCTAAGATAAGCCTTGTCCAAAGTCCGATGGGATTTCCACAATCCCAATGGATGTCGTCATGTTATGTGCATTACTTGGAGAAAATAGGCCAATATGTTGATCATTATTGAGTAAATAGTCGAATCGGGAGGGGGAAAGGGCTAACCTTATTTGTTTGCAGAAAATGAAGCACGAAGTCCCCAGGTTCGACATGGTCCAAAATATCCCACCTTTTGCTACTTGGCTGGTGGAAAAATCTCGCGCCTAGCGACAAGAATCATGCGAAAAGGGTACTTGGTAGCTTGCCATATTTGCTCGATATCCGACCGAATAGGGCCTTGATTGAGGCCGCTATCATGTTCTAGGATGAGAAAAGGGCCGTCTTTCGCTTTGGTGACATCGAAATGACTCCTTTCCTAGAAGAAATAGGAGGCTTCGCTAAGCTGCCATAGGATAGTCCAGGGTTATTGGTTCCAGAGAATTGCACGCCTCGCGGTTTTCTAAAAATGCTAGGTTTCAAGAAAAATGATAAGTTGCTTTGTTTGAAGAAGTCATACATCCCATTTGAATTCTTTATGAGCATTACGGGCACAGTAAGTCATATCGTTTTCATCATGAGGAACTCGCCATTACTTCTTTGGGTTGGACACACTGTCGAGTTAATGTATTCATTGTCTGCTTCTTGGGGTTGTTGATATTTCCAATGAAAGGGGGAAGGATCCATACTCGTCTAGCCATGGTCACCAGAACTTTAATGGAAGGAATCGAAGGACAAACATATACTATCATCCCCATAATCTTAGCTGAAATGTACCACGCTCTAGATCGGTACAAACAAGGATTCAGGCACTTCGAAGGTTGTAATCTGTTACTGCAAATCTGGTTATTGGAATATTTTCAGAGGGGATAATATCTCCAAGAGCTTCTGCGATGACCGTTGAATGACTACATAGCTTACCATCACCCAAAGAAAATGACGTTTATCCCAGACGGGTTTGTAAAACCTAGAAATCCTGTAGATCGGGTTTGTTTCTTCAGCAATCTGACAAACGAGCAAGTGCATTAGATGTTTGAATGGTTTCCTAGCAGTGAGTTCATTATTCGGTCAAGAGAGACTACTCATCTGGTACTGATCGGGTTGAGGGGTATCTATCATTATGATCCTATAAGGGTAATGAGACAAGCGGGTAAAAAATAGGTTATACCTTGGGTTTCCTATAAGGGTCATTCCATTCAAGTTCGAGGCACAACATATGTGGAACCAGAAGGTCATTGTTGAAAAGGATACTATTGAGCCAGACAGGTATAATGCCGGCCATGTGTACTTCTATCCATCATGGCTGGTAGACGATATAGCAGGAGACGTTAAGCCGGGAGTTAATCTGAAAAACAGGATCATAGATGACGCTGCTGAAGCACAGGTCAAGTATAGGAGGTTATGCAAAAGGGTCTTCGAGTTTGAAGCTAGGCATCTGGAACAACACAAAGTGGACATGGAAGCAATCAACGAATGAAGGGAAATTGTCACTAAGTCAATAGAGAGAATGGAATATTTGGAATAGGGGTTGATGGATCTTGAGGGGAAGATGAGAAAGAGGCTTTTAGATTGTCAAAACACGGATGGCAGTGAAGGAGGGCACCTAGCAAAGGCTTACCTATTGTTGGATATGCGCGACCCGGGGAACCTGATTGATGGAGTCAAGAGAGCCAAGCATGGGGAAGGTCCTCTTGGGACCAATTAAATTAGGAAATAATGTTCTTTACTGCTTTCTAACTTAGTTTTAGATTTCGATTGTAATAAGGCAAATGCCATTAGTAACTTTCTTATTATTGTCTATTTAGTAAGGATTTGATTCATTTTAGCATTAATGAAATGATGGAATTATTGACATCAATTTTCTCCAAGTCTAAGTGTTGCTTAGGTCTACCTTAGGTACAACGAGGTCCCCTAAATTAGGACGCGAATTATTACGTGATTTTGCAAAACATATTTAATATTGCAAACATTCTTTCAATATCCATTACTGACTTGGTTACCTTTTGTTTGTTTTTCTTTCTTTTGAATATTACCACTCCCCAAGGTTGGTTCGTGCATACTGGCATCATCCGCATATCACAATAGATCCAGAGGTCCTCCACCTCCTCCTCCACCAAGTGATCTTAAAGGTAGAAGCAAAAGGAAAGGAAAAATGGACGATTTAAGCGTTATCAGAAAAGACAATGCTACTATGACATAAAACATTGAAACTTCAGATGGTCGAAGTACTCTGGCACAGAACGAATTGGTCTTACGCCTGGAACAGAAAATACTAAAGCTACAAGAAGAACTTGAGCAGGTCCGGAACTTGGCAAACCTTTCCCTTACCCTAAACGTCCCCAATGTCAACCAATAAAATTCAAATACCTAAAACCCGAGAACACCCTAAAACACATGACCAAAATCCACCTCCAAATCCTCCCGCACCACATCAATACACCATACCTCCTCAAAACCATAACACTTCACCGGTACCTACTCCTCAACAACACCATCATCATCCAACTTAATACCCACAAACTACCACTTATCACACTCCCCATAATGCACCACAACCTACTCTTGATCCCTAAAACTCAACCAATGACACCCTTATGCCCAGATGCCTGGAGTTCATCAAAGCAATCCCATATATGTGGAAACTTTACCCTACACCCCACAACAAATCCTATATATACCGGAATTAATCGAGAAGGACCTGCTCATCAAGAACATGGCAGAAGAACTCTAGAAGCTCATTGGCAGAGTTCAGAGTGTCGAAGTTGGTAAGGGAATTGAAGGTTTGAACTATGAGAACCTGTGCATTAAACTAGATGTGGAACTGCCGGAGGGTTACAAACCTCCCAAGTTTAAAATTTTCGACATAATTGGTGATTCGAAGGTACATCTAAGGACATATTGTGATAAACTTGGAGGAGTGGGCAAAGATGAACGAATCCGTATGAAGCTGTTCATGAGAAGCCTCACATGAGAACCCAAAAAAATGGGTTAATTAGGTGAGCATGGCGTCAGATTTCATGGACAGATTCAGGTTCAACACAGAAAACGTACTGTAGACGTGTGATTTTTGACCCTCCCCGGGAATTTTCACATTTTTTAGCGTGAATATTTAAATTGGGTCTAATATAGCTATTTTAACTATTCTACTTTATTTCGTCGCAAAAGAAAATTACAATATATATATATATATATATATATATATATATATATATATATATATATATATATATTTTAAATCATTTATTTCTCATAAACTTGAAAATATACAAAAAAATAGTACCTTATTTTTGTACTTTATATAATTTCGAAAATTATAAAAATATATAGTTTTATTAATGTTTTGTAGCCATTTTAATCTTGAAAAAATACAAAAATAATAATTTATATTTTATCTTTATGTAAAAACGAAAATGACAAAAATAGTTTTATTTATGCTTTGTAACTATTTTAATCTTGAAAAATACTGGAAAAAAAAGAAGATATAGTTTTGTTTTAAATATTAGTCTTATTTTGGTAGTTATTTTGCTTACATAGGATTAGTTGAGCAACATCTTGTTCTTATTCTCGGGTCCGAGCAAAAGAATAATATTTGGATTCAAACTACCCGTTTTTAGGCCTAATTTTCGGACCTAGCCCATAATAATCCGAGCCCACCACACATGGGGGACACGCGTGGGGAACACGGATGGAACCCCACACACGGGGAACCCCACCACTCATGGGGGACACAAGTCTTGGACCCCTACACACGTGGGGTCCATTTTCTTTGCCTACAAAATACACGGACAAGCTATAGGGAAGGGGGGATTTTTGAAAAATTTGGGCTGGGACTTCATGTTCTTCTTCCTAAAAGAAAACAAAAAAGGAACCCTAGAAAAACCCTAAAAATGATCTTCTTCGGCTAAAAACCAGAAAAAACCCTACCCAAAACCACCAGCCCCCTCGACCCTACTGTCACTCACCGGCGAACGTCACCGGAAAACCCCGACCACAGCTGCTTCACCATCTTCAATCCAACGAGCAACTGTTGCTGCGTTACCAAGCAGCTGTTGCTGCGTGGCGTCGCAGCTGCTTCTGCCTCCCGCTTCACCCGTCACTGCCCCACTCCCTCACGTCCAAAACGCCACCACCAAACAGGCCCGTCAACCACCCTATTCCCCCAGCCAGCGAGCTCCAGCTCCACCAAAACAACCATCGCTGCTGCGCCATCACCTTCCTCACGTCCGACGACCACAACCAGCCTCCCCGCTGCTCCCTCGTCGTCCAGACCTGTCGACCAAACAGTCCCTCACCTTCATCGTCCCATACTGTCAATCACCCACGAACAGCTGCGAACACCATAGCCAGCCATAGCAACAAGCTTAACCCCGTTGCCCGTCGTCAAATACCACCAGTCGACAACCAACCAGCCCAGTTATCGCTGTTTCTTCACTGTCGTTGCGCAGTCTGTTGAGGTCGTCTTTGGTTCGTCGAGGTCCGGTACGTCGAGGTTGTTGTCCGAGGTTTTGTCGCAGTTCCAACGCATCAGACGTTAATCACAAGTAGGTCACCTCTGCCCATGTCCTTCATATTTGTTGTCGGTGACATGTATATGTGATGTTTGAAATACAATCTTAGTTCATGCGGATAGTGCGTGAATCGAGCGAGACATATATACATGATGTTTGTGAATTGCTATTTTTGTTAATTAACTCCGTATGGTATGGAAGTTTGGCCGAGAACGTCTTTTCCTTTGTTTCGTTACTTTAAGTAGTTATTTGGCATTTTGTTTCTTCACGTTTAGATTGTTGTTATCCAAATATTTGTCATAATAGGGGTTTGTACACATTCTGAAAGGTGTTAATTATTTTAGTTTGTCTTAATAGTTGTTTATACATGTAGTAGTAATGTTAAAATTATAGTAGTAATTTTAATTCCGCGGAAAAATACTCGTTTCATCAAATAAGTTCAATCTACAACCCATGACCTCGCAAAGTAGCAAAAATGTAGTTATTTTAGCCTTATCCTTTTTTTTAAAAAATAAAATAAAATGAGATGAGCCTCGCCAAATAAAACACACAGATTGCGGAGCCCTCACAAAATATATGTATTAAATACTTAGATTCCGGGACGGGCCATTTAGCAAATTTCACGGCCCTACCCAAAATAATGATACGCTAGTCTCTTTAGGTGCGTATTTAATAATGTTATCTCCTTAAACTCGGGTGCACATTTATGTGACCCGAATCCAAATCTCAACGGAATCGAAATGTGTCTCTAATCACGGGTACATTGATTGTGGCGTGGTCTGAGATGCATTTCCATGACGTTGCAAATTCCTTTTAATAATGAATGAGACGAGCCTCGACAAACAAAAAATGCACAAGCTGCGGGGCCTTCTAAATGTATATATTAAAATACTTAGAATTCGGGACGTGCCGTTTAGCGAATTTTATGGCCTTCCCCAAAATAACAATACGCTAGTTGCTTTAGGCGCGCCTTTAATAATTTATTTTCCTTAACTCGGGTGCACATTTATGTGACCCAAATCCAAATCTCAACCGAGTCTAGATATGTCAAAAACCACGGGCGCATTGATGTAACATGGTTCGAGATATGTTTCCACGACATTGCAATTCTCGTAAAACATAATGATAAAAGCGGTTAAAAGTGAAATTTTGCACATAGGTTCAACATGTATTAAATCAGATAATCAAGCCAAATATGACAGTTAAGCGACCGTGCTAGAACCACGGAACTCGGGAATGCCTAACACCTTCTCCCGGGTTAACAGAATTCCTTATCCGGATTTCTGGTGCGCAGACTGTAATATGGAGTCATTCTTTTCCTCGATTCGGGATTAAATTGGTGACTTGGGACACCCTAAATCTCCCAAGTGGCGACTCTGAAATAAACAAATAAATCCCCTTTCGATTGTCCTTTAATTGGAAAAAACTCCTACGCCCCTCGCGGGGGCAGAAAAAGGAGGTGTGACACGTACCAGACGTATTCTACATTCAGAATCTTAAGAAGAAACCAACAAAAACTTTCCGTGAGTATGCTACTCGGTGGAGATATGAAGTTGCAAAGGTAAGGCCAGTGCTCGAAGAAGAACAAATAAATAAATTTTCTGTCAGAGCTCAAGACCCGTAGTACTCTGAAAGCCTGATGGTTATTGAAAACCATAAATTCTCTGACATCATCAAGCTGGAGAAAGAATAGAAGAAGGAATTAAGAGTGGAATAGTGACGAATTTCGAAGCACTGCAGGCCACAAATAAAGCCTTGCAATCAGGAGGTATCTCAAAGAAGAAAGAGGTAGGTGTTGTGATGGTAGCCCAAGGTCTAAAGTCTCTTCTCACATATCAAACATCTCCACCCACATAACAACCTTCACCCCCAGATACCAACAACCTGCTACCACCTACCACGCCTATAACACCCAACCCGCATATTATCACTCACCACCATCTGCCTGCCAAAATTACCAAAAACCAAGACCAAACTTCGATCACAGACCACCCAGACAATATACTCCAATTGCTGAACCCATAGATCAATTGTATGAGAGACTGAAGGCTACTGGTTATGTCACTCAAATCCCTGTCATTGCTATGGAAGACTCTTCTCAGTGAATTTACCCAAACAAGATGTACGCCTATCACTTAGGCATGAAGGGCTATACCATTGATGAGTGTCGCACACTCAAGGACAAGATTAAGACATTGATTGACACTAAAGTCATTCAGGCAAAGGAAGCTACACCAAATGTTCGTAACAATCCTCTCGCGGATCATAGGTGAGGTAATGAACATGATAGAGATCAATGAAGAATAGGATCCGGAGGGGTCAATTGGACTCATTCAATATGGGGATGATTCTAAAACATCTCCAGTAACCCTCACGCCCATTGTGGTACAAACCCAAGCATCACTTGAAGTCGAGGTAACCGTACCAGCATTGTTTGAAATCAAGGTAGCCACACCCTTCATTGCGATGGTAGCACTCACGCCATCTTACAAGTCTGATGTCATACCATGGGATTATGTTGCGGAAGCAAGGAGGAAAGGAAAAGCAAAAATGGAAGAAACAGGTGCAGCACAAGGCATGACTAGAATTGGCAGGGTTTATACACTAGAGCACTTGGGAGGAACAAGCAAAGAAGCTGCATCTAAGCCGCCTGTCGTTAGGACTGGCCCTGACAACCTTTAGAGAAAAGTGCAAGCAAGAAAATACTCTAGGTTGTCCACTTGAACAAAAATCCCACTCAGATCTCCATCTTGTCACTGCTGCAAAACTCTGAGACACGTAGGAATGCCTTGATGAAAGTGCTGAGTGAAGCTTATGTACCCACTAACATCACTAGTGGGGAAATGGCCAACATGGTTAGGCGGGTACTGGAAAGCCACAAAATCATCTTTCATGAAGACGAGCTACCACCAGAAGGACTAAGTCACAACAGGGCACTACATATCACAGTACAATTTGAGGATAAGTTCATCGCCAGGGTCTTGATAGATAGAGGTTCAAGTCTCAATATATGTCACTGACTACTCTGAAGAGGTTAGGTAAAGGCCTTCACAATACGAGTAGCAAGTATAAATGTGAAGGGGTTTGATAGATATCAAAGAGCCACAATCGGAGAAATCAACCTCAACCTACAGATAGGCCCAACCTGGTTTGATGTTGAGTTTTAAGTGCTGGATATATCTTCTACCTATAATCTATTGTTAGGACGACCGTGGATACATGCCGCTGGGGCAGTGGCTTCTACTCTATATCAGGTTGTGAAGTTTGAATGGAACCATCAGGAGGTGATCATCCATGGAGATAGGAGTAATCCCATCTGTACCAATCA
Organism: Nicotiana tabacum; assembly: GCF_000715075.1. Classification (NCBI taxonomy): domain Eukaryota; kingdom Viridiplantae; phylum Streptophyta; class Magnoliopsida; order Solanales; family Solanaceae; genus Nicotiana; species Nicotiana tabacum. The sequence goes on from NC_134087.1 coordinate 5,755,320, forward strand.
GACTATTCCAGTCATCATAAATAGGAAGAAGTTAGGTGGAGAAACATACCATCACATTGAGCGTATCAACACAATTGAAAAGGACAAATAGTGGAGCAACAAGATAGAAAGCATACTGCTATGGATACGGTATGAACCTAGCAAAGGTCTCGGTAAGAATCTCCAAGGGATCACCAAACCAGTATAGCCGAAGTGTCATGGTACAACTTTTGTGCTTGGGTATGAATATACTTGGCACGAATACCAGAATTGGTCGTCGCCATAGAATGGTCCTTATTATTTGCTGGAAAAACCGGTACCACATTTGCACCAAACATTTCATCAACTAACATGATATGGGGGTCTGAGGAAGACGAAGCCTTAGCGGGCATGAGGAAGCTATTTCTGGATGATAGTGGCATGAGGCATGTATTGTAGTGCGATAGTTGAGGAGGAGGAGGAGGAAGACCTTACCATTAAAATTGTGGAGAAAGGAGTTGTTCTCAAGAATTGGACTGCCGCACCATCCCGGGCCAGTCAAGTTCCTGGGTAGCCTAGCAATTAGCATCAATTATTTTTAAAATAATTTTTGAGTATTTGAGACATTTTCAGTATTTTGTTTTGAACATATTTTGTTTTAAAATAATTGCTCGAGTCATCGAGCTGTACTTGTTGACGTTTTCAAGACTTTACTAATACATTTCTATCTTTCGTATTTATCATTATTCTTTACATTTTCTCTCTACAACATTATTATTACATATCCGATGAACCTACGACTATGACATGTAATGAGACAACACAACATAAGGATAGTGATTCAGAGGATCCGGAAGATGATATAATACTTGAGGAAATTGTAAAAGAAGTGGAAAACTTTGAAAACAAGCCTAAGTCTAATTTAGACAAGACTGAAACAGTTAACTTAGGGGATTCCGAAACAGTCAAGGAAACACGTATAAGTGTTCACCTATCACCATCAGAGAAGGAAGAGTATGTCCGATTCCTAAAGAGTATGAAGATATATTTGCATGGTCCTACGATGATATGAATGGTTTGAGCACATCCATAGTGGCTCACAAGCTACCTACCAATCCCATGTGTCCACCGGTATAACAGAAGCTCAAAAAGTTCAAGCCGGATATGAGTTTGAAGATAAAAGAGGAGGTCACCAAGCAAATCAAAGCCAAGGTTCTCAGAGTGATTGAATATCCGACTTGGTTGGCCAACATTGTGCCGGTTCCGAAGAAAGATGGGAAAGTCAGAGTGTGTATTGATTACCAAGATTTAAACAGGGCGAGTCCTAAAGATGATTTTCCGTTGCCCAATATACACATACTGATCGACAACTGTGCCAAGCATGAACTCAAATCCTTTGTCGATTGTTTCGCAGGATATCATCAGATCTGGATAGATGAAGATGATGCCGAAAAGACAGCCTTTATCACACCATGAGGGATGTAATACTATAAAATAATGATGTTTGGTTTGAAGAATGCTGGAGCCACTTACATAAGAGCCATGACAACCATTTTCCATGACATGATACACAAGGAAATGCATTGGCCAGAAAGCCTTCGACAAAATCAAGGAGTATTTATCTAAACCACCTGTTATGGTCCCACTAGAACCGGGAAAACCTTTGCTGCTTTATTTGTCCGTACTAGATGAGGCTTTTGGTTGCATTACGGGACAATATAATGAGACTAGAAGAAAGGAGAATTTAATATATTATCTGAGTAAGAAATTCACACCTTACGAAGCCCGGTACTCTTTGCTGGAGCGCACCTGCTACGCATTGACATGGATAACTCAAAAGTTGAGGCATTATTTCTTTGCATACACATCATATCTCATATCAAGGATGGTTCTGCTGAAATTCATCTTCCAGAAACCCATACCTACGGGAAAATTAGCGAAATGGCAGATACTGTTGAGTGAGTTCGACATTATCTATGTAACTCAGAAGGCGGTCAAAGGGCAAGCGTTGGCAGATCATTTTGCAGAAAATCCTGTAGACGGAGAATACAAACCATTGGAAACGTATTTTCCCGACGAGGAGGTATCATTTGTAGGAGAAAATATCACCGAGTCATATGACGGTTGGAGAATGTTCTTCAACGGAGCTGCAAACTTTAAAGGAGTGGGTATCAAAGCTGTCTTAGTATAGATTATCCGGTATCTAAAAACTCAAGTTTCCATGTACCAACAATATGGCAGAATATGAGGCTTGCATCTTGGGACTCAGGTTGGCCATTGACATGAATGTTCAGGAGTTGCTGGTGACTAGAGATTCTGATCTTTTGGTACATCAGGTTCTAGGAGAATGGGATACAAAGAACACCAAGATATTACCATATCTGTACCGTGTACACGAGCTTATCAAGAGGTTCATGAATATAAAGTTCAAACATGTTCCGGGGATTTAGAACGAGTTCACAGATGCATTGGCCACGTTATCTTCCATGATACAATACCTAGACAAGAAGTTCATCGATCCTATCCCAATAGGAATTCATAAGCAACCAACTTATTGTGCTCATGTTGAAGAAGAAAGTGATGGAAATCCATGGTTCCACGACATCAAGGAATACTTGGCAAAGGGAGAGTATCTGAAGCACACAACTCATGCTCTGAAGCGCATAGTCTAAAGGTTAGCCAACCATTTCTTTCAAAGCGGAGCAATTCTAAATAGAATGACTCCAGACTTGGGATTATTACGCTATGTCGACACCAAGGAAGCATCCAAATTTCTCGAGGAAATACATATCGGAACCTGCAGACAACACATGAATGGCTTTGTCTTAACCAAGAAAATACTAAGAGTGGGATATTTCTGGATGACTATGGAAACAGACTACATCAAGTATGTTCAGAAGTGTCATCAATTCTAGATACATGCTGATATAATACGAGTACCACCCAATGAACTCAATGCAACAAGTGCTCCCTCGCCTTTCTCTGCTTGGGGAATGGATGTCATTGGTCCAATCGAACCCGCTGCTTCAAATGGGCATAGGTTCATTCTGGTGGCCATACAATATTTCACAAATGGGTCGAACGCATCTTACAAAGCTGTAACTAAGAAGGTCATTGCAGATTTTGTTCAGGATCCCATTGTTTGTCAGTTCGAAGTGCCAGAGTCAATCATCACCGACAATGCTGCTAATCTCAATAGTGATCTAATAAAGGCCATGTGTGAAACTTTCAAGATTAAGAATAAGAATTCCACCGCATACAGGCCGCAATTGAACGGAGTTGTAGAAGCTGCTAACAAGAACATCAAGAAGATACTAAGGAAAATGGTAGACAATCACAAGCAATGGCAAGAGAAGCTTCCATTTTCTTTACTCAGGTATCGTACCATGGTTCACACATCAACTGGGGCAACTCCCCACCTACTGGTTTATGGAACTAAAGCTGTTATTCCTGCAGAAATAGAAATCTCTTATCTAAGAATTATACAATAAGCTGAGCTTAGCAACGCAGAATGGATACAAATTCGCTATGAACAACTGGATCTCATTGATGGAAAAAGAATGAATGCAGTATGTCACGGTCAACTCTACAGAACAGAATGACAAGATCTTTCAACAAAAAGGTCAGACCAAGGCAATTCGTATCGGGGCAATTGGTGCTAAAGTGAATCTTCCCATATCATGATGAAGCCAAAGAGAAGTTCTCACCCAACTAGCAAGGTCCCTACATAGTTCATCGAGTACTAATAGGAGGAGCGGATGGAGAGATTTGGTCAAAACCTATCAACTCAGACGCCGTCAAGAGATACTATGTTTAGGATTGTTTACATTTCTTCGCTTGATGTAACTGAACTACGCTTGACCTGATTCCTATTTAAGAGGGGATACGTAAGCAGCCCTGTGGATTTGGTCACATCTTAATAAAATCTTCATGCTCCCCATGATAAGAAATTAGGGAAAAATTGCAAGTTCAGCCAACTTCATCATTTACGGAACAACCAAAAGTATTATCAAAAGTATTGCGTGTAAATTAGGGCATAATTTGGGGGGGGAGGAGGAGTACGCAATGTCTCTAAATGTTTTACAGTCACTGGTTCATCTAAATTATTTGATATCGCATACTACTACATTTTAAATTAATATATTTATCAAATGCATGCATATTTTTTGAAAACTTTTTTTCGATGATAGCCAGATGTTGCTCAAGGTAACTCAAACAGATCTCAAGATAGGAGTAAAGATATATCAAGAAGACAAAAGCACGAACCGGCCTTCCCCCCGCAAAACTAATGATTTTTCTTTGGATAAGACAACAATATCCGTAGATACATGAAGTCACTACCTTCATGACGACAAGTTACCTAGCGCAAACACCTCCAGCTAAGAAATACTTTACTCTCTTACTGTCACTCATCGTTTTCTTGCATAAGGCTAAGCATTGCCTTTCTCTGCATGAGACTAAGCACTGTCATCTCTTCTTGCATGAGGCTAAGCATTGACTCCCTAATTGCATGGGACTAAGCATTATCTCTCTTTTCTTGCATGAGGATAAGCATTGCCTCCATAATTGCATAAGGCTAAGCACTGCCTTTTCCTACATGAGACTAAGCATTGTCTCTTCTACTTGCATGAGGCTAAGCATTGCCTCCCTAATTGCATAAGGCTAAGCATTGCCTTCCCTTGCATGAGGCTAAGCACTGCCTCCCTAATTGCATAAGGCTAAGCATTGCTTCCCTAATTGCATAAGGCTAAGCACTGCCTCCCTAATTGGATAAGGTTAAGCATTGCCTTTTCCTGCATAAGACTAAGCATTAAATCCTCTTCTTGCATGAGGCTAAGCATTGCCTCCCTAATTGCATAAGGGTAAGCACCGCCTTTCCCGCACGAGGCTAAGCATTGTCTCCCCTTTTGGCATAAGGATAAGCATTGCCTTTTCCTTGCATAAGATTAAATACTATCTCTACTACACTACCTAAAACCTAGCACTATCTCTTTGTTCACCTAGGGATAAGCATTGCCCTCATCTTACACAAGACTAACACTTGTCTTGTCTCCACCTCGCATATGACCAAGCATCCTATCGTTGTATTCCATAGGTTGAAACATCGCCATATTGTCCAAAGGTGTCACAGTCTGGAGGCATCATCCTCATAGCTGGGAGACACCATGCCATGGCCTGAGGATTTCTCAAAATTGCACATCATTATTCAAAGACGTCATCGTCTGGAGGCACCATCCTCATGGCCCCAAGACACTATTTCATGGCCAGCGAATCCCTTATTATATGCTTCATGTCCCAGAAAGTCATGGTCCAAGGACATCATCCTCACCGTCCAAAGACAACCTTCATGGTCCAAAGAGAATCTGCATCACGTTTAAATTTTTTGCAATAACCAATATATATATTTGCATGCATCGTGTTTTAAGTTTTGCAAGTAATCCAGGAGCTAACCGTTCTACTAACAGGAGAAATCTTCACTCCGGTTTCCGTTCATAATGTTCACATCCTTCAATTATTTCAAACTGATAACCAATAATTGCCTACCTTTTACTCTATGACCGTTCAGATATCTGCTCTGTGCTACATCCATGACATTTCAAATTCACATTCATGACTCCACATAAATTCATCCGATACTATCCTATCCAAAAGAACCCTCTCCAAAATATACGACCATTCCTATAACAACTCCATCGGTTTTGTTCACCGTTGGATCCAGAACTACACACGGCCTGATTCCCGTAGCACAAGGGATATGTAGGCAATCCAGGAATTAGGGTTCGGCCCCCATTTTTCAAATCACATCATTCCTTATTCAATTCGGCCAAAATTGGTCATCATTTTCTTTACCCGATAACTCTTTTATTATTTTCGGGTAAAAAAGGGCAGCTATTGATACCCAATTTTGACCTCATATTTTCTCAAATAGTATATATACTTTCAAAACATCATTTTTGCATCATTATTTAGTTTACAAATCTATACAAGCATTTTCTATAATTTTTCATATTTTTTAGAGCTTTAAAATTGATTTTCCTGCATTTAAATTACTTGAATACTTACTAATTACTCTTTCAAATTATTTTGTGATAACTTAATTACCTAAAATTATTTTTTTCATCCACAATACATGCTTCAAATATTTTTACTCTATTTTTATATAATTACATTAGTATTTTAGGCCATTTGTATAATCTTGCAATAATAGCCTATATTTTATAATTTATTGCATTTGTCATTTTATCCAAGGTCAAAATAATATCTTACATTTTTATAATCTTCTAATATTGTTTTAACGTATTAATTTGCATGAATAGAATTTTTATATTTTATTTAACTATATTTTATTAAATTATTTTCCCTTAATTTTCTATTTTAAAATCTAGCCCAAAACTGGGATTAATTTCGGACCAATTAAGGTCCAAATAGACCCTTGGCCCAATAACTTCAGCAGTCCAAGCAACCTAATGAACCTACTCAGTCCAAAACCCGACCCAGCCTGTTTAAATCTCAACAGTTGATCAAAATTGATCAACGGCTCACAACACCCATACTCTCCTTATATCCCCTCACCCAAATCCTAATCCCCATTTATCTTCATCCACCTCCCTAAAACACTCTTCCATCCTTCAGAAACCCTATCCAGCCTCCTAATTTTCTCCGAATCCATCTCTATCATGGATTCCTTCCATGATTTTCTTGCCTTTTATGTGTTACCTCAGTATTACTTACAAGACTACGGTGTCACTTAGTACTTGCTTAAACTTGGCAAGTACCATCTCTCAGATTCGGGCCCATTAAACTTCAATCGCTAAGATATGGACAATATCTCGTCTATATACATGGAAGAATAGTCGATTTCTCATACCAGTAGATGGATTTTCAAACGTTGAACCCTAATTAGGGTTTGATTTTTGATTTCTTTCCTTTACTGGTTGCTTTATGATTGCATGTATGTTTTCCCTTTCTTTGTTCATGTTTGGTTGGCTTCTTTCCTTATTACTCGCCTGGTTTAACTACTACATAAATCCCTCCCATTCCCTTTTGAAACGGACCTTCGATCACTAGATTCACTAAAATATTGAAGCTATTACTCTATTGTTCTCTCATTCTCTTGTTTTATGCTTTGGTTCTTGGCCGGCTGAAAGCCAATGCCACCGGATTTTAATTTTTCAACTTTTCTTGGTGCGAGCACTGCTCAGGGTTCATTTGAAGACTTTGGGAACTCTGATGCACTAAGATTCTGGGTTCTTGCTCTTCATTGATATTCTGAGTATTGTGGAGTTGGTTCTTTCTTGTTGTCTATTTTTTATCAATTGATAACTGGTAAGTCTTTTAGATTTTACAATTTTGTTCTTCTGTGTTCATGATTTGCATATTCTTACCTCTAAAATTTGTGATCTAATGTGTTTCTGGGCTACTTCTATATGCAACCTTGTTAGCTTTAAGCTCGTTTTGAACCTCTTTAGCGTGTGATTTTACCTAAAGCTGCCAGTTCTAAGATATGTTATTTGAATATGCTTCACCTGAATAATTTAGACTCTCTGAAGTTCATTTAGCCTAATGTGTTGATACCTGGATCTCTACATTTGTTGTTTGACATGAACTTGCTTTCCTACTCTGTTCTGAATTCATGTAATGACTGACTCGCATCCGTAATGTGTTAAGACCTTCACTATTAACTATGATCTGCTCCCATGCTAGTTTTGGCATTTTGTTATGTCTTTGTTTGCTGAATCCCATATCCTTTATTGAGACTTTAGAGTATCTATCTTAACTTGTGTTTCCTTACCATGTTTGATACTATTTTGTTTCATGATGTAAGTTAAGATATCTGTCTTTTGATATTGTGATGGTTACTTAGCATAATTTGGTCCCCTAGGTTTTAATACTTTAAGTTAATTCTCTCCTTCAGACTCGTTTGGTATTATGCACCTTTATATGTCAATTTTGTAATCTCAGAAACCTTAATGCCCTGTCTTTTACAAAAAATGTTTTCTGCCCAATATGCTAAGGGTTTGAAATTGTGATAACAACCTGTTCTTTGATTTTTGTTGATTCTCTTTGCTTGTATGTCACCCTTTTCATGTCTACTTTCTAACATATAAATGCATCTCTTCAAATTCTGTCCCTTAATCATTGTTCTCTCACTCGCATTGTTACTTACACTATTCTGAATATACCACCCTTTGCTTGTTGAAAGCCAAGGCTATCAAAACTCTCCCTTGACCTCCCTAGTGTGAGCAGTGCTTGGGGTCCATCTGAGACTCTTGTGAATTGTGTAGTTAAATGTTTGGTTCATATGGTCAACCTGTGGATGTTTCTTCTATGATTTCTAGGTTGTACTGATGAACATTGTCCCTTGTTTGGATTTGGGCATCCTGTTTGCGAATGGAGAGTTTGTTGAAGGCCCAGACAATATTGGGTAGCTCCTTTTGGGCCTACTGTTGGCCTACTATGATTTCTTGTGTAATATTTATATTTATATCTATCAGCTGGCCTGTAATAATTTTGTAATAAACAGTTGGGGTGTTAGTGAAATTGGGAAACAAGCATACTCTAATATTTGCATAGAAGGGTAGAAGACATGTCTATAGGGTTCGTATGATCTATTTGTTATTTTATCCAACCTGCCATATATGCTATTCAATTTCCACGGACACTAGTAGAAATCATGCCATTAGGAGAATCACACACTCATACAACTTCTCTACAATCAGAGCATAAGTGCTTTACTTATTCTTATGTCTACTGCGATGTGTTACTAGACAACATGCCTATAGGAAACAGACGCCAATAACCATTCCTTAAATTTATATAACTTCACCATATTCATTAGATACCATGCCTATATGATTATACTAGCTTATGCTTTACTGATCTTCATCTAGAAATCATGCTTATGTGATTTGATATTTTATCCAACCTGCCATATGTGCTATTCAATTTCCACGGACACTGGTAGAAATCATGCCATTAGGAGAATCACACACTCATACAACTTGTCTACTATCAAAGCATAAGTGCTTTACTTATTCCTGTGTCTACTGCCATGTGTTACTAGACAACATGCCTATAGGAAACAAACGCCAAATAACCATTCCTTCAATTTGTATAACTGCATTATATTCATTCGATACCATGCCTATAAGATTATACTAGCTTATGCTCTACTGATCTTCATGTAGAAATCATGCTTATATGACTTTAATTGGTTAATTTTATATTGTTATCGTATTGCCCACCTAGAAAATATGCCTATAGGGGCTAAATAAAAAAAAATCAATTTCAATCGTCAATCATTAGAGATCCTGCCTATAGAGTATTACCACCTACTTTAAAGTGTTAATGCTGAACTTTCAAACATTATTTCATTGCTTAGCCATGCCACTATTAGAAAGCATGAGTAATTATGAGTATTTCCAATGGTTTTCACTGCCCCCTTACTGCGTAAGTCACTTATTGATCCTGTCTATAGGTTTAATAACTTATAACCTGTAATCTCAATAATCAACATGCAATACCAAATACTCCTAAACTGCATAGTTGTGTGGAAATCATATCTATAAGTTTAAAGTGGCGACTTGCATCTGAAACTGCCTGCACATTTGGATCCAAAGTCACATAGAAACCATGTCTATAGGGCTTAATGGCTTTAATTTGCCTCAATTCTGAAACTGTCTAATGCCTAATGCGAAAAAAATATTTGCGTGCATTTGTTGTCTAAGTGTGGAGTCTAGTTTGATCCCTTAACAGCCTTTACGTGAATGTCCTATTTGTTTTGCATGTCGACTAGTTCTATCATTTTGAGTAGCCTAAGTAAAGTCTAGAACCATCCTAAATAGAGGTCCAATGCCTCCTGGACAATAGGCATAGGATGGGTAGTGCACACATAGAGTATGACTTAGAATTGAATTAGAGCGCTTTTAGGTAAACAACTTTAACATAGTAATCGGGTAGCAGAAGATGATAGTTTGTGCCCGCTGAATAATATGAGTAACTCCCTACCTCAAGGAAGTTGCAAAGTATTATTTATGTTGCACGAGGTGATCCTTTAGGCTAAAAAACTTAGGACTCCCCCTCTTCTTTACACATTTAGACATCTATATATAAACCGTTATAGTTATATCCTTGTAATCCTTATTTCTCATTGTGACTCTTATTCTTTTTGTTTAGCTTGCCTAATTATAATCCACATAGTCTTAAGTTCGGTCAGGACCCATAGTTGTGGACCTCGAAGAGCCCTTACTTGATCTTTGGTGGCGTTGACTAGTCAAACAGAGTTATCTGCATAATAGGTGCCCTAACGCACCTTAAAAACCATTAGGTGACGACTCTTTTTATTTTAGCGCTCTATCTCCCATCTAAAAGAGTTGCCACAACATCGAAAGATGCTTTCGCGAGAAAACAGGGAGCGACAATGCCAAGGCTGCTGTAGAAAGCTTTTTCACAAACGGGCATATTCGAGCCTGCTTCTAGTGCAAGTGCTTTTTCTCGGAATTCCCAGCTGGAGAACAAGCAACCACAAAGTAGGCGTTTCTCTACGGCTGGGGGAAAGAATAAGAGGGCGAAGAATTCCACCCCCGAGTTGTCTCTAGAATTCGTGGTGACGAGCTCCCCGCCCGGACCAACCATAGATACTGTGATGATTGACGATGATGGAGAAGCTAGCAAAGATGTGGCTTCTCTACATTGAAGACGACAACCTTCCTCAACTCAACAGAATGTTGAGTTAGTTACACCAACCGAGGACGATGCCTCGGGCCTCCGGGGGAGTTTGAAAATGGTGGAAAATGCCAACTCTCATTTCCGTATCCTAGTCAATACGCCCAATATTGTGGGTCTGAGTACCGGGTCCCTGCCGTCTTCGGTTGACGAGGAAATAACAACCATTACTGCGCTTTCCGCAGCCGCTTCTCACCTTTCAACACCATCAACTTCATCTCCTTCTTTACCAAATCTTCCACCAGCAACTGCTACATCATCTCCACTGGTTGCATCTATCCGAGAAGAGGATGTTTCTCTCCCTCAGTCCCCAGTTAATGGGAATTCGGGGCAAAATTATGCAGCCCCCTCAGAAGATCCGCAAAGGAGGAGCAGCGTTACTCTCTCGGTCTCTACTGGATGCATTTTGCTGTTATGACCGGTAGAACTTGCTAACTATCTGAAGCCTTTGACTTTAGAAAAAGATTGGGAAAAGATGCAGGCTCTCTCGGGAGAGTACTTGTTGAACAATGCCATGCACCACGCCGCAGCGGTACACTCTTTATTTCCTTTGTCATTTCTCCTATCTTTGATTGAATAAGTATCTTGATTTCGTATTTCTTGTTATGCTGGCCAATTTTCTTGCTTACGAGGGCCCTCTAGAGGGTGATTCAGGAAAAAGAAGAACTTACCTCCGGGTGGGGTCAACTTTTTGCCGAGCGGCACCAAACTGTTGCTCGCCTCTCCGAACTGGAAGCCAAAGCTGCTGAGGCCGTTGTGTTGGAGGCTCGTTTGCATAAAAGCAAGCAAGAAGTGGAAACCCTTAGCCAAGAGATTACCCCACTAAGGGTTCAATTTGAAGAGTCCAAGGCCAAATGGGCTGAAATCCATAGTGTCATTCTTACTACATCCGATGACGATGAGAGATTGACCAACTTGGAGGTAGCCTTGAACTCCAAAACTGAAGAGCTTGCTGCTGAGGGGGTGAAATATGCCCAATTGTAGGAGAAGTATAAGAAGACCAATGAGCATAATATAATTTTTAGCTCTACTATCTACGAACTCGACGTTAAGCTCAAGTCCATTAGATTCGCCCGAGAAAACCTTTCTGCCGAGGTTAACCAACTTAAAGAAGAACTCAAAGCGCAGAGCGACTTCCCTAATTGTTGAAATAACTTATGTTATGTATAGGACGAGGAGAAAAACCTTGGAAGAGGCTAAAACAAGTATCATTGACTTTGATGCCGAAATTGCTAAAGCGTGTGAGCTCGAGTCAGCTGCTAAAAGGGGTTTCCTGCCAGGGTTTGATGCTTTCGGTTCATCTGTTTTTGGTTCCAAAACCTCAAGAACTGAAGAGGAATCGGAAGGAGAAGATGTTGAAGGCCAAACTAATGATGGCCAAGATGTTGAGACATCGACAGATCTACCCACTTACCTTGGTGGCGCGGACGCTTCTCTTTCTCCGGGTTTCGGAGATGCAACAGTTTAGCTTTTCATTTTTCTTCCCAAATTTGTACTTGTGCCATTTTGGCACATTTATTGTGAATAAAAACATCTTTTGCTCAAATATTGCATAAGTCTTTCTACGTTCTTTTGTTTGAATATTTATGCAAGTTTTAATCTTTACGTTTTTTCTTGCTTAAGTGTTTTGTGCAAGTTTATTTCTTGCATTTTTTTTGTTTGAATATCTATGCAATTTTTTTTGCGTCTTTTTGTGCAAGGCTTCGGGTACATTTTCCCTAAAAGCATTTGCATTTCGGGCATAAGTTCTTCCGAATCCAACCCTTTATCATGAGGGTTTTTATGAGAGAGGATCCTCTTATATTTACGGTGCTCTTGAAAAGGACGTCTCCTGTTCATTACGGCACTAGCATTTGAAGTACTTGTTTAATTTCACATGATAAAATAAATTCATCATTCAGATAAGAAACAAGATAGAAATAAAGGGACTTTACTTTGTTCTTTCCACTTTCAAAAGGTACATAAACATTCATTATGCTAAAAAGAAATTGTCATTTCTTGTGGCTAACTTGTACAACTTGTTTCTACTGGGCTGACTGCGTAATTCGTAGTCCCGATGATACAACTATGTTTCCAATTTTTATATTCCAATCGATGTGCCAGTCATTCTTGTGGTATCCTCATATCATTCCCCCACTATTCGAGTGCGAAAAATGCGAATTTGTACACTAGAAGTTTTGCACCTTCAAGGACTCCATTAATGAATTGCTAGATAATATTCAGTTTGGTAAAAAACTTCACTTTCCCTTAAGAATTTATGCTATCGAGCCAAAGACTATATAACAATCCCTAATGGTTTGCACTTGTGAATGGTCGGATAACCTTTATTCAATAGCAAACTTAACTTCTCAGTAGGAATTTTTCTATCGAGCGAGAGATTATCTAACCATCCACGTGGTTCTTTGCTTATGTGCCTTATTATTAGAAGGTCTTATTATTGTTGTTGAAACTATTCTTCGTAGTATGTTTTTCGTTGCTGCCTCACTAAAAACCTTGCCAGAAAAAACCCAATCGGGACAAAAAGTGGACAAAGGCACAAAGAGTGCAGCACATACTTTCAATACAAGTGGTATTCTTTAGCAATAATATCCTTTGAGGTGTTCCACATTCTAGTTGCTTGGAGACTTTTCTCCATCCTGATTCTCCAACTCGTATGAAGCTTTTTCGGTGACAGCTGAAACCCTGTAGGGGTCTTCCCATGTTGGACTTAGCTTTCTAGCGTTGAGTTCCCGGGTGTTTAAAGTTACTTTCCTTAGAGTCAAGTCTCCCACTTTGAAATAACAGAGGTTAGATATTCGATTGTAATATCTTTCTATTCTCTGCTTTTGGGATACCATTCTTATATGCGCCAAGTCCATGTGCTCATTAGTAGCTCCAAGTTGACTAACATTATTTTATTGTTTGTCTCTTTATTTGCTTGAAAATATCTCAAGGTAAGCTCCCCTACGTCCACTGGGATTAAGGCTTCTGCTCCGTATACAAGGGAGAACAGAGTTTCTTCTGTACTCGATTTCGCCTTCGTTCGGTACGCTCATAGCAGTCCAAGCAATTCTCTAAGCTATTTGCCTTTAGCTGCTTCCAATCTCTTTTTGAGATTTTATATAATCACTTTGTTCGTTTCTTCTGCCTGACCATTTTCGCTCAGATGGTAGGGAGAAGATGTGATTCTTTTGATTTTCAAGTCTTTAAGGAACTTTGTGATTCTTGCGCCTATAAATTGTGGCCCGTTATCACATGCTATCTCCTTTGGTATTCCAAATCTGCAAATTATGCAAATTATATTCTTCCACAAGAAATACACCACTTCATGTTCGCTGATCTTCTGATAAGGACCTACTTCAACCTATTTATAAAAATAGTCATTCACAATCATAACAAATCTTACCGTGCCAGGGGCCAGCGACTATGGTCTGATGATATCCATTCCCCACTTCATGAATGACCATATAGACAGAACTGAATGCAATGGTTCTGCTGGTTAGTGTACCAGTGGTAAGGCTGTATTCTGGGCCGGGCCCAGCCTGGGACCGCCCCGGGACTGCAAGACCACGGGCCGGTTATAACCGTTCGGTCCCAAACGGTCCTAGGAGCCCACATGGGCCAGTCCTCTAGGTTGAGACCGCAAGTCCGAGACCGTTTAGCCTGGGACCGGCTGGCGGGCCTGGGCCGATTCAACCGAGCCTAACTGCTATTTTTCAATTTTTTTTAAAAAAAATTGACCAACGGTTGGAAGTTTAAAAACTAGCCGTTGGCCTGCCAATTTAGCCGTTTAGCTTTTTAAAAAATAGCCATTTGGCCCCCAAACTTAGTTTTAACCCCAAATTTTTTATAATTACACTTTTCCCTATTTTCAACTATAAATACCCCCTCATTTTTCATTTTTAATCACAAAATCATCAGTCTCTCTCTAATTTTCTTCTATAATTGCTTACTTTATTATTGCAATTTGTGAAAAATAGTGAAGTTGGTGAATTGAAGTATTCAAGTCTTCAACGATATACAATTTTCAAGAAGTTGTTCATCAATTCGGTAAACTCGTTCCAACTCTTAAGTTTTAATATTATAATTTGTGTGTTTTAGTTTGTATAATTATAATTAATATGGCCTTTTCTTTGAAAAAAATGTTTGGTGGTAAGGGAAAATCTAAAATTGGTGAATCTAGTCACCAAGCTACTACTCCTCCCCCGGTTTCCCGACCCAGACCTGTTACCCGTCCTCCTCCACTTGTTATTCTTGATAGTGATAACCCTTGTTTTCAATTTACCGATAGTCAATTTTGCCATGATGTTGCACCAGGTCAACAATTAAATGATGAATATATGAATGCTCTTTATCCTAATCAAACTATCGATGAAAATGATGAGGAAAATGATGATTTAGATGAAACGCAACCGGATTTAGATGATACACCTACTAGTCCTGTTGTTAATCCAACTGATAATAATCCAAATAATGCCTCGTCTGACCCTCTTGTAGTACCCCCTACTTTTAATAGACAACCTGCTAAACGACCCGAAACATCTCTTGTTTGGCACTTTTTTACTCAACTAAGAGAACAAAATAAGGCTAAGTGTAAAACTTGTGGGTCTCAACTAGTTCATAAATTTACTGGAGACCGTAACGGTACGAGTAGTTTGACTAGACACATAAAGAAACACCCTAGAGATAAAGCTAGATATCTTCAAATGAAAGCTGCGCAAGAGGGGGCAAGTGTAGGTACTGAGGTTAACCCTAGTACCGGGTCAAATCTAGTTTAATCGGGAATTAACAATGTTACCGGTGACATTTTATATTACGATCCAAATAAAGATCGTGAAGAATTAGCAAAAATGGTTACTGTTATGTGCTTACCCTATAGTTTTCCTTCTAGCCCTCACTTTGTGCATTGTATTAGAAGAGTTTTTAATCTTACTTATAAAAGATGTCCTCGCGCAACCGTAAAGAGAGATATTTATAAATATAAACATGAATATGAATAATATTTGCGCTATTTATTTACTCATATAGATTGTCGCATTGCTATTACTACTGATATTGGTAGAAGTGATAATGACTATGATTATCTTACTGTAACCACTCATTGGATTGATGAGGAATGGAAAATGCAAAAGCGCATTATTGCTTATAGAATAATTAATTCACGTCATAGTGGCATCAGAAAGTACTTTCAGTCGCAGAAAAACACTATCCGGTTCACAAAGAAAAACACTATCCGGTTCTTTCAAGGATGTCTCGAGATATTTTAAGTGTTCAAGCTTCAACAGTGGCATCGGAGAGCGCTTTCAATCAAGGGAGACTTCAAATCGGTGATCATAGAGCGTTTATGAGGGAGAGCTTGGAAAAATCAGTACTCTTCAGAGATTGGATCCGTTCGGAAAGAAGAAATTTTAGACTTGCTGAATCACAACCGAAGATAGACGAAGCTTATGAAGAAATGCTAGCGGAACTTGCGCAGGATGCTGCTTCACCCGGAAGCGGTGATGAACAAGCTTCTTTTCCGCCACCACCAACGGAAATTCCTCCTGACCTTGAAGGATTTATGAAATTTATTAGAGATAATACATAGACTAATATGTAACTTATATTTTGGTACATCTTCATTAGTTTTTTTTTCTTTTTAATGGTGGTATTAGTACCTTGTCGTGCTCATTCCATTGGGGGGAGGAAAACTAAGAAAGATATTGCCATTTTTTGTTAATGTCGTGATAATAAAAATTATAAGGCATTCCCTTGAATATTTCTTTGCAATTTATTTTGTGTTTAAATTTGAATTAGAAGATTTAAGTCACAACACGAAGGCCCTTAGCGATATGTCGTTCGCCTTTTATATACTTTAAAATATATCGTTCACATTGGACAATATAGTAATTTAAGTATTTCATTAATACTTAAAAATATTCATTTACTTAATTTTGTATTATTTTGGTATATTTTGCTAGAATTATTTGTTAGTAAATTTTGCCTTAATTATTTGGTATATTTTTCTTCACGTTTCTCATAAAAGGAAAGTTAATAAATTAATTTTTCTTCAAGTTTCTTAAACAAGGAAAGTTAATAAATAAAAATTCTTATATTTTCGCTACTTGTTTTTTTTTTAAAACGGAAAGATACACTTGGTTCACTTTCATTAAATAACCGTATGTCTATTGGAGTTGGTTAAATTCCCTTTACTCTTTGGAGTAGTAAATATTTGGTAATTTTCTTGTACACTAGAAAAGTTAATAACTTTTTTTCCTAAACTATTAGTGCTTCGTTCTACTCTCAATAAATGACATTATTTGATAAATTATTTAAACTAGGAAATTTTGTAGTATTAGATTCTCCACGAGTATATTATTCCTTTCATGTGTCAAGTTGTATACCAAAATACTTCTATAAAAAAGTTAAAATGTCACAATTTAATCGTCAAACTTCACCCTATTCCAACATCGCAATTGCAGGTTTTGTTTCTTTTACTAATATTAACATCTTTTACTACTTCGTATTTTTCAAGCACATTTATATGCATCAATTGTTAATGTTGCATCGAGAATTTATCTTTAGTGTTGCATGAAGAAATTTTTATTATATAATTTTTTATTTCATGTTTTAGACGTATCTAATTTCACCTCTCACGTAATTTACAAATTTAATACTGGTTATTGAATAAATGTAATTCATTCCAGAAATTGGTTAGCCATTTGATCTAAGTTTTATTACTTAGTAATTTTTTTCCTTTGTTGTATAATTAATAATACTTATTGTTATGCCAACTCAAGTTGCTTGTTTTAAAAAAAAATAAAAATTAGACTATCTCATTTAATTTTGTGTAATATTAATACTACATGATTTATAATTGTGTTATTTGCAATTGCCATGATTGATTCACTCAGGTTTCACCAATTACATCCATTCAGGTAAACAATCTTCCTTATATCATTAAAAAAATCAATTATTGATTTAGTCATTTTGATAATTTATAAAACCCTTACGCATGCGCTATTTTAGGTACACCTACAGTGGCCAGTGAAAAAGAATTATCAGAAAATGTGTCCCAATTAATAGTGTAAGAGTATCTGATTCATGTTGGGTAATACGAGTCTTAGTGTTTAGGAGTGGAATAGTAAAAGAGTTCAACAATAAGACAAATCAAGGCACCCGAAAAAATTATGACATTAGTTGATGAAGAGGTAAATATTATTTTATATCAATAATTTATTTCATGTCTTTTGATATAGTTTTAAACATCAGATTAAACTTAAAGTGGAACTTTTTATCGGGAACAAAAATTCACGCTACACTTTTTAATGGTTATATTGAGAAGTGGAAAGAATATTTACACAAAATAAGATCTGTTACATCATAAACGGAGGCATTAATAGTGCTAATCCTAATTTTCAATCAGTGCACAAGGAGCTTGAGATTGAATTTAAGGAGAATACTTTTGTTGAAGAAAACAACAATCGCTTTTCGACCATTGGTTTTTCAAATAATTTTATTTCATTCGATAAGGCATCAAACTGCACTAATAGAACAATTTTTGGTAAGTTCTTTAGATTTCATCCACTAATCTTTCACTAAATATATAAATAATATTTTACTTCTATTTGCCTTATTAATTTTTTAGTAATATACATATATTTGTTTTAATATTTTTTCTAGATATAGTAGGAATTTTAGCAGATGTTAAGAAGTAACTTACCAAGAGCATTGCCCATCAGGGGCTGCGGGGACAGGAGCTAGAAGAACTAAACCAAAAGAAAATGGTCGTAGAAGGCTAGCTTTCATAATAAGAAAAGGCACCTTATTAGCACGATAGGGGATGCTTAGACAAGAAAAAAGCATTCAACAAAACTTCAAAAATTCTTTCTTAGGAAGGAATGGAAAGATAGGAAGCTTGGAGAGCTAATGGAAAGAAATAGAAATAACAGATCTGCGATAGAAGTCGAATACAATTAAGTAACTATGGGCAAGATACAGACTTTAGAGCGTCAAGTCATACACAAATCGGAGTGACTTCACTACCTGAAGAAAGAAAGCTGCTTCGGCAGGGTCGAAGAAGATGTGTAAGACACCGAGGGGCCGAGGCTTCTTTATTGTAAGGCGTCTAGAAGCCCAATTTTTGTCATGTCTTATGGGTACATAAATGTTCACAAAGGAAAAGGCTCTCCATGGGCAGCATCTGCTTCGGCTCAAAGCGGCCTCAATAGGAGAAGATGCAAAGAAACGAAGGAAGATAGTGCTTATCAAAAAGATGTAAGTTGGAAGTTTTAGTTTAAATTGTTAAATGTTTCTTCATAATTAATATGTTTAATTGTAAATTTCAGGGTTGATAGAAAGACTATAACAACATGTTAATATTTTCTTTTTTAGGAAATCTCCTCAACTATACACAAATTAAGTATACATATTATATATGAATTTTACATATATTATAACTATATATTATATTTATTTTACAGATTCTGAACTGTTTCGCTGAATGCGTCGACAATACCGTTGTATATTAAAGGTGCCTTCCTCTTACCAGTAACAACTAAATCAACATTCTTCCTGGCGCACATCAACATTCTTCGACAAATGACAGAGGGTAAGCAACGGTCCGTCTAATGGGTCCAGTAACATCACCACATCCAAGCTTCGTTGTAACACTCAATTTAGTGTCTACACGTTGAATATAATTATTTCTTTAATGTAATAACTTTTTTGCATCATCAATTGCTATTAAACTTAATTCATTCTTATTCAATTTCATATACGCTATTTTGGCAGTTTACCATTTAAATTTTTGTTGCATCATCGATTACCTTTATACTTAAGCCTTTCTTATTATACCTATTAAAATGCGCTCTTTTGTGCATAACGCATAATACACGTGCAATGCACGTACACTAACTCTAGTATATATATATATATATATATATATATATATAATTTACAAGAAATTGCCTTAAATAAAAAAAATTCAAAAAAAATAGCCCGGAACATTAGGCCCGTTTAGGCCTATGGGCCCACCCCATTTAGCCCGGGACCATGTGGGCTTAGGCCCACAGTGGGTCGGTTCAACCCTCCAGGACTGTTAAGTCCGGGACCACCAGAGCCCAGCCCGCCAAAACCCGGGCCCGTTTAGCCCATTTTGACCCAAGCCCGGCCCAGAATACAACCTTAACCAGTGATATGTAATGTTGACACTTGTCGCATTTTTGTACGAAAGCTTTGGCGTCCTGTTCAATTCGTGGTCAATAGTATCCTACCCTTACCAATTTTAGTACCAAGGAATCGGCGCCCGAATGATTTCCACATATCCCTTCGTGGACTTCTTGCATAACATAGTTAGATTTGAAAACTCCCAAGCATCGGGCCCAGTGGGCCTTGGAAAGATTTCCTTTATAGTTGGCCTCCTTTGAAGCTATATCGTGCTGCTTTAGTGTGCTATGCCCAGGATGCCTTAGAGTCTTCAGGAAACTTTCCGTGTTTGAGCAATCAATAATCTTATTCCTCCAGTCCTAGACCAAATTAGTCGTATTCACTTCATAGTAATTGTTTGCATCCAGAACCAAGTATATGAGCTGTACTATCGTCCTAGAAAATTCGATCCCTTCACTTACATTGATGAACCGAGGTTAGCTAATGTATCCGCTTCCGCATTTTCTTCCCCGGGATATGCATAATTGACCACTCCAAGAACCGAGCAAGCAGAGCCTGAGCCTTCACTACGTATTGTTGCAGGCACTCCTCTTTGGTTTTGATGATCCCCTAGACTTGATTTACCACCAATCGGGAGTCGTATTTGATTTCTATGACCTCATAATCTTTTCCCCCGGGCCAATTCGAGTCCTACAATCAAAGCTTCATACTCTACTTCATTGTTAGTCAAATGGACCATTCTTATGGCCCGCCTTAGGGTTTCTCCCGAAGACGTGATCAATACTATACCGATCCCTGACCCCCTTACATTGGAAGCTCCATCCATAAACAGGGCCCAAACTCCTAATGACGACTCTGAAACAATCATTGCCTCTTTGTTTGTAGAGGCAACAGTCTCGGACTGAAATCAACCACAAAGTTGGCCAAAACTTGAGACTTAATCGCAGTTCTAGGTTTGTATTCTATGTCGAATTCACTAATTTCGACGGCCCATTTGATCAACCTACCCAAAATTTTGGGTTTATGAAGGATATTCTGTAGGGGAAATATGGTCACCACAGCTATCGGGTGACATTGGAAGTAAGGCCTCAGCTTTCGAGCGACGACTACGAGAGCCAAGGCTAGCTTTTCCAGATGCGGATGGTAAGTTTCTGCTCCCGTTAAAATTCTACTAACATAATAAATGGGAGATTGCACACCTTCATCCTTACGCAATAAAATGGTGCTTACCTTTACCTCCGAGACTGCTAAGTAAATTAATAATTTTTCACCTTCCTCCGGTTTTGATAGTAACAGAGGTCTTGACAAGAATCTTTTCAAATCCCTTAAAGCCTACTGACATTCCGGGGTCCATTCGAAGTTGTTCATCTTTTTGAGTAGTGCGAAGCAACGGTGGTATTTCTCTGATGACCGGGAAATGAATCTTCTCAAAGCGGCCAATCTCCCTATGAGCCTTTGAACCTCTTTCACACTTGACAGCTAGTCTGGGATGTCTTCAATGGCTTTAATTTTATCGAGGTTTACCTCAATCCCCCTTTGTGAAACCAAAAATCCTAGGAACTTTCCGGAGCTGATCTTGAACACGCACTTCTCGGGATTAAGCTTCATATTATGCTTCCTTAGGATGTCGAAAGGTTCTTGCGAGTGCTTAAGATGGTCACCTGCATTCAATGACTTAACAAGCATATCGTCTATATAAACTTCCATGGTTTTCCCTATATGTTTTACGAACTTCTTGTTTACGAGCCGCTGATAAGTGACTCCGGCGTTCTTTAACCCGAAGAGCATCACATTATAGCAATATGTGCCGAAATTAGTTATGAATGAAGTCTTTTCATGACCCTCCCACTACTTCTTAATTTTGTTTTACCCGGAGTAGGCATCAAGGAAACTCATTAACTTGTGTCCGGTCGTTGCATCAATCATTTGATCGATGTTTGATAGTAGGAATGAGTCATTTGGGCACGCCTTATTTAAGTCCTTATAGTCTACACACATGCAAAATTTATTGTTCTTCTTAGGAACTACTACTACATTAGCTATCCAGTCTGGATACTTTACTTTTCGGATTGAAGCGATACCAAGTAAGCGAGTTACGTCCTCTTTGACAAATTTATTTTTGGCCTCGACAATCAGATATTTCTTTTGTCTTACCGAAGGAAGCTGGGATCCAAGCTTATCTTGTGCAAGGCCACTTCAGTCGGAATACCATCCGCATGCGTCTACGCAAAACAATCAGCATTAAATTTAAAAAATTCAATAAATTCAGACCTGAGCTTAGGATGCAATCATGTCCCAAGTGGAATTTGCTCTCCAAGAACTTTTCAAACAATGCGACTTGCTCAAGATCTTCCGTTGTGGACTTCGTTGCGTCCGTCTCTTCTGGTACCTGAAAGTATCTCGGCACCTGATATGATTCTACGCCCCTTCCCCTTGGTTAGCTTCACTTGACTCGGGAGCATGCGTAGGTTCCTGTAATTGCTACATCACATGCTCTTTCCCTTTGCTACTAGAGACTAAAATTGCAATCATCTCCCTTGTTACCGGTTAATTGCCTTTTATCTATTTAATCACCTTGGGAGTTGGGAATTTCAGCAACTAATGCTATGTTGATGGTACGACATTGATCTCGTGCAGCCACGGTCTTCCCAGAATAATATTGTAACCCATATCACCATCCACAACCTCGAAAAAAGTCATCTTCATCACCTCCTCGAGATTTATGGGCAGCATAGTCTCTCCTCGGGTCATCATGCTTGCGAGGTTGAACCTGACGAAGAGTTTTGTGGCCAGAATGATGATTCTGGTAAGTTTGGCTTGCTCCAATATCCTCCTTTGTATGATATTGACCGAACTTCCTATATCTACCAAAACATGTTTGATTTTAAAATCTAATACATATAAAGAGATTATCAATGCGTCATTGTGTGGTAGCAACAATCCGTCTGCGTCTTTCTCCATGAAAGTGATATTGGCCAGTTGCAACCGTAATTATTTTTGGCCCGGTCAATTATGAATTCCTTGAGATGGCTATTTTTCAGTAGTATCACCACCTTTTCACGCAGATGTCAAAATTCCCCAGTTTGGTAGCTATTCGTTCCGTTGTTTTCACACCACAAATTAGAATCCCTCTGGCTAGGATCAGACCGCATCGGCTTCGGGGACCATAGTTCTTTAATGATCCTCAGAGCCGATACCAACTCTACTCTACTGACATTAAAGTTGTATTCTGAAAGTCTGGGATAGGAAGGATGTGACAACCCAATGGGGCATCACCGTAGTTCTTCCTTGTTCCGCGCTTTCGAGGCCTTGAAAACTTTGCTTTTAGTTGCCTCGATTTGCGTGCGCAGTTCGAGCGCATAGCCGGAAAGTTTTTATGTTAGAATATGTGAATTTTCTGAAAACAATTTGATGGATTTTGATATTAATATGCATAATATTGACTTCGGTCAACATTTTGGGTAAACGGACCCAGACCTGTGATTCGACGGTCCCTTAGTGTCCGTAGAAAAATATGGGACTTGGGCGTGTGCCCGGAATCAAATTCCGAGGTCCCAAGATCGAGAAATAAATTTTTGAAAGAAATTATTTTCTGAAATTTGATATGAAAATTTGAAATGAAAAGGAGTTAGAAAATATAGGTATCGGGCTCATATTTTGGTTCCGGCGCCCGGTACAAGTCTTAAATATGTGTTAAGCACTATCTGTAAAGTTTGGCTAAAAACGGACGTCATATGACGCGTTTCGGACTAAAAATGGAGAATTTGAGTTATGAAAATTGAAGAAAGAAAATCATGTGTTTGAGGCTTGATCCTATGTATATGATGTTATTTTGGAGATTTGATCGCACGAGTAGGTCCGTAAGATGTTTTAAGGTTGTGTGCATGTTTGGTTTGGAGCCCTGAGGGCTCGGGTGAGTTTTGACTGGGGCCCGGGAGGTCTTGGACTTAAGAAAATGCAGGTTCGGGTGTTGCAGACACCAGCGCGGCCGCAGTCATTTCCGCGCGGTCCGCGCTGGAGCCGCACGGCCGCGATGCCTTTCTGTGCGGTCCGCATGGCTGAGTCTGAGGGCTAGGGTTTCAGGTTAACCAGCGCGGCCGCGCACTAAAATAGTGCGGTCCACGCTGGAAGGGTTCAGAGAAGCCCCAATTTTTTCTCCCACTCGGCGCGGCCGCAACACATTTTTGTGCGGTCCGCGCCAGGTCCTCAGAAAGGTATACAAGTTCGGAAAAATCTCAGTCATTTTTCACTTTTCAAAAACCCAAAACCTAAGAGGCGATTTTCCAAACAACTTTTATTCTCCAAAACCATTGGTAAGTGATTTCTAACTTAATTTCTTCACTTCTTAACATCTTTTAACATGATTTCAACTTCAAATCAAAGATTTTCATGGGGAAATTGGGTGTTTTAGGTAGAACCTAGGTTTTCTACAAATTGAGAAGTTGGACCTCAATTTGGGGTCCGATTTCAAAACAAAACATATATTTGGATTCGTGGGAGAATGGGTAACAAGGTTTTGGTCTGAACCTCGAGTTTCGACCACGTGGGTCTGGGGGTATTTTTGACCTTTTTGGGAAAAACCTTGTTAAAATTATTTTTTGTGCATTGGGGTTAGTTCCAATAGTAATTATTAATGCATTCAAGTAATTTGTGACTATATTCGAGCGGTTGGGTGGTGAATTCGAGAGGTAAATCTATAATCGAGACTTGAGTTGGAGCATTCGAGGTAAGTGGCTTGTCTAACCTTGTGTGGGGGACCTTTCCCCTTAGGATGTGCTATATTTGATAATTAAAATGCCCTGTACGTGAGGTGACGAGCGCGTACTTGAGCTAATTGTTGAAAATCTGTTTTTTTCCTTAAGTATTTCAATTGAGTTCTTTCTTGTTTTATTCTACTTGTGAATTTAACATGTTGCTAGCCTAGAAAGGCATGTTTAGTTGACTAAATTGCCTATTTGCTTAAAATTGCCTGAATTGCATTACGTGAAGCATGTTAGGCTAGAAGTAAATGTTTACCTGGTACGAAATTAGCATTTAATTTAATATTCTTGTGTTGCTGCTCTGTGTTTTAAATTGAGACTATGGGTTAGATTCTTGGGAGATTCCCCCTGCACATTTACTTTGGGACTACGGTTTAGATCCCTGGGAGATCCCCCGCACATATATTGAGGATACCAAGAGATCCTCGGGATACCAAGAGATCCCTGACTTATATTGAGGATACCGAGAGATCCTCGGGATACCAAGAGATCCCTAGTACATATTGAGGATACCAAGAGATCCTCGGGATACCAAGAGATCCCTGGCTTATATTGAGGATACCGAGAGATCCTCAGGATACCAAGAGATCCCTAGTACATGTCGAGGATACTAAGAGATCCTTGGGATACTTAGAGATCCCCGGTTACTTTCCTTATAGTTTTCTTTCATCATTGTTTCCGTTATTGTACTCTCATTATCCTGCATATATTCTTACTGTAGGTTCTCAATTGCACTGCTTATCTTATCCTGACATCGTTATATTTTATATAATCTCAGTAGGGCCCTGACCTTCCTCGTCACTACCCAACCGAGGTTAGGCTTGGCACTTACTGAGTACCGCTATGGTGTACTTACGCCTCTTCTGCGCATGTTTTCATGTGCAGATCCAGGTACCTCTACTCAGGCGCACTATTAGTGAGGCAGGAGGACTACAGAGGCTTCGAGGTATATCTGCTACGTCCGCAGACCGACGAGTCTCCCTCTTTATTCTATCTTTTGTACTTAGTTCTCTTTCCTTCCGTTTGTTAGATATTCTGGAGTTTGGAGCCTCACTATACATTTCTGTAGCCTGTGTTTTCCTGTGAGTTTCCGGGTTTTGGAATTGTTTTAGTCTTGAGATATTGAGTCGTATATGCCGAGTGGCATTCAGTACAATTTCCTTTTTAGATAATTAAATATGGTATTCTATTTTTCCGTAATTATTATGTTTCCGCAAGTGTTAGGCTTACCTGGTCACGAAGACTAGGTGCTGTCATGACATGTTCACGGTTGGTGAACTAGGGTCGTGACAAGTTGGTATCAGAGCTCTAGGTTCATAGGAGTCACGGGACACAGGCCGGTTTATTAGAGTCTCGCCGATCGGTACGGAGACGTCTGTACTTATCTACGAGAGGCTATGTAACTATTTAGGAAAAATTCTTCAGTTCATTGATCTCCTTGTCATGCGATATTTTTGACATCAATTCTAAACTTCTGTCTTCTATTTTCTCACAGATGGTGAGGACACGTGCTACTAGGGACGATCAGGCACCCGCACCCCCTCCTGAAGCCGTCAGAGGCAGGGGTCGGGGCAGAGGCCGTGGACGCGCACGGGGTGCAGCCAGAGCACCTACGCGAGCTGCCGCTTAGGTACCGCCAGCAGATCCAGTCGGAGTTCAGGCACCCGACACGCCTACAACCACTACTACTACACCCCTTCAGGAGACATTGGCACTATTTATGAGTATGTACACCACGCTGGCTCAGGCAGGGTTGCTTCCCCTTGCTGCAGCCATATCCCAGGCCGGGGGAGGGGCACGAACTCCTGCCGCCCGCACTCCTGAGCAGCGAGTGCAGGTTGAGCAGGTCCCAGAGATCATTCCTGTACAGACTGCAGTTCCAGTTTAGCCCGAGGATGGGGCAACTGCTTCTGTGGATGAGCAGCGGAGACTCGAGAGGTTCAAGAAGTATGATCCTCCGGTTTTTAGTGGACTAGCGACAGATGATGACTTGGGATTTCTGGAGGATTGCCACTGTATTCTTCGTACTATGGGTATTACCGGATCGAGCGGGGTTTCTTTCACTACTTTCTAACTTCGGGGAGCCGCCTATGAGTGGTGGAGCACCTATGAGTTAGACAGTCCAGACGAGGCTGCTTTACTGACTTGGACCCAATTCTCAGACATGTTTTTGAGAGAGTTCGTCCCTCAGAGCCTCAAGGACGCATGGTGTGCAGAGTTTGAACATTTGCGCCAGGGTGCTATGACTGTTTCAGAGTATGCTATCTGTTACACCAGATTGGCTAGGCATGCACCAGCCTTGGTTGCTACTGTCCGCGAGAGGGTTCGCCGGTTTATTGAGGGGCTTATTCCTCCCATCAGATCTAGCATGGCTCGTGAGTTGGAGATGGATATTTCTTATCAGCAGGTAGTGAGCATTACTAGGAGGGTTAAGGGTATGCATGCTAGGGAGAGAGAGGAGAGGGAGGCCAAGAGGTCTCGTGAGTCGGGCCATTTTTCTGGTGCCCGTACCCCAGCTGCAGGTCATCATGGTAGGGGCTATATGAGTCGCCTCGTTCATTCAGCTCTTCCAGCAGCCAGCAATGCTCCAGCTCCTCCCAGATCTCAGGATCCATATTATGCACCTCTAGTTTCTAGCGCGCCTCTTGCGCGGGGTGCTTTCAGAGGTCAGCCTAGCAGACCTGGCCCTAGCCAGTCACAGCCACCACGTCCTCCCAGAGCTTGTTTCGAGTGTGGTGACACACGCCATGTGGTGAGGGATTGCCCTAGACTTGGGAGGGGTGCACCTCCACACACTTCTCAGCCACAGCGTGCCCCGCAGAGTTCTCAGGCCATTATTCCAGCTCCAGCTGCCACCCCACCTGCCCATCCAGTCAGGGGCAGATATCGGGGAGATAGAGGTCGCCCTCGAGGGAGGGGCCGGGACAGATTCTATGCCATTCGTGATCGTGCCGAGGCTGTCGCCTCCGATTCTGTTATCACAGGTATTATATTGGTTAGTCACAGAGAGGCATCGGTTCTATTCGATCCAGGCTCTACTTATTATTATGTGTCATCTTATTTTGCTCCGCATTTGGGTACAGCCCGAGAAACTTTGAGCTCTCCTGTTTATGTTTCTACTCCCGTGGGAGATTCCCTTGTTGTGGACCGCGTATATCGGTCATGTTTGGTTACTATTCGTGGTTTTGAGACCAGGGCAGATCTTTTATTACTTGATATGGTTGATTTCGATATTGTCTTGGGCATGGACTGGTTGTCGCCCCAGTATGTTATTCTTGATTGTCACGCTAAGACAGTGACGTTGGCTATGCCAGGTATTCCCCATATTGAGTGGAGTGGTACTTTTGATCACACTCCCAGTAGAGTTATATCTTTTCTTAAGGCTCAGCGTATGGTTGAGAAGGGGTGCGCCTCGTATTTTGCTTATGTAAGAGATGTCAGTACTGATACCCCTTCTGTTGACTCTGTCCCAGTAGTACGGGATTTCCCCGATGTGTTTCCAGCTAATCTTCCGGGCATGTCGCCTGACCGGGACATTGATTTTGGTATTGATTTGTTGCTGGGCACTCAGCCCATATCTATTCCTCCTTACCGTATGGCTCCTCCTGAGTTGAAGGATCAGTTACAGGAATTGCTTGATAAGGGTTTTATTCGACCCAGTATTTCACCGTGGGGTGCTCTTGTCTTGTTCGTAAAGAAAAGGGATGGTTCTATGCGCATGTGTATCGATTATCGTCAGTTGAACAAAGTTACAGTGAAGAACCGATATCCTTTGCCTCGTATTGATGATCTATTTGACTAGCTTCAGGCGCACAGGTGTTTTCTAAGATTGATTTGCGCTCAGGCTATCACCAGCTAAAGATTCGGGAGTCGGATATCCCGAAGACTGCTTTCAGAACTCGGTATGGTCATTACGAATTCCTTATCATGTCATTTGGGCTGACCAACGGCCCAACAGCTTTTATGCATTTGATGCACAGTGTATTCAGGCCCTATCTCGACTCGTTTGTCATTGTTTTTATAGATGATATTCTTGTATACTCCCGGAGTCGGGAAGATCATGAGCAGCACCTGAGGACAGTGCTTCAGACCCTGAGGGAAAAGAAATTATATGCAAAGTTCTCAAAATATGAGTTTTGGTTGAGTTCTGTGGCGTTCCTAGGCCACGTGATATCGAGTGAGGGCATTCGGGTAGATCCAAAGAAGGTGGAGGCCGTGCAGTGTTGGCCCAGGCCCTCCTCAGCTACTGAGATCCGTAGTTTTCTTGGACTGGCGGGGTATTACCGTCGTTTTGTGGAGGGGTTCTCATCGATTGCAGCCCCTATGACTAGATTGACCCAGAAGGGTGCTCCTTTTCTGTGGTCAGACGAGTGTGAGGAGAGCTTCCAAAAGCTCAAGACGGCTTTGACTTCAGCCCCTATTCTAATTTTGCCTACTGGTTAGGGGTCCTATACGGTTTATTGTGATGCCTCACGAGTTGGACTGAGAGCGGTGTTGATGCAGGACGGTAGGGTGATTGCCTACGCGTTCAGACAGTTGAAGGTACATGAAAAGAACTATCCTGTCCATGACCTTGAGTTAGCTGCTATTGTTCATGCCTTGAAGATCTGGCGACATTATTTGTACGACGTGCCTTGTGAGATTTACATGGATCATCAGAGTTTACAGCACTTGTTCAAGCAGAAGGATCTGAACTTGCGCCAGAGGAGATGGTTGGAGCTACTGAAGGATTATGATATCACTATTCTATATCACCCGGGCAAGCCCAATGTGGTAGCCGATGCCTTGAGTCGCCGGGCGGAGAGTTTGGCATATTTACCAGCTTCAGAGAAGCCCATGGCGATGGATGTTCAGGCTTTAGCCAGTCAGTTCGTGAGATTTCACCTTTCGGAGCCCAGTCGGGTTCTAGCCTGTGTGGTTTCTCGGTCTTCATTGTTTGATCGTATCAGGGAGCGGCAGTATGATGACCCTCATTTTCTTTTCCTCAGGGACACGGTTCAGCATGGCGATGCTAGGAATGTGACTATTGAAGATGACGGGGTATTGAGGATGCAGGGTCGTATCTGTGTACCCGATGTGGATGATATTCGGGAGTTGATATTGACCGAGGCCCATAGCTCGCGGTACTCCATCCATTCGGGTGCCGCGAAGATGTATCAGGATCTGAGGCAGCATTACCGGTGGAGGCGGATGAAGAAGGATATAGTAGAGTTTGTAGCTAGATGCCTCAACTGTCAGCAGGTAAAGACTGAGCACCGGAGACCGGGAGGGTTACTCCAGCAGATGGAGATTCCGGAGTGGAAATGGGAGAAGATCACTATAGATTTTGTGACTGGTTTCCCTCTGACGGCGAGAAAGTTTGATTCTATTTGGGTTGTTGTGGATCGGCTGACCAAGTCCGCTCATTTCATTCCAGTGTGTACTTCTTACTCAGCGGAGCGATTAGCAGGGATTTATATCAGGAAGATTGTCCGTCTGCACGACATTCCAGTTTCTATCATTTCAGACAGGGGTACAGTGTTTATATCACAGTTCTGGAGGGCCGTCCAGCACGAGTTGGGTACCCAGGTGACTATGAGTACAGGTTTTCACCCTCAGACGGACGGTCAGTCCGAGAGGACTATTCAGATTCTTGAAGATATGCTCCGAGCCTGTGTTATTGATTTTGGAGGCTCGTGGGACCAGTTTTTGCCTTTAGCAGAGTTTGCCTACAACAACAACTACCAGTCCAGCATCCAGATGGCTCCGTATGAGGTGTTGTATGGTAGGCGATATCGGTCTCCAATTGGATGGTTTGAGCCGGGAGAGGCTCGATTATTGGGTACTGATTTGGTTCAGGAGGCCTTGGATAAAGTCCGGATTATTCAGGATAGACTTCGTATAGCTCAGTCCAGACAGAAGAGTTATGCAGACCGCAAGGTCAGAGTTGTTGCTTTCATGGTTGGTGAGCGGGTATTGCTCCGTGTATCGCCTATGAAGGGCGTGATGAGATTTGGGAAGAAGGGCAAGCTCAGCCCTAGGTTCATCGGTCCATTTGAGATTCTTGATCGTGTGGGAGAGGTGGCTTATAGACTTGCCTTGCCACCTAGCTTGTCAGCTGTGCATCCTGTGTTTCATGTATCTATGCCCCGGAAGTATCGCGGAGATCCATCGCACGTGTTAGATTTCAGCACTGTCCAATTGGACAAGGATCTGTCATATGAGGAGGAACCGGTGGCTATTCTAGACCGGCAGGTTCGACAGTTGAGGTTGAAGAGTTTTCCTTCGGTGTGTGTTCAGTGGAGAGGTCAACCTCCTAAGGCATCGACCTGGGAGTCCGAGTCCGATATGCGGGGCCGTTATCCCCACCTATTTCCCGACTCAGGTACTTCTTTCTTTTGTCCGTTCGAGGACGAACGGTTGTTTAAGAGGTGGAGAATGTGACAACCCATAGGGGCATCACCGTAGTTCTTCCTTGTTCCGTGCTTCCGAAGCCTTGAAAACCTCGTTTTTAGTTGCCTCAATTTGCGTGAGCAGTTCGGGCGCATAGCCAGAAAGTTTTTATATTAGAATATGTGAATTTTGTGAAAACAATTTGATGGATTTTAATATTAATATGCATAATATTGACTTCAGTCAACATTTTGGGTAAACGGACCCGGACCTGTGATTCGACGGTCCCGGAGGGTCCGTAGAAAAATATGGGACTTGGGTGTGTGCCCGGAATCAAATTCCGAGGTCCCAATCCCGAGAAATGAATTTTTGAAAGAAATTATTTTCTGAAATTTGATATGAAAATTTGAAATTAAAAGGAGTTAGAAAATATAGGTATCGGGCTCGTATTTTGGTTCCGACGCCCCGTACAAGTCTTAAATATGTGTTAAGCACTATCTGTAAAGTTTGGCTAAAAACGGACATCATATGACGCGTTTCAGACTAAAAATGGAGAATTTGAGTTATGAAAGTTGAAGAAAGAAAATCATGTGTTTGAGGCTTGATCCTATGTATATGATGTTATTTTGGCGATTTGATCGCACGAGTAAGTCCGTAAGATGTTTTAAGGTTGTGTGCATGTTTGGTTTGGAGCCCCGAGGGCTCGGGTGAGTTTTGAATGGGGCCCGGGAGGTCTTGGACTTAAGAAAATGCAGGTTCGGGTGTTGCAGACACCAGCGCGGCCGCGGTCATTTCCGCGCGCTCCGCACTGGAGCCGCGCGGCCGCGATGCCTTTCTGTGCGGTCTGCGTTGCTGAGTCTGAGAGCTAGGGTTTCAGGTTAACCACCGCGGCGGCGCACCAAAATAGTGCGGTTCGCGCTGGAAGGGTTCAGAGAAGCCCCAATTTTTTCTCCCACTCGGCGTGGCCGCAACACATTTTTGTGCGGTCCGCGCCAGGTTCTCAGAAAGGTATACAAGTTCGGAAAAATCTCAGTCATTTTTCACTTTTCAAAAACCCAAAACCTAAGAGGCGATTTTCCAAACAACTTTTCTTCACCAAAACCATTGGTAAGTGATTTCTAACTTAATTTCTTCACTTCTTAACATCTTTTAACATGATTTCAACTTCAAATCAAAGATTTTCATGGGAAAATTGGGTGTTTTGAGTAGAACCTAGGTTTTCTACAAATTGAGAAGTTGGACCTCAATTTGGTGTTCGATTTCAAAACAAAACATATATTTGGATTCGTGGGAGAATGAGTAACAGGGTTTTGGTCCGAACCTCGAGTTTCGACCACGTGGGTCCGGGGGTATTTTTGACCTTTTTGGGAAAAACCTTGTAAAAACTATTTTTTGTGCATTGGGGTTAGTTCCAATAGTAATTATTAATGCATTCAAGTAATTTGTGACTAGATTCGAGCGGTTGGGTGGTGAATTCGAGAGGTAAAGCTATAATCGAGACTTGAGTTGGAGCATTCGAGGTAAGTGGCTTGTCTAACCTTGTGTGGGGGACCTTTCCCCTTAGGATGTGCTATATTTGATAATTGAAATGCCCTATACGTGAGGTGACGAGCGCGTACTTGAGCTAACTGTTGAAAATCCGTTTTTTTTCTTTAAGTATTTCAATTGAGTTCTTTCTTGTTTTATTCTACTTGTGAATTTAGCATGTTGCTAGCCTAGAAAGGCATGTTTAGTTGACTAAATTGCCTATTTGCTTAAAATTGCCTGACTTGCATTACGTGAAGCATGTTAGTCTAGAAGTAAATGTTTACTTGGTACGAAATTAGCGTTTAATTTAATATTCTTGTGTTGCTGCTCTGTGTTTTAAATTGGGACTACGGATTAGATTCCCGGGAGATTCCCCCTGCACATTTAATTTGGGACTACGGGTTAGATCCCCGGGAGATCCCCTGCACATATATTGAGGATATCAAGAGATCCTCGGGATACCAAGAGATCCCTGACTTATATTGAGGATACCGAGAGATCCTCGGGATACCAAGAGATCCCTAGTATACATTGAGGATACCAAGAGATCCTCGGGATACCAAGAGATCCCTGGCATATATTGAGGATACCGAGAGATCCTCGGGATACCAAGAGATCCCTAGTACATGTCGAGGATACTAAGATATCCTCGAGATACTTAGAGATCCCCGGTTACTTTCCTTATGGTTTGCTTTCATCATTGTTTCCGTTATTGTACTCTTATTATCCTGCATAGATTCTTACTGTAGGTTCTCAATTGCACTGCTTTTCTTATCCCGACATCGTTATATTTTATATAACTTCAGTAGGGCCCTGACCTTCCTCGTCACTACCCAATCGAGGTTAGGCTTGGCACTTACTGAGTACCGTTGTGGTGTACTCACGCCTCTTCTGCGCATGTTTTCATGTGCAGATCCAGGTACCTCTACTCAGGCGCACTATCAGTGAGGCAGGAGGACTACAGAGGCTTCAAGATAAATCTGCTGTGTCCGCAGACCGACGAGTCTCCCTCTTTATTCTATCTTTAGTACTTAGTTCTCTTTCCTTCCGTTTGTTAGATATTCTGGAGTTTGGAGCCTCACTATACATTTCTGTAGCCTGTGTTTTCCCGTGAGTTTCCGGGTTTTGGGATTGTTTTAGTCTTGAGATATTGAGTCGTATATGTCGAGCGGCATTCAGTACAATTTCCTTTTTAGATAATTAAATAAGGTATTCTAATTTTCCGCAATTATTATGTTTCCACAAGTGTTAGGCTTACCTGGTCACGAAGATTAGGTGCCGTCATGACATGTTCACAGTTGGTAAACTAGGGTCGTGAGAAAGGATCTCGAGAACCAGATACTTTCTTGTCTTGTAGCAATCTGTTAGTTCAGCCGCAATCAGTTCTTTTGTCAGTAACAAACCTGTCTGCTGACCAGAAACTCTGATGCATCTTTTGGTCCATTCGTAGGCAAAAACCGGCCTCTCAAAGACCGCTAGTCTCTGTCGAAATCGTCTTTTGATTTTCTTTATTCTTCTCCCGACCTTTAGCCGACGCCGGGAAGCCAAGCTAATCATCTCAATCCTTATCTTTGACTCGTACCGATTGTGAACATTCGCCCAAGTTGTCGGCTGGAATTCGAGCAAGATTTCCTTTAACTTTTGGGAGGCGTCGGAACTTCTCGGGTTCAAACCCTTGGTGAAAGCTTCAGCTGCCCATTCATCTGTAACAGCTGGGAGCAATATCCTCTTCTTCTATAACTGGGTTACGAATTCCCACAGCAACTCAGACTCTCGTTGAGAAATTATGAACATGTCGGCCTTTCGGGCATGCACCTTTCTAGACCCGACATGAGACTTAATGAAAGAATCCACGAGCATCTCAAAGGAATCTATGGAATGCTCGGGTAACAACGAATACCACGTCAAGGCTCCCCTCGTGAGAGTTTCTTCGAATATTTTCAACAAAACAGATTCGATCTTGTGGGGAGCTAAATCGTTCCCCTTCACCGTCGTTGTATAGGTGACAATATGCTCTTGAGGGTCCGAAGTCCAATCATATTTTGGCACGTCGGGCATTTCAAACCACTTTGGGATCAATTTGGGTGTCGTGCTTGGTTTGTACGACAACTAAGTATACTTCTTTGAGTCTGGTCCTTTCAGCACCGATGGTGCATGTGGGATTTGGTCCATGGGGGTGTTTACTTCCCTCATAAACCGTAAGAGTTCGCTTTTAAAGGGATCACTCTCGTTGTTGTGACCGGATCTGCTCCCCCTAGCCCCATCGAAAAAAGGCTACCTCCCCCCTCAGGGTGTTATTGTCGATCCTCTACGTTGTTTGATTTGCGAGAGCACCGGGAGGAGCTGGACCTTGTCCGTTCGCGTTATTGGAAGCACCCGATAACGCCTGCTTTAATTCTGTCATAACCTTATCCTGCCATGTGAGGTGGACTAGAATGGCCTCTTGTTGCTCATGCATGATCCTTACCACTTCAAAAACATGCTTCTCTTCAGCATCGTCGGGGGTTGCCTCTCGAACATGATGCGGGTACCGTCTACCATGGATCAGCGTGGCATCACTCCCCTCATTATGGGTATCGCTGATTAAATCCTCGTGCTGGGACTGGTCGCCTTCGGCCTCAAGATTGTCTATGTTATTAACACTGTTATCCACCATTTTTGTGATTTTTTGCTAAGAATAAATAATCAAAATACGTTAGTAAAAGAAGCAAGGACCAACTTAATTACACAACTATCTAGGCCCCACGGTGGGCGCCAAACTACTTACCCGTAAAATAGTATAATTGAATTTATACGTAGTTTCTATACAAGTGAATTAATTTGATCCTGAAATAATAGGAGAATTGAATAAATATGCAATACTTAGCCTTGAGATGAAGATGAAATAGCAGAAATAGTAGTTTTGGGAACAGGGTTTTCGGGCACAACAGTAATCGAATCAAAAGGCCAAAAGATAAAATTGTATAAAGCTTTTGAATAAATTATAGCGTAAGTTTGCCAGAAACTTCATGTCCCTTACAATGATAACATAGCTCACTATTTATAGCTGCACATAGGGAACAAGGTCCTAGGATCATGCTCTTCTTTAATGTCAATTATGAGGGACATTGAAGAATATGTAACGACGGGCATGAATGATAAATTCTTTGTAACGGGCAGTGTACTAAATGCTGTAGAATATTCTCCATTAAATACTCCGGATAACAGACATTTATTGTATCTTTATGAGTATCATTCTTTCCGGTAACAAATGGAACAGTTGTCTTCGGTTTTAGCTATCATCTGCCTTCGGCTCCACGTGCCACTCTCTTATGAAAGTACTTAGCATAGCATATTTTATCCTATACATATATTTTAGCTGTCTTTGTGTCCGAAACTTTTTTGATGCTTTTTTGGACAAAAAACACATTTCTAATGCTAAAAAAAAGTTACATAACTAGGTAAAACGCAGTACTATACTGCGTTTTACTTTAACGGAAAGTTAGCCGTTAAAGTAAAACACAGTATAGTACTGCGTATTATTTAAATTTTTTTTAAACTAATTCGCAGTACTATACTGCGTTATACTTATTAATTTGGGCCCAACTCTATTTTATTAAAGCAATTCGCAGTACTATACTGCGTTTAACTAAAACGCAGTATAGTACTGCGAATTGCTTTAATAAAATAAAGCCCCTTCTTCTTCCTTGGACAACGACAGAACCGACGAACCCCATTAAAAAACTTTTCGAGCACTGGTGGTCCCCCCCTCTCTCCCCCCCCACCCCCCGTCAAACTTCAAAATTTTTTTTGGGCCCCACCCGTCACCTAAAGAGCAAGGAGTGTAGGTCCCACACACAAGACAAGCTTTGGATTCCTTCTTTCGGGTGCAAAAATTCGATTTCAATCAGATTCAAAAAACTTAAATCGAGGTATTTCGATTTTGTTTATGTCGAAACTCGTATAGTACATGCATATTTGTATTGTTTAATATGTTTCCATGTTAATTTGTGTTATGTTTGTGTTTAAATTTGTATCTTATTTATACCTGGATTGATTTATTAGCTTTGGTACAAAAAATTGTTAAAATTTGATAAATTATTTATATTGTTAATGTTATGTTTTTATTTGGTTAAATAAAAAATTAATATTATTTATTTTGTTTGTTGTTCATATTTGTATTTTATGTTAGTTGTTTTTATATGTAATAATGACCTTTTAGCGTAGTAAAATAAATAGCCTTTTAGCGTAGTAAAATATAGAGCCTTTTAGTGTAGTAAAATATAGAGCCTTTTAGCGTAGTAAAATATAGAGCCTTTTAGCATAGTAAAATGTAGAACCTTTTAGCGTAGAGTCTATATAATTTAAGTATGTAGTAACTACAAACTCTATCCAATTACACTTTACAAAATTAATTATTTAATTTATAACAATAAACTTACAAAAGTAACAAATTAATATACGTTGTAAAATTTACTCCAATATCGAGCCTGGAACCCATACATAATTATTCATTCCAATTCAATAATTTTTAATTTAATTCCTTAAACTAACAAAATTCTAAAAATGTTAAAATTGACACGCATAATAATTAAGGATAACTCGGTGCTATCGGGCCTAAAAAATCAAGCCTGGAACCCATACATAATTATTCAGTCCAATTTTAAACATAATTAATTATTTAATTTATTAAGCTAACAAAATTCTAAAAATGTTGAAATTGACACGCATAATAATTAAGGATAACTTGGTGCTACCGGGCCTCAAATATCGAGTCTGGAACTCATACATAATTATTTAGTCCAATATTAAACATAATTAATTATTTAATTCCTTAAACTAACACACACAATTAATTTTCTTTAAATTATAGTAGACGACATGGACTTTCCTCCGCCTGCGCATCCTGGACCTGCCGAGGATCAGCTACTAGTGTTGCAGGGCGACCATAGGTCCTCCTTTGTATGAGAAGGACATTTATCGATGCAGGCTCTCCTCCCCAGGAGACCTGACGATTTGTGGGAGTTCATCATGGAGCATCCTTTCCATGCCCGCGTAGTCGCGTGCCTACAAGCTACGGGCTTCTATACGATTTTTGAGCTTGGACGGATGCGGCTTGATTGGTCTCTCATCGCGGCCTTGGTAAAGCGGTGATGACCGGAGACGCACACTTTTCACTTGCCCACTGGAAAGGCCACCATCACGCTGGAGGATGTTTAGGTTTTGTATGGGCTGCGGGTAGATGGACGGGCCGTGGCATTGCCCCAGTACATTAGATCCATGACGCGTGCACAATTTTTGGATATGATGGGGCAGTTTACTGGTTATAGACCTCAGGGTGATGTTGGGGGCAGTCGCGTTGCTTTGTCAGCCATTAGAGATCATATGGCTGTTTTGCACCCAGACATTACCGGTGAGACGGAGGATCTCTATATTGAGAGGTACACGTGGTTGGCGCTGCTCTTGTTTTTTGGGTATGTCTTGTTCTCGAACACTTCGGGGAGTCTCGTGAGTATGCGCTTTCTCCATTATCTTCAGCAACTGGATGATTTACCCAATACAGCTGGGGTGTTGCTGTTCTCGCATACCTGTATAGGAGCATGTGCCGGTCGAGCATGGGCCCAGCGGTGGACATATGTGGTTTTCTGCCCCTCCTACAGGTGACAATATTTTCGAATACTCTGTTCATTACTCCGAATTCTATATGGTCGAAATGACTCATAAATTTTACACCAACCTTTTATCTTAGGTTTGGGCCTGGCAGCGGATCATGCCATTGCATCCACCTACCACCACTTGCGCCCAGTGAGGCTTATCCGTTTCTCCCTCTAGATTCTAGGTAGATTCTCCGGCGTGGGAACTATCGAGGGACCGATGCTCATCATAATCTCCCCCTTGTGAGGGATGTGCTAGATATGCTGGTGGATGGACAGGTAAATATGTACCTACACTTACTTGTTTTAAATTGAGTTGTGTTGCGCATACTCACTTTTATGTTATTATTTGGTAGTTCATCTGGACGCCATACAACGACGATTTGCTAGCTCAGCTGCCCGCTTATTGCTCAGTCGATCGACTGCTTTGGAGCACCTCCGTCCCGATGATCTTCTTCGATATGGTTGAGTGTCATGCCACAGAGCGTGTGGTTCGCCAGTTTCACCGTCCCCAGCCTATACCGGGGGATCCTGGATGGGTGGCTACACACTATCAGCGGGATGACCGTGCCAGGCTGGACGATATATATATAGGATGGCTAGAGCAGTAGGTCCATATTTGGGAGGAGCGAGCTGACCATATTCCGCCAGCACCTACATTTACCCAGGAGGCCACTATTCATCTGTATGCGTCATGGTATAGCTGTCACACCCGACTGATTATCAGGAACCCCATTCATGTACTTGGCGAGCGCTATAGACCATACGCCGGGAGGCACGAGGCACTGGTATATTTTTTGGCTTATTAATATCGTATAATTGTGATATAGCGTTATTTAATTAATATTTTAAATGTTTCACAGGCTATTGGGCATCATCACCTCTACCAGTTGGGACAGGAGATGCAGCAGCATACCGACATCCCTGCAATCGTTGACTATGGCCGGCGGGTGGCACAGTTGGCTCGTTGGACCCTGTTTCAGGAGAGAGATGCCGCGAGGTTAGACCACGAGGCTCAGTATGCGGCGCCAGAGGACTACCATCGGGGTAGGGATGTCCCACGAGGCAGGGGTAGGCACGAGAGAGGGGTGCCCCACGAGGCAGGGGTGCCCCACGGGTCGCGGGGGTCACGGGGGACGGCAAGGAGGTGGTCCCTAGCAAGGGGGCATTGAGGCACCTGTCGACCCACCTGTTGAGGGACATGATGAGGACTTTCGATTTGAGGCTCTTGGAGATGATCAGCCGGGTTATATACCTTGGGTAGATGAGCCTTCCAGCAGCATGCCTTCGTATAGCCTTCAGCTATCTCTGCCAGCATCGCAGGTCACCTCGTCAGGAGCATTGTTGATCACGGGTACATTCGACGGAGATGTAGACCAGTACTTTGCAGTCCCATCTACCGCAGCTGAGGATCAGCCGACCCGGGACGTGGATGGCAGGCGCAGGTTGAGTTATGCCTCATCCCCGGCGGTTGATGCGGATCTACCACATGCGCAGGTATGTTTGTATTACTTTAAAATTTCAATTTGTTTTCTTTTCCTTAATGAGCTGACATTAATTAATTTTTAACTTTCTTATGTAGGTTTTGTCCCAACCCATCTTTGAGGCCACTACATGCTTTGATGAGGATACCACAGATGCATATACTCAGGCAGCCGACGAGACCACGGTGAGAAAATATTTTTTGACTCAACACGTACAATACAAATATACTTTTTCACATGCTAAGATTACTACTTATTTTGTAGGTTGCTGACGGCTCGACGACATATTCTTCCGATCTTGCCAGTTGTGGTGTCGATGTTGCTGCACATCCTCACATGAAGAGACGGATTGATGACAATGATCCAGATAGTGTACCCGGGCGGCAGGGGATGCGACTTAGGCCGGCAGCATCACTGAAGCACACAGGCTGCGGGACTCACTGATTTACTTATGTTTTTACTTTGTGTAAATAGTGCATTATGTAAATAATGGTAACAATTATCTTTTAATAACATTTTTATTTTAATTGCGTTTGAACAACAATTTTACTTAAACAGTACACAAGAAACACAAACATTGCAAACGTAACACAAAAACAAACAGTAGAACTAAAACCATCACTGCACAAAGGATAACTAAAACCATAAAACGCAGTACTATACCACGCTTTATATATTAAATTTTTTTGCAATAAAGCAGCTTTTTTCACATGGTTTTTATCTTTTTCAGAACGACAAGACAACTTCATAAAATGCAGTACTATACCTCGCTTTATATATTAAATTTTTCTGCAATAAAGCAGCTTTTTTCACATGGTTT
The DNA here is from genome assembly GCF_000715075.1 of Nicotiana tabacum. Classification (NCBI taxonomy): domain Eukaryota; kingdom Viridiplantae; phylum Streptophyta; class Magnoliopsida; order Solanales; family Solanaceae; genus Nicotiana; species Nicotiana tabacum. The sequence continues at coordinate 5,795,725 of NC_134087.1, forward strand.
TCATCTTTTTCAGAACGACAAGACAACTCCATAAAACACAGTATAAATAATGGCCTCATTGTAGTTATTTTGTGTGCTAAAAAATTAGTAAAAACAAATATTTCATTAAAAGTAAGATTTTTTTACTAAAAGCAAATATTTCATTAAATGGCTAAACCTCTTCGTCCACCAAAGTGCAACTGTGGAAAAGAATGCTCGATGCAAATTGTTGGGACGGTGGTGAAGTTGGACGCCGCTACTGGTGCTGTATGAACCAGTTATACAAGTTTCCCGGCGAACCTATTTGTGATTTTGAGGAATGGGTTGATGAACCATGTTATCAGGAATGCTATAGAGAACAACTGCAGTTTCTTCATAATATGTGTTTATGCCAACGGGAAACACAAAGAGAAAGCAATAGAATTATTGTAGAAATGAGGGAAAAACTGAAGGAGGCGGGAGAAGAAAAATGGAAAGCACAATGGAATTGTGAAGCACAAAAGGAACGTAAAAAAAATATAAACAGGAACTTGTGGAGTTGAAGGCGAAACTGAAAGAGGTAGAAGAAGAAAAAGAACAAATGGAAGAACGATTTAAGTGGTTGGAGCAGAGAATAAATGGCAACCGGGACTAGACATTGGCATGTATGTATTTAGTGTATTTTTTATATTTCATGTATTTTTATTATGTTGGCCTGTTATGTTTGTGTTTGTGTTGTAGTAATGTTTTATTATAATTGAAGTGGCATGTATGGCATGTATTGAAGTGGCATGTATTGGAATGTATGGCATGTATGTGTACTAAATTTTATTTTAATTGAAGTGAAAGTTAAGTTTAAGTGCTTGTGTTGTTATATAAAACTATCAAACCACGCTTTACATATTACATTTTCCTACAATTAAATAACTTTTAATTCACTCATTCTAGATTGTGGAACATAATTTTATTTGATATATATTGCAACATACACAAGTACAAACACGTATTACAAAAAATAATACCAAAACAAAAGACTAAGGGTATCCTTGATAGTTGGGTACATTCGATGAACTTGCACCAGGAGCCGGATTACCACCGCCACGCACACCACCTGAAGGACATTTACGACGGTCGTGTCCTGTTTGCGAGCATATGCCACATTTACGCGCATAAACGGTGTCACCAACATCCATTTGGTTCCGTATACGCGTTCTCTTTTGCACTTACAGCTTGCGCAAATAGTCCTTGTTACATACCATCTTAAAATGTTCCGGCGGCCAATAATGCTCAGCACCTAATGGTAGCAACTTCCCACTATACATGTCTACGGATGCAGCAACACTGTATTTCCTATCAATATAGTTTGTTGCCCCATATCCAACTTGTTGAAAGCATTTCAACGCATGTGCACACGACATGTGGTAGATGGTCTATTTCCCACATGAACATAACCTTCTATTTTCATTCACCGTCTGTAAATTATTCTCACGGTGTCCGCGGATAGTGGTCTTAACTTCAAAAATACCCCGTTCATGATCGTACTGAAGAAATGAATGCCACTGTGCTCGCCTCCTGGACCTTTCAAATCTTCTCATGGGTATTGGCATAAATTGAACACCCCTGTCCATCAATGCTGATGCAGCTGCATGCCTTTCAACAAACCTCTCCGCACTCTGTTTGAATGTCATACGGACCATGGCAATGACAGGTAGTCCACGGGCAGACTTCAACAAGTCATTGAATGACTCTGACACGTTTGTAGTGAGGCCTCCCCATCGTCTGCCGCCATCAGCATGCAATGTCCACATGTGAAGCTCATGCCCCATCAACCAAGTATAGGCTCGTGGTTCTAACTGCCGGATCGCTTCCATGCGCCTCGTGAATTTGCATTGCTGGTGCTCAGTTGCAGCTATCCATATTAAGTCATGCAAGGCTTTATCAGGATATTTCTTCTGAAAATTGGCCTTCAGGTGATGCACACAGTAACGGTGGTATGCATATGGTTCTTGCCATTTGGGCAAGTGACGTACAAAACTTAAAATACCACCATGCCGATCAGATATTAGACAAATACCTGAACGCTGTTTGACAACATGCTGCTTCAAGTGGTTCAAAAAAAACGTCCACGTCTCTTCGCTTTCGTTGGCACATATGGCAAAATCTAGAGGAAATATTTGCCCGTTGGCATCTACTGCAACTGCAATCAAAAGCTTAATATCATACTTTCTATAGACATGAGTACCGTCTATGGAAATAACAGGACGACAATGCACAAAACCATCAATTGCTGGTTTAAATGACCAGAACACATAGTTGAAAATATATTCGGGTATGTCCGGACTCTGCTCACGCCTCCATTCAACAATAGTCCCGGGGTTAAAGTGTTGCAGTGCGGCCATGTACCTAGGCAAATTTGGAAAAGACTTATCCTAGTCGCCATAAATAAGTTCAAAGGCACGTTTGCGATTGAGATATGCCTTTTATTTTGGTTATAGTACAACCATACTCCTGGTGGACGACTGTAATACACTCTTTAATCTTGAACCTAATGGACACTTCCAAATATGGAATCAAGACAAGAGAAATCAAGTCCACATCCAAGTTGAAGTGATTCTCATTGTATGTGTCCATTTCACATCTGTGCTCACTAATAAATTTACCCACTTTCCATAAACCTGATTTCTTCTTGGTGGCACGTAACATCCAGTGACAACCCATAAAGTTTCTATGGCATACAGCCTTGTACTTCTCCGTAGTTGACTCACTTACTGTCATCTCACGGCACTCTCTTATACTGTAGATTTTTACAGCCCTAATTAGGGGAGCTTTATCGGGGAAATACATGCCCTTTGTCAGAACAGCTGGTCTAGACTCATCCCATATCGCTGACCGAAATTCATCATCATCCCTTGTGAGGGCATCCACGTTCGGCATGCTTGGCAAATTATCAAGGTAGGGAATATTCTGCTCATGAAATGGCACGTGGGACTCGTACACTCTTGGTCTAGCGGGAGGTGGAGGAACATGTTCCCTCGTCAGCTCAGGTTCAACATTAACTTCCTCCTCATCATCACCCTCATCATGGAAGGGTGTGTCATCCCCAGACTCATCCGCATTATTATCATAATCACTATCATCTTTCTGACTCTGCGCATCTACCAAATCACTAGTAAATACGTCGTCTATGGGCAACTGTATGAGGTCAGGAGCTTTAAGAAGCACGCTTTCACTGCACAAAACGAACAAAATGAAAAGTAACCCAACTAGATAAATACTTTAGATATAGCTATATCACTTTACTTACAAGTCGTACTGTCTTGACGTTTCATGATGGATATTTTCTTGTTGGTGATGACTTCCGGATGGACCACCATGGTCCAATACTCCAGAACTACGCATATTCCAACTAGGGGCGGGGTTATAACTTGTAAAATTCATATCCGGATGGTACCCCTTATGAAAAATATGAGTGTTAATACAAATTCAATTAAATAAAATAAACATAGCTAAAGCGTAATAAAATTGAAGTTTACCAGTCGTCTTGTTGATTATATAAAGTCAAAAGATTATTTTGTGGTTGTTCATTCGCCGGTGGTGACAAGTTTAAATCAAGGCAAGCTCTTTCATCAACAATCTGTCCGGCAAAAACTGCTCCAGAATAAACACTCGATGACTGAGGTTATCCCTACTATGCACGCCCTCATTATTGGGAACGTCTTCTACCTTGACGTACATTTCCAATAATTTTATTACAATAAATTTCCTATATTCATCCGGAATCTGCAAAAAATCTCTAAGAGTTTCATCATCCTCGATGTTAAATTCAGAATAATAAGCAAACCCCTATGGAGTCACTGGATACGGAAATCTACCGGTTACTTTAAGGTTAACCGAACGCCTCCTGTCACTCATTTTTTTTACGTAACAAACATACCAATTTATCGTACTCCATAGTAAACGGCAATTTAACATGACACTGTGGAGGTGAGCTATACCTCACAGAGTTATTCTCCAGCACAACCTCACCCCCCCAATATAGTGAAACACTTATTATTGGCACTTCAAACATTGTAAAAAAATGATTGATAAGAAGAAGAGAGAAGTATGAACGTAAGTTTGAAGTAAAGTATTGAATGGATTTTCATAAAATTGGAAGCCTTTAAATAAGGCAAGTCCGAGCTTGGGGTGTAGAATTTTTCTATGTAAAACGCAGTACAATACTACGTTTTATGTATTTAAATTATTGTTATGTTAGTTAATTATTGGCGGGGCCAAAAATCAGAGTAAAACGCAATATAATAGTACGTATCAGTGTAAAACGTAGTATATAATACTGCGTTTTACACACAAAAAAAATGTTCTCTGCATTCCTTCAGAACTGGGAAACGCAGTACTGTACTGCGTTTAAGTAAAATGCAGTATAGTACTGCGAATAAGTTAAAAAAAAAATTATAATAATACGCAGTACTATACTGCGTTTTACTTTAACGGCTAACTTTTCTTTAAAGTAAAACACAGTATAATACTGCGTTTTACCTAGTTATGTAACTTTTTTTTAGCATTAGAAATATGCTGTTTGTCCAAAAAAGCATAAAAAAAGTTTCGGACTTACTTTTTCGCTGTTAAAGATTCTTAAGAAAAGTTTCGAACATGCTGAATGAATTGATCCATTATTATATGCCCTACTTCTTAGTAAATTTCTTCCCAAGTTGCAACTGCTTCCTGATTATCTTATTTAACGACTTTCATTTGGCTGGCAATCCTTTTGATGTAGCCATGTTGGTCCACTACTCTCGTCGTCTATTCAGGAGGATCAATACTGTTCTACTTTCTTTTCATTCCACATCGGATATCAGGGGTTGAGCTAAGTCGAGGGAAGAGGGCTCAATTGAACCCCTTTGTACATTGTGCAAATGGGACAAATACAAATTTTCTTAATTATATTTAACCTATGAATCCCTTTAATATAGGATTTTTTTTAGTAAAATGGCAAAGGAATTCAAAGATTAGTTTAGATACAGGTTCAAATCTCAAGTGTTATATTTTAGTATTTTTTTTTGAATACTCTTGTATAAATTACTCGCTCCGTCAATATGGATTATGCTTCGTTACAGTAGAAATATTTTAAAGAAGCTCTGGGCCTAGCATAAATCGATTTTAAACAGTGGCCCAAGAAGCCCACAGTATCCTTGGCCCAAGCCCATAAGAAAAACTAGTGCATTACAGTCGTTAAATGGGAAGAAGATGTCTTTGTTGGTCTAATTAATGTTTATCCGTTACTCAAATTAAATCCTCAGATTTTAATTTCTTTCTGCAAATAGACAGTAATTTACTTCAGTATTCAAACACAGGATTAGGGCATTGAACTCCACAATGAAAAAGAAAAGGAAACATTAATGATACATTATACGACATGCCTATGAATGATACATTAAACGGCATGCCTATTGCCTAGTACAAGTACAAATACTTCCATTGTAGTAATAAAGAAATGCCAGTAAATTGGATTTTTCTATCTCGGCCTTCTATTTTCTTGATGAAAAATTCCTTTTATTTCACTCCACACGACATACGGACTACTATTGATATATATGTATAGCTAAATCTCTACATAAAGTTCGAGAGCGTTAAGGAGTGGTGCAAGAGTAGAAGTGGCAGTACTGTTAATCACAACATCGTACTGTTCGTAACCATAGCCCGGAGACGTCGTGTACACCGTCGTCGTCGCAAGATATACCGGAGATATACGTCCTTCTACGAGGTTATCATTGATATAAATATTGAATTCCCTTGTTTGTGTCCCCAGCAATTCTTCGACTTCGGCGAAATGCAGGTAGAAGTAATATTTGCTGCTAATATTGCCAGGCGTCCAGCTGTAGGAAATCCAGCCAGTACCGGGCGAAGTTATCGGTGTCACCGCCGTGCTCATTACCGCCGATGGCACCTTGTAGAAACTATCACTTACCACTTGTGTTGTATGAATATTTTCAAGAGTAGTTTGCCCCGGTTGCCAAATTCTATCGTACACATCATCGTTGTATCTGTGTATTTAAATAGAAATGGGGAGGTCAAAGCTAGTAAAAACCGGTTTAAGTTTTCTTGTACTATAATATATCATATTATTGAATAGTCAAGTACGATTAGCGGGGTATGGGGTGTAGTGCACAGGGCTGCTTTTTTTAGTGGAGTGTGGATAACATATATAAGATAGTATTGACCTATTACGACCGGTAAAATTGTAATACTCGTGTAACAATCTTTACATCGTTGAATATATAAGTTAAATCCAGTTATATGTTCAACAACAAGATTTTATAATAATATGCATAAGAAAATCTTGATCTTCTATAATAAAAATGATTAGATAAACGTACCTAATGATTTGATTGGTCAAGGAACCATAGTTCTCACGTACAACAAGTTTCAGTGATCTACTTAGCGTTGGGTATAGGGTAATATTCAATGGCCTTAACTCTAAGGCTGAGATAAAAGGAGTTGTAGTATCTCTTTTGACAAGGCAAATGGTTATGTAGTCATTGGAAGGTGTGTGTATAACTTCCGTCCAGTATGGTATAGAAGCATTAGATATTATGATAGTGTCCCAGTAATCTTCTCCAAGGTAAATATCAAAATTTGGTAATTGGCCACTTCCATCATAATCTCCATAGAAAAAACTAGCCCTGATTAAGTATTTGCCTAAATTCCCTTGAGATGGGGCTAGAGTGTAGCAGTTTTTTGTCCCTGAAGGAAAGCTTGTAACTGTGAAGAATGGCTTTTCTAGAGAATTGGATTGGTATATAGGTGATATACTATGGCTTACTCCGCCACTGACATGACCTTCATCTGAAACGTAAGATATACCTGTTCTTATGTCAGTATAGTCGGAACCTGCTGGTAATCCACAATCAATGCTTATGAATCCTGTAAAATATTTATAAAAAAAAAAAAAAAAAAAAACTTGAGTACTCAGACATGACAAAAATCAAATATTTTAGGTCACATGTATATGTTGTGAAGTATAAAATGTATTGTATGTACTAAATTAACATGCATGAAACCTGATTGATCGTTTTGTGCAACAGCTATTGTTGCTATAGAAAAACCAACAAGTAATGCAAAGAGGAAGCTTTTCAAAATCTCCATATTTTGATTCACGCTGTTATATCTTGAAGTTTAATTGATTGATCCCTTGGTTCCTTTATATAGTTCTTGCTCGATTTGAGAAGTTCTAGTTTGAAGTTTCTAAGTGATTTTGTAAACTACTAATATATATTATCCTGTGATAATTAAGCAAGGCCGGTGAGTGCAACATCTAATTATCTTATTAATGTGCTCTTATGTCATGAAATGTGCTTTCTTATGTTAAAATAATCAGCCAGTTTACCTAGAGGCGGATCCGGAATTTAAATTTTATTGGATTGAGATTCGTAATTCTACCACATCTCATCTAATTTAATAGGTTCAAATTTATTATTTGTACATATTTAATAATTTTTAAGCAAAAATACAAAGTATAAACCAAAGCTATGAGTTCAATTGAACCCATAACTTCTACACTAGATACGCATTACCTCGATTGAGCCACTAATTTTTTCCTAGTAGTAGACCAAGCAAATATGTTAAGGGAATTATATATAGCTAGCTAGATTATAGCTGGCTAGAAGATGCCTAACAAGAGACTTATAGTTTATGTCCCCACGTATTCTTCCATAGAAATTTTATACTAGATACCTAGTAGTAGACCAAGCATATATGTTACGGGAATTATAACTGACCAGAAGAAGTCTTAACAAGAGACTATATATTAATTTATGTCCAAGATATTCTTCCATTGAAATATTAAGGTTGTACTAGATATTTTTTTAATCATTTCAACTCTAGATCAGCATAAAGAATACGTTTGCGATCTTGATTGTTCTTGTGTTTAACATATACTAGCAATTTTTGGCCCACATTAATTTTTATAACTGACTAGAAGAAGTCTAACAAGAGACAATTAGTTTATGTCCAAGATATACTTTCATTGAAATATTAAGGTTATACTATGTATACGGTAGAAATCGGGCTCGTTTACGACATGATAGATCGGGCTCAGAACGTGAGGGACTGAAGATCGACCCCAAGACCCACCGAACCAGAACCCGAGATCAGAATGTCTGTCCCCGAGATCAGAAGAATGTCTGTCCTCGAGAACATTGAATTCGTGATCCTAGAATCGACCCTGATCCTGAATGCATTCGAGAAAACATTATCAGCGTAACCAACAGAAGACCGAAATAACAAGAGGCCGAAATATCCATGGCCGTTGGATATTACGACGGGAATATCGGCACGTATCAATAAGGACCGGCAAATCAGCGAATCAAGTGGTTTTTACCTTTTATAGAATTGTACCTAAAATAGAACACCCCTGCTATATAAAGGGGATCTGATTACTTGTAAAAGACATTGTAACACGCATCCCAAAGCAGTATATTATTCTTTTTGTAAGCTACTGTTCTTCTATATCTTGACATCACTCGAATTGCATCAAGTTCAAGTGTGACTGACTTTCCAAGGCTATAACTGTTTAAGTCGTGCGGTTTGAATTTACTTTAGCATTGTTTATTCCAATTGCATTATTAATTTCTCGCTTTGTGTCAATTTAATCCACGTATCTTTAAAACCATTTACAAATTCAATTCTTATCTGATTTTGAGGGTAAAAAGTTTGGCGCCCATCGTGGGGCCTAGGATAATAGTGATTATTTGATAGAAATCTCTATAACACACACTACTTTACACTTGTTCTTTGAAGTGTCTCTAATTTCAGGTTAAAACTCAAAAATGTCAAACTCTCAATCACCACCCCTATATGTTGACAATGAGTCTGGTCATCACGGTAAATATAACAAATAGTGTCCGGTAATGAGGTACCGCCCATTGATCCCATTGGAATTCAAGTCGGGGACCCGCTGGACGAACTCGCATGTGGCTATCGACACGAATCTGCCTACCGACCCCGAGAGTAGCATCCGTGGTGGAGCACCATCGGTAGCGCAAAATACTTAAAACAATGGAAAAGACGAGATCAATTTACAGATGATCTTTGAAATGTTATAGGCTCAACATGCGATGATAGCTCAGTTACAGAACCAAAGACGCGTACCAAGCAAAATTAAACCCGATCCGTCCCGGGAAATCACCCGCAGGAACAAACTGATCGCAGAGAGGTCGAATGGAAATGAGTCGGGGACCAACCCCGAGATCATAAAAAAGCTCGAGGAACTGACGAAATGGATAAATCAGGGGAGAAGAAAATTGATTCAAATGACAAAAAGGTAGAAACCTACAATTCCAGGGTCGACCAAATCCCCGGAGCACCATCGATACCAAAATGCCTGGATTCCAAGAAGTTTATACAAATACCTTTCCCTCCGATTGCGGCTCCAAAGCCGATTCCTAAAAAGTTCCGCATGCTCAAGATTCCTAAGTACAACGGAACGACCGACCCAAACGAGCATGTTGCCTCCTACACATGCGCTATCATAGGGAACGACTTGGAGGATGGTGAGATTGAGTCTGTCTTGTTGAAGAAATTCGGAGAGACCTGTTAAAGGGAGCTATGATATGGTATCACAACTTACCTCCTAATTCTATTGACTCATTTGTTATGCTTGCAGACTCTTTCGTGAAAGCACTCGTCGGGCCTATCAAGGTCGAAACCAGGAAGTCGGACTTTTCAAAGTAAGACAGAAGGATAATGAGATGCTCAGAGAGTTTTTATCCCGATTTCTAATAGAACGGATGGATATGCCACCAGTCGCTGATGATTGGGCCGTTCAAGATTTCACCCAAGGACTCAGTGTTCGAAGCTCGGTGGCTTCATAGTAGCTGAAGCAAAATCTGAAAAAATATCCGGCTATTACATAGGCCGACGTGCATAACCGATATCAATCAAAAATCAGAGTCAAATATGATCAACTTGGGGCCCCTTCGGGGTCCGTTTATCCATTTAGAACTATCGACGAAGTCAAAATAGATATCGACCGTGAACCGATGGCAAATAGGGATCGGTATCAGCCTTACAATGGAGATCGAAGAAGCAGTGGGTCTGGGCGGAATTCTACGCAAAGTGAAATGAGAAGTGCCCGAGGTCAGAGCAACAAGGGACTCATGAGCAAGAACGATTTTGATAGGCCTATCGGACCTAAGGAAGCACCGAGGTTATCGGAATATAACTTTAATGTCGATGCTACCGCCATTATATCAGCTATTGGACGCATCAAGGACACCAAATGGCCTCGACCTCTACAATCTGATCCTGTCCAAAGGGATCCTAACCAGATATGCAAATATCATGGCACTCACAGCCACAGAACAGAAGATTGCTGGCAGTTGAGAGAAGAAGTAGCCCGACTATTCAACAATGGGAACCTTTGAGAATTCCTGAGCGATCGAACCAAAAATGATTTTAGGAATAGGGATTCTAATAAATATACCAAGTAAGAAGAACCCCAACACGTCATTAACATGATCATCGGTGGGGTCGATATCCCTCAAGGGCCAATGTTGAAGCGCACTAGGGTATCCATCACAAGGAAAAAACGTACTCAAGATTACATTCCAAAAGGAACCTTGACTTTCAATGACGAGGACGTAGAAATGATCGTGCAGCCCCACAAAGATGCGCCGGTAATATCTGTACCCATAAATAAATCTCGAGTTAAGAGTGTGTTAATTGATCCAGGTAGCTCGGCCAACATCATCCGATCGAGGGTCGTAGAACAGCTCGGCCTATAAGATCAAATCGTGCATGTGGTCCGAGTTCTAAATGGATTCAACATGGAATGTGAAAGCACTAAAGGAGAGATAACATTACCAATGAATGCCGCAGGGACCATCCAAAAAATGAAGTTTTATGTGATCGAATGAGACATGAGATACAACGCCCTGCCCGGGAGGCCATGGATCACAATATGAGGGTAGTGCCCTCAACTCTGCACCAAGTGTTAAAACTCCCAACACCGGGGGGGGGGGGGTTAAAATTATCTACGGAGAGCAGCCAACCGCAGAGGAAATGCTTGCGATCGAAGAGGTGATTCCGATATCTGCACTTGCAACGACAAAGGGGCCAAGTTCGGCCACAAAGAAAGAAGATTAATAGCAATTACCGACACCAGCTCCAATCCAACCGGAGAAGCAGGGGACTGATAAAAATGATGACTATGGGTTCCCAGGTCTTTCAAAGCCCTCGATGATTTTAACGCCACCAAATCGACGGTCGAGGAGCTGGAACAAGTCATATTGATCGAATATCTACCCCATCGAAAGGTATACCTGGGCACGGGTTTAAGTCCCGAGCTCAGGAAAAAACTCATTCAATTCCTTATAGCTAACATAGATTGTTTCGCTTTGTCCCACCTTGATATGACAAGGATCCCGCCGGAGATAACCACTCACAAACTAAGCCAGACCCGAAGTTCCATCCGGTCAAGCAGAAGAGGAGACCCTAGTCCGAGGTCAAACATGATTTCATCAAGGATGAGGTATCTAAACTCCTTAAAATAGAGTCCCTTCAGGAGGTTAAATACCCGGATTAGTTAGCAAACGTAGTGGTAGTCCCTAAAAAGGGGAACAAAATAAGAATGTGTGTACACTATAAGGATTTGAATAAGGCATGTCCCAAGGACTTCTTCCCTTTTCCCAACATCGATCGCATGATCGATGCCACGGCCGGCCACGAGATCCTCAGTTTTCTCGATGCCTCCTCCGGGTACAACCAAATACGGATAAACCCGGATGATCAGGAGAAAACCTCATACATCACTAAATACGGCACATATTGTTGTAACGTGATGATGTTTGGACTAAAATACACCAGTGCTACTTATCAACACCTAGTAAACTAGATGTTTGAGGAACAAATAGGAAAATCAATGGAGGTTTATATTGACGATATGTTGGTTAAGTCCCTGCGAGAAGAGGACCATTTAAAACATTTGCATGAAACCTTCAGCATATTGAAGAAGTATAATATGAAGTTGAACCAACATAAATGTGCGTTTGGAATCAGATCTGGTAAGTTCCTCGGATTCATGGTATCCAACCAAGGAATCGAGATCAACCCCAACAAGATCAAAGCTATCAAAGATATCACGGTTATGGACAACGTAAAGGCCATGCAGTGATTAACCGGACGCATAGCCGCCCTGAGGTGATTTATCTCGAGATCCTCCGATAAAAGACACCGATTCTTCTCACTATTGAAAAAGAAGAATAAATTTTCATGGACCTCAAAATGCCAATGGGCCTTAGAGGAGCTCAAACGGTATCTATCAAACCCACCGCAGCTTCAAACGCCAAAGACATACCAACAACTATACCTATACTTGGCATTATCGGAGATAGCGGTAAGTGGAGTCCTCGTCCACGAACAGCAAGGTACGAAATTTCCAATTTATGATGTTAGCAGGACTCTAGGTGAGGCCGAAACTAGATACCCTCACCTAGAAAAATTGACACTCGCCTTGCTAAGTGCCTCTAGGAAGATGAAATCATATTTTCAGTGCCATCAACTAAAGGCGCGATAATACATTCCAACCGAAGTCATGTTGCATCCCACTTCATATCAAGCAACTCCTTCTGTCGTATCCAATCTTCCTCAGTATAGTAGTCAATATTCCAAATTAAGCCCGTAGACTTAGTCACTGTCCATCATGAATTCCAAATCACTCTAAACATTCCTCAATGTAGGTAGCTATCCTACCACAAAACCCATATGCTACTTGGCCACTCTCCCACTTTGGTCAAACCCTCTCCTTTAAGCAACTACTCGAGTTCTGTTTATCGCACTTGGCCTTCTAGAAACTTAACCACCGCAAGACACCTCCCACATGTCTTTCTTCATACTCCACTGCCCAATTGTAGCCTTAAATCAAAATCCATCTCTGTAGCACTTGAATTAATAGATCGCTACCAACTTTAAACCTCTCCGAAGATCATCCTTCTCGACCCATCAATACTAGGAACACCGATCAGATCTTGAACCACTGCACACTGATATCTCTAACAGCCGCCTCCCCGATACCATTTCACAATAACCTGCCCTAAGGGCGAATTGAAGAAGACCATAACACTGACAAACTTAACACATTCAATCAAGGACGACGACACCACACTACAGATGAAAATTCCACCACGCTCGACAATACCAAGTCTCGTTACTCCGTCAACCCAAACCTAAACATTCATAGTCCGATTGCCTCTCCTCCACCGGAACTAAATGCTGAACCTCTAAGCCATGAATTGAGTAATCCTTCTATCAAGTCATTCCTGCCACGATCCATAAATAATCACCCTGCCACTACACCAACACTGCGCGATAGCAACACACGAATCATCATAAGAATCAGTGCCCAACTTCAAAACCATGGCAATACTGATACTGAGCTGAAACGACAGAACAACCTTCCGCAAGGCGATGACAATATCCCAATCAATTACGCAAGGAGAAATATCCTGTACCATATCTGTAGACTATTACAATTCTTCGATTCCCAATTGATAACAAGCGCTTCACGTCGCATAAGATTGAATAGGAAAGAAATAAAGGCATAAGCCTCAAGGGAATCAAATCGCAAAATGAGGAATCAAGAAGGTAAGTGCTCCTAACAGCTTTGTAGCCTCTCGAAGATAAGTACAGATGTTTCCATACCAATCCGAAAGACTCTACTAGAATTGCTCATAACTCGTAAGACCTAAGTGAACCTAGTGCTCTGATTCCATGTTGTCACGATCCAAAATCCATTAAAGATTGTGGTTGTGTCTAACACTGTTTTCAGGCAAGCCAAAGATAAATTTAACTTATTTACTCATTTTAGTATTTTTGAAATCGTAATTTCTTCAATTAAATGATAAGAAATAAAATTTATAAAGTAAATGATAATATTTTCACAACTACAATACTGAACAACCCATAAGCATCCCCAAAACCTGGTGTCACAAGTGCATGAGCATCTATTAGGAAATATAGAAAAATATAACATATGTCTGGAATACAATTAGACAAGAGAGTGTAAATGACTCTGATGGAGACTCTGTGCGATGTGGACTCGTAACATAGGATGCAGCTCACCTGAATCCCCGCAATAACCGCGCCTCTGCGCCCACAAAACCACTAGACATATATGTACCTGCACAAAATGTGCAGCAAGTGTAGTATGAATACGTAAATTAACGTGTACCCAGTAAGTATCTAGTCTAACCTCGAAGAAGTAGTGAGGAGGGGACGACTCCTACAATTACTATGTGCTAATAATAAAATACTGATATTATAATTAAGCATGCATTGTATAAACCAACTGAAAACTCAATAACAAGAAGTAAGTAAACATTTCCTTTATTAATAGGAAAGTTTCAAATTTATTTTCATCATTTAATAATTTATATCTCAAGCCAATGAAGATTGTTATTAGTTCCAAAGATTAATAATCAATTATTATTAGTTCCAAAGATTTATCATGCGCAAATCATGCCGAGGTCATACGCCCCGATCCAATATAAAATATTTAAATTGTGCACTGCCGAGGGTCGAATGGCACGAACCATAGATGCATATATCTGCTATCGAGGCGTTTGACCCGCTCCACAAGAAGAGAAAATACATTAAAATAACCAGTTCAAGATTTATTAAGGAGCAAATATTCTAAGAAATACCAATTCTCATTAACGGTTAAGTAAAATGAAGTTTAACCTTTTACGATTCCTTTATCAAGTTTCAATATGATTTAAGTAATTTAATTAACAAGTAGGGTGCAAATATCGCAAGTATAACATGATTTGGGTCCTAGACTACACGGACATAAGCATAATTAGTAGCTACATACGGGCTCTCGTCACCTCGTGTGTGCGTAGCCCCCACAAATAGAAGCACTTATTAAATCAATTCATCTATGGGGTTAATTCCCTCTTTCAAGGATAAAAAAGAGACTTACCTTACTCCGAAGTTCCATAGCCGGCTCCGACGCGACTCTAACATCTCAACCCAAAGCTTGACGGTCCAAAAATACGCCACCAATGCATAAACCAATCAAAACGTGTTCTAATACCCATAATTAATCAACTTAACAATTTTTAACTCCGCTCGAAAAGTTGATAAAATCAACCCTCGGGCCCACGTGCCCCGGTTCTGAAAATTTTCGAAGATAATCATTACCTATAACATTACGAATTCAAACATATAATTTATTCTCAGTTCCATGCCCAAACTCGGCTCCCATGGAAGAAGTGAAGTGAAAATGAGCCAAACCACCGATTTTGAAAACACTGCCAAGTTCGCCCTTCTTCGCAAACTTGGCACCTCCCTCGCGTTCGCGAAGTAGAACATGCTTTAGCTCCAATTTCCTACTATGCATTCGCGAAGAGAGACGCACGAACGCGATGCCTTTCTAGACCTGACCATAGCAAACACGGAACCATACACGCGAATGGGTAGGCCAAAAGCTCCTCAGGCCCAACTTACCTTACGTGAACGCGAGAGGGCAATCGCGAACGCGGAGCTCTATTGCCCAGGACTTCGCGATCGCGACTCCCTGATTACGAACGCGTAAAACAAATGGCCCAGTTCAAATCTCCTTCTTCGCGATCGTGACTCCCTATTTGCGAATGCGTAAAAAATGGCCCAGTTCAAATCTCCTTCTTCGTGAATGTGGCACTTCCCATGTGTTCGCGAAGAACAACACCAGTACCAACAACCAGCAACAACAACTTACCCCAATTTGGTCTAAAACCATCCCGAAACACACCCGGGCCCCCTGGTACCCCGTCCAATCACACCGACCTGTCCTATAACATAACACAAACTTGCTCGAGGTCTCAAATCACATTAAACAACGTCGAAATCCTGAATCACACCCCAATTCAAGTTTAATGAACTTTAGAACTTCAAACTTCTACATTTGATATCAAAACCTATCAAATCACGTCCGATTGATCTCAAATTTTGTACCCAAGTAAAATTCGACATTACAAACCTACTCCAACTTCCGAAATTAGAATCTAACCCCGATATAAAAAATTCCACTCTCGGTCAAACTTCCAAAAACCTCTAACTTCTAATTTTCGCCAAATGACCCCAGAACGACCTACGAACCTCCAAATCTACATCCGGATGCGCTCCTAATACCAAAATCACCAGACGGAGCTATTCCTAGACTCGAAAACCTAAATAGACTTCGATAATAATGAAATGCACTTCAACCCAAATTTATAAAATTCTTCCAAAATGCCAACTTTCCACAATAAGCGCTGAAATGCTCCCGAGTCATCCAAAACCTGATCCGGACATACGTCCCAGTCCAAAATCATCATACGAGCCTGTTGGAACCGTCAAATTCCGATTTCGAGGTCATTTACTCCAAAGTCAAACCTTAGTCAAATCCTCCAACTTAAGGCTTTCGAAATTTGAATTTTTTTTCCAAATCAACTCCAAACTTCCCGAAATTCAATTCTGATCATACGTACAAGTTAAAATACCCGAAGTAAATCTACTCTTGGCCTCAAACCACCAAACGACACGCTAGAGTTTAAAACGACCAGTCGAGTTATTACAAATATTTACCATTAACGGATTTATTCTAATCTAATTTAAATGGTTAATTATACTTAAGGAAAAATATAAACAAAACCAACGTGTACATATGGAGAAAACTTGAAAAGATTTTTATCACTATATTCCTAACATGTATCATAAATTGATATAGTAACATTATTCTTTTATTAATTGAAGTAAATAAAACTTGACTTGATTTAAAGTCATAGATATTAGGAAAGTAATTCATATTACAATTTTATCCAATACAAAATCGATTTTAAAGGGTAAAAATGCGAACAATATTTCGCTAACGGTCTTTGTGCTTTTAATATAGAAATTTTTACTTTAGAAATTTATTTACCGTCACTGTTTAAGTTTTAACTTAATTACAAGTTGATATACAATTTATCACTTATATACAAATATGTTTTAAATGAGTATCCTTGATTGTAGCCTTTTAATGTGGAAATCAAATTCCACAAATCTCTCTCTCTTCACTCTCTCTCTTCTACTAATCTGCATTTAGAAGTTTCCACACAAACGAGTATATACTCGAGAAACAAAGAAAGTTGCCTTCAAAGAGATAATCAAAATTACCATCTATTATGGAATTCTCTGGGGAAAAAGGAGATTAGAAAGAGAAGAGAATTCAATTTTTTTTATTTAAATTATTATTTAGTTTGATTGGGTGTTGTTGCAAACAATCAGGAATATTCTTTCAAATTTATATCTTGATTTTGAGGGTATTTGGTGAAGAATAGAGTTGAATTTGGATGAATTTTCAAATTGAAACTCGAAGATGAAAAAGATGTACTAAAGTTGTATTATAATTGTATGTAATTTAAATTGTGTTCTGTTGTAGTTATATTTATTTTTGTATTTGAACATTATATAAAAGTTGAAAAATAGTTGTAAAATGGATGAATCATTGTATGAAATTTGTATTTATGTTATAAATACTTTAACATAAAGTTGTTGATATGTATCAAAATTATATTAAGAGAGAAATTTTTGATTGAAATTTCAGTGAAGAAGAAAAACACACTACATGCGAAATACATATCATATACAAAATACATTTTATATAAAATTTGTAAGAAAATTATATTTAAGTTGTATGATATTGTAGTTATTTTTAGCTGGATAAATATGATGTATGAAATTATAAATAAGTTGTATACTATATAATTAGATGTATAAAATTGATTTTTAGTTTATTGATTAAAATTTACTACAATAATATTGAATATTGAAATGCATGTTTCCTCGAAATAGTTCCTTGAACGTTCTCGGAATTTTCCAAACTCATTGCTAGGGATGTTAATGGATATTTAAAAATCAATTAAACCGACCAAATTGTACCGTACCGAACTGATTTTTAGGTTTCTTTTAATAAAATCATAAGTGTTCATCTAACTTTATAACTGTACCGATAATTACGGTAGGTTTTTATTTTATAAAATAAATTAAAAAATACCAAACCGTACCGAATAAATTTACAATGTGAAAAATATATTTAGATATTAAGTTTAAAAATAATAAAACATTGAATTTTTTCTTGGGCCTTAGAATTATTAAATAACAATCCAACAAGTATTTAAATTCAAAATCCTAATTCCCAAACCTATTATGATACTCCTAATGAAACTAAATTATTTCCAGCATATTCTCAAGCAAGACACAAGGTATTATAGCGATTATGATTAGCAAATTATAATGTATTGAATAGGTTTCCTTTCGTATGATTTGGATTTTTTTTTAATATTTAATCTTCTATAGACTTTATTCTGAATTGTTAGCTTGGTTAATATCTTTCCACTCGTGTGATTTATATTTTCATTCGTGAGTTGTAGAATAGTTGATAGATCTATACAGTATCTTTAATGTTTTCTTAATTCATCACCTTTTAAACTGTAAAAATGACTAGAGAGCTTTGCTAAGTCATATAAAAGTACGTATGTTATTGCATTCTACTTATAGTGACTTTTACATGATAGTTAAAAAAATTACCGGAAATTAACCGAACCATATCGATACCGAAGAGAAACCAATATGATTGAGACGGTTTCGAAAATTTAATTTTGATTATACATAATAGAATAATCGAAAAATTGGTATGGTATAAATTTTATAAAATAGTCGGCCGAATCGAACCATTGACACCCCTACTCATTGCAGTTCGAGGAATTGGATTGCATATATGTAAAAGCTTTTGTAGATTATTGATGATAAGCTATAATTACGTATTTTAGTCGTTTATTACATTCTAATTTACTGCACTTTAATTGAGTTTGAGCTTTAATCGGTAGTATTTTACACTAATGGTGTATTTTATGCATTGTAGGAGTGATTCCGAGCTATGTAGATGTTATAAAATGAATTCAAGTGATTTGAAGCTCTGAAGTCTAAGTAAAATCCCAAGGACTTAAGCCGGGATCGTGTTCAGGGGATTAACGGATGATAGTTAAGAACGAACGACGAATCGAGTAGGTATATTACGCATTGTCTAGTAAAATACACATCACTTTTCGCTCAGAACTCCATTTGGGCTCCACAATATATGGTTGGAAAGATAACTCAAAGAGATATAACTTTAATGTTTTACATTTTTCCAAATTCCCAACAGAACAGGGTGAGAAGCTCGCGTCAAGTGCGCAGCCGCGATTAGGCCGCGCTCGTCATGAAGAATCAAAGTGGATATGCGCGGTCCAACCGCGGCCGCGCACGTTCTATTCGGGAAAAGTATAATTTTTTCTGTAGAAGAAGGTATAATTATTTAGGCCGACCCTACTTGGTATATATACATGGAAGAATGGCATTTTGATGACTTTTGACATAATTTAGACCTAAGGAGGCTAAGGAGACCAGAGATTCGACCTAAGGAGGCAAGAACACACTAGGAGTAAGGCGGAGAATTCTTCTACGCGTTTTCCACTTCCTTCTTCCTATTTTCGTTATTGATTATGATTTTTAGTATTGTAGTTTTGCATACTATTATGAATAGCTAATTTGTTATCTAAGGTTTTGGTGGAACCTATTGAAGGATGATTTTCTTGTTACGTTAATATAGATTTGTTGTAGTATTTTCTCCATTTGTTTAACTACATTATTATTGTGGTTGGTTGAAGAGCTCTCAATCGACTATGCCTATTTAGTGTGTATTACTCGGGAAGAGTGCATATTTAGATAGTTGTTGAACAACATCACTCTTAACGTATATGAGGAATCAATATGGAGGGTTTAAAGGTGGGATTAGGGATAACAAAACCTTGGTGCGATCTAAGTGAGTTGTACTTAATGCCAACTAGCGTACAGTCAGAGCGCTCATGATCGGTAGAGAATACTTAGGCTAATTTATAGAAAACATAGCGGGAAGGATTCCGATAATAGAAAAAATCATAACTCTAGACCTCCTTAATCTTGTCTCTAACCCTTAGTATCTTTAGGTTTTAATTTACTATTTTAACGTTTTAGTTAATTAGATACAAGAATCTTAATATTTATAACTTAGGAATTGTTCGAGCTTGTTTTCTTAGCAATATTGAACAGTTGTAGCTACCCCTTTGTTCTCTGTGGGATTCGACTCCGGACTTGTAAACCGAATTATATTTACAACGACCGCTTAGTCTTTTTTATAAGGCATAGTTGGGCGTGATCAAATTTTGACGTCATTTCCGTTGCCGTTGCCGAGAGCGAGTTATGTGCAACAACTCCATCTTATTTGTGAAATGTGTGTGATGTGTGTGGTGGTAAAAATGGTCACTTTCATGGTTGTGCTTATATTTCTTATCTTCCCCCAACCCCTTACTATGATGGTTCTACCTTTTTTTGTGAAGTTAATAGGAACAAAGAACCTGAGAATGCGGACCTGAAGGAGATAAAGGATATGCTAAAGTCCTTCTGGAACAAAACAATGAGAAACAATTGCATATAGAAAGACAAGAGGCAACTATTCGCAACTTGGAGGCTCAAGTGAGTCAAGTGGTTGAAGCTTTTAATGCTCAACAAGCCAATTTTGAGGATAGGAGCCAAGAAGAGCATAAATTTGAGGTTCTAATTGAGGAGATCAGAGTAGAACATCAACAACCTAGGCAACTACAATTTGAGAATGTCAATGTTGTAGAAGTGAGACTAGAGTCACCCAATGACATTGAGGATATAAATTTTATTGACTCTAGTATCATTGAGGTTGAGGATGCTGAAGGTCCTGAAGTTCATGTGTTTGAGCGCATTGGTCCTCACTCCAAACATTTTTCTACATTGTGCTTGGATGACTATATGGAAATCGAGTCATCCGAGCCGATTGAGGAGTTAAGGAATGAGGAACAACGTGCCTACATTCTGGAATTTTTCTTGCCAGAAAAACAGGACTACATACCTCATCTAAAAGCCAAGAAGCGTAGAATAGTACAATGGTTTCTTGGGCCAATTAGATTTGTTCCTCTACCCTTGGAGCATAGCCGAAAACTTGATGCCAAATTAGAGGTTCAATTCATAAGCTCAAGGTGGAGGCAAAAAGTGATTCACGTCGTGTCGGGACGTTAAATCAAGCGCTTGTTGGGAGGCAACCCAGCTTTACTGCATTCTTTTTTTATTATTATTTTTAATTGTATTATTTTTATAGTGTCAATTTTTTATTTTCTAGGAGCATGGAAAACAAAGCTATTGGAAGGATGCAACAACAAACTAGATGGTTGGAACTAAGTGTTAAGTACCCGCACGAAGGACCAAGCCTGGGAGAAGTCTAAGTACCCCATGAGCTGCTAGTGCTTCGTCTTTTGGCCTACCAGTGAGTTTCTCTTACCCTCTTATAGTTATGATGTGAGGACTCAAAAGGTCATCACTCGTTTAAAAACGAAATTCTGTGTTCTGAGGCCTTGAAAACCTCATTTAAAGTCACCTAGATTTGCATACGCAGTCCGGGCGCGTAGCCGGAAAGCTTAAATATGAAATTCTGTGAAAATGATAAAATTTGGTTATAAAATGAGTTAATTTGACTTCGGTCAACGTTTTGGGTAAATGGACCCAGATCCGTAATTTGACAGTCCCAGAGGGTCCATAGGAAAATATGGGAATTGGGCGTATGCCTGAAATCGAATTCTGAGGTCCCAAGCCCGAGAAATAAATTTTTAAAGAAAATTATTTTCTGAAATTGTTCAAGGAAATTTGAAATGAAATTTGGTTAGAACATGATGGTATCGGACCCGTATTTTAGTTCCGACACCCGATACAGGTCTTATATATGACTTAAGACGTTTCTATGGAATTTGGTGAAAAATGGATGTCATTTGACGTGATTCAGACTTAAATTGCAAACATTTATGTTTAAAGAAGTTTTGAGAAAATTTCATTGATCTTGAGATTTAATTCGATGTTCATAATGTTATTTTGATGATTTGATTACACGAGTAGGTCCATATGATGTTTTTTGAGTTAGTATGACATTTGGTTTGGAGCCCCAAGGGCTCGGGTGAGTTTCTGGATGTTTTTACACTTAGGAAAAAGTTGCAAATTCAGAAAGTTACAGGTCTCTGAAGCCATGTCTCGCGGTCCGCGGTGGAAGCTTCGCGGCCGCGGTGGGATTTGTGCGGTCCACGGTTTCGCGGCCGCGCTCGATTTCTTGCGGTCCGCGGTGGAGCTCTGCAGTCTTAGTCCTTTTTATGCGGTCCGCGGAGAGAGTCTGAGAGGAGTATATTTAAACGGACTTTTCAGTTATTTTTCACTTTTCAAAACCCTAAAACATAAGAGGCGATTTTCCAAACGCTCCTTCTTCTCCCAAAACACTAGTAAGTGATTTTTAACTTATTTCTTTCACTCCTTAACATTTTTTAACATGATTTCAACTTCAAATCAATAATTTTCACGGGGAAAATTGGGTGTTTTGGGTAGAACTTAGGTTTTTCAAAAATTAGGGATTTGGACCTCGATTTGAGGTCTGATTTCAAAACAAATTACATATTTGAGCTCGTGGGGGAATGGGTAATCGGGTTTTGGTTCGAACCTTGAGTTTTGACCATGTGGGCCCGGGGGCGATTTTGACTATGAGTAAAACTTTGGAAAACTCATTTTCATGCATTCAAATTGATTCATTTAGCATTTATTGATGTAATTAAGTAACTTGTGGCTAGATACGAGCGAATTGGCGGAGGAATCAATGGGTAAAGCTATAATTGAAACTTGAGTTATGTTCGAGGCATCGAGGTAAGTGTCCGGTCTAATCTTAGCTTGAGGGATTAGGAGTTGAGTCCTATTTGCTATTTGCTTCTTGTTGAGTACGACATATAGGCATGGTGACGAGTATCTATACATTGGTGTCAAGCATGACCACGGGTCTTAAATTGATACTTGTTGTATTTTTGAATGTTACTATGGTTGAAATAGTGAGTAAATCCTTGATATTGAGCGAAGACTTAGTTTGTTTATCGTGGAATCTACTTATGATTGAGAAATGGTGGTAATTGAGACGAGTAGGAGTTGAGTTAAGATTGGTTATAGCTGATTCTCCCTTTCCGGGACGTATATACTTGTACTGTTGAGTTCCCTTGCCGGGATAGTGTAGTCTATTGTTGATCCCTCGCCGGGATGGTTAATTATGATTATTGTTGACTGTACAGTTGGAACGGGTTGCGCGCCGCAACAGATATTATATCGGATTGGGTTGCACGCCGCAACAGATATTATATTGGATCGGGTTGTACGCCGCAACAGATATTATGTTGGATCGGGTTGCACGCCGCAACAGATTTTATATTGGATCGTGTTGCATGCCGCAACAGCTATATATATATGGATCGGGTTGCACACCGCAACAATATTAAATGATATGGGATCGGGTTGCGTGCTGCAACAATATTGTTATTGTATTGTTGTAGATATTGAGTTGTCCTTTCATATTTTATTAAGTTTCTGTTGGTCTTGATATGTTTCCCCGAAGCATGTATCCCCTCCCATTTAAAACTGCTTATTCCTGTTTATTTTTCGCCATATACTATATAACTGCACAGGTTTATCTGGAGTCTGGTCCTAGCCTCGTCACTACCTTGCTGGGGTTAGGGCAAACACTTACCATCACATGGGATCGGTTGTGCTGATACTACACTCTGCAGATACTAGAGCGGCACTTGATCATCAGCAGTAGGGGAGACAACCTTCAGTCCACCGAGACACCGAGGTAGCCTCGCAAGCCTCGCAAGCGTCCACAAGTCTGGCGTCTCCTCTATTTTTTATTATATTCTGTTATCTCATGTATCCGATACAAACAATGTTATTTTTCCTTCAAACTGTTGTATGTAGTACTCTTAGTAGTCCGTGGATATTGTGACACTAGTTTCTGGGTAGAGGCATGTGTTGACTTTCAAAACATTTTGGTTTTATATTTATTTAAGACTTCCGCTTAAATCTCACATTCCCTTGTCATTTAGATGTTTATCACTTGTTAATATAAGTTGTAAAAAAAGATTAAAACAGAAGAATTAAAAATTTCTAAGTTCGTGGCTTGCCTAGCTTCTACGAGTAGGCGCCATCACGACTCCCGAGGGTAGGAATTCCGGGTCGTGACATATGATATGCATTGGGGACAATGCACATTTAAGTGTGGGGTGAGGAGATTATCTGGGTGACTTTTCATGCTACTTTAGTTGTGTTAGTTTAATTAAATAATATTTGTTTTTAAAAGATTGGACTTTTTCCGACGATGGATCTATTAGGGAATTTTCTTGAGGGATTTAAGTCTAAAGAAAAAAAGACAAAAAAGATTTCTTTTGTTAGGTAGTGTAGCAATTACCCCTTAGTTTTTCTTTGTGTCGCAGTTCTTTTCCAAAGATTTTGTTTGAACTGGGTGTAGATAGTTTTTTTTGGGAGTAGGAGCTATTGTGTTGAAGTTTTGAATTGAAGCAATATCTCTTGACTTTGTTATGCCTTGAGAATAGTGAGTACTTTAGTTGTGATGCTTAGGCTCAGTTTTTTACTCTTGTATAAGTACCTTAAATTGTATGTTGTTAACTTTGCGTAACTGCTTTGACTAGAGTGTCTTGATGATCCAATCTTGAGTGAATTATGTGCCATGTGCGTGTAAGTGATGTTGTATTCTGTGCATTGCATTTGATGTCTAGAACTTGCCCCGTGTGTTTGCAAAGCAAAATAGTAGTTTTGTTCAGTCTTGGAAGTGATATAGACATTTTTTTGTTGAGCCAGATATGTATATTTTACCCGCTTAATTGTTATGTATCATAGTTAATATATTTTAACTGCCTATTTATTATGTATCATAGTTAACCCCTTTGAGCCTGTAATCTTGTTTCTTTGGCAACAACATTACAAGCCTTACCCAGTTATTTGAATTAACCATCTATTTGAACCTTTTCACCTCTTATGAGCACTTGAATTGTTATGAACTGTGTAGTTAAAGTGTGGGGTGGTTGGTTTGACTTTTGAGTGGAACTAATGAAATAAGGAGAAAGGTGCACTGTGTTAAAAAAAAATAAAAGCCACTTGAATTGAAAAAGAAAAGAAAGACAAAAAATAGTTGTATTGTTGCGAAAAATATTCATTGATAAGTGATAACTCTCGATGTAATTGTGCCTAAATAAATTGGGAGTTGATGTATATTGATGTGAAGGTGGAGTCATGGTTTGACATAAGCATGGACTTGAATGTTAAAACATATATATTAAAGTTCTTAGGGAGGTGTAGTCACTCTTATATCCAAATATATCATACCCGTCCCGCAGCCTACATTACAACCAAATATAATCCTACTTGATCCTCGACTAAATGAACTCAATTAGTAGAGTACTACACTACGAGCAAGCCTATGGTTCATCTTTTGTGGCATATGAATGTTGTTTCTGAGAGTGAGTGAATTATTTCTATTTAAAGTTCCTAATCATTCTTAAATTTTATTGTGTATGGAACTACTCTCTTTGTTGTACGAGGGCACTTCATTCATGGAGGAAAGGTAATCCTTGACCTCTATGTTAGAGTAATATGTTAGAGTAAGTGGGTTAGATGTGAATAATACGTGGTACTTGTGAGTCAAATCTTGAGGTTAAGATGTTACACGTTTGTGCTTAGTCTATTTTAAATATTCTTGGTGTGATGAGTTAGGAGAATTATTTAAAAAGGTCGTGTCTATATAAAGTGTAGTTTGATTGTTCGAGAGAGAGCAATGGTTTAAGTGTGGGGTGTTGATGATAGGCTATAATTATGTATTTTAGTCGCTTATTACGCTCTAATTTACTACACTTTAATTGAGTTTGAGCTTTAATCGCTAATGTTTTGCACTAATGGTGTGTTTTATGCCTTGTAGGAGTGATTCCGAGCTATGTAGATGTTATAGAATGAATTCAAGTGATTTGGATCTTTGAATTCTGAGTAAAAGTCCAAGCAATTAATCTGGGATCGTGTTCGGGGGATCAACGGATGATAGTCAGGAACGAACGACGAATCGAGTAGGCATATTACGCACTGTCTAGTAAAATGCACATAACTTTTCGCTCAGACCTCCATTTGGACTCTACTATATATGATTGGAAAGCTAACTCAAAAGGATACAACTTTCATGTTTTACGTTTTCCAAATTCCCAACAGAACAGGGTGAAAAGTGCATGTCAAGTGCGCGGCTGCAGTCAGGCCGCACTCGTCCGGTAGAATCAAAGTGGATATGCGCGGTCCAACTGCGGTCGCGCACGTTCTATTCAGGAAAAGTATCCTTTTTTGCGTAGAAGAAGGTATAATTGTTTGGGTCCGACCCTACTTGGTATATATACATGGAAGAACGACATTTTGATGACTTTTGATATAATTTAGACCTAAGGAGACCGGGGATTCGACCTAAGGAGGCAAGAACACACTAGGAGCAAGGCGGAGAATTCTTTTACGAGTTTTTCACTTCCTTCTTCCTATTTTCATTGTTGGTTATGAATTCTAGTATTATAGTTTTGCATACTATTATGAATAGCTAATTTGTTATCTAGGGTTTTTATGGAATCTATTGAAGGATGATTTTCTTGTTACGTTAACATAGATTTGTTGTAGTATTTTCTTTATTTGTTCAACTACGTTATTATTCTGATTGGTTGAAGAGCTCTCAATCGACTATGCCTATTTAGTGTGTATTACTCGGGAGAGAGTGCATATTTAGGTAGTTGTTGAACAACATCACTTCTAACGTATATGAGGGATCAATACGGAGGGTTTAAAGGTGAGATTAGGTATAACAAAACCTTGGTGAGATCTAAGTGAGTTGTACTTAATGCCAACTAGCGTAATTCGGGAGAATATGTCTAGTAATTATGGTAATTACTCGGGAGAGAGTTACGACAGTCAGAGCGCTCATGATCTGTAGAGAATACTTAGGCGAATTTATAGAAAATATAGCGGGAAGGATTCCGACAATAGGGGAAATCATAACTCTAGACTTCCTTAATCTTGTCTCTAACCCTTAGTATCTTTAGTTGTTAATTTACTATTTTAATTTGTTAGTTAATTAGATATAAGAATCTTAATATTTATAACTTAGGAATTGTTCGAGCTTGTCTTCTTAGCAATATTGAACAGTTGTAGCTACGTGTTAGTTCTCTGTGGGATTCGACTCCAAACTTATAAACCGGATTATATTTGCAATGACTTCTTAGTCCTTTTTACAAGGCATAGTTAGACGTGATCAATTATTAAATTACGACATTTAAGAGAGCTTCAACTATCTAACTTCGTTATGTCCGCATACCGCCAGAATTTCGTATATGTGCATTAATTTTAGAATCACTTTTTTGGGTTCTTACATCACCACATTAAAGGTGAGCAGCTAATCCAAAAAAAAAAAAAAAAAAAGAAAGGATTCAGGAATCACGGAGACATTAAAGAAATAAGGAGAGAGGAGAGGAGAGGAAAAAGAAAAAGGGTGTAATTAAATCCCCTAATTTAAGGCACTAATAATGAATTTTATATAAATTATAAGCATTTTTTGTTTAAGGCGGATAATATACAAAATTAGAATAATTTTAATAGTTTCAGATAATGTATAGGAACCTAAAAATCCCTTTAATTTAATATAATATAAATATAGATCGATCAACAATTTTTGGCCCACATTAATTAAGTTATAAAAGCCTTCAAGGAATATCGTACGTGACATTTGCATCTATACCCGCTTTTTGGGTCACGTTTTAACTTGTGCCCGCTTTGC
Organism: Nicotiana tabacum; assembly: GCF_000715075.1. Classification (NCBI taxonomy): domain Eukaryota; kingdom Viridiplantae; phylum Streptophyta; class Magnoliopsida; order Solanales; family Solanaceae; genus Nicotiana; species Nicotiana tabacum. The sequence goes on from NC_134087.1 coordinate 5,823,440, forward strand.
AAAAAAATTACAAGCGTACCCACTTTTTCGCGTAACTTCAGCATACGGGGCTGAAGTAGCAAAGGCAATCACGCAAAACTTCAACATTCTAGTAGACGGGTCTGAAATAGCAAAAATTGCTGAACCAAGTGTGCTGAAGTTTTTGTTTGTAATTGATGAACTTAAACATAGTAACTGAAGTTTTGTTCTCTATTTGCTGAAGTTTTTGTTTGTAATTGCTGAACTTAAGCATTCTGGTAGCTGAAGTTTTATTCTCTATTTTCTGAACTTCAGCATGTTTTAGCTGAAGTTTCGTTCTATATTTGCTAAACTTCAGCATATTTTATGCTATCATGTAATTGATTTGTTGTACAGATAATAAGTTTATCATAAGTAGAATTAGTAACTTAAAAAACTAGATAATGATTTAGCACAACAGGTTAAAACATTGATAATGTACAAAGCTGAATCCAAAAAAAAATAATAGAATGTGAATTAAAGGAAATGGACTTATATTTACACACATGTACGTACTTACTTTAGAAAGTTATTTATAATTTATTTTTAAATAATCTGATAAACATACTTATGGCAACATCATCCCCCATGAACTGGAGTTTCATAGTAACACCAACAGTAGCAGAAGAAAGAAGAAGAAGAAGAAGAAGAAGAAGAAGAAAAAAAAAAAACAAAGAAGGAGAAGGAGGAGGAGAAAGGAGGCTGAAATTGTTTAAAAAGTAGGTACAAGTTAAAACTTTTAAAAAAATGAGTATATGTTAAATATATAGGACGCCCCGTGCAATTTTTACATGTCCTACTCGTTCAAACTATTAGAAAAAACTAGTTTCAGTTAACAATAAGGCCTACAATCATATTCTTTCTGGCAAAATACATAAGTTGCAACCTGACCTATGACCCAAATCCCTGTTACACACTTTCTAGGAATGAATATTACTTTACATACCCAACCTTTCCAAAGTGTATCGAAGACACACCACTTTTTTCTTAACCAGTTTTTCAGAATATGTGTAATATCACGCACCAATAAGGTCGTGACACATGTCCTAACTCAAGGAACAAAAAATAAAAATACTAAATTTACACCACAATTGATATATTTAAAAGGAAAAAAGAAAAAACGGAAAACAACCCCCCCCCCCCCCACGTCTCTCATCTTCTTTAAACTCCCACACCAAGCCTCCTCTAAACTCCATGGAAATACCCACTAAGCCTCCTCTAAACTCCCACAGCCATGGAAATACCCACTAGGAAAAAAAATATTCACATGAATCAAGTGTTGGCCATGGCAACCACCACTATCGCCATGACCAATATTTACATAGATCTTTCACATGGTGCTTTAAGTGTTGGCCATGACAACCACCACTATCGCCATTAATTTTTAGAGCAAAACCTACATTATAAACCCTTTCTTCACACCCATTAAAAAAAAAATTAAATTTTTGAAGTCAAAGAAAAAATCAGCAGATCTAAAAACAAAATTATGAAAACAAATGGAGAAATCATTCACTGATTTCATTAGCAGATCTAAAAATATTTAAACTTGAAGGAGATGACTAATTAATTTGAAACTTGGACCTAGCTCTAAAACTATTTTTGTGTTTCGGAGTTTAATTAATAGAGATGACAAAGTAGGTGTCCAGGGAAAGAAGAAAACGGGTGGGGGTGTGTGGAAAAGAAACCAAATTATTTGGAGATGAAATAACTAAAAATAGAAAAGAAAAAAATAACAAAGGTTGGGGACATGTGGCATTTAGATAATGGTTTAGACTTGAAAGTTTTACATTCACTAGCCTCTTTTTTGTGAAAACACGCGCGCGCCAGCTGCCAAAAGTGGTGTGTCTTATAGCCTGTTTGGCCAAGCTTATTTTTGGCCAAAAGCACTTTTGGCCTCAATTTGAGGTGTTTGGCCAAGCTCCTGGAAGGAAAAAAAGTGATTTTGAGGAGAAGCAGAAGCAGTTTTGGAGAAGGAGAAAAAAGTAGCTTCTCTCCAAAAGCACTTTTTTGAGAAGCACTTTTGAGAAAAAATACACTTAGAAGCAGTTTTTTAAAGTTTGGCCAAACACTAATTGCTGCTCAGAAGTGTTTTTCAAACTAATTAGCCAAACACAAACTGCTTCTCGCCAAAAGTACTTTTGAGAAAAACACTTCTCAAAATAAGCTGATTTTTGCAGCTTGGTCAAACGGGCTATTAGATACACTTTGGAAAGATTGGGTGTGTAAAGTAATATTCGTTCCTAGAAAGTGTGTAACAGAGATTTGGACCATAGGTCAGGTGGCAAGTTATGCGACCGGTGAGAAAACGGACGACTTTAGGGCTTAAAGGAACACCTTTCTGTTTCATATTGAGTCCTCAGAGGTGCGGCCCACTTGGTGTCGGATCAGCTCGACAGGTCACTCAATAGTCTTTCGCGGAGTATTCCCTGTTTTAGTGAACCCTGGGAGTTGTCGGCGGCTCGACGATGCATTTTGCCTATTCTTTCTAGTAGAAAAAAAAAAAGCAGCACTCCGATCCTTATACGTTATCTAAGTCAATTCGGTGTGGCTTCTTGAATAAGAATAAAATTAATGAAAAATGTCAGTTGATTGGACTTCTCTACATTTTTGTTTATGTGTAATCTTTAAGAATTTGTAAAGTCTCCTTCATATCGTGTTCTCCTCATTGCAAATTCCTCCCTTGTCCTAATAAAAAAACAGAAATATATCGATTAAGTCATCGTAGGCTCCCTTGAAAAAAGTAAAAGTCCCTCTAAATTATGTAGTTGTAAAATTATCACCAACAACCCATTTAATTAGTACGGGACAGCTCATATATGATTTGTGACACTTAAAAGTTTAAATTATAACCTTTTTTTTGTCATTTATTACTTTATTTTTCTTTTCTTATATTTGGTGTATTTATTAACTATCAGATCTTAGTTAATGAGTTGCTTAACCTCTAACCTCATCTTATCTTATCTATCTCTGTTGTTATCAGACGTGGCGTAGGCGGTGGGAATGACACCAGGTAGCCACTCTACGGTTTACTTTTTTAGGACAAAAGTGTCCTGAATTGTTCTGAAGTTATGATTTTTTAATTTAAAATTTTAGGACAAAATAAATACTGGTTAATCTTTAAATAACATCACTGAAAATCGTATCTTTGCACCAACAACTCATTTAACTAAAATAATCTAATCATTAATTAAGATTAAACTCAATCTCATCTCAATTCGGTAGATAATGAGAAAGCAGAAAAAAAGGTACAACAATAACACAGCCCAAAAATTCTAAATTCCTTTATTTCAGTCCACACCACAGACAAACTGTTGATATATTTTCTTATTGTCTACCAAACTACATCTCTATATAAATTTCGACAGCATTAATGAGTGGTGGGAATGTTGACGTGGCAGTTTTGTTAATTACAACATCGTATCTTTCGGAACCATAGCCGGGAGACAATGTGAATATCGTCGTCGTCGACAGATATGCCGGAGACAAAGGTCCATAAAAGAGGTTATCATTGATATAAATGTTGAATTCCCTTTTTTGTGTCCCAATCAATTCTACGACTTCGGCGAAGTGCAAGTATATGTAATACTTGTCTGTGGTATTATCAGCCGGCCAGGAAAACGACACCGTGTCAGTGGCGGTGGTCGGTGTCACTGCCGTGCTCATTACCGCCGATGGTAGTCGGTAACTGTTCTCAAGTATGTCTTGTGTTGTATTAATTGTTGTCATTGCCTCCCATGGAAATGGTAGCCAAATTCGATCATATGCATCATTAGGGAACCTATGTATTTTTAAATAGAAAGCAAACAATTAATTGTTACGAATATATCCACTTGGTACAAAAAGACAAGTATAGTAACTTCCCAAAAAAAAAAAAAAATCATGGTGGACCAAGCTAGTAAAAACTGGTTTAACTTTTATACGCTCACAGGAAGAAAAAAAAATTTATGTCATATATCATGTTATTTAAAAGTCAATTACAACTAACCCGTAAAAAATATTACAATCAAACCTTTCTATAATAGTCTTGTTTTTTTTTTTTTTTTTTTGTTATAGCGATGTATTGTTATAAAAAACATATATTATAACATAGCATGGAAATTAGTTCCAAAAGAAACTTGACTTTTATAGTGAATGATTGTTATATAACGATGCTGTTGTTGAGAGGTCTGACTGTATTGACTTATTACAGTGGGTAAAAATCATGTAAAAAATATTTTTTTTATGTTATCGGAATATATATAAAAGTTAATTTTATTTAAATTTGTCTTAATAACGAGATCTTAGTATAGAAAAGGAAGACCTTGATCTTATGAAATTAAAAATATTAAATAAACGTACCTAATGAATTGATTGGTTAAGGAGCCAAAATTCAGACGTCCAATAAGATTCAATGATTTATTTAGAGTTGGGTATGTAGTAAAATTCAATGGCCTTAACTCTAAGGCTGAAATAAAAGGAGTTGTAGTATTTGTCTTGACAAGGCAAACAGTTATGAAATCATTAGAAGGGGTGTGTATAACTTCCTTCCAAATTGGTATAGAAGCATTAGATATTGTGATTGTGTCCCAATATTCTTCTCCAAGGTAAAGATCAAAATTTGGTAATTGACTAATTCCATCATAATCTCCATAGAAAAAACTAGCCCTGATCAAGTATTTGGTATTATTCCCTTGAGCAGGGTTTAGAGTATAGCAGTTTTTTGTCCCTAAAGGAAAGCTTGTAACTGTGAGGAATGGTATTTCTAGAGATTTGGATTGGTATATAGGTGATATGGTATTGCTCACTCCGCCAGTGACATAACCTTCGTCTGAAACGTAAGATATGCCTGTTATTACGTCAGTATAATTGGAACCTGCTGGTATTCCACAGTCGATGCTTATGAATCCTGTAAAACAGGAAAATTAAAAGAACATGAGCGTTAGTCAGGACAAAAATTAAATATTATAGGTGACACTCACATACATATATATAACGAATTAACATGAAACCTGATTGACCATCTTGTGCAACAGCTATTGTTGCTATTGAAAAACCAACAAGACATGCAAAGAGGAAGCTTTTCAAAATCTCCATATCTAGACACTCTATTCTCTTGATGTTTAGTTGATTGAATGAGAATAATTTGGGTGCTTTGCCTTATATATTCCTTGTTTAATTTGACCAGGTTAAAGTTTGAAGTTTCCAAGAGATTTGAGTAACTCCACCCTGATATCACTTGCTGGGTAGGTGTGTGCAACATGTAGTATCTTAATGTGCTCTTATGTCATGAAATGTGCTTTCTTATGTTAAAATAATCAATCAATTTACCTTGATTGAGCCACTAATTTATCCTATAGTAATAGACCAAGCATATATGTTATGGGAATAAGAGCTGACTAGACGAAGTCTAACATAAGACTTTATTAGTTTATGTCTTGATATTGTTTTAATTATCTCTACTATATATCCAAGGGCGGATATAGAGCACTGGTACCGGGTTCATATGAACTCATTACTTTTGGCACAAAGTAAAAAATTTATGAGTAAAAATTCACTAAAATTACAACAAATGGAAGATATGAACCCATAACTTTTAAAAAATAATGAGTTCAATGCTAGAAACCGTAAAAGTTGAACCCATAAAGCTTAAATCCTGAATCCATCTCTGTATACATCAGCATAAGGATTAGGTCTGTGATCTTGATTGTTCTATTGAAAAGCTAGGATGTATATAATGACACTAATAATGCCTCCAAAAAATGTTGTACTCGTTCAAACTAGTAGAGAAAACTAGTTATGGCCCACAATCATATTCTTTCTTCAGAAAGAAAATAGTACTCCCAAAGGATAGTTACTTATATTTTCTAGGAAACAAATGTTACATTATCAATCTATTCAGGATGGGCTGAGGTTTCCAATGTTAATATGTCATGAATTTAGGACTTGATAAAAAATTATTTTGCATAATGCAGACACAAGCAGACAAACATAGGCAAATTCGAGATTCAAACAAGATGGTTCCACCTTTATGTTCTTACCACTGTACCCATTGCACTTTCGCAATACTAGCAATACTAATATCCTGTGTCGAAAATGTTCGGTTCAGTTGAAAGTACAAAAACTATATTGCATATGCCCTTAGATACCAGAATGTGGCATTCTACCACCTCAGTTTGAAACAAATGGTTGAGACTTGACATGGAGAAAAAGAATCCCCATGCAGACTAGTAGTAGAGTTCTCAACTTCAATTCCTTTAAGATAATGCCTCCAACATTTGACACTTCTTGAGTCGCAGCAGACTGGTTGAACACCTTCTTTTTCCATTAATTTCTCTCTCAAGAACTGCAATTGCATACCAAATCCAGAGCAAGAATGAGAAACCACTACAATTCATTTTACTATATAAGAAAAAAAATTATCCTACATATATGAAAAGATAGGAAGATCACATTAACCTGCATAAATTCATCACTTCTCCCCCACATACTTTCAACTGACAGAGATTCTGGATGACAAGTCCAAAACAAACCATCTAACAATGATTCAAAATTTAGAGGCGGCGCAACATCCTTTAGCATCAAATGCTTGACAACAGATGGCGAGCAGAACGATGTAATTTCATTCAGTTCTTCCACTGTGAATGTATTCTTGATAATCAACAAAAGAGACAATCAATGTAACGAAAATGAACATTAACCAAATAAAATGAAAATGGAAGTACAAACTTACAGTGGTTGAAATTATAGACAGAACCAATTCTAAGTTCAGCTGTTCGAATCTAGATAAATATTCCCTCAAACGTTGAAACCAACTTGTGCCGAGATGTTCGTTGGGCATTAATCTGAGATAAGATTCTTGTAGAGAAGATGTTGTCATAGAGATATAACAGGTAATCTAGGAGCTCCATATTCAAAACGTAGCAGATTTGGTGTGTCTATCTCAATTTCCATCAAACTCTTATAAGAACGGAATGTCAAATGTCTAAGTACACAACTCGAAAATTTAAGCCTCGTCAACTTAAAACAAAAGTTTAACTCCAATTTCTCAAGAAAGGGTAGTTCAGAAACAAAATTTTCTACCATTTGGTTGGTAATCTGCTCATATATTATGCTCAAATTCTTTCATAAATTTGAAAGCAGCCACATCAAACTTTAACTCGCCGCTACATCCTCTATAATTCAGACTTTGAAGGTTAACAGCTTGAATCAGAATATTCTCATTTGCTATATCATCCTCTTGATGCAAGGTAAGCTTCAGAAGATTAGGGAGATTAGATATCAATATATCTTTTACTCCCCTACACTCGACGAGACTTAAATCTTCTACAGCTGGACAAGTAGAAATGAATTTTTAACATTATCCGTTCATCCAAATAAACATCAGCTAGAGACAACTCCCTCAATTTGGTAAGCTTTATATGATCAACAAATAGAGGCCACACTAACTTACAGCCACCTAATCTCAGAACTGTTGGGAATAAACCCCCACAGAAATAATATTCATGGTAATAAAAGCGGAATAATAATGTAGCATCGAGATACGGTAATTAACAAAAATAAAAGAGTAACAACGACATCAAGATTTTTACGTGGAAAACCCTTTTAATAAGGGAAAAAACCACGGCCCCAAGAGGAGCAACTGATATTACTATAGTAAGGAATTTTACACTTTGTAGATCCGAGTAAAATACTCCAAAGACCACTACAACACTCAAAAGAAATAACCCTCTTTTGATATTCCCACATCACTACAATATCGCTCACTCTCTAGTTTCCTCACAGACTATTTTCTTATACCCTGTCTGTGAAACCTCACTCTTTCTTTCTCTCTTTGTTGGTGTGAAGAAATGAGAGTTGAAGCTCTCCTTTTATAGCCAAAGCTTCACTCTCTAAAGCCTACAATATTTGACAATTTACACACACTTCTCACAATTCAACAAAGTTGGCTACCAAACCAAAGAAATTCAACAAGGTTGGCTACCAAACCAAACTAATTCAATAAGGTTGGCTACCTAATCAAACCAAGTCAACAATGTTGGCTACCAAACCAAAGAAACTTTTATCAGGCACATGCCTAATACTTCTTCAATGAGATGGACATCACCAAGAACAACAAGCGATTTAGCTGTAATTACTGTACCGGGTAAACTATACCAATCTAACTTATCATCTTGGCGCATAATATGAATATCTAATTCATTGATGCAGTTATTGGTGGCTAATCCTATCCATTCATCAATGCAAGACGCATTTTTTGTATCGGAAAAATTAAGAGAAAGTCTGAATTTCTGTATTATTGCTTTTTGGATGCGGAGATTTGTCAAAGGACTATCTATATGATTTAAGAACGCGTCTCCTTCATCAGCTTGTTTCTGTTCCTCTATTTCTGCAGACAAGTGTTTCTGTATGAAAGCGTTTTCATCAAAATCAAATGTAAGTATAGGAAGTAAATTCCAAACGTTAAGCCATGTCCGGGAGAGAACACTAGTTTGAGCTGCATCTTTTGCCGGTAGGAAGAAGAGTATATGCTGTAAAATCGGGTCGGGTAACTGAGAGATTTGATCCATTACTGTAACTTTCTGTTCTATGTTACTTCAGTGGCCAGCTTTCCTGAAAAACAATCAGGCAAAAGCATATATATTAACAGCTTGTTTGGATGGTTGTTATGTTTCGTTTCATCGTTTCATAATGTATCGTATCGTATTGTATTGTATTGTGTTGATGTATACAATGTTTGAATAGATTATATTATTTGTTATAGTGTGATATCATGCACCAATAATAGTAAACTTGCAATAGTACAAAGAAAAAGTATGATACTAATTATTACTATATAAAAAAATATAAGATAAAGTATGATTATTTAATAATAAGGAAGAACAAGATGAGAGGAAAAAATAAGGTAGCGATGCAATCACACCAAATCGATTGTTACATAAAGTAACACTTTTCATCGTCACGTAACAAAGAATCTATCGATACGATACAATAAAATTGAAGTAATAATCAAAATAAATATTATATTTAAAGTAACAGAGACAATACAACCACTAACAACCATCCAAACAAGCTGCAAACAACAGCCTATAATTGATCTATTCCTAGTGTACTCATCAATATTTTATCCATTGAATATGACAAACTAAAGAGTGTTCCACTTTTCAAACTGATTTATTATATTGTTTAGACTATTGTATTTCACCAGAATTTTAAAGAATCAATTAGACTCACAGTTTATAGAGCAATAATAAATATCAAAATTGAAGATCAAATGTCAAAAGGAACATAGGGAGGATAACAAAGAAATAATCTCTAGGATGGAGCCTGGAGAGTACGTACCTAGGGTAGACTGGAGTTGTGCTCAATCAAATTTCTGCATCTTTACCAATGAATCCAAACCCTTAAATACCTTATAAAATGGAGGAGCATATTTTTTAAATTAATAAAATATGGATACGTATATATGTTTATTACTTTACTTTTTCTGGATGCTCTAACGCGAAAATACGATCACCATTTTTGGTAGTACCTCGTCTATCATATTTATTGAGACATGATTTGATTAGATTCTTTTCCATAAAACACGGAGAAATTAAGTGAGTTAAAATAATTGTTCTTATACTAAAGTATTAATTTTAACACATGATTTTCATTGGCTGTTATATTAGTAGAGTAATAAAAATATTTTTTTGTACATAAAAGAATTAAAATATGTATTGTGTAACTCAATGGAAAATCAAAATTTTCTCCAGTTTAATAAATGCTTTTTGAGCAAGCTTAGACAAACTATACAAGCAATCCCCCATCCCATCCCACAAAAAAACTAGCGGTGTGATTGATTCATTGTTTAGGTGATTAAAGTTAGACCAAATTAATTAGTTCCTAAATTAACATGGTTTCCCATTGCGTAATCCTTAACCAACCAAGCCAATATATCAATCTCAGATTTCCAAGCAAAACCATGTGTCAGGATATTTGAGGGATTAGAAATCTGCGATCTCGTTTTGATTTAAGTTTCTTATTTTAATATTTAATTGGGATACTTTTTGTAGTTCGAATTCTTGAATTCACACCGTATGAGCTTTAATCTGCCCCGAAATATTTAAGATAAGATAACACTAAAGAAAGAATTCTCGCTAATTGAGGTGGATCAGGAAGTAGCGAGATTCATAGTCGAAGAATCGACGAGAGCTGAGGTCGAGATGTCAATAATGGACGAGGTCGAGCACAGCTGATGAAGCTGTAAAGATTAATTTTTAAAATAGGATATTAAAGAGAATATTCTGCTATTGGGGTTTACTAGGAATGTGTCTCATATAAATAGAAAAAGAAATAATGATACGAGGCAAGTGATATCCATTTGGTAAGAACAAACTTTGACAAAAAAATTCTCTCCCTCTTTTTCGCTAAGATACAAACACTACCTTTTTATCAAGATTCATGTCTACATTATTCCATATTTTTCCATCAGATCCGATAATAAGTTGAACATTCAAGGATTTATCTGTCACTCATCATTATCATGAGGAACAATCATCTAGTTCATCCTTAATTGAGTGAATCACTCCTCCTATTTGCATAAATGTCATGTATTGTTATTCATTACTATTAAATGATGCATTATTGCACATGCTTTTTGGAACAGTTATTGTAAATTATTATCACTTTTCTACCAAATCTATTCAACGCTTGCCAGACTTTCGGGAGTCACATTTAGAAATATTATTATTAACTAGGCTTTACCCACAATCATATAAATTTAATTATTTAAACCAAGAGCTATATATTTTTATCAAACAATTTGACGCCGTTTGTGGGGATTTTTTAGCTAAGCTTTTAATTTCTTCTACATCTACAACTAGCACGGGTCACTAACGTAAAAAAACAAATAAAAACAAGGTTTTCTTTCTTTGTGTGCACAAATCCCAACATGGTGGGTAACCGAGAAGAAAGGATAAGAATAATAAGTGACCTCCCAATCAATCTCATAAACTTCATCAACGAAAGCTGTAAAACGATAGACGAAAGTGTGATGCTCAGTGCCTCCGCTAGGCAAGATGGGCCACCGCCCCCTCACTGCAACATTATAAAATCTCTTGGTAAGGGAACCTCCATATCTATGGGGGAAGAGACACGCCCAGCTGTAAAAAAAAAGCTCCTCGAAGCATGGCTAACTGACACGCTAACCAGCGTCCTCAACAAGACCGCCCGAGACACGACTACAAAAAACGCAAGGACATGCACTATACAACCAGCTGAAGAGCAGTGCAACCAACTCCCGCCTCCAACAATAGGTATTACTTACAACGTCATTGATAGTGCAAGTCTGTAAGGCCCCAAAAAATTTCGCTAAGTAAATTAATATTTCGTGGTGCCATGTAGGCTAATTATAATATTTTATGTGCTATTAACATGATGGACATCAATTAAATTTGATAAATAAGTGTATAAGTCATATAATAAGTAATGTGGAGTCTAATGGTAGGCCTAAGTCTAAGTCAAGTTAGAAAATTTCATAATGGGCTAAAATTCCAAATGAGTTTGCACAAGTCCATAGTTTGAACGAGCATATCTAAGTATATATAAGGTTTTATGTGATGAACGACCTATCATATGAAATGTCTTCGAGTCTAGTTTTCAACACTTCATATCATATGAAAGGTATTCGAGTCTAGTTTCCAACTCTTCAAATCGTTCGTCATTTGGACATTCCTACACAAAGTTATGATCAAATTACGAAAGGCTGGAAAAATGCGATCCTGTGTCAATTCTGCGATCGCAAAACCATTATACGGTCCGTATAATTGATCTGCGATCGCAAATCTAGTCGCAAACTGGACCAGTGTAGCCTAGTTTTGGGCACCAATTCTGCGATGCATTTTGCGACCCACATTCTTATTTTGCGGTCCATTATACGACCGCAGACCCGATTTCGGAGGCTTATTTTTTCTATTTTTATAACCCGACCTCGTTTTAATATATAAGCTTCGGGGCTTTATTTGGGGTCATTTTCTACTAATTTTAGAAAGAGTTGAGATCATAAAGAGAGATAAAGAGAGAGAAGGAGCCTAGCTTCATAATCACCCAAATCTTACTCAAGTTTTCAAGAATCAAGGAAGATAACCACTTGATTGGTCTCCATCCAGGTAAGTCCTTCTTCCAAGATTTCATGAAAGAGGTTAAGGGTTCAAATATGTTGTGGGGGATTAGAAATAGGCCATGCATGTGAGACTAAGTTGTAGTATGTGATATTAAAGAACTAATTTGGGTAGTTCCCGTTAAAATTGGTTGAGGGAGGAAGGAATTTCCATTTTCAGACCTTGTAGACTACTTCACATGTTAGGTGTTTGATGAAATTCCTAAGAGAGTTACACCATGGGTAATCTTCCTAATTATTAATCGATTCTCGCTATCTTCTTATAGATTGTTATTGCTAGAGGTGTTGGTGGATTGTAGAAACTTAAGGAAAGCCTAAACAAGGTATATATGGCTAAAAACCCCTCTTCTTAGAAATTAAGCTCCCATGGTGTCCCCGCATATGTTGTAAGTCCAAAATTTGATTTATGTAGTATTAGTTATTTCAAAGGATTTGGTGTTGCAAGAATATATGTGAAAGGTGGGTCTCAATGTGTTCAATGTGCTATTATTGGTAAATTTGGGATATGTGAAGAATGTGAACTATATGCTAAATTGCCTAGATTTCAAGTTAAGTTTAAATTGTGATTATTATGCCGAATCATGAGAATTCCTCACTGTGCCTACAACTTGAATTGCTTTTGTATGTGCCCATTATCTTAAATTGCAAGTTTGATGTTGAAAGTGAAAGTGATGTGGAATGTGAGTTGTGAAATGTGGCCTAGTGCCAAGTATGAGGTGATAATTGTGGCCCTAAGTGCCTATGAATTGATATATGTGAAATAAAGATTGAAATGATATGACTAATGAGAAAGGAACAACGCCTTGGTAAGGCGGCCTAGTCGATCGGGCCGTGATCAGACGCCATGCCGCACACATGGTGGTATTGTGCTGATATTGAATTCCAGAAAGTGAGAATGAATTGTGATTGAGGTACATGTCTCAAATGAGGCAACTTAGCTGATCGGGTCGTGATCGGACTCTATTCAAGAAAGCGGTGGTATTGTGAATGATGATGAGCAGAATTAAATGCCCCAAACTAAAGCTATGGAAATTATGTGAAAGCTATGCGATTCCTTTTATTTGATAATGTGGTGATTGTTTAAAGCTTTTGTTGAATCATTATGATTTCTTTATTCTTGTATGGTTGTTCTTTCTAATGAGATGGTATTTAGTTATACATATTAGTGCTATTCGACGGCACTAACGTCCTTTTTATCGGGGGCGCTAAGTCTTTAAATGGATATAGGTGGTTCCATAGCAGGCAGTATTTGTCGCAGCTAGTGACGCATCTCCCTTTCAGCTAACTTGGTGAGCCCCATTTCATTTCAAGGTCCTGTACCGTTGTTTATCATGTACTTTGTATTTTGAGGTATAGACGGAGTCTTGCTGGAGGAATTTCCATATTACTCTTCAGTTGTATTTAGAGGATCCGTAGACAGGTTGTATGTGGTGTCGTGTATTGAAAATTTAAACTAGATATGTTGTCATTTGGCAGAATATTTCTTCGTATCTATTAATTGTAATAATTTGGTTAGTATGATTGAACTGTTAATGAAAGACAAAGATAAAATTGTCAATGTAATGCTCATAAAGTAGGATTTATGGAGTTCATCTCCTTGTTATTCATAAGTTAATTTTTGGGTAGAATAAAACCTAATAGGCTTGCTCAGTCGGGCTTGCTCGATTGAGCGCCAGTCGCGTCCCTCGGTTTTGGGGCGTGACAAACTTGGTATTAGAGCCTAAGGTTTTAAGCTGTCCTAGGATGTCTCAGAGCCGTGTCTAGTAGAGTCCTTCTTATCGGTGTGTTGCCAACCACATCTATAAGTTGGAGGTTATTCGGACATGTAGGAATTTCACCTTTCTTTGATACTCCAGATCGTGCGGTAGAACCCAAGATAGGGAACTAATTTCCTCGCTATGTCTTATTCTCTAGATGAGTAATCTCGATACCATAATCCACAAGTTTGAAGCATTAAGGAGGGAATGACCCCGCCATTGAATCTGAGGGAGATTGCCCAAGCTTTTGTTAGGAGAATGTATCGAGCCATGGAGGGATTGGTAGAACTTGTTGCTAAGGGGAGTACCCTTGTTCCTATTAATGTCACTGCACCACCAGATAATGTAGTATATTAGTATGTTACCAACGTGCGTTAGGGATCTGGAGTCGAGGGACATCGATTAAGTTATTGCCCTATCAACCTAAAGTCAACAAGTAAGTCACTCTCTTGTACATCATTATGAAAAACACAAAATTTTACTCATTGCATGTATACATCCATATTGAAGAGTCCTCATAAACATGGTCTTAATAAGATGTGAGTCACAAAAACTTGTGTGTACCTACTCCTTGAAGGAGACGTATTGTTCGTGAATCCACTCTATCACAAATTCTCTTATTTATATCCTCATGTGGAATTAAGTTCTATAAATACGTCCTTGAATGAAGTTATAACTCTAGGATTAATTCTTCCCACTTTCTTTCCTAAATTCTCAACAGGGGACTACATTCGATGAAGTTGTTACAAAATATTTTTATGGACAACGTCTTCTCATTTGTGCTTATTCATAAACCATCGTAAAATTTACCTATGTGGTGTCAAGTTCTATGTAAAGCATCCTAGTGTTGCGGTCCTTCTCGAGTCACTCTTTTACTCACTTGTGTATATGGCTTATATTGTTTGAACAGTCACTCTACCCTCTTGCGAGTATCATCATGAAAGCTTCTCACTGTCTCGTAATATAAGAGCATACCTTAACATCTATCACATGAGTGCATGTCAATCGAAATGGTCACCGTGTGCATAAAGTCTCTCTAAAAATTGAGATCCTCACATCCCCGTTATAGGAAGATCTTGTGTCGCCATCTTAGTATATATTTCGTGTCTATTTGGGACATCCCACAGTAAGTAGCTCACTTTGTTCCTAGTATTGTGGTTGCTCGTGGCATGGTCATGTATTGCAGTTGGGAGTTAATATAGCAGAAGCATGTCCAGCTCATAACAAATATTTATTTTCTCTTTACACCTCCACAACATGTGTTAATTGTGTTCTTAGTTGGTGAATTCATTGTAGTAGTTTCCCAACACTTGTTCGATAACCATGAGAGAACATATCCTTCTATGTGTCATAGTAACACCTCCTTTCTCATAATGACCCATACTAGGCTCTCCGTTAAGACCAAGTGCACCTTTGGGGGTTATCATAGCACAATGCCTGTTTCTCATGTTTTTTTGTCTTTCATTAGCATCTGGGTAGTTGTCAAGTCAAAATCCATGGAGAATTCATTATGAACATCTGCAAACCTTCCATGATTATTTTATATTATGTCATTGGGTCCCCACCTCACTTCAAGATCATCAAGGGTTGATAGCATGCCGCAATTGCTGAGATTGAATGATCTCCTTTCGATAATGGATTATCTACACATGTGCTAGTCCAACGATCTGCTTATCAGTCTAACTCTCACCTTTTGATTTTGGGTTGACCAAGGAACAATACACCTAGTAACATATTCATATGTCAAAGCCTTTCTCTCAGTCAAGTCTTATAGCATCTCCCAATGTGGCTGGAAATAGCTAGTTGTGTAGAAGTGTATTGTAGTACTTCATTGTGAAGTAGAGTTGCTAAACATAATAGGATTTTTGAATTCTGGAGCTATACATCACGTGACTACATACAGAGATCTTTCAAAAATTTAGCTTCTCGTAATCCCTTATATTACCACCCTTCCTAGTGGTTACAATGTAAAGGTTACTTCCATAGGCTCTCTCACTTTCTTTTCATTTATCTTGCATCATGTGTCGTTTCTCCATATATTTTTTTCAATATGATCTTATCTCATTTTCTCGACTAGCTATCCAACTATATGATTCGATTCAATTCACCTCACTTTTATGTACTCTACAAGCCCCCTTTTCAAAAAAAAAAGACACTAGAAGTGGGTAAATTCCTCTTTACTATAGACTTCTAAAGTCTTCCACTAGTTTAAACTTGTTGGTTCCAAATGGTGCTCATTAGCTTTGGTGCCCTGCTATCTATTTCATCTGATAACTCTCATTGTAAAACTCATTTTATGTTTTATAGCATCAAAGAGGAGTCTTATAGCATCAAGGGTGGGGACATATTCCTTTTATTAGAATAAATAAATATTGTTGGTATTCCTTGTAGATGTTCTTCTAACAACCATTTACCTGCTCTGCTTGTCCCTGTGACTAGATAACCTAGGTTACTTTCCCCCGATAAATACATTAAGATGTCTCATTCTTTCGAACTTATTCATGTGGAAACTTTGAGGCCTTATTCTACACCAACTCGTAATGGTTTTAAGTACTTTCTCACCATTGTGAATGATTTTCTTGGGCTACGTGGCCTTGTCTCATGGGTTCCAAAAATAATGATTTCCCTTAAGTTCAAGCTTATATTGCCATGATTTCAAACCAAAGTGCGTCCCCTTTTCAAAAGTTTTAAGTGGGTCGGATTGGATGGGTTACATGGCCTTCTGCTCACTCGGCTTCTAGGATTATTAACAACGTCATTGTCATGTGCAGGAAATTTTGTTACCCCTACCATTCCACCTCCTTAAGGAGGATATGAGTTTTAATTGTCCTTCTTCCCGGAGTGTTACGTCAACCATTAGAACCCCTCTAACCAATACATGATTTCACCCCTATGGTAGGATGTCCTAGCTATGTGGTTTCACTCGTGAAAGGTTGAGATTAGATGCCTTCAGATTGTTGCACATATCATGAGTATATTGATTTGGAAGACAAGTTGTCGTATCTTTAGTTCTCTCATATAGGGTCAATTATCAGGAAAGGTTAGGCTGTTTACAATATGATAATCTCATAAATGTTCAACTTCTTTTCATCCTCATGGGCGTGTGGCATATATTCCTTGTGTAAGATAACGTTAGGAGTGTATTCAACTTCATGTATTTTGAAACCCATATCGCATTCAAGGTGCCAGAGTACTCTCATTCTTGATAAACGAATTTTCCCTACACTCCAGGAGATGACTGGGTCACATACTTGAATATTCCTCCTTAATGATTCCTATTTCCAATGTACTAGTTACCTCTGTGCCTCATTTGTCTAATAATTGATGTCGTCACCATGGCTAACCATGTTAGTGTTGTTAGAAGTAATCTTTGTGTCTCTTAGCATATAACCTCGTGAAATACTCTACTCAGCACATTAATGGATTTCTGTTGCTCCTCATTGTATTAAATCTATTAGGTATAGAAGGTTCAAACATGTCAAAGAGGAAACATCCCCGTATGATCACATATATTCGATTGGTAAATTTTTATGGTCAGTTAATGATAGCACATCTTAGAGTAATTGTTGAAGGTCATCAAAGGTTTAGCATGGGTGTTCGCATAGAGATTTAGAGTTTAGGAGGGTGAATGAGTTATTCTCAATATTTTCCCCCTGAAGATGTTACGTGAATTGACAATGAAGGTGAAATAAGTGTAGTTCACATTAGGCCGTGCTGTGAGTATGATGTTCCCTATTGTTGTTCTCCATGTATTCTATGTTTTCATATGTCTATGTCTAAGAATGTAGTTGGAAATCCCTTGTGCATCATTTCAGTGGAGATTACTGAAGGTGGAGGTAATGTATAGTTGGCCTATGAAGGGTATCTACTTGTCATCCTTGTTAGGTAAGTTTGGGGGTGGTGATTGCTTCTGTAAATGTGTTCTGGTGAAGTCTGTAAGTATAAGAGGCCACATTGATGGCCGAGAGTGTTGTGGAAATAAAATATTTTCTCTTGATTGTATAGAAGTTTGTTTTGATTTGAAAGGTACCTTCTAGGTGTTATGATTTAAAAAAGTGCAGTCTATGTCTAGGTATCATCGTGATAATATAGTGCTTGTAATGCTGAGGTTCGTGATATTGATATATATATTGTGGTGCTTTTTCAAGTTGTAGATGTATTTTTAGGATGATTTTGGTGGTTCTCTGGCAGGTGGATAGGCCTAGTTACAAAGGAGACTCTGCCGAAATTTCTGAAAAATTTGGGAGTTAGTCAAAATTTAGGGACTTGAGATAGGTTAAAAAAGAGATATGTTATGTTAGGTGTTTAGGGCGGGCTCTACCTCTCATTCGAGGACGAATGATCCTAAGTGGGGGAGAATGTAAGGTTATTTCGCTAAGTAAATTAGGATTTCGTGGTGCCATGTAGGCTAATTATAATATTTTATGTGCTATTAACATGATGGGCATTAATTGGATTTGGTAAATAAGTGTAAAAGTCATATAATAAGTAATGTGGGGTCTAATGGGAGGCCTAAGTCTAAGTCAAGTTAGAAAATTTCATAATGGGCTAAAATTTTGAATGAGCGTTGTATAAGTCCAATATATATATATATATATATATATATATATATATATATATATATATATATGATGAACTACCCGATCATATGAAAGATTTTCGAGTCTATTTTCCAACGCTTTAAACCGTTCATTATTTGGACATTCCTACACAAAGTTATGATCAAATTACCAAAGGTTGGAAAAATGCGATCCTGCGTCAATTCTGCGATCGCAAAACCATTATGCGGTCCGCATAATTGATCTGCGATCGCAAATCTGGTCGCAAACTGGACCAGTGTAGCCCAGTTTTGGGCACCAATTCCGCGATGCATTTTGCGACCCACATTCTTGTTTTGCGGTTCATTATGCGACCGCAGACCCGATTTCGGAGGCTTATTTTTCCTATTTTTATAACCCGGTCCCATTTTAATATATACGCTTTGGGACTTCATTTGGGGTCATTTTCTATTGATTTTATAGAGAGTTGAAAACATATAGAGAGATAAAGAGAGAGAAGGAGCCTAGCTTCATAATCACTCAAATCTTGCTCAAGTTTTCAAGAATCAAAGAAGATAACCACTTGATTGTCCTCCATCCGGGGAAGTCCTTCTTCCAAGATTTCATGTAAGAGGTTAAGGGTTCAAATATGTTTTGGGGGATTAGAAATAGGCCATGCATGTGGGACTAAGTTGTAGTATATGATATTAAAGAACTAATTTGGGTAGTTCCTGTTAAAATTGGTTGAGAGAGGAAGGAATTTCCATTTCAGACCTTGTAGACTACTTCACATGTTAGGTGTTTGATGAAATTCCTAAGAGAGTTACACCATGGGTAATATTCCTAATTATTAATCGATTCCCGCTATCTCTTTATAGATTGTTATTGCTAGAGGTGTTGGTGGATTGTATAAACTTAAGGAAAGCTTAAACAAGGTATGTATGGCTAAAACCCCCTTTTTCTTAGAAATTGAGCTCACATGGTGTCCCCGCATATGTTGTAAGTTCGAAATTTGATTTATGTAGTATTAGTTATTTCAAAGGATTTGGTGTTGCAAGAATATATGTGAAAGGTATGACTCAATGTGTTCAATGTGCTATTCTTGGTAAATTGGGGATATGTAAAGAATGTGAACTATATGCTAAATAGCCTAGATTTCAAGTCAAGCTTAAATTGTGATTATTATGTCGAATCATGAGAATTCCTCTCTATGCTTACAACTTGAATTGCTCTTGTATGTGCCCATTATCTTCAATTGCAAGTTTGATGTTGAAAGTGAAAGTGATGTGGAATGTGAGTTGTGAAATGTGGCCTAGTGCCAAGTATGAGGTGATAATTGTGGCCCTAAGTGCCTATGAATTTATATATGTGAAATAAAGATTGAAATGATATGATTAATAAGAAAGGAACAACACCTTGGTAAGGCGGCCTAGCCGATCGGGCCGTGATCGGACGTCATGTTGCACACATGGTGGTATTGTGCTGATATTGAATTCCAGAAAATGAGAATGAATTGTGATTGAGGTACATGTCTCAAATGAGGCAACCTAGCCGATCAGGTCATGATCGGACTCCATTCAAGAAAGCATCGATCGGACTCCGCTCAAGAAAGCGATGGTATTGGGAATGATTATGAACAGAATCAGATGCCCCAAACTAAAGCTATGGAAATTATGTGAAAGCTGTGTGATTCCTTTTATTTGATGGTGTGGTGATTGTTTAAAGCTTTTTTTGAATCCTTATGATTTTTTTGTTGTTGTATGGTTGTTCATTCTAATGAGATGGTGTTTAGTTATACATACTAGTGCCATTCGATGGCACTAATGTCCCTTTTGCCAGGGGTGTTACATCTTTAAATAGATGTAGTGCTTCTATAGCAGGCAGTGTTGGTCGCAGCTAGTGACGCATCTCCCTTTCAGCTGACTTGAAGAGCCCAACTTCATTTTCGGGTCCTATACCGTTGTTTATCATGTACTTTGTATTTTGAGGTCTATCCGAAGCCTTGTTGCCGGCATTTTCTTATTACTCTTCAGTTGTATTTAGAGGCTCCGTAGACAGGTTGTGGGTTGTATCAGGTATTGAAAATTTGAACTAGATATGTTGTCATTTGGCAGAATATTTCCTTCGTATCTATTAATTGTAATAATTTGGTTAGTTTGGTTGAAATGTTAATGAAAGACAAAGATAAAAATTGTCAATGTGATGCTCATAAAGTAGAATTTATGGAGTTCATCTCCTTGTTATTCATAAATTAACTTTTGGGTAGAATGAAACCTAATAGGCTTGCTCAATCAGGCTTGCTCGGTTGAGTGCTAGTCGCGTCCTTCGGTTTTGGAGCGTGAAAAACTTGGTATCAGAGCCTAAGGTTTTAAAGTGTCCTAGGATGTCTCGGAGCCGTGTCTAGTAGAGTCCTTCTTATCGGTTTGTTGTCGACCACATCTATAAGTTGGAGGCTATTCGGACATTTAGGAATTTCACCCTTCTTTAATACTCCAGATCGTGTGGTAGAACCCAAGATAGGGAGCTAATTTCCATGCTATGTCTTATTCTCCAGATGATTAATCTCGATACCATAATCCACGAGTTTGAAGCATTAAGGAGGGAATGACCCCACCATTGAATCTGAGGGAGATTGCCCAAACGTTTGTTAGGAGAATGTATCAAGCCATGGAGGGATTGGTAGAGCTTGTTGCTAAGGGGAGTACCCTTATTCCTATTAATGTCACTGCACCACCAAATAATATAGTATATTAGTATGTTACCAACGTGCGTTAGGGAGGTGGAGTCGAGGGGCATCGATTAAGTTATTGCCCTATCAACCTAAAGTCACCAAGTAAGTCACTCCCTAGTACATCATTATGAACAACACAAAAATTTTACTCATTACATGTCTACATCCATATTGAAGAGTCCTAATAAACATGGTCTTAATATGATGTGAGTCACAAAAACTTGTGTGTACCTACTCCTTGAAGGAGACATATTGTTCGTGAATCCACTCTATCACAAATTCTATTAATTACATCCTCTTGTGGAATTAAGTTCTATAAATACGTCCTTGAATGGAGTTATAACTCTACGATTAATCCTTCCCACTTTCTTTCCTAAATTCTCAACAAGAACTACATTCGATGAATTTGTTACAAAATCTTTTTATGGACAACTTCTGCTCATTTGTGCCTATACATGCACCGTCATAAAGTTTACCTATGCGGTGTCAAGTTCCATGTAAAGCATCCCAGTGTTGCGATCCTTCTCGATTCACTCTTTTACTCACTTATGTATATGGCTTATATGGTTTGAACAGTCACTCTACTCTCTTGCGAGTATCATCATGAAAGCTTCTCATTGTCTAGTAACATAAGAGCATACCTTAACACCTATCACATGAGTGCATGTCAATCGAAATGGTCACCGTGTGCATAAAGTCTCTCTGAAAATTGAGATCATCACATCCCCGTCATAGGAAGATCTTGTGTCGCCATCTTAGTATAACTTTCGTGTCCATTTGGGACATCCCATAGTAAGTAGCTCACTCTGTTCCTAGTATTGTGGTTGCTCGTGACGTGGTCGTGTATTGCAGTTGGGAGTTAATATAGCAGAAGCATATCCAGCTCATAACAAATGTTTATTTTCACTTTACACATCCACAACATGTGTTAATTGTGTTCCTTAGTTAGTGAATTCATTGTGGTAGTTTCCCAACACTTATTCGATAACCATAAGAGAACATATCCTTCTATGTGTCTTTGTAACACCTCCTTTCTCATAAGGACCCTTACTAGGTTCTCCGGCAAGACCAAGCGCACCTTTGGGGGTTATCATAGCACAACGCCTATTTCTCATGTTTTTCTGTCTTTTATTAGCATCTGGGCAGTTCTCAAGTCAAAATCAATGGAGAACTCATTATGAACATCTACAAACCTTCCACGATTATTTTATACTATCTCATTGGGTTCCCACCTCACTTCAAGTTCATCAAGGGTTGATAGCATGTCGTAATTGCTGAGATTGAATGATCTCCTTTCGATAATGGATTATCTACACATGTTCTAGTCCAACGATCTGCTTATCAGTCTAACTCTCACCTTTTGGTTTTGGGTCGACAAAGTAGCAATAACCATGTAACACATTCATATGTCAAAGCCTTTCTCTCAGTCAAGTCTTATTCTCCCAATGTGGCTGGAAATAGCTAGTTGTGTAGAAGTGTGTTGTAGTACTTCATTGTGAAGTAGAGTTGCTAAACATAATAGGATTTTTGAATTCTAGAGCTATACATCATGTGACTACATACAGAGATCTTCTTTCAAAACTTTAGCTTCTCGTAATCCCTTATATTACCATCCTTCCTAGTGGTTACAATGTAAAGGTTACTTCCATAGGCTCTCTCACTTTCTTTTCATTTACCTTACATCATGTGTCGTTTCTCCATATTTTTTTCAATACGATCTTATCTTATTTTCTCGACTATCTATCAAACTATATGATTCGATTCAATTCACCTCACTTTTATGTACTCTACAAGCCCTCTTTTCAAAAAACAAATGACACTAGAAGTGGGTAAATTCCTCTTTACCATAGACTTCTAAAGTCTTCAACTCAGTTTAAGCTTGTTGGTTCCAAATGGTGCTCATTAATTTTTCCGCCCTACTATCTATTTCATCTTATAAATCTCATTGTAAAACTCATTTTATGTTTTATGGCATCAAAGAGGAAGTCTTATAGCATCAAGGATGGGGACATATTCCTTTTATTAGAATAAATAAATATTGCTAGTATTCCTTGTAGATGTTCTTCTAGCAACCATTTACCTGCTTTGCTTGTCCCTGTGACTAGATAACCTAGGTTAACATTAAGATGTCTTATTCTTTCAAACTTATTCATGTGGACACTTTGAGGGCTTATTCTACAACAACTCGTAATGGTTTTAAGTATTTTTTGCCATTGTTAACGATTTTCTAGGGCTATGTGGGCTTATCTCATGGGTTCCAAAAGTATTGATTTCCCTTAAGTTCAAGCTTATATTGCCATGATTTCAAACCAAAGTGCGTCCCCTTTTCAAAAGTCTTAAATGGGTCAGATTGGATAGGTTACGTGGCCTTCTGCTCACTCGACTTCCAGGATTATTGACAACGTCATTGTCATGTGCGGGAAATTCTGCTGCCCCTGGCATTCCACATCCTTAAGGAGGATAGGAGTTTTAACTGTCTTTCTTCCCGGAGCATTACGTCAACCATTAGAACCCCTCTAACCAATACATGATTTCACCCCTATGGTAGGATGTCCTAGATATGTGGTTTCACTCGTGAAAGGTTGAGATTAGATGATTCAGATTTTTGCACGTATCATGAGCATATTGATTTGGAAGACAAGTTGTCGTATCTTTAGTTCTCTCATAAAGGGTCAATTATCAGGAAAG
Source organism: Nicotiana tabacum (assembly GCF_000715075.1). Classification (NCBI taxonomy): domain Eukaryota; kingdom Viridiplantae; phylum Streptophyta; class Magnoliopsida; order Solanales; family Solanaceae; genus Nicotiana; species Nicotiana tabacum. Next base: position 5,847,287 of record NC_134087.1, read on the forward strand.
GTTAGGCTGTTTACAATATGATAATCTCATAAGTGTTCAACTTCTTTTCATCCTCATGGGTTTGTGGCATAGATTCCTTGTGTAAGATAACGTTAGGAGTGTAATTCAACTTCATGTATTTTGAAACCCATATCGCATTCAAGGTGCCAGAGTATTCTCATTCTTGATAAATGGATTTTCCCTACACTCCAGGAGACGACTGGGTCACGTACTTGAATATTCCTCCTTAATGATTCCTATTGCCAATGTACTAGTTACCCATGTGCCTCATTTGTCTAATAATTGATGTCGTCACCATGGCTAACCATGTTAGTGTTGTTCGTAGTAATCTTCGTCTCTTAGCTTATAACCTTGTGAAATACTTTACTCATCACATTAATGGATTCCTGAATAATTTCAGCCAGATCTTGAACTTCATTGCTCCTCATTGTATTAAATCTATTGGGTATTGAAGGTTCAAACATGTCAAAGAGAAAGCATCCATGTATGGTCACATATATTCGATTGGTAAATTTTTATGGTCAGTTAATGATAGTACATCTTAGAGTAATTGTTAAAGGTCATCAAAGGTTTAGCATGGGTGTTCGCGTAGAGATTTAGAGTTTAGAAGGGTGAATGAGTTATTCTCAATATTTTCCCCCTGAAGATGTTACGTGAATTGATAATGAAGGTGAAATAAGTGTAGTTCACATTAGGCCATGCTATGAGTATGATGTTCCCCATCGTTGTTCTCCATGTATTCTATGTTTTCATATGTCTATGTCTAAGAAGGTAGTTGGATATCTTTTGTGTATTATTTTGGTGGAAATTACTGAAGGTGGAGGTAATGGATAGTTGGCCTATGAAGGGTATCTATTTTTCATCCTTGTTACCTAAGTCTGGGGGTGGAGATTGTTTCCGTGAATGTGTTCTGGCGAAGTCTGTAAGTATAAGAGGCCACATTGAAGGTCGAGAGTGTTGTGGAGATAAAAAAAATTCTCTTGATTGTATAGCAGTTGGTTTTGATTTGAAAGGTACCTTCTAGGTGTTATGATTTAAAAATGTGCAGTCCATGTCTAGGTATCATCATGATAATGTAGTGCTTGTAATGCTGAGGTTCATGTTATTAATATATACATTGTGGTGCTTTGTCGAGTTATGGATATATATTGTGGTGCTTTGTCGAATTGTGGAAGTATTTTTAGGATGGTTTTGGTGGTTCTTTAGCTGGTGGATAAGCCTAGTTACAAAGGAGACTCTACCGAAATTTCTGGAAAATTTGGGAGTTAGTCAAAATTTAGGGACTTGACATAGGTTAGAAAAGAGATATGTTATGTTAGGTGTTGGGGCGGGTTTTACCTCTTATTCGAGGACGAATGATCCTAAGCGGGGGAGAATGTAAGGACCCAAAAAATTTCGCTAAGTAAATTAGGATTTCGTGGTGCTATGTAGGCTAATTATAATGTTTTATGTGCTACTAACATGATGGGCATCAATTGGATTTGGTAAATAAGTGTAAAAGTCATATAATAAGTAATGTGGGGTCTAATGGGAGACCTAAGTCTAAGTCAAGTTAGAAAATTTCATAATGGGCTAAAATTCCAAATGAGTTTGCACAAGTCCACACTTTGAACGAGCATATCTAAATATATATATATATATAAGGTTTTATGTGATGAATAACACACTTTGGACGAGCATATCTAAATATATATAAGGTTTTACGTGGTGAACAACCTATCAAATGAAAGGTCTTCGAGTCTAGTTTCTAACGCTTCAAACCGTTTGTCATTTGGACATTCCTACACAAAGTTATGATCAAATTACCAAAGGCTGGAAAAATGCGATCCTATATCAATTATGCGATCGCAAAACCATTATGCAATCCGCATAATTGATCTGCGATCGCAAATCTGGTCGCAAACTGGACCAGTGCAGCCCAGTTTTGGGCACTAATTCCGCGATGCATTTTGTGACCTACATTCTTGTTTTGCGTTCCATTATGCGACCGCAGACCCGATTTCGGAGGCTTATTTTTCCTATTTTTATAACCCGACCTCATTTTAATATATAGACTTTGGGGCTTCATTTGGGGTCATTTTTCTACTTATTTTAGAGAGAGTTGATAGCATATAGAGAGATAAAGAGAGAAAAGGATCCTAGCTTCATAATCACCTAAATCTTGCTCAAGTTTTCAAAAATCAAGGAAGATAACCACTTGATTGTCCTCCATCCGGGGAAGTCCTTCTTCCAAGATTTCATGTAAGAGGTTAAGGGTTCAAATATGTTTTGGGGGATTAGAAATAGGCCATGCATGTGGGACTAAGTTGTAGTATGTGATATTAAAGAACTAATTTGGGTAGTTCCTGTTAAAATTGGTTGAGAGAGGAAAGAATTTCCATTTCAAACCTTGTAGACTACTTCACATGTTAGGTGTTTGATGAAATTCCTAAGAGAGTTACACCATGGGTAATCTTCCTAATTATTAATTGATTCCCGCTATTTCCTTATAGATTGTTATTGCTAGAGGTGTTGGTGGATTGTAGAAACTTAAGGAAAGCTTAAACAAGGTATGTATGGCTAAAAACCCCTCTTCTTAGAAATTAAGCTCTCATGGTGTCCTCGCATATGTTGTAAGTCCATAATTTGATTTATGTAGTATTAGTTATTTCAAAGGATTTGGTGTTGCAAGAATATATGTGAAAGGTGTGTCTCAATGTGTTATTCTTGGTAAATTGGGGATATGTGAAGAATGTGAACTATATGCTAAATTGCCTAGATTTCAAGTCAAGTTTAAATTGTGATTATTATACCGAATCATGAGAATTTTTATTTGTGCTTACAACTTGAATTTCTCTTGTATGTACCCATTATCTTAAATTACAAGTTTAATGTTGAAAGTGAAAGTGATGTGGAATGTGAGTTGTGAAATGTGGCCTAGTGCCAAGTATGAGGTGATAATTGTGGACCTAAGTGTCGATGAATTGATATATGTGAAAAAAAGATTGAAATGAGATGATTAGTGAGAAAGGAACAACGCCTTGGTAAGGCGGCCTAACCGATCGAGCCGTGATCGGACGTTATGCTGCACACATGGTGGTATTGTGCTGATATTGAATTTTGGAAAGTGAGATTGTGATTGTGATTGAGGTACATGTCTCAAATGAGTCAACCTAATCGATCGGGTCGTGATCGGACTCCGCTCAAGAAAGCGGTGGTATTGTGAATGATGATGAACAATATTAAATTCCCCAAACTAAAGCTATGGAAATTATGTGAAAGCTATGTGATTCCTTTTATGTGATGTTGTGGTGATTGTTTAAAGCTTTTGTTGAATTTTTATGATTTCTTTGTTCTTGTGTGGTTGTTCTTTCTAATAAGATGGTGTTTAGTTATACATACTAGTGATATTCGACGGCACTAACGTCCCTTTTGCCGGGGGTGCTACGTCTTTAAATGGATGTAGGTGGCTCCATAGCAGGCAGTGTTGGTCGCAGCTAGTAACGCATCTCCCTGTCAGCTGACTTAGTGAGCCCCACTTTATTTCAGGGTCATGTACCGTTGTTTATCATGTATTTTGTATTTTGAGGTATAGCCGGAGCCTTGTTGCCGGCATTTCCATATTACTCTTCAATTGTATTTAGAGGCTCCATAGACAGGTTGTGGGTGGTGTCGGGTCTTGAAAATTTGAACTAGATATGTTTTCATTTGGCAGAATGTTTCCTTCGTATCTATTAATTGTAATAATTTGGTTAGTATGGTTGAACTATTAATGAAAGACAAAGATAAAAATTGTCAATGTAATGCTCATAAAGTAGGATTTATGGAGTTCATCTCCTTGTTATTCATAAATTAACTTTTGGGTAGAGTGAAACCTAATAGGCTTGCTCAGTCGGGCTTGCTCGGTTGAGAGCCGGTCGCATCCCTCGATTTTGGGGCGTGACAAGGTCACAACGCCCTCGCAAACATTTTGAAAAGGATAGAGGAAATGGAGAACGAGAACAAGGTACTCCGAGATCAAATGAAAGAGCACCAAGAAAGGGTTGACTAAATACCGGGTGACCTCAAGTTGTTGCCGAAGAGAGACACCCGTCGGTTTGTTGAACAGACGTACAGTGATTGTGTAGCCCCACATTCTATACCAAAAATCTTTAAAATACCGACCTACCTTAGGATATATGATGTCACAATCGACCCCGAAGATCTTGTGACTCATTACGTCACCATAGTAAAAGGCAATGACCTCGCCAAGGAACATGTGTCTTCCATTTTGCTGAAGAAGTTTGGCGAAGCCCTCACAAGAAGGCATTAACCTCGTATTCGCAGCTACCAGCATGCTTCATTGAAACCTTTGAAGAAATGGCCGACAAGTTCGTAACAGCCCACGCTGGAGCCAAAAAGGCTGAGGCAAGAGTGAATGATATACTTGCTATCAAACAATCTCCGGGAGAGGGACTGAGGGACTTCCTCGCTCAGTTCAACTGGATAAGGATGCCTTTGCTAAATGTGTTAGAAGGAATAACGGTCGCAACCTTTCAGAACAGGCTGAGCAGGGATGGTTCAAGAGTAAAGAGGAATCTGTTAAGTCAGTTGATGAAGTACCCCTCAACCATTTGGGACGAAATCCACAATGCTTATTGTGACGAAGTCCGCACAGATGAGTACGACCTCAACAGGACAACCCACCGGCTAACATCAATGCAAACGGAATCCAGAAAGGATCGAAGGGATAACGCCAGAAGAGATCACCCTATTCCGCGACCTAACAGGGAACGACACCAACCATATATCAGAACGGCCATCGCCCCCTCCCCCCTCTACGAAGAAGGTCCATCCAAGCCAAGGACGGGAACTCATCGGAGCGACAGAAGTATGCCCCTTATTATTTGCTCACAATTTTTGTGTGTCACCTACAGAGATAGTCTACGCCCTGGAGAAGCTCGGACCAAAAGTGATGTGGCCGCCAAAGATGAGATCAGACCCTAATACCAGAAAGTCTGACGCCCTCTTTGAGTTCCACTAAGAACGAGGGCACAAGACGGAAGACTACATCGCCCTAAGGCAGGAAGTCGTGCATATGCTACAACAAGGACATCTTAAAGAGTTGCTTAACGATAAAGGAAGAACCAATTTTGCCAGAGGACGTGAACATTAAGGGCCACCCAAAATGCCCTCACCAGCCCGTACCATCAACATGATCATCTGATATGACGCCTCTATCAACAGCGTGAAGTTTACCACTACCCACAAACTCAAGTGATCCATCACTCGCGAACGGTACGATGAACTCGAAGAAAGTATCATCTTCGATAAGTCGGGTGCCGACGGTTTGGTCTTCCCTCATCATGACGCCCTTATTATTACTCTACAAATTTTGGATATCAATGTTGAACGTATTATTATAGGTGATTGAAGCGGCGTGTGGATTATTCATCCCTGAGTACTTACCCAAATGAAACTCGAGGATAAGATAGTGTCGCGCTGCATCACACTAACTAGTTTTAACAATGTAGTTAAATGGACATCCCAAAAAATTACTCTTCCCATTTTGGCTGGCGGCGTAACTCTAGAAACAACATTCCACATCATGGATCAAGACACCGCGTACAACGACATAACAGGATGACCGTGGATATACCTCATGAAGGACATCCGCTCCAGCCTATACCAAGTTATCAAATTTCCAACTTCATGGGGGATATTCAGTATATGAGGAGAGAAATATACATTCCGGGAATGCTACTGCATCACTTTAGATAGCATGACCTCCGAACAAAGGAAGGATAAAGAAAAAGAGGCAAGTAATCAATAGGGTTGAGGTTAGGGCATGACGAGATCGGGGAAGGCATCAAAGATCCCTACATAGTCGAAGACACAAGGTCGACCACAGAAGACCTCGACCCCGTTCAATTACACCCCAACGACCATAGCAAGAAGTCTTATATGGGTTGTAAACTTCAGGACCCAGGTAAGTTCAGTCAATTCTTAAAAGTAAACATGGATTTGTTTGCTTTCAACCATGCAAATATGCCAGGCATCCCAAAGGAAATCTCTATGCACAAATGAAACGTCAACCCTTTCTACCCCTCGGTAAGGCAGGTCAAGCATAAATTCAACTCCGCAATCAAAGATGTAGTGCGCGAGGAATTGGAAAAACTGTTAGAAAATGGTTCCACTAAGGAATCAAAGTACCCCAAAGGGTTGCCAACGTGGTAATGGTTAAAAAGGAAAATGGGAAATGGCAGATGTGCGTAGACTTCACAGACTTGAACAACGCATGCCCAAAGGATTCGTTCCCGCTACCTCATATCTACCAACTCATTGATGCAACAGCCATACGTGAGCTGTTAAGTTTCTTGGACGCTTAATCAGGCTATAATCAGATCGTCATGGAAGAGGAAAATCAGGAAAAGACCGTCTTCATCACCCACCAAGGAACGTACTGCTACAGAATCATGCCCTTCAGACTACAGAACGCAGGGGGGACCTATTAAAGGTTGCTAACAAGGATGTTCAAGGATCAACTCGGTAAGACAATGGAAGTATATATATGAGATGTAGGCCAAGTCGAAAAGAGGAGAAGATCACATTGATTATTTGAAAGAAACTTTCGACATACTCAGATGGTACAGAATGAAATTGAACTCGAAAAAGTGTGTGTTTGGCATAGTCTGAGGAAAATTTCTAGCTTTCCTTGTATCACATGGAGGGATCGAGATCAACCCTGACCAAATCAAAGTAATTGAGAGGATATCCGACTCTTGACCACCAAAAAATAGGTCCAAAGGTTGACTAGCCGTATCACCGCACTATCAAGATTCATCTCACGGTCGTCAGATAGGTGCCATAAATTCTTTGGCGTACTCAAGAAATAAAACGGCCTCCAATGGACTTCGGACTGCATCCTGGCTCTGAAGGAACTAAAGGCATACTTGTCATTCCACTTTTGCTTTCAAAACCATAGCTGAGGGAGCGTCTCGTCATTTATCTAACTGTATCCGAGATAGCTGTGAGTGCAGTCCTAATTCAAGAAAACAAAGCTCTGCAATCTCCCATCTATTATATTAGCAAAACACTAGCCGATGCCGAGACAAAGTACCCGCACCTCGAGAAACTGGCGTTGGCCTTAGTTGTATCTTCACGGAAGCTTAGACCGTATTTCCAATGTCATCCCATCTCGGTCGTCATAACTTCCCCCCTAAGAAGCATTTTACATAAATCCTGGCTATTAGAAAGGCTGGCCAAATGGACCATTGAGCTCAGTGAGCACGATATCATATAGCAACCACGAATGGCGATAAAGTCACAAGTGCTCACTGATTTCATCACCGACTTCAGCTCAAAAATAATGCCTGAAGTCGAAAGGGAAGCCCTCCAAGCTTTCCCCCAAACACAAGACCTCTAGGCCCTATACACTAATGGTGCATCCAACGCGTCGAGGTCCGGACTGGGACTCGTACTTGAAGTCTCAACAGGTGAAGTAATTCTCCAGTCCATAAGGTGCCCCGACGTGACTAACAACGAGGCCGAGTATAAGGCTGTCATTGCAGGTTTGAAACTAGCACTCAAGTATGGGTTAAAACGGTCAAAACTATGTTGTGACTCCCAACTCGTAGTCAACCAAGTCACATGAACTTTTCAAATCAAGGAACAAAGATTGTGAAAATACCAGATCGAAATTCGCAAGCTGCTATCCGAGTTCGACGGATGTCAGCTCGACCAAATTCCACAAGCACAGAACGCCGAGGCAGATGGCCTAGCTAAACTAGCCGCATCCACCAAAAGCATCACAACAGGAGACAAAAACATGGTCCATCTCCTCAACTCACCACTAGACCAAGTCGAGGTAAGAATCATTAACTTGACTTGGGAACGGGGAAATTGTATTATCATATACTTGCAAGACGACATACTCCCACACGATATAAAAGAAGCCAAGAAACTAAAAATGCAAGCGGCCAAATACAACATCCTCTATAACGACCTGTACAAGAGAACTTACAGTAGCCCTTTAGCAAAGTGCCTTGGCCAGAACTAGACTCGGCGTGTCCTTAAAGAAATCCACGAAGGCCATTGCGGGGCTCATTCGGGCAGCTGAGCACTGGTCATCTGCCTCATACAGGCGGGATATTATTGGCCCACCATGAAAAAAAAGACTACAGACTTCATGAAAAGATACGAGCAATGCCAGAAGTTCACCCCAATGATTCACTAAGCAGTCGAACACCTCCACTTGGTCACCTCACCTTGGTTGTTCATCAAATGAGGAATGAACATCATAGGCCCCCTACCAACAGGATGAGGTAATGTACGATTTCTTTTAGTTTTAACTGACTATTTCTCTAAGTGGGTAGAAGCAGGAGCATTCGCCCAAATATGGGAACGGAAAGTAATCACTTTTATATGGAAGAATATCATATGCCAATTCGGCCTTCCTAAAGAAATCAGCTGCGATAATGAACCCCAATTCTCGAGAAAGAAAACCGCCAAATTTTTCAATACATGGCATATCCAAAGAGTACTCTCAACCTCGTACCACCCCGCGGTCAACGGGCAAGCAGAGTCCTCCAACAAATCGATACTAAACATCATGAAGAAGAAGCTTGAGGATGCATAGGGACTGTGGCCGAAAGTACTACCAGAAGTATTGTGGCCATACTAAACAACTCCGAAAATGAGAACAGGAGAGACGCCCCACTCTTTGATCTATGGGAATGAGGCAATAATACCAGTCGAGGTTGGAGAGCCCAGTTTAAGGTACTCCTACAAGAGCGGACAAGCAACGACGAGGGCAGAAGGCAAGAACTTGACGAAGTCGATGAACGAAGAGATATGGCCTATATAAGAATGATCACCCAAAAATAGCAAGCAGAACACTATTATAACAAGAAAGCAAAGGTCAAGCCACTCAAAATCGGGGATTACGTGTTGAAAGCTAAAACCCAAGCGAGCAAAGATCCAAGGGAAGGCAAGCTGGGAACAAATTGGGACGGTCAGTAAAAAATCACAACAAAAGTAAATAAAGGATCATTCCAACTAGAAACAATGGAAGGAAAGCTACTACCAAACAACTGAAATATCAGCTACCTCAACTACTTCAACTTCTAAAAGAAAGAGTGCCCTCTCAAGTTGTACTCTTTTTTCCCTTACTTGAGTTCTGTCCCAGTTAGGTTTTCTCAAGGAGATTTTTAACGAGGTGAGAAGGAACACTCCAAGTTGAACTACGCGAAGGAAAGTCCTTGGTTACTATTTCATTGCTCGACCTATCACTACTCTCTAGGTTGATCAATGAAGGGACTAGATAGACCGGGACTGGGACGCCAGCCAACACACAAAATCTATAAATTTCTCCAAGTATGTAATAAATGCAACAATGTCAAAGCAATAAACTTTACACTTACCAACGCATCATTCTTAAATCTGGGTTATGTCTCACCTTGGTCGAACTAACACCTATTGGCCCTCAGTCACAGTTAAATTCAGGTTATGTTTGACCATGTGCTAACTAACACCTACCGACCCTCGGCCATAGTTAAATTCAGGTTATGTTCGACCTCGCTTGAACTAATGCCTATCGGCCCTCAGCTACAACTTAATTTGGGTTATGTTTGACTTCGCTCGAACTAATACCTACTGGCCCTCGGCCATAATTAAACTCTGGTTATGTTTAACTTTGCTCGAACTAACACCTATTAGTCATCTGTCATAATTAAACTCATGTTATGTTCGACCTCACTCGAACTAACACCTATCGACCCTCGACCATAACTAAACTCGGATATGTTCAACCTCGCTCGAACAAGAAATAGAAGCAAAAACACGCAAGTATAGAAAGCAAACCACAAAAAAAGGAAACAGATGTATAAAATAACCCGGACATTCCATTTCATACTTAAACATTTTTACAAAAGCTCGTGGAAATGCCAAAAAAACATATAAACTTAAAAGAAGAAAAAGAGAAAAACTACTGATCACCGCCATCAGGATCTTGTGCATCTCCACCACCCTCACCACAGATGCCTGGGCCATCTCGATCCTTTTCTTCATCATCACCTTTGCCCTCGGGGTATGCATCATCATACCAGGCGTTCTCTTCAAGCTAGTCCACGCCCCTGTCCCCCTCATCATCACTAGCCTCAGCCATCATGGGGTCATATCCACAAGCGACCCGAGCCTTGCGGACCTTAAAATGAACATCATCAAAGGCGATTGCAGAAATAGACCCCGCCTTATACAAATCTCGGAACATGTCTAACTGAGTTTCAGCATGAATCCATTCCTTGTACAAGTCTCGAGGAACATTTGGGAAATTGGAAGTACGTGAGGAAGACAGTTGCGCAAGTTGTTAAGCCTTTTCAGCCTCTAAAGCGGCCACCAGTCATGGAGGAAGGAGTTGTATTTCTCCAGCTCTACGATCCTCTCCTCTAATCTATCCTCTTTTTCCTTCGACGTAGATTGATCAATCTCCCACTCAGCCCGAAGAGTCCTATTTGCAACCTCTAACATCTCTAATTTTCTCTGAACCTCCAAACGAGAAGACTCTGCCTTCTCAAGTTCACTCTGATTCTCGGTGACCTCACCATGAAGAACCTCCATCTATAGCGGTATTCTTCTAATTGCCTGCACAGCTCAACCACTTGTGCCTGAAGGTCACCACATTGGGCCTCTATGGCCCTGCTGACCTCGAGCTCCTCCTCCCTACTCCTCAGCGTCCCCTCGAAGATGTTGCAATTCTGGATGACTCTCACCAGCTAGTCATCCTTCTTCTTCAGCTCATCGCGAAGGGCCTGCAGATTGCCGCCCTCACCAAACCACCTGCGGAACTCCCGATACTTGCCACGATACTCGAAATATTTATTTTTTAGCCTTAAAAATATTTTCCTCTGCTTGTCCTCTCTTCGGCACTTTCAATCTCCAAAATCACAGTTTGCAAAAAGAAAGAGTAAGGCATATATAAAAACGCCCCTCTCAACAAAGTCAAAAAGAAAAGGATAAACATTATGCACTCACTCGGAAAGAGAGACCAATTATGCTTATCGATAAGGTGATATCATCTAGTTCTTTGAGGGTCTTACCCTCAATTTCGAATCAAAGAGGCTCGAGGGAAGGGACTACGTCCCAAGCTGAATAAAACCCTCCTCCATTATTTTCAGGTAGGCCGCATCAATGTCATCAGCAACAGTTTTACCCCTCTCGTCGGTCAGTAAAGTAGCATCAGCGGTTGGCTGAGACGTTGATGCCTTCTCTCGCCTCGAAGTCTTGAAGGCATCATCGACCGATTTCTCCACCAAAGGCAAACCCACTTCGGCTACCTCTAACCTCGGGGAACCAGATTCCAACTCGATGCCATCCCCGATAACTATGGTCGCCATCTCGAGCAAGGAGAAATCACCCGCCAATGAATCAACGGTTTTGGTGACCTTGTCACCAATGTTTACAGACCTCCTCTTGCGGGGTATTAATTGCCTCTCGCTCGGGATAGGCTCGTCATCTTCATCTATAAGACGATGTAGGGAAGAGGTTGAGGTCTCTACGATCTTTACAGCTGCAAAAGGAACGAAACTAAACATGGCAGCAAGAAGGTTGGGGTGTTTTTTAGGAACGAAGGGGTGGGATCCCTCGCCCTCCTCGAATACCCCCTGGTCGATCCGAGGAAAAGCACAAGAAAAGGCGGAAAATCATCAAGGCAAATGAAAAAAAGGGAGCCAAGATTCCAACAAAACGAGTAACTTACTAGTCGAATGGGGAGTCGGCCCAAACCTGTTGAGGAAACCCAGCCACTTACAAATCCCTGCAAAGGGAGGGAGGAGCTGACCGACCCAACTAGAGATGTCCTTGATCAAAGGAGGAGGTGAGGTCTTGGCTGCATAAAAAAATAATGAGAGGCCAGAATCCACAATTAAGCAAAATAAACCAAGTACCTACATGTAAGATAGTAAGGCGCTTACGAGTGCAATTCCAAGCTTCAGGGAAACCATCGACGTTGGCCACCACGTCCTCAGTTCTAACAAAGAAAAAGTTGAGCCAGAATTGGCGGTTAGCCTTGTCGTTCATCTTCAGCACCAGACATTTGCCTCCTCAATGGTGAAGGTTCAGCATCGTCCCTCTCGCGCCCCCCTTTTTCCCTCCGCGAAGAAAAGTTCGGGTTTCAATGTTCATGGGGGAAATAACTCATTTCCTTTTGGGAATTTGGGTTTTGAAGAGTCGCCACCTAATGGATTATGGTGTGTTAAGGCACCTAGAGCGATTAACTCTTGGATTGGTTTGCATTACCAGAGATTTAAGGTAAGGGCTCAAAATAACCTTGTAGGGAAGGTGTTAGGCACGCCTCTCGGTCCACAACGGTGGATCCCAGGCGAACTTATACTTATGAACTAGTCCATTAACAAATAAATAGTTGAAACAAATAATTGTAAATATAGCATGTTGGACATTGTATGACTCAGATAATAAGACAAAGGATTTGAACAAGTTGTGTACATATAAAAAATAAAGTTTTAAGCAAAAGGAATTTAGGAAAGGAATGGTCCTAGGTTGGTTAGCCTACAGGATCACCCCATGCAATGTCCGGTAAACACTCCTCAATGAGGGGCTATACGTGACATTAGCGCGTAGTCATCATATCCATATCTACCCTTCCCACCCCTTAGCGGTTATTAAAGCAAGCGTTGGTTAGCGATCTCTATTGTGTGTTGTTACCCATCCCTTCTTAATAGTCCCAGAGGAGGTTAGGACCTCTACCTACGGGCAGTTCTAGACAGACCCCTAAGGTTTAAAGGAGAAAATACTAAGGCGACAAGCAAGAACACATAGGACTTCAACAAATAAAAGCATGAAATAGCAGATAAGAGGCTCAGGTTTACCTTCACAGATAATGCATGTAAACAGCATGGCCCAAACACAAACAAGGGCAGTATTATTAAACAGGATCCTAAGACATGATGTCTAGGTGAGTATCAGAACATAAGAGATATGCAGATTGGTTTATAGCTCAGAAGCAGGGCCCCCATCAGTTTGCCTACTGATTTTAAGCCTGTTAAACATTAAGCAGCGAACACAAAGACGCAGTTTTTAGACTTATAAGAATTGGTTACCTAAGGCTTACCTAGGCATGGGACAGTGCATAGTTGGTACCAGAATTATTAAAGAAAAACTGTTATAAATTATTTTACCTAATCATACCGTTCTAGGTGTCACAAAATACATGATCATTACCAATTTGTTTAAAAACAGGGTGAGACTGTTTATATCCTTTTTCATGCATCAGTAGTTTAATTAGGTGTAGTATGAGTGAGTGTGAATGATATCTTAAAACAAGGTATCTAATATGCACACAAAGTGATTTATATGCAGGATTCCTAAAGCAGGGTTTCTAAATGCATAGCATGATTGCAGAGTTACCTAAAGCAGGATTTCTAAATGCAGAGAAGGTTACAACATCGTAGAGCATGATTTCAAGTGTGCAGAAGATACTGTTTATTTAGTGTCATTTATCCTAGAAACAAGATTTCTAAGTGATAACAAGAATGTCAAAGTGAAATGCCGAAAGTAGTATACATAAAACCTAGGGAGCATGGTATCTAATGCATGATATGCTTTACACGTATTAGTCCTAAAAAGGAATTCTATTGCGCATATAGTGAATGTAAACCTAAACCATGGTTTCTACCTTTTGATATCTATAACATGTGTAGCTACCATTCCCTTTTCACTAGCCATCCCAACATATGTTTACAATAATTATTACAAACCAGTGTCGAATGAATTACATAAGTAGATAGGAAAAACAAGAAATTATACTATATGGAGCCTACAAATAGGCCCAAATTTTTAGAATTTTCAATGTCAGATTGCCTCACAGCGTTTCACATAATCCGGGTGTGTCAAAGTTCCCTAAGGACCTCAAGGGATCCCAGGTAGTGCTCACACCCAGATTTTATAATCATAGTTGAGTAGTGTAGTGTGGAAGGGCCAACTCTAATGCATTAGAGTTCAGAGGGATCTCATAGGGATCCCTAAGCAGTCATGCATTAGAGGGGCAAAACTTAAATGTCTAAGAGTAGAGTGAGAGTGCTTGACATAGTTTTGAAAGGGTTTTAGTAAGAAAACAGTGTTAAAAGAGACTTGTTTGAAACAATTTTGTGGAGTAAAATAGGGAGTCATGCAGTAAAATAACTTTGAAAAGAGAGAGTTACATGATTAGACAACAGCAGATCAAACATGGAGCCAAAACCAACTCAGCAATACTTAAAGAACACAGGACCAAAACAGAAGGAACAAACCTACACACATGGGTGATAGGGATTGGGGACACATATAGCACATGATGGTAAACACATAACAGGCAGAGGTTCACATAGATATAGCATCAGAAGCTCTTAAGGGGTTCATGTGATTGGGGTACAACATGAACTCTAGAATTAAAACAGAACCAAATAACTTTAGGGTACAAATTGTTTTGCCAAAGAGAGATTCATACTAAAACCAGTTAGACATAAAAGGGGATTGAGTCACATTGACTACAGAAGATAAACATGTTGATCCTAAGGGGTATTATATAACTAACATAAAGAGATTAGTTACATGTTGAACAGCAGAAATAGAGGTAGAAACAAATCAGGAACATGATGAACTGGAGGAGAAAAAGAAACATATTGTTTTTGAGACTTAAATTGAAATCAGGACATACCAGTAAAGAAGATAGTAAATACAAAAGTGAAGGGGCCGGAGAGCACACTAGTCAGCCTTGGCTTGCAGCTGGCTAACTCAGAATAATAGTAAGTAACATAGAAAGAGAGAGAAAGCAGAAAGTTTTGAGTGTGAGAGAGAGAGAGCTTTTGAACCAATGTGGTCGTCTGTGCGCTAATGAAAGACCAAGGTATTTATAGTTTTAAAGCAGGTAGCAAATAATGTAAAAATCAAAGTTCATCATTAATTATGGGGACTCAGAATCAATCATCATAAAATCAAGATAAGTACTCCCTTCAATTGGGGAGTTAACTTCAAATGTTAATAAACATGTGACAAATAAGGAAGGAAGTCGTATAAGGCTGAGCATAACGAATAAGGAAATATTTTCAGCATAGTACAAGTACACAACATGTAATAGAGGCTAGGTTCAGTATATTTCAATCAAGAAAATTACTTAAGAAATCAATTAACAACATAATTGACCATAGAATAAGGTCAGAAAATATTTTACAAGATTAAAAATCAGTATAGAGTATCGTGTGAAATCAGTGAAGGATCAATCACAATGACTCAAGGATTCAAAAGTAGAAAATAGCACTGATTTAGCACAACTTTATTAGAAGAAGCACATAGTAAGCAAAATCAGAACTCTAAGAAGAAGAGTAGGGCAAAAATCATATAAATATTAGGGATTCATGTAGAGCATAGCCTAATTAATAGAATAAACATGATACAAGTATGAGAAGTGAAGAATCAGAAACATTGATGAACAAAATAGGGTAAAATCACATAATAGGCATGAATAATCATAATCAGAAACTCTAACAAGCAAACATAGGGTAAAAATCACAGAATCATACAAATTAGTTGAACACATTATCAAAACGAACTCAGAATCACAGGCCAAACCCAAGAAACTTAGGGCTTTAACATAATAACTCGAATAAAAGAAGAAAACTAAAATAAACGTTTAAACATGGTGAAAATCATAGAAAAATGCTAAAATCAGAAGGAAAAGCCGTTTTTGAAAAGGGGTCAAGAAACCCTAGTTTGAAGACGAAAAGTCATTTTAGAAGAAAAGAACAGTAAAGATAACTCGAATAGAATCAAATCTTGTTACAAATATTAGAAATCAAGAGGCAAAATCAGGGTTTCAGAGAGAGAATCGGCTCAAAAATCACAGGTTTTAACCGAAAATGGTAGAATCTTACTCAGACAGCCATGAACAGCAGGAAAATGACATGAAAAACCATGGCAGGTGAGTGAACCGCCTTCTGGTTCCTTTGAGGACCTCAAGGCAGAAAAACCCGGCGTAGGAGGGAGAGCCATGAGGTTGGGAGGGTGGTGAGACCACCATAATGACCGGCAAAGTGACGGCCGGTGAAAGGGGCTAGGTTTAGCAGAGAGGATTTTGAGAGAGAGAGATGAGAGATGTAACGGCGAAGAGAATAAGAGCTAATGAGAGGGGAAGGGGGGAGTCTTTAGGGTTAATTATGGTAAGGAAGGATCTGGTCCGTTGATCAAAATTGATCAACGGTCCAGATTAAAGGGGGATTGGGTCGGGTAGGATAGTGGATTGGACCTTGGGGGTATTGGGCTGATTTAATCAGGTTTGTATCTGGTTTAATTTAGGCTAGAATTGAAATGAAATTAGGCTATTTGTTAAATACCCAATTCAAATTAATTAAAACAATTTACAAAATAGCTAATAATTATAAGAATGAGTTTCATGCATAGAAAATAGTTTAAAATGATTATTTAGTATTTAAAAATACAAATGACTAAGTTTTGGTAAAAATAGTACAAAATTATATGCTTGAGCTATAATTGCAAAGTTATTGCAATTGTAGCCAAACGATGCCAAATTGGCTAATTATGAAATAATTTGGTTTAAATAGGACCATAAATAATAAATTAAATCAAGAGATGCTTTTGAAATCACTCGTAATGCCATTTTATAATTATTTATTGGAAATAAAATGCTGGATAAATTAATAAAAATATAGAAAAACTATGGAAAAATACCAATTGCTATTAATGCATGATTTTGAAGGTATATATGCAATTTTAAAATTTGTTTTGGAAAAAATTGGGTATCAACAGCTGCCCCTCTTTACCCGGAAAGGATGAAAGAGTTTGTCGGGTAAAGATATGATGGCCAAATTTGACCGAGCGAAATGGTTCGAGAGATTAGGCCGCACCCTGGCTTCTAAGCTGCCTACATATCCCCGATTTTACAAGAATCAGGTCGTACGTAGTTCAGATCCATCGGCGAAGTATACAGGTGAATTCATTACAATAATGGACGTACATCTAAGGCTGGAAGAATGAACGGTTTTATGGAAGAGGTTAGGTTTGATATGATCGGGAGAACTGGAGTGAGATCGCTCTTGCTGTGATAGTCGTTGCTCGCCGGGTTACCTGCAAATAGAAGCAATAGAAGCATATATTGTGCATAAATTTAAACATTGATGCAGGTTCCCGTTGGACTATGAAAGTTGTCTTTGGATGGTTAGGGATGACGTCCTCAAACCATGATGTCCTGGGCCATGAATTGTTAGATAAGAGATTCGCAGGCCATGAAATGATGTTCTCGGGCCATGAGGATGGTGCCTCTGAACTATGACGCCTTTAAATAAAGATATGCAAATTTGAGGGATCCTCAGGCCATGGCATGGTGTCTTCCGGCTATTGGGATGATGTCTTTTAGACTATGATGCCTTTGGATAGATTGGAAATATTTTAGCTTATGATATACAATAATATGATGTTAACAAGACAAGGCTTAGTCTTGTGAAATGGAAGGCAGAGCTTAGCCCTATTGAAAAGCAAATAGATAGTGCTAGAAATAGCAATATTTGTGCAACGAGGGATATTGCTTAGTCCCATGTAGGTGGGGAGGCAAGGATTAGCGTCATGCAAATATGGAGGCAAGGATTAGCCTCATTCAAGTAGGGAGGCAGGGATTAGCCTCATGCAAGTACGGAGGCAAGGATTAGGCTCATGCAAGTATGGAGGCAAGGATTAGCCTCATGCAAATGGGGAGGCAAGGATTAGCCTTACGCAAATATGGAGGCAGGGATTAGCCTCATGCAAATATAGAGGCAGGGATTAGCCTCATGCAAATATGGAGGCAAGGATTAGCCTCGTGCAAATATGGAGGCAAGGATTAGCCTCATGCAAATAGGAAGGCAAGGATTAGCCTCATGCAGATGGAGAGGTAGGGATTAGCCTCATATAGGTATGGAGGCAGGGTTTAGCCTCATGCAAATGTGGAGGCAGGGATTAGCCTCATGCAAATGTGGAGGCAAGGATTAGCCTTATGCAAATATGGAGGGAGAGATTAGCCTCATGCAGATATGGAGATAAGGATTAGCCTCATGCAAATATGGAGACAAGGATTAGCCTCATGCAGATATGGAGGCAGGGATTAGCCTCATGCAGATATGGATGCAGGGATTAGCCTCATGCAAATATGGAGGCAGAGATTAGCCTCATGCAGATATGGAGGCAGGGATTAGCCTCATACAGATATGGAGACAGGGATTAGCCTCATGCAGATAGGGAGGCAAGGATTAGGCTCATGCAGAGAGCACGTAGCAAATAAGAGTAGTGTATGTCTTAGCTGTAGATATATTGAGTGTCTGATGGCCGGATGAATAGTGAATTTGCTTTGTGTATATATGTTAGCGAGTGCTATTGTTACGTCAAATGTGTCTGCGTCCAAATAAAAATTGTAAGTTTTGTGGGGGGAGGTTGGTTCGTTCTTCTGTCCGCTAGCCTTGCTTTGCTCCATCCTGAAAGCCTCTTTCGAGTTCCCTTAGGTAACACCTGACTGTTATGGAAATAGAGTTATTCGAAAAATACGCAATTGTTGATAAAAATAGAGTTATTTCAGAAATATATTGATGCATTTAGATGAACTAGTGACTGTAACACATCTCAAAGGCATTGCAGCTCTCTTATGTCGAAATTTTGAGGACCCTCCTCAAATTTCTACCCCAGTTTAGTAGATGATCCTTCGGCTTTTTGCGGATAATGGATCTTGTTGAACCTTCTTTGAAATTTTGGGAATCCTTCTCAAAATTCTACCCCAGTTTCTTATCTAATTACTGACCGTCTGACACATGTTGGCGTTGGCTGGACTTGCTTCGGAATTTTGAGGACCCTCCTCAAAATTCTGCCCCAGTTTCTAATCTTGGGGAAATGAAAATTTTATTATGATATGACCAAACCCATAAGGTTGCCTATGAATCCCCTCTTAAACGGGAATCAGGTCAAGCGTAGTTCAATTATATCAGATGAGGAAATGAAGCATAGTATCTCTTGATTGCGTTTGAATTGATTGGTTTTGGCCAGATTTCTCCATCCATTTCTGCAAGTATGAGTGTTCCTCCTGTCAGCACCCTGTGAACCATCTACGGACCTTGCCAGTTGGGGGAGAATTTTCCTTTGGCTTCGTTTTGATATGGGAAGATCTTCTTCAACACCAACTGACTCGGTGCAAATTGCCTTGGTTTGACCCTTTTGTTGAAAGCTTTGGACATTCTATTTTGATAAAGTTGGCAGTGACACACTGCGTTCATCCTCTTTGCATCGATGAGGGCCAATTGTTCATAGTGACTCCTTATCCACTCTGCATCACTGAGTTCAGCTTCCTATATGACTCTCAAAGAAGGAATCTCCACTTCGGCTGGGATGACAGCCTCAGTACCATAAACCAACATGTTGGGGGTTGCCCCGGTTGATGTGCGAAATGTAGTGCGGTATCCCAATAAAGCAAAAGGTAGCTTCTTATGCCATTGTTTGTAGTTCTCTACCATTATCCTTAGTATCTTCTTGATGTTTTTGTTGGCAGCTTCTACGGCTCTATTCATCTGAGGTCTGTAGTCTGTGGAATTCTTATGCTTGATTTTGAAAGTTTCACACATGGCTTTCATCAGATCACTGTTGAGATTAGCGGCATTATCAGTAACAATGGATTCGGGAACACCAAATCGGCAAACAATTTGATCCTTGACGAAATCTGCGACGATTTTCTTGGTTACAACTTTGTAGGACGTAGCCTCTACCCATTTTGTGAAGTAATCAATGGCTACCATAATAAACCTGTGTCCGTTTAAAGCAGTGGGCTCAATCGGACCAATAATATCCATTCCACAAGCGGTGAATGGCCAAGGTGAGCTTGTTGCATTGAGCTTGTTTGGCGGCACCTTTATCATGTCGGCATGCACCTGGCATTGAAAGCATCTGCGAACATACTAGATGCAATTTGTCTCCATGGTCATCCAAAAGTAACCAGCCCTAAGTATCTTCTTATCCAAGATGAAACCATTCATGTGCGGGCCACAAGCTTCGGCATGTACATCCTCAAATAGCTTAGATCCCTTTGCATCGACACATCTTAGCAAACCCAAATCAGGAGTTCTCCTACACAAGTTTCCTCCGCTGTGGAAGAAGTGATTGGACAATCTCCGGAGTGTGCACTTTTGAGTGTGGTTTGCATGCTCTGGATATTCTCCCTTTGACAAATATTCCCGGATGTCATGGAACCAAGGCTTTCCATCTGTTTTTTCTTCAACATGAGCATAATATGTCGGTTGATTATGGATCTTTACCAGAATGGGATCAATATAATTCTTATCTGGATGTTGTATCATAGATGACAAGGTGGCCAATGCATCGGCAAACTCATTCTGAATTTTGGGCACATGTCGGAATTCTATCTTCATGAACCTTTTTCTCAATTCCTGCACATTGTGCAGATATGGCAATATTTTGGAATTTTTAGTGCCACATTCTCCTTGTACCTTGTGCACGAGCAAATCTGAATCACCGATCACCAGCAGCTCCCGAATGTTCATGTCCATTGCTATGTTGAGTCCTAGTATGCAGGCTTCAAACTCTGTCATGTTGTTGGTGCATGAAAATCTGAGTTTAGCAGATACCGGATAATGTTGACTCATTTCTGATACCAAAACTGCTCTAATGCCCAATCTTCTAAAATTTGCAACTCCATCAAAGAATATCCTCAAACCGTCATATGTTTCGGGTAATGTCTTCTCTTATAAATGATACTTCTTCATTAGCAAAATACGTATTCAAAGGTTCGTATGCTCCTCCCACTGGATTTTCAGCGAGGTGATCTGCCAATGCTTGCCCTTTGACCGCCTTTTGAGTTACGTAGACGATATCGAACTCACTTAACAGTATCTGCCACTTGGCCAACTTTCCAGTCGGCATGGGTTTCTGGAATATGTACTTCAAAGGGTCCATCCCTAGATATGAGGTATGTAGTGTAGGCACAGAAGTAGTGCCTCAATTTCTGAGCTATCCAGGTCAAAGCACAGCAAGTGCGTTCAAGCAGAGAGTACCGTGCTTCATAAGGTGTGAACTTTTTACTCAAGTAATATATGGCTTGCTCCTTCCTTCATGTCTCGTCGTGTTGTCCCAAAACACATTCAAAGGCTCCATCTAATACAGATAGATAAAGTAGCAAAGGTCATCCTGGTTCTGGTGGGACCATAACGGGTGGTGTGGACAGGTACTTCTTGATCTTGTCAAAAGCTTTCTGACAATCCTCTGTCCAGCTTGTTTCAGCATCTTTCCTCAGCATCTTGAAGATGGGTTCACATATGACTGTGGATTGTGCTATGAACCGACTGATATATTTGAGACGTCCTAGGAAGCTCATCACATCCTTTTTGCTCTTAGGTGGTGGTAACTCCTAAATAACCTTGACTTTAGACGGATCCAGCTCGATCCCTCGACGACTGATGATGAATCCTAATAATTTTCCTGCGAGAACCCCGAAGGCACACTTTGCAGGATTTAGTTTCAAATTATACCTCCTTAGCCTGTCAAAAACTTTCTCAGATCCGCTATGTGATTTGCATCCCTTTTGGATTTGATAATGACGTCATCCACATACACCTCTATTTCTTTATGGATCATGTCATGGAAGATAATTGTCATGGCTCTCATGTAAGGTGCCTCAGCATTCTTCAGACCGAATGGCATCATCTTGTAATAGTATACACCCCAAGGTGTAATAAAAGCTATCTTCTTTGCATCTTCTTCATCCATCCAAATCTGGTGATAACCCGTGAAGCAATCTACAAAGGATTGGAGTTCATGCTTGGCGCAATTATCGATCAGGATGTGTATATTTGGTAGTGGAAAGTCATCCTTGGTACTTGCTCTACTTAAATCCCGATAGTCAAAACATACTCTGACCTTCCCATCCTTCTTCAAAACTGGCACAATGTTAGCTAACCAGGTTAGGTACTCAACCACCCTGAGAACTTTGGCTTTGATCTGCTTGGTAACTTCCTCCTTGATTTTCAGGCTCATGTCTGGTTTGAACTTTCTGAGTTTCTGTTTTACTGGCGGACACATATGATCAGTAGGCAACTTGTGAGCCACTATAGATGTGCTCAAGCCGGTCATATCATCATATGACCATGCAAAAATATCCTCATACTCTTTTAGGAAGCGAATGTACTCTTCTTTCTTTGTTGGTGACAAGTGAATGCTAATGCGAGTCTCCTTGACGACCTCGGCGTCTCCCAAATTTACAACCTCGGTCTCGTCCATATTGGACTTAGACTTATTATCAAAATTTTCAACCTCTTTGATAATTTCCTCGGGTATCTCATCTTCTTCATCTGAATCACTATTCTCATGTTGCGTTGCCTCATTACATGTCATAGTCACTGGTTCATCAGGAAAAGTAATAATATGTTGTAGAAAGCAAAAGTGTAAAGATAGTAGTGAATAATAAAGAGCAAATGCATTTGATTAAAACTGAAAAATCATCTAGACAAGTACGACTCGATGAATCGAGCATTTATTTTGAAACAAGTAAAACTTAAAACAAAATTATGGGAAATCTTAAATGCCTAGAATGGCTATAGAAGTAAAATCTACCAAGCTACCCATGGACTCGGCGAGCTCGGGATGGTGTAGCGGTCCAATTCCTGAGAATAGCTCCCTTCTTTACAGTCTGAATAGTGAAGCCTTCTTTCTTCTCCTTCTCAATTATGGCAGTGCAGTCCATGTCTCCATCTTCCAAGAACAAATTCCTCAACCCAGCTAGTGTTTCCTCTTCTACAATCCCCCATATCGTATCAGCTTGGTGAAAAACTTGTTCCAAACTTGGCATTGGCTGATCAAGAGGGTAGTATGGCCCACACTATGGAGGCGCCCAATTTCTATAATTTTGCCATGTGTACTGGTATCTGATCCCAAAGGTGGTACCGTGATTTTTCAGTTGTACTAGTTTGGTAATTCCTTGGAGGTTTTTTCCCAATCCTTTGTCGGGTTCATATCCATACCAAGCCAACATGCTTTTTATTTTACTACTCCACCATTTATCCTTCTCAATGGCATTGACCCGTTCAATGTGATGATAGGTTTCCCCTATCCCTCCTAGCCTTCTTCTATGTCCAACAGCCATGATGGTTTGACTAGTGTAAATAGGGCTACTCCCATCTCCGTGAATGATCACCTCCTGACGATTCCATTCGAATTTCACGGCTTGGTGTAGTGTGAAAAGCACGGCTCCATCGGCATGGATCCATGGTTGGCCCAACAGAAGATTATATGAGGCTGGTATGTCAAGTACCTGAAACTCGATGTCGAACCAAGTTAGCCCCATTTGTAAGCAAAGGTTGATTTTCCGGATTGTGTTCCTTTGGGACCCATCGAAAGCTTTCACGTTCATGCTTCTTACCCGTATTTCATGAAAACCTTTGTCCAACCTTTTCAAAGTGTCCAACGGACAAATATTGAGGCTCGAACCTCTATCAACCAAGACCATGTGCAATGGTCGATTGTGATTCAACCCTTCAGGCGGTTGCTCATCTTCATGGAAAATGATTTTATGATTTTCCAAGACTTGCCCTACCATATTAGCCATTTCTTCTCCAGTAATGTTATTGGGTACATAAGCCTCACTCAGCACTTTCATTAAAGCATTCTTATGTGCCTTTGAATTTTGCAACAATGACAGGATGGATATCTGAGCTGGGGTTTTGTTCAGATGGTCAATGATGGAATACTCCTTTGCTTGTACTTTTCTCCACAGGTCATCTAGTCCTGTCTCAATGATGGGCTGCCTGGTAGTGGCATCCTTGCTTGATCCTCCCAAGTGTTCAGGTGTATAGACTCTTCCAGTCATCCCTTGTGCAGTGTCAGATTCCTCTACTTTGGCTTTCCCTTTTCACCGAGCCTCGGCAACAAAATCTCAGGGTATTGCTTTTGAATTAAAGGGAGGCATGGTTGATACTATCACTGTGAGAGGTGTGACCACTTCTACTTCAAATGGAGCGAGGGTGGCTGCATGCGGATTCTACCTCAAATGGAACTGATGTAGTTACCTCAACCTCGATTGGTGACTAGGTCTGTACCACGATAGGGGTAAGTGTGACAGCAACTTTAAAGTCATCACCTTCTCGAATAAGACCAATCGGCCCGTCAGGGTCCCATTCTTCATTCGTCTCTATCACATGTACTCCACTACCTCTATGATCAAGGAGGGGGTTGTCGCGGATATTAGGTGCGGCTTCCTTTGCCTGTATGACCTTGTTGTCAATTAGCGTCTGGAACTTATCTTTTAATGTTCGGCACTCAGCAGTGGTGTGCCCCTTCATACCGAAATGGTACGCACAAGTCTTGTTCGGATTGACCTATTGGGATGGGTTTTCTAATGCCACAATAGGAATATGAGTGACGTAGCCCGCAGCTTTCAACCTTTCATACAACTGGTCGTGGGCTCAGCAATGGCGGTGTATTGTTTGGGCGGCTTACGGTCGAAGTTGGGTCTTGGTCTTGGAAAGTTTTTGCGAGTTGGAGGTGATTGGAAATGGGATGGTTGGGAGTTATAGGTGTGGTGGACAGTGGCTGGTTGGGAATATCTGGGAGATGAAGGTTGATATGTGGGTGGCGGTGCTTGGTACGTGGGTGGAGGTGTTTGATATGTGAGTGGAGGTGTTTGAAATGTGGGTGGAGGTGTTTGATATGTAAGTGGAGATTTCGGGCCCTAGGCCACCATTAATGCCCCAACATCTCTCTTATTTGATATGCCACCTAATTGTAATGCCGTATTTGTCGCCTGTAGTGCCTCAAAATTCGTTACCATCCCACTCTTGATTCCTTCTTCGATTCTTTCTCCGAGTTTGATGATATCAGAGAATTGATGATTTTCGATAACCATCAACTTTTCATAATATTGCGGATCTTGTGCTCTGACGAAGAATTTGTTCATCTGTTTCTCATCCAAAAAAGGCCTGACCTTGGTCACTTCCGACCTCCAACGAGTAGCATACTCGCAAAAAGTCTCAATAGGTTTCTTCTTAAGATTCTGAATGTTGAAAATATATGGTACGTGCTCTGTATTAAACCTGAATCGCTCCATGAAATCTGACGTCATACTTACCCAATTGGACCATTTCTTGGGATCTTGGCTGATGTACCAGAACAAAGTGTCCCCAATAAGACTCCTCATAAAGAGTTTTATTTGGATCTTTTCGTCTTTCCCGGCCCGACAAGTTTGTCGCAATAAGTCCTCAGATGAACCCTGGGATCTCATGTGTCGTCGAACATCTCAAACTTGGGAGGTTTGTACCCCTCTGGTAGTTCGATATCTGGTTGTATGCATAGGTCTTCATAGTTCAAACCTTCTATTCCTTTGCCGCCTTCAACACCTTGGACTCGGCTTGTCAACTTCTTGAGTTCTTCAGCCATGTTTTTAGTGAGCAAGTCCTTTTCGGAGGATTCTGGTGTATAGGAGATGGGTTGGATGGAGTGAGGTACAGTTTCTACATATATAGGGTTTCTCTGATGAGTGCCAGGGACTTGGGTATAATGATGGTCATTTGTGGATTTTTGGGGATCGGGAATGGGTTGTGGTGTGTTTTGGGAAGTGTGGTAAGTGGTGGTTGGTGGGTACTGAATTGGTTGATGGTGATGTTATGACGGAGTCGGTATTAGCAATGGATTGAGATTTTGGGGTGGATTTGCGTATTAATTTGGTGCAGGGGGATTTTGTAGATGTTAGTTTTGTGCGTTCTGGGGAGACGCTGGGTTCTTTGTGTTTTGTTGGTAGATGTCAGGGACATTTAGGGTGAGTGACAAGTTTTCCAAGTTGCGAACCTGCTCAAGTTCTCCTTGCAATTCCAATATCTTTTGTTCCAATCTCAGGACTAGATCATTTGGGGCCAGAGTGCTACGGCCATCTGAGGTGTCTGCATTCTCAACATTCTCCTTTCAGATACCACTTAAGTCGTCCATTTTTGCTTTTCATCTGTCTTTTGTGTTGCTTCGAGGAGGAGGAAGTGGAGGGCCTCTAGATCAGGTGTGCTACGCTGATGGGGCCAGTATGAGTGAACCAACCTAAGGGGATGGAAATAATAAAAAATAAACAAAAACAAAAGTAATAAGTCAGTGAGGATCCTGAAATATTTGCAGTATTTAAACACATATTATGGAAATATAAATTCATGTCCTACTTTGGGAACCTTGTTGTGCCCGAGGTA
This sequence comes from Nicotiana tabacum, assembly GCF_000715075.1. Classification (NCBI taxonomy): domain Eukaryota; kingdom Viridiplantae; phylum Streptophyta; class Magnoliopsida; order Solanales; family Solanaceae; genus Nicotiana; species Nicotiana tabacum. The sequence continues at coordinate 5,873,494 of NC_134087.1, forward strand.
GGCCTAGCGACAAATAAATTTGGAGAACTTTAAATGCCAATAAATGCTTCATTTCATAATATTAAAATAGACGAATCCCAAAACGGCACTAAGATAATAAAAATAAGTCACTACTGGCACTTAGCCTTATTACATTTTAGGAAAGCAAGTAAACCTAGCCTATTTGGCCCCAGAAGGACCTTCCTTAGGCTTAAAGCTCTCGTTGATCAAATCCTCCAGTTCGCGTAGGTTCACCAGTAAGAATGACTTTGCCAAATGTCCTCTTTCGTTTCCTTCAGCATTCTGGAAGTCGGTGACTCTCTTCCTTATTTTTCTTTCCAATTCAAACAGGTTGTATTCTAGATATTCCAGCTTTTCGCTAAATTTGGCGACCCTCTCTTTCCATTCATTGATTTGTCCATCTGATGGAAGATTCCTCCACCAGTCTAGCAAGAGTAAGGGTGTACTGACCACACCGAAGCTGGGGACCTTGTTCCTCATTTTCTGCAAAACAAAAGGGTTAGGCCTTTCCCACCAGACTCGACTATTTATACATTCATGATTAGCATATTGGCATTTAGTTCTCCAAAATAATGCACAGAACGTGGTTGAGTCCGTCGGGATTATGGAAACCCCGGTGGACTTTGGATAAGGCTTATCTTAAAGGATCATTATGTGGACAACATAACTGATCCAACTAGGTTTGACCATGATGCATGCACAATTTCGATTAGAGCAAGGTTACTATGGGGTTTTAGACTGTACCCTCAAGCGAACAACTTGAGGGGGAAAGGTACGAAATCGTCGACTGCACCGCTGATCGACTGGTTTTTACCATAAATAAGTATTTCCGAATTTAAGGGCAATAAATAGGAAGAGCACAACCACTCATTAAGCGTTGCTATAGGATTTGATACGCACGAGTGGAAATATGATGTGAAGCATGATATATGCAGCAATAAATAACATGTAGTCAAGTATTTGCACGTAAGAAAAATAAATACAGTATTTAAATAATTGAAATACAGTTACAGAAAAAGAAAATAAAGAGACAAGTCAGTTTCATGAATAAAAGAAACATAAATGCTTAAAATAGGTAGTTAAATTCTAATAAGGGAAAAGGATACGGGATAAAGCATGCTTGGACTAACTCATAAAAGTAATTTCGTTATGATAAGAGCCTAAAGGTATCCCCAGCAGAGTCACCATGCTATCGCGCCCCACTTTTCCCTCCGCAGAGAGAAGTTCGGGTTTCGACGTTCATGGGGGAAATAACTCGTTTCTTTGGGAATTTGGGTTTTGAAGAGTCGCCACCTAATGAATTATGGTGCGTTGGGGCACCTAGAGCAATTAACTCTTGGATTGGTTTGCATTACCAGAGATTTAGGGTAAGGGCTCGAAATAACCTTGAGGGGAAGGTGTTAGGCACCCCTCTCGGTCCACAACAGTGGGTCCCGACCGAACTTATACTTATGAACTAGTCCACTAACAAATAAATAATTGAAACAAATAATTGCAAAAGTATGTTGGACATTGTATGACTCAAATAATAAGAAAAAGAATTTGAACAAGTTGTGTACATATAAAAAATAAAGTTTTAAGCAAAAGGAATTTGGGAAAGGAGGGGTCCTAGGTTGGTTAGCCTACAGGATCACCCCACACAATGTCTGGTAAACACTTCTCAATGAGGGGCTATACGTGACATTAGCATGTAGTCATCATATCCATATCTACCCTTCCCATCCCTTAGCGGTTATTAAAGTGAGTGTTGGTTAGCGAACTCTATTGCGTGTTGTTACCCGTCCCTTCTTAATGGTCCCGGAAGAGGTTAGGACCTCTACCTACGGGCAGTTCTAGATAGACCCCTAAGGTTTAAAGGAGAAAATACTTAGGCGAAAAGCAAGAACACATAGGACTTCAACAAATAAAAGCATGAAATAGCAGATAAGAGGCTCAAGTTCACCTCCACAAATAATACATGTAAATAGCACGACTCAAATACAAACAAGGGCAGTATTATTAAACAGGATCCTAAGATATGATGTCTAGGTGAGTATCAAAACATAAGATATATGCAGATTGGCTTATAGCTCAGAAGCAAGCACCCCATCAGTTTGCCTACTGATTTTATGTCTGTTAAACATTAAGCAGCAAACACAAAGAGGCAGTTTTTAGACTTATAAGAATTGGTTACCTAAGGCTTGCCTAGGCGTGGGACAGTGCACAGTTGATACCAGAATTATTAAAGAAAAATTGTAATAAATTGTTTTACCTAATCATACTGTTCTAGGTGTCACAAAATACAGGATCATTACCAATTTGTTTAAAAATAGGGTGAGACTGTTTATATCCATTTTCATGCATAAGTAGTTTAACTAGGTGTAGTCTGAGCGGGTGTGAACGATATCCTAAAACAAGGTATCTAATATGCATATTAAGTGATTTATATGCAGGATTCCTAAAGCAGGATTCCTAAATGCATAGCATGATTACAGAGTTTCCTAAAGTAGGATTTCTAAATGCATAGAAGGTTATAGCATCATAGAGCATGATTTCAAGTGTGCAAGAGCAACAGTTTATTTAGTGTCGTTTATCCTAGAAACAGGATTTCTAAGTGATAACAAGAATGTCAAAATGAAATGCCGAAAACAGTATACATAAAACCTAGGGAGCATGGTATCTAATGCATGATATGCTTTGTACATATTAGTCCTAAACAAGAATTCTATTGCGCATATAGGGAATGTAAACCTAAAGCATGGTTTCTACCTTTTGATATCTATAACATGTGTATCTACCCTTCCCTTTTCACTAGCCATTCCCAACATCTGTTTACAACAATTATTACAAACCAGTGTCGAATGAATTACATAAGTAGATAGGAAAAACAATAAATTACACTATATGGAGCCTACAAATAGGCCTAAATTTCCAGAATTTTCAATGCCAAATTGCCTCACAGCCTTTCACATAATCCGGGTGTGTCAGAGTTCCCTAAGGACCTCAAGGGATCCCGGGCAGTGCTCACACCCAGATTTCATAATCATAGTTGAGTAGTGCAGTGTGGAAGGGTCAGCTCTAATGCATTAGAGTTTAGAGGGATCTCATAGGGATCCCTAAGAAATCATGCATTAGAGGGGCAGAACTTAAATGTCTAAGAGTAGAGTGAGAGTGCTTGACATAGTTTTGAAAGAGTTTGAGTAAGAAAATAGTATTATTGTTTGAAATAGTTTCGTGGAGTAAAAGAGGGAGTCATGCAGTAAAGCAACTTTGAAAAGAGAGAGTTACATGATTAGACAACAGCAGATCAAACATGGAGCCAAAACCAACTCAGCAATACTTAAAGAACACAGAACCAAAACAGAAGGAACAAACCTACACACAAGGCTGATAGGGATTAGGGACACATAGAGCACATGATGGTAAACACATAATAGGCAGAGGTCCACATAGATACAACATCAGAAGCTCTTAAGGTGTTCATGGGATTGGGGTGCAGCATGAACTTTAGAATTAACACAGAACCAAACAACTTCAGGGTACAAATTGTTTTGCCAAAGAGAGATTCATACTAAAACCAGTTAGACATAAAAGGGGATCGAGTCACATTGACTATAAAAGATAAACGTGTTAATCCTAAGGGGTAGTATATAACTATCATGAAGAGATTAATTACATGTTAAACAACAAAAACAAAGGTAGAAACAAATCAGGAACATGATGAACTGAAGGAAAAAAAACAGATTGTTTTTGAGACTTAAATTGAAATCAGGACATACCGGTAAAGAAGACACTAAACACAAAAGTGAAGGGGCAGAAGAGCACAATAGTCAGTCTTGGCTTGCAGCCGGCTAACTCAGAATAATAGTAAGTAACACAAAAAGAGAGAGCAGAAAGTTTGAGTGTAAGAGAGAGAGTTTTTTTGAACCAAAGTATTCGTGTGTGTGCTAATGAAAGACCAATGTATTTATAGTTTGAAAGCAAATAAGGTAAAAATCAAAGTTCATCAGTAATTATGGAGACTCAGAATCAATCAGCATAAAATCAAGGTAAGTACTCTCTTCAATTGAAGAGTTAACTTCAAACGGTAATAAACATGTGACAAATAAGGAAGGAAGTCATATAAGGCTGAGCATAACGAATAAGGAAATATTTTCAACATAGTACAAGTACACAACATGTAATAGAGGCTAGGTTCAGCATATTTCAATCAAGGAAATTACTTAAGAAATCAATTAACAATATAATTGACCATAGAATAAGGTCAGAAAATATTTTACAAGGTTAAAAATCAGTAGAGAGTATCGTGCAAAATCAGTGAAGGATCAATCACAAAGACTCAAAGATTCAAAAGTAGAAAATAGCACTGATTTAGCGCAACTTTATGAGAACAAGCACATAGTAAGTAAAATCAGAACTCTAAGAAGCCGAGTAGGGCAAAAATCATATAAAAATTAGGGATTCATGTAGAGCATAGTCTGAATTAATAGAATAAACATGATACATGTAGGAGGAAGAATCAGAAACATTAATGAACAAAATAGAGTAAAATCACATAATAGGCAGGAATAATCATAATCAGAAACCCTAACAAGCAAACATAGGGTAAAAATCACAGAATCATACAAATTAGTTGAACACATTATCAAAACGAACTTAGAATCACAGGACAAACCCAAGAAACTTAGAGCTTTAACATAATAACTCGGATAAAAGGAGAAAACTAAAATAAATGTTTAAACATGGTGAAAATCATAGAAAAATGTTAAAATCAGAAGGAAAAGCCGTTTTTAAGAAGGGGTCAAGAAACCCTAGTTTGAAGACGAAGAGTCATTTTAGAAGAAAAAAATAGTAAAGAGAACTCGAATAGACCCATATCTTGTTACAGATCTTAGAAATCAAGAGTCAAAATCAGAGTTTCCGAGAGAGAACCCAAAGAGAGAGAATCGACTCAAAAATCATAGGTTCTAACCGAAAATGGTAGAATCTTCCTCGGACAGCCATGAACGATAGGAAAATAACATGAAAAACCATGGGAGGTGAGCGAACCACCTTCTGGTTCCTTTGAGGACCTCAAGGCAACAAAACCCGGTGCAGGAGGGAGAGCCATGAGGCTGGGAGGGTGGTGAGACCACCATAATGACCGACAAAGCGACGGCCGGTGAAAGGGGCTAGGTTTAACAGAGAAGATTTTGAGAGAGAGAAGAGAGATGTAACGACGAAGAGAATGAGAGCGAATGAGAGGGGAATGGGGGTAGTCTTTAGGGTTAATTGTGGTAAGGACGAATCTGGTTCGTTGATCAAAATTGATCAACGGTCCAGATCAAATAGGGATTGGGTCGGGTAGGATAGTGGATTGGGTCTTGGGGGTATTGCACTGATTTAATCAGGTTTGTGTCTGGTTTAATTTAGGCTAGAATTGAAATGAAATTAGGCTATTTGTTAAATACCCAATTCAAATTAATTAAAACAATTTACAAAATAGCTAATAATTATAAGAATGAGTTTCATGCATAGAAAATAGTTTAAAATAATTATTTAGTATTTAAAAATACAAATGACTAAGTTTTGGTAAAAATAGTACAAAATTACTTTGCAATTGTAGCCAAACGATGACAATTTGGCTAATTATGAAATATTGGTTTAAATAGGACTAGAAATAATAAATTAAATCAAGAAATGATTTTTGAAATCACTCGTAATGCCATTTTGTAATTATTTATTGAAAATAAAATGCTGGATAAATTAATAAAAATATAGGGAAATTATGGAAAAATACCAATTACTATTAATGCATGCATTTAAAGGTATATATGCAATTTTAAAATATTTTTTGGAAAAAATTGGGTATCAACAGCCCCCTTGTAAAAGCTGGGGACGAACAGATGCATCAGGTGTTGAAGTGTGATCTCGGCCCAAGCTAACTCCGCGAACTTGGTAGCGTCCTTATGAGCTTGTAAACATACGGCACAAGCTGAGCCAAACAAACACCATAGAATCGATAGAATTCCTCCGCCAGTGGGAGGTGAGGAAGAGTGTAGCCGACGTGAAAGAGATAGGCATAAAATGCACAATACCCAAGACGATGGTACTACACCGCGTCCCACCCTGCAGGGATCAGCTCGACGTGATGGGGAAGGCCGTATTTTGCCTTAAGCTCTAACAAATACGCCTCCTTCTTCAGCGATTTAAAGGCTTCAGATTCGACCTCAGTCAATTTTGAGAAATCAGACCTGACATCGGGGTTATGCGAAACTATCTCTTCCACAGTCGGGAAGCTTTCGTATTCAATAGCAATGGGAACGTTCTCCGCATAAGGAAGAATAATAATCGCTAGAGGGACCAAGTCGCTTCCCTCGTTGGGCCTACAAGGTATGTTAGACATATTTTCAACAAAAAGGAGGAAGGTATCAAACAACAGGGAATAAAAACGATAAGGATCACTGGAATATAAGGGAAATATGCACAACAATGGAAGATGAAGAGGAAGATACAGGGTTTCGATGCAAGAATTTTTTAAAGTTTGAAATTATATCCTCACCCCCTATTTATAGGAATTCAAGCATCATAACCAAGAAATTGGCTCATCATTACATGGCACCGTAATCGAAGCGGCATATCCAATCAAAATTCACACAAAACGAAGCGACACATAGGGAAAATGCGTCATAATGACGCATGACTTCATGACATCACCTTGATTCATTGACAGCATAATTCCAAAATTTGTGGCTCACAAAGGGCCACGATGCCAGCTCGACCCCGTCATCACGATCCGATCAGCTCGTCCAATCGTTTCGACTGCAATGAACAGAATAATCATCTAGTTCATCCTTTATTAGGTGAATCACTCCTCCTATTTACTTAAATGTCTTCTTTTTTAAAGCAAAAGTCCACCTTTATGGATGGGGTTTAGGCGATGACCCCAACCCGTATATTATCAAAAATAATTAATACACGAAGGAGGGCATAGACCATAGCATCCAAAGCAAGATGAGGACTGATATAAATCAGCTCTAAGAACACTTGGACCCAGACGATCTACCTAATTTGGGAGATGACCTCCATTACAATTTGACTATAATGAACTTCACAAAAGGATGCTATACACAAGGTTAGCAACACTATATAATGTTCAAAATTATCTACTATTGGCATCATTAATAACAAAATGATTCTTCTTAGGCTTAAATCTGAAAGTAGGGATGCCATCTTGGTCGAGTCTCAATAATGACTTCATTATGTTCGGTAAGGAACTAGAATCATCCATTAAAAACCTTACCATTTATTGATTCTCCCATATTTGCCATTTTTTTAGCCACCATATTGCCCTCTCTGTAAGTGTGAACAAAAACAAAAATACCTTTGTTAGAGAGTTGAATACCGATCAATGATATATCAGATATGCCAATGTGTTGTCATTTTGTTGTTAATCATGTCAATTATCAATTGGGAGTCAGATTCCACCATCACACAGAGAAAGTCTCTGTTAATACACAAGATCAATCCTTGTAGCAAAGCTTTGGCCTCAGCCACATTATTGCTATAAATCCCATAATTTTTAGCATAGGCCAAGATAAAGCGACCTAAGTAGTCCCTGACAACACCACCACCACCAGCACCACTACCGGATTTCCCTACAGCCATAAATCTTTAGTTTTAGCCATCCATTGTTAGGATTCCTCCATGTAACCATTTTACTGATGATAACTGGTCTAGCTTTATCAACTGTATAGCACATATCATACCACTATAGAGGCAGATGCACTATAGGAAATAGGGCCTTTAATAGCAAATACATAGATCTACAGACCTGCATAATTATGAATCGAGCAGACACGTACATTTTTAAATCTAGCAGCGCATCAGCTTTTCCATATCTCCCAACATATGACTGATGGAATACATTTGATTAAAGCAACGTGAATCCCATTACTTGGCTTGGTTAACCACCAGGACATAAGAAGTTGCCTAATATCTCATTTTCTGATAGTGATGCCACAACTCTGACTACAGAAAAACCATACTTGATCAGCAATATGGCTCATACAAAGTAGGTGTAGGATAGTCTCTTCTTTATGAGTGGTACATCAAGAGCATTTAGAAGGGAGTGTCATTTTCAACTTCTGAACACATTCATCAATTGGAATTCTTCCCTGTAACATTCTAAGTATAAAAAAAGAAACTTTAGAGGGGAGTTTCTTATGCCAGATCATAGCAACTGTAAAGGAGTTATTCTGGTGCCTCCTTAAGTTTTGCCAAGCAGACTTACAGGTAAAAACTCCATTCGGGTCAACTGTCCATATTAGCCAGTCATCTGTACCTTCATGGATCTCAATCCCTATGATATAGTTGATAAAATTGTTAGAACATCTCTGAGCTTAGAAAGAATCCATCCTCTATCGTCAAAGAAGCTATTCACAAGAACTTTTCTGGGAGCATTTTGGTAGTGAATCAGCTTTGCCAAGGCTCCTTTACCTGACCAATTATCCCCCCAAAAGGACATACTTCCTTTCCTTATCTTTCACAGGATAAATTTCTCTACATCTTCTTTGATATCCATAAGCCTTTTCCAGTTATGAGATTGGCCATAAGACCATTTTATGAGAATAGAATGTTTCCTTTTGCAGTATTTAGCTTCAAGAAAATCTCTCTGACGACTAGGCTTGGTCCTGAACTTCCACCATGCCTTAGCAGAATTTTTTTTACAAAAATCGTTCAATGATTTAAAACCTACTCCACCTTCTTGAGTAGGAAAACATAGATCAGTCCATGATTTCCAGTGGAACTTGTTTTTGTGCTCTTCTTTACCCCAAAAACATTAGCAATAATCTTCTCAATTTGGGAAAGGATAGTTTTAGGTGGGTATAAAACAGACAACAGATGCAAAGGCAGTGAGTGAAGGACTGAATTTATCAGGACCGCTTTACCACCATAAGATAGAAGTTTCTTTGCCACCCTTGCATTCTGTTAGAAATTTTAGCAACCATGTTGTTGAAAAAACTACTTTCTTCCGACCAACATAAATAGGAAATCCTAAGTATTGCATAGGGAATTGAAGATGGGGAAAACAAGTAATATTCTCAACCTCAGTGATAAAAGGTTCAGGGAAGTTAGAGGAGACATAGAAGCCAGATTTTCTCTTATTGATCATTTGGCATGAGGTTCTTTCATATGTGTCTAGTTTAGACATCATCATCTTCAAGGATAAATGATCACCTGAGGAAAATAAAATGGTATCGTCTGCATAACACAAATGATTAATTAAAGGGCCCTTTCTCTCGGATGAATATGGGATAAATCCCTTTGCAGGTAACTGGTTCATCAATCTAGATAGTAGCTCAGCTCCAAGAACAAATAAAGAAGGGTACAAAGAATCACCCTGCTTGATACCCCCTAGTGGATTTAAAGAACCTATGTCTTGTTCCATTCAGATTGATTGAGTACCAATTACTAGATATAAGCCTCCAGACTCTATCAATCCAAATCTCAGAAAACCCCATATGTTTCAGCACTAGGCATAAATAGTTCCAATCCACCCTGTCATAAGCCTTGGTCATGTCAAGTTTCATGACGACAATACCAATTCGTGGATATTGATTAATGTTGTGCACCATCTCTTGAGTCAACATGATATTCTCAGTTATGGATCTTCCTTGATAAAGCCAGTATGGTATGGAGATATAAGATTCTGGATTAGAGGAGCAAGCCTCTGGTTCATCAATTCTGAAATAATCATGCGTGAGAAATTGCTAAGGTTGATCGGCCTTAACTCCGTGAAATGTTGAGGAGATTCCACTTCAGAAATCAGGATAAGACATGTGTGAGTGAGAGATCTTGGTAATGGGGTACCTGCAAAAAAAATCAAGTATCATTAGTAGTAAATCCTCCTTTATGACCTCCCAACATCTGTGGTAAAATTTTCCAAAGACCTCATCTGGTCCAGGAGCACTGTGAGTGCTCATGGAGTTCTTCCATGGATGGTGGGTCTAATAGTTTGTTGTTATCTTCTTCATTTACAATCATTGGAATACAATTCAGAATAGAAAGATCCTTCCGTGCATCATCCTTAGTGAATTATTTTTCAAAAATTTGACAGCTTCTTGAGCAATATTATCCTCTCCTTCAATCTAGCCTCCAATCTCACTAATCATCTTGGCCAGAGTTAATCTTCTCTTTTTCCTTTGACTATAGAGTGAAAGAACTTGGAGTTCACTTCTCCTTCTACAAATCATTTTATTCCTGATTTCCGCCCCAAAAAGCTTCCTCCTTTTTATGAGCCATAACCAATTCTGCATTAGCCTGATTAAGAAAAACTCTATTAGCCACTGAATTGTCATTAATGGACTTCTCTTCTAGATCAAAAACTTTTTCTTCCAAAACCTTCACAATAGTAAATATGTTACCAACTGTATTTCTAGACCATTCTGAAAGCTTTTTGCAAGTATTTTTTAACTTCAGGTGAAACTTTCAAAGTGGAGAGCCACTAGTTTCAACATTCCAACCTTGTTCCACAACACTCATGAAGCCAGGTTCCTCAGTCCAGAAATCAAGAAACCTAAAGTATTTAACATGGTATCTATTGTTGGACTTAGCTGAGATCAACAATGGAAAGTGATCAGAGCCAGTCTTAATCAAGTGATTAATATTGGTAGAGTCAAAAATATTCAACCAATCATGATAATTAGAACCCTGTCTAGTCTTTGCACCAAGTAATGCTTGAGCCAATGTATCCAGCATCCAATAATTCACAGTCCATGATACACTATATAAATGCAAGACTTTTTGACATTCTATGAGGGGAGCCCCCCTGTTTCTCAGCAGGATCAACAATGCAATTAAAATCCCCGGCAACTAGCCATGGCATATTATAGTTATCACTGATGTTTCTGAGTTTGTCCCATAGGTCCTCTCTCAGAAGTTCCTCACACTTTGCATAGACATAGCATATCAGTACAGAGATTCCATTTATCTTAATTCTACAAGTAACTTGTTGATCATCCTCCTCAATGGTAGCACAACCAATATTAACTTCCCAAAAGATCCAAATCTGACTGTTGCAATTTGATTAAGCATATTGGTAGCCCAAAATTCTTTTGAACTTGTCTAGTTTGTTTGCCTTATGAAAATGTTCACAAAAGTCGATAATTAAAAGTTTCTCAGCAATGATTAGTTGTTTAAGTCTTTCAAGATAATCATTAGACTTAATGCTCCTGATATTCCAATAAAGGGACTTAAACACAATCACTAATATAAGAGTTTTTGTTCTTTGAGACCCTTCTAGGTTTTTGGTTTTGTTGATTGCCACTCCTTCCTCTTGTTGAAGTTCTACCACCTCTGTTGTTGCCTCTTCCCCTTCCTCTGCCCCTAGGGGATAGGTGTCCGGAGTTGATAAGATTGTAAAAGGTTGAAGTCACACTAACATCTACCAATGACTGGGGACAAAAGTTCTCAACCAGAGTATCTGCATGATTATCGTTGTCTGCCTCTTCACTATCAACACTTGCATATTCTCCACTTGCTTCTGAACTTTCTTCATCTCCATTTTAATCCATAACATCTGAGTTATTATCCTCTCCATACACCGAGTCTGATTTTTCTCCAGGTTTTAAATGGTATCCTGTTTCATTCTATTTTTCTTCATCAAGAGTTGTATCACTAATAATTTTCAAGTAATTGTGTTGGACTTCTTCAGGATTGACATTATGGTTTATTGCCTTTTCCTGTGCCTGCGGTTCTATTTGATTGTTCACCTCCACTGGAGTGGTCAATAAGAAAGTTTGAGCCTATGGAGCAATTTGGTCCTGCTACTTTTGGACCAAGGCTTCTGAGTTACCTTGGTTCTCCATATCAGTTTGACATATATTTGTTGGGACATGTTTTATCCATGTCTGGATCTTGCCTCCATCTTCACATTTGCCGCATTCTAGTTTTTCTTTCTGCCTCTTTTTCTCCTTTTGTTACTTGATTCTGGTATGTCAGTAACAATAGCATTCGTGGATACACTCTGAGCAACTTGATTTTTGTTATTAGGTACCATATTTTCTTCAGTTTCAGTGCCTTTCCCTTTTCCAAGTACTTCCTTAACTATAGGGAGTTGGTTAATCTCTGAAGGTTCTCTAATAGAGATGCCCCTATTTTCTCTAGGAATCTGTTTGATTTTTTCAAGTTGTTTGTTCTGATCAGTTTCCCTACTTTGCTGGTGGTTTACTGAAATTTTCTTGTCTTTTGTGCTTCTCCTCCTTGTTACAGTTTGAAAGCCATCTTCACCATTATTTTCCTGTTCTTGTTTGTCCTCCTTCTCTTTTCTGTTTTGTTCTTCTCTTTGAGCTTTAACTTTATCATCCCTGGCCTTATTTCTACACTGGATCTCAAGATTTCCCTGAAGTTTGCAGTATAGAAAATAGCTTGGGACCTTTTCATACTCAATGTCAAGCCATTTACCATCATCAGTTCCATCCAATCTTTAATAGCCCAACCATATTTGATCTAGTCTTGGATTCAAAAGATCAATTTCAGCCTTCTTGATTTAGAGTAAGTGGCTTGATTTGGTGCTACAACTACTCCTACATCACTAACCAACTTAGAGATAACTTTCCATCTGAAAAGGTGACATTGTAGTTGATGAATTAAAATCCACACCGGGACAATAGATGTCTCTTCTTCAGGTTTGAAATCAGTTGTCCATTTTAGGATCTTCATAGGTGATTCTCCAATATCAACATACTCATTGAATAGGATATGATTGTGATCCACCTCATTTGTGAAATCAATGTATATATCTATAAAATCAAAATAAGCTATTTTAACTGAACCTATTAGATGAAATTGGCTTATAAAAACTTCTCTAATCTCCTCCATTGTGGGTTTTCCTCTGTAGAACTTACCTATTAACGTAAGTTTACAATCTTGAGCCAAAGTAATAAAGTAATCTTCTGCTGAAAATAAGACTGTCGATTTACCTAGATGAGTGTCGTATCTGATCTTGATTTGTGCAGTTCCTTCATCAAGGGATGGAAGTTTTGCTTGGACTGCTGCAGCAAATGATGGCTTTGACACATTTTAATCACTACCTCTATTACCAAACAGAGCATTAGCTCTGTTGTTACCAATCGGGGCCTTCACCTGTTGCATGTTGGTTGAACCTGGGTTCTGATCTAGCGGGTTAGATATTGGGTGGGTGATTGTAGCTTGGGTAAGATCATGTTGTTGAGCACCAGAAAAGCCAGTTGTAGGTTCATTGTTTCTAGGTGGTCGATCAAAATTCGAAGATATTCTGGGTTGTGTGGGGATGGTGTTCTTGGTAGAGTTAGTGTTTGGATTAATATTGCTAGTATTATCTTTGGGTGTATCGGCAAGGGTGGTTTGACGGTGGAATCAGATGCTTTCTTATAGTTTTTTGGTTTGGAAGTAGCCGTTGTTGAGGTGATCTTAGATGTTTGGGCGGTGGGATTAGGTTGAGTAGGATTGTTTATCAAAATTTCATTGGTTGAATTAAGTGGGTCAAGGGGAGGTGGAGGGGATATTGGTTGGGGGGGGTCACTTGAATGCATTGGGGATACTATCTGATTTAGAGAAAAGTGAGAGCATTTGTTTTAGCGAGAGAATTAATTACGTTAGTAAGGGGTCACTTGGTTGCTTAACAGCTTACTTAAATGTCATTTATTGTTATTTATTATTATTAAATATTATATTATTGCACATATTTTTTGGTATAGTTTTTGAATTGTTATAATTTTTCTACCAGATCTATTTAACGCTTGTCATACTTTCGAGAGTTACATTTAGAAATATTATTATTTACTAAATTTAATCCATAATCATATAAATTTAATTATTTAAACCAAGAATTATATTTTTTTGGTCAAACACATTATGCTAACATGTAAAAATAAGAATGTTAAAATTCTGATTTTAGTCTTTGTAATATCTTGCTTAGCATGTTTATCCTTCAATTAATTGATATGTGCACCTTTAATCATTTGCTTATAAATGTTCATGGATTTACCTAAATTATTAATATGTCCCACCAGTTAAGAACTAATGTGTTATGTTAAGTTTGTATTGTTACTTCATATTAGATTTAAAATATAGTTTAAAATCGTAAAATATGACACATTTCCTATAAAGGGACCAAAATCATACATTTTAACTAATTGAAAGATTAAATGTGCTCAGTCATATATAAAAAATAAAAAAATAGAAAAGAAAACAAATCAGAATCTGTTATGAATAGATTGTAATTAGAGTGAATGTCTATCTTATAGAGAGTTTTACTTTGTGGCTAAGTCATTTTTCCCCTATAAATTGAGGGGTCTTACCTCATTGTATATCATCCCAAAATTCAATAAGAATTTCGTCTCTCTCTTTCTCTGCAACATTGTTCTTCTTCTTTTATTGTTTTCGTCACACGTTATCAGCACGAGACTCTACTGTCTCAAAAAGCTCTTTGAGAAGATTAAGGTATAACTTTTCTCCTCTTTTTAATTATGACTGACATTATAAAAAGAAAGTTCGTTGCCCTTGAAATTTCGGGCAAGAACTATATGACATGGGTGTTGGATGCTGAAATCCACTTAGATGCAATGGGTTTTAGAGACGCCATTAAAGACAAACTAAAGCATCCAACCAAGACTGTGTTAAGGCCTTGATTTTCTTGCGTCATCACATTGATGAAGGGTTGAAAATAGAATATCTCACAGTCAAAGATCCGCTTGTTTTGTGGAATGGCTTAAAGGAAAGATATGACAACTTAAAGTTGGTCACTCTTCCACAAGCACGATATGATTGGGTTCATCTAAGGCTCCAAGACTTTAAGTCTGTTTCTGAATATAATTCTGCGATGTTCAGAATTACTTCTAAATTGAAACTCTGTGGAGATACTATCACTGACTATGATATGCTTGAAAAAATGTTTACAACGTTTCATGCCTCCAATATAGTCCTGCAACAGCAGTACAGAGAGAAAGGTTTCAAGAAGTACTCTAAGCTGATTTCTCTTCTCCTTGTGGCTAAGCGAAACAATGACTTGCTCATGAGAAATCATGAAAATCGACCCACTGGGTCTACACCATTGCCTGAAGTGAATGAGGTGTATTCCCATTATGCTAAGCGTGGAAAAGGCCGTGGCCATATTCGTGGTCGTGGTCGTGGCTGTGGCGTAGACAAGGAAGAAATTCTCCTGGTGTTAATCACCTCCCAAAGAAAAATAACCACCAAAATTGGAAAGGGAAAGATGAGAAGCCAAAGGCAAATGGTACAGAAACTGAATGTTATCGTTGCAGTGGAAAAGGGCATTGGGCAAATATTTGTCGTACACCAAGACATTTGGTTGAGCTTTATCAAGCATCTCTAAAGAATAAAGGCCCTAAAGCTAATTTGACAATGAATGTGACATCACCCACTTAAATGTGACAGACTTCTTTGAGCACCCTGATAGGAAAATAGACCACTTGCGGTGATGGACCCGTGGTTAAAGATGATTAAGTAGTTTAATTTTTATTTTCGCCTATTCTTAGGAGCTAGTGAATAAATATCATGTAACCATAGTTCTTTACATGAGTAGTAGTCATTAGTATTATTTATTTTATAAAATAGTGTTAGTTCGTTTTGATTAAATATAGTTATAATATTTGTTTTATACAATCAATTGAGTATTTTGCATTGGACAATGTACGGATTATGTATCTGATAGTATATAGTTAAGGACATGTGCGATCACGCCCATACAGTTCGCGTCGTAACACATGTGGCATATCTTTTCCCACTTCTGAATTTTCCCTAACTTTTAGATACAACTTGTTTAAGATGGGTAGATTTTATGTTGAATGCAAGGCAAGCTTTATCTGTAGTGTCAAGCCTTGAGTTGTAAGGAAACAGTCCAACATGCAATGACCACCGAAGCTTAAAAGCCACAACCAAAATACAGAAGTGATTGACCATGAAACAAATAGAAATAATTTTTTTTCATTACAATGTGTGCTCGTAAAACTAATTTTTAAATTAGTTGTTTTCTTTTCTTCCACAATTACAATTTTATACTGTGTTAATCATATTATTTAGATGTATGGTATTTAATTCTACTAAATGTCCTTATCTTTCTCATTATTAGCTCCCTTGTTAAATGCTTGAACAAATTCATGAATATATTTAATCGATAAGAATATACTAATGTTTATTCGTATATTTGTTTTGTATGTCAAACTATGGAAAGCAAATATGGATATCCCACAAAGCAATCTTGGATCAAAGTTCAATTGTAAAAATATTTGTTTAGTTGATTCATGTACGACACATACAATATTCAAAGAGAAGAAATATTTCTCTCATTTAAGTATGTGTAAGGCAGATGTTACTACAATTTCTGGTAGGAGTAAATTAATTTAAGGCTTTAGAGCTGCTATAACTCTACCTAAGGGAACAATACTTATCATAGAGAATGCAATGTTCTCCTCCAAGTCCAGTAGGAACTTGTTGAGTTTTAAAGATATCCACCGAAATGAATATCATATTGAGACAATAGATGAGTAATCTTGAATATCTCATCATTACCAAGAAAGTCTCTGGCCAAAATAGAGTTATTGAGAAGTTCTCATCTTTAACTTGTGGTCTGTATTGGACAAGAATTAGTGCAATTGAGGCACATTCTACCGTAAACCAAAAGGTTACTGATTCCAATACTTTTGTACTTTGGCATGATCGATTGGGACACCCTGAATCAATTATGATGAGACGAATTATTGAAAACTCAAATGGGCATTCATTAAAGAATTTAAAGATTCTTTTAAATTATGAATTTTCCTGCACTTCTTGTTATCAAGGCAAGTTAATTATAAGACCATCACCAACAAAGGTTGGGATTGAGTCCCTTGCGTTTTTAGAAAGTATACAAGAGGACATTTGTGGACTTATTCACCCCACCTAGTGGGTCATTTAGATATTTTATGGTCTTAATAGATGCATCTTCTAGATGGTCTCATGTGTGCCTATTGTCATCTCGCAACCTCGCGTTTGCAAAATTAATGGCACAAATAATTCGATTACGGGCACAATTTCCCGATAATCCAATTAAGTCTGTTAGACTTGATAATGCTGCTGAGTTTTCATCCCAAGCATTTAATGATTATCGCTTATCAATTGGGATAAAAGTGGAACATCCTGTAGTTCATGTTCACACTCAAAATGGCCTTGCAGAGTCTTTAATTAAACGTCTGCAATTGATAATAAGATTGTTACTCATGAAAACGAGGTTGCCCACTTCTGTTTGGGGTCACGCCATTTTGCATGCAGCAATGCTAGTTTGTCTCAGACCGACAAATTATCATAAATATTCTCCGTTGCAATTAGTTTTGGTCATAAACCTAATATATCCCATTTAAGAATTTTTGGATGCGCAGTGTGCCTGTAGCACCGCCATATCGCACCAAAATGGGTCCCCAAAGAAGGTTAGAAATATATGTTGGGTTTGAATCGCCCTCTATTATTCGCTACCTCGAAACAATAACGGGGAATTTATTTACTGCACGATTTGCAGACTGTCGATTCGATAAGACACTTTTTCCCAAAATTAGGGGGAGAAGTTAGTGAAACCAAACGGGAAATTTTGTGAAAAAATTCATTATTATCTCATCTTGATCCACGTGCCTCTATTTGTGAAAAAGAGGTGCAAAAGATTATCCATTTGCAGAGAATAGCAAATCAAATGCCAACCGCATTTACGGATTTGAAAAAGATAACAAAATCACATATCCCTGCAGAGAATGTTCCAATCCGTATTGATGTCCCTACTGGACAACCTTCTAGTGTCATAGCTAATGAGTCAAAAATACGTCTAAAACGTGGCAGACCATTAGGTTCTAAGGATCGAAATCCTAGAAAAAGGAAAACAAATGATCAAAATGACACTACGAAAGAGTCTCATGAAGAAATCCACGATTTAACCAATCCTGAGATTCATGAGGAAATCACTGAGCCTGATACTCAAGAAAATAAGGAATTATCAATAAATCCAATTGATATTGAGACAAATTTGAATCGATTGGATATAGTGGTGGATTATGTATTTGCATATAATGTTGCATCTAGTATTATGCAAGATAGTGAGGATCTTGAACCTCAATCTATTAGAGAATGTCGACAAAGATGTGATTGGCCAAAATGGCAAGAAGCAATCCAATCAGAGTTGAATTCACTTGTAAAACGTGAAGTTTTTGGACCTGTAGTCCAAACACCTAATGGTGTTAAGACTATTGGCTATAAATGGGTCTTTGTACGCAAGAGGAATGAGAAAAATGAGATACAAAGATATAAGGAACGCCTTGTTGCACAAGGATTTTCACAAAGGTCTGGTGTCGATTATGAAGAGACATATTTACCCGTTATGGATGCTATAACGTTCCGTTATCTCATTAGTTTTGTTGTCCATAAAAAGCTTGACATGCATTTAATGGATGTGGTTACAGCCTACCTTTATGGCTCACTTGACAATGAGATATACATGAAAATTTCCGAGGGATTTAAAATGCGTAACGCACATAATTCAAAGTCCCGGGAAATGTTTTCAATTAAATTGCAAAGATCTTTGTACGGTCTAAAGCAATTAGGACGAATGTGGTATAATCGTATTAGTGAGTATTTATTAAAGGAAGGTTATATGAATGATGCCATTTGTCCATGTGTTTTTATAAAGAAAACAACATCGAAATTTGTTGTACTTGCCGTATATGTTGATGACATAAACCTTATTGGAACTCCTATAAAACTCCAAAAGGCAATTGATTATTTAAAGAAAGAATTCGAGATGAAAGATCTCGGAAAGACAAATTATGTCTTGGTTTGCAAATTGAACATTTGGCAAACGGAATTTTTGTTCATCAATCTGCATACATAGAAAAGGTATTGAAACGGTTTTACATGGATAGAGCACATCCATTAAGTACTCTGATGGTTGTTCGATCACTTGATGTGAATAAGGATCCATTCCGACCTCAAGAAAAGAATGAAGAGCTACTTGGTCCTGAAGTATCATATCTTAGTGCAATTGGTGCACTAATGTATCTTGCTAATACTACAAGGTCTGGCATAACTTTTTCAGTTAATGTCTTAGCAAGATATAACTTTGCTCCCACAAGGAGACATTGAAATGGAATCAAACACATATTGTGGTATCTAAAAGGGACTACCGATATGGGCTTATTTTATGGCAATAATTGCAGTCCCGATCTTGTTGGTTATGCCGATACTGGGTATTTATCTGACCCACACAAGGCTCGATCTTAAACAGGTTATGTGTTTACCTGTGGAGGCACTACCATATCTTGGCGATCGACTAAGCAATCAATTGTGGCTACTTCATCTAATCATACTGACATAATTGTTATTCATGAAGCAAGTCGAGAATGTGTGTGGTTGAGGTCTATAATACATCTTATTCGAGACAAATGTGGTATGAAATGTGACAAACTACCCATAATTTTGTATGAAGACAATGCATAGTTCAATTGAAGGAAGGATTCATAAAAGGAGATAGGGCAAATCACATTTCACCAAAGTTATTTTTTTACTCATGATCTTCAAAAGAATGGTGATATCAATGTGCAACAAATTCGTTCAAGTGATAATATGACTGATTTGTTCACAAAATCTCTACCGACATCAACCTTCAAGAAGCTAGTACACAAGATTGGGATACGAAGGCTCAAGGCTGTGAAATGATGCTCTCATTAGGGGGAGTTTAATACGTGTTGCACTCTTTTTTCCTTACAAGGTTTTGTCCCACTGGGTTTTCCTTGCAAGGTTTTTAACGAGGCAACCAAAAGGCGTATTGTTAGATATGTGTACTTTTTTTCCTTTTCTAGAATCTTTTTTCCCATTGGGTTTTATTTTAGTAAGGTTTTAATGAGGCAAATTACTTATTAAGTAGACATTCAAGGGGGAGTGTTATGAATAGAATTGTAATTAGAGTGAATGTCTATCTTGTAGAGAGTTTTACTTTGTGGCTAAGTCATTTTTTCCCTATAAATTGAAGGGTCTTACCCCATTGTATATCATCCCAAAATTCAATAAAAATTTCCTCTCTCTCTTTCTCTGCAACATTGTTCTTCTTCTTTTATTGTTTTCATCACAGAATCTATATATTGAGGGACATTAGCCAGGTGATGTGGCAGTCCTCGTTGATTAGGAATTACATTTATCTGATTTCTCATTTTTTTTTTTAGTTTTTTCCTCTCATTTTAATAGGATACTCAATTATTAAATCTAAATAGTTAAGCTATTAAAAATGGAAAGCACCTTTTCAGAATTTTCGACAAACTAACCGTTACAAAGCAAAACTTTCACGTTTAAGTTCATTCAAACTATTGAAGAGGATACACCACTGTTTTAGCGTCCTCCAGAAACAACTCAAACAAAAATTTACAAGTTCTCAATTTCAATGACGACAAGCAGGCCAGCCAGTGAAGATAGAAACCAACAAACTAGAGGAAATCAACCCAACAGTCGTTTAAAACCTTTATGTTTTCAATTTCAAAGGCACCAAAGCAGAGAAGAAACCAACATTCATCTTTGGTTAGTGATTGTTTTCATGTATGTCTAAATTAAATTTCCTTCTTACTCATCTTGGGCTTGTATTCGTTTTTTCATCTTCGCGTCAGAATCCTCGCTTCAACTTTGGTTGATGTTTTGCTCTATTAAATTCCTTTTTTTCATCCAGTGACCTGTATTAGTTTTTTGGTCGTTGTGTCACCATACTTGGAGATCGATAGCATCATTATTATATTTTGCTAGAGTAAGGAACAATGAACCAAGAGTATTGAGATTTCGGTGAAACATTTTCCTCCTCTTCTATTCTTGCTTTCTATTTGGCTTATACATAGTGTTTGGCCTGAGTGCATTTTTTTAGGAAAAATAGAAAAGTGAAAAACAAAAAATTGTGAAAATCACATTAGTCAAGAAAAGCAAAAACCAAGCAGAGATGCTTGCTCAGCGTTTATGCAGAAACTTTACTTAGTATCATCGTTGCATAAAGAAATAAGTAAAGTAGTTGAAAAGAAAGAAGATAGCTGTTTTAAACTAGCAATCAAAAACTATTACCATTTTTCCCTGATCCTTTTCTGAAACAAAAATCCAAAGAGTGACTAATTATAGAGAAGTTGGAAGGAGGGAAAAAAGTGAGTGTAATAGGATCCAAAGAGGGACGACAAACCATAGAAATAAAGTAGGAAAACACATATGTTTTATATATTCTGGTCCTTAGTAGAAGTATTGTTGCTTGATATAAATCATCATCCAATAACAAACCGTTTTATTTATTCATTCTCTCTTTTGGTTTTTTCCCTCTATACAAGATTTTGTTCTCATCTATCTGTCGCTTTGTTTCAATGTATATTCTAGCTCCGTTAGCTAGAATTGCAATAGAGAACACTTGTATGATGCTGAAGCACAACACATAAATTCTTTTACTATATATATATCTCTTTATTGCTTCAGTTTTTATAGATGATCGTCCTAAAGGGAGACAAAGCTAAGGAACATAATGTCCCACTGTCACATTAAATTTCAAAGGCCCAAGCAATCTATCGCTGGTTTTATCCTCTATTTGTTGTTGTTGTTGTTGAATGTGTTAAGAATTAGCTCTCTCTTTTTCACATTTTTCCTTTCATGTTAGTGGGAGGCCTGGAGCAATAAAAGGTGTCATATGCATATTTTTGTTGAAGAGCTAGCTAGCTTCTCTTAACTCTCAAAATAATCCTATTATGGGGATGAGAATACACATACTCATGTATATTTTAGTGTTCTTCAAAAAGGCTGTGAATGAGTATATGTGAAAAAGTGGTAAGAACTTAATCCATGTTCAGTTTAAATGTAATGGATTTCTTTTTTCCCTTCAAAACTTCAGCTTAGTTTGGACGTCAGAAATTTCTGCTGCCTTCAAGGTCTATAATTCATTGCATGAGAATATAATATTCATGCATCTGCCAATATTTCAGCAAGTTTTGATTGCTATTAGCTATTTTTTTTCAATAAATGAAAAATCAGCTAGCACTTCATATCAATTTCTTGCTACCTATGACTACCTTACTGCCATCCTGATCTATCGCCACCCTTCTTCATGTTTCTTTATAGCAAAAAGGAGACATTAAAGCAATAAATCATAATAAGTTGGTAAAGAATGCTATTGCCTTGATAGTGATTGAACTGTTAATGCAGTTTTACCAGTTGTAGTAGGTTATTTATCCATTATAATAGTTCATGGTAAAATTAGGAATAAATATTTGGTTAGTAAAAATGACTTTCTTTTATATGACACAATTATTTAATCTTATTTTAAATTCCTTTAAGATCGCGCGCGCGAAGCGCGAGCTAATTTACTAGTTTATCAATAATTGAGAAGCCAAAAGTACTATTATCCCAATATACGACGAACTATTATAAAATTTTCAGAGTATGTTTGGAAAAGCAATCAATCAAATCACATCTTATTAAATAGTACTCCCTTTGTCGTAATTTATGTGGCAATTCTGAAAATTGAGTAAAAATGGCGATTTATTTTACTTTGAACGCTACTATATAAATTGGGCTGGAGTATGAAAGACGAGGTATTCTCTACCAAAAATGGTGTTACCTATTTTGGCGTTAGGGGGATTTCGAAATAGGAAAGAAATAAACTTACGTAACCACGTTTTAAGTTTCTCAATATGTTCCGCCATTTATAATCAGGTACGTATTAAGGGTTTGAATTCGTTTGCAAAGTAAAAATGGGACGATCTAGCCAGTTTTCGGACTGGTCATTTAAAAATAGCCAATATTTACCAAGTCAATAAAAAATAGCCACTATTTTGCTGCAACAGAGACCGGTCCAGTATAATATACTGGAGTTTGGTGCACTTGTATATGAACTTCCAGCATATTATGCTGGAACTCCAACACACGGAAAGTTCCAGCATAATATATTGGGGATTCGAGCACTTGTATATGAACTTCCAGCATATTATACTGGATCGGTATACTTTGCTGGAACTCCACTATATTATGCTGGAGTTCTAATATACTTATGCTAGAACTCCATCATATTATGTTGGAGTTCCAACATACTTATCCTGGAACCCCAGTATAATATGGTGTAATTCAACTATACTTATGCTGAACTCCAGCATAATATACTGGCATATTTTCCGGATTTTGATCAGTATTTTCGCTCAAATTTATCTTTACATGAAAAGTGGCTAAATTTATATTACTTTTGAAAGTGAGCTATTTTTAAACGACCACCCGTAAATCTGGCAATTTTTTAATTTCTCCCGATGCAGAAGTTTTGATTGAGCACAACTCCAGTCTACCCGAGGTACGTACCCTCCATGCTCCATCCTAGAGGTTTTTTCTTTGTTTACCTCCCTTTGTTCCTTTTGACACTTGATCTTCAATTTTGAATTTTGGTTTATGCCATATTCAATGGACAGAAAATTGATACTAGAATACACTAGGTATTGTTGAACTCACCGATAAATTCCTCGAAAACGTTACTTAGAGTAACGCTGTTCTCTTTCAGCGCTAGGAGTTTCTCACTCTGTTTTAGGGTTTAGTAGCTTTCCGGCGATCCCTAATTTGTTGCTCAAATCCCAGCCGTGATAGCTACGACGACAGTCCTCTGGTGAGGGCGTGTTTCCAATAGTGTTTCCTTGGAAATAAACCAAAAAGCTTCAAGCAATTTAGGTTCGTTTTTACCAAAATTACCCCTGTTTCGTGTAAATCAGATATATTTCAGTGTATCGTGAAAATGCTGCTGTTGTTTTTTTTAAGTGGTCGAATGCTGATTGAAAGATTCTTTTGAAATGTTGATTGCTGTGAGTGCTGATTTTTTAATCCGATAGATTATGAAACGCCAGTATTTGTTTGCTTGAATGCTGATGAGAGTTGATGAAGTTATCAGAAATGCAATCATCCTAAAGTTTGCTGCTTTTTGAATTTTGCCTGTAAAAGGCTGAAAGTGTACGATGATGGAATTTTAGCAGAATGTCATTACTTTGAGTAATGTTTTCGTCCCTATTATCTCAGGTCTTATTGCAGATTAACTTATCAGGTTGTAATGATGTAGCAGACTGTCGTTACAAAATAACGAAATATTACTCAGTAACATTTTGACCGATGGAATTTTGGAATAAGATAATACATAAAACCTTACCGAAAAATAGTTTAATCTATTTCTGAAGTTTTTTCTTATGAAGTGAGAAATTTCATTAGAGGCATAAAGTAGATGCAATCAGTACAAGAAAAGATAAGTACAAGGAAAGAGACAGTATTAGCTCTATTAAAAAAGATCTATTTCTGAAATTTCTGAAAAATATTGTATTACTTTTGTTAATTGTTCTACAAAATAATTTATTTAGGTTAAAGTTTTACTACTTCATGTATGTTTTGAGTCTGGTGAAATTGCACACGCGAGGCTAGTAGTAGAATACATTCTCTTTGTGACTAGCTTGAGTTCAGAACTTGGCAAGTTTGGAAATAGAAGAATTGACTGTTTGTCAGCATTCACAAGTGTTTCAAGTTTCGTAAGACTTGCATATGAAATCTCCATCTTTTGGGAAGTGATACAATATTCTGACATCGCCCAGGCCCTTGTAGGACCTTGATCCTTTTTCTTTTAGACATCTGAATAAAATCAAGGAAAATGTAGTTTAATTTATCTTTTTGCCTGATTGATTTTCAGGAAAAATGTCCACTGAAGTACCTACTCATGCGCCATAGAAAAAGAAAGCTATTGTAATGGATCGAATCTCTCAGTTACCTGACCCTATTTTGCAGCACATACTCTTCTTCCTACCTCCAAAAGATGCAGCTCAAACTAGTGTGCTCTCTAAGACCTGGCTGAAAGTGTGGAATTTGCTTCCTGTATTTACATTTGATTTTGACCAAAACCTTTCCATACGGGAACTCTTGTCGACAGAAAAAGAGGGAACGAAACAAGCTGATGTAAGGGATGCTTTCCTACGTATTATAGAAGGCTCATTGATCAACCTCCGCATCCAAAAGGCAATAATAGAGAAATTCAGGCTTTCTCTTAAACTTTCGGATCTAAAAAGTGCCTCTTGCATTGACGAATGGATAGGATTGGCCACCAACAACTGCATCAAAGAATTAGACTTTCATGTTAAGTACCAACAAAAAGATTGGTATATTAATTCTCAAGATGAAAAAGATTTGTATATTTTGCCAGGTACAGCATTTACAGCTAAATAGCTAGTCGTTCTAAGATTGGGAGGCTTTAAGCTCGAGTGGCCTCTATTTATTGATCATATAAAGCTTACTAAATTGAGGGAGCTGTCTCTTACTGATGTTGCTTTGGAGGAGCGGATAATCTTGGAAATTTTCTCTGCTTGTCCTGCGGTAGAAGATTTAAGTCTTATCAGGTGTCGGGGAGTAAAACATCTATTGATATCTGATCTCCCGAATCTTCTGAAGCTTACCTTGCATCAAGCGAATGAGATAACATATACAAGTATTCTGATTCAAGCTGTTAACCTTCAAAGTCTGTATTACAGAGGATATAACGGCGAGTTAAATTTTGACGTGGCTGTTTTTAAACTTCTGAAAGAATTGAGCATAACATATGAGCAGATTACCGACCAAATGGTAGAAAATCTTGTTTCTGACCTACCCATTCTTGAGAAATTAGAAGTTAAACTTTTGTTTTAAGTTGACGAGGCTTAAATTTTCGAGTTGTGTGCTTAGGCAGTTGACATTCTGTTCTCACAAGAGTCTGATGGAAGTTGAGATAGACACCCCAAAGCTGCTCCGTTTTGAATATGGAGCTCCTAAATTGCCTGTCATATTCTCTTTGACAAGATCTTCTTTACAGGAATCTTATCTCAAATTAACACCCAATGATCATCTCAACACAAGTTGGTTTCAAAATTTGAGGGCATATCTATCTAGATTCGAACAACTGAATGTACTAGTTTTGTCTATAAATTCAACGAATGTAAGTCTGCACTCCATTTTCAGTTTATTTGGTTAATTTTTATTTTTCGTTACATTTGATTATCTTTTTCGTTCATTTTTTGTTGATTATCAAGATTACATTTATTGCGGAAGAACTGAATGGAACATCATCCTGCCCGTTATCTGTTGTCAAGCATTTGAAGATACAGCAAGTTATGCAATCTCTAAATTTCGAAACTCTGTTAGATAGTTTGCTTTGGACCTGTCATCCAGAGACTTTATCAGTTGACAGAACCTGGGAGCACAATGAAGAATTTATACAGGTGAATGTGATTTTCCTGTCTTTGCTTATATGGTTTCTTTGTTTCTTATTGTAAAATTAATCGTAATGCTTAATTTACCATTCTTGTTCTGCTTTTGGTATGCAATTACAGTTCTTAAGGGAGAAACTAATTGAAAGAGAGATTGTCCCTCCCTGCTGTGACTCTAGATGCATCAAATGTTGGAGGCACTATCTTAAAAAAGTTGAAGTTGAGAGCTCTACTAGACAGTATGGGAATCCTTCTTCTCCACGGCAAGTCTCAACCATTTGTTTCTAACTGAGATGGTAGAACGCTGACGCTATAAGTTTGTTGGTCTTAGGCTGAAAATTAATCTTATCTGGCTTGATTTGCTTATTTTTCACCACTTTATTTTCTCTCTTTTTGCCTCTTATTGCTTAACCAGATTATTCCTAGATCATCTAAGTACTATTGTGGGGTGTCAGTGAGTAAAACATCTTTTGATATCTGTATCTTCCCCAACTTAATAGGCTTATTTTATGTCAAGGAAATGAGAAACACCAGCCAGAGGTATAGAAGATTCAGATAAAAGCAATTATCCTCAAGTCTATAAATCAAATGAAGTAAGAAGCAAGTTAAATTTGATGTTACTGCTTTCAAACTTCTGAAAGGATTGAGCATAACCTGTTGCAGTTTGCTGATCCATCGAATGTTAGAAATCTTCTTTCTAAACTACCCTTCTTGAGAATGTAGAATTGAAATCTTGTTTTAAGTTGATAGGATACCAAATTTTATGCTTAGACAGTTGATGCTTTTGTTCTTTCAAGACTCAAACATTTGCTTCAAACATATACCACATTCTGGAAGGATTATGTCGTCATTATATTAGTCATAATCTCTTGTAGTTCACTGAATAAGATATTGCTAAAGAGAGATATCCAAACTTCAGAAATATTTAAAGCTGTTGATGCAACAGTAAGATGTTTAAGTCATGCATGTAAAATATAGTATTTTGCCAAGGTAACCACATAATCAAAAGTATAATTCTTCTAATTTATAAATATATAATTCCATAAAATTCTTGGTATAATCATGTGTTGTACTGTACAAGAACTTCTAATCTTGACATAAAAGTATAATTTGCCATAAATATTCATATTTAATGATTTTTGGTACTGTATACAAGACCTTCAAGTATATGATTAATAATAGTATAAACTAATTAATACGTTGGCATGTCGAAACCTTCCACATCAACCACTGACGGAGGTACTCATCATGAGCAAGAAGAGATTCATCCATTGACACCACGTAGCTGCCACTACGAAGTGCAAAGGGAGGTATACGTTCCCACCGCTCGTCAATTCAGCCAAGAGTGGTCCAATTAAAGGCGAAATCAACAAATGTGTAGTCAAGTGCAAGCCCCATTACTTCTAGCACCATTACAGGCATATGTACTTGTCGTTGGACTATCGGTGTCCCCATTGTTTGTAGAATTCGGACTGTTCCAATGTTTCCACGTCCTTTGCACTAGACAAATATTACAAACAGAAAGAAGTATATTAGCGAAAGTATTAAACATAAATTATAATGAATATAAATAAGTTGATAAAAAATATGACTCACTGTCGTGATATATAGCATTGAAATTTGTGGTATCCCGTCGTATGGTCGAGCTAAACCGTATGGGTATAAGCATGTTTATCCCAGAACACTCGTGGCACCTCAACTAGGCAATATACACGGGCGTCCCCATAAAATCAGTGACCTAAAGCCAAATTTTAATAAGAGACCTTATATATTTTTTATTAGTATATATATACCGACATATGCAGGAAAAAAATTAGTGTTGCTATTTTTTTCATACTTGTTATTTATAGTATAACATTCTTAAATGATAAAACCTTTAACTTCACATAGTAGTATTATTATTTATATTAGTAAGAGGTAACTTAAATAAATAAGATGTTAGACATGTAATTTCAATATGTTACTTTTGATATTGTTGTGTAAAAAATATTTACTAATATGAAGATTTAAGTAATTTAATTCAAAGTTCTAAATTATTTTTAGTGTTAAAGAGTAGATAATCTTTCTTTCTTTCTTTCTTTCTTTTGTCCAATGTTTTTTGTACTTTTTTTGGCAAACTTTAATATTGCCTAACTTGCAATAAAATCATAAAATCCATTATTAAGAAATTTTGAAAATCTAAATCAAAGCTTTACTTATCTCCTACTTGAGCATTCTCAATCAAATTTTATAGAGTCTCAATTAAAATAAAAAATAATCAGTGAATGTGTTATTTAGTTACCAGGTATGAATGAAGCTGGTTGAGTAACACGTTCATAGGACAGTGATCTATAAATACTTGTTGATAATTAATCAGCACGGCTCAACGCAACTGGTGGCTTAAAACTAAAATATACTAAAAGACCCTAAAATTTCTTTCATAAAATCCATATAATATTGAGACAAAAAAGTGTGAGAGAACAACATATAATATGTGGGTTAGGTGTACGTTATATGGTATTGAACTCTCCCATATAAAAAAATATAGTATTAAGCGAAAATAGTAATAGTGTTGAGCCTATAATTGATCTTATTTTGAACCTTATGATACTTGTCTCGGGGATTTCTTAGTTATAAAAAATGAGACACAAAAGAACTCGCTTTCTGATGTGTGGATCAATCAAATGTGACAAAAAAAAAATAGCAAATTTAGAGAATCTGAGTTGAAATTAAAAAGTAAAATAGTAACAAATATGAAAAAAGAAAGAAAAAAATAGAATTGATGAGAAGATAAATATATTATTTAACTTAGCAAGAGAAATTTTTTATCCTATTATCTTATTCAATCCTACCTCTACCAAATTTTAAAAAAATATAAAATATTTTATTAATAATTGTATAAATATAAATTACATATATAATATAATAATATAGCTTTACTTTATATTTTTGGGCCTTAAATATTTGGGGCCTAAGACAAAAGCTTCATTGCTTTACCTAGAGCCGCCCTTGGCAATATGATCAATTGCATTGCCAACAAAAAAAAAAAAGGTATTAGCGTACACGCACTAGAGTAGTGAGTTGAGCAAAAAATATGTCAATATTAAGATGGTGCTCAAAATAATTATAGAAAGTTGACAAAGACGCAGAACAAACTTGAAAAGTAAGACATAATACCCTAATCATGTAGGTTAAGAATGGGTGAAAATCATTTTTCCTTCTGAAGTTTACCTTAAAAATCAACCTCCCTCCCTAACTTTCAACATTAGACATCTTTCCCCCTTACATCAATATCCGGCCATTGACCGGCAGCTTTAAAATATTTGACCACCCTCCATAGGGGCAAATTGTAATTTCACTTTTTATTTTATTTAGTGGTGGTGCCCTAATTAATTATATACCTTATTATTTAGTGTTTTTTTCAACTCTTGTTAATTGCCTCCTAAAGAACCAAACGTTTTCGTCGCAACTCGCGAGCTTCCACAACACGGTAAGTTCTGCTTTTTGACTCACTATTAATATGCTTTATTTAGTTGTTCTCCCATATTTCTTTGTCTTGTTTCCTCATATTATCATGATTTTATGTTTTTTTTTTAAAAAATTAAGAAAAGCTTTAATTTTTCAAATATGATTAAGTCCATGAACCCTAAAGTAGTGACAGTGTCAGATATTTGTGGATGCTTTGGATTATTATGTTATATTGTTGTATATAACTAAGTTGTCTTTTTTTATATGCTAGACATTGTTGTTCAATTTTCTTAAAGTTTAAACTCAGTTAATCAATTGTTATTATTTCAGGAATATTTTTCACTTTAACAATATATTGTATTGGTAATTATTATCAAGTCTTTAATGTGGATGACAATCATTATGGATTACTAGATTTGTTGGAAGATGCTCCCAATGTTGTAATAGGAGGTACGTCTACTTGGTTGGGGAAAACTACTTCCATAGAAGCTACTCATCCGATTAGTGGTGTTACAATAAAAGTGGTTTATGATAATGATTTAACGACATTGTTTAACGGTTGTAGACACTTTATTGGTATTGATGCTTATTTTTTGAAGGGTCCATTTAAGGGGCAATTACTTGTTGTTTCACTTTATGTAAATTCATGTATTTTTCCTTTAGCAGTCATGATCGCTAATAAGAAGGATGGGCCGACATGAGAGTATTTTCTTGATTGCTTGTCTGACTCTATTGGAGATATTGGAGGCATCACATTTATGAGTGATAGATAGAAAGGGCTTAAAAATGTTGTTAAAAAGATTTTTCCTATGGCCAATCATAGATTTTGTGCAAGGCACTTTTATAATAACTTTAAGGTGAAACATCCTGGTCCAAAGCTAAGACAACTTTTCTGGGCAACAGTTAAGGCTTATAATAAGCAAGACTTTTGGCAAGTTATGAATGAAAAGAAAGAAATAAACAAATCTGCTTATAATGAAGATTATTGTAACAAAGTTTCAACTATTCTGTTAGCTTTATAAAAGAGACAGAAATGGAGTGAAAGAAAAAGAGAAAAAATAAGAGAAAAAAGATCAATAAACATGAAGTATCATAAACGACTGAGAACTCTATCGATAACAAAGGTATATAATTAATTAGAGCCTAATGGCCGGATTTTGATGTGGGGGGGGGGGCCTAACGTTGAAAGTTAGGGAAGGAGGAGGAAAAATGATTTTCACCCGGTTCAGAATGGATGACCCCATCCCGAAGCAGGTCGCAGATGGCTAGCTTTGTAGAGATTAGCTACAGTCACAGCTAGAATCACTCTCATATTTGCACTACTCTCAAATACTCTCCCACTGTTTCAAGTATATATATATAGGCACATATCACGAGCTTTCCACATGTCTGATTAGAAATTAATGAAAAAATGCGATGGTTTAATAATTGTGTGATCTTTAGAAAAGGATTGACAGAGAAGTACGTATTTTCCCTGTACTTGTTTCATGACCAACATTCTTACATGTATCATGTAGAAATATTCTCATGTAGACTATGTTTATAGGGTAATTAGTAGACACTATAAAACCTTTGGACTAATTACTTTCTGGTGATTATGAAGTGGTATAGGATCGCGTACTTGCATACTGTTAGTAAACTGTATTTGTAAAATAATTCTGGAAATATAAATGAATATAAACAAAAATAAATATAAATAGAAGTGAACAACGAAATAACAGAAAACCAATTCGAGCCCATTGAATTCAAAGTGTTTTCTTAAGGAATTTAATCCCCAACTAGTACCCAAGGTTATGGATTATTTCCTCCTAGGATAGAACGAATTACACACTGGTGTAGTGGTACTTCAAACTCCAGTGTTTCAGCGAACACAAAGTTCAGTAGCAAATCACACTTACTATTGCTTTGTCTGATGCTAAAAGTATGCAGAAGAAGAAGGAGAAACTCAGAAAATCGTAGTGAAATTCTAAGCAGAATAGTGTTGTATTTATAGCCAAAGTTGGGCTGAAATCTGAAGAGGTGCAACTCTTCAGAATGGTTGTTTCTGCAAAACGGCCACAACATAAATGCCATTACATAAATGGCTATTTACTCCACAATAAAGAGTGAAAATTGAAGAGGGTAGTTAATTTTCTGTTACCAAAACAGAAAAACAGATTAGATTTAATATTAATATTCTGTTATTAAAATAAATATATAATAACATTTCTATTAATATTTTACTATTAACAAATAAATTTGGCCCAAAAAGTTAATCAATCAATCAATCATTTGACCAAATCCGAATCCGAAGCCGAAGCCGAGCGAGCGAGCAACGACAACGACGACGGCGCGAGGCTTGCCTTCTTCTCAACTCTTTAAGAGCTAGAAGAAGAGCAATTGCTTAAATACCCATAAAAAAACTCTTCCTCTTCCAATATGGGACAACGTCCATTTACCAAGGGGGGGAACTTAAAATTTCACTCAAAAATTTCATTTCCCTCCATTCTCATTCACCCTCTTTTAAGTATTTAATATATTAATTAAAAACATAAATAAAAGCCCAACAATCCCCCACATGAATGGAAATGGCTATATCATGGAAATATGCATGAAAAACTGTGTTATTCACAAGTAAGGATTAATTGCATCTAGATAAGTAAGTTTCCCTTTGAACTTTCCGTAGTGAACTTATGTCGGATATACTCGATCAATCGGTAGATTTGATATCTTTGAACCGTCGAACTTTGGTGTATACCTAGACAACCACAAGTCACACAACTAACCCTTAACCGTCTTTGGTTCTCATTGTTGTGTTCGTTTCAGTCATGAACACCGTCTGGTTTCATTAGTGCGTAGAGAACTGGCCTTACAAAGTTCTCCTTGAAGTGGCTAACACTTCATACTTACATAGGTGATTCCTAAACGTGTCATCCCGTAGATACACTATTTGATATACCTCGTATCAAAATTAGAAATCATTAAAAAGCCTTAATGCTTTATCCTTTATCCTTTGTATTGAATATTGTTTCATCACGAGAATTGACCAAAAGTTTAGTTGACAATGTTGAACCGTCATTAATGACTTTGTTTGATCTCCTTGAACCTTGATCTTGGGATCTCCAGTCTTTTAGGTAGAGTTACCGCCACTATGGCTTGTTCTCGATCACAGTCTCATTCCCCTTGATGATTTTTCAACTACCTCTCTAGTTAGGCCTTTTGTAAGAGGATCTGACACATTATCACTTGACTTTACATAATCAATCGCGATAATTCTCTAGAGAGTAATTGTCTAACCGTTTTATGTTTTCGTCGTATATGACGAGATTTATCGTTATACATAACGCTCTCAGCACTTCCAATTGCCACTTGACTATCGCAATGTATGCATATTGGTGCCACGATTTGGGCTAAAATGGAATATCTTCCAAGAAATTTCGGATCCATTCAGCTTCTTCACCGGCTTTATCCAAGGCTATGAACTCAACCTCCATTGAAGAGCGGGCAATACAAGTTTGTTTGGATGACTTCCAAGATACCGCTCCTCCACCAATAGTGAATACATATCCACTTGTGGACTTAGAATCAGTTGAACCGGTGATCCAATTTGCACCACAATATCCCTATATCACTGTAGGATATTTACTGTAGTGCAAAGCAAAGCCCTGGGTATGTTCTAAATATCCCAAAACTCGTTTCATTTCCATCCAATAAGATTGGTCTAGATTGATCGTATATCGACTCAATTTACTTATAGCACAAGCTATATCTGGTCGTGTACAATTCATGATGTACATTAAGCAACCCAACACACGAGCATAATCCAATTGTGATATGCTTTGGCCTTTGTTTTTTGCTAATGCAATATTCACGTCAATTGGAATCTTTGCAACTTTAAAGCCCAAGTGCTTGAATTTTTCAAGTATTATCTTAATATAATGAGATTGTGACAATGCCAGACCTTGAGAAGTCTTATGGATCTTAATTCCCAGAATTAAATCAGCAACTCTCAAGTCTTTTATATCAAACTTGCTAGTTAGCATACGCTTAGTAGCATTTATGTTGGCAATGTCATTACTCATTATGAGGATATCATCCACATATAAGCAAACAATTACTATGTGATTTGGAACATTTTTAATGTACACATATTTATCACATTCATTTATCTTAAATCCATTTGACAACATTATTTGGTCAAATTTCGCATGCCATTGTTTGGGTGCTTGTTTTAATCCGTAAAGGGACTTAACAAGTCTACAGACCTTCTTTTCTTTACCTGGAACCACAAACCCTTCAGGTTATTCCATGTAGATTTCTTGCTCTAACTCTCCATTTAAGAAGGTCGTCTTTACATCCATTTGATGAATTTCAAAACCATAAACTGCAGCTAACGCAACTAACGTTCGTATGGACGTAATTCTTGTAACTGGAGAATATGTATAAAAATAGTCAAGACCTTCTCGTTGTCTATACCCTTTGACCACAAGTCTTGCCTTATATTTGTCAATAGTTCCATCATCTTTCATTTTCCTCTTAAAAATCCATTTAGAACCCAACGGTTTATTTCCAGGAGGAAGATCAACCAATTCCCATGTATGGTTATTCAATATGGATTCTATTTCACTATTGACTGCCTCTTTCCATAACAATGATTCCGAAGAAGACATAGCTTCTTTAAATATTTGAGGCTCATTTTCCAATAAGAAAGTCACAAAATCTGGTCCAAATGAAGTAGACGTTCTTTGACGTTTACTACGTCTTGGATCCTCCTAGTTAAGTGTCTTTCTTTTGTTTCTTCCCGAGGTCGTTTAGATCCTTCACCAATCGACTCACATTCCTTTTTATACGGATATATATTTTCAAAGAACTCAGCATTCTCTAATTCTATAACCGTATTATTATGAATGTCGGGATTTCTGATTTATGAACCAGAAATCGATATGTTTTACTATTAGTCGCATATCCTATGAAAACACAATCAATGGTTTTCGGTCCTATTTTTACCTTTTTGGGTTTAAGAACTTGTACTTTTTTTTCCACGAACACGAACTTGTACTTTTGCCAAACACTTCCACACTTTAAAAGAATTCAAGTTGGGCTTCCTTTCTTTCCATTTTTAATATGGAATGAATTGTGTTTTGCTATGGGGTACTCGATTTAGTATTCGGCTAGCCGTAAGAACGGCTTCCCACCACAAGTTCTGTGGCAAACCAGAACTTATCAATAATGCGTTCATCATCTCCTTTAATGAACGATTCTTTCTTTCTGCAATTATTGGATTGGGGCGTGTAAGGGGCTGTTGTTTGATGAATAATTCCATATTCTAAACAGATTTGTTCAAAAGGAAATTCATATTCACCACCCCTATCACTTCTTATCATTTTGATTTTCTTGTTAAGTTGTGTTTCAACTTCATTTTTGTATTGCTTGAATGCGTATATTGCTTCATCTTTACTATTAAGTAAGTAAACATAGCAATATCGAGTACTATCGTCAATAAAAGTTATGAAATACTTCTTTCCACCGCGAGATGGTATTGACTTCATGTCACAAATATCTGTGTGAATTAAGTCTAAAGGATTTGAATTCCTTTCAACTGACTTATAAGGATACTTAACATATTTAGATTTTACACATACTTGACATTTTGATTTGTCATATTCAAACTTAGGCAATACTTCCAAATTAATCATTTTCCGCAAGGTTTTATAACTAACATGACTCAAACTTAGAGTAGTCAAATAGAAGAACATATTTTGCTGTCAGCGCTTGAAATCAATCACGAAAAAATTTTCGGGTTTCTCCGCCGGTGCCAATGCTGCCGGTGTTGTTCGGCTCGTTGAGGCATTGGCAATCACCATCGGAATAGCTTGGTTTCCGTTAGCAGTAGTCATTTTTGTAAAAGAGTAACACAAACGTTAAAATTACATAGATTTTAATCTCCAATAGAGTACAAAACCACAAAGGTTTTACTCTCCAGAAACAGTGAGTACAAATACAGAAAATATATTAAATTCCTTAAGCTTGTTAGTAACCTGTATTTGTAAAATAATTCTGGAAATATAAATGAACATAAACAGAAGTGAACAACGAAATAACAGAAAATCAATTCGAGCCCATTGAATTCACAGTGTTTCCTTAAGGAATTTAATCCCCTCCTAGTGTAGACACGTGATTTTTGACCCTCCCCGAGAATTTTCATATTTTTAGCGTAAATATTTGAAATTGGGTCTAATATAGCTATTTGGACTACTTTACTTTATTTCGTCGCAAAAGGAAAAAATTACAAAAATATATATATAAATTTTAGTTTATGTATTTCTCATAAACTTGAAAAATACAAAAATTGTACTTTATTTTTGTACTTTATATAATTTCGAAAATTACCAAAAATATAGTTCTATTAATGTTTTGTAGTCATTTTAATTTTTGAAAAAATACAAAAAATATTACTTTATATTTTATCTTTATATAAAAACGAAAATTACAAAAATAGTTTTATTAATATTTTTGTAGCTATTTTAATCTTGAAAAAATATTAAAAAAATATATAGTTTTGTTTTAAATATTAGTCCTATTTTAGTAGCTATTTTGCTTACATAGGATTAGTTGAACAACGTCGTGTTCTTATTCTCGGGTCCGGGCAAAAGAATAATATTAGGGTTTAAACTACCCGTTTTTAGGCCTAATTTTCGGACCTAACCCATAATAATCCGAGTCCACCACACATGGGGGACACGCGTGGGGAACACGGACGGAACCCCACACACGGGGAACCCCACCACGCGTGGGGGACACAAGTCTCGAACCCCACCACGCATGGGGGTCCATTTGCTGGGCAAGGATTACAAAATACACGTGAAAACAGATTTTTAAAGGGGGGGATTCTGAAATTTTGGAAAACAAAACGGGCATTGTTCCTCATCTTCTCCAAAAGGAGAAGAACAAAAAACCCTAGGAGCCCTCCCCAACAAAACCAGTCGCACCCTACCCCCCCGGTCGTCGCCCCAGCTCCCTCACGTCGTCACTGTCCCTATCCCCCCAGCCCGGCAAGCAACGCACAGCTGCTCCTTCTTCGTTGCCAACGACCCCTTTCTGTTTCATCCTCCTCGCGTCGACCCCACGTCCAAATGCCATAACCAGCCCTCACTCCCTCCCGTTCGTCACTGCCCGTCGAACCCCCATAACTGGCCGGAAAAAACCAATAGCCCACGCCCCCACGACCAAACAGACCTGCATCCACCACCCATCACCTTCCCACCGCGAAACCACCAGTCCGGACTCCCTCACGTCCAAACACCACCACCCAAACACCTGTCTGACTCCCTCACGACCACTCCTCTTCCTCCTCCTAGCTCCATAAACCAGTCGTAAAACTAGCTCCAGTTGCACGAAAATGGTGGCTCAAACCCCGTCGCGCTTCATCTTTCTCACGTGAACCAGTCCGACGATCCTCCATTAAATCCGACGACCACTGTTGTTTCACCATCGTTCCCAGCTTCTCATCGCAGCTGCTTCCGCCTCCTGCTTCACCCGTCACTGCAGCCCCGACGAGCAGCAGCTATTGCTGCTGCGTCGTCACTGTCCATCGCGCCACCAGCTCCCTCCATCCCGTCCAGCTTCCCCAACTCCCCCGTCGTCAAATACCACCAGTCGACAACCAGTCCACCAAACCTCCGGCTCAACCTCAGGTCAGTCATCGCCCAAATAACCCACAGCCCGTCAAGGTCGTCGAGAGAGAGAAGGTGAGCGTCGAGGTCGTTGACAATCTTGGTTCGAATTGTCGTTTCCGTTGAGGTCGTCGTTGTTCGTCGAGGTCCGTTACGTTGAGGACAAAGTAAGGTCCGCTTCTAATCCTTCTCTTGTCATCTTATTCTCCTAAAATTGATGAATGGTAGTTGAATAAAGTTATTTTCTTATAAATGTTGTTACTGTATTCAAATGCATCTTACTTGTAGTTTGTTGTGATGGATGTTCAATATGGTTTAATTCTTAACTATTAGGATAGTCAAGTATTAAGAATTGTTGGTGCAGGCAAGAAAAATCACTCATATTATAGTTATATTTTTGGTAAATAATCTGTTTAAGGCATGCATTTTGGGTATGGAATGATGATTCGAATAAATTAATTTCGTTTCTGTTTCGTTGTGATTTGTAAAGTAACTTGTAGGGAAGAAAATTTTGAAAGATTTTTATTTACGTTATGTCTTTTGGTTTTAACAGTTAAGTCGTACATTCCCTTTATAAAACTTTTCCATAACTCATGGCCCTTAATTAAATTTCAACTCTTTAGAAATCGAAGTGTGCCATTGGTTGGATTTTCCGTAGCCCTCGCAAAGTAGAAAAATGTAGTTGCCTTAGATTTGCCTTTGTAAATAATAAATGAGACGAGCCTCGCCAAATAAAAATACAAATCGCAGGGCCCTCAATAGATGGTTATTTTAAATGCTTAGACTTCGGGATGGGCCGTTTAGCGAATTCCACGGCCCCACCCAAAGTAAATGATACGCTAGTCACTTTAGGCGTGCCTTTAATAATTTATCTCCTTAAACTCGGGTGCACATTTATGTGACCCAAATCCAAGTCTCAACGGAATCGAAATGTGCCTCTAATCACGGGTATATTGATTGTGGCGTGGTCTGAGATGTATTTCCATGACGTTGCAAATTCCTTTTAAAAATTAAAGAATGAGACGAGCCTCGACAAACAAAAATGCACAAGCTACGGGGCCCTCTAAATGTATATATTAAAATACGTAGAATTCGGGACAGGCCGCTTAACGAATTTCACGGCCTTTTCCCAAAATAACAATGCGCTAGTTGCTTTAGGCGCGTATTTAATAATGTTATCTTCCTAAACTCGGGTGCACATTTATGTGACCCAAATCCCAATCTCAACAGAGTTGAAACGTAGCTCTAACCACTAGTACATTGATTGTAACGTGGTTCGAGATGTGTTTTCCACGATGTTGCAATTCTTGATAAAAATAACATTAAATGATAAAAGCGGTTAAAAGATAAAATTGGCAAATAAGTTCATATTTATATAAAATCAGATAATCAAGCTGAATATAACAGTTGAGCGACCGTGCTAGAACCACGGAACTCGGGAATGCCTAACACCTTCTCCCGGGTTAACAGAATTCTTTATCCGGATTTCTGGTACGCAGACGGTAATATGGAGTCATTCTTTTCCTCGATTCGGGATTAAAATTGGTGATTTGGGACACCCTAAATCTCCCAAGTGGCGACTCTGAAATAAATAAACAAATCCCGTTTCGATTGTCCTTTAATTGAAAAAAACTCCCTTGCACCCCCCGCGGGTGCGGAAAAAGGAGGTGTGACAGCTCTGGCGACTCCACTGGGGACGTGACCCAGAACCACTAGTTCAGGGTTAGAAATTCGAGCTTAGATAAATTGTTATATTTGGTTTTATCTGATTTTGTTACATGTTTGGGCTCAATGTGCTAAATGATGTGTTTTACCGCTTTGATATTACTTGGATTGTATATATAAACTGTGCCGAAACCCCTCTCTTCTCTCTCTTGAGGAGTGCACGCTGGTCGTGACTTCTTTCTGTTAGTGTCATATACCAAAATAGAACGAGGATTCAGAGGAGTTGCAAAACCGGATGGCCTTTTGGTTACCGGTACACAGCTTCCATCCTCGACTCGAGTTGTCCGCTCGGGTAAGCCAGGTCTAGAACAAATACCCAGGTTATGAACTTAGTATAACAAAGCCACATGCCGGATCCCTAGTAGGAACGCTTATTTGCATCATGTGCATTTGACTTAGGGGACTCAACACAGGGGTTGGGTCCGTCTAGGACAAGCAACCTGAAAATAATAGAACATTTTTTTGGCATCCTATGTGCTACCTGTTGTATTCATTCAAGGGTGAATGGGTCATTTGGCGGACCAATGATAGTCGAGGACAAATGACACTCCTTATCATGCTGATCACGTTAAATAAGAAAGTTGCACGATTTTTTTGATAAGCGTGTTATTATGTTAATTAAGCAC
This sequence comes from Nicotiana tabacum, assembly GCF_000715075.1. Taxonomy (NCBI): domain Eukaryota; kingdom Viridiplantae; phylum Streptophyta; class Magnoliopsida; order Solanales; family Solanaceae; genus Nicotiana; species Nicotiana tabacum. The sequence goes on from NC_134087.1 coordinate 5,913,172, forward strand.
ATGGGGAACATTATGGAATTCAAGAAGTCTTGGAATTCCACATGTCCCCCACCGCTTCATTTTTAGGAAAAAGCACATGGAGAACATTTGTGGAATCCAAGAAGTCTTGGAATTCCCTATGTCCCCCATGCCACATTTTTGAAAATAATAACAAAATAATAATAAATAAAAAAGAGCATTGGAAAATTCAAAAAGATTTTGTACGTTGTCATCATTTTCCACAAATTAGAAATCGTAAAAAAGAGGAGAAAATAACAGTGTAGAGATATAACTACTTATTTAAAAAAAAAAAACCAATGTCCAAGTAGTGTCGAAACTCTATCGAAATTTTGAAAAAAGAAAAAGAAGGAATGTTTTATGTTTTACGTTTGTTTGTTTGTTATGAATAATAGTTTGTTTATTTGTTGTAATAAAAATAATAATAATAAAAATATATAGAAAATGGAAAAGGGTCTTCTCAAAAATAGTTTATTTACCCGAACTACGCGGGTTTGATTCTCACCGGATGTGAGATACGTAGGCAACCCTCATCGGGTCCAACCCACCTTTTGCTAAAATAGTCAAAAACCAATAAAAAAAAATATGTCAAATTTTAATTTTGTCATAAAGAAGTCGGGTGACGCTGTTTTATCAAGACATAGCCGAATGTTCCCGAAAGGGACGTCGGAAGGCTGACTTTGCATAAACAGCCACCTTTGGGTCATCTTTTTAAGATTTGGTCCAGTTGACCCACACAACCTTAAAAATATTCGTCCCCGAGGCGTTGAAAGGCCGTGTTTGCAATGTTGAGTTTTCTATTTTTGAAAAATAATAAAAAAGAGTCATAAATAAGTCAGGGTGATGCTGTTTTTGTCAAAAATAGCCGAATGTTCCCGAAAGGGACGTCGGAAGGCTGACTTTGCATAAACAGCCACCTTTTGGGTCATGTTTAGGATTTTGGTCCAGTTGACCCACACAGCCTTAAAAAATCTTCGTCCCCGAGGCGCTGAAGGGCCGTGTTTGCAACACTACGTTTTCATTGTAATTTGAAAAAAAAATAAAGAGTCAGCGGTCAGGTGAATACCGTTTGAATTTTTGTCATAATAAGTCGAGCCAGCTTCGGCCGCATCTTAAACTGTTCTTGCCGAAATAGCCTTAGAGTATCTTTCAGTTGTCGAAAGGTTATTTTCGTAAAAGAATGGACAAGTTTGTAAAAGTGTCATAAAATAATCCTCCTCGGCCTCAAAATTCATGTGAAAGTTGGAAGGGGCCACATTTGCAAAAACAACCATTTGGTTAAAATTAGCAAACGGAGGAAGGAAGTTGGCCATTTGTTTTTGAAGTTTGCAAATCTTATGATTAGAATACGTGGGTTGATTGATTTTCGAGTTTGTAGGTCATCTTCAAACCTTTGAAACCCAGTTTGTTCTAATATGAAAATTAAAAAATATTTATTATTGTGTATCATTGTTGTCCGAACTACGCAAGGTCTGATTCATGCGGGGTCATGATACGTAGGCAATCTCCATAAGATTCGACCACAACAAAAAGAAAAGCAAAAAAAAAAAGAAATGAAAAAAAGAGAATGAAAATAAAAAGAATGAAAAAGAAAAAGAAAAAAAAGAAATGAAAAAAGGAAAAAATGAATGAAAAAAAATCGAAAAAAAAGAAAAAGAAAAAAAAGATGTTGTCAATAATGAGGACCGACTGAGTCCATTCTAACCTGTTTTGTTTTGAATCACAAAGAAAGAAGGTGGTTGGTTTGTGGTAAGCCGGAAATACAAGGCACGCTTTGCGGGGATCAGGCGTGATGACAGAAGCATTCGAGTCCTATTGGGAACTTGTTGACTAAGGGTGATGATATTGAAGTTGGCAATGGTCTGGCAATACTGATGCAAAGCTCAGTGGCTAAGATGCCAGTTTCGCTAAAGTGGGAGGACGCTCCGTTCCTTGGTTAACAAGAAAGAAGCATTTGGTGGCTTATTTTGTTGTCATTTCTGTTGTCCGGATTATTAAGGTTATAATTTGGATTTTGTCCTGTGTCAAACCTTCTTATCTTTCCATTTTGTCATAGCAGTTTGTTTTAAATTTTGTCCAGTTTGTGTTAGGATTTTATTCTGGTTGTTTTGTTTGTTTTATTATTCAAACCATTTCGCTGGTAGTCTAATACAAAGCCGGTCTTTTGTTATTTCCAGTCGTCTTTTTGTTTAGTCCTTTTATCATTTCGTTCAATGCCGATTCTAGGGACATGACATGCGCACCCAGTTTGGGCCTAATCTTAAAGATTAATCATAAAACCCTGGGAAGGTGATCAAAGCATTTAAAGGAAATAAGAACGGTTTGAGATTATTTGGATCCCGAGTCATGTGGAACTAGGGCAAGGAAAACACAAATAAAACCGTTAAAAGCAAGATTCGCCAAATTGGCATGAGGGTCATTCATGATAATGAGAGTGTCGCCCAACGGTGCTTTAGAAATGACAAAGGAAAAAGCAAATGTTTAACATAATTGTCAAGTCCTGCACCATCGGAAGAGACTATAAATCTATTGTTTAATTGTGTTGTTTGCACTTGGCATGTTTTAAAGACTGGAATGACGAAGGCATTTTGTTCTGCTACCTAAACACTTTATCCTTCGTTACCCCTTTTGAGCCTTATTTATTTTCTTTCATACCCCTCGTTCGGAATCAGTAGCAACGAAGAGAAACAGAGAGAGAAAGAAAACAAAAAAACGAAAAAAAAAGAAAAGAAAAGAAAAGAAAATGAAAAATGATAGCATAAAAAAAGAAAAAAGAAAAAAAAAGGAAAGTCAAATGAAAACAGAGGAGTTGGGAACTACGTTTGACCTGATTCCTCAAAGAGGATACGTAGGCGCTTCACGGCTCGGTCATAGTTTTGAAAAATGAAAAAAAAAATCAATCAATTAAAATATCCCCAAGCAAGAAACTGGGGCAGATGTTGCGTTTGTTGTAAATAAATCTAGTTCCGAAGGTTGTAATTAATAACCCAAAATCGATGCATTTTTGAGCCTTTAATACCCTTTCTTTCTAACCCTATCCAAAACCCACATTACGGTCCCAAGAAAGACCTTCTGACCAGTCTTCAAAAGATGCCAAGTCAGACAAATGAGAGTCTTACCGGCGAACATAACATTCTGCTCCACAACAGAAATGACTCTAATCTCTAGCAGAGAGAGTCATACCGGCAACACTCCAAATCCCCAGCTGGAAAGTGATACAAATGAGAGGGTCTTATCGGTGAAAATCTTCACGGACACCATAAGGCGATGAAAGCTGAGAGAAAAACCCAAAATGAGAGAGGCTTGATAGTGAAAACCCTTCGGGCACTACAAGTCGAATAAGATTGGGAATCAGAGGGGGAATCGCCAATTGAAGGTCTTGAAAGATGATTGACGGCGGAGGATAGGCCACATATGCATGTCATGACCATTAGAGTCGGTATCTGCATTTGATAGGTTTTTATTTATAGTTTCTTTTGTTAAAGAGTCATATTTTTCCTTTGTCCTTTTATTCTGTTCCCTTTTATCTTTTTCCTTTCATAGAAAAGCTCCCCAATAGAGTCTGTCTGGTCAGAACAAGTGTGAATTGACTTCAAAATATGCCATCAGCTTTCCAATTATGCAATATAAGATCTGAATAGTACATCCAAGTGGTATAGTCAGCAAGGAACAAGCGCGAGGCCAGTGTCAAGAAAGATATCCCCAGCAAAAGGGAATTGACGAGTATCAAAAGGGATATCCTTGCCAAAACCAAGGTTATAAACCTCAAGGCCAAGGCCCATGAACAAAGCAAGGAAAGCAGTGTGCATGATTTGGGGAAATTCATGCTAGACTAAAAGGTCGGGGAAATGCCAGTTTCCGAGCTATGCCACAAAAGAAGAGGGATATCCCCAGCAGAAAGGGATTATCCCCAGCAAATAATATCATCCCTAACAAGTTGTGCAACGCAGAGCAGGGAAGGAGAAAGGGAAAAGCCATCCCAGTAGGAGTATCACAACCAACCACCATGTTTTAAACTAACAAATTTTGTTTGATTTGAAACAGGTAAAGGAAATGGCATTGATACCAGAAATGCATGCCACTAGGGATAGTATCAAACTGGGGCAGAAAATTTTCCTTCCATTTAGAAAATTTCCTGGAAGTCAGGTACCCATTCGGGGAAGAATAAAGATAACGCCAGTCTCAAGGGAAGTGGTCTTAGAACCAGCATCATTCCCAACAGCCTCCTGAAGAGTGAAGCACTAGTTTTGAAGGAATCAGAATCCCCCAGCAGTGTTATCCTCGACAGCGTTATCCCCAGCTGATAACATTTTACCCCCCAACAGGTAAGTAAATAATTCCCCAACAGTGTTATCCCTAGCAGTTTCGAGGAGTCCAACACAGGTTTGTTGCAAATCGGTATCCTCAGCGGTTCCTTTCGGGGAAAGCCAAAACGACTCTTAATGGAGGTAGTCTTCGAAGGGAGAAGCTATGCAAAAAAAAAACAAAAAAAAAAGAAGAAAACAAAAAGAATAAAAAGTATATATATAAAAAAAAGGGAAAGTCATCCCCATCAGAAAGAAGGAAATGGTTCACGTATAGGAGACGCACTTCCTAAGTGAATTTTCATTAATAGGAGACTCACTTCCTAATTTGAAATCATTAAAGTTTTACCCATAGGAGAGACATTTCCTCCTGAGTTTGTTTTAGTTTCACCCGTAGGAGATGCATTTCCTCCTAAGTTTGTTTTGCCCATAGGAGATGCATTTCCTCCTAAGTTTGTTTTGCCCATAGGAGATGCATTTCCTCCTAAGTCTAGTTTTCCCCATAGGAGATGCATTTCCTCCTAAGTTTTACCCATAGGAGACGCATCTCCTCCTAAGTTTGTTTAGTTTCACCCATAGGAGATGTATTTCCTCGTAAAGTTTATTTTTACCAATAGGAGACGCACATCCTAAGTTAAGTTTCACCAATAGGAGACGCACTTCCTAAGATAAGTTTTACCAGTAGGAGACACACTTCCTAAGTTAATTTCACCAATAGGAAACGCACTTCCTAAGTAAGTTTCACCAAGAGGAGACGCACTTCCTCAGCAAGTTTCACCAAGAGGAGACGCACTTCCTAAGTTAGTTTCACCAACAGGAGACGCACTTCCTAAGAATAATTTCACCAGTAGGAGACGCACTTCCTAAGCAAGTTTCACCAATAGGAGACGCACTTCCTAAGTAAGTTTCACCAATAGGAGACGCACATCCTAAGTAAGTTTCACCAATAGGAGACGCACTTCCTAAGATAAGTTTCACCAAGAGGAGACGCACATCCTAAGTAAGTTTCACCAATAGGAGACGCACTTTCTAAGATAAGTTTCACCAAGAGGAGACGCACTTCCTAAGAATAATTTCACCAATAGGAGACGCACTTCCTAAGTAAGTTTCACCAAGAGGAGACGCACTTCCTAAGAATAGTTTCACCAATAGGAGACGCACTTCCTAAGTTAGTTTCACCAACAGGAGACGCACTTCCTAAGAATAATTTCATTAGTAGGAGACGCACTTCCTAAGCAAGTTTCACCAATAGGAGACGCACTTCCTAAGTAAGTTTCACCAATAGGAGACGCACTTCCTAAGATAAGTTTCACCAGTAGGAGACGCACTTCCTAAGTAAGTTTCACCAAGAGGAGACGCACATCCTAAGTAAGTTTCACCAATAGGAGACGCACTTCCTAAGATAAGTTTCACCAAGAGGAGACGCACATCCTAAGTAAGTTTCACCAATAGGAGACGCACTTCCTAAGATAAGTTTCACCCAGAGGAGACGCACTTCCTAAGAATAATTTCACCAATAGGAGACGCACATCCTAAGATAAGTTTCACCAGTAGGAGACGCACTTCCTAAGAATAGTTTCACTAATAGGAGACGCACTTCCTAAGAATAATCTCACTAATAGGAGACGCACTTCCTAAGTATAGTTGTACCCAACAGGAGACGCACTTCCTAAGTATAGTTGTACCCATATGAGACGCACTTCCTAAGTAAGTTTTACCAATAGGAGATGCACTTCCTAAGAACAGTTTTTCCCAATAGGAGACGCACTTCCTAAGTTTATTGTACCCACAGGAGATGCATTTCCTTAAGTTTATTTTACCAATAGGAGACGCACTTCCTTAAGTTTACTTTTACCACACAGGAGACGCACTTCCTAAGTTTACTTTTACCCCATAGGAGACGCACTTCCTAAATTAAGATTTCACTCATAGGAGACGCACTTCCTAAATTATTTTCATTCATAGGAGACGCACTTCCTAGTTCAAAATCATTAAGGTTTCACCCATAGGAGACGCACTTCCTAAGACTATTTTACCCCTAGGAGACGCACTTCATAAGTTTAATTTCGTGCATAGGAAACGCACTTCCTGAATTAAGTTTTCTTTATTAGGAGACGCACTTCCTAGTCTAGTTCGCTCAGGTTATACTTTTACTTTAGGAGACGCACTTCCTAGGCTTTTCAGATTATATTTTATTTCAGGAGACGCACTTCCGGAATTGAGATTTCACCCTTAGGAGATGCACTTCCTAGTTTGATTCATTTTAAGTTCGACCATAGGAGACACAATTCTTAGTCCAGTTTTTTGAAGTTTACCCGTAGGAGACGCACTTCCTAATCAAGGTCTTTCAAGTTTTTTAGGAGACGCACTTCCTAAATCAAGATTTTATTCATAGGAGACGCACTTCCTAGTTCTAGTCACTGAAGTTTTCACCCTTAGGAGACGCACTTCCTAGTTTAGCTCATTCCGATTCAACCATAGAAGAAGAACTTTCTAGTTTGAGTCATTGAGGTTTTTATTTTAGCAGACACATTTGCTAGCAAGAGTTTTGGTTTTACTCGTAGGAGATGCACATCCTAGCCTAGTCTTTAGTTTACTCTCATCATTGCATCAGTAGGGTAAGTGAGTTACAATTTTGCTAACGACTCACAAATCTTCCCAGTACAAACTGGGTTAGGAAATTTTGTTTGTTTTGTTTGTTTTGGTTGTCAGGGACCCGCCTGTAGAACGGAGGTTGTTGTATGTCGAAGATCGAAGAAGTCAGGAGTCCGCCTGTAGAACAGAGGAACATTTTTCAAGACCAAGCAGTGACCCACTGGACGGCAGAAGGTTACAACAAAAATCCCCAGCATTCGACCAAGTTATAAATAGCAGAAGCTCGCCTCAAGAATGCGAGTCAACAGTCTGAGATGGTCAACAAAAGCTGGTCACAAAAAAAACAAGAAAAAAGGAGAAAAAATGAATCCAAAGTACGGAAGTGGAGAACATATGTGGTCTGCTCAATAACTAGCACCTACAACTCGCAAGTATCAAGGTTCAAATCCAAAGTCTGTATGAAGCATCATTCAAGACTCAAGACCAAGTTTCAGAAGACTTAAAGATAGGAATCCTTGTAACTAGTAGCTGATAGGCTTAGTTAGTCTTTTTCAGTTTTCATTTTTGATGTAATGACAGGACCACGGACCGGAACCTCAACGGAACGGCACCTCGATCGGCTCTTCACCTCGGTACACTCTACCATCTCTCCCGTTTCCGAACTACACGTGGCCTGATTCCTGTATAACCAAGGATATGTAGGCAACTCAGATACCAGGGCTCGGTCACATCCCCTTCCTTTCCTCAGTATATTCCCTCCAAATAATGGTCGGGTCAAAAACATGTCTAGTCGTTCTTTGTCGATAAACTCTTCGTGTTTCCTGTCAAAGAGGGGCAGCTGTAGACACGTGATTTTTGACCCTCCCAGAGAATTTTCATATTTTTAGCGTAAATATTTGAAATTGGGTCTAATATAGCTATTTGGACTACTTTACTTTATTTCGTCGCAAAAGGAAAAAATTACAAAAATATATATATAAATTTTAGTTTATGTATTTCTCATAAACTTGAAAAAATACAAAAATTGTACTTTATTTTTGTACTTTATATAATTTCGAAAATTACCAAAATATATAGTTCTATTAATGTTTTGTAGTCATTTTAATTTTTGAAAAAATACAAAAAATATTACTTTATATTTTATCTTTATATAAAAACGAAAATTACAAAAATAGTTTTATTAATATTTTTGTAGCTATTTTAATCTTGAAAAAATATTAAAAAAATATATAGTTTTGTTTTAAATATTAGTCCTATTTTAGTAGCTATTTTGCTTACATAGGATTAGTTGAACAATGTCGTGTTCTTAATCTCGGGTCCGGGCAAAAGAATAATATTTGGGTTTAAACTACCCGTTTTTAGGCCTAATTTTCGGACCTAGCCCATAATAATCCGAGTTCACCACACATGGGGGACACGCGTGGGGAACACGGACGGAACCCCACACACGGGGAACCCCACCACGCGTGGGGGACACAAGTCTCGAACCCCACCACGCATGGGGGTCCATTTGCTGGGCAAGGATTAAAAAATACACGTGAAAACAGATTTTTAAAGGGGGTGATGCTGAAATTTTGGAAAAAAAAAACGGGCACTGTTCCTCATCTTCTCCAAAAGGAGAAGAACAAAAAACCCTAGGAGCCCTCCCCAACAAAACCAGTCGCACCCTACCCCCCGGTCGTCGCCCCAGCTCCCTCACGTCGTCACTGTCCCTATCCCCCAGCCTGGCAAGCAACGCACAGCTGCTCCTTCTTCGTTGCCAACGACCCCTTTCTGTTTCATCCTCCTCGCGTCGACCCCACGTCCAAATGCCATAACCAGCCTTCACTCCCTCTCATTCGTCACTGCCCGTCGAACCCCCATAACTGGCCGGAAAAAACCAATAGCCCACGCCCCCACGACCAAACAGACCTGCGTCCACCACGCATCACCTTCCCACCGCGAAACCACCAGTTCGGACTCCCTTACGTCCAAACACCACCACCCAAACACCTGTCTGACTCCCTCACGACCATTCCTCATCCTCCTAGCTTCATAAACCAGTCGTAAAACCAGCTCCAGTTGCACGAAAATGGTGGCTCAAACCCCGTCGCGCTTCATCTTTCTCACGTGAACTAGTCCAGCGATCCTCCATTAAATCCGACGACCATAGTTGTTGCTGCTGCATCGTCACTGCCCAAACGACCCTCCATAGCTGCTCCGTCCTCAAGCCAAACGACCACCGGAGCCCCGACGAGCCGCAGCTGTTGCTGCTGCGTCGTCACTGTCCATCGCGCCACCAGCTCCCTCCATCCTGTCCAGCTTCCCCAACTCCCCCGTCGTCAAATACCACCAGTCGACAACCAGTCCACCAAACCTATGGCTCAACCTCACGTCAGTCATCGCCCAAATAACCCACAGCCCGTCAAGGTCATCGAGAGAGAGAAGGTGAGTGTCGAGGTCGTTGACAATCTTGGTTCGAATTGTCGTTTCCGTTGAGGTCGTCGTTGTTCGTCGAGGTCCGTTACGTTGAGGACAAAGTAAGGTCCGCTTCTAATCCTTCTCTTGTCATCTTATTCTCCTAAAATTGATGAATGGTAGTTGAATAAAGTTATTTTCTTATAAATGTTGTTACTGTATTCAAATGCATCTTACTTGTAGTTTGTTGTGATGGATGTTCAATATGGTTTAATTCTTAACTATTAGGATAGTCAAGTATTAAGAATTGTTGGTGCAGGCAAGAAAAATCACTCATATTATAGTTATATTTTTGGTAAATAATCTGTTTAAGGCATGCATTTTGGGTATGGAATGATGATTCGAATAAATTAATTTGCGTTTCTGTTTCGTTGTGATTTGTAAAGTAACTTGTAGGGAAGAAAATTTTGAAAGATTTTTATTTACGTTATGTCTTTTGGTTTTAACAGTTAAGTCGTACATTCCCTTTATAAAAAATTTCCATAACTCATGGCCCTTAATTAAATTCCAACTCTTTAGAAATCGAAGTATGCCATTGGTTGGATTTTCCGTAGCCCTTGCAAAGTAGAAAAATGTAGCTGCCTTAGGTTTGCCTTTGTAAATAATAAATGAGACGAGCCTCGCCAAATAAAAATACAAATCGCAGGGCCCTCAATAGATGGTTATTTTAAATGCTTAGACTTCGGGATGGGCCGTTTAGCGAATTCCACGGCCCCACCCAAAGTAAATGATACACTAGTCACTTTAGGCGTTCCTTTAATAATTTATCTCCTTAAACTCGGGTGCACATTTATGTGACCCAAATCCAAGTCTCAACGGAATCGAAATGTGCCTCTAATCACGGGTATATTGATTGTGGCGTGGTCTGAGATGTATTTCCATGACTTTGCAAATTCCTTTTAAAAATAAAGAATGAGACGAGCCTCGACAAACAAAAATGCACAAGCTGCAGGGCCCTCTAAATGTATATATTAAAATACTTAGAATTCGGGACAGGCCGCTTAGCGAATTTCACGGCCTTTTCCCAAAATAACAATGCGCTAGTTGCTTTAGGCGCGTATTTAATAATGTTATCTTCCTAAACTAGGGTGCACATTTATGTGACCCAAATCCCAATCTCAACAGAGTTGAAACGTAGCTCTAACCACGGGTACATTGATTGTAACGTGGTTCGAGATGTGTTTTCCACGATGTTGCAATTCTTGATAAAAATAACATTAAATGATAAAAGCGGTTAAAAGATAAAATTGGCACATAAGTTCATATTTGTATAAAATCAGATAATCAAGCCGAATATAACAGTTGAGCGACCGTGCTAGAACCACGGAACTCGGGAATGCCTAACACCTTCTCCCGGGTTAACAGAATTCCTTATCCGGATTTCTGGTACGCAGACTGTAATATGGAGTCATTCTTTTCCTCGATTCGGGATTAAAATTGGTGACTTGGGACACCCTAAATCTCCCAAGTGGCGACTCTGAAATAAATAAACAAATCCCGTTTCGATTGTCCTTTAATTGGAAAAACTCCCTTGCACCCCCGCGGGTGCGGAAAAAGGAGGTGTGACACAGGTTATATTTTGTTTTAGGAGACTTCCTCCTAGGATATAACGAATTACACACTGGTGTAGTGGTACTTCAAACCCTAGTGTTTCAGCGAACACAAAGTTCGGTAGCAAATCACACTTACTATTGCTTTGTCTGATGCTAAAAATATGCAGATGGAGGAGAAACTCAAAAAATCGTAGTGAAATTGTGAGCAGAATAGTGTTGTATTTATAGCCAAAGTTGGGCTGAAATCTGAAGAGGTGCAACTCTTCAGAATGGCTGTTTTTGCAAAATGGCCACAACATAAATGGATATTTACTCAACAAATAAAGAGGGAAAATAAAGAGGAAAAATTGAAGAGGGTAGTTAATTTTCTGTTACCAAAACAGAAAAACAGATTGGATTTAATATTAATATTCTATTATTAAAATAAATATTTGATAACATTTAATATTTTACTATTAACAAATAAATTTGGTCCAAAAAGTTAATCAATCAATCGATCATTTGACCAAATCTGAATCCGAACACAGTTGAGCTGCATCCAGAAGCTTCAGCCAATTCTTCTGTGATCCGGTTACAAAATAGCGGAGATATTCCTCCAACATACCATTGAACCGCTTCGTCTAGCCATCAGATTGCGGATGAAAACTTGAGCTGTGACTTAATTTTGACCCAAGGCACTTAAAGAGTTGGGTCCAAAAGTTGTTAGTGAAGCGTGAGTCGCGATCACTAACAATGTCTTTGGGTAGGCCCCAATATTTGACGACATGAAGAAGCGTCGAACTGTATCTTCTGTTGATATATATTGTGGGGCTGCTATAAAGGTAGCATACTTGGAAAACCGATCCACCACAACCAAGATAGTTGTGAGATCTCTGACCTTGGGCATTTCGGTGATGAAATCCAGGGAAACACTTTCCCAAGGTCTCTTTGGGATAGCTAGTGGTTCCGAGAGTCCCGCTTGTGTCAAGCGATCCAACTTGTCCTTCTGGCATACTAGACAAGTCTTCACATACTAAGAGACGTCATCGTCCATTTGGGGCCAATAATATGCACGGTGAAGTAACGTCATGGTGCATTTTTCACTAGGATGTCCAGCCCATAGAGTATCGTGACATTCCGCTAGAAGAGTCCTTCGCAGATCTTCTCCTTTAGGAACATAAAGTCGGTTCCCTTTCACTTTCAGGAAACCATCTTCCATGTAGAACTGGCAAGTCTTGCCCTGCCCTACCAAATCAACCAAATACTATGCAACAAGATCCTTGATGAGTAGCTCATGTATCTGGTCCTTGATGGTGGTGGATACTTCGCTCCCCCTTAGGGTGGCGAGTAGGCACACCGATGCTAGGTCAGTTCTCTGACTGAGTGCATCAGCAACATGATTGGTCTTCTCACTTCAGTACTCCAAGTTGAAGTGGAATTCAGCTAGGAGTTCCTACCACCTGGCCTGTCAACCATTCAGCTTTGGTTGGGTCATGAAATGGCTAACAGCTGTGTTGTCTGTCTTGACCACGAACGGGGTCCCAAGCAAATAGTGCCACCAAAGGCATAAGCAATGGACGACAGCCAATAATTCTTTCTCATGGGTGGCATAGCGCCGCTCTGCATCCTTCAACTTCTGGATCTCGTACACTACAGGATGCCCTTCTTATAGCAAGACTCTGCCGAGGGCATAGTCGGATGCATCTGTTTGTATCTCGAATGGCTTGGCCAAATCAGGGAGGGCCAAGACGGGTCTACTGGACATTGCCACTTTCAATGCATCGAAGTCCTCCGCTCGCCTGGGTCCCCAGTCCCAAGGCATGACCTTCTTGAGGAGTTCTATCAACGGTACCGCAATGAGGGAGTACTTTTTCACAAATTGCCAATAGAAGTTGCATAGGCCAAGGAACGCCCTTAAGGCATGGATATCCTTAAGCGGCAGCCAATCTGTGATTGCCTGAATCTTTTGTTGGTCCATCTTGATTCGCCCTTCCTCGATTACATGTCCTAGGAAGTCAATATGCTTTTGAGCAAAGGAGCACTTGGATAGCTTCACATATAGTTCGCGCTCCCCCAATCGGGCTAGGACCTTTTGCAAGTGCTCCAGGTGTTCTTCCAGTGTTTGGCTATATACCACAATGTCATCCAAGTAGACAACCACGAATTCGTCAATGTACTCTAGGAAGACTTGGTTCATCAGGGTGCAAAATGTAGTTGGTCATACGACCCATATCTTGTCATATTGGTCATCTTGTGTTCATCACCCTCTGCAATCCGAACTTGCCAATAACCTGTCTTCAGGTCTATCTTGGTGAACACCGTTGCACCACCCAGTCTATCGAACAAGTCTTCCATTAACAGAATAAGTTAGTTGTTCTTCACAATGATTTTGTTTAGAGCACGATAATCCACACAGAGTCGCAGGCTGCCATCATGTTTCTTTTGGAATAACACAGGGGACCCGTATGGGGATTTCGGGGGCACGATGATCCCTGTGTCTAGAATTTCCATCAATTATCTCTGAAGATCATTGAGTTCGGGTTGTGATATTCTGTAAGGCACCCGAGCGGGTGGCTTCGCGCCCGGCACCAACTTAATCTCATAGTCCACAGAGCGCCTAGGCGGGAGTCTCTTTGGCATTTCCTGTGGCATGACATCTTCAAACTCCAGTAGCAGCTCCTTCATGGGTGCAGGAATGGGACCGATGAGCATTCTATATCTTTAATGCAGAGGGTTGTCAGGAACATAGGTTCATGTCTTTTGACCCCCTTCTTCAATTTCAATGTCGAGATGTTCTTAGCAGCCATCTTCATGGATATGCACGGGATAATGCAAGGCTTGGCCCCGTTTTCTCCCATCATCAGTAAAATGACAGCATACGATATAGGCATGGTGTTGGTTTGCCTCAGGAATTCCAATCCAACTATCAACTTGAAGTCATCTATAATCACCACTCGCAGGTTGAATTTTCCTTCGTAAGGGCCAAGATTCACTGGTACCTCTTTGGTTATCCCACCTACTGGCTGAGGAGGTGAGTTGATAGCCTTGACACTACCTCTGCCCTTTCCTACAACTAGACTAAGGCGCTCCACCTGAGTCGAGGCTAAGTAGTTGTGGGTAGCACCTGTGTCTATCATTGCCCGAATGGGCTTGCCATTTACCTTCATCTCTACGAACATTAAGGTCCTCTCTTATTTAGGAGAAATTCTCTCATCCGCCTTCTTTTCCCTTTCTTGGTGCTTGGAAAGGGGTCCTTCTTCTTATAGATACCAGCACTGGTTCCCGCTAAGGCCTCAAAAATGGAGCCAACAATTGCATTGAAGGCACCTACTGGTTCGGTCTGGTCTGCATCGTATGTGTCGTCATCCGTCCCATCATCAAAAGCTTGATGGGCGTTCATATGTGCATGTGGACATTCATTATTCCAATGTGTTCCGCTGCAATGACAACATCCTAAAGGGGGTTTTCTCCCCTGATCATTTTTGTTTGATGCAACACTATTGCTGCCTGAGGAGGGAGCCTTTGATTTGGTTGTACTTCGATCTCCCCCACTTCTGCTAGGGACACCATTGCTAGGGTGGCCTCCTTTGGATCCCGCTCGGGCAGTCGGTTGAGGCCTATCCTTTCGGGTTTCCACTTGATAGTCCCCAAGGCATTCAACTGCTTGGATCGCCTTGGGTAGGGTATCCACCCTTTGTCTTTGCAGCTCCATACGGGCATAAGGTTTCAACCCTTCTAAGAAAGTAAAGAGCTTGTCTTTGTCCCCCATGTCGCGTATGTTTAGTATGAGCACAGAGAATTCCCGCACATAGTCCTGCACTGATTTGGTCTGGCGGAGCTCCCATAGCTTTCTCATTACATTGTATTCAACATTTTTGGGGAAGAACTATAAGCGTATGGATGCCTTCAGTTCTGCCCACATCTCGAGAGCACCTTCACCGGCCCTGATGGCTTCATATTTCACCAGCCACCATAGTTTAGAATCACCCTAAAGATACATGGCAGCAGTTGCTACCATCTTAGCTTCTTCTAGACCCCCACGGCATCGAAGTCTGTTCGATGTCGAAGATGAAGTTTTCCACTTCTTTGGCATTCTGAGCTCCACTGTATGGCTTTGGATCAGGAATTTTTAGTTTTTGCGTCGCGGAGGCGAGGTTCACAGCACCCCAATTTGGTTTCCGCCTCCTCGAAGCAGGCCTTATAAAGCAGCATTGACAATATTGAGCTAGTCTGTCAAGTTGTCAATAGTTTATTGCATGGCAGTCATCTTGTCTGCCTCTTGTGCCCTGTGGGCTAAATCCTCGGTACGCTCCTGTTGGAGGCTCTCGAATTTGCCAAAATTTTTGGTTTCCTCTGTGGCTGCCATTTGTCGGTCTCCTTCTGAGTCGTGATTGATGTTTTCTATGTCAACTTCGGCCTGGAGCATTCTGCGGTCCAGGTCATCCAACCTTTGCACTAGGCTGGTTCTTATTTTAGGCACCGTATCCACGATGGGCTGTAATATGTCAACCACCTCTTCGAGGGCCGTAATGCATTCCCGATGATTCACCATGGTCAGAAATGGTAGTAATCGCAATATGTTCCCTCGTCTGATGTCGAGCCTAGGCTCTGATACCAATTGTTACGCGATGCCTTCCTATGATTCCTTGGTTAGGCGACATAAGGCTAAGCAACTGATGTCAGTGCAGTTACTGTCCGCCGCTGAGGTCCCCCTCCGTATGCTAGACGATATTATCAGTGTCATACGGAAAAACCAATGTCAAGAGCAATTGAAAGAACATAAATGAGAATTGAGAATGAAAGAAAGTTTGATTGCATTAATGAAAGCTATTACAGAAAGGCAATGCGGTGTCGAGGAGGAGAGACACCAGTACAGAGAATTGTTTGTTTGCTAGATAGTTTTGAATGCTTGATACCCCCTAATAATGCTTAAAAAAATAAACCAAAGTTACAAGACTAGACTCTAAGCTAGAAAAATAATAATGGAAGTACATAAAATAAAACTACTCTATATTTACAATAAAAAAGACTTAATTTTCTGCAAAGCAGAAATAGGTCCGTTATCAGCAACATTGTCATTGACATCACGGTCTGTGCGCGCGGCGTTGTCTGTGCGCGCGGCGTTGTCTGTGCCCGCGGCGCTGTTGGCATCTGCCTGCGGCCGGGAGCTGGCAAGGGATATCGATGGGGCGACAGAGACACATGCGCACTTGTCACTTGGCGCAGCCAAGACCACGAGACCGTCTGTAACGCAAGACATTGAGAGGCTTGCCAGGACGCAATGGGGAGCGCCCAAGAGGTCATGGGGCATGGCTGGAAAGTCGCCCATAACGGTAATTATGATCACTTCCCTCTCCCCACTTCCTCGAGTGGTAGTCTCTTATCCATCTTTTGGTTTAAACTAAAAATTCAATAGTATTATAATTTCTAACACCTTTTAGCTACTTTTCTTTTTTTCCTAGTTTAATTCCAAAGTAAAAACAAAACTATTAGTATAAAGGAACTGTTTGAACCTTAATCAAAGATAAGCGGTCAGCCTATCTTATCGTTATGCCCATACTTACAAGTTGCAACAACATTTCATGTGGAATTACTATTATTGCTAAGTCAGTTTCCATTCTACTAACAACCAACCCAGAAAAAGAAATACGCGTTTAGGGATTTGATATTATGTCTTTTTCATTGCTAGAAGATTAATAATTAATTTATTTGTGTGATTTTTGTATGTTTCACATTGAAGAAAAATTAAAGATCTTTATAACATTCTTGAGAAACAACTTTCTTTTGTTTAACCTTTTAAACAATTCAATTTAATCATATGATACAATAAAACGTACAAGCATTAGTTGTATCATATAGTTCATTTAAACTTTGACACCAGCTTCCTTGCATGTCTCAATATTAGTATATCAACATTTAGGTGAATGTTAGAGAGAAACAAGTATGGTTGTGGCTGTGAAATTTTAAAATCAATGGATGAAACACGAGCTTAGTGGGAGCTCCATTGGAGGAATCATAGAATGTACAGAAAGGAAGGGAGTATGAGTGAAGTTTCTAGAAAGGGAGCTGGACTCTTCATTTCAACAACTCAAAATGAAAAAATACAATTAGTATCCTTACTTGTAGAATATACTAGCATCTAGGCTAGCCAACTAACTAATGGCAGCTCACTAACTAATTCCACTCACTATTGTAACTATTTTACAAGTAATGAATAAAAGAATAAATAATGAGTAATCTCAATATCTCCCCCTCCCCCCCCCCAAGTTGGAGGTGAGGGGCTCACTGCCAACTTGCCAGGAAATGTGGAATGTTTGATTCCTATTAAAGACTCGGTGAAAATATCAGCTAATTGGTTATTAGTAGAAATGTGGTGTAGGGTAATCAATCCTTCCTGCAATTGGTCTCGCACAAAATGACAGTCCACTTCAATATGCTTCATACGCTCGTAGAACATAAGATTCCTTGCTATGTGTAGGGCAGCTTGACTGTCGCAGAATATGGGAATGGGTAAGGATAGAGGAACAGTGAGCTTAGTAAGAAGCCTGGCCAGCCAGACAAGTTCTCCAACAACCATCCTAGCTGATCTGTACTCAGCTTCTGCAGAGAATAAGGAAATGGTGGACTGCTTCTTAGATTTTCAATTGATGGGGTTGTCCCCAAGTAATACTATGTACCCCCTGATTGATTTTCTGGATTGGGGACAAGTAGCCCAATCTGAATCACGGAAGACTTTCACTATGTAATCTGCATCATTAGTAAGGAAAATTCCCATTGTTGGATCACCTTTCAAGTACCTTAGGACATGATATGCAACTTTTAAATGCGACTCCCTGGGACTTTGCATGAAACGACTGAGATGTTATACACTATAAACAATGTTTAGCGTAGTATTAGTGAGGAAGTTGAGCTTTCCAATCAACTTCCTGTAATAGGAAGGATCTATTAATATGATTCCTTCATCAGCTTTTAATTTCATAGATGAATCCAGAGGAGAAGTCATAGGAGGACAATCTATACAGCCAAACTCTTTCAAAAGATCCATAGTGAACTTCTTCTGTGACATCAAAGCTCCTTTGTCTGTGCATTGAACCTTTAATCCTAGGAAGTAATGAAGTCTTCCCAAGATTTTTATCTTGAATGTGTTGTGCAGAAAGTTTTTCAAGGACTCAATTTCTTGCAGGTGGGTGCTTGTGACAAGAACACCATCTACATAGACAGCCACTAACACTACTAATCCTTTAGTCTTCTTATAAAACATAGAGTAATCAAGCATTGAGTGAGTATACCCTTAATACATAGTGCTTCAGTTAATTCCTCATACCACTATCTGCTTGCTTGATTAAGTCCATACAGGGACTTGTTTAATTTGCACACTAAACTTGGTCTCTTCACAACCAGCCCTGGTGGCACCTCCATGTACACTTCTTCATGGAGGTCTCCATGGAGGAATGCATTGTTCACATCCAACTGTAGAATATGCCATCCTTTCTTGACTGTTGTTGTTGTCAAGGCTCTCACAGTTGTCATTTTCACTACTAGTGAGAAGCTAACTTGTTGTATGTAATCCTTAACCACTAATCTTGCTTTATATCTTTTATGCTTCCATTTGCTTTATGCTTGATTTTATACCCCCATCTTCACCCTATTGTCTTCTTCCCAATTGGAAGAGGGACTAAATCCCAAGTCTTATTTGCATATAATGCTTGGAATTCCTCATTCATTGTTGCATGCCAAGCAAGTTTCACAGCAGCTTTCTCATATGAACTAGGTTCACATTCATGTGAGGTAGCTTCCATCAAATACTGACTGGTGAAATTTAGAGCATTCAAGTGATTGATGTCTGTGCATAGAGGTGTTAAAAGAAAAGGATTGTGTACTTTGGTTGTCATTTGAAGAAGAGGACCGGTTTTGGTGAGTATGTTGTAATTTAGAAATTTTATACTCATAGTATTTAAGGTAAGTAGGAATTTTCAAGAATCTGGAAGGTCTACTCTGATCTGAAACTAAAATGTTTTAGTCTTGAGTTGAGACAGTTGAATTATCAGCAACAGGAAAGGCTCCTGATGTCTGACTACTCAAGGGCGACTGAGAAAATATTGAGTTATCATCAAAAGAAATGGGCTGAGGTGATATTAGGTCTGATTCAGGCAGTTGTTCATCCATAGACAAAGTTCCTGGTGATAGTTCATGGTGATTTTCATTCACTAAGCGTGGAATGCTCCCTATATCATTGGCAGGAAGGAATTCATCTGATGGATGTGACTTCATTTGAGGAAATGAAGGGAATATCTTACTAGGACTAGTAGACAGAGCAAATGGGAACACATTTTCATAGAACATTACATCATTGAAACACTTATTTTCTTTGTGGCCAGATTTAACACCTTGTAATCTTTTGTCCCAAAGAGATATCCCACAAAAATATGGGGAGTGTATCTTGGTTCAAATTTATCTTTGTGGGTTTTGAGAGTAGTAGAAAAATATAAACACCCAAAACTTCTATGATGGGAATAACTTGGTTTCTTCAGGTACAATAGTTCAAATGGGCATTTAGCTTTGAGTGATGAAGAGGGTAATCTATTTATCAAATAGGTAGATGTCAAGATACATTCTCCCCAATATTGCAAGGGCAATTTAGACTGATAAGCCATGGTTGTTTCTAGCAGGTATTTATATTTTCTTTTCAGCACACCATTTTGTTGTGGTGTATATAGACATATTTTTTTATGTATGATGCCCTTTGATTGGAAAAATGAGGTGGCTTCAACGCTGGTAAACTCAAGGCCATTATCAGTTCTTATAGTTTTGATACTAATATTGAATTGATTTTCTATCATGACAGAAAAGGCCTTGATAGTGTGCAGGGCATTGCTTTTACTGCTTAACAAATTAGTCCATGTGGACCTGCTGTAATCATCCACAAGTGTGATAAAGTATTTATATTTATTGTATGTTGTAACATGATAGGGAGCTCATAGGTCAATGTGTAATAACTCAAAGATCTTAGTGGTCATGGTTGTTCTTTCTGGGAAGGGCAATCAGGTTTGTCTTGTCATTGGAAAAATAAGGCAAAGAAAAGGTTGTCTAGGTGCAAAATTAATAGGTATAGAAGAGATCCCTTTCATTTTGATGAAAGGTACATGTCCTAATCTGTTATGCCACAAGAGATCAAGCAAATTCTTTGTAGTAGAGGAGGCATCAAACAAACATGAATCACTTTTATTGCTTGAATTATTTACAGAATGATGCAAATGTGGAAGAGAACTACTCTCATCATTACTGTGAGATGGAACAACCAAAGTAGATGCAACAGGGATAGTAGAATCTGGCTTATTTGCGCTAGCTAAATGAGGAAAAGAAAATGAACTAGATGTGTTAACTGCAGAGTATACCTCATCTTTATTACTAGTAAGACATGGATAGGATGCACTAGAAGAATCTGGAGAAGTATAGCAGTATTGTAGTTGTCTGAACAGTCGAAGTACAGGCAATCTTGGCCTTACCAATCTCCAGTGGCCTCTTCAGTGAAGGGCCTTATAGAAGCTAAGGATACAAACAAACTTGATAAATATTACAATACAATCAAGTTGGACTGTCAAGGAATGAACTGATATTAAATTGAATTTGAAACTAGAGACAAAAAGGACTTTTCTAAGACCAAACCTAGGATTGAAAATTACATCACCAATCAGTGTCACCTTAACTTTGTAACCATTAGGTAGAGTAACTAGGTATGGGTAAACTAAAGTTCTGATATTGGTTAGCAGTGATTTATTATATGTCATATGGTTTGTGACTCCAAAGTCAAGAACCCAAGAGTCAACACTTGAATTAGAATTCTCACACAATCCATCACTAGAATCAAAATGAGTAGAGCATGTTGAGATACCTGCAAAGTTCACATCTCCTCCATTTATGGCAGTGTTTCTGGATTTGTCTCCTCCTCCTTGAAAGCTTTTCGAGATGCTGAGTAGCTGTCCATATTGCTCTTAGTTAAATTATGCATAGTTCAACCTTGCTCCTGACCCTGAGGGTTATTTCCATCATCTTTTATTTTAGCACCTTCACTTGATGATCCAAGCACATTTTCTGCAATCCATCTTCCTTTGTTGGATTTGGAATTCTGTAGGAATCCGTAAAGTTTATAACATTTTTCCTTAGTGTATCCTGGCCTCTTGCAGTACTCTCAAAATAACTGAGGTCTATTATTGAACTGATTTCCCCTATACCCACTGCTTGTGTTGTTGTTCCCCTGCTGAGTATAGTTTGTTGTGAAGTTATTATTTCCTAGTCCATTTGCATTCAAGGCAGCAGACTCCATTGAAAAGTGAGTACTTAGCTTGACTTCCATTTGCTTTTCCTCCTGAATAAGAATAGAGAAGGCCTGGGCTATTGTTGGAAGCGGGTTCATCATAAAAATACTTTCTTTTACCATAGTGTACACCTCGTTTAGGCCATCAGAAATTGGATCAATCTTCTTTCTTGCTCAGCTTTGTGCATATTTTCTTTAGCTCCACATGTGCATTTACAAGCACACTTAGCATGTATGTTTAGTGTGTTGAGTTCCTTCCAAAGCTTCTTCATTTTTGTGTAGTATCCAGTAATGTCCAAATTCTCATGACCCAAATCGTTTATCTCCTTTTGGAGCTGATACAATTTAGCACCATTAGTCTGATTATACCTATCTTCCAATTCCTGCCAAAGTTCTCTAGCATTATTAACATAGTGTAGGCTATCTGTGGGAGCTCCAATGGAAGAACCATAGAATGTACAGAGAGGAAGGGAGCGTGAGTGAAGTTTCTAGAAAAGGAGCTGGGCTCTTCATTTCAACAACTCAAAATGAAAAAAAACAATTAGTATCCTTACATATAGAATATACTAATATCTAGGCCAGCCAAATAACTAATGATAGCCCACTAACTAATTCCACTAACTACTATAATTGCGGTACAAGTAATGAATAAAAGAATAAATACAATACAATCAGTAATCTCAACAGTGGCTGCTACGTTCCAAATGTTAAAATATGTTAAATAACCTATTAAATTAGTATGAAAATCAAAACGGAACATATAATACAATATTAGGATACTTTGGTTAAAAATATGTTAGACAACTTCATACTAGTTGTAGCATCGCTGCAAATTTAAAGCCTTTCTCTATCAATAATGATAATTTAGAGAGATTACTAGTTTTCATGCTCAAAATTACACTCTCTCAAGAGAACTGTTTAGCCAGGCTCAAAGTTGTAAAACTAAACCAGATAGGATATGGTATAATTCATCCTTTTTCTCTCATTTTTCATTTTAACTTTTAAATCAGAAGTTTAGCGAATTTAATAAACGGAGCGGAGATAGTAACATGTCTACTCCAAAAACAATAATGTAATAATAATAATAATAATAATAATAATAATAATAATAATAATAATAATAATAATAATAATAATAATAATAATAATAATGCAATAATAATAGAAAAGAGGGGGATGTTTTTTTAGATTTTTTAGAATGCAAAAAATGAGATCAAACCCTCTAAATTTATAGAGAATGAAAGGGTGAGATGGAGGGGTGCAATCTAAAAGGTGTATTTCTGTAATTCATTTCTCTTTTATGAATAATTGGTTGTGTTGGATGATTGATGGGTAGTTTGAAGGACGAATGCTACAGGCCAGCTTTTTAGAGCAGGAGTGCGAGGAGCCAACCCTAGTACGAGAAGACTGGATTGGGCTAACCTATAGTGTACTGGTAGTTATGCTAGTAGCAGCGCCTGACAGCTAAGTTGGTATGGAAGAACTGCTGCACCACGGAAAATCCTTTTGTATACAAGTTCTCAGACGAGGTTTTTGAATAGAACTTCGTTTTTTTTCCTATCCTGATATACTATTCAAATGCATTTGCAGGTACATAATACTAGTTCAATAAGTTCACCAATTATTAGTCTTAACCACATTTATTTTTGAAACATTGAATTATAGTTTATATTCTTCTTCTTCCTTTATATATATATCTTTTTATACTGACCGTTTAAGTAGTAAAATGGGAACTAGGGAGCTAACCAAAGGTGAGTTAATTTTTTGTAATCAATAGTACACAACTACACATGAATTGTTTCTCTAAGATCACACAAAATATGTCTTGTTGGATATATGCATAGGCATATTAAAACATTCAATTGTATTGCAAACTTGAATGATCATAAATTGGGATGATGCTAAATCTTTGGTGTTAAGAGCAATCTATAAGAATAAATAGCTATCAAACCACTAGAGAATTGTACATCTTAGGCGATTCATAATCTAAAAATGGTCGATTTCTAAATTAAAAAATTTATGTTTTACGACAGTGGTCACACAAATAAATGTTAAGCATTTGAGAACACGTTTATTAGGTTGATTAATTAAGTACGTACCAAAAGAGATGTCAAACTTACTGACTCTAAATCTCAAATGTCTATTTTAGCCCTTTTTAGCCCAGAAATGCCAAAAATTGAGATCAAATAACCAATCTTGTAAGCATGATAATAATCACTTTCAATACTATCAACCGAAATGATCAGAGAATAGTTGATTCATATTCTTGATCTATATGGCACAAAATTGTGCCAATAGTCTCCAATATTAGATTGATAGACGAACATAGCACCATTTTGGGAATTAGAATCAGGCTTTTCAGGATTATTAATTAGTTACTAGTTTTTATTGAGCGAAAGGTGGTGCTGGGAAAAAATATGAATTTGATTGTGCGTCAATTATCGAATAAGCCACGTTTCAGATTTTTCTACCCCCCCCCCCCCCAAAATTAACAACTTATATATAAAAAATAACTTTAGATGCTACAGAAAATACATGATTATAAAAAAAAATTATATGACATACATGGGATATCTATCAAGATATTTCCTTGCAGGTCATATACAAATGCCTTTGTTGAGACTGCATTCATGCAATAAAACAATGTACTCTTTTACCAATGTCCAGGGGTGTACAAAGAAAACAGATAAACCGCATCAACCCGATAATCTGAGTTAAACCGAGAAAAAAAATTCGATTATGGTTTGGTTTGGTGTTGGAAAAAAAAACCCCGACCATAATTAGTTTGGTTTGGTTTTAACTAAAGAAAGTCAAATCGAAACCAAACCAACCCGACATTACATATATAGAAATTTTAGATATATTTAACATATAAATATACTTATTGTGATGTAATTTATAAATATTTCTTAAAAAATTTCATAATTTTATCTTTTAAGGTATTATTTCAAGGTTGGACTAATTAGAACTTTTGAATGCTCCAATAAGTAAATTAAATAATGCTAACAAAAGCCCAAACCAAAATCAAATCAATACTAATGCTAACAAAAGACATTCAATTCAATATTACGAACGAGAATTTATTGAATATCTATTTTTTGTTTTGCAATAATTTAGATAAAAATGCATAACATATTTTTATTTTTCTTTAGCTAGCGTTTAGTCATGTAATTAATACTCCCTTATTAGTCTATTTATTTTAGCGTGACTTAGTACTTTTAGATTATGTTTATTTTTATTATGGCTTTTTAATTAGCAATATTTATATTACATAATTTTATTGTCTTTATTGTTGAATATTTTAGGATAATGCCATGACACATCTCATATTTTGTATTATTTTCTTGGAAAATACTTTATATAGTTGTATCTTACTAGGATTAAAGAAATATTTTGTGCATACATTATATGTTTTATTCTACGAAGATTTTACCGGGGAAAAAAACCCGAATAACCCGAAAACCCGAGAAAAATCGAGATTGAAAAACTCGAGTTTTATTGGTTTAGTTTGGCTTTAGATTTAATAACTCGACACAATTGATTTGATTTGGTAATTATAAAATTCGAACCAACCCGACCTATATACACCCCTGCCAATGTCTATAGAAATTTGCAACGACGGTTATGGTACCTTGAGAAGGAAAATTATGGTCGGTTTTTAACTATCGGTTGTAAGAGTGTACAAGTGTCTGATACAGTATTTTATTTGATGGCTAAATTTGTTTTAAGGGTTATCTCTAAAATTGATCATTGCATATATTTCTTCTAAAACTAAGAAATAATTATATTCTCTTTTTTTTTTTTTTTTTTGTTGCTACTAATTATATTCTCTATATGTTCATAGTTCACCCTTATGGGCTATGGGCTTTTAGCTATGTCATGAACATGAGACAGCAGAGTGAAATACTCTGGTTTGAAAGGAAGACAAATTTAATAAACTATTGGGCTTGTGGTCATAGTACTCAAACATGTGAAAATAGCACGGGCTAGTCAGTTTTTGGACCGGTAATTAAAAAATAGCAGTACTTGTAAAGTCATTGAAAAATAGCTACTATTTTGCTGTAACACAGAAAGTTCCAGCATAATATACTGGATTATGGAGCTCTTGCCAATAAATTTCCAGAATATTACATTGGAACTCCAGCATACGGAAAGTTCCAGCATAATATAATGGACATTGGAGCATCTGCGTGTGAACTTCCAGCATATTATGTTGAAACTCCATCACATTATGAAATTCTAACACATTATGTTGTAATATCATATATAAAAATTCGAACTCTGACATAATATGCTGGAATTTTTTTGAATTTTTAACGATATTTTTATTCAGATTTTATCTTTATATGAAAAAGTGACTAAGTTTTGATTACTTTTCAATTCATGGCTATTTTACAATTACCAATTGTAAATTCGGCTATTTCTGATTTTTTTTCCTTTCAAACACAGAGCGTGTCTCAAGCCTTACTAGCTCAAATATAGTAGTAAAAATTGCATGGGACGTCCTATTTGGTCGCCCCCATTTAACCTATACCATTTTTTTTAAAACTTTTAACTTGTACCCATTTTTTAAACAACTTCAGTCCCTTTCTCCTCCACCTCCTTTTCCTCCTCTAACATTCAAGTCTTTGATGGCTTGGAATGCTTAGTGTAAGTAAAATGTAACTGGAGGTTGAAAAAAGTGATTATTCTCAATTTTTATGCTGCAATACTTTGTTTCAATGTCTTCGGCTCATACTTTCGGCGATCAATTCAAAGGGTAGCCAGACTTGGTTTCCTGTCTCCTTAGAACTCAAGGATAAGGTGGTACGAGCCTATAGAATGAATCCTGTTCAAGTAACGTCGTTGCGATCAATTACTGAAATATCTTTCCAGTTGACAGTAAAAGCGCGGATTGACAAGCCTCAGAGAGAGTGGATTCCAGGAAAAGCAGAACGGCTTTAAACAAACAAAACTTCAGCTCTAAAGCTGAAGCTTACAAATAAAAACTTGCCAGTTACAAACAAAAATTTCAACTCTAGAGCTGAAACTTACAAATAAAAACTTTTCAGTTACAAACAAAAATTTCAGCTCTAGAGCTGAACTTCAGGTCCGGCTACTAGAATGCTGAAGTTTTACGTGACTGTCTTTGCTACTTCAGCCCTATATGCTGAAGTTATGCGAAAAGGCGGGTACGCTTGTAATTATTTTTATAAAATGGGCACAAGTTAAAACGTGACACAAAAAATGGGTGTAGATGTAAATGCCCCAATGTAGTAATCTTTTTTGTATTATGGGCATTGAAAGCGATTCAAAGTCGGTCCAATTTTATGGCCCCAATTTAAATGGGTATCTCTTCTCCATTTCACGGGATGGCCCAAAGTCCACAGTATCAAAACAATTATGTAAGTATGCATATAGTCTACGGCTGAATCTAGAAGTTTTCCTCAATTGTATTGTTAGACTGTTGACCAATCGGAACTTCCACATCGACAATGGAGACATGTATTCACGTGTATTCTCACTTTGATTTGTACTACTTAAGACTCATTAGGTTACCGAGTTATTACAATAATTCTTATATGAAATTTAATACGGTAAAAGGTCAAATATACCTTGTATGGAAAAAGGTTTAATATATCATTCGTTATATTTTGGGTCCAAATATACCTTTGCCGTAATACTATTGATTCAAATATACTCCTATTCTTTTAGGTTTATCTAATGTGAACATTCAATCATACATAGCACTTATATTTGATGTGATGGATACCACATGTCACTTTTTTTTTTATTTTGGCTGTGCAAACATTGCCAAATTAAGAGCTCAAAAGACCTCAATTCTAAAATTCAAGGAAACATATGCAAACGGACTGAATGTTCGGAGCAACCAAAAGTTGAAAACAGCCTATAAAAACCATTAGCATCAAAATGCCAATTTCAACAACACATTTCCAAAATTTAAGCACTTCTAAGTTTGACTGGGCATTAAGCTTTCCAAAATTTCCTTGCTCTCTAAAACTTGAATACCAAAATGAAGCTACCGTTAAAAACAACTCTCTTGAAAGTCCCCAAACAGAAGATGCTGCTGCCTTCTTCTTGGAGCTGCTTCAGTCCCTTCTCTGAACATTGCGGAACACACCCTAGGCCTCCGAGATTCTGTCTAAACACACAAATAAGTCATATAATCTAACACGGGCTCGCTCGAGGTCTCAAATCATATCAAACAACGTCGAAATGACGAATCACACCATGATTCGAACTTAGGAACTTTCAAATCTTTCAACTTTCAAAACTCGCGCCGAAACCTATCAAATCAACCTAGAATAACGCCAAATTTTGGAGACAAGTCCAAAATGACATAACGGGGCTGCTCCAACTCTCGGAATCGCATTCCAACCCCGATATCACAAAAGTCAACTATGGGTCAAACTTCAACTTTTCCAACTTTCACCGAAATGCCTCAATTTACCCTACGGACCTCCAAATCCGAATTTGGAGGCGCGCCTAAGTTCAAAATCACCATACGAAGCTGTTGAGATCACCCAAAACCCATTCCGAAGCCGTTTACTCAAAAGTCCAATTCCGATCAAATTATCACCGCTTAAGCTTCCAAAACTAGATTCCTTCTCCCATTTTGATTCTGAATCATCCGTTAACTAAATTCAACCATGCACGCAAGTCGATATCCATATTATGAAGCTGTTCCAGACCTTACGCTGCTGAACGGAGCTCAAATTCTCAAAACGACCGGTCGGGTCGTTACATTGGGTGATTCTGTTATTTCTTGGAGTTCAAAGAAACTCTCCATTGTTACTCTCTTGACCTGTGAAGCCGAATATGTAGCAGCAACATCATGTACCTGTCATGCTATTTGGCTGAGAAGATTATTGAAGGAGCTCAATTTGCCACAAATTGAAGCTATAGAGATTTTGTATTAATAACAAATTCGCACAGACACTAGCCAAGAATTCAGTGTATTATGGTCCAAGCAAGCATAGTGACACAAGGTATTACTTCGTCTGAGAATGCATTGCCAAGAAAGACATTGAGCTCAAATATGTGAAAACTCATGATCAAATTGCAGATATTTTTACAAAGCCTCTTAAGTTTGAAGACTTTCAGAGATCGAGATCATGTCTTAGAATGAAAAAAAAAATCAAAATTAAGAGAGAAATTTGTGGGACTATTCTAGTTAAAACAAAAAGAAAAAGAATAAAAAAAAAGAAAGATAATGATCAAGTGGTGCAATTGGTTTTCAAAAACGCAGACTTGATAACCAATTTGGTAACAAGATCTGCAACTTGCAAATGCAAATTGTAAAGAGAAAACTAATCTGACTAGTTGCAACGAACAACAGCTTCTACTATAAATAGGAGCATCTGTCATTTAGTTTATGTACACCAAATCGAGAGAAGCAACAGAGAGTTAGAAAGAGTAGTCTAAAGATTGTAGTCTGCTGCGAGATAAATAGTAAATGAGAGTAATATTGTAGTAAGGTGTTTAAAATAAAGAGTGTTATTTCTTTTGTTGTAGTAATCTCTTGACACTACTAAGTTGTAATATTATAGTGTAATATTGCTCCGTTCGGGTATTGTACTTTACCCTATTAAAATATTTGGTGTCGTTGTTACTCTCTTGTGTTATTGTTATTATTGTGGATATTATTCCTGAACGGGATATTATATTTTCCCAACATCCTCCTCCTGATCGACTACATGTCATGCTATCTCAGCGCCCCTAATCCATATATAAAAAACTAAAATTTGAAATACAATATTTTTCATGATAGAGGCAATGGTGGAAATAGTGGTGGAGGGGAAGGAAATTTTAGTGGTGGAAAAAAATAGAATGGAGGGGTAAAATGGATTAGGAGCACTGAGGTGGCAAGCCATATGGTATCCATATCATCACATATCGGTGTCACGTAGGATTAGATGTCTATTTTGAACAAACTTAACGGAAAAAGAGTATATTTGAATCAATAGCATAACGACAAGGATACATTTGGACTCAAAGTATAACGAGGATACATTTAAATCTTTTCTGATAGTATATTGGTATATTTGACCTTTTTTCGAATTTAATATTACCTTTTACTTCATTTGATTTTACATTATTTTTCACTAGCCGATAAACATAATTGGTATAATTGATATAATTTTGCACCACATTTAATGCAGATAATTAGAGGTGTACAAAAAAACTGACAAATCGCACCAAATCGATAATTCGAGTCAAACCGAGAAAAAAATTCGATTATTGGTTTGGTTTTAGTTGATTTGGTGTTGGAAAAATTTTCGATCATAATTGGTTTGGTTTGATTTTAACTAAAAAATGTCAAACCGAAACCAAACCAACCCGACATTACATATATAGAATTTTAGACATATTTAATAAATAAATATACTTATTGTGATGTAAATTATAAATAATTCTTAAAATTTTTCATAATGTTATCTTTTAAGGTATTATTTCAAGGTTGGACTTAAAACTTTTGAATGTTCCAATAAGTTGTATAGCCATTAATATTAGTAACTCAAATAATACTAATAAACATCCAAACCAAAATCAAATCAATACTAATGCTAATAAAAGATATTTAATTCAATGTTAGGAATGACAATGTCTTGAATATCTATTTTTTATTTTGCTAACGATTTAGATAAAAATGTATAACCTAGTTTATTTTTTTCTTTAGGGTTTAGTCATGTAATTAATACTCCCTTATTAGTCAACTTATTTTATCATGACTTAGTACTTTTAGATTGTGTTTATTTTCATTATGCTTTTTTAATTAGCAATATTTATATTACGTGATTTTATTGTCTTTAATGTTGAATATTTTAGGGTACTGTCATGACACATCTCATATTTTGTATTATTTTCTTGGAAAACACCTTATATAGCTATGTCTTACTAGGATTAAAGAAATACTTGGAGCACAAGTTATATGTTTTGTGCTATGAAGAGTTTACTGGAAAAAAAACCCTCGAAAAAATACGAATAACCCGAAAATTCGAGATTGAAAAACTCGAGTTTTATTGGTTTGATTTGGTCTTTATATTTAATAACCTAACACAATTGATTTGGTTTGATAATTGTAAAACCCGAACTAACCCGACTTATATACATCCCTACGATAACAATTAAAGGTTAGCTATATATGGATAAATCAAGTAAATAACAAAATCGTCCTTATACCAATGCCCTTTTGTGAGGATTACTGGGACTGTTAAAATTGAAATCAGAAAAAAAAATATTCAAATGATATTATATATATATATATATATGTGTGTGTGTGTGTGTGTGTGTGTATATATATATATATATATATATATATATATATATATATATACACAATTAATAGCATTTTATTATTATTAAGACTGTTTTGCCCAAAATTGTTCAATAATGTACAAAAGTTTGTCCACAATATGAAATCTTATTGTATTGCAGTATCAGGAACACGTTAATTATCAAATATACATCCTGAGTACGAATAAACACATACTATGAAATCTCTCCCGGCGAGATAAAGATGAAGGATATACACATGTCGAAAGATAACATGTACGTACTATTGATGTAGAGAAGTACTTTCTCCATCTCAATCTATGTGTTAATATTTTTTTTAGTTTGTCTCAAAAAATAATATCATATTTATTATTTAAAAATAATTTACATTCAAAATTTTCATTTTTCCTTAACGAGATATTTTTATCATCTAAATATCTATAACTTATTTGTGTCCTTTCTTCTCTTTCAAGCTCTGTATTATGATTCGAATTTCTCACTCTCGGGAGTCGTGATAGCGCCTACTAGTGGAAGTTAGGCAAGCCGACTACCTACACCAATTACCTTTTTTTTCATTTTTAATTTCTTTAACAAGCGTGAATCAACAGTTATAAACAACGAAAATTTAAAGCAAGCGGAAAAAAACGATAAAACATTTGAATAAATATCCAATGCAACATCTTAAACAAAAATCTATCCAGAACTGGTCTCACTCTTCATAGACTGTCTAAAATTTACTACAAACAAGGTCTGAAAGATAACTAATACACTGTTTCTGAAATAAGTATATGAAATAGGATGAAGGGATAGAGGGAGACGCCAGGGCCTGCGGACGCCCGCAGGACTACCTCGGAATCTCCCACAAGACTGAAGGTAGTCACCCAAGCTATGGTCTGAATGTCGCTGCTCCGGGATCTGCACACAGTGCAGAGTGTAGTATCAGCACAACCGACCCCATGTGCTGGTAAGTGTCTAGCCTAACCTCGGCGAAGTAGTGACGAGGCTAGGACCAGACTACCAAATAAACCTGTGCAGTTTAACCATATACATCGGAGAAGAAGAACAGTAATGTACAGTCAAGTATGGGAAGGAGAAAACATGCGGGGAAACATCAATTAAGAATAGAATGACAACGTGTAAAATAAGAGGAACACCATATCTCAGTTATCAACAAGAATCAAGAATCAATAAGTGCACGGCACCACCCTTCGTGCTTTTACTCTCATCCTCACCAAAGCAATCAAGTAATGAAAATGTGTGCGGCATCACCCTTCGTGTTTTTACTCTCGTCCTCACTATATAATCAATATAATCGGCACGGAATGGTACATCGTGCGGCACGGAATCACCCTTCGTGCTTTACACTCTTTTCTCACAAATCATACACGGCATCACCCTTCGTGCTTTATCACCCTCTCACCAAAACAATACACGACATCACCCCTTCGTGCTTTAACACTCTTCTTCACCCAAACATCAATCACAAATAATAGGGCAAGGGAATAAATGAAATTACAATAAGAATCCCGGCAAGGGAACAATAGATCAACAATCAAGTCTCGGCAAGGGAATAACATCAAAAGAAGCATCAACATCCCGTCTAGGCGGTTACCATAAAAAAGACAACAAATTTCCGGCAAAGGAGATAATATAATGATTCTCTTCTCTTTTTTTCTTTTTCACTTTTACTTCACAACTCACTTCACAACCTTAAGTCAATACTCTAAAAGGTTCAATTTCCACTTATACTTTCACATTTCATTGTACAACATGAGCAAATGCTCCTTAATATTCAAATGTCACAATTACTTCCACAAACTTTGCCTAACAATAGAAATCATCATCAAAGCATGAATAATACAACAAAGTCATAATAATCACAATATAAGACTCACGGGCATGCTTGACACCAATGTATAGATACTCGTCACCATGCCTATACGTCGTACTCGACAAATACCACATAGCAAATAGGATTCGACTCCTAAACCCTCAAGCTAAGGTTAGACCAAACACTTACCTCACTTTTTGCAACCAGTTCAAGATTCCAATAAACCTTTACCCCGCGAATTTGTGTCCGAAAGCTTCAAGTCTAGTAATAATAATTCAATATACTCAATACAAATCGTAGGAATTAATTCCATATGAAATTACTATATTTTGTCAAATAAAAATAAAAAATCTGAAATTAACTCAAAAATACCCATAGGGCCCACGACTCGGAACTCGACAAAAATCACAAAATATGAACCCACGTTCAACCACGAGTCGAGCCATACCAATTTTGCTAAATTCTGACATCAACTCGACCCTCAAATTTTCAATTAAAGTGTTGGAAGATTTCTACCATTTTCAACCCAAAAATGAGTAATCTAGTCGGAATATTCAATGACAATTCCATATGATTGACTAACAATAACCACAAGTGACTTATCTCAAGTTTCCCATAAATTCTTGCTCGAAAATCATCCAAAAACGAAATTGAAGACTAGGGTATAGAACCTTACTATTTTTTTATGAAGATCGTGTGATTGGGTTCTTTGATTCTTCAAGATTGATGCAAGATTGAATGATTTGAATATTGGGTTCCTCTTTCTCTCTCTAAAATGCTCTCACCACTCTCTAGAATGCTCAGAAAATCACTCCAAAATGAACCCTAAAGCTTATTTATCAACATGGGGTCGGGTTATGAAAATAAGGGAACTAACCCTCCGAAATCAGGTATGCGATCGCAGAATCCATCGCATAATGGGTATGCTGGCCGCAGATGCGTCGCAAAACTCGTTGCCCAGAACTGGGCTGTTCTGCTTCATTCTGCGACCATTTTGCGATCGCATAGCTATTTTGCGATCGCACATTTGACCGCAGAATCGTATTTGTTTTCAGCTTCTGGTAATTTGGTCATAACTTTGTGTAGGAATGTCCAAATGACAAACCGTTTGAAGCGTTGGAAACTAGACTCATAGATCTTTAATTTGATAGGTTGTTCATCACATAACACCTTATATGCATGTATATATGATCATCCAAAGTAGGTTCTTGTGCGCATTCTATTAAAATTTTAGTCTATTATGAAATTTTCCAACTTGGCTTAGTCTTAGGACTTTCCTCAGACCCCATATCACTTATAGTATGTTTCGTACGCTTGCTATCATATCTAATTGGTATACATCATGTTAATAGTCCTCCGATGAGAAGTAGAGTCCGCCCCCAAACGCATAACATAACTGACCTCTTCTTTCGCACATTTCAATTTCCAGAATTTTTACTAACTCCCAAAATTTTCAAAAATTTTGCTAGAGTTTCCTTTGTAACTAGGCCTATCCACCAGTTAGCGAATCCCAGAAACCAATCCTAACAACATATACATAATCCAATCAACGTAACGCAACATGAAAACGATACCAACATTGGCCACATAAGTAATATATTACTTGAAAAGGAACGACATTCACATTAATTACCTAGGTGATACTAAACTCATATCAGGTATGTTCTCGACATTTTCATAAAACACAGAAATAA
Source organism: Nicotiana tabacum (assembly GCF_000715075.1). Classification (NCBI taxonomy): domain Eukaryota; kingdom Viridiplantae; phylum Streptophyta; class Magnoliopsida; order Solanales; family Solanaceae; genus Nicotiana; species Nicotiana tabacum. The sequence continues at coordinate 5,947,173 of NC_134087.1, forward strand.
ATATTTAAATTAAAAATGACATTTTTGGGTCATCACACTCTGAGTCCCAATTAAGTATTGCCACATAATTTTGGAGGAAGGGGTATATGATTTGACTATTTGATCACCAAAGGATATGGTGCAGTGGATGAGACTGCTCCTTCCTTAAACAGAGGTCTCGAGTTCGAGCTCTGAGTATGGAAAAATTCTTGGTAGGGAGCGATATCCCCCGAATGGGGTCTTACCCGGCGCGAATCCGAATATATACTCGGGCTCCAATGTGAGGATCGGACATCGAGTGGGAACCCAAAAAATAATTCGACTATTTGAATCACGAGAGAGGAGGGGGAGGGACAGTGGCGGAGGAAGGATCTCCGCAAAGGAGGTTCAAAAATAAAAAAAAAAAGTTGAAAATAATTTTTGCTAGTGGGAATTGAACGTATGACCTTACAGAAGGTTTTGACCCCCTTTACCACTAAGCTACACTTTAGGATTGTGTCAAGAGAATTCAAAACTTAATATATATAAATAAAAATAAATTTTACTTATATATAAAGTATAGGCGAAGGGGTTCGGATAAACCCCCTTTCTGGTCCCATAAATTCGCTCCTGGGGGAGGGGGAGGGGGAGCGGGGATCACGAGAGACTTATAGCTGTTTGTTAATTTATTTTTCTTTCTCAGAAGGGAAAAGAAAAAAGAATAAAGAAAACTGATCTTATACCCTGCCACGTAGAAAAACTCACACATGATACCACAACATTAAAGTTTCTGCAGCTGTCGCCGTGTTAGCCTGTTAGGTACTCGTTTTGGGGAAGGTACAGTTGGCAGACTTGTTGTCCAAAAATAATACGTGGCAATTTCGAGGTCGTTTGTTATGCACTTTTTCATATGACATCATACTCGCGTCATCTACTACGCAACAACTACAGCTTCCAGCTCTTTAATTTGCTCATCCAACTCTACAACTACCAAATCGGGATTTTTATTTTTTTTTGGCTTTTGGAGATCTGAACCGTAGTGAAAAAGAAATAAAGAGAAGTAAGAATGGAGTAGTGAGAGATTTGAATCCTGTACTAGTTGAATTAATGTTACTATTTGAAATTGTAAATATAATTTAATATCTGATCACTACTTTTTACATTGCACAAATGGCTACTTCTCTTACGTGGTTTTTTCCTGAAGAACTGGTTTTATTAATTTGTAGCATTGACCTTTTTAATTCATTTCATTTAATATTTTTTGTATTCATTCTTTTGTAATGATATTTGACAGCTTCAGATTCTATTGAGTAGCCACTTTTAATGAGATATTAAGTGTGATGACCCAAAAGTTTATCACTTATTTTAAAAATGAATTATGTGTTTCGAGACCTTAAAAACCTCTTTCGGCATCACCTCGATTTGCGTGCGTAGTCCGGACGCGTAGCCGGAAAGTCATTGTTGTGAAAATTTGTGAAAAATGATAAATTTTGACTTTAAAATGAATTTAAGTTGACTTTGGTCAACATTTTAGGTAAACGGACCCGGACCCGTGATTTCACAGTCCCGAAGGGTCCGTGGAAAAATATGGGACTTAGGCGTATGCCCGGAATCGAATTCCGAAGTCCCAAGCCCGAGAAATGAATTTTTAAAGAAAATTATTTTTTAGAATTTTCTATGAGTTTTAGAAATGAAATGCATTTAGAATTTGATGGTATTGAGCCCGTATTCTAATTCCGAAGCCCGGTACAGATCTTATATGTGAAATAAGATGAGTCTGTGAAATTTGGTAAGAAACGGAAGTCGTTTGAGGTGATTCGAACCCGTCGTTGTGAAAATTCATACTTTGAAAGTGTTGAGATTTTTCTTAGATTTCTATGTTAATTCTTTGTTTAAGAGGTTATTTTGGTGATTTGATCACACGGATAAGTTCATACGATATTTTTGAGTTAGTACGCATGTTTGGTTTGGAGCCTCGAGGGCTCGGGTGAGTTTCAGATAGATACGAGAGGTTTTTGAACTTATGAAAAAGTTGCAGGTTTTTGCTGTTCAGTGCACAGGGATTTTGTTCTTCGCGTTCGCGTGGTCCCACTCGCGAACGCGTAAGGCAAATTTCCCAGGTGCCAGTTTTCTTCTTTGCAAACGCGAAGCCTGAGACGCGAACGCGAGGCTGAGGGGGGAGTACCCTTCGCGAACGCGTCCAGGCACTCGCGAACGCATAAGGCAATTGGCTTGGGGGAGGGGGTTCTCACTTGTTCTACACGAACGCGGTCACTGGCCCGCGAACGCGAAGGCTCGAGGGGTCAAAGCTCCGCGAAAGCGAGCCTAAGGTCGCGAACGCGAAGGTCACCTAGGCCTAACACATCGCGAACGCGACAGACCTATCGTGAACGCGATGAGGCTTGTCCAGTAATTTCATAACTTCTTCTTCCAAACTAGGGCTGCTCGGTGGGCCGGGCCTGAACCGGACCGGACCGGGCCCGCGGTCCTAACGGGCCTGGTGGGCCGGTCCTGGGTGGGCCGATCTTGGTGGTCCTCCTGAGCCCGTCACGGGCCGGTTTTCAAGTTTGAGCCCACGAGCCCGGGACCGTCAGGCGGGCCTGGGCCGGTCCTGGCGGGCCTGGCGGGCCCAACGGCTATTTTTTTTTTTTTTTTAAAAAAATTAAAATTCTCCAACGACCATATTTAAAATCTAGCCGTTTGGGCTGAAAATATGACCGTTTTTAAGTTTAAAAAATGGCCATTTGGCTCCCAAACTTTATTTTAACCCCAAACTTTATATAATTACACTTTTCCCCATTTCTCAACTATAAATACCCCCTCATTCTTTCATTTTTATTCACGAATTCATCAATATCTCTCAATATCTCTCAATCTCTCTACTACAATTACTTAATTTATTGTTGAAATTTCGTAAAAAATTGTGAAGTTGTTGAATTGAAGTTTTCAAGTGTTCAACGATTTTCAATTTTCAAGAAGTTGTTCGGCAATCCGGTAAACTCGTTTCAACTCTTACGTTTTTAGAATATATTTTTGTGTGGTTTAGTTTGCATAATTATAATTAATATGGCATTTACTTTGAAAAAAATGTTTGGTAAAGGAAAAGATAAAACCGGTGAAAGTAGTGGTCAACCAACTACCCTTCCCCCGGTTCCCCGACCTAGAAAAGATAAGCAAGTTGAAAGTAGTCGCCAACCTAGACGTCCTCCTCCTTCTGTAATTCTTGATAGTGATCACCCTTGTTTTCAATTTACCGATAGTGAATTTTATCATAATGTTGCACCAGGTGATAGATTAGTTGATGAAATTATGAATGCTCTTTATCCTAATGAAACCATCTTAGAAAATAATGAGGAAAATGAGGATGATGATGAAACCCAAGCACCGGATTTAGATGATACACCTACTAGTCCTCTTAATAACCCAACTGATGCACCGGTTGACCCACCTGTAGAAGCTCCTACTTTTAATAGAGAACCTGCTAAACGCCTAGAAACATCATTAGTTTGGAATTTTTTTACTCAAGTAAGAGAACAAAATAAGGCTAAGTGTAAAACTTGTGGGAAATTAGTGGTGCATAAATATACTGGAGACCGTAGCGGCACAGGTAGTTTGACTAGGCACATAAAAACACACCCTAGAGATAAGGCTAGATTTTTTCAAATGAAAGCGCAACTAGAGGGGACAAGTGTAGATTCTGCGGTTAACTCTAGTACAAGTTCAAATCTAGTTCAAAAGTTGCTATAAATGAAATGAAACAAAAGTTTAAAAAATATTTTTTTCCTATCCCTCCTATTTATGGTCTTGCTGCAATGCTAAATCCTACAATGAAATTGGGAGGTCCTCATTTTTGGTATTCAAATATTTATAAGGCTTTAGATCTTTCAAATGAGGAAATTGCGACACTTGCAGATGCAAAAGCTTCAATTAAGATTAACGCTCAAACAGTTTATAATGCTTATCAACTTACCTTAGAGCATGCTAAGCCAACTATTCCAACCCCTACTTCGTCTAACTCACAATCCTCTAAAAGAGTTGCGGGCTTAAAAGCTCTTAAATCTTGGACGGAGTTCAGGGGGTCTCAAGGTGAAATTATGATGAAACTTCACATCTAAATGAGCTTCAAGTTTATTTGTCTCAGGGACTTGAAAAGGAGAATCCAGACGGCTCTTTTGATCTTTTGGAATGGTGGAAGGCAAGGGAAAAACATTTTTCTGTTCTTGCAAGGATGGCTCGGGATATTTTATCAATTCAAGTTTCAACTGTTGCATCAGAGAGCGCTTTCAGTCAAGCAAGACTGCAAATAGGTGATCATAGAGCGTTTATGAGGGATAGCTTGGAAAAATCAGTATTGTTTAGAGATTGGATCCGCTCGGAAAGAAGAAACTTTGGAATTGCAGAAGCACAACCGGCGATAGATGAAGCTTATGAAGAAATGATAGCGGAACTTGCGGAGGATTCGGCTTCGCCCGGAAGTGGTGATGAACAAGCTTCTTTTCCACCACCACCAACGCAACCTCCTCCGAACCTTGAAGGATTTATGAGATTTGTTAGAGATAATACATAGAATAATATGTAACTTGTATTTTGGCACATCTTCCTTAGTTTTTTTTCCTTCTAATGGTGGTATTAGTACCTTGTTGTGCTCATTCCATTGGGGGAAGGATGACTAAGAAAGATATGCCATTTTTTGGTAATAAAATTTATTGCTTCTACCCATGAGCTTCTTTTCGCAATATTTCTTTGTCTATACTTAGAATTATTTATAAGCTACAATATATACATAATATACAATATATATACTACAAGAAAATATATAAGAGAATATATATACATAAGATACAATATAATATACTACAAGAAAATATATTATGCGAAAATTATATACATAATATACAATATATATACTACAAGACAATATATTATGCGAATATATATACATAATATACAATATATATACTACAAGAAAATATATTATGCTACAATATATACATAATATACAATATATATACTACAAGAAAATATATAAGAGAATATATATACATAAGATACAATATAATATACTACAAGAAAATATATTATGCGAATATATATATACATAATATACAATATATATACTACAAGACAATATATTATGCGAATATATATACATAATATACAATATATATACTACAAGAAAATATATTATGCTACAATATATACATAATATACAATATATATACTACAAGAAAATATATAAGAGAATATATATACATAAGATACAATATAATATACTACAAGAAAATATATTATGCGAAAATATATACATAATATACAATATATATACTACAAGAAAATATATTATGCGAACATATATACATAAGATACAATATATATACATAAGATACAATATATTATGCGAATATATATACATAAGATACAATATATATACTACAAGAAAATATATAAGAGAATATATATACATAAGATACAATATAATATACTACAAGAAAATATATTATGCATGACAATTTAGTGTTTTACTATTGTTTTGTTATTTTCTTTTTCGTCAAGCACTTTAATAATTAGATATACATATATACTACATATATATTTTTAATATATCCATGATACTACAAGAAATTGCCTTAAAAAAAACCGCTAGGCCCGCGAAGCCCACGAGCCTGGCCCGCTAAGCACATGACCATGTGGGCTTAGGCCCGTCACGGGCCGGTTCCACCCATTGAGCCCACGAAGACCGGGACCGCCAGGCCCGGGACCGCCAAAGCCCAGGACCACGAAGCCCGGGACCGCGAGGCCCGGCCCGTTAGCCCCACTAAGGCCCGGGCCCGGGCCAAAATACAGCATTATTCCAAACTCCAAATTGGGCGATTTGTGAAAGAGAATTTCACCACAAATCCATAAGTATGTAATTTTAGACTCATTTTCTTCAATTTCCATTAACGCCTATTAGATTTCTAGGCTTAAATCATGTTCTTAAGGGTAGAAAATTAGGGGTTTGGGGTAGAGTAAGGGCTTTTTGTATATTTGGGATTTAGACCTCGTTTTGGGGTCGAATTTTGGAACTAATTATATATTTCGAGCTCGTGGGTGAATGGACGATCGGGTTTTGGTCCGAAACTCGTATTTTGACCAAGCGGGCCCATGGTCGATTTTTGGCTTTTGGGGGAGAATGATAGGAAATCTATAATTAAACATTGGAATTGGATTGTTTAGCGTTTATTGATGATATTAAGTCGATTATGTCTAGATATAATTGATTTCGAGCCAAATTCAAAAGGAAAGGCGGTGTTTGAGGCTTGAGTTGGCCGTGGAAGTTCGAGGTAAGTGTTTGGTCTAACCTTAGCTTGAGGGATTAAGAGCTGTGTCCTATTTTCTACGTGTTACCTGCTGAGTACGACGTATAGGCATGGTGACGAGTATCTATACGTCGGTGTCGAGCATGACCGTGAGTCTTAAATTGAAATTGTTGTGTTCTTAATGAATAATACGAATGCATAAGTTGATGATTCTCTGCATTGAGCAAGGATTATGATTATTCTCGTGGAAATTACTTATGATTGAGTATTGGTGTTAGTTGAGGTAGTTAGATGTTGGAACAAGTTTGGTTATAGCTGTTTCTCCCTTGCCGGGATGTATTTACATGTACTGTCTCGATTCCCTTGCCAGGATAGCGTTGTTTCTTTATTGATTCCTTGTCAGGACTCTATTTGTGAATTGGTATAAAACTGTATATGTGGATCGGGTTGCACGCTGGAACAATAATATAATTGGATCGAGTTGCACGCCGCAACAGTAATAAATGATATGGATCGGGTTGCACGCCGCAACAGTAATAAATGATATGGATCGGGTTGCACGCCGCAACAGTGATAAATGATATGGATCGAGTTTCACGCCGCAACAGTGTTATTATGTTTTGGATCGGGTTGCGCGCCAAAACAATAGAAAATACGAATTGTTTATAGATTGGTTGTGAGTTCTTCATTGCTTTGTTGTAGATTCTAAATTGTTCCTTATGCCTTTCTCTTAAATTATTGTTAGTATTGATATTCCCCCGCAGCATGTACCCCCTCCCATATTTACTTGTTTATTCCTGTTTTATTTTCTGTTGCATATTATATAACTGCACAGGTTTATTTGGTAATTTGGTCCTAGCCTCGTCACTAATTCACCAGGGTTAGGCTAGGCACTTACCAGCACATGGGGTCGGTTGTGCTGATACTACACTCTACACTATGTGAAGAAACCGGAGCGGCAACGTTCGGACCGTAGCATTTGGATAGCTGCCTTCAGTCCAGCTAGAGATCCCCAGGTAGTCCTGTAGGCGTCCGCACTCCCGGCGTTCTCTTCTATCTTTTATGCATTCTGTTTTCATTTACTTCCGAGACAAATTGTACTTTTCCTTTCAGACACTTGTATGTAGTACTCGTAGACAGTCTGTGATATTGTGACACCGGATTCCGGGTAGAGACGTATGTTGGCATTGTCGTACTGGTTATGGTTAATTTATTAGATTAAGTCTTGTGCTTGTTTTTATCTATCGTTAATTTTTCACGATTGATCATATTTTAGTTTAAATTATTAAAAAGGGCTAATAAATGAGTTGGAAATTCTACAATACGCGACTTGCCTAGCTTATACGAGTAGGCGCCATCACGACTACCGAGAGTGGAAAATCCGGGTCGTGACAAGTTGGTATCAGAGCTCTAGGTTACATAGGGCTCACAATTCACGGACAAGCTTAGTAGAGTCTGAGGGATCGGTACAGAGACGTCTGTATTTATCCCCAGAGGCTATAGAGTTAGGAAAAATTTCACATTTATTCTTTCTTGTCGTGCGGTTTGGTTTCTCAATGCTTGTTGAATTTCTACTCTGTTCTTTCGCCGCGAGAACACGCGCTTCCTCCTCCACCGATCAGCAGCCCGAGCCCCCAGCAGCAGCTCCCACGAGAGGCAGAGGGCGAGGCCGAGGCCGTTCTAGAGGCCGAGGTAGGGTCAGAGCTCAGCCCAGAGCAGCAGCACCAACGGCGGAGCCTCAGGTTGACTTTGATGATGAGGTTCCAGCCCAAACAGTTCTGGTAGGCCCAATTCAAGTCCCAGAGGGGTTTATTTCCACCCCGGTACTCCAGGATGCTCTGGTCCATCTAGTGGGAATTATGGAGAGTGTCACCCGGGTAGACTTGCTCCCTGTAGCACCAGCCGTCTCTCAGGATGGAGGAGGAGCCCAAACTCCTGCTACTCGCACTCTAGAGCAAATGGCTCCCCAATTTCTGACTCTAGCAGCTCAGCTAGTTGAAGCAGTTCCGCCGGGTGTGGTAGCTTAGACCGGTGATGAAACAGTTATGTCTGCCGATGCCTTGTGGAGATTGGATAGGTTCACCAAACTCTTCACTACTACTTTCAGCGGTGCATATTCTGAGGATCCCTAGGATTATCTATACAGCTGTCATGAGGTTCTCAGGAATATAGGGATAGTAGAGACCAATGGGGTCAATTTTGCTACCTTTCGCTTGTTGGAATCCGCCAAGACTTGGTGGAGAGATTATTGCTTGGCTAGACCAGCCAGATCACCAGCTTTGACTTGGGAGTAGTTTACTCAGCTATTTCTGGAGAAGTTTCTCCCCATCACTCAAAGAGAGGCCTATCGGAGGTAGTTTGAGCGTCTCTAGCAGGGTTCTATGATTGTTACCCAATATGAGACCAGATTTATCGACTTGGCTTATCATGCTCTTATCATACTTCCCACCGAGAGAGAGAGAGAGAGAGAGAGAGAGAGAGAGAGAGAGAGAGAGAGAGAGAGAGAGAGAGAGAGAGAGAGAGAGAGGTGAGGAGTTTTATTGAGGGACTTATTCAACCGATTTGACTTCAGATGACTAGGGAGACAAGGAGTGAGATTTCTTTCCAGGAGGCGGGCAATGTGTCCAGGAGAGTGGAGATGGTTCTGTCGTAGGGAGGTGGTCATGGGCCGGACAAGAGGCCTCGTCATTCAGGCAGATTTAGTGGCGCCTCGTCTGGGGGTAGGGATTCGTATGGTAGAGGTCATCCTCCTAGGCCCTTTCAGTCAGCACTTCTGGTTTCTCACGGCACTTCAGGTGGTCGTGGTTCTCATATGCAGTATTCTGATCAGCAGCCTATCAGTGTACCGCCGCTCCAGAGTTTTCGAGGTGGTCATTCAGGTCACTAGGGTCAATCTCAGTTTCCTCAGCCGCAGCACTTAGGTGGATGTTTTGAGTGTAGTGAGTATGGTCATATCCAGAGGGTGGGTACTCAGCCGCAGCAGCAGGGTTCCCGTGCTATGGCTCAGGCACCAGGTGTTCCACCACCCGCTCCGCCAGCTAGGGGTGTGGGTAGAGATGCTATAGGTGGAGGTATAGGTGTTATAAGTGGAGCTCAGACCGCTAGAGGTAGAGGCCAGCCAGCTGCAGACCATCCCAAAGATGTAGTCCAGGGTGGTAGGGCCCAGCCCCGATGTTATGCTCTTCTAGCCAGGCCTGAGGCTGAGGCTACCGAAGCAATTATCACAGGTACTGTTCTGGTTTGTGGCAGAGATGCTTCAGTTTTATTTGATACAGGGTCTACATACTCCTATTTGTCATCTTATTTTGCACCGTATCTGGTTATGCCTAGTGATTTCTTGAATGCTCATGTATATGTGTCTACACCGGTGGGTGATTATATTGTGGTAGATCGAGTCCATCATTCTTGTATTGTGGTGATTGGGGGTCTTGAGACTCGTGTAGCTTTGTTGCTTCTAGACATGGTTGATTTTGATGTCATACTGGGGATGGACTAGTTATCACCTTACCACGCTATCTTGGACTGTCATGCCAAGACTGTGACCTTAGCCTGGGCGGGTTTATCTCGTTTATAGTGGAGAGGGACTCCTGTTCATTCTACCCGTAGTGTTATCTCTTATGTGAAGGCTGTTGACATCCAATTTTGTCCCATTTTTTTCTACTTAATTTCCTTGCGCTTCCTGGTCATTAATGCTCTAATAGTGTATTATTATTTAGTTTATGGTTATTATTACCCTTATTATAATTATATTACTTTTAAGATTAATATCACTATTAATAATATCATTACTAATTATTATTATTATTAGTAGTAGTGGTAGTTACTATTAGTACCATAATTATTATTATTAATATTGCCATTAATATTAAAAATATTATATTTTCTTTATATAAACTAACTATATATTTTGAATAATCTATATGTCTATCATATTATTGTATTATGTCCAAATTATCAAGACAAAGGAAGCACAAAGAAATTAATAAGAAGAAAGAAAATGACTTCAAATTAGACTCAAAGGATAACCCATTTTTATAGATGAGCCCAAAGTCTGCCAAAATGATTAGCCCATGTAGTAAAATTCCTTTTGAAGACTAATGAGTCCAAATATAATTTATCAGATTCTTATTTAAGCCCAACTGAAGCCCAATTTGCCTAGCCCATCTAAAAGAATCCTGTAGAAGCTCTCATCTCGACCGTAGGATTAAAATTAGAATGATCCAATGATCCTCATTTCTTAATATTTAGACCTAATAGTATTCAGACTTGCTAGGGTTTTGAAATTTCAATTTCTCTATGCAACCGCCCACCCCTTTCCTCTCTTGGACAAAATTCCAACTCGCTTTCACTATTAAATCAAAATGGTTTCACCATTTTCGTCAAAGTCTTCATTCTCTCTCTTGTATATTCAATGAAAAGCTGAAAACTTTGGTATGAAAAGAGGACTATTTTGTTGATCTTCTTTCTGTCACAGTTTGGACGAATCTTGAATGAGCAATTTTGAATTTTAAATGGGTCTTTCAATTTCCGCTTCTAAAACCCTAGTTTTCTCCTATAATACTCCCCAACTCTCCAACCGAAAGATCATCTGGGAATCCTCGAAAAATAGTTAGAACACGGCAAAATCGAGTCACCAAGTAATTCTCTTCTTTAATCTCTGTCTCTATTTAGTTCGCTAAAACAAAGTTTCAATCTTGTTACGTGGAGGGAGTAGATCTGAAATCTCAAAGTTTTAGTTCACTGCCTCTAAAAAGGTACACTTTGGAGCAACTTTTTGAGTCTCAATGCGAGACTCGTTGTCTCCATGAAGTCGCCACTGCTGCATTTCCTCTACCATATTTCTCCTTCATAGACCTGATAATTCATGTGGGATAGACACAAGAAAAATTCCAAAGTTAAATTTGGCCATCCCTAGAAAGGGGATGGATTATCATTGTTATTCGACATTTTATTAACTGTTTTTATATATTTTGTTTACTATCACTCTTAATTAATTCTTGCATGAACGTGTAAGGGTAACCAATACAGTTAAAATTGAATTAGTTATCCCAGCAATACCTACCTGCCTAAGTAGTGCTTATGAAATTAGTTTAACTGAATAATGGTTAAGTCAATATGGGTTGATCCTAGTTTTAGTCCAATTAGAATTTTTTTCCTACTAAGTATTCTTTTTATAATACTCAAGCTAACTATCTTGTAAATCAATGTCATGCTTTTTTATCAATTAGAGCTTTTAAACAAATAAACAATACATTTGCTTTCTTAACTATTCTTAACTTCAAGCCTTTACGATTTTTAATTAAAGCCTTTGGGCATTTTCCTCCAGTGTCCTTTTAGAGTTAATATCCTAAAATCAAATTTGAGTTTTCAAATGACATATAATATTTTGTGAAATATTTTAACTCTTGTAGTCTAACAGTCTTACAAAGCTTTAGTTAAATTTCACTAAGTCCGAAGGTAACCGCGTCTCATGCGGATCTTGAGGGGTGCTTCACACCTTCCCCTTAAGTTAATTTGAACCCTTACCTTAGAATCTCTCATATTTAGTAAACTTTAATGGAATTTAACTTTACATTATCTTGTTTAAAATAGGTGTCCTAATTCACCTTTAAAATGATTAGGCGACGACTCTTTAATTAATAATTAATTCAGGAATCACCAGTATGTTATACTCTAATTTGACCTGGTTAAAATGGGGTATAACAGCTTGGCGACTCTGTTGGAGAATACTTAGGTTCTAACCATAACGGGCTTAGTTAATTAAGGTTTCTGTGCTTACTTTATTTGATCTTAAATTGTTTTACATGCCATAATTATTTTACTTGATAAAAATTGTTTATATGTTATTGCTTTAATATAACTGTCATTCCGTTTCACTTCCCCCACATTTCAAAAATTCACACAATTCACACACTAAGCGGTTACGTGATTTGCAGCCGTGCACTACTTAAAAAACCTTTTTAGGGGAAAGTTCGTGAGTAAGTTGATCTGCGGTGCAGTCGACAGTCACAAGCTTTCCACTCTCAAGTTGTCCACTTGAGAGCAGACCAGTCTAGAAAAACTCACTCTTAATCAACATAGGATAGAGCTAAGCCAAAACCTTTTGTGATATATGCATCATTTAAGCCTAAGGTACTTAATACCCTTGGTGTATTAAGTCCATTAGCCAACCTTACCAAATGTCCGAATGGGTTTATGACCCTAAGTGACACTTTTCATAATTTATGTGCATATTTTGAAGGATAAATATTTCAATTATGTGGACCATTTTCTCTAAATTAATTAAATCCTAGGGAGAGAGATTATGACTAAACCTTTTATGAGAGGTATGGAAATTTTAAGTTTGCAAGAAGTGGTTGACACCATCAAATAGATTGAAGGAGCTTAGTTTACTTAGATTAGAAAGCATGTATATTGTATATTTCATTCTTCATGTAATTCTTTCGTTCTTCGTGTGAGAAATAACAAAAAAAAACTATCCTTGTACTTTACTTTCTTTGGGAATAAAATTAATTTATACGAGTTATGGAATGACACACGATGGCATAATTATCCTTCAAATTATCGTTAGGCCTACCTCCGGCACAGTAAGGTCCTTTGCATAATAGGACGCTATAATCTTTGTGCAATAACATGCTATGTGCAACAATGTGCTTATTTTTATGCAAAATATTTTATTTCCACATACTAACTTGTTTTCTTTTTCTTATTTTTCTTTTTCTATTTTTTTAAAAAAATTATTTTTTTAAAAAAGAAGGTTGACTTGTGCTAAAAGGGGAGTTGGGGGAGCATCCATATTTCACGCGGTCTAGAAGCAAGAGATTAGTCGCAGACTTACCACTAGTTCCTCAGATGGCTGAAGGGAATCTTTCCAGTACAGATTTGAGTTTGGTAGATGTGGTTATTTCATCCGTTCCAACTCTCGCGCTTCCTACAACAGATGACCCTCGCCTCTCAAGAGACCCAGAAACATTTGGAGGTCATTGCTCGTTTGGAACAAAAAGTTGCTGAACTAAGCTACATGGTACAACAAAATAGATCATTTTCTCAAACTCCACCTCACATGACTCCTCCTCCTCCTCAACGCATTCGCGAAAATATGCATATACCACTCCCATTTCCAAACTTGGATGGACTAAATTGAGAAAATCAGTTCACTGCTCCTCAACCAATTCAAAATGTACCACTCAGTCACTCAAAATGCTCTCCTTCCATCCATAGTTGCTCCTCCAAAGGTTCAATACACACAACTGACACATAATGCTACTAATGTGCAGCAAGTTTCACCAATACATACTTATGCGACAGTCCCACCTATGACACAAACCCCAGGACTGTGTCGTCTAGATGTGGATCATTACGTTGAAGCCGAAAAGGAGGCAAAAGCAGTTGATGGTGAAATGATAAATAGGAAGCTCAAGAGTTTGAAAGATGCTTTGAGAGGTCTACGAGGGTTGGGTACTAATCAAAGCGTGAAGTATGAAGAGTTATGTGCATTTCCTAAAGTAGAGTTGCCACCTGGTTACAAGATTCCAAAGTTCGAGAAGTTTGACGGATCAGGGAATCCTTTCTTCCACTTGAAGCTCTATTGTGAAAAGTTAATTGGCGTGGGGTAGAATGAAGGGATAAGAATCAAATTATTCAATCAAAGTTTGAGCGGAAAAGCTTTAGAGTGGTACTCTAAACAAGACATTACCAAATGGCGTACTTGGGATGATTTGGCAAATGCTTTTGTTGATCATTACAAGTTTCATGTTGAGATTGCTCCGGACAGAATTTTGATAACCGAATTGAAGAAGAAATCAACTGAATCTTTTCGGGAATATGCTATAAGGTTGAGGTAAGAAGCATCAAGGGTACACCCGCCAATGGAAGAGACAGAAATGATAACCTATTTCATTCGGGTGCAGGAACTTGAATATTATGAGCGAATGATCGTAATGGGTAGAAAAACATTTGCAGAGGTAATCAAAGCCGGAGAAATGATCAAAAATGGGATCAAGACTTGAAGAATAACAAGTCTAGCAGCATTACACGCCACTAGCAAGGTTATCCAAATCGGTGCCATCGGGAGCGGAAAGAAAAAGGAGAAAGAAGTTGCAGCTGTAATGGCTTTGGGAGGTACTTCGTTTCACCAACGAAAACCTTCACAGTAACAATCAAACGCCCCCTATTCACAACATTTCCAATATTCCTCACAGTCACCTTACCAAACTTCATCATCTTACCAGCCTCAACCACCACAAAACTCATATCCTGTTTATAACACAACCAATATAACAAGCTCTACCACCACAACAACCTCATCATCCCAACAATACATGCGAACTCCGTCCAAACAGGCCTGCTCGCAACTTCACACCATTAGGGGAGCCATTGAGTGTTGTCTTTGAAAGGTTGCAAGCTTCAGGTTTATTGTATTCTGTGGAAGGCAAAATTCCAAACCCATTACCTAGAAGTTTTGATCCTACCAAGACCGGTGCATATCATTCTGGGGTAAAAGGACATTCAACTGACCGTTGTTATGCATTGAAACACAAGGTTGAAGACCTCATTGAAGCAAAACAAATCAAAATCAGACAACCAACAACAAATGTGAACACCAATCCACTCCCGAATCATAATGAAGCCTCGCTGAATATGATTGGAGTTGATGAAGAAGATGATGATCCGGCTAGATTCATCGTGCCTGTTAGGAGCATGGAAGATTATACATTTGTGGTTGTTACTTCTCCTACTGTAATGATAAGAGGTTTTACACCCATTGAGATACTAGGAGTTGCATCTACACCTGTGAAGGTACTTCAAGCGTCAATTCAATTACTAGTGGTTGATACTAGAGCCATACCGTGGAATTATCAACAGGTTGTAATGGAATACCATGGAAAAGAAACGACCACTAATAGGCCAAAGATTTTGGGAATGACGAGGTCTGGAAGATGTTACACTCCATAAAACTAACTGGGTTGAGACAAGGCAATGAATGCAATGTTCCACCCAAGAACGTTGTGACAAACGTAGAAGCACAAGAGTTTCTGAGAAAGATCAAGGCAAGTGAATACTCAGTTGTAGATCAATTGAAGAAGTCCAATGCCCAGATTCCAATCCTATCTTTTCTTTTGACTTTGGACGTACACCGAGATGCACTCCTAAAGATTCTGAGTGAAGCATATGTGCCGACTGAAACAACTAGTGAAGCAATAGCTGGAATGGTTGGACGTATGATTGATTGTCACCTAATCAGCTTTGATGATGAAGAATTTCCACCAGAGGGATGTAGTCATAACAAGGCGCTCCACATCACTGTTAAGTGTCGTGATATGTTCATATCTAGAGTGATGATTGATGGAGGTTCTGGGGTTAACATTTGTCCGCTCACTACTCTAAAGAAGATAGGGTATGATTTCAGTAAACTCAAGCCAAGTTATATGAGGGTTTGAGCATTTGACGGTGCCGTGAAAAGTTCAATTAGAGAGGTAGAATTGAACGTGTTGATTTGGCCAGTCGAGTTCATTATGGGGTTTCAAGTACTTGATATTTCCACAACATACAACCTGTTATTAGGAAGACCATAGATTCATCTGGCTGGGGTTATGCCATCGACTTTGCATCAGACCGTCAAGTTTAAGTGGGATCAGCAACAAATAGTCATACATGGAGAAGGTGATACGTCTATCTATCGGGAGCAATCTATCCCGTGATGATGTCCATCTCATTGAAGAAGTATTAGGCATGTGCCTAATAAAAGTTTCTTTGGTTTGGTAATCAACCTTGTTGACTTGGTTTGGTTAGGTAGCCAACCTTGTTGAATTAGTTTGGTTTGGTAGCCAACCTTGTTGATTTTCTTTGGTTTGGTAGCCAACTTTGTTGAATTGTGAAAAGTGTGTGTAAATTGTCAAATATTATAGACTTTAGAGGGTGAAGCTTTGGCTATAAAAGGAGAGCTTCAACTCTCATTTCTACACACCAACAAAGAGAGAAAGAAAGAGTGAGGTATCACAGACAAGATATAAGAAAATAGTTTGTGAGGAAAATAGAGAGTGAGCGATATTGTAGTGAGGTGAGAATATCAAAAGAGGGTTATTTCTTTTGAGTGTTGTAGTGGTCTTTGGAGTATTTATCTCCGACCTACAAAGTGTAAAATTCCTTACTATAGTGATATCAGTTGCTCATCTCGGGGCCGTGGTTTTTTCCCTTATTAAAAGGGTTTTCCACGTAAAAATCTTGGTGTCGTTGTTACTCTTTTATTCTTGTTAATTACCGTATCTCGGTGCTACATTATTATTCCACTTTTATTACCGTGAATATTATTTTGGCAAGGGGTTTATTCCCAACAACTGGTATCAGAGCACAGGTTCTGCTCGTTCACTGAAATACTATTCACTATCGGTAGTACTATACTCGGTGAAAAATAAATGTCCGGAGTAAAGTACGAGGTAGCAAAATTCAACGGAGATAACGGTTTCTCAACATGGCAAAGAAGGATGAGAGATCTGCTCATCCAACAAGGATTACACAAGGTTCTAGATGTTGATTCCAAAAAGCCTGATACCATGAAAGCTGAGGATTGGGCTGACTTGGATGAAAGAGCTGCTAGTGCAATCAGGTTGCACTTATCAGATGATGTGGTAAATAACATCATTGATGAAGACACTGCACATGGAATTTGGACAAGGTTGGAAAGCCTATACATGTCCAAAATGTTGACAAATAAATTGTACCTGAAGAAGCAGTTATACGCCCTACACATGAGTGAAGGTACGAATTTTTTGTCACATTTAAATGTGTTTAACGGACTAATCACACAGCTTGCCAACCTCGGAGTGAAAATCGAGGAAGAAGATAAAGCCATCTTGCTATTGAACTCGTTGCCATCTTCGTACGATAATTTGGCAACAACCATCCTGCACGGTAAGACTACTATTGAGTTGAAAGATGTCACATCGGCTCTTCTACTCAATGAGAAGATGAGAAAGAAGCCTAAAAATCAAGGACAGGCTCTCATCACAGAAGGTAGAGGCAGGAGTTATCAAAGGAGTTCGAACAACTATGGTAGATCCGGAGCTCGTGGGAAGTCAAAGAACCGATCCAAATCAAGAGTCAGAAATTGCTACAACTGTGATCAACCAGGTCACTTCAAAAGAGATTTCCCAAATCCAAGGAAGGGCAAAGGTGAAACCAGTGGCCAGAAGAATGACGACAACACAATCGCCATGGTGCAAAACAATGATAATGTTGTCCTCTTTATAAATGAGGAAGAGAAATGCATGCACCTCTCAGGTCCAGAGTCGGAATGGGTGGTTGACACAGCGGCATCTTACCATGCCACACCGGTAAGAGATCTTTTTTGCAGATATGTAGCAGGTGATTTCGGCACATTGAGAATGGGTAACACAAGTTACTCAAAGATTGCGGGGATTGGTGACATTTGTATCAAGACAAATGTCGGATGCACATTAGTTCTAAAGGATGTGCGGCATGTACCTGATTTGCGGATAAACTTGATCTCGGGAATTGCTTTAGACCGAGATAGATACGAGAGCTATTTTGCAAATCAAAAGTGGAGACTCACTAAGGGATCATTAGTGATTGCAAAGGGAGTTGCTCGTGGCACGTTGTACAGGACAAATGCAGAAATATGCCAAGGTAAATTGAACGCGGCACAAGATGAGATTTCTGTAGATTTGTGGCACAAAAGAATGGGTCATATGAGCGAGAAAGGATTGCAGATTCTTGCCAAGAAATCACTCATTTCTTATGTCAAAGGTACAATGGTAAAACATTGTGACTACTGTTTATTTGGTATGCAGCATAGAGTCTCATTTCAGACATCGTCTGAAAGAAAATTGAATATACTTGATTTAGTATATTCTGATGTTTGCGGCCCAATGGATTGAATCAATGGGCGATAACAAATATTTTGTTACTTTTATTGATGATGCTTCACGAAAATTATGGGTTTATATTTTGAAAACCAAAGATCAGATGTTTCAAGTTTTCCAGAAATTTCATGCTCTAGTAGAAAGGGAGACGGGTCGAAAGCTAAAGCGCCTCCGAAGTGACAATGGAGGTGAGTACACTTCAAGGGAATTTGAAGAGTATTGTTCAAGTCATGGGATCAGACATGAAAAGACAGTTCCTGGAACCCCACAGCACAATGGCGTAGCCGAGAGGATGAACCGCACCATTGTGGAGAAGGTGAGAAGCATGCTCAGAATGGCTAAACTGCCTAAGTCATTCTGGGGTGAAGCAGTTCAGACAGCCTGTTACCTGATCAATAGGAGTCCATCAGTTTCGTTGGCGTTTGAAATCCCAGAGAGAGTTTGGACCAAAAAGGAGGTGTCCTACTCGCATCTGAAGGTGTTCGGTTGCAGAGCTTTTGCACATGTACCAAAAGAGCAGAGAACAAAGCTGGATGATAAATCTGTTCCCTGCATATTTATCGGATATGGAGATGAAGAGTTCGGGTACAGACTGTGGGATCCTGTAAAGAAGAAGGTCATCAGAAGCAGATATGTAGTCTTCCGAGAAAGTGAAGTTGGAACTGCTGCTGATATGTCAGAAAAGGCGAAGAATGGTATAATTCCTAACTTTGTTACTATTCCTTCTACTTCTAACAATCCCACAAGTGCAGAAAGTACGACCGACGAGGTTGCCGAGCAGGGGGAGCAACCTGGTGAGGTTATTGAGCAGGGGGAGCAACTTGATGAAGGTGTCGAGGAAGTGGAGCACCCCACTCAGGGAGAAGAACAACCTCAACCTCTGAGGAGATCAGAGAGGCCAAGGGTAGAGTCATGCAGGTACCCTTCCACAGAGTATGTCCTCATCAGTAATGAGGGGGAGCCAGAAAGTCTTAAGGAGGTGTTGTCCCATCCAGAAAAGAACCAGTGGATGAAAGCTATGCAAGAAGAGATGGAATCTCTACAGAAAAATGGCACATACAAGCTAGTTGAACTTCCAAAGGGTAAAAGACCACTCAAATGCAAATGGGTCTTTAAACTCAAGAAAGATGGAAATGGCAAGCTGGTCAGATACAAAGCTCGATTGGTGGTTAAAGGCTTCGAACAAAAGAAAGGTATTGATTTTGACAAAATTTTCTCACCTGTTGTCAAAATGACTTCTATTCGAACAATTTTGAGCTTAGAAGCTAGCGTAGATCTTGAAGTGGAGCAGTTGGATGTGAAAACTGCATTTCTTCATGGAGATTTGGAAGAGGAGATTTATATGGAGCAGCCAGAAGGATTTGAAGTAGCTGGAAAGAAACACATGGTGTGCAAATTGAATAAAAGTCTTTATGGATTGAAGCAGGCACCAAGGCAGTGGTACATGAAGTTTGACTCATTCATGAAAAGTCAAACATACCTAAAGACCTATTCTGATCCATGTGTATACTTCAAAAGATTTTCTGAGAATAACTTTATTATATTGTTGTTGTATGTGGATGACATGTTAATTGTAGGAAAAGACAAGGGGTTGATAGCAAAGTTGAAAGGAGATCTGTCCAAGTCATTTGATATGAAGGACTTGGGCCCAGCACAACAAATTCTAGGGATGAAGATAGTTCGAGAGAGAACAAGTAGAAAGTTGTGGCTATCTCAGGAGAAGTACATTGAACGTGTACTAGAACGCTTCAACATGAAGAATGCTAAGCCAGTCAGCACACCTCTTGCTGGTCATCTAAAGTTGAGTAAGAAGATGTGTCCTACAAAAGTGGAGGAGAAAGGGAACATGGCTAAAGTTCCTTATTCTTCAGCAGTCGGAAGCTTGATGTATGCAATGGTATGTACTAGACCTGATATTGCTCACGCAGTTGGTGTTGTCAGCAGGTTTCTTGAAAATCCTGGAAAGGAACATTAGGAAGCAGTCAAGTGGATACTCAGGTACCTGAGAGGTACCACGGGAGATTGTTTGTGCTTTGGAGGATCTGATCCAATCTTGAAGGGCTATACAGATGCTGATATGGCAGGTGACATTGACAACAGAAAATCTACTACTGGATATTTGTTTACATTTTCAGGGGGAGCTATATCATGGCAGTCTAAGTTGCAGAAGTGTGTTGCACTTTCAACAACTGAAGCAGAGTACATTGCCGCTACAGAAACTAACAAGGAGATGATATGGCTCAAACGATTCCTTCAAGAGCTTGGATTGCATCAGAAGGAGTATGTCATCTATTGTGACAGTCAAAGTGAAATAGACCTTAGCAAGAACTCTATGTACCATGCAAGGACCAAACACATTGATGTGAGATATCATTGGATTCGAGAAATGGTAGATAATGAATCTCTAAAAGTCTTGAAGATTTCTACAAGTGAGAATCCCGCAGATATGCTGACCAAGGTGGTACCAAGGAACAAGTTCGAGTTATGCAAAGAACTTGTCGGCATGCACTCAAACTAGAAGACAGTGCTACCTCCTCTGGATGAATGAGACTGGAGGGGGAGATTGATTATGTCCATCTCATTGAAGAAGTATTAGGCATGTGCCTAATAAAAGTTTCTTTGGTTTGGTAATCAACCTTGTTGACTTGGTTTGGTTAGGTAGCCAACCTTGTTGAATTAGTTTGGTTTGGTAGCCAACCTTGTTGAATTTCGTTGGTTTGGTAGTCAACTTTGTTGAATTGTGAAAAGTGTGTGTAAATTGTCAAATATTGTAGACTTTAGAGGGTGAAATTTTGGCTATAAAAGGAGAGCTTCAATTCCCATTTCTACACACCAACAAAGAGAGAAAGAAAGAGTGAGGTTTCACAGACAAGGTATAAGAAAATAGTCTATGAGGAAAATAGAGAGTGAGCGATATTGTAGTGAGGTGGGAATATCAAAAGAGGGTTATTTCTTTTGAGTATTGTAGTGGTCTTTGGAGTATTTATCTCCGACCTACAAAGTGTAAAATTCCTTACTATAGTGATATCAGTTGCTCCTCTCGGGGCCGTGGTTTTTTCCCTTATTAAAAGGGTTTTCCACGTAAAAATCTTAGTGTCGTTGTTACTCTTTTATTCTTGTTAATTACCGTATCTCGGTGCTACATTATTATTCCACTTTTATTACCGTGAATATTATTTTGGCAAGGGTTTATTCCCAACATCCCGTTCATTGAAGTAACAGGAGAGCTTGATGGAACTACATACCATGCATGGGAAATTGTGGATCCTGCCTGTGTAGCTGAAGGGAGCCAAATCCAGGAGCCAAAGATGTCTTGCGCTGCAATCATGGTGGAAAAGGAAATGCTAAAAAATGGGTATCAACCAGGATTGGGGTTGGGAAAAATATTGAATGGACGAGTTGAGCCTATAGTCCTGCCTGGACAACAGTTTACTTTTGGTTTAGAGAGGAAGTGAAGGAAGCACGACAGAAGAAAGAAAAAGAGATCCACCTACCAAAACCGATCCCAACCATTAACCAAACTTTCCTAAAGCCTACTATTGTCTAGACTCCGGATGTACCTGTAGAGATTTCATATGATGATATTATAGAGGGTGTCAAGAACTTGCTCGTGGGAGATGAAGATGGTCGTGATATGGTATTTGAAGACATTGCTGAAACACCGACTGTACGTGTTGTCGAACCAGGATCTGTTTTGAAGAATTGGACTTGCATCTCAGCCCCGGTTCGCCGGGAGTTTCAGTAGTTTAAGTCATGAATTTCTTTTGTAATTGGCCTGAGGCATAAGTTAGAACCTATTTTTTGTCATGTCGCCTCTATGTTTTGTTACGGCCATCTAAGTTAGGATTCCATTTTCTTGTAACGAACTACGTCCGGACCTGATTCCCTTTGGATATGTAGGCAACCTAATATGGGTTTGGCTTCTTTATTTTAAAAACTTCCTGTCTTTTTATGCAATGAACTATGTCTGGCCTGATTCCTATTGGATACGTAGACAACCTAATTTGGGTTCGACCCCTTTATTATAAAAAAATTTAAAGCCCCTATTTCGTTTGAACTGTGTTTGGCCTGATTTCTGTCTCGACACCTCTTGACAAGAATACATAGGCAGCCCGAGATGGGTTCGACCCCTTTTGATTTAAAACCCCTTATGCCTTTGGTTTTTCAAACTATGTTTTGGCCTGATCCTCGTCTTGATACCGAGGCAACTCTATGCAAGGGTTTGGTCTTTTCCATTGTTTCAAGTCCAAATTTCCTAGTACCAAAAAAAAACTGGGGCAGATTTTTTTTTAAACCAATCCAAAACTATTTTCTCAATTTTCCAAAATGTGTACATTGTTCCATTTAAAATCATGTGCCTTGGGACTAGAACTAGGGCCGAGATTTTTTAATCAAATATTTTCCTTAATATTTCTTTAAAAATTTCTCACTTTCCAACTACTTAGAATCAAATACCTTTAGGACTAGAAAGTTAAGCAAATTTTCCCTCGAGTTAGTCATATAGCCTTCAAAGCTTTCGTTATTCCTCTATACCAAAATTTAGTGTCTTTTGAATGGAAATTGGGGCAATTCTTTAGAAGTATCACATAGTTGGCCTTAAAGATTTAGAGATTTTAAGTAGTGTCTGACATGCACAGGCCAAGTCTATCTAGGAGTTTGATAGGCTTAAACTTAGCTTGTCACAATCCTTTATATCATTAGAGTCGTTAAGTAGAGCCTTTTCGCCTAAGTTATCTAAATTGTGCTACTGTGAGATTCAAAAGAAATTTTTGTCACTTATTACTGAAACTCCTTTGTAAAGCATACATGTATGGTGGAAGTGTCGAAGCATATGGATGTGATCAAGACAAGAACGCGCTTAAGGACTAAGTTCCCCAAATGAGCACAAGTCAACTGATTTTCTTTATACTCACGATTTTTCTTTGATGAGACAGGTTCAATATTGATTTGTACGCAAATGCAAATTCAACTCAAACTCAACTCCTCTTCGTGAACATAGATTTAGATGTCGAACGTGATTGTGGACGTGGATGTGAACGTAGACGTGGATCGTGAATTTATCTTGCTTTAAACGTTTTAGCGTAGATGCTATTTAATTTTTTATTTATTTTCTTTTCAAATTCTAATTGTGGATTTGGACGTGGATTTTTCTTCCCAACCAAGGTTTACGAGCGTAAATTCTCACAAATCCAAATTATTTATATATTTTATTGCTAATATTTTTCTATCTTGTGGCATTTTGTGGACATGAAAACGGACATAGACGTGGATCGTGGATTAAACTCCTTTTAATATGGACATTATTCAACACCTTTTCAAATTCTAATCGTGGGCGTGGATTTATCTTCTCAACCAACGATTTTAAGCATTTCGCTTCTTTTAATTTGGATGTGGACGTGGATGTGGATATGATCGTGGATTTATCTTGCTTTCAAATGCATGCGATGTGGACGTTATTTAATTCTTCATTAAATACTGAACGTGGACGTGGATGTGAATTTATCTTTTCAAGCATAGGTTATGAGAGTAAATTCTTTCAACCCGATATATTTACATATATCTCTTTATCGCTAATATTTATCTTTAGCTTGTGGCATTTCATATGGAGACAAAATTAAAGCTCAATCAAATCGTGGATCATAATCTAAGCAGTGAACTGGGGGAATTGCTGAAGGTAGAGTTAAACTCGTTAGCAAGAGGTCAACGATCTACTCCCAACTACATTCCCGCATTCTCGTGGTTATGTAGGCAATTCAAAATTCACGCAAATTTTACCGTGTCCATCTTTGAGTAGCAAATTGTTTCAACCTAGTCTCACCATAAATCTTATTCACTCGAACTACATATGGCCAAATCTTAAAGCCCGAGATATATAGACACCTCAAAAATCGGGGCTCGGCTACGACATTCCTAAATTTCCCATCAAATCCACCTTTACTCATTCATATCCACACCAGTTCAGTCGGGACAAAATTAGTTGCTATGTCAATTTCTTTGCCCGAAAACTCTTTTATCATTTCCGGTCAAAGAGGGGCAGCTGTTGACATCCAATTTTGTCCCACTTTTTTCTACTTAATTTCCTTGCGCTTCCTGGTCATTAATGCTCTAATAGTGTATTATTATTTATTTTATGGTTATTACCCTTATTATAATTATATTATTTTTAGGATTAATATCACTATTAACAATATTATTACTAATTATTATTATTATTATTAGTAGTAGTAGTAGTAGTATTAGTAGTGTTAGTAGTAGTGGTAGTTACTATTAGTACCATAATTATTATTATTAATATTGTCATTAATACTAAAAATATTATATTTTAATTATATAAACTAACTATATATTTTGAATAATCTATATGTCTATCATATTATTGTATTATGTCCAAATTATCAAGACAAAGGAAGCTCAAAGAAATTAATAAGAAGAAAGAAAATGCCATCAAATTAGGCTCAAAGGATAACCCATTTTTATAGATGAGCCCAAAGTCTGCCAAAATGATTAGCCCATGTAGTAAAATTCCTTTTGAAGACTAATGAGCCCAAATATAATTTATCAGATTTTCATTTAAGCCTAACTGAAGCCCAATCTGCCTAGCCCATCTAAATGAATCCTCCAGAAGCTCTCATTTTTGCCGTAGGATTAAAATTAGAATGACCCAATGATCCTCCTTTCTTAAGATTTAGACCTAATAGTATTCAGACTTGCTAGAGTTTTAAAATCTCAATCTCTCTATGCAGCCGCCAACCCCTTTCCTCTCTTGGACAAAATTTCAACTCGCTTTCACCATGAAATCAGAATGGTTTCACCATTTTCGCCAAAGTCTTCATTTTCTCTCTTGCATATTCAGTGAAAAGCCGAAAACTTTGGTATCAAAGTTGACCAAATCGCTATTTTTCTGAAGCAAGAGAACGATTTTGTTGATCTTCTTTCTGTCACAATTTTGACGGATCTTGAACGAGCAATTTTGAATTTCAAGCGGATCTTTCAATTCCCGCTTCCAAAACCCTAGTTTTCTCCTATAAATACTCCCCAACTCTCCAGCCGAAAGATCATCTGGGAATCCTCAAAAAATAGTTAGAACTTGGCAAAATCGAGTCACCAAGTAATTCTCTTCTTTAATCTCTGTCTCTATTTAGTTCGCTAAAACAATGTTTCAATCTTGTTACGTGGAGGGAGTAGATCTGAAATCTCAAAGTTTTAGTCCATTGCCTCTAAAAAGGTACACTTTGGAGCAACTTTTTGAGTCTCAATGCGAGACTCGTTGTCGCCATGAAGTTGCCACTGCTGCATTTCCTCTACCATATTTCTCTTTCGTAGACCTGATAATTCGTGTGGGATAGACACAAGAAAAATGCCAAAGTTAAATTTGGTCATCCCTAGAAAGGGGATGGATTATCATTGTTATTCGGCATTTTATTAACTGCTTTTTATATATTTTGTTTACTATCACTCTTAATTAATTCTTGCATGAATGTGTAAGGGTAACCAATACAGTTAAAATTGAATTAGTTATCCCAGCAATACCTATCTGCCTAAGTAGTGCTTATGAAATTAGTTTAACTGAATAATGGTTAAGTCAATATGGGCTGATCCTAGTTTTAGTCCAATTAGAATTTTTTCCTTACTAAGTATTCTTTTTATAATACTCAAGCTAACTATCTTGTAAATCAATGTCATGCTTTGTTCATCTATTAGAGCTTTTAAACAAATAAAAAATACATTTGCTTTCTTAACTATTCTTAACTTCAAGCCTTTACGATTTTTAATTAAAGCCTTTGGGCATTTTCGTCCAGTGTCCTTTTGGAGTTAATATCCTAAAATCAAATTTGAGTTTTCAAATGACATATAATATTTTGTGAAATATTTTAACTCTTGTAGTCTAATAGTCTTACAAAGCTTTAGTTAAATTACACTAAGTCTGAAGGTAACCGCGTCTCATGCGGATCTTGAGGGGCGCCTCACACCTTCCGTTAAGTTAATTTGAACCATTACCTTAGAATCTCTCATATTTAGTAAACTTCAATGGAATTTAACTTTACATTATCTTGTTTAAAATAAGTGTCCTAATTCACCTTTAAAAGGATTATGTGACGACTCTTTAATTAATAATTAATTCAGGAATCACCAATATGTTATACTCTAATTTGACCTGGTTAAAATAGGGTATAACAAAGGCTCGGCGTATGGTCGAGAAGGGGTGTTTGGCCTATTTGGCATATGTTCGTTATTCTAGTGCCGAGGTTCCTTCTATTGATTCTGTGCTTGTTGTTCGTGAGTTCCCTAAGGTATTTCCTTTAGACCTGTCGGGTATGCCATCGGACAAGGATATTGACTTCTGCATTGATTTAGCTCCGGGCACTCAGCCCATTTCTATCTTGTCGTATCGTATGGCTCCGCTTGAGTTGAAAGAGTTGAAGGAGCAGTTGCAAGACTTGCTTGAGAAGTGTTTCATTAGACCCAGTGTTTCGCCTTGGGGTGCGTCGGTGTTGTTTGTTAAGAAGAAGGATGGATCAATGAGAATGTGTATTGATTACCGGCAGTTGAACAAGGTTACAATCAAGAATAAGTATCTGTTGCGGAGGATTGATGATTTGTTTGATCAGCTTCAGGGTGCCAAGGTATTTTCGAAGATTGACTTGAGATCTGGCTACCATCAGTTGAGGATTAGGTTATCTGATGTCCCTAAAATAGCTTTCCGCACTGGTTACGGGCATTATGAGTTCTTGGTGATGTCATTCGAGTTGACAAATGCCCCAGCAGCTTTTATGGATTTGATGAACCGAGTGTTCAGGCCTTACTTGGATTCGTTCGTGATAGTATTCATTGATGATATTTTGATTTATTCCCTCAGCCGGGAAGAGCACGAGCAGCATCTTCGAGTGGTTCTTCAGACTCTGAGGGATAGTCAGTTGTATGCTAAGTTTTCGAAGTGTGAGTTCTGGTTGAGTTCAGTTGCATTCCTGGGTCATGTTGTATCAGCAGAGGGTATTTAGGTTGATCTGAAGAAGATTGAGGCAGTCAAGAATCGGCCTAGACCAGCATCAGCTACAGAGATCTGGAGTTTCTTGGGACTGGCAGGCTACTATCGTCGGTTTGTGGAGGGGTTTTCATCTATCGCAGCCCCGATGATCAGGTTGACCCAGAAGGGTGCCTAGTTCAGGGGGTTGGATTAGTGTGAGGCAAGCTTTCAGAAGCTCAAGACAGCTTTGACTACAGCTCCGGTGTTGGTTTTGCCTACAGGTTCAGGGCTATATACAGTTTATTATGATGTATCTCGTATTGGTATTTGTGCGGTGTTGATGCAGGATGGCAAGGTCATTGCCTATGCTTCGCGACAGTTGAAGATTCATCAGAAGAGCTATCCTATTCATGATTTGGAGTTGGCAGTCACTGTTCATGCGTTGAAGATTTGGAGGCATTATCTGTATGGCGTGGCATGTGAGGTGTTCACGGATCACAATAGTTTGTAGTATTTGTTCAAGCAAATGGAGTTGAATTTGAGGTAGAGAAGGTAGTTGGAGCTATTAAAGGACTATGATATCACCATCTTATATCATTCAGGAAAGGCCAATGTGGTGGCCGATGCTTTGAGTAGGAAGTTAGCCAGTATGGGCAGTCTTGCTTATATTCCGGTCGGTGAGAGGCCGCTTGCTTTGGATGTTCAAGCTTTAGCCAATCAGTTCATGAGGTTGGATGTTTCTAATCCCAGTCATGTGTTAGCTTGCACGGTCACTCGTTCTTCTTTATTAGAGCGTATCCGAGATCGGCAGTATGATGATCCCTATTTGTGTGTCCTTAGAGATGCGGTGCAGCACGGAGGTGTCAAGCAGGTTACCTTAGGTGATGATGGAGTTTTGAGATTGCAGGGTCGAGTTTGTGTGCATAATGTGGATGGACTTCGAGAGTTGATTTTAGAGGAAGCCTATAGCTGCCGATACTCTATTCATCCGGGCACCGCGAAGATGTATCAAGATTTGCGGCAGCATTATTGGTGGTGGAGAATGAAGATGGATATCATTGCATATGCGGCTCGGTGTTTGAATTGTCAGCAGATTAAGTATGAGCATCTGAGGCCTGGTGGTTTGTTCCAGAAGATCGAGATTCCTGAGTGGAAGTGGGAATGGATCACTATGGACTTCGTTGTTGGACTCCCATGGACTCAGAGGAAGTTCGATGCAGTGTGAGTTATTGTTATAGGCTGACCAAGTCAGCGCATTTCATCCCTCTAGCAGTCTCTTATTCTTTTGAGAGGTTAGATGAGATCTATATCCGGGAGATTGTTCGTCTTCACGGTGTGCCCGTGTCTATTATTTCGGACCGAGGTATGCAGTTTACCTCACATTTCTGGATAGCAGTTCAGCGAGAGTTGGGCACACGGGTTGAGGTGAGCACAACATTTCAACCTCAGACGGACGGGCAGTCCGAGCGGACTATTCAGATTTTGGAGGATATGCTCCGAGCTTGTGTCATTGACCTTGAAGGCTCGTGGGATCAGTTTTTGCCTTTAGCAGAGTTTGCCTACAACAACAGCTACCAATCGAGTATTTAGATTGCTTCTTATGAGGCTTATATGGTAGGAAGTGTCAGTCTCCGGTTGGATGGTTTGAACCAGGAGAGGCTCGGTTGTTGGGTACGGATCTGGTTCAGGATGCCTTGGACAAGGTCAGGATTATTCAGGATAGGCTTCGTACAGCTCAGTCCAAGCAAACGAGCTATGCCGACCGCAAGGTTCGAGATTTGGCTTTCATGGTCGGTGAGTGGGTATTGCTTCGAGTGTCGCCTATGAAGGGCGTGATGAGATTTGGGGAGAAGGGCAAGCTTAGCCCTAGGTTCATTGGCCCGTTTGAGATTCTTGATCGAGTGGGAGATGTGGCTTACAGACTTGCATTGCCGCCAAGCTTATCAGCCGTGCATCTAGTGTTTCATGTGTCCATGCTTCGGAAATATCACGGCTATCCATCCTACGTGTTAGATTTCAGCACTGTCCAATTGGACAAGGACTTGTCTTATAAGGATGAGTCGGTAACTATTCTAGACCGGCAGGTTCGTCAGTTGAGATCGAAGAGTTTTCCTTCTATTCGTGTTCAGTGGAGAGGTTAGCCTGCTGAGGCATCGACCTGGGAGTCCAAGTCCGATATGCGGAGCCGTTATCCTCATCTTTTCCCCGACTCAGGCACTTTCTTTTTATGTCCATTCGAGGACGAACGTTTGTTTTAGAGGTGGAAAATGTGATGAACTTTTCCTCACTTGTTTTTAAAATGAATTCCGCGTTCCGAGGCCTTAAAAACCTCTTTCGTCATCACCTTGATTTGAGTGCACAGTCCGGGCACGTAGCCGAAAAACCATTTTTGTAAAAATCTGTGAAAATGATGAATTTTGACTTTACAATGAATTTAAGTTGACTTCGGTCAATATTTTGGGTAAACTAACCTGGACCGTGATTTAATGGTCCTGGAGGATCTGTGGAAAAATATGGGACATGGGCATATGCTCGGAATCAAATTCCGAGGTCCCAAGCCCGAGAAATGAATTATTAAAGAAAATTGTTTTCTAGAAATTTCTATGAGTTTTAGAAATGAAATGTATTTAGAATTTGATGGTATTGGGCCCGTATTCTGGTTTCGGAGCCCGGTACAGGTCTTATATGAGAAATAAGATGAGTCTGTAAAATTTGGTAAGAAACGGAAGTCGTTTGAGGTGATTCAGACCCGTAGTTGTGAAAATTCATACTTTGAAAGTGTTGAGATTTTTCTTAGATTTCTATGCTAATTCGTTGTTTAAGAGGTTATTTTAGTGATTTGATCGCACGGATAAGTTCATATGATGTTTTTGAGTTAGTACGCATATTTGGTTTGGAGCCCCGAGAGCTCGGGTGAGTTTCGGATAGGTCTCGGGAGGTTTTTGAACTTATGAAAGTTGTAGGTTTTTGCTGTTCAGTGCACAAGGGTTTTGTTCTTCGCGTTCGCGTGGTCCCACTCGCGAACGCGTAAGGCAAATTTTTCAGGTGCCAGTTTTCTTCTTCGCGAATGCGAAGCCTGAGACGCGAACGCTAAGCTGAGGGGGGAGTACCCTTCGTGAACGCGTCCAGGCACTCGCGAACGCGTAAGGCAATTGGCCTGGGGGGGGGGATTTCTTACTTGTTCTATGCGAACGCGGCCACTGGCCTACGAACGCGAAGGCTCGAGGGGTCAAAGCTCCGCGAACGCGAGCCTAAGGTAACGAACGCGAAGGTCACCTAGGCCTAACTCATCGCAAACGGGACAGGCCTATCGCGAACGCGATGAATGCCTATCCAGTGATTTTAAAACTGAAGCAAAACAGGACTTAACCAAAATTTCATAACTTCTTCTTCCAAACTCCAAATTGGGCGATTTTTGAAAGAGAATTTCATCACAAATCCATAGGTATGTAATCTTAGGCTCATTTTCTTCAATTTCCATTAACGCCCATTAGATTTCTAGGCTTAAATCATGTTCTTAAGGGTAGAAAATTAGGGGTTTGGGTAGAGTAAGTGCCTTTTGTATATTTGGGATTTAGACCTTGGTTTGGGGTCGAATTTTGGAACTAATTATATATTTCGGGCTCGTGGGTGAATGGGCGATCGGGTTTTGGTCCAAACCTCGTATTTTGGCCAAGCCGGCCCTGGGTCAATTTTTGGCTTTTTGAGAAGAATGATAAGAAATCTATAATTAAGCATTGGAATTAGATTGTTTAGCCTTTATTGATGATATTAAGTCGATTATGTCTAGATACATTTGATTTCGAGCCAAATTCAAAAGGAAAGGTGGTGTTTGAGGCTTGAGTTGGCCGTGGAAGTTTGAGGTAAGTGTTTGGTCTAACCTTAGCTTGAGGGATTAAGAGTTGTGTCCTATTTGCTACGTGTTACCTGTTGAGTACGACGTATAAGCATGGTGATGAGTATCTATACGTCGGTGTCGAGCATGACCGTGAGTCTTAAATTGAAATTGTTGTGTTCTTAATGAGTAATACAAATGTCTAAGTTGGTGATTCTCTGTATTGAGCAAGGATTATGATTATTCTCGTGGAAATTATTTATGATTGAGTATTAGTATTAGTTGAGGTAGTTAGATGTTGGAACAAGTTTGGTTATAGTTGTTTCTCCCTTGCGGGATGTATATACTTGTACTGTCTCGATTCCCTTGCCAGGATAGCGTTGTTTCTTTATTGATCCCTTGACGGGACTCTATTTGTGAATTGGTATAGAACTGTATATGTGGATCGGGTTGCACGCCGCAACAATAATATAATTGGATCGAGTTGCACGCAGCAACAGTGATAAATGATATAGATCGGGTTGCACGTCGCATCAATAATATAATTGGATCGGGTTGCACGCCGCAACAGTGATAAATGATATAGATCGGGTTGCACGTCGCAACAGTAATAAATGATATGGATCGGGTTGCACGCCGCAACAGTAATAAATGATATGGATCGGGTTGCACGCCGTAACAGTATTATTATATTTTGGATCGGGTTCCGCGCCAAAACAATAGAAAATACGAATTGTTTATAGATTGGTTGTGAGTTCTTCATTGCTTTGTTGTAGATTCTAAATTGTTCCTTATGCCTTTCTCTTAAATTATTGTTAGTATTGATATTCCCCCGCAGCATGTACCCCCTCCCATATTTACTTGTTTATTCCTGTTTTATTTTCTGTTGCATATTATATAACTGCACAGGTTTATTTGGTAGTCTGGCCCTATCCTCGTAGCTACTTCGTCGGGGTTAGGCCATGCACTTACCAGCATATGGGGTTGGTTGTGCTGATACTACACTCTGCACTATGTGCAGATCCCGGAGCGGCAGCGTTCGGACCGTAGCATTTGGATGACTGCCTTCAGTCCAGCTAGAGATACCCAGGTAGTCCTGCAGGCGTCCGCATGCCCGGTGTTCTCTTCTATCTTTTATGTATTCTGTTTCCATTTACTTCCGAGACAGATTGTACTTTTCCTTTCAGACACTTGTATGTAGTATTCGTAGACAGTCCGTGATATTGTGACACCGGATTTCGGGTAGAGACGTATGTTGGCATTGTCGTACTGGTTATGGTTAATTTATCAGATTAAGTCTTCCGCTTGTTTTTAATTATCGTTAAATTTTCACGGTTGATCACATGTTAGTTTAAATTGTTAAAAAGGGCTAATAAATGAGTTGGAAATTCTACAATACGCTACTTGCCTAGCTTCCACGAGTAGGCGCCATCACGACTCTCGAGAGTGGGAAATCGGGATCGTGACATTAAGCGAAAAAGACAAAGAAAGAGAGAGCGAGAGACGTTAGTATTGACCTATGGCTTGGGTGGATATTCAGTCCTGGTTTATATATTTGTAGCATTGACTTATTTAGCATTTCCTTATCTAAGAATTTATTTGCAGAAACAGACAGATCTCAGGTCGAATTACTCATTTAGCCGTTTTAATTTATAAGGATATTTGTGGCGATTTTATACCCCCACAAATTTATTTTTTTTAAAATATTGAGATCATATTGTTGAGGTTTTAAATTGTCGCAAATTGACTTTAAAGCCATCACAAATTAAAAAGTTATTTTGTGACGGTTGTCTTGGAGGTTTTAAAAAACTGTCGCAAATATGCTTGTGGTGAACGTAACTGTAGCAATTTTCAAAACCACCGCAATTCAATTTGTAAGGGTTGAAAAAGGCCAAAAATTAATAAAATAACGCCCACAAATTAAGCCTTTTTTTTTGTAGTGTCAACTTTATTTACTAATTGGTAGCAAGATCTAAGATTAGTTCAGATTGTTCACGATAGTTTTACCTATAGAAAATATTTTTAGAATGAAAAACCCAATTTATGATTCCATCCTAGAAGAAGAATAAAAAGATGAAAGAATGGTGCTGCATTAAAGCAATAAGTACATAACATTTAGTTTTTGCATATTTTTTATTACTTAATTAGGATTATTAACACGTCAACTTGTATAAACCAAAGTCTATCGTTTATATGGTGATATAAGTGAAAGTCTTCCATACAATAGAGCTAAAATTATATGGTTCTTCCTATCTTTGCTATCAACTTGTAACTAATACTCTTCATAGAGGAAAAATTATTTTGCTTAGGTGCAACCGTGCAAATATGAATGCAAATATTTACTTTTATGTTTTTGAAATCACAAATATTGTTAGAAGCTCAGAGTGAGCTCATGCAATAGGTTCCAATGGAGGAAACCCTAAATGTACGGTAGAAAGAAAAGGGGAAAGAAGAGAGCATCGGACAAAATATCTTTATGATGAAATGAATCTTCTGCTCTTATTTCTGGAAAGTACAAGTATTTATATTTGTATTACAATGTGGCTACACTTTACAAAAGTAAACTGGCTAAAGAAATAAAAACTATGTGCTATATTTGTGTGTTATTATGTGGGCCGCTAGTAGAGGATTGAGCCTGGTCTAAAATTTATGATTTAGATATTGTTGACAATCAGATTATTTATCTAATATGTTAGAAAACTTTTTCAAGAACGTCAGCTTATATAGTGCTGAAGTTTTTACAAATGAACTAAGATGCTGAAATTTTTGAAAATGCTTTATGACAAAACTAGTGAATCCAGGACAAAAAAAACTTCAGCTTATTTAGTGCTGAAGTTTTTAGAAATGAATTAAATAACTTTAGCATCTTCTGTTGAAGTTTTTGAAAAAGCTTATCCAGGACAAAAACAACTTCAGCTTATTTAGTGCTGAAGTTTTTATAAATGAACTAAATAACTTCAGCATCTTCTGCTGAAGTTTTTGAAAAAGCTTAATGACAAAACAAATGAATCCAGGACAAAAAAACTTCAGCTTATTTAGTGCAATTACAAACAAAAACTTCAGCAAATAGAGAACAAAACTTCAGTTATTATGCTTAAGTACATCAATTACAAATAAAAACTTCAGCAAATAGAGAACAAAACTTCAGCTACTATGCTTAAGTTCAGCAATTACAAACAAAAACTTCAATACACTTGGTTCAGCACACTTGCTACTTTAGGCCCGTCTACTAGAATGCTGAAGTTTTGCGTGATTGTCTTTGCTACTTCAGCCCCGTATGTTGAAGTTACGCGAAAAAGTTGGTACGCTTGCAATTGTTTTTACAAAGTGGGCACAAGTTAAAACGTGACCCAAAAAGCGGATATAAATGCAAATGCCCCTTCCAAACTACCTTTAACATAGCTGAAATTTAAACAGTAAAACATGAACCGTATTCAACTTTCCATCTTCACCGTTAATTAAATATTACATCATTCATTTTAAATGTGTATTACTTTTTTTTTTGGTTTATTTGCAAAAAATTGATCTTTCTACATCTGGTACTCCCTCTTAATTTCTGTGACACGCTTTTCCATAATCCGTTCAAAAAGAATTACATTTCTATATTTGAAAATAATTTAACTTTAAACTTTGTACTTTGTTTAATCTAAAAAATGGATAATATTTGAATTTATACGTGATTAAGGATATGTGGCTAATTCAATACAAGTTATTAATCACGTCAGATAAAGTAAGTAAATAAAAGATATAGTAAATAGCCAAACCAATGATGGCAGTATGTCCGGGCTAGGTTAAAAGTCTTTGCAAGAAATCTGCCTTTGGTTCCGAGCTATCGCTTATGAAGAACTTATGAACAAAAGTAAGAACTTTGAATAACTTTTAGAAACATAGAGAACAAAAGTGTATTGCCTTGGTATGCGTGTTACATTGTCTCTAATGAATAATTAGTTTCCTCTTTATATAGTAAGGGATTTTCACCCTAGGTACAATTCTAAGAAAGGTAAAAAAAATAATTCGCTAGTCACTTATTTTTTGCCGATACGGACCGAGATTCACATAGTGATGTTCGATTGGGCATGGATATCACAGCCCTTTGTTAATCATGTGCGGTTGTTTGGTAATGATCTCTGAGGTCATGAGACTCGAACCGGACTCGGGGCACGTGGTCTCGATGGCTCCAAGGGCAGGTGTTTTGCTCGGACCCTGATATGAGAGGCTCCTGGCTTAGATTTCGATTCCTTACAGTCATATCCTTGTTCTATTTGCCTCACCGAGGAATCGGGGTGTTTATTTGACTCGATTTTACCCGTATACAGATAGTCCTCTTATTTCTTAGAGAGTAGGTTTGTCGAAACGATGGGAAACGATAGATGCTTTCCGGTTCCTTTCTTGGTACGTTACTGATAGTTTGCATGAGTCCACCAAACAGTAGAGTATCTGGTCCTCTATGAGGTTAAGCTGAGAATGCTAATAAGACTGTAAGTAAAGGAGGCAAGAAATTTTTACGTGGAAAAATCCCACACAAGGGGATTAAAAAACCACGACCTACACTTGTAGGCTTTTAACTTCACTAACTTGCAATCTCACTATTACAAGCCACTTTGCAATAACCCTATTATAAA
This sequence comes from Nicotiana tabacum, assembly GCF_000715075.1. NCBI lineage: Eukaryota > Viridiplantae > Streptophyta > Magnoliopsida > Solanales > Solanaceae > Nicotiana > Nicotiana tabacum. Next base: position 5,982,734 of record NC_134087.1, read on the forward strand.
GACTTCAACTAACTTGTGATGCTCTCACCACAAGCCACTTTATAGCTCTCCTAGTTACAAAGGCTTTAAACTTATGACTAATCCTAGTCACAACACAAACTCGGAAGTGTACGGATTTTTGGTTTTTCCTAAGACAAAGCTTCTAAGAAAGCAAAATAGAAAATACAATGAAGAACAAATAACAAGATTACAACTCAACTACAGAAATACATAAGCTCATTGTGACACTGATCCTTAGTGGAGTGGTCTTCTTGTTCTTGACACATCGGTGACTTTAATGCTGGATGAATACTATTATGCTTAAGAGAATATCACTGAATGCACAAGTTAAAATGTTGTGCCTTGCACCAGGTTGTTATATCACAAAAGACATCACAATGGATAGTGATATCAATTCTTGGTACACGCTTCTTCCCAATGAGAAGTGCTTGCTGCTGCATAGTCACTTCTATGCAGGTGTGTTCCACCTGTATAGTTGACTTGTACTTCTGTTAGAGAACACTAAGGGACCAGGTCCCAGTTGTGTTCCTGTTGTGTATCCAGGTCACTTTCTGCTATTACATTCCAGCTGTATTGTTGACTTGTACTTCTATTAGAGAGCCCTAAGGGACCAGGTCTCTATTGCGTTCCTCTTTTTAATGATTGCGGTCAGTCACTAACTATCACGACTCGGATCTCCCACCCTCAGAAGTTGTGATGACGTCTACTAATGTAAGCTAAGCAAGCCAAACCTTTAATCTAATTACTTCATTAACCAATTATTTCTTTTTAACAAATATAAGATGATAACGTGGTAACAACGGAAATTCAAATTTAAGCGGAAGACAACAATAAGATTATGAAAACAGCATCTATTACAAATACTTAAGCCTTAACCACCCAAAACTTGGTGTCACAGCGTCACAGACTGTCTAAGATTGCTACATACATAGTCTGAAGAAATAATAGTAAATTGTTTCTGAATAAAAGGAAAATGAAATAGGAAATAGGGACAGAGGGAGACGCCAGGGCTTGCGGACGCCTGCAGGTCTACCTTGGGTCTCCGGATGGACTGAAGGAAGCCTTCAAGCTACTGTCCAAAAGCTGCTCCGGGATATGCACATAGTGCAGAGTGTAGTATCAGTACAACCGACACCATGTGATGTTAAGTGTCCAGCCTAACCCCGACGAAGTAGTGACGAGGCTAGGACCAGACTACCAAATAAACCTGTGCAGTTCAAATATATATACAGCGCAAAAGAAATACAGAAATAAACAAATAAAGATAGGAGGGGGAAACATGTTTTGGGGAATAACGGATAAAACAGAATATCAAGAGAATTATAAAGGAGTCAAAATCAACCACTAACAAGAATAAGGAAAACAAAGGCAGATTTCACTTTATTTTCACATTTTGTTGCAGGCGTGCAACCCGATCCCATTTCCTGTGTCTCGTGGCAGGCATGCCACCTGCTCCCATTTCATGTATCTCTTGGCTCTCCCATTTCATTTACCTCGTGGTAGGCATACCACCCGCTCCCATTTCATTTATCTCGTGGTAGGCGTACCACTCGCTTCTATTTCATTATATCTTGTGGTAGGCGTACCACCCGCTCCCATTTCATTATATCTTGTGGTAGGCATACCGCCGACTCCCATTTCATTATATCTTGTGGTAGGCATACCATCCGCTTCCATTTCATTATATCTTGTGGTAGGTGTACCATCTTCTCCCATTTTAATATATCTTGTGGTAGGCATACCACCCGCTTCCATTTCATTATATCTTGTGGTATCCTAATTACAAGCCAACAAAAATCACAAAGAATCCCGGCAAGGGAACAGGAACAATATAACAACTTTCCGGCAAGGGAACAATGATATTTCAACAACATCCCGGCAAGGGAACAATAATATCAACAAACATCCCGACAAGGGAACAATCCTATCAAAACAAATATCTCGGTAAGGGAATAATACTATCAAAACAAACATCTCGGCAAGGGAACAATACTATCAAATCAAACATCCCGGAAAGGGATCATATCAAACAAACATCCCAGCAAGGGAACAATGGTGATAATAACATATGAAGCACAATAAACCACGACGGAGTCATAACACTTATAATACAAGACTTACGCGCATGCTTGACACCAACGTATAGATACTCGTCACCATGCCTATACGTCGTACTCTACAATTAACATGTAGCAAATAAGACACAACTCTTAATCCCTCAAGCTAAGGTTAGACCAAACACTTACCTCAAACTTTCACGGCCAACTCAAGTCTCAAACACCGCTTTCCCTTTTGAATTCGGCTCCAAATAAATTGTATCTAGACATAATCGACTTAATAACATCAATAAACGCTAAACAATCCAATTCCAATACTTAATTATAGCTTTCCCATCATTCTTGCCAAAAATTTAAAAATTGACCCCGGGCCCGCTTGGTCAAAACACGAGGTTCGGACCAAAACCCATTCATTCATTCACCCACGAGCCCGAATATATAATTAGTTCCAAAATTCAACCCCAAAACAAAGTCTAAATCACAATTATACAAAAAGCCCTAACTCTACCCAAATCCCTAATTTTCTACCCTTAAGAACATAATTTAAGCCTAGAAATCTAATGGGTGTTAATGAAAATTGAAGAAAATGAGTCTAAGATTACATACCTAAGGATTGGTGGTGAAATTCCCTTTCCAAAATCGCTCAATTTGGAGTTTGGAAGAAGAAGTTATGAAATTTTGGTTAAGTCCCGTAATGCATTCTGTTTCTGGACCTTTAAAATAACTGGGCGAAATTGGTTTTCATGTTCGTGATAAGCTCAACGCGTTCGCGATGCGTTAGGTCTGACAGACCTTCATGTTTGCGATAATAGGCTCGCATTCGCGGAGAAGTAACTTCTCGAGCCTTCGCGTTCGTGCCCCAGTGATCGCGTTCACGTAGGTATAATACCCCTTCCCCCTGACCAGGCCACAAGCCTTCGCGTTCGCAATACCAGGCCCGCTTTCGCGTAGGGTAGACCCCCCAAAGCTTTGCGTCCGCGACCTGGGTCTCGCATTCACGTAGAATGAAATTTTCCTTCAGCACTAATAACTCATCGCGTTCGCGAGGGTCCTCCCGCGAACGCGAAGAAGAAAATACCAAAATACTAACAACTGAAAACCTGCAACTTTTTAAGAGTTTAAATTTTTTCGAAACACATCCAAAACTCACCCGAGCCCTCGGGGCTCCAAACCAAACATATGTACTAACTCATGAACATCATATGAACTTATCCGTGCGATCAAATCGCCAAAATAAAATCATTAACATCGAATTAGACCTCAAAATCAATGAATTATTTCAAAACTTCTTAAAACATAAATTTTTCTTTTAAGGTCCGAATCCCATCAAACGGATTCCATTTCTTACCAAACTTCACAAAATTATCTTAAATCACATATAAGACCTGTACCGGGCGCCGAAACCATAATACGGGCCCGATACCAACATGTTCTAATCAAAATTCATTTCCAATTCCTTTAAACAATTTCAGAGAATAATTTTCTTCAAAAATTCATTTCTCGGGCTTGGGACTTCAGAATTCAATTCCGGGCATACGCCCAAGTCCCATATTTTCCTACGGACCCTCCAGGACTGTCAAATTATGAGTCCGGGTCCGTTTACCCAAAACGTTGACCGAAGTCAAATTAATTCATTTTAATAGTCAAAATTTATCATTTTTCACAGATTTTCACATATAAGCTTTCCGGCTACGCGCCCGGACCGCGCATGCAAATAGAGGTGATGCTAAAAGAGGTTGTTAAGGCCTCAAAATGCAGAATTTCATTTAAAAATAAGTGATACATTCTCCACTTCTAAAACAACCGTTCGTCCTCGAACAGACAAAAGAAGGAAGTACCTGAGTCGGGGAAAAGATGGGGAAAACGGCACCGCATATCGGACTCGGACTCCCAGGTCGATGCCTCAAGAAGCTGACCTCTCCACTGAACATGAATAGAAGGAAAACTCTTCGATCTTAACTGATGAACCTGCCGGTCTAGAATAGCTACCGGCTCCTCCTCATAAGACAAGTCCTTGTCCAACTAGACAGTGCTAAAATCTAAAACATGGGATGGATCACCGTGATACTTCCAAAGCATGGACACATGAATCATTGGATGCACGGCTGACAAGCTCGGTGGCAATACAAGTCTATAAGCCACTTCTCCCACTCGATCGAGAATCTCAAACGGGCCAATGAACATAGGGCTAAGCTTGCCCTTCTTCCCAAATCTCATCACGCCCTTCATAGGCGACACTCAAAGCATTACCCCCTCACCGACCATGAATGCCAAATCACGAACCTTGTGGTCGGCATAGCTCTTTTGCCTGGACTGAGATGTACGAAGCCTATCCTGGATAATACTTACCTTGTCCAAGGCATCCTGAACCAGATCCGTACCCAACAACCAAGCCTCTCTCGGCTCAAACGATCCAACCGGAGACCGACACCACCTACCATATAAAGCCTCGTAAGGAGCCATCTGAATGCTCGACTGGTAACTGTTGTTGTAGGTAAACTCTGCTAATGGCAAAAACTGATCCCACGAGCCTCCAAAGTCAATGACACAAGCTCGGAGCATATCCTCTAAAATCTGAATAGTCCGCTCGGACTTCCCGTCCGTCTGAGGATGAAACGATGTGCTTAACTCAACCCGTGCTCCCAACTCTCGCTGAAATGCTCTCCAGAAATGTGAGGTAAACTGCGTACCTCAGTCCGAAATAATAGACTCGGGCACACCATGAAGACGAACAATCTGCCGAATATAGATCTCAGCTAACCTCTCGGAAGAATAGGAGTCTGCCACAAGAATGAAATGCGCTGACTTGGTCAGCCTATCAACAATAACCCACACTGCATCAAACTTCCTCTGAGTCCATGGGAGACCAACAACAAAGTCTATAATGATATGCTCCCACTTCCACTCGGGAAGCTCAATCCTCTGAAATGAACCACCGGGCCTCTGATGCTCGTATTTAACCTGCTGAAAATTCAAACACCGAGCCACATATGCAACGATATCCTTCTTTATTCTCTGCCACCAATAATGCTGTCGCAAATCCTGATTCATCTTTGTGGCGCCCGAATGAATAAAGTACCGGGAACTATGGGCCTCCTCTAAAATCAACTCTCGGAGCCCATCCACATTAGGCACACAAACTCTACCCTGCAATCTCAAAACTCCATCATCACCTAAAGTAACCTTCTTGGCACCTCCATGCTGCACCGTGTATCTAAGGACACACAAATGGGGATCATCATACTGTTGATCACGGATACACTCTAATAAAGAAGAACGAGCGACCGTGCAAGCTAACACCCGACTGGGCTCAGAAACATCCAACCTCACGAACTGATTGACCAAAGCTTGAACATCCAAAGCAAGCAGTCTCTCACTAACCGTAATATAAGCAAGATTGCCCATACTGGCTGACTTTCTACTCAAAGCATCGGCCACCACATTGGCCTTTACTGGATGATATAAGATGGTGATATCATAATCTTTCAACAACTCCAACCACCTCCTCTTCCTCAGATTCAACTCCTTTTGCTTGAACAAATACTGAAGACTCTTGTGGTCCATGAACACCTCACATGCCACGCCATACAAATAATGCCTCAAAATCTTCAATGCCTGAACAATGTCGGCCAACTCCAAATCATGAACCGGATAGTTCTTCTCATAAATCTTTAACTGCCATGAAACATAGACAATGACCTTGCCATCCTGCATCAACACTGCACCAAGTCCAATACGAGATGCATCACAATAAACTGTATAGGGCCCTGAACCTGTGGGCAAAACCAACACCGGTGCCGAAGTTAGAGCTGTCTTAAGCTTCTGAAAGCTCGCCTCACACTCATCCGACTATCTGAACTGGGCACCCTTTTGGGTCAATCTGGTCATCAAGGCTGTGATAGATGAGAACCCCCTCCACAAACCGACGATAGTAGCCTGCCAATCCCAAGAAACTCCGAATATCTATAGCTGATGCTGGTCTGGCCAGTTCTTGACTGCCTCAATCTTCTTCGGATCAACCTAAATACCCTCTGCTGAGACAACATGACCCAGAAATGCAATTGAACTCAACCAGAACTCACACTTCAAAAACTTAGCATATAACTGACCATCCCTCAAGGTCTGAAGAACCACTCTAAGATGTTGCTCGTGCTCCTCCCGACTGCGGGAATAAATCAAAATATCATCAATGAAGACTATTACAAACGAATCCAGATAAGGCCTGAACACTCGGTTCATCAAATCCATAAAAGCTGCTTGGGCATTTGTCAACCCGAATGACATCACCAAGAACTTATAATGCCCGTACCGAGTGCGGAAAGCTGTCTTAGGGACATCGGATGCCCTGATACTCAACTGATGGTAGCCACATCTCAAGTCAATCTTCGAAAATACCTTGGCACCCTGAAGTTGATCAAACAAATCATCAATCTTTGGCAATAGATACTTATTCTTGATTGTAACCTTATTCAACTGTCGGTTATCAATACACATTCTCATCGACCCATCCTTCTTCTTAACAAACAACACCGGCACATCCCAAGGCGAAACACTGGGTCTAATGAAACCCTTCTCAAGCAAGTCTTGCAACTGCTCCTTCAACGCTTTCAACTCGGGCGGGCCATATGATACGGCGGGATAGAAATGGGGTGAGTGCCCAGAGCCAAATCAATGCAAAAAACAATATCCCTGTCGGGTGGCATACCCGGCAAGTCTGAAGGAAAAACCTTAGGAAACTCATGAACAACGAGCACAGAATCAATAGAAGGAATCTCAGCACTAGAATCACGAACATATGCCAAATAGGCCAAACACCCCTTCTCGACCATACGCCTAGCCTTCACATAAGAGATAACACAACGGGTAGAATGACTAGGAGTCCCTCTCCACTTTAAATGATTTAAACTCGGTAAGGCTAAGGTCACATTCTTGGCATGACAGTCCATGATAGCGTGGTAAGGTGATAACCAGTCCATCCCTAATATAACATCGAAATCTACCATGTCTAGAAGGAGCAAATCTATACGAGTCTTAAGACCCCCAATCACGACTATACAAGAGCAATGGACTCGATCTACCATAATAGAATCACCCATCGGTGTAGACACAAATACAGGATCACTCAAGGAATCACTAGGCATAACCAGATACGGTGCAAAGTAGGATGACACATACGAGTACGTAGACCCTTGATCAAATAACACTGAAGCATCTCTATCACAAACCAGAACCGTACCTGTAATAAGTACATTGGAAGCCTCAGCCTTGGGCCTGGATGGAAGAGCATAACATCGGGGCTGATCCCCACCACCCTAAGCTACATCTCTAGGGACGACTTGCTGCTGGCTGGCCTCCACCTCTAGCGGCCTGAGCTCCACCTCTAATACCTCTACCTCCACTTCTAGCACCTCTACCCCCATCTCTAGCTGGTCGGGCGGTCTGTGTAACACCTAGTGCTTGAACCATGGCACGGGAACCCTGATGCTGAGAGCTACTCGGTGCTCGAGGGCAATACCTAGCAATGTGCCTCGTGTCGCTACAAGTAAAACAAACCCTCGGCTGCTGGGGCTGACAACCCTGGAAACTCTGAAGCGGCGATGCACTGATAGGAGATGATGGTGCACTGTAGGACTGCTGATCAGAATACTACATCTGAGAACCACGGCCACCTGAAGCACCGTGAGAAACCTGAAGTGCTGACTAAAAATGCCCGAGAGGATGGCCCCTACCATATGAATCCCTACCTCCAGACGAGGTACCACTAAATCTACCTGAATGACGAGGCCTCTTGTCCGACCCATGACCACCTCCCTGTGACAGAACCATCTCAACTCTCTGAGCCACATTGGCCGCCTCCTGGAAATATATCTCACTCCTAGTCTCCCTAGCCATATAAAGATGAATCGACTGAATAAGTCCATCAATGAACCTCCTCACCCTCTCTCTCTCTCGGTGGGAAGTATGATAAGAGCATGATGATCCAAGTCGATGAATCTGGTCTCATACTGGGTAACAGTCATGGAACCCTGCTGAAGACATTCAAACTGCCTCCGATAAGCCTCTTTCTGAGTGATGGGGAGAAACTTCTCCAGAAATAGCTGAGTGAACTGCTCCAAGTCAAAGCTAGCGATCCGGATGGTCTAGCAAAACAGAAATCCCTCTACCAAGTCTTGGCAGATCTTGACAAGCAAAAAGTGGCAAAATCGACCCCATTGGTCTCAACTATCCCCATGTTCCTGAGAACCTCATAACAGCTGTCAAGATAATCCTGGAGATCCTCAGTAGATGCACTGCTGAAAGTAGTATTAAAGAGCTTGGTGAACCTATCCAGCCTCCACAAAGCATCGCCAGACATAGCTGCTCCATCACCGGTCTGAGCTACCATACCTGGCTGAATTGCTCCAACTGGATGAACCACTGGAGTTTGAATCTGGGGGGCTACCTGCTCTGGAGTGCGAGTAGTAGGAGTTTGGGCTCCTCCTCCAGCCTGAGAGATGGCTGGTGCTACAGGAAGCAACCTGCCCGGGTGACACTCTCTATAAGGCCCACTAGACGGACCAGAGCATCCTGAACAACTGGGGTAGCAATAAACCCCTCTGGGACCTAAGCTCTGCCCCTACCTCGGCCTCTAGCACGACCTTGGCCTCACCCTCTGCCCCTCATGGGATCTTCTACTGGGGGCTCGGGCTGCTGGTCAGTGGATGAGGAAGCACGTGTTCTCGCCATCTGCGAAAGAACATAGTAGAAATTCAATTAGCAATTAGAGACCAAACCGCACGATAGGAAAGAATAACTGTGAAGTTTTTTCTAACTCTGTAGCCTTTGGAGGATAAATACAGATGTCTCCGTACCGATCCCTCAGACACTACTAAGCTTGTTTGTGAACTATGAGACCCATATAACCTAGAGCTCTGATACCAACTTGCCACGACCCGGATTTCCCACCCATGAGAGTTATAATGGCACCTACTAATATGAGCTAGGCAAGCCAAACCTTTAATCTAATTACTTCATTAACCAATTATTTCTTTTTAACAAATATAAGACGATAACGTGGTAACAGTAGAAATTCAAATTTAAGCGGAAGACAACAATAAGATTTACGAAAACTGCATCTGTTACAAATACTTAAGCCTTAACCACCCAAAACCTGGTGTCACAGTGTCACAGACTGTCTAAGATTGCTACATACAAAGTCTGAAGAAATAATAGTACATTGTTACTGAATAAAAGGAAAATGAAACAAGAAATAGGGACAAAGGGAGACGTCAGGGCCTGCGGACGCCTACAGGTCTACCTTAGGTCTCCAGATGGACTGAAGGAAGCCTCCAAGCTACTGTCCAAAAGTTGCTCCAGGATTTGCACATAGTGTAGAGTGTAGTATCAGCACAACCGCCCCCATGTACTGGTAAGTGTCCAGCCTAACCCCGGCAAAGTAGTGATGATGTTAGGACCAGACTACCAAATTAACCGTGCAGTTCAAATATCTATACAACGCAAAAAAAATACAGAATAAACAAATAAAGATAGGAGGGGGAAACATGCTTCGGGGAATAACGGGTAAAACAGAATATCAAGAGAATTTTAAAGGAGTCAAAATCAACCACTAACAAGAATAAGGAAAACAAAGGCAGATTTCACTTTCTTTTCACATCTTGTTGCAGGCGTGCAACCCGATCCCATTTCCTGTGTCTCGTGGTAGGCGTGCCACTCGCTCCCATTTCATGTATCTCATGGCAGGCGTGCCACCTGCTCCCATTTCATTATATCTTGTGGTAGGCGTACCACCCGCTCCCAATTACAAGCCAACAAAAATCACAAGGAATCCCGGCAAGGGAACAAGAACAATATAACAACTTCTCGACAAGGGAACAATGATATTTCAATAACATCCCGGCAAGGGAACAATAATATCAAAACAAATATCCCGACAAGGGATCATTAATATCAAACAAACATCCCGGCAAGGGAACAATGGTGATAATAACATATGAAGCGCAATAAACTACAACGGAGTCATAACACTTATAATACAAGACTCACGGGCATGTTTGACACCAACGTATAGATACTCGTCACCACGCCTATATGTCGTACTCAACAATTAACATGTAGCAAATATGACACAACTCATAATACCTCAAGATAAGGTTAGACCAAACACTTACCTCAAACTTCCACGACCAACCCAAGCCTCAAACACCACTTTTCCTTTTGAATTCGGCTCCAAATCAATTGTATATAGACATAATCGACTTAATAACATCAATAAACTGTGACGTCCCTGCCAGTCATCTTAAGAATTAACGTCTCAATCCCCTATTAACTGTTTTCCTCAAGTTTATTTTTGCTATTTTGATTTGCCGGGTTATTCGGATTTAAGTTTCGGAGAGTTTTGGGACACTTAGTCCCTAAATGAGAGCTTAAGTGTTGGAAAGTTGGTCGTATTTGGAACAGTGTGAAGACAGCCTCGGAATGTATATCTGATGGTTCTGTTAGCTTCGTTGGATGATTTTGGGGTTAGGAGCGTGTTCGAATTGTGTTTTGGAGGTTCGTAGCTAATTTAGACTTCAAATGCTGAAGGTTGAATTTTTGAAGTTTTCGGTTCGATAGCGAGATTTTTATCCGAGGGTTGGAATGGAATTCCAAGAGCTTTAGTAGTTCCGTTGTATCATTTGGGATGTGTGTGCAAATTTTCAAGTCATTCGGACGTGGTTTGGTTGGTTTTTTATCAAAAGCGGAATTCAGAAGATTTTAGAAACTTAGGCTTGAATCCGATGTGGTTTGGTTGTTTTGATGTTGTTTGAGGTGTCTTGAAGATTAGTATAAGTTTGAATAAGGTTTTAAGATATGTTGATGCTTTTGGTTGAGGTCCCGGGGGCCTCGGCGTGATTTCGGATGGTTAACGAGAAAATTTAGAAAATGTTGCAACTGCTATATTTTTGCTGCTTCTGGTATTTTCGCATCTGTGGTTTGGGGAACGCAGATGCGGCGCCGCAGAAGCGACTAAGGGACCGCAGAAGAGGATTTTGGCATTTCCTTCAGGTTCCTCAGATGCGGAAGGGACACCGCAGAAGCGGTGTTGCAACTGTGAAAATGTAATCGTAGATGTTGTCACACCTCCTTTTTCACCCGCGCCGCCTCAAAGGGGCGCGGAGGGGAGTTTTTCCAATTAAAGGACAATAGAAATGGGATTTATTTATTTATTTCAGAGTCGCCACTTGGGAGATTTATGGTGCCCCAAGTCACCGGTTGAATCCCGAATCGAGGAAAAGAATGACTCTGTTTAACAGTCTGCGCACCAGAAATCCGGATAAGGAATTTTGTTAATCCAGGAGAAGGTGTTAGGCATTCCCGAGTTCCGTGGTTCTAGCACGGTCATTCAACTGTCATATTCGGCTTGATTATCTGATTTTATACAATTATGAACCTACGTGCAAATTTTAACTGTTTACCGCTTTGTTATTATTTATTCAAAGAATTGCAACGTCGTGAGAATGCATCTCGAATTGCGCCACATAAATGTACCCGCAATTTTTGATACGTTCCAACTTCGTTGAGATTTGGATTTGGGTCACATATATGTGCACCCGAGTTTAGGAAAATAACATTATTAAATACGCACCTAAAGACTAACGCGTTGTTATTTTTAGAAAAGCCGTAAAGTTCGCTATGCGGCCTATCTCGAAATCTAAGCATTCGAAATAACTATCCGTTGAGGGCCCCGCAATTTGTGTATTCTTGTTTGTCGAGACTCGTCTCATTCATTATTTTTTAAAGGAATTTGCAACGTCATGGACATGCATCTCGAACTACGTCACAATCAATGCACCCGTAATTAGCGACACATTTCGACTCCGTTGAGATTTGGATTTGGGTCACATAAATGTGCACCCGAGTTTAAGAAGATAACATTATTAAATACGCTCCTAAAGCGACTAGTGTATCATTATTTTGGGTAGGGCCGTGAAATTTGCTAAACGGCCCGTCCCGAAATCTAAGTATTTAATACATACATTTAACGAGGGCCCCGCCATTTATGTGTTTATCCAGCGAGGCTCATCTCATTTATTTTAAAAGGACAATCCTAAAGTGACTACATTTTTATTAAGTTTGTCTCTAAAAGAAAATCTCCAAATTAATTACATGCTTAAAAAAAGGGACGTGACTTATTAGTTATTAGTCTAAGACAAATGCAAATGGGAAATTGTAATCGAGCTTGTACAAAGGGAGATTATTTCATTCCTTATTCTATTAGTTAATAACACTAAAGTTGATATTATGAATAGAACACGAGATTGACACACGGTAATATCAAAACAAACCAACTATTCTTTGATTAATTTAAACTAACATTATTAGATGACTTGAACTATTGGAATTAACTATGTGTAATACAAAGCCATTTTTTTACTCTTTTTACGACTTGTCGAAGAAATGCGTCAATGCTTAAAAAACTGACATTAGGCTAACATCAATCACTAACATTCGAGAATATTAGTTACTAACATTATTCACATGTTTGTAGAAATAGATTCAACAGTCCAGTTTATGCATTCCGCAGGCATTTGCATGATATTAATGAATGAGATATCCTAATATACAAATCAGTAGAAAAGCTAGATCAAACTTAAAGCTTCAAATCTTCATGTATATTCATGCTTATGTTTTCGGCTTACAAATGACCAAGGTTACAACTGTGTACCTGAAAATGGCAATACAAGAAGAAGAGAAGGAGGAGTCAGCAATAGTAATAACACGACAAGACAACAGCAACCCAACAGCAGCAATTCAAACCAGATTCGAGGCCCGGGAAAATTTGAAGAAAACCAAACAAGCTCAATAGAACAACCCCAAAAGTTTGTAAAAGACTAAACAACAACAACCAACATCACCACAAACAGACTCAACCACGCGTGTATTAAACCCAAAACTAAACTCGTAGACTACTTTGTTTTTGTTTTCTCTTTCTAAACTCTCCAGCACTCTCTTAAGATTTTCAGAATGTCTTCCTCTCCCCCCTTAAATCTGTCCTAAGTGACTCTATTTATAACAAAACTCTTGCCTTGAAAGACTTAAACTAATCCGAAATATTCTCCCCACACTTGCATGCCTTGTTCCCCACTCTAGCATGCTTTGTCTACCACTATATTAAATAAATATATTAATTTCCACTACCACATGTCTTTTCTTTATTTAATTCCATTATTCCCCACTGCCGCATGCTTTGTCCCCCACTATATTAAACAAATACATTAATTCTCACTACCACATGTCTTGTCCCCCACTATGTATTAAACAATGTATTAATTTAATATTATTAGTACTTAGTGGACAGAGCACTCAAATTAATCATTTTTTAAAACTTAAAATCCCGAAAATGCCCCTGAAACTACTGAAATTTACCATTCTACCCCCATCCCTTTCAATCTGTACCAAAACCATATCAGCAACCATGGTTGCTGGCGATGGAGCTCGTTTTGGACTGGAGGTCGACGTGGTTGTTCATGGTGGTTCGTCCATGGCTGGAGTTGGTCGACGAAGGTGGAGGGATGGGGCTGTTTGAGGCGACATACTGGTGGAGAAGAGGATTGGTGGAGGGGCGACGCTACTGGTTTGGGGAGGGCGGTTCGTGACAGTGGTCGACTGGTACGGTGTTGTCGTGCGACGATAGGAGATGGTCGTCGTCTGGGCGTGATGGTGTTGCTGGGGTGGTCGTGGTGGACGCAAATGGAGGTTGGGCTGTTTGTAGGAGTTGTGTGTGTGTGTTTTCTTGTTGAAGGAGGAAGATGAAGGGGGGCGAATGTTTTTTTAGGGTTTGGGGAAATGAAGAGTAAAAAAAATGGGAAGGGGGGGGTAACTCATTTGGTTATGGGGTGGACCGGGTCGGGTTGAGCTGGTAGGGGTTTGGTTAAGGGGTTATCTAGTTTTGGGCTTGTGGTTTAGAATTGAAGAAAAGGCCCAATCCGATTTTCTTCTTCTTTTATTGCTTCTTTTTTCTTCTTTTATTTTTTCTTAAACTAAAACTAAATTCTAAAAATCCTAAATTATCCTATAGAACTAAATTAATTTATAAAAGTGCAAATTAACTCTCAATAACAATTAACACACAATTAAATAGCAATTACGATAAAATTACACAATTCGGATATTAAATGCCAAAAATGCGACGTACATTATTTTTATGATTTTTGTTCTTGTAAAACAAACTTAATTGCTCCTAATTGTAGAATTAAATCCTAAATGCAAATGCGACATATTTTTGTATTTTTTATTAATTTAACAAATAAACATGCACGGACAAATACAAATAATTATCCAAAAATGCCACGAAAATTCTCAAAATTGCACACAAAAGGAAAATTGTTTTATTTTGAATTTTTGGGAGTAATTCTCACATAGGGAAAAATCACGTGCTCACAGATGCGGTTTCTGGTATTTAAATGAAAGTCGCAGATGCAATGAAGTTTCCGCAGAAGCGGAACCGCATATGCGGTCCCAAGGTCGCAAATGCAGAAATCACTGGGCAGAACATATAAATAGTTGCCTTTACGAATTTGAGCTACTCTTTCACCATTTCCATCTGGGTTTGAAGCTTTTGAGAGAGATTTTTGAGGAAAACAAAGGAGTTACTCTTTCGTCCTCGAATGATTGTCCTCAATGTATCTTCGGCTATCTCTGGACCTTAAATGGGTCTGTTGGGAACATGAACTTTAATTAACACTTGCATACTAAACTGAATGAATACATGGTTACTGAATTGATGAGATACTAAACTGAATAGGTACTAGACTGAATGGATACTAACCTGACTAAACACTGAAAGACATGGAGATTGTTATATAAGGTCTGAATGAGAAGGTTAGATGCTTTCGACATTTCTCCAAAATACCTACCAGCTAATAGAGCATAACACTAGCTCCATAGGGCATAATAATCTACATAACATGATACGTATACATGAATACTTGTTTGTTATGGATACATGAATTCTGAACTAACGTGGAAATATGAATACTGAACTGGCACGAATAATCGAGTGTTGAACTAACGTGAATATCCAATTACTGAACTCACATCAATATCTGAGTATTAAGCAGGCATGAATATCTGAGTATTGGACTGATATGAGTATCTGAGTACTGAACTGACTTGAATGCTCTAACATGAGATCTTAGTACTGGAAACACAAATGTCATGACATGAGATTTGAATACTGGAAACTTGAATGTTATAATATGAAACGTGAAATGCTGGTGTACAACCACTAATTATGGTGGAAATTCTAACTCGTAAGGTACTTACCCGATCCTTCATAGGATCCTATATGGGCCAATGTATCTGGGATTGAGCTTTCCTTTCTTCCCAAATCTTATAACACCTTTCACAGGAAAAACTTTTAGAAACACCCAATAATTAACTTGAAACTCTAGGTCTCTATGTTGCATGGTTGAATAGGACTTTTGGCGACTCTCAGCTGTCTTCAAATGCTCTTGAATCAATTTAACTTTCTCCATAGATTGATTGACCAAATCTGGTCCCAACAACTCCGTTTCGCCAACTTCGAACCAACTAATTGGCAATCTGTACCTTCGCCCATAAAGTTCATGCTTTCAAAACGAGATAATCCTATTATAAGGTCCAAATTTACCATCTCCACTAAAGGATATGTATGTTCTGAGATAAACACTTGGTTTTCTGTTGCTCGACTTTCACTTGCTGAAAATTCAGACACTTGGCCACAAAGTCTGCAACTTTCTTTTTTCATATTGTTCCACCAATAAGTCTCCTTGAAATTATGATACATCTTTGAGGAACCTGAGTGGATAGAATACCCGGAATTATGGGCTTCTAACATCTTCCTCCCTCGCTAAGTCCATCTATGGTTGGAACACACAATCTATCCTGGTACCTCAAAGTACCATCATATCCCCCTTGTTCAAAAGTCATCGTCTTATGCATGTGAATCCGCTCTTTCGGCTATAAGTATGGATCATCAAACCGTTTCTCCTTCACTTCGGCTACTAAGGAGGAACATGTCCCGTTCTAGACAACAACTCTACTATCTTTGATGTCCGAAAGTCGAACTCTTACCTTGGCTAAGCAATGAACTTCTTTCAACATAGTTCTCTTGTCTTCCTCATTCATGAGCTATACTTCCCACACTTTATTATCTTCATAAGCACTTCTTGAAAACACCTATAGTATTGTTGTGAGCTAAGTCTCTAACCACTACTCGGAATATTAGCGCCTCGTGCAATGGCACTACCCTCGTAATACATAAATGAGCATGACTTTATAGCTTTTCTGTGATCACTTTATCATCAATAGCTAAGCTCAATGATCATTCTACTCGCGTTGTGTTTCTTAGACATGCTAGACATATTCCTTGTGGTAATTATACGATTTTTCATCATTACCGAACTAATTTTCTTTTTCATATCCCATGCTAACTATTTGGGTTTCAAATCTCTAACTGGACTTAATGGAAATTTTCACATCACCCCTTAGACCAAAGATCTTATACTTGCGGATCCTTCTCTTTTTGTTGGGATCCGAATAACTTTCCTTATTTTCTGCAATTCCTTGCACTCTACGTCAATGACGACTCATCTTCCAACTTTCTTCTGAGCCAGAAAAACTAAATTATTCACATAACGTAAAGCTAATGTATCCACAACTATCATACACAATCTTAATAATTTAACTCTGCTCACACTGTCAGTCTTGGAGAAACCATATTTCGGTAATTCCTAAAGACTATTTTTCTATAGCTTGCTCTCTCACTTCTAGCTGATTTTTTTTCTCATTGTCACTGTACTTCGGGTTTAACTTAAACTCTTTGGGTTCTAACACATGTTTGATATTTCAAACTGTCATCCACTCGAGTTAACCTGGCTAAGTGAATCAAATCTTACCTCTACTAGCTTTGCTGAAATTACTAATTCACTGTATTTACTCAAAATTTATTTACTATTCTTTTACTAACCACCTGCTAGTATCATATTTTCTTGCTCTGCTTTGAATAACTAAAGTGAAGCATAAGGTTTATCCTAACTTCCCTCATCATATGACCATATTCTTTTATCGTACACTATCATTCTTTTTGAACTATGCACATGGATCACACTTAGGGAAATTTCATCTGTCTTAAACAAAATTGGAATATCTAACCCCAACTTTCTATACACTTCAAAATTACTTCAGTCTATAAACCTCCGGTCTAAACACATAGTCACATCATGTGAAGGGGAACTGCCATATATTTTATCTCACAATAATAGCCACTTCGTATACAAATTCACTAATATGGTACTTTCTAGTTCTGATTTGAATAAATCTAAAAAACTTAAAATCATTCCCTAAAATTCAATGTCGCCTGCTCTTGGTTCTCCTTTCATACAACATATTATTCTTAGCTATATTTCCCTTAGGCTCTTTCTTATCCAAAACTATAGTGATCAAATCTATGCCCGATGCGGTTGAATTCTTAACCTGTTACACCATGGGGTTGACATATGGATACAATGTCATACACATCTGATAAATCACTTAATGCACCATCTGGCGAGTCTTGGGTCTTAATCCCTAAAACATGCGAAGATTTTGCTATAATCACTGTTACTTACATTTTCTTTTAGCACCCGAAGGCATCACCGTATACTCCCAAGTCAGCAGATATTGGATACACTGAAAATTGGAGATCTGGTAACTGAATGACAAATAGCTAGCATACTGAATAACCATAAACCTGCTAACTGAAAGGCTGTATAACATGTAACTGAGTTAAACTGATAACCCTAAAATATAATGACTGCTTTTGTACTTTCTAATAAGGTGATGCTCTAATTTGTACTACTATCCATTGCATCCCACTTTCAACATCCTCTCAAAATACTATTTGTTACCAACATGTACTCTATAGTAATACCACAATAGGCAAATCATCCTTTCTAGAACCTTAGACTTTTCTTGCTTGTCGCTTGGGCATTCGGTACGTATGGAATTCAATAGTAAGAGAAGATTACCTATTACTCTAAGTTTCATGGCACGATCTATAGCAGAAAGAAATGAGACAACCCTGAATGTCTTGGTAGTTAACCGTTTATATGAGTGACCGGCACACACATATAAAGGAAACTCCACTGGACACGGCTTCATAGACTCTCTATGACTCTTGAACCTAGAAGCCCTCTAGTGATATTGTCCACTCTGGGCCTACGCCCTCATGGATTCAAAACGCGTCACTAGGGTCTAAGGCTTGTTAACTTATATACCCAATATCCCTCTTGTGTTTTGCCGATGTGGGACTTTGTCTATAGTCTAGGGTGTTACATACACCCCCTCTTATGGACTCAGCGTCCTCGCTAAGGTTTGCCCTACCGCATGAGATTCGCCTAGACTCAGCATTGAGGTTTGCCCAGCCTAACCGGGATTTTTCTAAACTCAATTGAACTCTGATCTGACCCACCATCGGCAAAGCTGACACAAGAGTGGCTCTGATACCAAGCTTTGTCACGCCCCAAACCTGGGCTTGGACGTAACACGACACTCGGTGCCTGACTACATGTGACCGAGCGAACTAACTGGGTGGCTGAATCAACATGTGATATCATAACATACTGAATGCAGAAGATAAACTAACACATGCTGATATACTGAAAGTCTGAATGATATAATTCAAAGTTCGAAAATACTAATACAATTCTGAAATATATTTGTAGTCCACATGGCTTAATATGAAAAGCCTAAAAATCTGTCTAGCTGTTACTCTAGTCTATGAAGCCTCTAATGAAGTACTGAAAATACTAACTATCTGTAAATGCTGAAAGACTATAAAGTAATGATAATGTCCCGAAAGAACTAGGGATCACCAAATAGCTGATACGAGAGTCCTAGTGCTCTAAATCGTCAACCTGTAAATTATTACCTGCATTGTGAGATGTGTGAGCATGTGATTTTTGCCCCACGAAAACTACTCCAAAATAAATCAAAAATAAAGTTAATTTCTTTTAGTGTGCAATTTTGGAAATTGTGTTACGTTTATTAATTGTTTGTGTTTTGTCCGTAAATGTTTGTTTTGTTATAATTAAACAAAATTAAAATAAAAAATACATGTTTCATGCATATCTAGGATTTAATTATGCATTTAATAATTGATTCAAAAATAATAATCACAAAAATATGCATTTGTTCTAGTTTTAATGTTTCATTATGTGATTAACGCTTTGTCTATGTGTTAAATAATTGTTAAAAGGTGATTAATATTTTTGGAAGGTTGAAATTGTTTTATAATTTTTATTAGGATTTTTTATAATTAGGGATAAATTTAGGAAATGAAAAATAGGTTGAAAAAATAAAAAAATCGGACCTGGATTAAAATCCAGGCCCAAACCAAATTAATCCCCTCCACAGCCCAATCCCAACACTCCCATGTCCGGTCCAATTTAAACGAACCAAAACGACAGCGTTTGGTCGTATTTCATCAATGGCCGTTGGATCAAATCCATCCAACGGCTGAGATCTCATCACCCTAACCCGTGATCCTTACCCGACCCACTGCCCCGACTCAGCCCGACCCTGGCATTAAACCAAACGACATCGTTTGGTTTAATGAACGGATCCTGTCCATTCATTCTGCCTGATCTAACGGTCAGCATCAATCCACCCCGTCCCTATATAAGTCCAAACCCCTACCCCGGCCCCCTAACTAAACACCCCCCCTTCCTCTCCTGTTCATCATCGTCTTCAGACGATGCCCCTAACCCTAGCCGCCCTCATTCCCCACCGCCTGAAACCCGGCGGCAACAACGCCGCCGGTCACCACCTTAACACCCCAGAACCCCCTGAACATCCTCTATCCAAATATGTTAGCCACTTGGCTCGAATCCTCCTGAAGGTTCTCGAATCTTCATTTGAAGATTCGAGCCAAACTCAGATCTAAACCAAACAGCCCCTAATTAACACCATAGCATCCCCTATCCATCCTCATCACGGATCTGTTAGTAGCATGGTTCGAATCTTCATGGAACTGCTCGAATCTTCATTTGAAGATTCGAGTGAAACCTAACCCTACTCAGATTCCTTCCAAATTAACACCAAATGACCCCTAGGCTTCCCTCACCCTTGTGTCATCTTTGGTTCCCTTCGAATCTGCCCAGAAGTGTTCGGATTTAAGATCCAAAATCTGAAACCCTAAAAAACTTTCCAATCTTGGAATTTTTTCAATTCAAACGAGGGATTGAGGTTTAATCGACCTTAGTCGAAGTATTTTCAGTTGAAAATACTTCGACTAAGGTCTGTTTGATTCAAAAAATCCGAATCCAAGTTGAGTTTGAGTTCGGTTGAATTTGAAGAAGTAAAGGTATTTTCCCTATTTTTCTTTTGTTTCCTACGTATGTATAGTTGTTTGTTTTAATAACCTGTGTAATTTTTCATATTTTTGTTTATTTCTGTGATTCTGTCTCCTACCCGTCTACTTGATCAAATTGTGAATTGTTTCTGTTGGTTATGATTATTTACAATGTGTGTAATCGACTCGATTAAACTCGTCGATTAGTTGTGTTATAAATCTTGTTCCTGAAAATGTTGATTGAAACAACCTGTTTTGGATGGATTATTTTGTTGTAATCAGTTGTTTCGTATTTGATAGTCAGTTGATTAATACTCATTTTGTGAATCAATAAGTCTGTCAAAATAAATGTTGTGTATATGTTGTTTCCTGAACTTTAAGTTTCAGGGCATTGTCAGTATATTGACAATGCTCCTGTATTTGTTTAATTTTAGTCCAATGGTGAAATTCAGCTTGATTGATATGCTGAATTCAATATAATGTTATTGTGATGTTAGGTTTAAATTCAATTTCACAAGTGTTAATTAGATACCATTGTGTTAGAAAAAGTACATTCTCAGTTAAGATTCAGTCCAGAACTTAAGAGAATTGGTATTAGCTGTTTTAATTCAGATTGATAATTAGGTTTGAACAGATTTTTAATCTACTTTGTAATAGATTCTGATTTTAGTTTAAAGACTGTAATAACAGTAGGATTCAGGGGCATTTCTGGGAATGAAACAGATAAAACAGTAAGGGTAATATGTTAATAATAGTGTGCTGAAAGTGGAATGTTAGTGGCTTTTAATCTAATGGGATAATGGGAAACAAAAGGTAATGGAATGCTGGAAATCAGGAAAAGGGTCACTTAATGGGATTTAAAGTTTTTAAAAGCAGATTTTGGATATGATTTTCTGATTTTTAAAAGAAAGAAGGGGTCCAGGTAGCACTTAAGAAAGGGGGGCAGACCTGTATAAATACAGGGACAGACATTAGAGGAGTGATATGATTTTTAAGGCATTAGGGATTACACACAGAGAGACATATACACAGAGAGATACACAAAGGGAAAAGATAAAAAATTTGAGAGAGGAAAATCACAAGCAAAAACAGAAATCTGAAAGGGAAGATAGAAAGAAAGGAAAACAGAAACATTAAAACAGAATTCTACATCGGAAGTCAGTATTGAAGCTGATTCTGTGTTTTGAAATTGAAAGCTTTTTCAGTCTGCTTTGTTCTAAGTCTCAAAAATCAGAAATATTATTCTTTTCATTAAATCTGTCCGGATTTGTTCGATCTCATTGTTCAGTTAAAAATCTGAAATTTCTTAAAAGTACTGTCACTGTGCATCTGGGTTCCTCGGGTCCTATTATTGCTCAAATCTGTGGGAATACTGGTATTCTGCTGATTTTGATACTGCCGCAACTGCTGAAATTTACTCCTTCTACCTTCATTTCCAGGTACCTATCTTTTAAATTCTATGTTGGGAAGAGATTCAGCATGACAAATCAATGAAGCTTGAACTGCAATTCTATTTTTCCATTTGTCTAAGTTCATTATTTTAAATTTCAGTCTTGTTTCATGTTGGTTAGTATGGTATTATGCTTGACATGATAATTATCAGTTGATCATTCTCTTTTGAAATTCATATAAGTGTTGTAATAGTATTATCTATTCCAGAATTTCATTAAAGTATAGTTATGATTGAATTGTCAAGATAGGGAACATGGCATAAAGTTGGCCATTAATTAAGTCTTATGACATTATTAGTCTGGTACAGAGTAGTATGAAAATGTCAAGAAAATGCATTGTTAGCATATTTTGATTATTTAGTTGTGGATTAAGGCTAGATAATGTTGGTTACATTTTGTCCATATATGGCGTAATAATGATTATGTTTATAATCAATAGTCGAAAGTTGCATTAGTAAAATCCGCCATGTTCACAATGTCAAAAAATATGGCGAATAATGTTGTATGCAATACCATTTTATTAAGTCAATAGGTAGATTTATTCTTTTTCTTAATAACAAATGGCCTAAGAATTTTACAATGCGAAAGTTAGTGTTTAGCAACGGTTCACATAAATTGAGAATCAAATCGGTTTGATTATATATATATATATATATATATATATATATTACGTTCAATCATGAGCAGAATTAACAAAATAATTAGGCCTATTAGATTAAGAACAAGCAATGTGGAAAGAGATTAGATTTATAATGTGTAACAAGTTTAAGATTGTAAAAATAACATTCGTTGCAAACGGAATAACGAGAATTCTTCGAAAATATCATTTCCTTTCAAGAATTGAATTAATTTTTTTAAAGTTTCATACGCTATTCACTTTTTTGAGTATACATATGTTGTATTTACCAAAAAATAGTGTTAATCATATGTTTATTCCTTTCTTTGGATTTGAATAGCTTGGAAGAATATAATTCAAACGCGAAAAAATATAATTCGCAATAAACATTTAATAAATTGTGAATTCTTTTCAAGAGCTTAAAGGTATCTTAAATAGAGATTTCTCATGATTTTTACATAAAATGTATAGATATAATAAACAATTTGTGGAAAATTTATACTACCATTAAGAATATTTTGCGTAATTAGGGATGCGTTCGCGTAACCTGATTATATTTCTAAAAGCAATTCGAATTATGCGTTCGCGCAACTTCGAGTGAACATTTTAAGGGATTTCTCCGAGGATGTTAAAATAATTTCATATAACCCGAAATGTGCAGTTCATTATTTAAATACAAGGGTGACGATGTTCTTAATTTTATTTTAAATTTTGAACATATGATTTTTAATAAAAACTGTAATATGGTCAATTTTATTGTGTACACGTATGCGTGACACGATTCTTTATATCTATGAAAATGTATAATACGAATATACGTACGCGTAATTCGTTTATATAATTGTAAACAATAAACAGAAGCGGTGACAAAATCCTGCAATAAAAAATGTAAAATCAAGATAAGCCAAGAATAAAAACAGTTAAGTGACCGTGTTAGAACCACGGAATTCGGAAATGCCTAACACCTTCTTCCAGATTAACAGAATTCCTTACTCAGGATTTCTGGTTCGCAGAATAACAAACAGAGTCATATTCTCCTCGATCCAAGGATTAAAACTGGTGACTTGGGACGCCTTAAAATTCTCAGGTGGCGACTCTGAAATAAATAAACAAATCCCGTTTCGACTGTCTTTTAATTGGAGAAAACTCCCCACGCGCCCCGCGGGTGCGGGAAAAGGAGGTGTGACAGCTCTGGCGACTCTGCTGGGGATTAAATGTTACCCAGAACCACTGGTTCAGGGTTTAAAGAATTCGAGCTTAAAATAACTGCGATAATTGGCTTTATTTACTATATGATTTTCAACTGTTTATATGCTTAATATGCTAAATGTTGCTTTTTACCGCTTTAATATTATTTGAATTGTGAATATATACAACTGCTACGAAAA
Source organism: Nicotiana tabacum (assembly GCF_000715075.1). Lineage (NCBI taxonomy): Eukaryota > Viridiplantae > Streptophyta > Magnoliopsida > Solanales > Solanaceae > Nicotiana > Nicotiana tabacum. Next base: position 6,006,598 of record NC_134087.1, read on the forward strand.
ACCCCTTCTTTCTGAGTCTTCTGAATTTATGGTGTACACGTGCGCGTGGCCCACCTTTCTGTTAAGGTCATACCAAATAAGGCGAAGTTGGGACAAGTAACTAGGCCGGGTAGACTTTCGTGCTCCCGGTACGTTGCCCCCACTTCGGCTCAAACTGTCCGTTTGGGTAAGCCAGGTTTAGAACAATATGCCTCAGGTTTTTACCTAGAATAACTCAGCCATGTACCGGATCCCTAGTAGGAACGTCTATTTGCATCATGTACATCTGACCTTGGAGACTCAACACAGGGGTTGGGTCTGTCTAGGACAGGTGAACCCGAAATAAAAAGACCATCCTGATGCATCCTACTTGCTACCTGTGCATTCATTTGCCTCGAACATGCTTGTTGACCAGCTTAATTGAAATCATGGTGAGAACCAAGGAATAAAATGGGTTGTTTTAAAAATTCCCAAAAATAGTTTTAAATCTTGAAATAAAGGTGTTTAATAAATAAAAAATTGAAAATGATTTGATTTTTTTTAAGTGTATATTTTCAAAATGAGTCTTGACTTTATTAAAATTAAATTTCAGATACAAAATGAGCACCACACAAAACCCCCCATCCACGAATACAGAAGAGTTTCTATTTCAGCTTCAAATGTGGTGGTATGAATTAGGCGAAGATGGTCAAAAATGGGTCGTCAAGCATTTGGGAAATCTCACGGATATTATGAAAGTTAAACCCCGTGATGATCTGATTGCGGCGTTAGTAACTTTTTGGGACCCTGTTCACAATGTCTTTCGTTTCTCTGACTTCGAGCTTACTCCTACATTAGAGGAGATAGCTGGATATGCTGGTTTTGACGGAAGTCTAAGAAATCAAAGCCTGATATTCACAAAGGCTCCCTCGGTACATCGATTCTTCGGCCTTTTGAACATCAGCAGTCAAATCAGGAAAAGCAATGTCATCAATAGATGTTGTTCTTTCAACTTCTTGTATTCAAGGTTCGGAAAGCCAGATGGATTTGAAATTCATGAGAAAGGCCTTACTAACAAGCAAAACAAAGACACCTGGCAGATTCACCGTCGCTTCGCCTTCATGGTGGCTTTTCTAGGAATCATGGTCTTCCCAAACAAAGAGCTAACAATTGATATTCGCACGGCAAAAGTTGTACAGGTCCTCACCACTAAGAAAAATCACACCCTTGTCCCCATCATTCTCTCAGACATTTATCGGGCGTTGACTTTATGTAAATCAGGAGCGAAAGTCTTCGAAGGATGCAAAATTTTGTTGCAAATGTGGGTGATTGAACATCTCCGACAACAGCCCAAGATCATAAAATATGGGCCAAGTAATGATAATTGCATCGAGAGTTATGAGGAAAGAATAAAGGATTATAAGTCCCAGAAGGGATAGAATCATGGGTATTTCATTTAAGGGCTTTAACGGCAAATCAAATTGAGTGGACTTTGGGATGGCTCCCGATGAGGGAAGTGATACACATGTCAACCTCAAATAGTTATTTGCTACTATTGGGATTGAGAAGCATCCAGCCATATGCGACACTAAGAGTCCTAAGACAACTAGGGAGATACTAAGTAGTTCCTGATGATGAAGATTTGAGTATGCAAGTAATCGAATTACACCCGGAAGCCACTATTCCCGAGGCTCTAATTCGGCAGATGTGGAATGGATGTCGATACTTGAAAAGTGATACTCAAGTCCCAGATACTACAAAGGGTGAGATAAATCTTGGATATGCAAGGTGGTTTGAGAAACGGTCTCGCGTGGATGATGTACCAGAACCTGAGCTAAAAAGGCCAACAAAAAGACCCCACATTCAAAGCTTTAATGATAAAATCCAAGAGCGGTTGATCTGGGGAGAAAAGGAAAAAGGGTACAAAGCAACTATCCATGCCCTAAAGGAAAATCTGAGGAGCCTCAGTCTGGAGAAATATTTGCAAGCACAAGAAGCCGAAGGCGAGAAGAAGAGTCTAGCTTGTGAGAATGAAAATCTTCATGCTCGATTTCATAAAATGAAAAAGGCTTCTGAAACACCAATGAGGAGTTGGAAGGATCAAAAAACCATCGCCAATCTTTTTGAAAGAATGCAAGATTATGATTCCATTCTTGCTACAAACGAAATGGCGTTAAGCAAAGCAAAAGAAAGTATCCAACGATTAAACGAAGAAGCCAGATCTAATAAGGAATGCCAAGATAGGCAATCCGAAGAAGACAGGGCACAATTTAAAAAGGAAAAAGACCATTGGATACGATCAGAAGACCAACTTCGTGCACAACTAGAAGAGGCAAGAAGATACAACAGAGAACATCAACAAGCAGACATCGACAGGGAAAGAGCGCAGGCAAGATTGGAGCAGGCCAGACTCCGAGCTCTCTTAGAGTCAGCACTAGATCGTGAAGACCGTGTCAGAGATATAGCCACCACTCGCCAGCAGCAATTGCAGAACCAAAACCAACGTCTCCAAGATTTCAGGGCACAAATCCACGACTTGGCGGTCTACACCTCTCAAAGTTATGTAAACTGCCAAGGAATGGAGTATGAAAGGTTTACAGAGCATGCACCCATTTTTGCCCGTCATCTAGCAATGGAGTTAGAAAGGATGTATCGTACGCTGGGAGGTCATCCAGGTCAAGCCCCACATTGAGCAGATAATCCAATAATTGACAACAAAAGTGGAAAGTGGGGCATGTTGTGAGATGTTAAGAGTTGTATCTTTTATTTTGATTTAAGTGTGTGTGTTTCAAACCATTTTCTTATAAGGTTTTCAAATGTAATGTTTGTTCCATCTTTGTATAATGAATAAAAGTGTTTGCCTTACAGTCCGAACTACGCAAGGTCTGATTCATGCGGGAGCATGATACGTAGGCAATCTCTATAAGATTCGACCACAATACAATAAAAAATGTATATAAGAAAATAAAATAAAAGTGAGTAACAATAAAAATTTCAAGAAAGCTGGGATGACACAAGCAGCCGAACAAATGCATAATAGAAAGGGGTTACTTGTCTAGGAGCATTGCATCTCAACGTATAATTATATATGTGTTAAACTCTCAAAACTAACAAGTTTGTTCATTTTCAGAATTCAAGCAGTTAGTTTCTCTAAAGAGTATACTGGCATATTATTATTATCACACGAGATCAAAAGGACCAATACCCGAAAGTATGTCTATCCCAGATGTTGACACAGGTATTGAGCTAGAGGAGATGGATGTCGGGAAAATGAAAGAAGAGATGTTTAAACTCAAGCAGCAAATTGCTGAGATGTACCAAGCCTGGTCTACAGGACAGTTACCCCCATCTTACCCAACTAACCCTGCTCCATCAATGACCCAAACTCGACTAATATTACCACTGAATTATCCCCAAATTTCCCCATTTACCAGCACTACCGAGGCACCACCTCTCAGACACCGCAGTCTCCACCTCCGAAACCAGTTCCATACTTTCCTCCACCTGTGACTCCTGTTTTCGTAGCACCTCCCCCGGCTACATTCCACAAATCTCCTAGTGAGCCCATATTCCAGGCCCAAGACAATCAATATTACCCCCCAGAGCCCACCTTCAAGGCCTCCGAAATCCATTCAACTACTCCTCATTTTGACCTCCCAACCGAAAGTGACAAGCCAGCCAAAAATGCTGAATAAGAAGAGATGTTCAGGAAGGTCAAAAGTCTAGAACAATCGTTCCGAGACATGCGAGGGTTAGGTGGGCAAGTCAATGTAGCATACAAGGATTTGTGTTTGTTCCCAAATGTACAATTACCAGTTGGCTTCAAGATGCCTAAATTTGACCTATACAATGGGCACGGCGACCCAGTAGCCCACTTAAGGGGTTTCTGCAGCAAGATGCGAGGAGCTGGGGGAAAAGACGAATTATTGATGGCTTACTTCAGTCAAAGTTTAAGCGGATCAGCTTTGGAGTGGTATACACGCCAGGACCATGGGAGATGGTACACCTGGGATGACCTAGCACAGGCATTTGCATACCATTTCCAATACAATCTGGAAATCATCCCAGATCGACTATCTTTGACAAAATTTGAGAACAAACACAATGAAAGTTTCAGAGAGTATGGCTTCCGGTGGAGAGAACATGCAGCAAGAGTGGATCCTCCTATGAAGGAGAGTGAAATGGTAGACTACTTCCTCCAAGCCTTAGAACCAACTTACTATGCCCATTTGGTTTCAGCGGTAGGGAAATCATTCAACGAAGTAGTGAAGATGGGAGGTATGGTGGAAGAAGGCCTCAAGACAAATAAAATTATGAGTTATTCAGCAATTAAGGCAACTACTCAAGCTATTCAAGGCGGGGTAGGAGGAATCGGAAGAAAGAAAAGGGAAGAAGCAGCGGTAGTTGATTCAGGAACTTGGTTGGGATCAAGAGGCTCACCTCCTTACTATAATCAACATCGACCTCACCAATCAACTCACCAGCACAATTCATCTCAACACTACTATCATCCTTCGGAACCTCATTTTTCCATTAACCATGCACAAGCATACAATCAGCCACCTATTCACACTAATTGGCGTGCTCCTGCCATACCAGGTACTTACCCACGAGCCTATCCCGGACCAGGTTTCAGGCCTAGGCCAGCATTCAGGGGAGAAAGGGAAAAGAAAAAGAAAACCTACACTCCATTGGGAGAGTCTTACACTAGTCTATTCCACAGGCTGAGACAGCTGGACATGCTAAGACCAATACAATCCAAGCTACCCAATCCTCCTCCAAAGAATCTGGACTACACCATTAGCTGTGAGTATTGCTCCGGTACACCAGGCCATGATACGGAGAAATGCTGGCATTTGAAAAATGCAATACAAGAGCTGATTGATACTAATAAAATCGAGGTTCAAAACCTCGAAGCTCCCAATATCAATAGAAATCCGATGCCAGCCCATCAGGAGGCCAATATGATAGAAATCATACAAGCTGATGGGGAGACAAAGAAGCCGTCACAAACTGTCATGATGATCAAGTCTCATGAAGCCAATCCAGATAAGCAGTTAATAGAGGAGAAACCGGTACCTAAGCAGAGCAGAAATGGTGATAAATCATCTGTAGTAGACGAGAAGGGGTCTTCGAGCAAGGTTGCCACAAAGCAAGAAAGGTTGAAAGTGGTAATACCAGGGGTTGCCAGCAAACCCATTGTAGTCATGGAAGGAGCCCGTATAGATCGAGTTATCATCAAACCTATAACCTAGCTACCAGTGATCAACAATAAAGCCATTCCATGGAACTATGAACGGGTGACTGTAATGTACAAGGGAAAAGAAGTCAAGGAAGAAGTCTGTGAGGTGTGTCGCACCTCCTTTTTCCGCGCCCGCGGGGCGCGTGGGGAGCTTTCTCCAATTAAAGGACAGTCGAAACGGGATTTGTTTGTTTGTTTCAGAGTCGCCACCTGGGAATTTTAAGGCGTCCCAAGTCACCGGTTTTAATCCCTGAATCGAGGAGAATATGACTCTGTTTATTATTCTGCGAACCAGAAATCCGGATAAGGAATTCTGTTAACCCGGGAGAAGGTGTTAGGCATTCCCGAGTTCCGTGGTTCTAGCACGGTCGCTCAACTGTTATATTTGGCTTGATTATTTTGATTTATTAAATATATTTTTATTGCATGATTTTATTGTTACCGCTTCTATTTAAATTGTTTATAATTAAAGACCCTTCTTCGAATCGAATCACGCGTACGTGTATTCGTTTTATATATTAATATTTTTTAACGTGAAAATCGTGTCATGCGTACGTATACACAATATAATAATTATTATTTATTTATTTATTTTTTCGAAATTTTTTATTATATAAAAAAAAAGACTTAAGTTCGAAATTGTGCTAAAATAAAATTATGAACGTTCGTCGCTCTTGTATAATTAAATATTGAACCGCACATCTCGAGTTATATGAAATTAATATTGATATTCTCCGAAGAGCCCCCTTTTTATTAAATGTTCTTTCGAAGTTGCGCGAACGCATAATCCGAATTGCTTTTTAGAAATATAATCAGGTTACGCGAACGCATCCCTAATCACGCAAAAGATTCTTAATAGTAGTATATATTTTCCATAAATGTTTATTGCATCTATCTATTTTTAAATGTAAGAATCGTGAAGAATTACCGATTGGGATGCCACCAAATTTCTTGACAAAGAATTCAAAATTTATTAGGCGTTGCTACAAGTCTTATTTTACGCGTATGAATTATATACCTCAAAACTATTCAAGAATTAATGATATGAAAAAGAAACAAACAACATGTAACTAAAAATACTACCATTTTTATCGTGGATATCCAAAAATTGAATCGCATATAAAACTGGAAAAAGAATTAATTTGATAAACAAATTAATAGTTTCTTCAGAACTTTTATTGTTACATTTAATGCGAATTCTATTTCTACATATCCTTGATATAAAATGTTGCAATTCGTGCTTGTAAATCCCATATCCTTCTCATATACTTGTTTTTAGTCCAAAGTTATAATTGTTTGGTTAATTTGTTTACAGAGATTGAGTTTGAGATAAATAAACCAATTCTTATTCTCTGCCTATGCGACTATTTGCAAACTTAACTCTATATTTTGTAAAAAAAATCATTGACATTATTTCATATATTAAAAGAAATGAGTTGATCGCGTTCCTAAAATAACTAAGCCATTAGTTATTAAGAAAGAGAACTAATCTACTAATTGATTTAATACTATATTAACCAACTAAAACAAAACTGAAATTTAAATTAATAAAATCTAAATGAGTAGAAGACATCCTTATAATTCCAAACTTCATTTACTTGTCATGTTGAAGCTCTTCACAACATGAGTTTAAAAGATATGTACCTGATATTGGAAACAAAAGAAAATGAAGATGAAAATCAGCAACAGTAATAACAGTGCAATAGCAACAACTGCTCAGCAACAGTAACAACCCAGTAACAGACCGGTGGAGTAGTAATCCCAAAAACAAAAGCTTTAAGCTTTAAATGTAACAACAACCATTAATACTAATTTCACACAAAGAAAGAAAGCAGTATTTTTTTTTAGCTTTTATTTTTATTTTGAAAGCTTAAATATTTTCCGGAATTTTTCTCTCTTCTATTCTTTGTCCGTTTTTTTTTTCTCTCTATATGTATTCTCTCTTCCTTCTTTGTCTTCAAGACTTCACATATATAACACATCCCATAAACCTTTTAATTAATTAAAATCAATACTTTTTCTCTACCCAACCCATTATCTTTCCACTCATCCCCATTACATTAAATAAACATATCACACCACCCCATTATATTTTGTCCCTCATGCTTTATTTAAAATAATGCAAGATTCCCCTTTAATTTAAATCTTGTCCCCCCTTTATATTAAATAATCATATCACAACCCACCCCATTTCATTTTGTCCCCCATGCTTCAAATAAACAATTTCAAAATGTACAATTCCTAAACTACCCCTTCCGACCTTACTGAAATTACCAAACTACCCCTGAACGTACTACAAATTTACCAAATTACCCATCAGCTATAACACATCATTTAATCAAACATAACCAAAATATAGACAATATGATCAATTTCTAACAATGTTCAAACAACAATATGAACATGGATGAACATCATAACAACAATATCACATGAACACGATTTTAACAACATTTCAACAACAAATCACATGAACACGAATTGAACAACAAAGAACAACTAAAATTTGATTGAACAATATTTTAGCAACAACAATCCTATTTTCGAATTTAACAACAACAACAAACAAAGTATGAACATTTCTAAATTCAATCATATTGAACTTAAAATCAACTCTAACAACATTATAACAAACAATTCTTATATTAAACTTAAAACAAGATTATGAGAACAATTCAAGCAATAATCATAAATGGTAAACAAGAAATCAAACTATACAAAATTCGGATTCAAGATCATCCAAACAAAGTATGAACATGAATGAATCTATTTTAAGACAACAAACATGACGGATTAAACGATTAAAACAATATATTCCTTTAATACAACTAAATTCTTTAAACAAATAACAAGATCGACGAAGAAACAATTATGAACTTAAACTTGAACTTAACAATATTAACAATTTCTAACAATACATAAACACATGAAACAAATTGAAGAAATAGTTGATTAAATTTCAATTTGAATCTAACAAACATCAAACTAACAAATACTTAAACAATAATACAAACATGAAATAAACATGAAAACAACTAATTAAACTTCCATTTTAAAATCTGAAAATTAATTTAACAAACAACACATGAACATGAACTAAAAATTAATTCAAACGATAAACAAAACAAACCTTTGTCGATTTTAGATTCGAAAATATCAAAACGAAATGCGGACAAAAAATAAAATTCAAAAATCTACTAACCGGATTGAAACGAACGACGAACAATGACCAAACAAACAACGAACTCTCGACCAAAACGAAGAAGACGGAAGGAAAGGAGCAGCAGTCCGCAGCTTCAACCCAGCTGAAACCAGCTCGAGCTGGACGGGAATGGTAATGACGAAGAAGCTGCAGTGGAGCAGCAGCGGCGGGGAGCTGGACGGAGAAGAGAAGCAGCAGTGACAGCGTCGGGGGTAGCTAAACACGACGAGAAGCTGAAGCAAGCCGGAGCAGCGATGGTCGACGACATGGTTTCAGAGAACGGACAGCAGCAGCCATGTGCGATGGAGGTCGAAACTAAGGCAACAACTATCATGGGTGTCGAGCTTCAAACTCGACGCCGGAGAAGACGAGACAGTAGCCATGGTTACGAGCAGCAGCAGCATGATGGAGGGGACGGAAACAAACTACCACGACTAGGCAGCCATGGATGTCGAGCTCAAGCTCGAGCTTGACGAAAGACGAAGAAGATGAAGTGACGACGCAGAGATAGCTACGCGGACAGCAGTAGCTATGGTTCTTGGGGTCGTTTGGTCATGACGAACTGTTTGTTGATGGTGTTTGGATGAGAGGGGGTGGGGTAAAAGGCAGCCATGGTTGTGCTTTGGAGTTGTGAGGAAGAAGAAGGAGAATAGGGGGGCGGATGCTTTCCTTAGTTTTTAGGGTTTTTTCTTCTTTTTTCTTTTGTTTTGTGTTGTAAAATGTAAGACAAAAGGGGTTTGGGTCTTTTGGGTTATGGACTGGGTCGACCCAGTTCGAAATGGACTGGGTTGTAGAGAAGATTGGGCCATTTTTTGGGCCTGTGGCTTGAAATTGAAGAAGAGGTCCAATTCCGACTTTCTTTATATTTTCGCTCTCTTTTCTTCTTTTATTTTTCTAAAACTAAATTATAAAAATACTTAAACTATTATTAAGAACTAAATTAAGTTATAAAAGCGCAAATTAATTCCCAATAACAATTAACGCACAATTAAGTATTAATTAAGCATAAAATTGTATATTTGGACATTAAATGCTAAAAATGCAAACGATGCCTATTTTTGTAATTTTTAATTTTGTAAAACAAATTTAATTACTAACAATTGTAGAATTAAATCCTATATGCAAAATGCGACATATTTTTGTATTTTTTATTAATTTAGCAAATAAACATGCACAGATAAATACAAATAATTATTCAAAAATATCACAAAATATCACAAAATTGCACACCAAGAAAAATTACTTTATTTTTGAATTTTTGGGAGTAATTCTCATATAGGGCAAAAATCACGTGCTTACAGCTGCCCCTCTTTGCCCGAAGACACAAAGGGTTTTCGTGCAAAGATAAAGCGAGCGATTTTTGCCCATCCGAGTACTCCGTTGAAGCATTTTTTGAAAAAGATTTGACCGAACCTTTGCTTCAAAGGTTTCCTACATATCCTGGGCTAAACAGGAATCAGGTCAATGTAGTTCGGGAAATTTTGGTAGCTGGGACTACCGTTGGACTGCAATGTTACTGTTGTTGCATGCTATTACTACTGCTTACTGATCTCCTTGTTACACCGTGCTTAAAAGTAAACAAGAAGCTAAGCTATACTGCAATTTTTCTTGTTGCCTTGCTTTCTTGTCTGCTTGCATTTTTTCCGGTGCTTTTCTTCTTTTGACACATGCACTTGAGTTTGTGCTGTGACCTCTTGTTGCAACCTTCTGCTTCCCGATGCCGGGGAATTTTATTGTTTCCTGCTGGGGATTCCTATTGTAACCCTCTGTTTTATTGTTCTTTGACTTGATCTTGAAATGTATGCCTCTGTTATCTGGGCGGGCTCCCAACTTCAATACTTGAAAATTAAAGACTTGAAATGTATGCCTCTGTTATCTGGGCGGGCTCCCACTTCGACGCTTGAAATATAAAGACTGAAATGTATGCCTCTGTTATCTGGGCGGGCTCCCAACTTCAACAACTGAAATGTAAAGACTGATATGTATGCCTCTGTTCTATGGGCGGACTCCCAACTTCAACAACAACTTTAAAAATGAATGCCATTCCTCTCTTCAGGCAGGCTCCTGTCTTCAACCAATACATTGACATTCCTTTCTTTAGGTTGGCAAGATTTTAACAACTTTTAAAAATAAAATCCTATTCGAGGGCGGATGAACCCAAAATATCCTATTCGAGGGCGGATGAACCCATATATCCTATTCGAGGGCGGATGAACCCAAAATATCCTATTCGAGGGCGGATGAACCCAAAATATCCTATTCGAGGGCGGATGAACCCAAAATATCCTATTCGAGGGCGGATGAACCCAAAATATCCTGTTCGAGGGCGGATGAACCCAAAATATCCTATTCGAGGGCGGATGAACCCAAATATCCTATTCGAGGGCGGATGAACCCAAATATCCTATTCGAGGGCGGATGAACCCAAAAGATCCTATTCGAGGGCGGATGAACCCAAAATATCCTATTCGAGGGCGGATGAACCCAAAATATCCTATTCGAGGGCGGATGAACCCAAAATATCCTATTCGAGGGCGGATGAACCCAAAAGATCCTATTCGAGGGCGGATGAACCCAAAATATCCTATTCGAGGGCGGATGAACCCAAAATATCCTATTCGAGGGCGGATGAACCCAAAATATCCTATTCGAGGGCGGATGAACCCAAAATATCCTATTCGAGGGCGGATGAACCCAAAATATCCTATTCGAGGGCGGATGATCCCATTTTCAAAATCTTGGAATTGTCTTACCTCCGACTGTTTTTCTTCGAATCGTGTTGTCTTGCTATCTCTTAAAACTTGAATTAATTTCCTCGTTCCTCCGAGGAAATTTTCTACAATGGCAGAAAATTTTCTGCCCCAGTTTTGGTGCTTTTCCTTGTTCTCCAGGTGGACGCCTGACTTCTGATATTTCAACTCTTCTTCCTTGTTCTCCAGGTGGATGCCTGATTGCTATTTCAACTGTCCTTCCTTGTTCTCCAGGTGGACGCCTGACTTCTTATAATTCAACTGTTTTCCCTTGTTCTCCAGGTGGGCGCCTGATTGCTTCTTTGATTCTTCATCCTCATTCTCCAGGTGGACGCCTGATTTCTTCAAAAAAAAAATTTTTTTTTTTTTTATCCTCCGCTCTGCTTTGTTCTTGCTTGCTGGGGATAGTACCACTGTGGGAGTCTCCTTTCTTCCCCTCCTTCAAATTTGTTTTTGGGTTTTTTTTTTTTCAACAACTGCTGGGGATAAAAATGTTATTTTCTTGGGATAACGTTGTTGAGGATAACGCTGCTGGGGAATTTTATACCTTCAAATCGATGCTTCATTCTTTTGGAAGCTGCTGGGGAGGATAATGACTCTTCGCTTTTCTGAGCACAAATGTCATCTCTTTGTTCTGTCTGCTGGGGATCAACTTCCTCCATTGGAAGCTTATTATGTTGGGGGAAACCCTGGTTCAAAGACCACTTCCTTGGTGCTATCTTTATTCTTCCCCAAATGGGTACCTGATTTCCAGAAAATTTTCTGCCCCAGTTTACATTTTCCCTTATGGTCTTCACTGCCATTCCATTTACCTGTTTCAAACCAAACAAAATTTGTTAGTTTAAAAACCCGGTGGTTGGTTATGATACTCCTACTGGGATGGTTTTTCCCTTTCTCCCTTCCCCACTCTATGTTGTCCGACCCTCTTGGAACTTGGTCGAAAATCTGTCGGGGATGCTCCTACATCTCGATGATCTGCCGGGGGCCCTCTTGGAATTAGGTCCACAATTTTCTCAACTGTTGTTTTCCTGTTTTTCTCCAACTTCCCCTGGAAATTTGGTCTTATTGGGATCTAGGCCCCTTTCATCATTTGGTCTTGCGACCAACTTCTTTTCTCTTTATCGCCTTATCTTTGGCATGTCCTATTCGCATTTTGCTTTGCATCATTTTGGCAATTGGTAGTAAGCTCTGAAAATTCTTTTCAAAAACAAACTGCTGGGAAGGTAAGTCTTTTAAACCAAGAAATGAAAAAGTGATGATTTCAAAAAATAGAAAAAAGAAGAAGTCTTTCTGAATAAATGCTAGGGAAAAGGAAAGGAAAGAACTTATCTGAATGATATAACCGATTCCAACGATCATGTCGTGCATTCCGGATTAATCAACCCAGTCTATTTGTATCAATCAACCTTCCAGACGGCCTCATGTTGCTGGGGATAAACAGGCACTCAACTCTTTGCGGATCCTTCCCGCCAATCTTGTTTTGTCGCCTCATAGTGCCCTTCGAGGGGTTTTCACTAATAAGACTCTCTCATTTATCTCAACTCCCATCGCCTTATGGTTCCTATGAAGGTTTTCACCGATAAGACTCTCTCATTTTATTTTATTTTTCAGCTGGGAATTGGAGTGTTGCCGATATGACTCTCTCTGTTGGGGATTCTTTCGGCTATCAATTCAGTTCCAGCTGATGATCTTCTTCTTTGCTGGGGATCAGAGTGTTATTCCCGACTTCCATTTGCATTGACTTAGCACTTCTCAGATACTGATCGGGAGGTCTTTTTTGGACATCAATAGGGATTTTTGTGTATGGCTGAAAGGAGAAAGGGGTATCAAAAGTTCAAAAATAATTTTTAGGGGTAAAATAGTACAACTCTTGGAATCAAACTTTCTTGCCAAAATTACAAGCGCCAACTTCTGCCCCAGTTTTTCTTGCTTGGGGATTTTTATTTTGTCACAATATGTTACCTTATGCACACTATGTTACACTATGACCGAGCCGTGAGGCGCCTACGTATCCTTCTTTGAGGAATCAGGTCAAACGTAGTTCCCATTCCTTTGTTTTTTTTTTTTTTTTTTTGACTTTTCTTTTGTTCTTATTATCATTACTTTTTCCGTTTTCATTACTGATTCCCAAAAGAGGGGTATGAAATAGTAAATAAGGCTTAAAAGGGGAAGCAAAGGTCAAAGTGTTTGGATAGAAGAAAGAATTGCCTCCGTCATTTCATTCTCTGATAAATGCTAAGTACAAACAAACAACAATTACAATTACCAGAAATCATAATATCTCTTAACTGCGTCAGAATTGATAGCCATGTCGACGCATTTCCCTTCGATATCTGTGGATCATAAAGCGTCATCGGGCTTGCTCTGTTTAGATTGCGATAATCAACACACACCTCGGATTTTCCGTCTTCTTCTTTTTCTTTTCTTTTTTTTTTTCATTGGCACCCCATTAGCCCACCAATCAGGATATCGAGCGGCCCGAATAACCTTAGTATTCAGCTGTTTGGTCACTTCTTCCTTAATCTTCCCACTCACGTTGGTTTTGAACTTCCTCAAATTTGCTGGGCGGGGGATAATGCCAGGTCAGTGGGCAATTTTTTGAACCACTAGATTGGTGCTTAAGTCCGGCATGTCGCCGTATGACCATGCAAAATGTTTTGAATTCAGTAAGTGCTTTGATTAGTTCTTCCCTGATGTTTGGTTCCATGTGGATGCTTATCTTAGCTTCCCTGATGTCATCCGCATCCCCTAGATTGACGACTTTCGTGTCATTTGAGTTGGGCCTTTTTTTTTTTTTTTAAATTGGCTCAACTCTTTGTTAATTTCTTTGAAGGCTTCATCCTTATCGTATTTCGACTTATCATCACAATCTTGTACTATAAGTTCGAAATCAGATTGATCTTTTTTAGACTAGGCTGAAGATCCATCGTGCATGCCATGTCATTAGAACCAGTAGAAAGAGAACTGTTCAGAAGAGAAAAATAAGAAGAAAAATTAAAACAATATAAGGAATGAGGAAAAAAACTTTTACTATATTAAAATACGGGATAGCAAGGTTTCACACTTTGGCGAGCACAAGAAAGATTTGGATTACAACCCTGAATAATCCAGACAACAAAAAAGAAAATCAGAGCCCACTACCAAGACTCCCTTCGTATAGGAAGAGGAGTAGCCATTCAATTGTGGATTTTTGCTTTCAACCCCACAAACTGTACATCTGCCTCATTGGACCCTTTTCCCACCACCATAACTGGCTTGTCATCCACCTTTTCCAACTATACCACCGTTTTCCCACTGGTTAACATTTCTTTTGAACCGACACGGATCATCATCACTGTTTGTGAGGGTTTCTTTAGCTTCCCTCCTTCGTGCATTAGCTCAATCATGTGGGTTTCAAGGTGTGCCGGCAACGGGTTCTGATTGATGTTGGGTGCCTCTGGTGTCTGAACCTCAATCTTGTTGGTGTCAATAAGATTTTGTACTGCATGTTTCAACTTCCAACATTTCTCGGTATCATGTCCGGGAGCCCCCGAACAATACTCACAGCTTACCGAGTGGTCCATATTTTTGGGAAAGGGATTTGGCAATCTGGGCTCAACAGGACTTAACAAGCCTAACTGCCTTAATTTGTGGAACACAACAGTATAGGTTTCCCCCAACTCAGTGAATGTTCTTTGTATTTTTTCATTTCTGAAAGCCTGATTTCCCCGGAAACCTGCCCCTGGAGGGTTCTTGTAGGCTCTTGGTGGTGAATAGGTGTTTTGCAGTGGTGTATGTGTGTTCTGGGGAGCCGGTGCGTGCCATTGCGAGCGAACCAGAGGCTGAGTGTATGTTTGGGTTTGGTTAATAGAAGAATGGGGCTCTGAAGGGTGATAGTAGTGTTGGGATGAATTGTGGTGGTAAGTTGATTGGCGAGGTCGTTGTTGATTATAGTAAGGCGGTGAACCTCTGGGTCCCGACCAAATTCCTGAATCAACTACCGCTGCTTCCTCTCTCTTTTTTCTTCCGATTTCTCCTACCCCGCTTTGAATAGCTTGAGTAGCTGCCTTAATTGCTGAATAGCTCATAATTTTATTTGTCTTGAGGCCTTCTTCCACCATACCCCCCATCTTCACTACCTCGTTGAATGATTTCCCAACCGCTGAAACCAAATGGGCATAGTAAGTTGGTTCCAAGGCTTGGAGGAAGTAGTCTACCATTTCACTCTCCTTCATAGGAGGATCCACTCTTGCTGCTTGTTCTCTCCACCGGAAGCCGTACTCTCTGAAACTTTCATTGTGTTTCTTCTCAAATTTTGTCAAAGATAGTCGATCTGGGATGATTTCCAGATTGTATTGGAAATGGTATGCGAATGCCTGTGCCAGGTCATCCCAGGTGTACCATCTCCCATGGTCCTGGCGTGTATACCACTCCAAAGCTGATCCGCCTAAACTTTGACTGAAGTAAGCCATCAATAATTCGTCCTTTCCCCCAGCTCCTCGCATCTTGCTGCAGAAACCCCTTAAGTGGGCTACTGGGTCGTCGTGCCCATTGTATAGGTCAAATTTAGGCATCTTGAAGCCAACTGGTAATTGTACATTTGGGAACAAGCACAAATCCTTGTATGCTACACTGACTTGCCCACCTAACCCTCGCATGTCTCGGAATGATTATTCTAGACTTTTGACCTTCCTGAACATCTCTTCTTGTTCAGTATTTTTGGTTGGCTTATCACTTTCAGTTGGGAGGTCAAAACGAGGAGTAGTTGAATAGATTTCGGAGGCCTTGAGGGTGGGCTCCGGGGGGTAATATTGGTTATCCTGGGCCTGGAATGTAGGCTCACTAGGAGATTTGTGGAATGTAGCCGGGGGAGGTGCTACGAAAACAGGAGTCACAGGTGGAGGAAAGTATGAAACTGGTTTCGGAGGTGGAGACTGCGGTGTCTGAGAGGTGGTTCCTCGGTAGTGTTGGTAAATGGGGAAATTTGGGGATAATTCAGTTGTAATATTATCCTGAGTTTGGGTCATTGATGGAGCAGGGTTAGTTGGGTAAGATGGGGGTAACTGTCCTGTAGACCAGGCTTGGTACATCTCAGCCATTTGCTGCTTGAGTTTAAACATCTCTTCTTTCATTTTCCCGACATCCATCTCCTCTAGCTCAATACCCGTGTCAACCTCTGGGATAGACATACTTTCGGGTATTGGTCCTTTTGATCTCGTGTGATAATGATAATATGCCAGTATACTCTTTAGAGAAACTAACTGCTTGAATTCTGAAAATGAACAAACTTGTTAGTTTTTTGAGAATTTAACACATATATAATTACACGTTGAGATGCAATGCTCCTAGACAAATATCCCCTTTCTATTATGCATTTGCTCGACTGCTTGTGTCGTCCCAACTTTCTTGAAAATTTTATTCACTTTTATTTTATTTTATTTTCTTATATATATTTTATTGTGGTGGTCGAATCTTATAGAGATTGCCTACGTATCATGACCCCGCATGAATCAGACCTTGCGTAGTTCGGACCTCGTGAATAAGTAAATGAACTAATATTTTTTTTTATTGGAACTGTGAAAGAACTGCTCAAAGGAAGTATATATATATTTTTTTTTGATCGATTTTTGATTGATTTTCTTTTTGAAAGAAAGACTTCTAAGAATTCCTTTTCTTTTGATTTGAACTTTGAGAATTTCAAAAGTAAAAGGAAGATATTTTTTTTTTATTCTAAATAAGAAAGAAAATATTTTTTGGAATTTTACCTCTAATAAAAGAAATGCTTTCTAAATTTGTTTTTGAATTTTGAATTTTCTTTTCAATTTTTAAAGAAGAAGGAAAATATTTTCGGATTTTTTTTATTTTTTTTTATTTTATTATATATATATATTTTTTTTAATAATTAAAAAAAAACTTTCTAAAGAAGTCAATAATGGAAAATATTTTTGGATTTTTTGTTTTGAAAATTGGGAGTCTAAACAAAACTTTTCTAGACTTTTTTGGCAGGACAAATATTTTTGCAACAAATAAAGATATATATACATTTTTTGAAAATAAAGAAAAACTATTTGGATATATATATATATTTGCAACAAATAATAAAACCACTTTCAACGCCCGACTCTTTTTATTTTATTATTTTGAATTTTTCAGAAACGAATAATAAAAAAAACTATTTTAAAAGTAAGACTCTTTTTTCATTGTCATTTTTAGGGGAAGACAAACTATTTTCCTTTATGTTATTTTCAGGGGAAGACAAACTATTTTCCTTTATATATATATATTTTATTATTTTTTTGAAAAATAAGACAGAACAACGATTTTTTTTTCTTTCTATTTTTTCTTTGGTTTTAATAAAACAAACTAATAAAATATTTTTTTTTCATTTTCTCAAAATTTCGGTAGAGTTTTGACAGTATTTGGGCATTGGTTTTTTTTTCAAAAATAAACAGTTAATTCCCTAACCGCTATTTCTTTTTTTTCAATTTTAAAAAATTATTCATGATATTCAAAAGTCAGTCAACACACAAATGCAGATCAAATAAATGCGCAAGTAGCAGCAAGTAAGATGCATCAGGATGGTCATTTTTTGGTACACCTGTCCTAGACAGACCCAACCCCTGTGTTGAGTCTCCAAAGTCAAATGCACGTGATGCAAACAATCACTCCTACTAGGGATCCGGCATGAAGCTGAGTTATTCTAAGTGAAAAAACCTGAGGCATATTGATCTAGCCTTGGCTTACCCAAACGGACAGTTTGAGCCGAAGCGGGGGCAACGTACCGGGAGCACGAAAGTCTACCCGGCCTAGTTACTTGTCCCAACTTCGTCTTATTTGGTATGACTTTAACAGAAAGGTGGGCCACGCGCACGTGTGCACCATAAATTTAGAAGACTCAGAAAGAAGGGGGTTTCGTAGCAATTGTATATATTCACAATTCAAATAATA
The DNA here is from genome assembly GCF_000715075.1 of Nicotiana tabacum. NCBI lineage: Eukaryota > Viridiplantae > Streptophyta > Magnoliopsida > Solanales > Solanaceae > Nicotiana > Nicotiana tabacum. Next base: position 6,024,677 of record NC_134087.1, read on the forward strand.
TTAAAGCGGTAAAAAAAAATTTAGCATATTAGCATATAAACATTTGAAAATCATATAGTAAATAAAGCCAATTAACACAGATATTCAAGCTCGAATTCTTTAAACCCTGAACCAGTGGTTCTGGGTCCAAGTCCCCACAAGAGTCGCCAGAGCTGTCGCACCTCCTTTTTCCGCGCCCGCGGGGCGCGTGGGGAGTTTTCTCCAATTAAAGGACAGTCGAAACGGGATTTATTTGTTTGTTTCAGAGTCGCCACCTGGGAATTTTAAGGCGTCCCAAGTCACCGGTTTTAATCCCTGAATCGAGGAGAATATGACTCTATTTATTATTCTGCGAACCAGAAATCCGGATAAGGAATTCTGTTAACCCGGGAGAAGGTGTTAGGCATTCCCGAGTTCCGTGGTTCTAGCACGGTCACTCAACTGTTATATTTGGCTTGATTATTTTGATTTATTAAATACATTTTTATTGCATGATTTTATTGTTACCGCTTCTATTTAAATTGTTTATAATTAAAGACCCTTCTTCGAATCGAATCACGCGTACGTGTATTCGTTTTATATATTAATATTTTTAACGTGAAAATCGTGTCACGCGTACGTATACACAATATAATAATTATTATTTATTTATTTATTTATTCGAAATTTTTTATTATATAAAAAAAAGACTTAAGTTCGAAATTGTGCTAAAATAAAATTATGAACGTTCGTCGCTCTTGTATAATTAAATATTGAACCGCACATCTCGAGTTATATGAAATTAATATTGATATTCTCCGAAGAGCCCCCTTTTTATTAAATGTTCTTTCGAAGTTGCGCGAACGCATAATCCGAATTGCTTTTTAGAAATATAATCAGGTTACGCGAACGCATCCCTAATCACGCAAAAGATTCTTAATAGTAGTATAGATTTTCCATAAATGTTTATTGCATCTATCTATTTTTAAATGTAAGAATCGTGAAGAATTACCGATTGGGATGCCACCAAATTTCTTGACAAAGAATTCAAAATTTATTAGGCGTTGCTACAAGTCTTATTTTACGCGTATGAATTATATACCTCAAAACTATTCAAGAATTAATGATATGAAAAAGAAACAAACAACATGTAACTAAAAATACTACCATTTTTATCGTGGATATCCAAAAATTGAATCGCATATAAAACTGGAAAAAGAATTAATTTGATAAACAAATTAATAGTTTCTTCAGAACTTTTATTGTTACATTTAATGCGAATTCTATTTCTACATATCCTTGACATAAAATGTTGCAATTCGTGCTTGTAAATCCCATATCCTTCTCATATACTTGTTTTTAGTCCAAAGTTATAATTGTTTGGTTAATTTGTTTACAGAGATTGAGTTTGAGATAAATAAACCAATTCTTATTCTCTGCCTATGCGACTATTTGCAAACTTAACTCTATATTTTGTAAAAAAAATCATTGACATTATTTCATATATTAAAAGAAATGAGTTGATCGCGTTCCTAAAATAACTAAGCCATTAGTTATTAAGAAAGAGAACTAATCTACTAATTGATTTAATACTATATTAACCAACTAAAACAAAACTGAAATTTAAACTAATAAAATCTAAATGAGTAGAAGACATCCTTATAATTCCAAACTTCATTTACTTGTCATGTTGAAGCTCTTCACAACATGAGTTTAAAAGATATGTACCTGATATTGGAAACAAAAGAAAATGAAGATGAAAATCAGCAACAGTAATAACAGTGCAATAGCAACAACTGCTCAGCAACAGTAACAACCCAGTAACAGACCGGTGGAGTAGTAATCCCAAAAACAAAAGCTTTAAGCTTTAAATGTAACAACAACCATTAATACTAATTTCACACAAAGAAAGAAAGCAGTATTTTTTTTTAGCTTTTATTTTTATTTTGAAAGCTTAAATATTTTCCGGAATTTTTCTCTCTTCTATTCTTTGTCCGTTTTTTTTTTCTCTCTATATGTATTCTCTCTTCCTTCTTTGTCTTCAAGACTTCACATATATAACACATCCCATAAACCTTTTAATTAATTAAAATCAATACTTTTTCTCTACCCAACCCATTATCTTTTCACTCATCCTCATTACATTAAATAAACATATCACACCACCCCATTATATTTTGTCCCCCATGCTTTATTTAAAATAATGCAAGATTCCCCTTTAATTTAAATCTTGTCCCCCCTTTATATTAAATAATCATATCACAACCCACCCCATTTCATTTTGTCCCCATTGCTTCAAATAAACAATTTCAAAATGTACAATTCCTAAACTACCCCTTCCGACCTTACTGAAATTACCAAACTACCCCTGAACGTACTACAAATTTACCAAATTACCCATCAGCTATAACACATCATTTAATCAAACATAACCAAAATATAGACAATATGATCAATTTCTAACAATGTTCAAACAACAATATGAACATGGATGAACATCATAACAACAATATCACATGAACACGATTTTAACAACATTTCAACAACAAATCACATGAACACGAATTGAACAACAAAGAACAACTAAAATTTGATTGAACAATATTTTAGCAACAGCAATCCTATTTTCGGATTTAACAACAACAACAAACAAAGTATGAACATTTCTAAATTCAATCATATTGAACTTAAAATCAACTCTAACAACATTATAACAAACAATTCTTATATTAAACTTAAAACAAGATTATGAGAACAATTCAAGCAATAATCATAAATGGTAAACAAGAAATCAAACTATACAAAATTCGGATTCAAGATCATCCAAACAAAGTATGAACATGAATGAATCTATTTTAAGACAACAAACATGACGGATTAAACGATTAAAACAATATATTCCTTTAATACAACTAAATTCTTTAAACAAACAACAAGATCGACGAAGAAACAATTATGAACTTAAACTTGAACTTAACAATATTAACAATTTCTAACAATACATAAACACATGAAACAAATTGAAGAAATAGTTGATTAAATTTCAATTTGAATCTAACAAACATCAAACTAACAAATACTTAAACAATAATACAAACATGAAATAAACATGAAAACAACTAATTAAACTTCCATTTTAAAATCTGAAAATTAATTTAACAAACAACACATGAACATGAACTAAAAATTAATTCAAACGATAAACAAAACAAACCTTTGTCGATTTTAGATTCGAAAATATCAAAACGAAATGCGGACAAAAAATAAAATTCAAAAATCTACTAACCGGATTGAAACGAACGACGAACAACGACCAAACAAACAACGAACTCTCGACCAAAACGAAGAAGACGGAAGGAAAGGAGCAGCAGTCCGCAGCTTCAACCCAGCTGAAACCAGCTCGAGCTGGACGGGAATGGTAATGACGAAGAAGCTGTAGTGGAGCAGCAGCGGCGGGGAGCTGGACGGAGAAGAGAAGCAGCAGTGACAGCGTCGGGGGTAGCTAAACACGACGAGAAGCTGAAGCAAGCCGGAGCAGCGATGGTCGACGACATGGTTTCAGAGAACGGACAGCAACAGCCATGTGCGATGGAGGTCGAAACTAAGGCAACAACTATCATGGGTGTCGAGCTTCAAACTCGACGCCAGAGAAGACGAGACAGTAGCCATGGTTACGAGCAGCAGCATCATGATGGAGGGTACGGAAACAAACTACCACGACTAGGCAGCCATGGATGTCGAGCTCAAGCTCGAGCTTGATGAAAGACGAAGAAGATGAAGTGACGACGCAGAGATAGCTACGCGGACAGCAGTAGCTATGGTTCTTGGGGTCGTTTGGTCATGACGAACTGTTTGTTGATGGTGTTTGGATGAGAGGGGGTGGGGTAAAAGGCAGCCATGGTTGTGCTTTGGAGTTGTGAGGAAGAAGAAGGAGAATAGGGGGGGCGGATGCTTTCCTTAGTTTTTAGGGTTTTTTCTTCTTTTTTCTTTTGTTTTGTGTTGTAAAATGTAAGACAAAAGGGGTTTGGGTCTTTTGGGTTATGGACTGGGTCGACCCAGTTCGAAATGGACTGGGTCGTAGAGAAGATTGGGCCATTTTTTGGGCCTGTGGCTTGAAATTGAAGAAGAGGTCCAATTCCGACTTTCTTTATATTTTCGCTCTCTTTTCTTCTTTTATTTTTCTAAAACTAAATTATAAAAATACTTAAACTATTATTAAGAACTAAATTAAGTTATAAAAGCGCAAATTAATTTCCAATAACAATTAACGCACAATTAAGTATTAATTAAGCATAAAATTGTATATTTGGACATTAAATGCTAAAAATGCAAACGATGCCTATTTTTGTAATTTTTAATTTTTGTAAAACAAATTTAATTACTAACAATTGTAGAATTAAATCCTATATGCAAAATGCGACATATTTTTGTATTTTTTATTAATTTAGCAAATAAACATGCACAGATAAATACAAATAATTATTCAAAAATATCACAAAATATCACAAAATTGCACACCAAGAAAAATTACTTTATTTTTGAATTTTTGGGAGTAATTCTCATATAGGGCAAAAATCACGTGCTTACAAGGTGCAAGGCTTGACTCGTTCGGGAAGATGTTTTACTCCCGAAGAGTTAAGAAAAACTAAAAATAATCCAACACCAATAATGAGAGCTGTGACGGAAGAAGAAGCGGAAGAGTTTTTAAGAAAAATGAAGCTCCATGATTATTTTGTTGTGGATCAACTGAAGAGGACGCCCGCTCAAATTTCATTATTGTCATTACTGATTCATTCATAGGAGCACCGTCTGGCTTTGATGAAAATCCTGAATGAGGCTCACGTTCCCGATAAAATCTCTGTAAATCATTTGGGAAGAATAGCCAACAGAATCTTTGAGGCAAACAGAATTACATTTTCTGATGACGAATTGCCTGTGGAAGGTGCCGAGCACAACAGAGCTCTTTACCTCACCGTGAAATGTGAAAACTCCATAGTAACCCGGGTATTGGTTGACAACGGGTCAAGTGCAAACATCTGCCCTCTCTCCACTTTAAGCAAATTGAAAAAATCAAAGAGGAGAGGATCCAGAAGAATAGTATCTGCGTACGGGGGTTTGACGGTGGAAGCAGAGATTCATTTGGCGACGTAGTGTTGGAACTGACAATAGGGCCAGTTGAATTCACAATGGAGTTTCAAGTACTGGACATAACTGTTTCTTATAATTTGTTGTTGGGTCGACCATGGATCCATGCTGCTAAAGCAGTCCCGTCAACACTACACCAGGCTGTCAAGTTTGAATGGGATCATCAAGAAATAGTTGTGCATGGGGAAGAAAGTTTAAATGCTCACAGCAGTGCCATTGTACCGGTCAAAGGAATAGAAAATGACCAGGGACCATGGGTATACCAAATGTCCGATACAGTGTCGGTAGAGAAAATTCCAGAGGGGAAGTACCTTCCGAATCCAAAGATAACCTCTGCATCAGTCATGGTAGCCTATGAAATGTTAAAAAATGGTTTTATACCCTGCAAAGGTCTGGGCTCATCTTTGCAAGGAATTATACAACCAGTATCTCTCCCCGAGAACTGGGGAACATTCGGTTTGGGGTTCATACCCACTGTCAATGAGGTGAAAAAGTCCAGAAAGCTGAAACAAAAGGCATGGGTTCTTCCAAAACCAGTCCCACATCTATCAAAGTCTTTTGTCAAGATCGGTGCTAAAAATCGCCCGATAACAACAATTCCTAAATCCTTGGTAAAGCCTGAGGAGGAATTAATTGAAAGATTCGAGAAATTGTTCGACGATGTGAATATGGTGGAAAGCAGTGAAAGTTCTAGCAACAGAGAAGTGCAATTCGTCAGGCCAGAGACAAGGCTCAATAATTGGGAAACCACTCCTCTCCCCGTTCGAAAGGGGTCTTGGTAGTTTATTTTGATTTTCCTTCAATTTGTTTGGGTTAGTTCAGGGTTATAACCCCAATGTCTATCTTACAGTTTGTTTGAAGTGTGCAAACCTTGTTATCTTTCATCATCCAATAAAAAGCAGTTTCCTTTTTATTATCATTCCTGATAGTTTTCTTTTCTTTTTCTTCTTTCCTGTACAGTTCTTTTTACGCTGGCTCTAGTGATATGGCATGCATGAGGAATCCTCAGCCCAGTCTTAAAAATCAATCTGGTTCCGAAATAATAATTCAAGAAATATATTGTGATTATGAATCAGAATATGATGAGGATGAGGCTTTCGAAGAGATTAGTAAAGAGTTAATTCATTTTGAAGAAAAAACCAAACCTAACTTGGGTGATACCGAAGACATCAATATAGGGGACACGGATAACATCCAAGAGACTAAAATAAGTGTCCACCTTGAACCAGAGATACAGGAAGAGTTGATTAAAACACTCATAGAATTCAAAGATGTTTTTGCATGGTCGTATAACGACATGCCAGGTTTGAGCACTGACTTAGTGGTTCACAAATTGCCCACTGATCCAACGGTGCCTCCTGTCAAACAAAAGTTGAGAAAGTTCAAGCCTGATATGAGTATGAGAATTAAGGAAGAAATCACCAAACAGTTGGAAGCAAAGGTCATTCGAGTCACTCGATATCCTGTTTGGTTAGCTAATATCGTTCCTGTGCCAAAGAAAGACGGCAAAATTAGAGTATGCGTCGACTACCGCAATCTCAACAAAGCCAGTCCAAAGGATAATTTCCCATTACCCAATATCCATATTTTGATCGATAATTGTGCCAAGCATGATATAGGATCTTTCGTGGATTGTTATGCCGGGTATCATCAAATTCTAATGGATGAAGAAGATGCAGAAAAGACGGCATTCATCACACCATGGGGAACTTATTGCTACCGGGTAATGCCATTCGGTTTGAAGAACGCCGGAGCAACCTACATGAGAGCAATGACCACAGTGTTTCATGATATGATACACAAGGAGATTGAGGTATACGTGGACGATGTGATCATAAAATCAAAGCATCAGGCCGACCACGTTGGGGATTTGAGGAAATTCTTCTTAAGACTTCGCAGGTACAACCTCAAGCTTAACCCTGCCAAATGCGCATTTGGAGTTCCATCTGGAAAGTTGCTGGGATTCATAGTCAGTCGGCGAGGCATCGAGCTAGATCCATCAAAAATCAAAGCCATCCAAGAATTGCCACTTCCAAGGAACAAAACTGAAGTAATGAGTTTGTTGGGAAGGCTGAATTACATCAGCAGGTTTATTGCTCAGCTTACGACAACCCGTGAGCCTATTTTCAAATTGTTGAAAAAGGATGCTGCGGTCAAATGGACCGATGAGTGTCAGGAGGCGTTTGATAAGATAAAAGGATACCTGTCAAACCCACCCGTGTTAGTCCCGCCAGAGCCAGGAAGACCTCTGATTCTTTACTTGACGGTCTTGGAAAATTCATTTGGTTGTGTATTGGGGCAACATGACCTCACCGACAGAAAGGAACAGGCCATCTACTACCTTAGCAAGAAATTCACAGCTTATGAGATTAAGTATACTCATCTGGAGAAGACATGTTGCGTCCTGACTTGGGTAGCTCAAAAATTGAAACACTATTTGTCATCCTACACTACTTACCTCATTTCTCGTCTTGATCCATTGAAATATATTTTTCAAAAGCCTATGCCAACGGGAAGACTTGCAAAGTGGCAGATATTGCTCACAGAATTTGACATCATCTATGTGACTCGGACTGCAATGAAAGCCCAGGCACTGGCGGATCATTTAGCTGAAAACCCGGTCGACGAGGAATAAGAGCCGTTGAAAACCTATTTTCCCGATGAAGAAATAATGCATATCGATGAGATCGAGCAAATTGAAAAATTTGGCTGGAAACTTTTCTTCGATGGGGCTGCTAACATGAAAGGAGTCGGGATAGGAGCTGTAATCATTTCTGAAACAGGGCATCACTATCCTGTTACGGCTCAACTGCGATTTTATTGCACCAATAATATGGCTGAATATGAAGCTTGTATTATGGGGTTAAGGCTAGCCGCAGACATGGGTATCCACGAAATCTTAGTCATGGGAGATTCGGATCTTCTGATACATCAAATTCAAGGAGAATGGGAAACCCGAGACTTGAAGCTCATACCATACCGACAATGTCTACATGATCTTTGTCAGCGGTTTCAATCAGTGGAGTTCCGACATATTCCAAGGATCCATAATGAGGTCGCCGATGCATTGGCCACCTTGGCATCAATGTTGCACCATCCAGACAAAGCTTATGTTGATCCACTACATATTCAAGTCCACGATCAGCACGCTTATTACAATATGGTTAAAGAAGAATTTGATGGTGAACCATGGTTCCACGACATCAAGGAGTATATCAGGATGGGGATATATCCCGCACAAGCCACAGGAGATCAAAAAAGGACCATTAGGCGATTGGCAAATGGATTCTTCTTAAGCGGAGGAGTTTTGCATAAAAGAACACAAGATCTTGGATTATTAAGATACATAGATGCCAGACAAGCTACGGCTGTCATGTCTGAAGTACATTCGGGAGTTTGTGGACCCCACATGAGCGGATATGTATTAACAAAGAAAATCCTCCGAGCTGGTTATTATTGGCTTACCATGGAGCGAGATTGTATCAGTTTTGCAAGTGTCATCAATGCCAGATACACGGAGATTTGGTTCATTCTCCACCATCCGAGTTGCACACAATGTCGGCACCATGGCCCTTCGTTGCCTGGGGCATGGATGTGATTAAACCAATTGAGCCGGCAGCATCCAATGGGCACAGGTTCATTCTGGTAGCCATTGATTATTTTACCAAATGGGTTGAAGCTAAAACATTCAAATCAGTGACCAAGAAAGCTGTGGTCGATTTTGTTCACTCAAATATCATATGTCGATTCGGAATCCCAAAGGTGATCATCACAGATAACGGTGCTAATCTTAACAGTAACTTAATGAAGGAAGTATGTCAACAGTTTAAGATTACACATCGCAACTCTACCCCATATCGGCCCAAGGCAAATGGAGCGGTCGAGGCAGCCAACAAAAACATAAAGAAGATACTTCGGAAAATGGTAGAAGGTTCAAGACAATGGCATGAAAAATTACCATTTGCATTATTGGGATATCGCACTACTGTTCGCACTTCAGTAGGAGCAACTCCTTATTTGTTGGTATATGGCACTGAAGCAGTAATTCCTGCAGAAGTTGAGATTCCTTCCCTTCGGATCATCGCCGAAGCAAAGATTGATGATGATAAATGGGTCAAAACCCGTCTGGAACAGTTAAACTTGATTGATGAAAAACGATTGGCTGCATTATGTCATGGCCAATTGTATCAAAGAATAATAGCAAGAGCATACAACAAAAAAGTGCATCCACGGAAGTTTGGAGTGGGTCAGCATGTGCTGAAACGTATCCTTCCACATCAGGTTGAGGCAAAGGGCAAATTTGCCCCGAATTGGCAAGGACCATTCATTGTGACCAGAGTATTATCGAATGGTGCACTATGCTTAACAGATATTGAAGGCAAATGCATAGACATGGCGATCAATTCTGACGCGGTAAAGAGATATTATGCATAACTTGTTGAATGTTTGTATTTAGCATTATTTTGAAGATTGGAATGACAAAGGCAATTTATTCTATTATCTAAACACTATACCCTTTGCTTCCCCTTTTGAGCCATATTTGTTTCTTTCTTACCCTCTCTTGGAATCAATGGAAATCAAATATGAAATAATAATAAAAAAAATCACTATTATTTAGTGAACTACGTTTGACCTGATTCCTCAAAGAAGGATACGTAGGCGCCTCACGGCTCGGTCATAGGGTGCACAATATGCATAATGTGCACAAAAAGAAACATCAAGCGACCCCAATCAAGAAACTGGGGTAATTTTAAACACATACCAAAACTGTTTAGCTTTTGATACCTTTCCATTTCCAACCACATACCAAAAAGACCTTTCGATCAATCTTAGAAAAATGCTGAGTCAAGCAAATGAAGATGGTTCATAACACTCTGGTACAGACAAGAAAAGAAAGTAAAAATGAGAGAGTCTTATAGGTGAAAACCCACACGGGCACCATAAGATGACATAAGTTGAGAGAAAGTAAAATGAGAGAGTCTTATTGGTGAAAACCTTCGCAGGCACCATAAGGCGAAAAGGAAGTAAGAAATGAACAAATGAGGAAGGTTTGTCGGTAAAAACTCTTTGAGATATTGCAAGACAAACAGGTTTGTAAAATGAAAAATGAAGTTGGGTTATGGAAATTTTGGGGAAAACGAAAATGAGACAATTGAAAGGAGATTGATTAAAAGACTGGGGTGATTAATCCAAATTGCATGCCATGATCATTGGCGCTGGTAACTCCAATCAGATAAGTCCTTTATTCCTTCTCCAACAATTACCCAAATTTGGATTTTTCTTTTTAGATTGTCGAAATCATCATGTTTTTGTCACTAATAATCTTACTCTTCTAAAGCTTTTGAGATGCGTTTTGTACCAAACAAATAGGAAAGAATGTCAAGGTATACTACCAAGATTCAAGGTTGCATAGGACAAAAATACGGCCATGATGGGCAAGAGGTAATAAAAAATAATAAGATATGGGTGTAAGAAAAGTGGAATCAAAAGCGGATCAGCAATGTCAGGAGAACATATGATTACGGTTAAAAGGGTTTAAAGGAAAACATACAGAGGGGAATCCTATAGTTAAGGATCAATTACAAGGACAAACAGTCTTTTCAACCATTTCAAGGCAACAAAACAAGACAGTGAAGCCCCACCGTCGGCAAGAATGCCCCAGTTAACCATCCAGTTTTAAAACTAACAAAGTTTTCTTTGATTTAAAAACAGGGGCAAAAACAACATTTATGTCAGGAAACACCCGGTAAAGAATTTAAGAAGAAGTCAGGCGTCCACCTGGATGATGAGGATGAAGAATTGAAGAAATCAAGCGTCCACCTGGAGAATGAGGATGAAGAAGAAGAAGTCAGGCGTCCACCTGGAGAATGAGGATGAAGAATTGAAGAAATCAGGCGTCCACCTGGAGAATGAGGATGAAGAATTTAAAAAGAAATCAGGCGTCCACCTGGAGAATGAGGATGAAGAAGAAGAAGTCAGGCGTCCACCTGGAGAATGAGGATGAAGAATTGAAGAAATCAGGCGTCCACCTGGAGAATGAGGATGAAGAATTTAAAAAGAAATCAGGCGTCCACCTGGAGAATAAGGATGAAGAATTGAAGAAATTAGGCGTCCACCTGGAGAATGAGGATGAAGAAGAAGAAGTCAGGTGTCCACCTGGAGAATGAGGATGAAGAATTGAAGAAATCAGGCGTCCACCTGGAGAATGAGGATGAAAAATTTAAGAAGAAATCAGGCGTCCACCTGGAGAATGAGGATGAAGAATTTAAAAAGAAATCAGGCGTCCACCTGGAGAATGAGGATGAAGAATTGAAGAAATCAGGCGTCCACCTGGAGAATGAGGATGAAGAATTAAAGAAGAAATCAGGCGTCCACCTGGAGAATGAGGATGAAGAATTTAAGAAGAAATCAGGCATCCACCTGGAGAATGAGGATGAAAAATTTAAGAAGAAATCAGGCGTCCACCTGGAGAATGAGGATGAAGAATTGAAGAAATCAGGCGTCCACCTGGAGAATGAGGATGAAAAAATTAAGAAGAAATCAGGCGTCCACCTGGAGAATGAGGATGAAGAATTGAAGAAATCAGGCGTCCACCTGGAGAATGAGGATGAAGAATTTAAAAAGAAATCAGGCGTCCACCTGGAGAATGAGGATGAAGAATTTAAGAAGAAATCAGGCGTCCACCTGGAGAATGAGGATGAAGAATTAAAGAAGAAATCAGGCGTCCACCTGGAGAATGAGGATGAAGAATTTAAGAAGAAATCAGGCGTCCACCTGGAGAATGAGGATGAAAAATTTAAGAAGAAATCAGGCGTCCACCTGGAGAATGAGGATGAAGAATTGAAGAAATCAGGCGTCCACCTGGAGAATGAGGATGAAGAATTTAAAAAGAAATCAGGCGTCCACCTGGAGAATGAGGATGAAGAATTAAAGAAGAAGTCAGGCGTCCACCTGGAGAACAAGGACAAAGAAAGGAGGAAATCAGGCGTCCACCTGGAGAACAAGGACAAAGGAAGGATGAAAAAGAAAGCAGAAGTGAGGCGCCCACCTGGAGAATAAGGGAATACAACTGAAGCAGCAGAAATCAGGCGCCCACCTGGAGAATAAGGGAATACAACTGAAGCAGCAGAAATCAGGCGCCCACCTGGAGAACAAGGGAATATAATTAAAGTATTGAAGTCAAAGGCCCGCCCATATAAGAAAGGAGCACACTTAGAGTCAATAAAGCAGAGGAGACCAACAAAGTCCCCAGCAGGAAACAACAAGAGTCCCAAACAGAGAAAGAAAATACGGGACACAATGAAAGGGAATGCGGAACAAGCCAAATGCCCAAGAGTCACCAAGATATCAAGACAACAAGAAACGGGCATGATCTAGATAAGATTTTATAATTCATGTACCATAATCTAGTTTAGCTTTTGTATTACTTTTGAAGCAAGGTGTAATAAGGAGGTCAGCAAGCAGTAAAAGCAGCACGAAACAGCAGTAACATCACAGTCCCATGGTAGTCCCAGCTACCCAAAACTTCCCGAACTACATTGACCTGATTCCTTTATAGCCAAGGATATGTAGGAAACCTTTGAAGCAGAGGTTCGGTCAAATCTTTCAAAAAATTCTTCCCACAGAGTATTTGAACGGGCAAAAATCGCTCGTATCCGCTCACTTTATCTTTGCACGAAAAACTCTTCGAGTTTCCGCACAAAGAGGGGCAGCTGTGAGCACGTGATTTTTGCCCCACGAAAACTACTCCAAAATAAATCAAAAATAAAGTTAATTTCTTTTAGTGTGCAATTTTGGAAATTGTGTTACGTTTATTAATTGTTTGTGTTTTGTCCGTAAATGTTTGTTTTGTTATAATTAAACAAAATTAAAATAAAAAATACATGTTTCATGCATATCTAGGATTTAATTATGCATTTAATAATTGATTCAAAAATAATAATCACAAAAATATGCATTTGTTCTAGTTTTAATGTTTCATTATGTGATTAACGCTTTGTCTATGTGTTAAATAATTGTTAAAAGGTGATTAATATTTTTGGAAGGTTGAAATTGTTTTATAATTTTTATTAGGATATTTTATAATTAGGGATAAATTTAGGAAATAAAAAATAGGTTGAAAAAAAATATAAAAAATCGGACCTGGATTAAAATCCAGGCCCAAACCAAGTTACCCCCCCCCCCCCACAGCCCAATCCAAACAACCCAGGTCCGGTCCAATTTAAACGAACCAAAACGACAGCGTTTGGTCGTATTTCATCAATGGTCGTTGGATCAAATCCATCCAACGGCTGAGATCTCATCACCCTAACCCGTGATCCTTACCCGACCCACTGCCCCGACTCAGCCCGACCCTGGCATTAAACCAAACGACATCATTTGGTTTAATGAACGGATCCTGGCCATTCATTCTGCCTGATCTAACGGTCAGCATCAATCCACCCCGTCCCTATATAAGTCCAAACCCCTACCCCGGCCCCCTAACTAAACACCCCCCCCTTCCTCTCTTGTTCATCATCGTCTTCAGACGATGCCCCTAACCCTAGCGCCCTCATTCCCCATCGCCTAAAACCCGGCGGCAACAACGCCGCCGGTCACCACCTTAACACCCCAGAACCCCCTGAACATCCTCTATCCAAATATGTTAGCCACTTGGCTCGAATCCTCCTGAAGGTTCTCGAATCTTCATTTGAAGATTCGAGCCAAACTCAGATCTAAACCAAATAGCCCCTAATTAACACCATAGCATCCCCTATCCATCCCCATCACGGATCTGTTAGTAGCATGGTTCGAATCTTCATGGAACTGCTCGAATCTTCATTTGAAGATTCGAGTGAAACCTAACCCTACTCAGATTCCTTCCAAATTAACATCAAATGACCCCTAGGCTTCCCTCAACCTTGTGTCATCTTTGGTTCCCTTCAAATCTTCCCAGAAGTGTTCGGATTTAAGATCCAAAATCTAAAACCCTAAAAAACTTTCCAATCTTGGAATTTTTTCAATTCAAACGAGGGATTGAGGTTTAATCGACCTTAGTCGAAGTATTTTTAGTTGAAAATACTTCGACTAAGGTCTGTTTGATTCAAAAAATCCGAATCCAAGTTGAGTTTGAGTCCGGTTGAATTTGAAGAAGTAAAGGTATTTTCCCTATTTTTCTTTTGTTTCCTACGTATGTATAGTTGTTTGTTTTAATAACCTGTGTAATTTTTCATATTTTTGTTTATTTCTGTGATTCTGTCTCCTACCCGTCTACTTGATCAAATTGTGAATTGTTTCTGTTGGTTATGATTATTTACAATGTGTGTAATCGACTCGATTAAACTCGTCGATTAGTTGTGTTATAAATCCTGTTCCTGAAAATGTTGATTGAAACAACTTGTTTTGGATGAATTATTTTGTTGTAATCAGTTGTTTCGTATTTGATAGTCAGTTGATTAATACTCATTTTGTGAATCAATAAGTCTGTCAAAATAAATGTTGTGTATATGTTGTTTCCTGAACTTTAAGTTTCAGGGCATTGTCAGTATATTGACAATGCTCCTGTATTTGTTTAATTTTAGTCCAATGTTGAAATTCAGCTTGATTGATATGCTGAATTCAATATAATGTTATTGTGATGTTAGGTTTAAATTCAATTTCACAAGTGTTGATTAGATACCATTGTGTTAGAAAAAGTACATTCTCAGTTAAGATTCAGTCCAGAACTTAAGAGAATTGGTATTAGCTGTTTTAATTCAGATTGATAATTAGGTTTGAACAGATTTTTAATCTACTTTGTAATAGATTCTGATTTTAGTTTAAAGACTGTAATAACAGTAGGATTCAGGGGCATTTCTGGGAATGAAACAGATAAAACAGTGAGGGTAATATGTTAATAGTAGTGTGCTGAAAGTGGAATGTTAGTGGCTTTTAATCTAATGGGATAATGGGAAACAAAAGGTAATGGAATGCTGGAAATCAGGAAAAGGGTCACTTAATGGGATTTAAAGTTTTTAAAAGCAGATTTTGGATATGATTTTCTGATTTTTAAAAGAAAGAAGGGGTCCAGGTAGCACTTAAGAAAGGGGGGCAGACCTGTATAAATACAGGGACAGACATTAGAGGAGTGATGTGATTTTTAAGGCATTAGGGAATACACACAGAGAGACATATACACAGAGAGATACACAAAGGGAAAAGATAAAAAATTTGAGAGAGGAAAATCACAAGCAGAAACAGAAATCTGAAAGGGAAGATAGAAAGAAAGGAAAACAGAAACATTAAAACAGAATTCTACATCGGAAGTCAGTATTGAAGCTGATTCTGTGTTTTGAAATTGAAAGCTTTTTCAGTCTGCTTTGTTCTAAGTCTCAAAAATCAGAAATATTATTCTTTTCATTAAATCTGTCCGGATTTGTTCGATCTCATTGTTCAGTTAAAAATCTGAAATTTCTTAAAAGTATTGTCACTGTGCATCTGGGTTCCTCGGGTCCTATTATTGCTCAAATCTGTGGGAATACTGGTATTCTGCTGATTTTGATACTGCCGCAACTGCTGAAATTTACTCCTTCTACCTTCATTTCCAGGTACCTATCTTTTAAATTCTATGTTGGGAAGAGATTCAGCATGACAAATCAATGAAGCTTGAACTGCAATTCTATTTTTCCATTTGTCTAAGTTCATTATTTTAAATTTCAGTCTTGTTTCATGTTGGTTAGTATGGTATTATGCTTGACATGATAATTATCAGTTGATCATTCTCTTTTGAAATTCATATAAGTGTTGTAATAGTATTATCTATTCCAGAATTTCATTAAAGTATAGTTATGATTGAATTGTCAAGATAGGGAACATGGCATAAAGTTGGCCATTAATTAAGTCTTATGACATTATTAGTCAGGTACAGAGTAGTATGAAAATGTCAAGAAAATGCATTGTTAGCATATTTTGATTATTTAGTTGTGGATTAAGGCTAGATAATGTTGGTTACATTTTGTCCATATATGGCGTAATAATGATTATGTTTATAATCAATAGTCGAAAGTTGCATTAGTAAAATCTGCCATGTTCACAATGTCAAAAAATATGGCGAATAATGTTGTATGCAATATCATTTTATTAAGTCAATAGGTAGATTTGTTCTTTTTCTTAATAACAAATGGCCTAAGAATTTTACAATGCGAAAGTTAGTGTTTAGCAACGGTTCACATAAATTGAGAATCAAATCGGTTTGATTATATATATATATATATATATATATATATATATATATATATATATATATATATATATATATATATATATATCTTACGTTCAATCATGAGCAGAATTAACAAAATAATTAGGCCTATTAGATTAAGAACAAGCAATGTGGAAAGAGATTAGATTTATAATGTGTAACAAGTTTAAGATTGTAAAAATAACATTCGTTGCAAACGGAATAACGAGAATTCTTCGAAAATATCATTTCCTTTCAAGAATTGAATTAATTTTTTTAAAGTTTCATACGCTATTCACTTTTTTGAGTATACATATGTTGTATTTACCAAAAAATAGTGTTAATCATATGTTTATTCCTTTCTTTGGATTTGAATAGCTTGGAAGAATATAATTCATATGCGAAAAAATATAATTCGCAATAAACATTTAATAAATTGTGAATTCTTTTCAAGAACTTAAAGGTATCTTAAATAGAGATTTCTCATGATTTTTACATAAAATGTATAGATATAATAAACAATTTGTGGAAAATTTATACTACCATTAAGAATATTTTGCGTAATTAGGGATGCGTTCACGTAACCTGATTATATTTCTAAAAGCAATTCGAATTATGCGTTCGCGCAACTTCGAGTGAACATTTTAAGGGATTTCTCCGAGGATGTTAAAATAATTTCATATAACCCGAAATGTGCAGTTCATTGTTTAAATACAAGGGTGACGATGTTCTTAATTTTATTTTAAATTTTGAACATATGATTTTTAATAAAAACTGTAATATGGTCAATTTTATTGTGTACACGTATGCGTGACACGATTCTTTATATCTATGAAAATGTATAATACGAATATACGTACGCGTAATTCGTTTATATAATTGTAAACAATAAACAGAAGCGGTGACAAAATCCTGCAATAAAAAATGTAAAATCAAGATAAGCCAAGAATAAAAACAGTTAAGCGACCGTGCTAGAACCACGGAATTCGGAAATGCCTAACACCTTCTTCCAGATTAACAGAATTCCTTACTCAGGATTTCTGGTTCGCAGAATAACAAACAGAGTCATATTCTCCTCGATCCAGGGATTAAAACTGGTGACTTGGGATGCCTTAAAATTCCCAGGTGGCGACTCTGAAATAAATAAACAAATCCCGTTTCGACTGTCTTTTAATTGGAGAAAATTCCCCACGCGCCCCGCGGGTGCGGGAAAAGGAGGTGTGACAAGATGCAGGCCCTGGGAAAAAGGGACGTCAGTACATTTGAATTGCACTGGTATGTAAAGCAACTGAAAGAAAGAACTATAACTGCTGAAACTAATAGTGAGCTGATAACTGAGAATTGATAAGTGATAACTGAAATGATAACTATTGAAACTGAAACTGAAATGATAACTAATAGCTTATAACTAAAATGTTAACTGATAACTGAAATGGTAATTGATAGCTGAACTAAACAAAGGAAGTAAGGTTATGAATACTCCCTCTTCTGAATGATGAACAACCTGTTTATCTGAATAAGCTACGGCCTCGGGCTCAATATATATGTGCACAAGCTACGTCCTCAGGCCCAAGTATACGTAAAGCATAAACTACGGCCTCAGACTCAAAAATGCATAAAGCATAAACTACGGCCTCAGGCCCAAACATGTATAAAGCATAAACTACGGCCTCAGGCCCAAGTATGCATAAAGCATATAAACTACGGCCTCAGGCCCAAATACAGGTATTCAACATTCAGGAATTTAAAATCAGAAACTGAGTATCATATTGCAATACATGATAGTGAAATATTGAATCACATTGAGTTACATGATATTGGAAAACTGGATTATACTTGGTTACATAATACTGGAATACTGAATGGGACTAGACTGAGACATGTATTCTTGAACTGATTACGAATACTGAAATTTCAACTGTATATGGAATACTGAGTAATCTATACTAAGACTCGGGGGCATCAAACCCAAGTCTATATTGAATACGCACTGAGCTCACAATGTTTAGAATGAAAGTCATGAGCGAGTTATGAAGCTAGAGAATAGAAATTCTACAACTATTCAAAGAACTAGGCTTAACTATATTTCTGAGGCAATTAGTAACATCATAAAAGAAACGTAGTGTAGGGAGAATCATTAACATTCCCAAACATAGAGAGTTAGCCTCACATACCTCAATTTCACCCCTTAGTGATACTACAATGATCCGCAACACTAAGAACCTTCAATATATAATAGAACATCCAATGGAACCAATATTAGCAACAAATTCCAAAACTTAAGCCATTTAGGCATATTATCAAACACCTTGTAGGCATAAATCTCTATATCTCATCGTCATATAATTAGTTCATCTAATTACCACCATTCATTAACAATTTATCCCACCATCATGATTAACCAATTTATAACTTCCAAAATCACATATATGACCATCCATCCACACCCAACCAACAAAGTTCCATTAAATAAACATCTTTCAATCTATATAATAGTTGTGTAATCAATTTGGGAACTTATAGTTTCCAATCAACACACCAAGAGTTCCAATACTTATTCATACTCATATTCCCTTAATAAATTCATATATGTAAGTTTAAGGGTGTAGGATTATCTTTTTGGAAGAAATCTTGCAAAACCCTCCTTTGAGTTCTTGAAGAAATCCCTTGAAGATCTAAGTATTTTATGTGTAGATTTCATCATTACTAGTGTATAAATGATGGAATTCACACCAAGATAATGGATTACTTACCTTGAAGATGGGAGGGATTGGAGGTCTTGAGAGGGTGGAGGAAAACCTTAAAATTCGTCCAAATTAAGTGGGAAAAATAACCCCCGAAGGTTTTACATCAAAATAGGGTCGGGTTGACAAAAAAACGAAGATTTGCACAGCCGTGGCGCATGGGGCGATGCATGGGGCGGCGTAGTAATGAAAAATGTGTTTAGAAACGAAATTTGGAGGTGCTCTATTAATTTACACAGCTGCGCCGCATGGGGCGGCGCGGTAGTGTAAAATTCCGCGTTGATTTTGGTAATTTGGTCATAACTTCTGGTAGGAGTGTCCAAATGATGAACGGGTTGAAGTGTTAGAAACTAGACTCGAAGATCTTTCATTTGATAGGTTGTGCATCACATAACACCTTATATAAATGTAGATATGCTCTTCCAAAGTATAGTCTTGTGCGTGCTCATTTAGAATTTTAGTCTATCATGTAATTTTCCAACTTGGCTTAGACTTAGTTCTCTCCTTGGACCCCAAATCACTTATGATATGCCTCTTACACTTATTATCATATCCAATTGATATCTGTCACATTAATACTCATTTAATGCATGCACAACTGATTCAAATTTACGGGTGTTACATGTATCCAGCTCTTTTTCCCCTTCTATGTTGTGCTTTTGTCCTGCGTGGGTTGAGCTTTGTCTTAGCGCTCTTTTCGGATGGTAATCGAGTTTCCGGTTTTTGATCTGGAAGAGACTAGGAAATTTCACTAAGAAATCCCCACAGACGGCGCCAAATTATTTAACACAAAAGATATTGGAACCTTTTTGAATAACTCAATTAAAGAGGATGAAGAGGTAAATCTTAGTTTAACATAATAAATTCCAGATCTGTAAACTAGTTGGAAAAAGAATGCATAAGATGAGTTAGAGATAACTGCTTTTATTGATATTTTTCATTGTAGCTGCCCTTCATCAACGGAGGAGACCCTCTTACATATTCTCTTTGGAGATTGCTTTATTCTCCCTTCTATTATGAAGATTACAGAAGAGGGGAAAAACCCTTGAGAGCCTTTTACAAGTCGTGCCTCCCCTATATATAGTTATGGAATCTCTGCTATATACTTGGTTTGATGCTCTTTCATGCTACGTCCGCTTTTGACGTCGTCCTTTCTGACTTGACGGATGTTGTGGTACGATTTTTGGGATAAAACATATCGTCTTTCGCTGCTTTGCCGCTTGGGCGGAATTTTGGTCAGATCGACCGTAGCTGTCAGATTTTGACCAATACAATTATAAATATATATTATGTACCTTTATAGACTAACCAATACAAGATCAAAAGTTTTCATTCATATATTTTAGCAATCAAATTAACGCGCATAAAATAAAATAGCGGGAGTAATATAACACAAATAAGTACGGTTAGGTGTTAGGAGAGGAAAGCAAACGAGGAATGATAATTGAGGTGTCGCCTGAGCACACAGCTCACCGATTTGGTGACAACAGCACGTTTTGTTTTATTAGTTCAACAAAGTGACACGTATCTTCACCTAAGCCTTTGTCATAAGTGAGTCCAATTTTTCAACAGCAGACGTAAGTGCATCTTGTTGTTATAGTTCGGATCTATATAATTAGTATAATATAGTACTATGTTTGATTAAGCTTTTATGTTATATATAACTAAACGTATTTTTATTAAAGTTAAGATATTTGAGTAATCTTTTCTGGAATGAAATAAAAAATTTAAGTAGAAGCAAAAGGTGAAAAAAATACTTCTTCCCAAAAATATTTTTTTTAAAAAAAAATATACTCTTGAAAAAATATACTTAAAATTACTTTCTAAAATCTTAGGGAAACATTTAAGAAAAACACTTTCTAAAATATGTTGTTTTTAAAAGTTTGATCAAACGGACAATAAAACCTTTCGAACTACTACATATTTCAACATCGTTCACAGTATAAGCATAGTCAATATTACTTCCGTCCTAATTTATTTATGTATCAAAAATATGTTTTGTACCTAAACTTTGTACTTTAAATACCTTTTGCTTTCAAATATTACACAACTTTAAACCAAATCCCTCGGGCCATTCTCTTCTCTTCCAATAAATAGTTTTCATACAGCCATATAAATTCTTGTGATCACCACTCCACAAATATCCCACCAATCATAAACGGGTCGAGTGGGCTTATTTTAGCTATACTATATTAGAAACTTATTAATCACTTTTCTTTAGATTCCGTAAGAATTATATTGTGTATCTATATTTATTATTTATGTACAAAATATGATAAAAGAAGAATCCCTTAATATAGGAATTAATTTGTAACGTATCTCCCATCCCCATCTATCATCTTTAGCCTCCTACAATCACAATTTTCTTCCAAATTTCAAAAAAATTTAAAGTCATTCTCTCGTTCATACAAATCCATCAATCTCTCTCTCTCTCTCTCTCTCTCTCTCTCTCTCTCTCTATCTATCTCTCTTACAAATCAAACTATTATCTCTCTAAAAATGTAGCATCATATATTTCTCTGAATCAATTCCACCAACAACCATTAAAAAGCTTCAACTATTGACAAATCCATCGACATTATCTCTGAAATTGCAAGTAGAGAAGTCTGTCATTAACATACCATTAAAAAGTTTCGAAACTTAAAATTAGATATTTGAATTTTACGAATTTGTGATTTCTTTGGATTGGATGTTCTTGAAAACGATTGAAAATATCCTTTAGAGTTTATATCTCAATTTGAAGGGAGATTGGTTAAGTTTAAAGTTGGTTTTAGGTTGAATTTCAGATTGAAACCCGAGGAAGAAGAAGTTTCAAAATTGTATTAGGATTGTATGATAAATGTATCATAATTGTATTTGAGTTGTATTTGATACATCAATACCTAAAACAATTCTGATACAATACTAATATTATTAAAATACAATATTTTATCATAATTTAAGTTTAGAGTTGATTCTATGTGGATGTTTTAAATTAAAATTTGAAAAAGATGAAGATCAAAAGTTGTATCATAATTTAGATTGTATCACAATATGTACCAAAATAATACATGACACAATACTAATACAAGTATAATACGATATTGTATCAGTTTAAGTTTAGAGTCCATTTTAAGTTGTATCATAATTGTGTAAGAATTCTTTCAGGATTATATCAAATTTGTATTTTAATTATGAGTAGTTGTGAGTTCGTGACGAATTTCACAGTTTGTATCACAAATATATGATAATTATATATTAATTTATTAGTACTATATCAGGAATTATTTTGGATATTCATGTACTATCTACAAGTTAGATACAATTGTGATACAAGTATAATACAATTATGTTTTACGTATTGATGTATCTGATACAATTCAAATACAATTATAATACAGTTATCATACAATTGCTGAATATTTCTTCATTTTCAGTGTTGTCCGATCTTCCAGCAGAAGTACGATGCAATTGATGATTTAATAATATAAAGCTATCGGCAATGGTAGGAAGAGAGAAGATGGAGATTCTGAGCGTAGATTAAGAGATTCTGTTGTAAAAAAAAGGAGAGAGAAGAGGAGAGGGGAAAAAAAGGAAAGGATATAATTGGATCCCTTAATTGAAGGCACTTATAATAATAAGGTGAGAGCCTTTTAAGGAGCAATTTATACAATTTGTAAGAAAAACTAAATACTTATTAAAAACTATAAAACATAGAAAATATTGGTAAATAAGTTTCTAATAGAGTATAATTAGGGGTGTGTTTGGTATAACGGAAAATGTTTTCCGTGGAAAATGTTTTCCAAGAAAATATTTTCTTGGAAAATAAGTAGTTTTCGGTGTTTGGTACGCAAATTAAGGAAAATGACTTCTCAAGAATATTCATAAATAATTTAGATATAATAAACATAAAGCCATAAACTTTCAAACTAACAACCTTTCGAACCCACAAATTTCATAAACTTTCAAACCGCTAAACTTTCGAAATTGCGGAATCTTGAACCCGTAAACTTTATAATTTCTAAACTTGTAAACTTCCAAACACATAAACCTCCGAACTCATGATTTTGGAACTTATAAAATTTTGAACCTTTAAACCAATAAAAAAAATTAAAACTGAAAAACATATTTAAAATTATTTTTTTTGGGGGGGAGGGGGTTGGTGGGGATGGGGGGGGGGAGGGGTGGGTGGTGGAGAAAAATGAAAAAACAAAAATTTGAAATTGCAAATAAAGAAATTAAGGTAAAAAAATAATTTTTTTTTTCGGGAGGGGTTGGGGGTGGGGGTGGGATGGAAGGGTAATAGGGTGGGTAGTAACAAAAAAAACTAAAATTTAAGAAAAAAAAGCTTTTTTTGGAGAGAGGGGGTGAGTGTGTTGGTGAGGGTGGGGAAGGTTGAGAAGAGGTTTTGGAAAATAGTTTCCCTTCTCTTGATAAGGAAAATATTTTTCTCCAATTGAAAAAAAATAAGTTCATACGAAAAATATTTTTTAAATATTTAAGTCAACCAAATATGAAAAAATTGAAAATGTTTTCCTTCGTACCAAACACACCTAGGTAAAATTCCTTTTTCGGAGCTCTGTGAATAGCGACGGCCCAATAGCTAACGGCCACAAATTGGCGTGAACAACTGGTAAATATCTAAAATGCGTCGGCGCTCGCGGAGGGTAGTCATAGTCCTTGACTGGGATCCACCTCAGAAATGGGTCCCATTCCTCGAAATACGTAATCAAGCAGATATATGATATCCTACTCAAAGCTGAGTCATTTTGGGCCCTACCTTCACCAAAATACTGCCAACTAATGAACTAATTACCGCAACAACAAATAATATACTCCTTTAATCCCAAATAAATTAGGATCCGCTAACTAATTTTTTTTATTGTTACATCAATTCAATTAAGAAAAAAAGTCTTCATTTCTCTAGTATTAAAAGTTCATCATATTTTTATTGACATCAATAGCAAAATTATGGGAATCTATAAAATTTAACATAGTGTAAGAAAATGGTATAATATTTTTTTATGTATACACAATATAATTTAACGAATTATGTTCAACTGATCACCCTTAATTATATGTTGATTTGCTATTGATTGATCGATATATAAATCTCCAATGTAATTAAAATACATTTGTAAAATATTATATTTAAAGTACACGTACTAAAATGACTGATAACTAATTACTTGTCTGCCTAATTCGATGAATAATAAATTTGTTTTTCTTAAGTGTGACAAAAAAGAAAAAGAAAAAAAAAAGAAAATGGAGTTCCATACCTACTTGCATGGGCAGCCCCACATATTATAAGAGTTGCAACTTGCTTGGCTTTTATTGGGATGTTATTGTGCCGTTATTTTGTCTATAATTTTTATTGATGGTACTAATATATCACCTTTTTTTGTTTTTTTGAGTTGAGGATCTTTCGAAAATCGCCTTTCTATTCTCTTTGGGTAGGGGTAAGGTCTGCATACACATTATCTTTCTCAAACTTCACTAGTGAAATTTTACTGGGCGGTCGCTGTTGTTATTGCAACTTACTTGGCATTCTCATAACACGCTTACAGAGGAAGAAGGGGGTGGAGATTTGTATGTAGTGACATTGTTGTTGCTACTGGATACAACTTAGCAATGTGTTTTTATCCTCCTAACGTAATCCTAACACTTGGAAAATATGAATACAATACTATATAATAAAAAAACAGAAAAAAATAAATAAATTAGGGGAGTTGAAACAAGTTTGAGAGATTTTCAGGGAAGGACTCAAGACGTCCGAAATCTCAGGGAAGGACTTTCCGGCAGTTATAAATACTGTCTTTCTTTTAACCTAAAATATGCCACCGCCTATTTTCCTTCCTTTGCTTTCTCTATTGTCCCTCTTTTATTTTTATTTTTTATTTTTTATCTTTTACTTTATTACTCCTATCAATTAATTATCAAAGTTTAGATTTAGGTCCTTGTATTTTGGTTTGTTGGTTGCCTCTATCTTTCATTCACCATGACTATTCTCATTGAACAGCCTCAGTTTGGTAAATTTCTCCCTCTTTCTTTAATTTTTTTTTTTGAAAAATGTATATGAACTTAATGTTTTGTAGAGAAAAATAATTTTTTTTTGTTCTTTAAAATCTATATTTTTGTTCATAAACAATTTTCCACAGAGATCCAAGCAGAGGAAAAGAAGATCTATGACAATGAAAAGGAATTGGTATTGGATGGTGGATTTGCTGTGCCTGAAACCAATGCATTTGGCCATAATTTTAGGTCATTGTCTTACTTTTGCGGTTTATTTTCTTAAACTCTTATTAATCTTTGCTTTGAAATATCATATGCAAAAAAAATAAAAATAAAAATCTACAGGTAAAATGTTTGTGGATTTGAGACGATACTCATAAATCAGAACCCCTACTATGTTTAACCCGAACATTAAAAAACATACAAAGACGTCATATTAATTCCAGATTTGTACTAATTAATCATTTGTTTAATTGTAAACATCAAAACAAAATTTGTTGGTATGAACACATGGCTCAGAATTGGGAAAATTGAAGAGAAAATAAACATGGATATGATTTGATGAAGAGGTTTAAATAAGTTTACTGTTTTACTAGCCCAAGACAGGATTTGCTGAAAAGCTTGTTGCTCTGTGGCTAGAAATAAATAGTCCTTCATTTTATTTTATTTTATTTTTCTTTTTCCGGAGGAAAAGAAAAGGAAAAGAACTTGTTTTCTAGAAGTATTTTCTTTGTGGGGGCAAAAATTGACAAATTGGGAATATTCCAAACAGGGACTACACTGTAGAAAGTGCAAGACAAGAAGGGGTAGAAACATTTTACAAGATCAATCACATAAATCAGACCTATGATTATGTAAGTAAATTAAATGTTTCATTGTGTTTATAAACTGTGCAGGATTTTCCAATTTTTTTTTTTCGTTTGAATTAATTTTGACCCTGATGTTTTTAGGTAAAAAAGATGAGGGAAAAATATGCAAAATGTGACAAGGCAGAAATGAGCATTTGGGAATGCTGTGAACTACTCAACGATGTTGTTGATGACAGTGACCCTGATTTAGACGAACCTCAAATTCAACACTTGTTACAAAGTGCTGAAGCCATTAGGAAAGACTATCCTGATGAAGATTGGCTACATTTGACTGCCCTTATTCATGGTACTAATTCACTTAACACAAAAACAATTTTAATTAATCCAATACTCTACTCATTTCATATTCAGTACTTCTTCCGTTTCAATTTACATGAATATTTAACTGGGCACGGAGTTTAACAAAAGAGAACACTTTTAAACTTGTGGTGTAAAATGAAGCTTATATATTTTGTGCGACTATAAATCATTACATAAAGGTAAATTGTTTCCAAATAATAAAAGGGGTCATTCTTTTTGGCACAGACTAAAAAAGAAACAGGTTCGGGACTAAAAGGGGTATTATAATCGGAGTAGGAACTAGGATTTAAAACTTATGAGTTCGGGACAGAGGCGGATCTAAGATTTCTAGTACATGGTTGCGCTACTAAAAATATAAGGAAAAAATGTGCTAAGTAGGAATTGATCCTTATTGCTCTTCGTAAATAACTCAGCCTTCAACCAAGTGTATCATTCATGCTTCTTACATGAGTGTCAATAGTTAATATTATACCAATTTTAAAAAATATGTACATAAAATATCTTATTTTGCATAAAGATCATGGGTTCACGTGCCCCGTAATCTCTCCTATAAATTTTCCCCTGGTTTCAGGATTTTAATCTTTTCAGTTATTGTATTTTAAATTAATAATTTCTACATATTCAACTGATTTTTGATTTTTTGTTGTATTAAAATTAAATGACCTAAGATTCGTGTACTATTTTTTTTGTCCTATAAGATCTGGGAAAAGCTCTGCTTCTTCCTAGCTTTGGAGAGCTTCCTCAATGGGCTGTTGTTGGCGACACATATCCTGTTGGCTGTGCTTTCAATGACTCTATTGTCCACTCGAAGGTTTCTTTTTTGCATTTGAATTTTGGTTCGTACAATTTTTTTTTCTTTCTAAATAACTAAAATTTTGACTATTTTGGTTGTTAATGCAGTATTTTAAGGAAAATCCTGACTATAATAATTCAGCTTACAACTCCAAATATGGAGTGTATTCAGAGGGTTGTGGATTAGACAAGGTTATGATGTCATGGGGACACGATGATTATATGTATTTGGTATATTCTTTATATCAGAATACTTTTAATTAATTCGAAATACTTTGAAGATTTTATAACGTAGACTAAGTAGGCGTTTGGATATAAGAATTGTAAAATTCCCACCAAAAAAAAAAATTCAAGTGAAAATAATATTTGAAAATTAGAGTTGTGGTTTGACATGAATATAATTTTGGGTTGGTTCTGAAGTTTTGTGAGTTATCTGAGAAAAAATTTTGAAAAATAATTTTTTGAAGTTTTTCAAATTTTCGAAAATTCTAAAATGCATCTTCAAGTGAAAAATGAAAAATTTATAATCAAACATTAATTTCGAAAAAAATAATTTTTTTTTTATGTCCAAGGGCTCTTAAGATACGATAGTCGTTATTAGATTGTACGTGCTTTAATTAGTATTAATCACGTGCAGGTTGCAAAGGAGAATGGGACAACATTGCCATCAGCTGGCCTTTTCATCATTAGATACCATTCATTTTATGGTACGTGAAAAGAAAAAAAAAACTAGGATTGAGACACTTGAAATTTTTGAAAAATTTAATTTTGAGATTTATTACCGATTAATTAATGTTGATGGGATTTTTTTTATCTTGCAGCTCTGCATAGATCTGGAGCTTACAAGCACCTAATGAATGAGGAAGATAAGGAAAATCTCAAGTGGCTTCATATTTTTAAGTAAGATTATATCTTATTAATTCATCATTAAATCTATTAATTACTATGCTTAGTGCATGATTATTACTATACTGCGTGTGCAGCAAATACGACTTATACAGCAAAAGCAAAGTTTTGGTTGACGTTGAAGAGGTCAAGCCATACTACATGTCTCTCATTGAAAAGGTGAGTACAACTTTTGGTGAATTGGCATTGCTGCCTCTTAAGAGTAAATTACTGGTTCGACTAATTCAGATTCGAATTCAATAAGCTTATTGGGTAACATATAATTTTCTGATTTTCTAATTGATTGGCATGTTATATATTGCAGTATTTCCCGGCGAAGCTAAAATGGTGAGGAGCTGAATTTATGAAAAAAAAATATATGGAAGAGCTGACAAATTAAATTAATGAGAAAATACTAAAGATGTGATGGTATAGTAGAGGAGTAACGAAGACTGTATAACTCTATCGTTGAGTAGAATTGCTTGTTTTATCTATCTATTTATCTATTTTTCTGTCTTTTTAAATGTTTTGGGCGGTGTAAATATGGTCAGGCTATGGAATAAAGTTTTTATTTAAATTTTAATTGTTCTTCGATATCTTTCCACATCAATGACCTTTACTATTGCAACATCTTTCTCTTTAAAAATGAAACATACGAAAAATAAGGATAAAGACGAGTTGAAGACCTAATTTTAGTTCATTAATTTCTTACAAATCATTGCTCATCATGAGCAATAGTTACTCTATAAATCTTGAACACAGTTCATCAGCAAAAGAAAAGGAAAGATGTTGTCTTTATTTGTTTAAAGGAAAAAGAGAAAGAAAGTTCGAAATAAGACAAATTGTTTAAGGTATAAGGAAATAATTTCATGTAATAATTTCGAATCGATTTCTTCCTACTGTTTTGCCTATCAAGTGAAAGATAATGTTTTCAGACAAAGATATTACAGACAAACTCTTATAATATCAAAAGACTCATGTTGGATCGGATAAATTCAATGAATTTTGAGTGCTACGAATGATTAGAGGGTCGTGCACTTCTTTCTCTCTGCTAGTAGTTGTTTGGTCAAATTGGAAAAATTAATTTATTTTGAAAAGTATTTTTTTAAAAGTGCTTCTTTTAAAAGTACTTTTAGTAAGAAAGAGTAATTAATTTAAAAAATACTTCTAAGCAGCAATTAGTGTTTGACCAAACTTTTAAAAAATGTTTCTAAGTATATTTTTCTCAAAAAAGTGTTTATAAGAAGAAGTTACTTTTTTTCTGCTTCTCCAAACTGCTTCTGCTTCAACTCAAAAACACTTTTTTTTTCTAAAATTTTGGCCAAACACTTCAATTTTAGAAAAAATACTTTTTCGCTTCTTAGCTCGGAGAAGCTTGGCCAAACGGGCTATAAGTATGAATTTTTCTCAACTTTTAGAGAGTTATTTGACTTTCTATTGTACGTTCATTTACTTAGGTCAAACATAAGATGCATTTGAGCAATCGCTATAGGGTCGCTTGAACAAGTGTCGACCTACAAAAAAAAATCCCCCCCCCCCTCCAAATACCCACGTGGGCTTTAGTAATTGGCGGGTTGGACTGGGCTAGCCCACTATTAAGATGGACCTTATAATGATCAGCCCACCCCAGTTCTTTGTGGGCCGCGGGCCCCCACAGACCGGCCCATCATTTTTAAAAATATAATTTTATATTTTGTCTTTAAGTTCTAACCTAAAAAAAGATAATTATTTAAAAGTTAAAAAATATCTTATTGGAAAAATTCGCAAAACTTAATAATTTTTTATATTGTTTCAATATATCACAATAAATACTAAAAAAAGTAAAAGACATGACTATATTTCATTCACTAAAAGTCAAAACTTAATACAAACTATTCAAGAGAACGTTCATAATGCTTATGAGATATTCAACACATCATCTTCATCAAACACATTTGAATCCGCTTGTGACAAGGTTGTCTTAACATCTTCATTTTCATCTACAATTCATATGCAATATTAATTAGTTAAATATTAAAAATAATTAAATTTTAAAAATTAATAATATTTAAATTCACATAAAAAAATATTACCAGTTTGAGTTCGGGAAAACCTGTGCAACCAATTTCAAGTAGTAACAAGTGTTTGGACATTTTCTTAATAAATACAACTTCTGTACTTTGTAAGAACACGCCACCAATGCTAAATGTTGATTCCGATGGTACAATGGCAATAAGAATGCTAAGTACATCATGCACCATCATTGAAAGATCGGGATATTTTCTAGAATGGTCCTTCCAATACATGACAACATCATCTCTTGAAACTTCTCAAGATCAAGTTTTGGTTCCTCTTAGTAAAGATCCAATTCTGACTTTCTATATCTAAAGGAAGTATACTTTTTATTTTTTATATATTTTAAATAAATATTTTATTAGGCCCACAGGCAGGCCCGGCCCAGCCTCAGTCAAGCCTCACGGGCCACGGGCTTACTCGGGTCGGGCTTAAAAGCCTCGTTTTTAAAACGGGCTCCAAAAATTCTAGCCCAACCTAGCTAAATCATGGGTTGGGCTGGGCTGACCCAACGGGCCAAGCCCATATTGACGGCTCTACTTGACAATGTTAAAATATCATAAAGACTGAGAAGTAAAAACTAGGCAAATTGAGTGGATTGAGCTATGATTAATTGTTTAGCCCATTTCGTGCTAACTTATCTCAGCCTATATAATTTTAAACAGGGTTGAACGACAACTCATTTTCATTCGCCGAAATCGCATATGTGCCACCCGTACACTTATGTGATTGAACCTTTGGTCATGTTAGCCTATAACGGTAAAAATAGCACGGCTAGCTAGTTTTTGGACTGGTTATTCAAAAATAGCCAGTGTGTCATGACCCAAGTTCTCCCTCCATGAACTGTCGTGACGGCATCTAGTCTCTACGACTAGGTAAGCCTAACAATTTACCGAAAAAGGAAATAAAGATACAAAACTAGCAATTTACGGGAAATATAATAAAGAAAGTTTAAAATGCCGCTCGTCATATACCATAATAACACTCTCGACCAATAACAACACTCCCAAAACCCGGAATCTCATGAAATCACAAGCTGCAGAATAACTACATAATGTTCTAACTCCAGAATTTCTAAACAAAAGTAAATAAAGGAGAGCTAAAGCTAGAGGGGAGAATAGAGAGGGACTCCTCGGTCTGCGGACACGGCAAATATACCTTGAAGTCTCTGAAGGTCGCCTCGCCTCATTGATAATATGGATGAACCGAAGAACCTGGATCTGCATACGAAAAATATGTGCAGGAAAGGGCATGAGTACACCACGGCGGTACCTAGTAAGTGACACGCCTAACCTCGGTCGAGTAGTGACGAGGAAGGTCATGGCCCTACTGGTTATATACATTAAACGAGGTAAGACAGTATAAAATGTAACAGTATAATTAAAGCGCTAACAATTGATAGAGAATAAAATCACAAGAAGAATGTAACTCAATACACAGAAATAGCAACAGGGGATCTCCTAGGATATCGTCCCGTAGTCCCAAATGTAAATGTATAGAGGATCTCCCGGAATACCAATCCGTAGTCCCAAAGTAAATATCCAGTATAGGGGAATCTCCCAGGTGTCGTCCCGTAGTCCCAAATATAAACGTATAGGGGGATCTCCCGGAATACCGATTCGTAGTCCCAAAGCAAACTTGTAGTGGTATCTCCTGGGATATCGTCTTGTAGTCCCAAAGTAAACAAACAACAGTAGCAAGAAGGAAACTACAGTTCTATTCGTGAATAAACAAGAATTTTACTCCAAACATGCTGCACAGGATACAAGTAAGTAGTTAAAGCAGGTAAAATAATTAGAAAACATATGCATGCTTTTCCTAAGCTAAACAAGAGGCTTCAAGTACAAGAAATGCTCAATTACAAGAAAAACACAGATATTTAATAAAAAAGGGATTTTTCAACAATTAGCACGTATACGAATTCGTCACCTCACGTACACGGTACTCATATAATAACAACACCAAAATCCTAATGGGAGTTCCCCACACAAGGTTAGGCAAGCCACTTACCTCGAACCGGCTCAAAATCAATCCGAAATCACGCTCTTTCCACGAGTA
The DNA here is from genome assembly GCF_000715075.1 of Nicotiana tabacum. Taxonomy (NCBI): domain Eukaryota; kingdom Viridiplantae; phylum Streptophyta; class Magnoliopsida; order Solanales; family Solanaceae; genus Nicotiana; species Nicotiana tabacum. The sequence goes on from NC_134087.1 coordinate 6,056,668, forward strand.
TCCAACTCCATGTGGCCCAAATCTAATTAAAATTAATATCATAACGTAAATACAACTACAAACAACTAATTTATCTAATGAAATCGAAGCTAAGGCAAGAAAATAGAAAAGTCCCAAAAATCTTCCCCGGGCCCATGCCTCGAAATAGTGTAAAGGTTACGGATTATGAACCTCTATCCACTCACGAGTCTAACCATACCAAAATTTCTCCAATCCGATACCAAAATCTTGATCAAAATCCCAAAATTAGGCCTAAGAACTTTTCTAAAATTTTCCCCAATTTCTCACCCCAAATCCGAAATTAGATAATGAATTCATGTTTAGATTAATGGGTTATAAGCAAAAAAGAGTTAGGAATCATTACCCAATTGATATATCTGAAAATTCCTCAAAATCTCGTTCAAATCTGAGCTCCCAAACTCTAGTTTTGATAAAAATGGCTAAACCCTCGATTTGGAACTTTATAATCTGCCCAGGTAATTCCTTCTTCGCGAACGCGGAAAGCCCATCACGTTCGCGAAGCACAACTTGGCTAGGCCCAGAATTCCTTCATCGCGAATGCGATGACCCTGTCGCGAACACGGTAACCACTCTCTCCCTCCTACGCGAACGCGGGACCCTCTTTGTGAATGCGTAGGCATATGACCTCTCAGCTTCGCGAATGCGGGACCAACATCGTGAACGCGAAGCGTTAACTTCCACCTGCCCCAGTTCCTCTTCGAGAACGCGAGACCTCACTCGCGAACGCGAACAAGGAAGCTAGAACTGGAGACCTGCTGCAATTTCTGCAATCATCTTCTTAAGTCTAAGGTCCGTTAACCACCTGAAATCAACCCGAGGCCTCCGGGACCTCAACCAAATATATCAACCAGTCCTAAAATACCATATGAACTTATTCCAACTCTCGAATCACATCAAATAACGCTAAAACCACGAATCGCCCTCCAATCCAAACCTAAAGAACTTGAAATTTTAAGAATCCTACAACCGATGCCGAAACCAACCAAACCAAGTCCGATTGACCCCAAATTTTGCACACAAGTCACATTCAACACTACGGAGCTATTTCAATTTTCGGAATCGGATTCCGACCCCGATATCAAAATCTCACTATCGATCCGGAAACTTCAAAAATTCAATTTTCGGCATTTCAAGCCTAAATAAGCTACGGACCTCCAAAACACAATCCGAACACGCCCCTAAGCTCGAAATCACTCAACGGAGCTAACGGAATCAACAGAATTCTATTCCAAAGCCATCTTCACACTAATCCAACTACGATCCAAATTCTAAAGCTTAAGTTCTCATTGAGGGACTAAGTGTTCCAAAACACTCCGAAACTCACAAAGAATTATCCCGAAAAAACAAAATAGCAGAAACATACATGAGGAAAGCAGTTAATAGGGGATCGGAGCGTTAATTCTTAAAATGATCGGTTGGGTCGTTACACAGTGTTTGCAAAGTCATTGAAAAATAGCCACTATTTTACTACAACACGTAAAGCTCCAGCATAATATACTGGAGATCGGTGCACATGTGTATGAACTTCCAGCATATTATGTTGGAACTCCAACAGGCGGAAAGTTCCAGTATTATTTTACTGGAGATTGGAGCAATGGTGCTCCATATATTATGCTGGATTGTTATACTGGAACTCCAGTATAATATACTGGAGTATCTTTTTGGATTTTGAATAGTGTTTTTGTTCAGATTTATCTTTAATGAAAAATGGCTAAATTTCGCTTACTTTTGAAATTGTGGCTATTTTTGAATGACCACTTGTAAATCTGGCTATTTTTAAATTTCTCTCCTATAACGTTGTCAAATCATAGTGGTAGTAAGTAGCACTACTGGAAAATGGCAGATTTTTGACCGCTAAAACGGTCAGAATTAGGTCGGAAATCACGTATTTCCGACTACTTTCCGACCAAAATTGGTCGGTTGGAAAAAAATTGGTCGGCAAATAATTTCCGACTGAATCCGTCTGTGATTTCCGACCGAAGTGGTCGCATATTTCAAAAAATCAGACGACAAATATTTCACATTTCCGACCAAAGTGGTCGGAGTTTACCGACTAAATCAATCGTATTAAAACAAATAAAATAATTATTTATTTAAAATTAAATAATACTCACTCCGTTCCAATTTATGTGAACCTGTTTGACAGGGCACGAAGTTTAAGAAAAAATAAAGACTTTTTGAATTTGTGGTTCTAAACAAGTCAAAAAGGGGTTCATAGTATTTGTGCGGTTATAAAAGCTTCGTATTAAGGGTAGAATTGTAAGTTTAAGCTAAATTGTTTCAAAATTTCGAAAGGGGTCATTCTTTTTGGAACGGACCAAAAAAGAAATAGGTTCATATAAACTAGAATAGAAGGAGTATAAATATATTATTTCTGACCGAATCGGTCGAAAATTAATAATTAAAAATTAAAATTTATTTAATTTCGACAAAATCCGTCAAAAACTGTTGAATATTAATTTTTTTTTAAAATTTGAGACCGAATCGATCGGAAATTAATAATTTAAAATCAAATTTTATTTAATTTTCGATGGAATCCGTCAAAAACAGTTAAACATTATTTTTTAAGAAAATTTTCTACCGAATCGGTGAGAAATCTGGAAAGTTATGACTAAATCTGGGCAGCTGTCCAACTGTTTCCATCGGAATTCAGTCGGAATTTTGTATAAAACTGGGCAGAATTCTGCTCAATTTCGAGCTACACCATCTCTCAAACTATTACAATACAATAATACCAACCAACAATACATTAACACAATCCAAACCAACGATACATTAATACAATAATACCAACCAACAATATATTAACACAATCTAAACCAACAATGTCAACCATTAACACAACTTAAACCAACAATACCAACTATTAAACCTAAAAATTTTGGGCATAAAAACATCCAAATAATAGCATACATTCAAGTTTTTAAAAAATACATAAAGTTGTCTTTCACAATCAAGTTTATCAATCAACCAAAACATCACAACTAAACTACTACACATCAGATTCAGTTTGTTCATCCTCATCATCAGATAAATCATGCCCATGTTTTCTCATGAATTTCTGCATCTTAACAAATGTTCCGTATTGAGAGTCCAATTGTTGCTTCAAATCACGAATTTCCGACCTTATATCTTCCATCTGTTCTTGATTTTGAGAAGAAGAAGAATTGGCTAAGAGTGGATTTGGATGACTTGTAGGTCGATGTACTCCTAGTCCGTAGACTCTGCCTTTATTTACTCCACCCGCTGCCTCTGTCCACAATGAAGTCATATCATCAGGTGTTGGTTGAGTTGAAGGAGGCTGAGTTTGTTGCCATTCTTCCAACATTTTATGATAATCTTGCTGAAATGAAAAACATAATTATTATGTAAACAAACTAATATTAATAAACCATAAATAATTATGAAGTTAGAATTTTACATATGTGTCTGACGCACGCGTCTCCACCCAGTGTTCTCTAGTACCATCCTTCTTCTTTTCCTTAGCAGTGTAGAAATCTTTTGGCAAGTCAATGTTACTCGGATTAAGTTCATTCATAAGCCCAATAATAGAATTCATGCCCGCTTGAAAAATAGAACTATCCGATTTAATACTTAGCAATCTAAACGTAACAGACAACTTGGAATGCATCGAGCCTTCATACAATGGACGACTAGCTTTCACTAATCGTTCATAGAAATGCTTGGCCTCATCATTTGGTTCGGATTGAACCTCAAAAAACGTCCCAAAAGCATCCCTCATCTTTTCATTGTATCGAGAATTTTCAAAATTATGCTCCGCAATGGGGCTACCCTCACCACCAAAGAATTATGGAAGTTAACATCATCTAAACCAACATGATTCTCCCTGTGAACAGTCCATATGTGATAATTTTCTACAAACCCTTTCTTGTAGAGATGGACTTTAACTTCGTCTGATTTCAATAACTTAACACACTTACATTTCACACAAGGACACCTAATCCTTCCTCCAATAAGAAAATCATCAAGTGTTTGAGCCTTAGCAATAAATTCAGCAACCCCTTCAATAAATTTATCCCTCAGCCTCGCTCGATTAGGATGATTCCTATTATACATCCATCTATGATGCACAAATTCCATCTACACAAGAAATCTATACATGAGATATTTAAAGTAATTTAATTTATTTAAACTGGTTACAAATTTATACTCTTTTAAAGGTTCCTTTTAGAAATATACATATCATTGTGTCAAAGCACTTTAATTAATATATTTTATTTTTAAATTAATATTTTTTAACACTCGAAATCTCACATTTATCCCTATTCTAAATAATATAAGTCTTTAAATATAATAATTAAATTTGAATAGCTTCTTAAATGTTCATATAATCCAAATTAATTAATAATTTCTCAAACAAAAGAAATAGTCGTAACTAACAATTATTTAAACTATTTCTAACATATAAAAATCAAAGAATTCAAATAGAATAAAACTATGGAGTAGTCATGCACATATGTTAATCTTTCTCTTCTTGTTGCTAATTCATAATTTAAAAACACCTTAAATATAGTCATGTTGATTTCAAGATTAATTAAGTAGTTAATGCTGAATATTTAGCCCTTCATCTCAAATAATTAAACTATATTGAATTTACTTTTACTCATGTAATCCATCTAAAGGGGTTATGTTAACATTACTGGCTTTGCATAAATTTAAAAAATACCAATATTTTATTTATATAAAAATTAAGAGTTGTATATAATCTAACTTAGAATCCTAAATTGAATTCATAAATAATCTGACTTAAAGCAAATTGGGTTTCGATCTCAGTGATAAAGAAAGGAAAGAGACTTTGTTGCTACTTTCCTTTGTTGATACTTTAAAAATTGTATTGTTTATTTCTTTATTTATTTTAAATATAAAAAAAACCTCCAGAATTTACACATAGTTCTTTATTTACTTGAATACTTCATTTGAAAGTGAATAAGAAAATATTTAGGTAATTTAACATGAATACTTTATTTTGATGTTCATTTTTGTAAGAAGAATAAACATCTAAACTTATAGGCTCAAAATCGAAAATCCGAAATATTCAAACAAATTAATCCAAAATCGAACTTAAAAAACTCAGATCTAATTCAAACTTATTTGGAATGGATTTGAATTGTCATTTATTTAATCTAAAAATAGAATATTCAAACCAAAATTTTCATATTAAATCCGAATTGCCCGAACGCCCCTCCCTATTGACAAATTGTTTATCTTTGACTACCTACATTTAAGCAGAGATTTTGGTAATGTTATATGTAGGGTTAATCTGCACCTTTTAGGGAAGAAGAAGAAGAAAAAGAAAGAACTTTGTACTTGTACTTCCTTTTTTGTACTCGATTAGAAATTCATATGGAGGTTTGGTAGAAAATTAAATGAAATGTATTTTGGAAAATATGTTACATTTTCAAAGACATCCATCAAGTGAAAAAAGTTGGGAATACATATTCGAAGAAATAAATTTACATACTTAAAGCAACTTAACAATTTGACACTTCACAGACATACTAGTATTATAATTCATTAATAATAATAATAGGTCGCCAACACCTATAATAGAAGCAAAGCTACAAAATTTCTGCCCAAATTGCAAAACTTCAGCTCTAATACGTGGAGTGCAGTAATGGTTTTTCTTATTTTTGACTGAAACTGGCCCTGTATTCTGGCACGGGCCGGGCCTCGTGGGCTTGGGCTCTGGCGGTCCCGGGCTTCGTGGGCTCAATGGGTGGAACCGGTCCGTGACGGGCCTAAGCCCACATGATCTTGTGCTTAACGGGCCGGGTTCGTGGGCTTCGCGGGCCTAGCGGTTTTTTTTTTTAAGGCAATTTCTTGTAGTATCATGGCTATATTAAAAATATATATGTAGTATATATGTAGATCTAATTATTAAAGTGCTTGACGAAAAAGAAAATAACAAAACAATAGTAAAACACTAAATTGTCATGCATAATATATTGTCTTGTAGTATATATATTGTATCTTATGTATATATATTCTCTTATATATTTTCTTGTAGTATATATATTGTATCTTATGTATATATATTCGCATAATATATTGTCTTGTAGTATATATATTGTATCTTATGTATATATATTCTCTTATATATTTTCTTGTAGTATATATATTGTATCTTATGTATATATATTTTCTTTTAGTATATATATTGTATCTTATGTATATATATTCTCTTATATATTTTCTTGTAGTATATATATTGTATCTTATGTATATATATTCGCATAATATATTTTCTTGTAGTATATATATTGTATCTTATGTATATATATTCGCATAATATATTTTCTTGTAGTATATATATTGTATCTTATGTATATATATTCGCATAATATATTTTCTTGTAGTATATATATTGTATCTTATGTATATATATTCGCATAATATATTTTCTTGTAGTATATATATTGTATCTTATGTATATATATTCTCTTATATATTTTCTTGTAGTATATATATTGTATCTTATGTATATATATTCTCTTATATATTTTCTTGTAGCATATATATTGTATCTTATGTATATATATTCGCATAATATATTTTCTTGTAGTATGTATATTGTATCTTATGTATATATTGTAGCTTATAAATAATTCTAAGTAAAGACAAAGAAATATTACGAAAAGATATTCAAGGGTAGAAGCAATAAATTTTATTACCAAAAATGGCATATCTTTCTTAGTCATCCTTCCCCCAATGGAATGAGCACAACAAGGTACTAATACCACCATTAGAAGGGAAAAAACTAAGGAAGATGTGCCAAAATACAAGTTACATATTAGTCTATGTATTATCTCTAACAAATCTCATAAATCCTTCAAGGTTCGGAGGAGGTTGCGTTGGTGGTGGTGGAAAAGAAGTTTGTTCATCACCACTTCCGGGCGAAGCCGAATCCTCCGCAAGTTCCGCTATCATTTCTTCATAAGCTTCATCTATCGTCGGTTGTGCTTCTGCAATTCCAAAGTTTCTTCTTTCCGAGCGGATCCAATCTCTAAACAGTACTGATTTTTCCAAGTTATCCCTCATAGACGCTCTATGATCACCTATTTGCAGACTTGCTTGACTGAAAGCGCTCTCTGATGCAACAGTTGAAGCTTGAATTGATAAAATATCCCGAGCCATCCTTGCAAGAACCGGAAAATGTTTTTCCCTTGCCTTCCACCATTCCAAAAGATCAAAAGAGCCGTCTGAATTCTCCTTTTCAAGTCCCTGAGACAAATAAACTTGAAGCTCATTTAGATGTGAAGTTTCATCATAATTTTCACCTTAAGAACCCCTGAACTCCATCCAAGATTTAAGAGCTTTTAAGCCCGCAACTCTTTTAGACGATTGTGAGCTAGACGAAGTAGGGGTTGGAATAGTTGGCCCAGCATGCTCTAAGGCAAGTTGATAAGCATTATAAACTGTTTGAGCATTAATTTTAATTGAAGCTTTTGCATCTGCAAGTGTAGCAATTTCTTCATTTGAAAGATCTAAAGCCTTATAAATTTTTGAATACCAAAAATGAGGACCTCCCAATTTCATTGTATGATTTAGCATTGCATCAAGACCATAAATAGGAGGGATAGGAAAAAAATATTTTTTAAACTTTTGTTTCATTTCATTTATAGCAAGTTCATAAATGTCCCCACCCTCACCAAATTCAACAAACAAATCAGATAGTGCTGCAATATAAACTAAACATTTTGAAATAGTAGGATAATATTGCCCAGAAAATGTATTTGTGGCAATTTGAAAATGTTCTAAAAAATCTAAAAGAATTTTAACATTCGTCCAATCTTGAGTAGTAAGCATTTCATCATCATCCTCACCACCTACCCGAGAATTAAACATTGCATTAATTGGGTTTCTATATTCATATGCTACTACTAAACTTTCGTACATACAATTCCATCTAGTCGGGCAAGGTTTAGGAACCTTTCTTTCTCTAAGGCCATATTCATCACATTTTTTAAAATACTCTCTAAGTCTACTTCTACGGTTTGAATAAAAAAGCCAATTAAGAGCCATTCTAACCTTTTCAATTTCTATATTTAATATTCGCATACCATCACCGACAATTAAATGATAACTATGACAAATACATCTAACATGGAAAATATTAGTAAATGCAGGATTTAGTGTTGTTGTAAGCATGCCTATAGCACTAGTGTTACTAGAAGCATTATCCATTGAAATTGCCATTATTTTATCGCTAAAGCAAAAATATCTACAAATATCTGCAACAGTGTTAGCTATAAACTTACCTGTGTGACGCGAATTAATTATTCTATATGCAATTATGCGTTTTTGCATTATCCATTTCTCATCTATCCAATGACTTGTAACAGTTAGATAATCACAATTATTACCACTTCTACCAATATCAGTAGTAATAGAAATCCGATTAGGTATATGAGTAAATAAATACCGCAAATATTGTTCATATTCATGTTTGAATTTATAAATATCACTCTTAACTGTTGCGCGAGGCCAACCTTTATAAGTAGGATTAAAAACTCTTCTAATATAATGAACCCAATTAGGATTAGATGCAAAAGTATAAGGTAAGCACATAACAGTAATCATCTTTGCTAATTCTTCACGATCTCTATTTGGATCGTAATATAAAATACCTCCGGTGACAGTGTTAATTCCTGGTTGAACTAGATTTGAACCTGTACTAGGGTTAACCGCAGAATCTACACTTGTCCCCTCTAGTTGCGCTTTCATTTGAAATAATCTAGCCTTATCTCTAGGGTGTGTTTTTATGTGCCTAGTCAAACTACCCGTTGTAAGCACGTGATTTTTGCCCTATGAAAAAAAATTACTCCCAAAAATTCAAAATAAAATGATTTTTCTTGGTGTGCAATTTTGAGAATTTTTGTGACATTTTGGATAATTATTTGTATTTGTCTGTGCATGTTTATTTTTTAAATTAATAAAAAATACAAAAATATATCGCATTTGCATTTAGGATTTAATTCTACAATTAGGAATAGTTAAGCTTGTTTTACAAAAATGAAAATTACAAAAATATGCATCGTTTGCATTTTTAGCATTTAATGTTCAATTGTACAATTTTATGCTTAATTACCACTTAATTGTGTGTTAATTTTTATTGGGAGTTAATTTGCACTTTTATAAATTAATTTAGTTCTATATGATAATTTAAGGATTCTTAGAGAATTTAGTTTTAGAAAGTAAAAGAAAATAGAGCAAAAAATATATAAAAGAGATCAGATTGGCCTTTTCTTTAATTTTAAGTCACACGCCCAAAGATACCCAATCTTCCCAAACGACCCGGTCCATTTCGAACTGGGTCGACCCAGTCCATAACCCAAAAGACCCAAACCCTCTTTTCATTTTTTTCTTTCATTTTTCATAAAACAAAAACAAAACAAAAAAAACCTAAACTACCCGCCCCCCTCTCTTTTTCTTCCTCTCTTTCTCTCTTCTTCTCCAAACACCCCCAAGCAGCCATGGCTGCTTCACACCCCTTCCCTTCCTCTTCTTCGTCACACACGTGCACACCTCACTGCTCCGAGCATCCATGACCGCTGCTTCATCGTCTTCACGCCTCGTCAACCATTCACCTCCAAGCCATGAACAATCGCGAATGACCCCAAGCTTGAGCCATCATGGTGCAGGTCAAGCCCAAGCCCCAGTCGTCCTCACGACCAGCAGCTACGGCCATCGATGACCACCACGTTGTTGTTGCTGCGTTTTCTTCACTTCCATGGCTGCAGCGGCGTTTCCTTCTTCGTCCTCTTCCAAACGACCAAACTACTTTCCGTTCGAGTTCGTCGTCGCTTCGATCCGGTTAGTAGGTTTGAGTTTCATTTTGCCCGTATTTTTGTTTTGATATTCTCAGATCTAAAATCGGTAAATGTTCGATTCTTGTTTTGTTCATGTTTATCGTTAAATTAATTTTTTAGTTTGTTCATGTGTTTTGTTGATTTAATTTTCAGATTCAAATGGAAATTTAATTAATTGTTTTTCAGTTTATTTCATGTGTTTTATTTGTTTTTGTAAAAGAAATTGTTAGTTTAATTTTTATGTTGTTAGAATCAAATTGAAATTTAATTACTTATTTTGGTTTGTTTCATGTTAATTTTATTTATTTTAGTAAAAAGTAATTGTTAGTTTAATAATATTGTTAGATTTAGTTTAATCGCTTGAATCATCCGTCTTTGTTGATTAGTTTAGATTAAATTCGTGTTCATCTTTTGGTTGAAGTTCGTTCTTAATCCGGTGATTTAATGTGAATTTATGTTTTAAATGTTTGATTTAATTTGAATATTCATCTTGGTTGTAATGTTGTTGGATTTAGTTTAAAGATTAATTGGTTATTGAATTTAGAAATTCAAATATACTTGTTGATTGTGTTCAATTTGTTAATATTGTTGAATCTGCAACTATATGTGTTGTTAAGAATATCATTCAGTCAAAATAATTCCGATTGTTGATTTGTTGTTCATAGTTTAAGTTTGAATTCGTTGATTGAACTGGATTAAGGATTGGTTATAGCTGGTAATTTAATTTTAGGTTCTTAAATAATTTTGAAGTTGAACAGATTTTTGAATCGGGGCGTAACAGTAGTTTTAGGGGGTAAAACGGGAATTAACCAATTACAGGTTATTTAATTATGGTGGGGACCAGACATAATGATAAAAGTAAAAAGGAAAAGGTGGATAATGATGTCTTCTTTTCAAAAAGAGGGAACATGGGGACTCACTTTGACTTCTTTTCAAAAAGAGGGAACATGGGGACCCACTTTGATTACTTTTCAAAAAGAGGGAACATGAGGGCCCATGTTGACTATTTTTACTAAAGTAAAAGTATAGGTAATAATAAAAAGTTAAAGGGTGCACATAGTGGAAGAATATTGAGTTAATAAAGTAAAAGAGGTAAAAGGGGGTCTTGCTTTTGTATATAAAAGGACTCATTTGACACTTAGAAGGATGAGATTTTGGGAGAATTTTGGGGGAGAGATAAAAAATTTCAGAACTAAAGAGGAGATAAGAACATACTTTTAATCTTGAAGAAGAGGATTTCTAAAATATCCGAATACTATTTACGTGTATTCCTGAGTGTGATCTCTGCCTACTGTTTGCTTCCGGAAATTTCAATTGGCTTCTTGAGTTAACTGTTGGTCCTTTGTTATTACTTTATTGAGTGGTTGCTGGAATTTCTGTTTGGTTTTCAAGTCTACTGCTGGGTTTTCTGGCTGCTGGTTGTTTGTTGTTGTTGCGCTGTTTCTACTGCTGCTGATCTTATTCTTCCTTTCCTTGTATTCAAATACCAGGTACACGACTGTAATACTAACTATTGCAAGCTGAAAAATGTGAAAGCATGAATACATAAAGAATGGAACTTTGAAGTTTTAATTTCGCTTTTTCTTCGTTTCTTTTACTGATTGTATTTAGGCTATTTCATGTATTACTGTTTAATAATTGGAATAAGAGAAAAATAACATAAGTTGGTCTTTAGTGAATCAGCTTGGCAAAATGGGTTAATTCACTAGCTATGAAAGCTTTAATATGGTCAACAGTAGGTCAATCATGAATGGATAATTAAATTTAGTTAAAGCCAAACAAGACTAGATAATGTTTAAGTTTAATAATCTTTCTAATAAGCTTTAGTAATTGTGGTTAAATCTAGTTTCAAATGGTTATGAATAATTAATTCCAATAGTTGTTTTTTTTTATATAACAATGCGAGCTTCAATCTAGCTATATTTGATTTCTTTTGAATATTAGTTGTCGAATTTCTTATTTTATTTATAATTTCGAATTTTTTCTTTAAAATTCTTTCATTTAATATTGGTCCTAATCTAGCGATTAGTATGTTACATGTTCTTAATTTTTTCTAACTCCTAATTAATTAGGATTTTCTTTCTTTATTTTAGAGACTAAACTTAATAGAAAAAATGTAGTCATTCTAAGATTATCTTTTTTTAAAAAAAATAATAATAATGAGACGAGTCTCGCCAAATAAAAATGCAAATTGCGGGGCCCTCACAAAATGTATGTGTTTATTACTTAGAACTCGGGATAGGCCGCTTAGCGAACTCCATGGCCTTACCTAAAATAACAACACGCTATTTCTTTAGGACGCGTCTTAATTAATCTTACTTTCTTAAACTCGGGTGCACATTTATGTGACCCAAATCCAAATCTCAGCGGAGTCGAAATGTGTCTCTAATCACGGGTACATTGATTGTGACGTGGTTCGAGATGCGTGTCCATGACGTTGCAAATTCCTTTTAAAAAATAAGAATGAGATGAGCCTCGCCGAATACAAATTATAAATTTGCGAGACCCTCAGTAAATATTTGCTTTAAAATTGCTTAGACTTCGGGATGGACCGTTTAGCAAAATTTCACGGCCCTACCCAAAGTAAATGATACGCTAGTCGCTTTAGGCGCGCCTTTAATAATTTAATCTTCTTAAACTCGGGTGCACATTTATGTGGCCCAAATCCACATCTCAACGGAGTCAAAGTGTGTCGACGATCACGGGTACATTGATTGTGACGCGGTTCGAAATACATTTTCACAATGTTGCAATTCCCTGTAAAATAATAAATGAAAGCGGTAAAGAGTTAAAATTTGTACATAAGTTCATATTCGTATAAAATCAGATAATCAAGCCAAATATAACAGTTGAGCGACCGTGCTAGAACCACGGAACTCGGGAATGCCTAACACCTTCTCCCGGGTTAACAGAATTCCTTATCCGGATTTCTGGTACGCAGACTGTAATATGGAGTCATTCTTTTCCTCGATTCGGGATTAAAATTGGTGACTTGGGACACCCTAAATCTCCCAAGTGGCGACTCTGAAATAAATAAACCAATCCCGTTTCGATTGTCCTTTAATTGGAAAAACTCCCTTGCGCCCCCTCGGGTGCGGAAAAAGGAGGTGTGACAGCTCTGGCGACTCTGCTGGGGAACTATTAACCCAGAACCACTGGTTCGGGGTTAGAAATTCGAGCTTAGATAAATTGTTATATTGGGCTTTATCTGATTTTTACATGTTTGAGCCTAATGTGCTAAATGCTGCTTTTACCGCTTTGATATTATCTGAACTGTATATAAACTATGACGAAACCATTCTCTTCTTACCTCCGGGGATGTGCTTACTGGTTGAGACTCCCTATTCTGTTAGTGTCATACCTTGAAATAGGAAAGAGGCCGGACAAGTTACTAAGCCGGATGGCCCTTTGGTTCCCGGAAAGTTGCCCCTCCTCGATTCGAGTTGTCCGCTCGGGTACACAGTCTAGAACACCGACTCAGGTTTTGAACGTAGAATAACATGACTTCATGTCGGATCCCTAGTAGGAACGATTATTTGCATCATGTTGCTTTGACTTAGGGGACTCAACACAGGGGTTGGGTCCGTCTAGGACTAGCAACCTGAAATGAAAAGACCATCCTGCAACATCCTGTTTGCTTTACGCATTTATTTGTTTCAGACTTGCATGCTGACCGGCTTCGAAAAATCAGGAATATTGGAAAATTATGAAGAAAAAAAAAGAGCGAGGTAACAGTGTAGAGAATTAATCGCCTATTTTAGGAAGAGAAAAAAAAACAATACCTAAATACTGTCGAAATTCTGCCGAAAATCTTGAAAAAGTGAAGAAGGAAAAATGTTTTATTTTATTTCACTCAAAAAAAAAGAAAAAAAAAAGAACAGTCTTTTTATTTTTTAAGTTTGGAAGATAGGTTAGTCATTTTGGTGAAACGAAAAAAAAAATCTTCACTTTATCTTGTTTTCAAACTAAAAAAAAAAAAAGAAAAATAGTTTGTCTTGCCATGAAAAATGAAAATGAAAAAGAGTCTTGTTTTTAAAATGGTTTTTTTATTTGTTTATGAAAATGCCAAAAATGAAAATAAAAAAGAGTCGTGTGTTGAACGTGGTTTTATTATTTGTTGCAAATATATATATATATATATATATAAATCCAAAAAGTATTTTTCTTTATTTCCTTTCTAGAAAAGTTTTTTTAGGCCCCCAATTTTCAAAAGAAAAATCCAAAAATATTTTCCACTATTTATTTCATTAGAAAGTTTTTTTTTATTGTTTTTTTTAAAAATAAAAATAAAAAATAAAAATATTTTCTTTTAATTTCTTCAAAAAAAAATCCAAGAAAAATATTTTCATTCTTCTTTCAAAATTGAAAAGAAAATTCAAAAATATTTTTTAGAAGCATTTCTTTCAAAAATGCTCCCTTTCTTCTTTATAAGTCTTTCCTTTCAAAAAAAAAAGTTAGTTCATTTACTTCATTCATCATTTCCCGAACTACGCGGGTTTGATTCTCACCGGATGTGAGATACGTAGGCAACCCTCATCGGGTCCAACCTCCCCTTCTGCTAAAATAACCAAAAACTAATAAATGAGCAAAAAACATGTCAAAATTTTAATTTTGTCATAAATAAGTCGGGTGATGTCCAACCTCCCCTTTTGCAAAAAATAGCAAAATAAATAACTCCCCTTTTGCAAAAAATAGCAATATATATATATATATATATGTCAAATTTTAATTTCATCATAAAGAAGTCGGGTGACGCTGTTTTGTCAAGACATAGCCGAATGTTCCCGAAAGGGACGCCGGAAGGTTGACTTTGCATAAACAACCACCTTTTGGGTCATGTTTAAGATTTTGTCCAGTTGACCCACACAGCCTTAAAAAATCTTCGTCCCCGAGGCGTTGAAAGGCCGTGTTTGTAATATTGAGTTTTCTATTTTGAAAAACAATAAAAGGAGTCATAAATAAGTCGGATGATGCTGTTTTTGTCAAAAATAGCCGAATGTTCCCGAAAGGCTGACTTTGCATAAACAGCCACCTTTGGGTCATTGTTTCAGATTTGGTCCAGTTGACCCACACAGCCTTAAATATCTTCGTCCCCGAGGCGCTGAAGGGTCGTGTTTACAACACCAGGTTTTTATTTTAATTTGAAAAGAAAAAAAAACAAAGAGTCAGCGGTCAGGTGAATACCGTTTGAATTTTTAGTCAAAATAAGCCGAGACAGCTTCGGCAGTGTCTTAAACCGTTCTTGCCGAAATAGCCTTAGAGTATCTTTCAGTTGTCGAAAGGCTATTTTCGTAAAAGAACGGACAAGTTTGTAAAGTGTCAGAAAATAATCCTCCCCGGCCTCAAAATTCATGTGAAATTTGGAAGGAGCCACATTTGCAAAAATAACCGTTTTGTTGCATTTGTCAAACGGAGAAAGGGAGCTGGCCTTTTGTTTTTGAGTTTGTAAATCTTTTGATTAGAATATGTGGGTTGCTTGATTTTCGAGTTTGTAGGTCATCTTTAAACCTTTGAAACCCAGTTTGTATTATTATGAAAATTGATAAAGAAAAAAAAATGTTTCATTGCTGTTACCTTTCATTTTGTCCGAACTACCCAAGGTCTGATTCATGCAGGGTCATGATACGTAGGCAATCTACATAAGATTGGACCACGACAAAAAAGAAAAAAATGATGAAAAAGAATGAAAAAAGAAGAATGAAAAAAAAATCGAAAAGAAAAATAAAATTGAAAAAAAAATGAAAAAAGATGTCAATAATGAGGACCGACTGAGTCCATTCTAACCTGTTTTGTTTTGAATCACAAAGAAAGAAGGTGGTTGGTTTGTGGTAAGCCGGAAATACAAGATCCAAAAGCACATTTTGCGGGGATCAGGCCTGATAGCAGAAGCACTCGAATCCTGTTGGGAACTTGTTGACGGAGGTTGATGATATTGAAGCCGGTAATGGTCTTGGCAGTATTGATGCGAAGCTCAGTGGCTAAGATGCCCGTTTTGATAAAGTGGGAGGACGCTCCGTTCCTTGGTTAGCAAGAGAGAAGCTTGTGGTGGCTTATTTTGTTGTCATTCCTGTTGTTCGGATTATTAGGATTGTAATTCGGATATTGTTTTGTGTCAATATCTTTCCGCTTATCTTTCCGTTTTGTCATAGCGGTTTGTTTAAGTTTTGTACAGGTTGTTTTAGGATTTTATTCTGGTTTGTTTTTGTTTGTTTTGTTATTCAAACCATTTCACCGGTAGTCTAATGGAAAATCCGGTCTTTGATTATTTCCAGTCATTTTTGTTTAGTCCTTTTTATCATTTTTGTTCAGCGCCGATTCTAGTGACATGACATGCGCACACAGTTTGGGCCTAATCTTAAAAGTTAATCATAAGACCCTGGGAAGGTGATCAAAGCATTTAAAGGAAATGAGAATGGTTTTGAGATTATTCAGAGCTCGAGTCATGTGGAACTGGGGCAAGTAAAACACAAAGAAAACCGTTAAAGCCAGATTCACCTTTCATGATAATAATAATGAGAGTGTCACCCAACGGTGCTTTAGAATTGACAAATGAAAAAAGCAAATATTAATATGATTGTCAAGACCAACACCATCGAAATAGACTATAAATCTATGTCCAATTGTGTTGTTTGCACTTGGCATGTTTTGAAGACTGGAATGACGAAGGCATTTTGTTCTGCTGTGATTACGTGATTTTTGCCTTAACGAAAACTACTAAAAAAAAAATAAATCAAAAAATAAAATAAATTTCTTTTATTGTGTAATTTTTGAATTTTTGCGTGGTGTTAAATATTTGTGTTATGTCTGTAAATGTTCGCGGGCGCGGCAAAAAGGAGGTGCAACATCTGCTACCTAAACACTTTATCCTTCGTTACCCCTTTTGAGCCTTATTTGTTTTCTTTCATACCCCTCGTTCGGAATCAGTAGCAACGAAGAAGAAAAAAAGAAAAAAGAAAAAAAAAACAACAAAACGAAAAAAAAAAGAAAAAAAAGAAAAAGAGAAAAGAAAATAAAAATGATAACAAAGAAAAAAAGTCAAATGAAACAGAGGATTTGGGAACTGCGTTTGACCTGATTCCTCAAAGAGGATACGTAGGCGCTTCACGGCTCGGTCATAGTTTTGAAAAATGAAAAACAAATCAATTAAAATATCCCCAAGCAAGAAAATGGGGCAAAGGTTGCGTTTGTTGTAAATAAATCTAGATCCGAAGATTGTAACTTTAAACCCAAAATTGATGAATTTTTTGAGCCTTTAATACCCTTTCTTTCTAGCCCTATCCAAAAACCCACATTACGGTCCAAAGAAAGACCTTCTGATCAGTCTTCAAAAGATGCCAAGTCAAACAAATGAGAGTCTTACCAACGAACATAACATTCTCTTCCACAGCAGAAAAGACTCTAATCTCCAGCAGAGAGTCATACCGGCAATACTCCAAATCCCCATCTGGAAAGTGATACAAATGAGAGTCTTATTGGTGAAAATCTTTACGGACACCATAAGGCGACGAAAGCTGAGGGAAAAACAAAATGAGAGAGACTTGATAGTGAAAACCTTCGGGCACTGCAAGTCGAATAAGATTGAGAATCAGATGGGGAACTGCCAATTGAAGGTCTTGAAAGACGATTGACGACGGAGGATAGACCACATATGCATGTCATGACCATTAGAGTCGGTACCCGCGTTTGATAGGTTTTTATTTATAGTTTCTTTTGTTAAAGAGTCATCTTTTCCTTTGTCTTTTTATTCTGTTCCCGTTTATCTTTTTCCTTTCATAGAAAAAATTCCCCAATAGAGTCTGTTCGGTCAGAACAAGTGAGAATTGACATCAAAATTTGTCATCGGCTTTCCAATCATGCAAGATGAGATCTGACTAGTACATCCAAATGGTTTAGTCAGCAAGGAACAAGCGCGAGGCCAGTGTCAAGAAAAATATCCCCAGCAAGAGGGAATTGACAAAAGGATTGACGAGTGTCAAAAAGGGATATCCTTGCCGAAATCAAAGGTTATAAACCTCAAGGCCTAGGCCCGTGGACAAGGAGAGCAGTGAGCATGGTTTGGGAAATCCATATGATACTAAAAAAGATCGGGGAAATGCCAGTTTCCGTCTATGCCACAAAAGAAGAGGGATATCCCCAGCAGAATGGGATTATCCCCAGCAAATAATATCATCCCCAACAAGTTGTGGAGCGCAGAGCAAGGAAGGAGAAATGGAAAGCCATCTCAGTAGGAGTATCACAACCAACCACCATGTTTTAAACTAACAAATTTTGTTTGATTTGAAACAGGTAAAGGAAATGACATTGATGCCAAAATGCATACCACAAGGGATATTATCAAACTGGGGTAGAAAATTTTCCTTTCGTTTAGAAAATTTTCTGGAAGTCAGGTACCCACTTGGGGAAAAATAAAGATAACGCCAGTCTCAAGGGAAGTGGTCTTAGAACCAGTGTTGCCCCCAACATAATAAGTTTCAATGGAGGAAGTTGTTCCCCAGCAAAGGGATGAAACTTGAGCTCAGAAAAAGCAAGAGGCCAGCATCACTCCCAACAACCTTCCAAAGAGTGAAGCACTAGTTCTGAAGGAATCAGAATCCCCCAGCAGTGTTATCCTCGACAGCGTTATCCCCAGCTGATAACATTTTACCCCCCAACAACGGTTCTTTTCGGGGAAAGGCAAAACGAGTCTCAAGGGAGGTAGTCTTCGAAGGAAGAAGCTATGCAAAAAAAAAAAAAAAAAAAAAGGGGGGGGGGGGGAAAGCAGTTTGCAGAGGAATGAAACATCCTACTCGAAACATCCTACTCAAAAGGGCTGTCATACCTCCTTTTTCCGCACCCGAGGGGGCGCAAGGGAGTTTTTCCAATTAAAGGACAATCGAAACGGGATTGGTTTATTTATTTCAGAGTCGCCACTTGGGAGATTTAGGGTGTCCCAAGTCACCAATTTTAATCCCGAATCGAGGAAAAGAATGACTCCATATTACAGTCTGCGTACCAGAAATCCGGATAAGGAATTCTGTTAACCCGGGAGAAGGTGTTAGGCATTCCCGAGTTCCGTGGTTCTAGCACGGTCGCTCAACTGTTATATTTGGCTTGATTATCTGATTTTATACGAATATGAACTTATGTACAAATTTTAACTCTTTACCGCTTTCATTTATTATTTTACAGGGAATTGCAACGTTGTGAAAATGTATTTCGAACCGCGTCACAATCAATGTACCCGTGATCGTCGACACACTTTGACTCCGTTGAGATGTGGATTTGGGTCACATAAATGTGCACCCGAGTTTAAGAAGATTAAATTATTAAAGGCGCGCCTAAAGCGACTAGTGTATCATTTACTTTGGGTAGGGCCGTGAAATTTTGCTAAACGGCCCATCCCGAAGTCTAAGCAATTTTAAAGCAAATATTTACTGAGGGCCCCGCAAATTTATATTTTGTATTCGGCGAGGCTCATCTCATTCTTATTTTTTAAAAGGAATTTGCAACGTCATGGACACGCATCTCGAACCACGTCACAATCAATGTACCCGTGATTAGAGACACATTTCGACTCCGCTGATATTTGGATTTGGGTCACATAAATGTGCACCCGAGTTTAAGAAAGTAAGATTAATTAAGACGTGTCCTAAAGAAACTAGCGTGTTGTTATTTAGGTAAGGCCGTGGAGTTCGCTAAGCGGCCTATCCCGAGTTCTAAGTAATTAACACATACATTTTGTGAGGGCCCCGCAATTTGCATTTTTATTTGGCGAGGCTCGTCTCATTATTATTATTTAAAAAAAAAAAGATAATCTTAGAATGACTACATTTTTTCTATTAAGTTTAGTCTCTAAAATAAAGAAAGAAAATCCTAATTAATTAGGAGTTAGAAAAAATTAAGAACATGTAACATACTAATCGCTAGATTAGGACCAATATTAAATGAAAGAATTTTAAAGAAAAAATTCGAAATTATAAATAAAATAAGAAATTCGACACCTAATATTCAAAAGAAATCAAATATAGCTAGATTGAAGCTCGCATTGTTATATAAAAAAAACAACTATTGGAATTAATTATTCATAACCATTTGAAACTAGATTTAACCACAATTACTAAAGCTTATTAGAAAGATTATTAAACTTAAACATTATGTAGTCTTGTTTGGCTTTAACTAAATTTAATTATCCATTCATGATTGACCTACTGTTGACCATATTAAAGCTTTCATAGCTAGTGAATTAACCCATTTTGCCAAGCTGATTCACTAAAGACCAACTTATGTTATTTTTCTCTTATTCCAATTATTAAACAGTAATACATGAAATAGCCTAAATACAATCAGTAAAAGAAACGAAGAAAAAGCGAAATTAAAACTTCAAAGTTCCATTCTTTATGTATTCATGCTTTCACATTTTTCAGCTTGCAATAGTTAGTATTACAGTCGTGTACCTGGTATTTGAATACAAGGAAAGGAAGAATAAGATCAGCAGCAGTAGAAACAGCGCAGCAACAACAAACAACCAGCAGCCAGAAAACCCAGCAGTAGACTTGAAAACCAAACAGAAATTCCAGCAACCACTCAATAAAGTAATAACAAAGGACCAACAGTTAACTCAAGAAGCCAATTGAAATTTCCGGAAGCAAACAGTAGGCAGAGATCACACTCAGGAATACACGTAAATAGTATTCGGATATTTTAGAAATCCTCTTCTTCAAGATTAAAAGTATGTTCTTATCTCCTCTTTAGTTCTGAAATTTTTTATCTCTCCCCCAAAATTCTCCCAAAATCTCATCCTTCTAAGTGTCAAATGAGTCCTTTTATATACAAAAGCAAGACCCCCTTTTACCTCTTTTACTTTATTAACTCAATATTCTTCCACTATGTGCACCCTTTAACTTTTTATTATTACCTACACTTTTACTTTAGTAAAAGTAGTCAACATGGGCCCTCATGTTCCCTCTTTTTGAAAAGTAGTCAAAGTGGGTCCCCATGTTCCCTCTTTTTGAAAAGAAGTCAAAGTGAGTCCCCATGTTCCCTCTTTTTGAAAAGAAGACATCATTATCCACCTTTTCCTTTTTACTTTTATTATTATGTCTGGTCCCCACCATAATTAAATAACCTGTAATTGGTTAATTCCCGTTTTACCCCCTAAAACTACTGTTACACCCCGATTCAAAAATCTGTTCAACTTCAAAATTATTTAAGAACCTAAAATTAAATTACCAGCTATAATCAATCCTTAATCCAGTTCAATCAACGAATTCAAACTTAAACTATGAACAACAAATCAACAATCGGAATTATTTTGACTGAACGATATTCTTAACAACACATATAGTTGCAGATTCAACAATATTAACAAATTGAACACAACCAACAAGTATATTTGAATTTCTAAATTCAATAACCAATTAATCTTTAAACTAAATCCAACAACATTACAACTAAGATGAATATTCAAATTAAATCAAACATTTAAAACATAAATTCACATTAAATCACCGGATTAAGAACGAACTTCAACCAAAAGATGAACACGAATTTAATCTAAACTAATCAACAAAGACGGATGATTCGAGCGATTAAACTAAATCTAACAATATTAAAATTAAACTAACAATTACTTTTTACAAAAATAAATAAAATTAACATGAAACAAACCAAAATAAGTAATTAAATTTCAATTTGATTCTAACAACATAAAAACTAAACTAACAATTTCTTTTACAAAAACAAATAAAACACATGAAATAAACTGAAAAACAATTAATTAAATTTCCATTTGAATCTGAAAATTAAATCAACAAAACACATGAACAAACTAAAAAATTAATTTAACGATAAACATGAACAAAACAAGAATCGAACATTTACCGATTTTAGATCTGAGAATATCAAAACAAAAATACGGGCAAAATGAAACTCAAACCTACTAACCGGATCGAAGCGACGACGAACTCGAACGGAAAGTAGTTTGGTCGTTTGGAAGAGGACGAAGAAGGAAACGCCGCTGCAGCCATGAAAGTGAAGAAAACGCAGCAGCAACAACATGGTGGTCATCGATGGCCGTAACTACTGGTCGTGAGGACGACTGGGGCTTGGGCTTGACCTGCACCATGATGGCTCGAGCTTGGGGTCGTTCGCGATTGTTCATGGCTTGGAGGTGAATGGTTGACGAGGCGTGAAGACGATGAAGCAGCGGTCATGGATGCTCGGAGCAGTGAGGTGTGCGCGTGTGTGACGAAGAAGAGGCGGGGAAGGGGTGTGAAGCAGCCATGGCTGCTTGGGGGTGTTTGGAGAAGAAGAGAGAAAGAGAGGAAGAAAAAGAGAGGGGGGCGGGTAGTTTAGGTTTTTTTTGTTTTGTTTTTGTTTTATGAAAAATGAAAGAAAAAAATGAAAAGAGGGTTTGGGTCTTTTGGGTTATGGACTGGGTCGACCCAGTTCGAAATGGACCGAGTCGTTTGAGAAGATTGGGTATCTTTGGGCGTGTGACTTAAAATTAAAGAAAAGGCCAATCCGATCTCTTCTATATATTTTTTGCTCTATTTTCTTTTACTTTCTAAAACTAAATTCTCTAAGAATCCTTAAATTATCATATAGAACTAAATTAATTTATAAAAGTGCAAATTAACTCCCAATAACAATTAACACACAATTAAGTAGTAATTAAGCATAAAATTGTACAATTGGACATTAAATGCTAAAAATGCAAACGATGCATATTTTTGTAATTTTCATTCTTGTAAAACAAGCTTAACTATTCCTAACTGTAGAATTAAATCCTAAATGCAAATGCGATATATTTTTGTATTTTTTATTAATTTAAAAAATAAACATGCACAGACAAATACAAATAATTATCCAAAATGTCACAAAAATTCTCAAAATTGCACACCAAGAAAAATCATTTTATTTTGAATTTTTGGGAGTAATTTTTTTTCATAGGGCAAAAATCACGTGCTTACACCCGTGCCGCTACGGTCTCCAGTATATTTATGCACCATTAATTTCCCACAAGTTTTACACTTAGCCTTATTTTGTTCTCTTACTTGAGTAAAAAAATTCCAAACTAATGATGTTTCTAGGCGTTTAGCAGGTTCTCTATTAAAAGTAGGAGTTTCTACAGGTGGGTCAACCAGTGCATCAGTTGGGTTATTAAGAGGACTAGTAGGTGTATCATCTAAATCCGGTGCTTGGGTTTCATCATCATCCTCATTTTCCTCATTATTTTCTAAGATGGTTTCATTAGGATAAAGAGCATTCATAATTTCATCATCTAATCTTTCACCTGGTGCAACATTATGATAAAATTCTCTATCGGTAAATTGAAAACAAGGGTGATCACTATCAAGAATTACGGAAGGAGGAGGACGTCTAGGTTGGCGACTACTTTCAACTTGTTTATCTTTTCTAGGTCGGGGAGCCGGGGGAAGGGTGGTTGGTTGGCCACTACTTTCACCGGTTTTATCTTTTCCTTTACCAAACATTTTTTTTCAAAGTAAATGCCATATTAATTATAATTATGCAAACTAAAACACACAAAAATATATTCTTAAAACGTAAGAGTTGAAACGAGTTTACCGGATTGCCGAACAACTTCTTGAAAATTGAAAATCGTTGAACACTTGAAAACTTCAATTCAACAACTTCACAATTTTTCCCGAAATTTCAACAATAAATTAAGTAATTGTAGTAGAGAGATTGAGAGAGATTGAGAGATATTGATGAATTGGTGAATAAAAATGAAAGAATGAGGGGCTATTTATAGTTGAGAAATGGGAAAAAGTGTAATTATATAAAGTTTGGGGTTAAAATAAAGTTTGGGGGGCAAATGACCATTTTTTAAACTTAAAAACGGTCATATTTTCAGCCCAAACGGCTAGATTTTAAATATGGCCGTTGGCGAATTTTTTTACTTATTTTTTTTTTTAAAAAAAAATAGTCGTTGGGCCCGTTAGGCCCGCCAGGACCGGCCCAGGCCCGTCTGACGGTTCCGGGCTAAACGGTTCCGGGCTCGTGGGCTAATACTACAAGACCGGCCCGTCACGGGCTTCTCAGGACCACTAGGACCGGCCCACCAGGCCCACCAGGCCCGTTAGGACCGCGGGCCTGGTTCGGTCCGGTCCGGTTCAGGCCCGGCCCACCAAGCAGCCTTAACTGAAACACTAAAAAAAATCATGGAAAACACTAAAAAAAACAAAAAAAAAAACTATTGGAGCATTGGAAAACACTAAAAAAAAATCATGAAATCAGATGAGGAAAATTTACCTGGCAGTAGAGGGTCTCGACGGACCTGCAGTGGCGCCGGCGAGTGCTCCTCGTTGGTGGCAGTGGCGGGTTTGGGTGGGGGAAAGTTTGAGTGAGAGAAAAGAGAAGAAAGAAAAGAGGGAAAGGAAAAGAAAGAGAGTCGCTCGTAGAGTTTTTTAAAAAACTCTCTGACCGATTCAGTCGGTAATTTGGTCAAAGCAGTCAACCTCGTTTTACTAAATATTTCTGACCGAATCGATCACTATTTTTTTTATTTAAATTAATTATGACTGAATTGGTCGCTAACAGTGACGCAGAATTTTCCGTCAAAATTTACTACGGATATAGACGGAATATTAGTCGTAACTATTATTAAAAATTAAAAAATATATTTTTATGTATTTTCCGACCGGATCCGTCGGAAATTTTCGACTACTTTTTTCCGTCAGAAATTTCGGTCGAAACTGGGCCGTTTTTAAGTAGTGTAGGCCCAAACAGAAAAGTGGATAAAAAATCTGCTATCATTAACCTGAAACATTGAAGTCACACAAAAACAAAAAATACAAACATATAGACTACAATAATAATTACACCACAATTCCAAATTTTTATTGACTATGTTTCTCCATTTAAATTTATCGCAGACCAATATTATATAAAATAAAAATAAATGTAAAAAGTATTAGAAGGTCACTATAACTGCTATTGGTGTAAAGAATTCTGATAAAAGACTTCTAGAAAGTATATAAAATAAAAATAAATGTAAGAATTCTAAAGTTAAAGTAAAACATAAACATGACTAACAACTAATTGTATCACTTATATAGATTTTAATGTATCCTATCTGTCGCTGTATAATTTATATATTATATGTGTATAATTATATATAATCAATGTATAATTTATGTATATGACTAGAAAAGGTAAACAATGAATATGACCGGCTATTTGTATAAAGATCTCAAAATATTTCAAGTTTAAAAAACTTTGTCCATAGGAAAATCTTTTAACTTTTGACCTTAAATGTTTATCCATTAATTATTTGACACGTCCCAAAGATCAAAACTTAAAGACCACCCCTTATAGTATCCTATTTCTATTATTTTTTTGGTTCTCTTCTTCCTCAGGCATAGCACGGAAAGTCCCAGAAGAGCCATAAGCATAGCAAGTCAGTGGATTATGGAACTCGTCTGCATAGAAATAATTAAGTAAATAAATGTCCTCCTTTTGCGTGTTTGATCGTATCTTTTAGGTTAACATCTATGTTCCAACAAAATTGGAAGTAAAGTCTTCGGTAATGTATTGTTATCCAGTAATTATACATAAAATTTATTAATACTACTTTTTTTTATTGATAATATAATTAGGCAATTGGTACAATTTCCTATCATAATTTGGAAGCGAATTTTTGTCTTGTAAGATGTATTCCTACTCACCTATTGGAATAGATTTGATCATTTTCACTAGGGTATCATGTTCTCCGACCAAAGCCTAATAACATATAGTATAAAATCCCACTTTATGTGGCGAGCAAGTGCATGACAAAAGCAATCATATTGCTTAGGAGTGTGCATAGGTCAGGTTAGTTCAAAAATTTCAATTACCAAAACCAAACTAACGGTGTCGGTAATGACAGAGCCACCCTATAGGAAGGGGTATCAAATATGACACTCCTTCGTGAGAAAAATATACTGTGTAGGTAGGTAAAATAATAAATTATATGTATATATACTATGTATCGACTCCCTTCAATTTCCTGGCATGTTTACTTTTATATATTTTGACACTCATTAACGAAAATTCTGGCTCCGCCATTCGGTGTCGGATTTTTAAATCTATAAACAAAACCAAACCAACAAAGTCGGATTTTTCAATCTCGATTTTTCTTGGATTTTTCATTTTGTTTTTGGGTTTTCAGGTTTTCTTTCCTGTAAAATCTTAATAGCACAAAATATGTAACTTGTGCTCCAAATATTTCTTTTGTCCAAGTAAGATACAACTATATAATGTATTTTCCAAAAAAATAACACAATAACATGAGATTATTCATAGCATTATACTAAAACATGTAAGCACGATTTTTGATCCGCAAAATTTTTAAATTTAGTTAGTACTCTTAGCATTTTAAAATATTTACTTGGGTTACTATAGGATTTTAGTTTTTTTTTTTAAATTTAAAACATAAATTTGAAAAGAAAAAAAATACTTTTATTTTTATTTTTATTACATATATTTTCTCATTTTACTTAAGGTCATTAGTAGTTTTGTAGTGATATCAAAAAAAGTTATATTTTATAGTATATTTTAATTTAAATTAGTAATTTATTTTATTTGGCTAAACTTTATTAGTACTTTTGTAGTAATTTTATTTTAATTTATTTTTAAGAAAAAGAGTTGATTTGGACTAAGTTCTTGTCCTAATGTCTTGCCAATTTAAAAATCCAACAAAATCTAGGCCCAACTAATTCTCTTCAGCCCATAACCCGCAAAACCCGCCCATCCAACTGTCTGTTTTTCAGTGCCATCTTATATATATAAACCTCGTTATAGACTCATCCCAAACCCTAATCGCCAAAGCTGCTGGAAAAATCCAGCGATAATGTCTCTCAATTCCGATAGGCTCTAGATGTTTGCCTTATTTTGAAATTTAAATTTTGTTAAGGATGCACTTTTCGAGATCATTTTGATGAATCAAACATGGGCAACAAAAAAGGTAAATGTCACGATAAGCCTGACACTTTCAAGCTAGAAGCTGACATTTTTTTTTCTGGCATCTATTTGAGCTTGTATCTATAAAGGTTTGTGTAGTTTAAGTAAGTGCTTAGTTACCCCACCCCCTCCCCTCCCCCCTCCAACGTGATTTTTTTTATGCAAATTGTGCTTTATATTTTACGCAGGTAGCATTGACTTTATTATGTTCATAAAAATTTCATAAAAGCAATGTTTTCGTATGTTCAGCCTTAGCCCCCTTAAAAGGAGGTACATGGGATAAAGCTCCCGACCAAGATTGAGTTGGAGTTTGTGTTGCTGGACTAGTAATTTGTATCAAATTCTTTTTCCTCATTAAAAATTTCATTGCCAAATTATCTTTGTAATGTTTCATGAAGTTTCATCAAGAGTCATTTCATTTATATGTTTTCTAAGTCTAGGAGAAGAGTAAGATTACCACAACTAGCACCTTTACTACTTTTTAAATCGCTTGATTATGCCAAATACTTTTTAGGAGCCATAATTTAAATATGAAAATAAATACGAAAATTTAACACAGAAATAAAATACACAAATTAAACACGAAAATAAAACGCGTAATGTAAATATAAAAAATTAAGTACTAAATAATACGCAGATGGAACGAGTGCACCGTGATTAAATATTGAAACTTGAAAAAATTACCAAAAAAAAAAATACTCCAAATATTTGGCGAATTAATTTGAAACTTGAAAGTTGCTCCAAAAATTTGCTCAAATACTTGAAACGTAGTTAATTATGAGAAAATTGAGAGAAGAATATAGATGAAATGTAAGAGATTTAAGAGTGAATGGTTTATTTTTGTGGGAAAAAATAAAGAAGGATGGAAAGTATTTATAGTAAAAAATAGGGCCAAATTATAATTTAATAAACTTAGGAATTAAATTAAAAGTATAGGTGGAGATGGGGGGAGGGGAAGGGGCCAATAATGGCGTTATTACCGTTGCCAACGACTAATTTTGAAAAAATGCTATTGGCCAACAACTTTCTTTTTTAAAAAAATTAAATTAAATTAAAGTGGGCTGGCGGGATGGGATCAGGCCATTAACAGGCCGTCCCGTAGAGACAAAATAGGTAGCCCGTCTCATCCGGTATCCCGTTCAATATAGGTCCAGTCTCGTTTATTTTTTAGTCGGCCGGGCCGGGATCAAGATGGACCGGGTTGACCCGTCTCATCGGACAGTCATAGGTGGGGACAATCTTGAACCTTCTTTTATTTGTGTGTTTCGTTTGCGTATTTTGTTTGTGTGGTCTCTGTCACACCTCCTTTTTCCGACCCCGCGAAGGGCGTAGGGATTTTTTCCAATTAAAGGACAGTCGAAACGGGATTTATTTATTTATTTAAGAGTCGCCACTTGGGAGATTTAGGGTGTCCCAAGTCACCAATTTTAATCCCGAATCGAGGAAAAGAATGACTCTATATTACAGTCTGCGTACCAGAAATCCGGATAAGTAATTCTGTTAACCAGGGAGAAGGTGTTAGGCATTCCCGAGTTCCGTGGTTCTAGCACGGTCGCTCAACTGTCATATTTGGCTTATTTATCTGATTTTAATATAATTATGAACCGATGTGCCAATTTTAACTTTTTACCACTTTATTATTATTTTTTTAAAAAAAAAAAAATTGTGAACATCGTTTAAAACATGTCTTTGGATTACGTCACATGAAATACACCCGCAATCCGGAACACATTTTTATTCAATGTTTTAGGATTTAGATTTGGGTCGCATGAAATGCGCATCCGAGTTTAAGAAGGTAAAATTAATTAAATCGCGCCTAAAGAGTCTAGCGCGTCATTATCTTTGGGAAAGGAAGTGAAATTCACTAAACAGTCTATCCCAAATTCTAAGTATTTTTTTTTTAAATAATTAATAAATAAATGAGATTGGAGAATCCTGTAAATTTTGTATTATTTACATCTATTTATTTTTAGCGAAATCCTTCCTTATTTTAAGAATATCCTTTAATGACTACATTTTTATTATTACTAAGTTTGTCTATAAATATAAAATCAATCTCTACATTCTTAAAAATAACATATTAAATAGAAGAGAAAAACAAATATCAACATAAAGTAATAAAAATTATAATTATAAATACAACCTGGAATTGTCAAAAAAATAAAAAAACTAATTATACCATAGTTGGATTAAATTCATATTGTTAGTATGACTTAAGCTTATTGAAACTAATTATTTACAAATACTGAAAATTGAAAAAGAAAAAAAAACTTGATTACTAAACCATATTTCTAAAAAAATTAAACAATTTAACCTTAACTAACTTTGTTTTAATTCTCATCATGTCCTAATACTTGATTCGCAAACTAATTCATGTTTTAACTGAAATTAACTACATGATTCCGATTAACTTAACGTTGACGAAAAACCTTATGAATAAGGAACTTATTCAATTTTTGCCAAACTGATTCAATAACGCCATTTTTACGTTATTTCTTCTATTTTTATTATTAAACAGTTTTAATTAGTAATCAGGCTTAAATATATTTCCTAATAATCCGGTTAAGGCGTTATTTAATATGTCACTATAATATGCCTAGTTATGTCAAATGACAGTGATTTACAGAATAATAATACATGAATAACCTAAATACAATACAAGAAAAACAATTAAAACTAAATTAAAAATTTAACACTCCATTCTTCATTTCAGCTTACAAAATGCCAAAATTACAGTTGTGTACTTGATATTGTCAATATAAGAAGAAGAAAGTCAGCAATGTAATACGTAACACAGCAACAACAACAATAACCAGCAATAACCAGTCAACGAAAAACCCCAGTGACAGATTTGAAAAATTCAAAATAAAATCCAGGAATGCCGAAAATAACGGACAGAAACCAAGGGAAATTTTCAGATTTTTGAAAGGCTAGTTAATCTTCAACCCTTAATTTCTACACCTGTATACCAGAATATTTATCAGGTGTGTACTACTTTCTCTTCTAATTTTCAACTTTTTTTTTTATTTTCTTTGTATGTTTTTTCTTTTCTTGAGAGTTTCAATGTTTTTTCGGAATAAATGTTCAGCTCTTTTTTTCTCTAATCTCTCTGTCCATCTATGTATCTTTCAAGACTTCCTATATATAATCTCAACCCTTTAATCAATTAAAATCAATCCCTTTCTCTACCAAACCCATTATCTTCCCACTCATCCCCATTACATTAAATAAATATATCACATCACCCCATTATATTTTGTCCCTCATGCCTAACATAAATAAATACAAGATTCTCCCACACTAAAATTTGTCTTGTCCCCCCTTTATATTAAATAAATATATCACAACCCACCCCATTTCATTTTGTCCCCCATGCTTCACATAAAAAATTACAAAATGTACAATTCCTAAACTACCCCTCCGACCTTATTGCAATTACTATTTTACTCCAAACGTACTGCGATTTACCAAATTACCCCATCAGCTATAACAAATCAATTAATCAAACTCAACCAAAATATAGTCAATATGACCAATTTCTACATAAATTCAAACAACAAATCTCATGAACATGATTTCTTCAACATTTCAACAACAAATCACATGAACACAAATTGCACAACAAAGAACAACTAAAATTTGATTGAACAATATTTTTAGCAACAACAAACCTATTTTCGGATTCAACAACAACAATCAAACAAGTATATTTAGATTTCTAAATTCAATAATATTGAACTTAAAATCAACTCTAACAACATTACAACAAACAATTCCTATATTAAATTTTAAACAAGATTATGAGACAAATTCAAGAAATAATCATAAATGGTAAACAAGAAATCAAGCTATACAAATTTCGGATTCAAGATCAATCAAACAAAGTATGAACATGAATGAAAAGATTCAACCACAATAACAAACTTTATTCAAATTTCGAATTGAACTTAAACAAAACAAATAAACATATTCAAATCACTAATCTTCAAATAATCAATTAATCTTTCTTAATTAAATCCAACAAAAAATATAACAAAGATACATGATCATGAATGAAATCTATATTAAACAAACAACGGATTCAAGCGATTTAAACTAAATCTAACAATATTAAACCTAAACTAACAATTCCTTTTTTACAAAAATTAAATTAACATGAAATAAACTGAAAATCAATTAATTAAATTTTCATTTGAATCTGAAAATTAAACCAACCAAACATATGAACAAACTAAAAAAAAATTATTTCAATGATGAACAAACAAAACAAGAATTGAATCATTTATCGATTTTGGATCCGAAAAATATCAAATAAATTATGGACAAAAAATAAAACTCAAAAACCCACTAACCGGATCGAAACAATGACGAACTTGAATGGAAACAAATCTGCCCGGAAACAAATATCGCACCAAAGTCATTTGACGCCGAAGACGATCACGAACGGACAAACCAAGAACTTGAAGGAGAGGTAGCGGACAACCGTGGAAACGATGCCGGACGGGGCAGCAGCAACGCAAAACGTGAGCAGCAGTAGATGCTGGACGAAGCAATCACGCAACAACATGAAGTGAGGAAGAAGAAGAAGCAACGATCAACATGAACTTGAAGAAGAAGAAACACTCGCGATCTTGAAGAATAAGAAGAAACGCGGGCGGGGTGTGTGTGTGTGTTGTGTTGCCGTGGTTGTGTGTGTGTGTAGGTGAAGGAGAAGAGGCGGGGGAAGGGCAGCCATGGATGGGGTGTTTGGATGCTTGAAGAAGAAGAAGAAAAGAGAGAAAGAGAAAGGGGGGGGGATGAGAGAGAGGGATTTTTTAGGGTTTTCTTCCTTTTCTTTTTTTTTTTTTGTTTTGTTTTGTTTTGTTTTTGAAATGCAAGATAAGGGGTGTTGGGTTATGGATTGGGTCGACCCGGTTTGAAATGGACCCGGTCATGGGGAAGATTGGACAATTGTTTGGGCTTGGGGTTGAAATTTGAAGAAATGGCCCAATCCGATTTTTCTTTGTATTTTTGCTCTCTTTCTTCTTTTATTTTTCTAGAACTAAATTATAAAATACTTAAATTATTATTAAGAACTAAATTAAGTTATAAATGCGCAAATTAATTCCCAATAACAATTAACGCATAATTAAGTAGCAATTAAACATAAAATTGTATATTTGGACATTAAATGCTAAAAATGCAAAAGATGCCTATTTTTGTAATTTTTTAATTTTTGTAAAACAAACTTAATTACTAACAATTGTAGGACCAAATCCTAAATGCAAATGCGACATATTTTTTTGTATTTTTTATTAATTTAACAAATAAACATGCATAGATAAAAATAATAATTATATAAAAAAAAATACCACAAAAATACAAAAATTGTATACAAAGGAAAATTGTTTTATTTTGAATTTTTTGGGAGTGATTCTCATATAGGGCAAAAATCACGTGCTCACAGTCTCAATTTGAGTACTCTTTAAAGCTAATTTGATCAAGTATGTGTAAGCACATGATTTTTGCCCTATATGAGAATTACTCCCAAAAAATTCAAAATAAAATAATTTTCCTTGGTGTGCAATTTTGAGAATTTTTGTGACATTTTTGGATAATTATTTGTATTTGTCTGTGCATGTTTATTTGTTAAATTAATAAAAATACAAAAATATATCGCATTTTGCATGTAGGATTTAATTCCACAATTGTTAGTAATTAAGTTTGTTTTACAAAAATTAAAAATTACAAAAATATGCATTTTTTGCATTTTTAGCATTTAATGTCCAAATATACAATTGTATGCTTAATTATTACTTAATTGTGCGTTAATTGTTATTGGAAGTTAATTTGCGCTTTTATAACTTAATAGTAATTTAAGGATTTTAGAATTTAGTTTTAGAAAAATAAAAGAAGAAAAGAGAGCAAAAATATAAAAAAAATCGGAATTGGGCATCTTCTTCATTTTTTAAACCGAGACCCAAAATACCTCTACCCAACCCAAAACCCTTTGACCCGGCCCATTTTCACCTCATCCCTTTTTGATTTTTCAGATTTTTGTTTCACTCTTCTCACTCAACCAAACAACCCAAACCCTAAACACACCCTAAACTCTCTAGCCGTCACATTTCACACCCCTCCCCCCTTCTCTCTTTTTCTTCTCCAAACCATCCTCCCTAACCCTAAAACCACCCCAAGCCCCTCCCATGGCTGCCCCGCCTTTTCCCCCTCACGCCACACACACACACTCACGCCACACACACACTGTTGCGTCGTCTTCCTCCTTCAACCATGACCACCCCTTCTCGTCTTTGTCTTCCCCAGTCGAGTTCAAGGTCGAGCTCATCCTTGGCTGCCCCTCACCATCTTCTTCGCCATAGCAACAGCCTTCCCCCCCCGTTGAACGATCCCCGGCAGCAACCAAACGACCACCTTACTGCTTCACCACCTCCTTCGCCATGGCTGCGTCGTCTTCTTCTTCATGCTGCTGCTACAGCTTCGCCATGGCTGCGTCGTCTTCCCTTCGTGCTGCTGCGAATTCCTGTTGCTTCTGTTACGACTAAGCCAAGGCATCGAGCAGCTCCCCCTTCACCTCCCAGCTGCTCGTCAAAACTAACAACCCCTCCACCGCTGATCCTTCGCCATGTCGCTGCTGCCTGCGCCGCTACTGCCTGCTGTTGTTGCTCACCATAGCTGCTGCTCACCATCGCACACACACGGAGGAAAAGCAAGGCAGTCCGGTTAAAGTCCGACAAAGTTCGTCAAGGATAAAAGAGAAGGTGGGTTTTTCGTTGAGTCGAGATCCGGTACGTCGAGTTTTCTATCCGAGTTTTCCGTTTCCGTTCGTCGTTGGTCATTTCTGGTTAGTTGATTTTGAGTTTCACTTTTGTCCGTATTTTGTTTTTGATATTCTCAAATCTAAAATCGGTAAATGTTTGATTTTTGTTTTGTTCATGTTCATTATTTTGTTAATTTTTAGTTTGTTCATGAGAAGTTGTTAGTTTAATGTTGTTAGATTCAAATTGAAGTTTAATTAATTATTTCTTCAGTTTGTTTCATGTGTTGTTATGTATTTTTTTTCAGAAATTGTTAAAATCGTTTTGTTGTTGTTTGAATCCGTCATGTTTTGTTGTTTAAAATAAATTTTAATGCATGTTTATTCTTTGTTTGAAGTTCATCCGGTAATTTAATTTGAGTTTGTTTTTGTTTTTGATTTGTTGATTTAGTTTGAATCATGTATTGTGTTGTTAATATTGTTGTTTCCTTGCTCATCCATTTTTGGTCTAAGTTAACTAGGATTGGTTCCCAATATGGTTAATTTATTTCCATTAATTTGAAGTTGAATGATTCATCTGTGTTCATATGGTTTGTTGTTGAGTTTGTTTAAGAAATTGGTCTTATTGGCTATATTTTAGTTGAGTTTGATTAATTGATTGGTTATAGCTGATGGGGGTAAAATGGTAATTGCAATAAGGTCGGAGGGGTAGTTTGGTAATTGAACATTTTGAATAATTCTTTATGTTAAGCATGTGGGACAAAATGTAATGGGGTGTGGGTGATATAATTGTTTATGTTAGGCATGAGGGACAAGACATAATGGGTTGGGAATAATTCTTTAGTTTAATATAGTGGGGGACAAAACATTAGGTAGTGAGATTAAAAGGAGGATGAGTGGGAAGATATTGGGTTTGGTAGGAGAAAGTGTGGTTTTATTAATTGATTAAAGGGTTTGGGATGAGAAATAAATAAGAGAACTTGAATCAAATTTTAGAGGAGATTTTTTTTACACTTGAGAGCTGAACTGAAAAAACGGGGAGTTTAAAAAAGAAAGAGAGTTTTAGGACTTGAACTTAGAAAGAGACTTTTACACTTGAAAAGACTAAGACTTAGAGGAGAGAGACTCGAACTAGAAAGAATTTTGAGAAATCAGAATTTGAGAGTAAAAGAGGAAGACAATTTGAATTTTCACTTGAATAATTTCCGCTTGCCTTTCCTCGAGTGTTATTAAAAATCAGTAAACTACTGCATCTTGTATCTGTCTCTCTTCTGCTTTGACTACGATTGCACTTTGGTATTGCTGATTTTTCAATCTGTTACTGGGTTATTCTACTGGTCGTTACTGGTTTTGCGGTGTTGCTGAATCTGCTGTTGCTGTGTTATTACTGTTGCTGACTCCTCCTTCTTTTCTTCTTGTATTGCCATTTCCAGGTACATGTCCTGAATCTCAAACCATGTAGCTGCCCATTTGAAATGAAATGAAAAATGGAAATATATCTTCATTGAAAAGCTTTAGTTCTTGCCGTATTTTATCCTAATGGATTGTAGTAGTTTGGAATGTGATTAAAATTGTCCTACAACGATTTAGATTGGTTCGGACTGTTATACTCATGGACTGTCCGGGACATTTGATAGTTTGTTAAGACGTGTGGTAATTTAATTTCATTTAGTGTAGTTAAGCTTTAAAAATCAGAAGCTATTCAAAACATAAAGCGATCTTGTGATTCACAGTCCTCACTCGTCCTAATAATTGGCAGTGCCCGGAGCCATACTGTTTTGTACTTAGTAATGAAATCGTGAGTTAGTTCAAAATTGGGGGTATAATTTGACTGTTGGATTTGCTTAACACTAATTAGCCTAGAATAGTTTGTTGATTAACTATGTTAAAGGAAATAAGTTTGGAAATTGATTCTGGACTTGCATTTGTTGATATTTGGATATCTGAATGATTGTGGATAACTAGTTAAGGTTAATTGCAACACGAGTTAGGAAGTATTATTAACTAGGAGTCCTCCCTTTATTTTAAAAACAAACTTAATAGAAATGTAGTCACTTTAGGATTGCCCTTTTAAAATAAATGAGATGAGCCTCGCTGGATAAATACATAAATGGTGGGGTCCTCGTTAAATGTATGTATTAAATACTTAGATTCCGGGATGGGCCGTATAGCAAATTTCACGGCCCTACCCAAAATAATGATATGCTAGTCGCTTTAGGCGCGTATTTAATAATGTTATTTTCTTAAACTCGGGTGCGCATTTCATGCGACCCAAATCCAAATCCCAAAACATTGAATAAAAATGTGTTCCGGATTGCGGGTGCATTTCATGTGACGTAATCCAAAGACGTGTTTTAAACAATGTTCACATTCTTGTAAAAATAATAATAACAATTATGAAAGCGGTACAAAGACGTGTTTTAAGCGATGTTCACATTCTTTTAAAAATAATAATAATAAAGTGGTAAAAAGTTAAAATTGGCACATCGGTTCATAATTGTATTAAAATCAGATAAATAAGCCGAATATGACAGTTGAGCGACCGTGCTAGAACCACGGAACTCGGGAATGCCTAACACCTTCTCCCGGGTTAACAGAATTCCTTACCTGGATTTCTGGTACGCAGATTGTAATATGGAGTCATTCTTTTCCTCGATTCGGGATTAAAATTGGTGACTTGGGACACCCTAAATCTCCCAAGTGGCGACTCTGAAATAAACAAACAAATCCCGTTTCGATTGTCCTTTAATTGGAAAAAACTCCTACGCCCCTCGCGGGGGCGAAAAAAGGAGGTGTGACAGTATGCAACCATAATCTTTTGCGGGACTCGGGGAATGCCTAACACCTTCTCCCTTAGTCAAATAAATTTTGTTACTCGGAATCTTGTCGCAAATCAGTTTTTAGAATCAAATGTGGTTGAAGGAAAATATTTTTTTTATATGGTGACTTGGCACACCAAAATATTTTGTTAAGTGGGAGTCTGTAATATCCCTTATAAACACAAATTTTGTTATTTTCAAATTGAAAGCCTTTTTGTTCTTGAAAAATAAAACACCTGTTATTAGTACTTTTGTAGTAATTTTATTTTAATTTTTTTAAGAAAAAGAGTTGATTTGGACTAAGTTCTTGTTCTAATGTCTTGCCAAATTTAAAAGTCCAACAAAACCTAGGCCCAACTAATTCTCTTCAGCCCATAACCCGCGAAACCCATCCATCCAATGGTCCATTTCTTTGTGCCATCTCATATTTATTAACCTTGTTATAGCCTCATCCCAAACCCGAATCACCAAAGCGTCGAAAAACCCCCACCCAAAATCTCTCTCTCAATTCCCACAGGCTCTAGTGTTTACCCTGTTCTGAAGTTTGGAAATTTAAATTTTGTCAAGGATGCACTTTTTGAGATCATTTTGATGAATCAAACTTGGGTGACTTAAAAGGTTTTGTTGATTACTTTGGAGGAGAATTAATTTTTCAAGCTAATTTTCTACGATTTCAAACTGTTGAGGACATGAAGTATTTTATCGAGACTCGTATGAAGGAGGCAATTGTTTGGGAAGAGTATAAGAAGGGTGGATGTGGGCCTATATAGCCTCTCTTGAAAGGGAAATTGAAGAACTAAATATTGGGACTGAGGCCTGATTTGTTTTTTTAAGATTAAGACGTCTGAATTTTAATACACATCTGAATATATTAAAATGTGTATTAAGATTTGAATACTAAATAATTAAGATTATTTGATTTTTAACATCTGAATGTATAAAATTTTGTCTTTATTTAAAAATTAATAAACATAAAATTCAAATGAAATACTAATTAATCTAATATTCTATCAATAAAATATATAGTTTTTTATAATATGATAGTTGGTGGTGGTGATGGCTAACGGGTGAATGCCGACTAGAGGCGGTGGTTGGTGGTAGTTTTGGTTGATGATGGTGTTTCATGCTAGTAGCTAGTAGTGATTGGTAGTGGTGTCGATTATGATTGAGGATGGTGGTGGTGGGTGGTGATAGTTAATAATGGCGGGTGGTGGTAGTAGTTGTGACTGAGGAAGGTGGTGGCTGGGTGGTGGTAGATTATAATAATGGGTAGTGTCAGCTGTGGTTGTTAATGGTGATGGAATGGTCAGTTGTGGTAGTTGAGGTGGATGAGTGTTTATTGTGGGTGAGAATGATGGTGGTCGAAGTGGTGGGGATAGTGGGTGGTGATGGTCGATAATAATGGCAGCTATGATTGAGGATGATGGTGACATGGTGGTGGTGGAGGTGGTGGTTGTGGGGGTGGTGGTTGACTAAGGTGGTGGTGGTGGCATAGTGATAGTTGATAATGGTAGGTGGTGGCGGCAGTTAATAATGAATATGTGATAGCATCTTAATGAAATTAAGTCTCTTTTATAGATCTTAATCATACAGACCTATTCAGACCCACTAAGTGGTTTTGAAATAAAAAAAAATAAGCACACTTAAAGATTAAGATCTGAATAATTAAGATTCAAACTTTAAAACAAACTCACTTAATGTCTGAGATTTGAATAATTAAGATTCATACCTCCATTAAGTGCAAACAAATGAGGCCTAAGATCACTGTTATTAGACCGTGAGATTATTTGAGTTGAAAGATAAAATTTGGACTTGTCGTATTTTTGAGAATGAGCTTGAAATATTTTTGTTGCTCTTTTATCCCGGCTCTTATTACTTTGACCGTTGAGAGCATGTTTAGGCCAGATTATATTTAGGTAGGCAATATTAGGACACTTATTTTATTTTTGATTTCGAGACAACAGGTTGCCCCCTTTAATTTATTTATTTATTAGGGGGATGCCCCAAAGTGCTTGTAAATATTTTTACCAGAGGAATGACCCGAAGTACATGTAAATGAAGGCTAAAGATGAACGTTCTCATGGAGGTGTAATGTAGGATAGTTTAGATGTATTTTCGTTATTTTTTTTCTCTTTTATTAGATGGGGACTCTCTTGAACCTTCTTTTATTTGTGTGTTTCGTTTACGTGTTTTGTTTGAGTGGTCTCGATTTGAGTACTTTTTAAAGTTAATTTGATCAAGTATGCAAACATGATCTTCACGGGACTTAAGGAATGACTAACACTTTCTTCCCTAGTCAAATGAATCTCCTTGCTCGAAATCTTTTCGCAAATCACTTTTAAAGTCAAATGTGTTTGAATGATTTTTTTTTTAAATTGTGACTTGACACACCAATATATTATATCAAATGGCAACTCTGTAATATCTCTTTTGAACACAAATTTACTCATTTTCAAATTGAAAGCCCTTTTGCTCTTAAACAAATAATATATTTTTATCTATTTTAAAGGGTTGGGTAAAAAAGGAGTGTGACAAAATATTCAATAAAAAAGATAATAAAACTATATAAAGCAAATATTGCTAATTAATAAGCCATAATAAAAATTAACATAATCTAAAACTACAATATAAGTCATGCTAAAATAAGTGTAGCTAATAAGTACTATTAATTACATAACTAAGACTAAACAAAAAGATAAACTAAGTTATGCATTTTCATTATAAACTAATATAGAACTAAAATTAAATATCCAATACTATCATCATTCCTAGTATTGAATTGAATTCCTTTTGTTACCATTAATATTGATTTGAACTTTGTTTGAGTTATTACATTTATGATGTGATGACCCGATAGGTCATCTTATGGTTTAAAACTAAACTCTGTGTTCCGAGGCCTTAAAAACTTTATTAACAGACCCGGATTCGTGCTTTGACAGTCCTGGTGGGTCAATATCAAAATATGGGACCTGGGCGTATGCCCGAAATCGAATTCGGAGGTCCCTAACCCAAGTTATGATTTTTTGTTAAAAATTGAAATTTGAAAATTATTGGTTTTTAAGAAAAGTATTGATGTTTGATCTTGTTGGTATCTGGTCCGTATTTTAGTTTCGGAGTCCGGTACAAATTCAATATAATATTTAAGACATGTCTGTAAAATTTGGTGAGAAACGGAGTAGGTTTGGCATGGTTCGGACGTCCGGTTCTGGTCCGTATTTTAGTTTCGGAGTCCGGTACAA
The DNA here is from genome assembly GCF_000715075.1 of Nicotiana tabacum. Classification (NCBI taxonomy): domain Eukaryota; kingdom Viridiplantae; phylum Streptophyta; class Magnoliopsida; order Solanales; family Solanaceae; genus Nicotiana; species Nicotiana tabacum. The sequence continues at coordinate 6,096,272 of NC_134087.1, forward strand.
ATTCAATATAATATTTAAGACATGTCTGTAAAATTTGGTGAGAAACGGAGTAGGTTTGGCATGGTTCGGACGTCCGGTTGTGAAAATATGAATTTCAAAGTATTCTTGAGAACTTCATTTGATTTGGTGCTAAATTCATGATTTTAAGTGTTATTTTGGCAATTTAATCGCACAAGCAAGTTTGTATGATGTTTTAAGACTTGTGTGTATGTTTAGTTTGGATCCCCGAGGACTCGAGTGAGTTTCGGATAGGCTACGAAGTGAAATTGGACTTAGGCATTGTTGATATCTGCAATTTCTAGGAATTGGTCTCTAATCTCGCATTTGCGAGATCAGAGTTCGTATTTGCGAGCATGACAGCTTCGCATTTGCGAGCTACTCATCGCAAATGCGAAGGAGTAGCTGGGCCAGGCAGTCCTCGCATTTGCGAGAAAATCTTCGCATTTGCGAATGATATGTTCGTATTTGCGACAGAAGCAAAAATGCGATAGAAGCAAAAATGCGACAGGTTCGCATTTGCAATACCTTTCTCGCATTTGCGAGCTTCGCAAGGTCGCAAATGCGACATCTGCAGCTGTGCAAAAGTGAAGTTAGACAGGATTTTTCATTCATTCTTCAAAATTTCAAAATCTAAAACACAAGAGGCGATTTTCCAAAGATTTTTTCTTCCCCAAATCATAAGTAAGTGATTCTAAACTAGTTTCTTTCAATCTTTCACTTTATTTTACAAGATTTCAACCTAGAATTTCACTTTTTCATGGTGGAATTGGATATTTTTGGGTAGAAACTAGGAATTTGATAAATTGGGGATTTAGACCTCAGATTGAGGCCGGATTCCAAAACCAATTACATATCCCTCCTCCGGGGTGAATGTGTAATCGGATTTTGACCCGAATTTCGGGTTTGGACCAAGCAGGTCCGGGTGTTGACATTTGTTGACTTTTCAATGATGACCTAAATAGAATTCTTATCGATCGTGGGTGATTCCTAAGGCTTGTTTTGAAACGTTTGGTTGGTAATTTGCAAAATATTGTTGGTTCGGATGCGTGTTTGAAAGGCAAAGCTGTGATTGAACTTTGAGTGGCCTTTGGAGCGAGATAAGTGTTATGTCTAACCTTGACTTGATAGAAATAGGAACTCTCGGACTTTGTGTTATGTGAATTTCATATGAGCGGCGTATATGCAAGGTGACGAGTGCATATGCGCCGTCGAATTATCTATTTCCCTGATCTATCACTTTTTCTTAATTGTTTTCCCACCTATCTTAATTGTTACATGCTCTAAATGCTTTCCATGCTTAATTGGTACGTGTTAATCAATATCTTCTTCTGTTAACCATGTTAGCTCTTTTCATAGTTCCCCTAATCCCTGCAATTTGCTTAATTTGACTTGTTTGTACCTTCTAACTATAAATTGCTGGTTTGGTCTCACTACGTAATATTATTTGTGTAGATTCTATATAGAACAAGGTTCCTTTTCTTGGTTAAGTTTGGTATTTATTTATCGTAAAGGCTTTGTGGTTTAGCTTGTTGCTTTGACTGTGTACATTGACTGTTTGACACTGATATGGTGGGATCGGGTTCCACGCCGGAACATGTGTAATAAGGGAGGATTTTTATGGTAGAATAAGGGTGAATATATATATGGTGGGATCGGGTTGCGTGCCGAAACAACCTATATGTTTCTACTTCTTGAGCTGCATTGTTTTTTCGGTATTTTTATTTGAGCTGGGAGAGATTGGTAATTTTGGACGACACTAGTTTATTTTTGAGGTTGTGGTATCATATCCCGTTGGTTGTTTAATTCTATACCGTATTTCAATTATTCTGTTATTATTATAGACTGTGTACAAGTTTTAGCATAGGTGACCTGCCTTAGCTACTACTTCGTCGATGTTAGGCTCGACACTTACCAGTACATGAGATCGGTTGTACTGATACTGCAATCTGCACACCGTGCAGATTTTGAAGACGATCCCAACGGCGGTTACTAGCGAGCTCGGATCGGACACTTGTGGAGACTTGAGGTACGGTTGTTCAGTGCCCGCAGCTTCTTGAGTCCCTATCCTCTTTTCTTTTCTTCATTCATGCCTTATTTGGTTTTTTTTAAAGATTTAGACATCTGAATCTGGATACGCATCCGAATATCAAGATGTGTATTAAGATTAAGACATCTAGATCTGAATACCTATCTGAATATTAAGATATGTATTAATATCTGAATACTAAATGATTAAGACTGTTTGATTTTTAACATCTGAATATATAAATTTATCTTTATTTTAAAATTAATAAACATAAAATTCAAATGAAATACTTTTTAATCTAATATTCTATCAATAAAATATATAGTTTTAAAAAATATGATAGGTAATGGTGGTGATGGCTAATGGTAATACTTGTAAATGCCGATTAGAGGCAGTGGTTGGTGGTAGTTTTGGTTGATGGTGGTGGTTCAGGGTAGTAGCTAGTGATGATTGGTAGTAGGAACGATATATAATTGAGGATAATGGTGATGAGTGGTGTTAGTTAATAATGACGGGTGGTGGTATTAATTGAGGAAGGTGGTGATAGGTGGTGGTAGTTTATAATAATAGACAGTATCGACTATGATTGTTGATGGTGATGGGGTGGTTAGTTGTGGTAGTTGAGGTAGATGCGTGTTGGTTGTGGTTGAGAATGATGATGGTACGAATGATGGGTGGTGGTAGTTGATAATGGTGGCAGCTATGATTGAGGATGATGGTGGTGGTAGTAGTGGGTGGCATGATGATAGTTGATAATGGTAGGCGATGACGAAATATAATGATGAATATTGATAATAGCATCTTAATGAAATTAAATCTTTGTTATAGATCTTAATCACACAGACCTATTCAGACCCATTAAGTAGCTGTGATGTTAAAAAAAAAAAAACACTTAAGGATTAAGATCTGGATAATTAAGATTCACACTTTAAAAACAAACACACTTAATGTCTGAGATCTGAACGATTAAGATTCAGACATTTATTAAGTGCAAACAAATGAGGCCTCAGATAGCTTTGTACTTATTTCAAACCTTTATGTGTATTATTTTAGAAGCTCGTGCACTTGCGACATCAGGTTCAGGGAATTGTAATAGACGTTGGCTGTTTAACTTCCGCATTTATACTTAGAACATATCTGTTACTTCAATTCGCTATTAATGTTAGCGTTTAAGCTGCTAAAAGAAGTAAATTATTCTAATGTTGGTTTTCCTAGCAAGTGAAATGTTAGGCGTCATCACGATCCCGACGATGGAAATTCCGTGTCGTGACGTATGAGCTATAAAATTTATTTATCATTCAAGAATGTTAAGTTCATACTTGAAATAATACGTTAAAAGATAAAATTGTGAAAAAGTTTAAGAAATATTTATATATTACATTGCAATAAAGATTTATATGTATAAAATATTTTTAAAAGTTGTAAAATCATACTATCGGATTGGTTTGGTTTTGGTTTGACTTTTTTAATTAAAACCAAACCAAACTAATGAGGTCGTGTTTTTCTTTCCAATACCAACCAAGGCCCCGTATGTCATAAAAAAAAATTCCTTTTTTTCCAAAAATGTGTTTGTCCATGAAATTTTACAAGTTTTTGGATTTTTTTCGAAAATAAGTTTTTCAAAAATACAAAAGTGGTTTTGACCACTTTTCAAAATTTTCAGAATTTATTTTTCCCCACTCACAAAACTGCAACATTTTTTCAAGTGAAATGGATAACCAAACATAATTTCAAATACCATTTTTCAACTTAACTCTAAATACTACTTTTAAAAAAAATTATACTCCCTCCATTCCAATTTAAATGAGGTAGTTTGACTCGGCACGGAGTTTAAGAAAAAAAAAGACTTTTGAAACTTATTGTCTTAAAAGTTTAAAGGGTAAAAGTTTTATGGGGTCATGACATTTATGTGGTTATAAAAGCTTTTCATTAAGGGTAAAATGAGTAAAATGAAGAGTTTAAAATTGAATGATTTCCACTTGTAGAAATATGTCATCTAAATTGAAACAGAGGAAGTAATTTTTATGTTCAAACGCCTACAAAATCAAATCAAATTACAATCGAATTTTTTTTTTCAATTTAACTCGAATTATTGATTTGGTACGATTTACCAATTTTTTTTGTACACCCCTAATATAACTATCTAACTCCACCCTCACGCTTGGAAGGAGATCCACTCCTAAAACTATGATCTTTTTTCGATTGAAGATTATCGATGGATCTCGTCAGGACAGCTTTTCGATAGAAAAAGCGAAAGAGATGCACGGAAATAGCAAATAATATTTTTTTTAAGTGACCCACGAACAGCCATCGTTTTTTTTTTTTTTTTAATTTTAAGCTTCAAAAACAAAACCTGAAAAATAATTTTTCTTGCCGTGTAAAAATGAGGGCCCGAAATTTATTGTTTCATAAACCTATGGACATCGTCGGTTTCGTATTTAAAACAAACGAAAAAGGATAGGTACGAAGGAAATTTCTTAATAGATAATCCATAAAAGATGAAAGTTAAATTATCTAATCAGCTTGGCCACGGATACTACATAAAGTTTGTTTAAGCACTGAAAAGATTTAATTCTGTTGAGGTATCAATCAGACAAAATAGTACTTAATAGTTAATAGTATAAAGGAAGAATTTTTGGTTTAAAAGCCTAACGTATGCTAAAAATAAACACAAGTAAACTAGAGACAATTTGTTGACAAAATATGATTTGCACGAAGTTCCTCATTTTGGATTATTTTGATAATACAATTTCATGTAACCATTCGGTATTTGAAATGGTCAAAGCTTTGGAATTCGTTTACATTTTTGTTCTTCCAATAACCATTCGGTATTTGAAATGCACTGGCCAACTAATTAGCGTAACACTTTAAATAAACTAGGAAGATGGAATTTCTTGTTCTATTCTGAATAATGACCTAGTAAACTCATCTAATGAACTTAGGCACGAAACTATACAAGGTCGTCTCTAAGCATTAATTTAAAGTTTAGAACACGGCAGAAAGTCTGTTAAAATAGAAAAGTAAGCAGCAGGAAGACTTTTTTGATAAACAGCCTAACTGTATCGGTCCAAATTTGACCGACCACGACCCACAACGAGTACGACAAATGACCGGATAATTACGAACCGACGTCCGAGGGAAACGACCTTAAGGTGAAAGAAGAAACTGTACGACCCTTGTAGAAGTGTAAACCCGTTAGGGGATATTAAGGATATTCCGCCAAATATTCCTTGTATTTTATTTCTTACAATTCAAAACGGTTTCTCTCTAGGATATATAAGGGGGGAAAAGAAGCTTGTACGAGGGAGAAAAATTCTGGGAAACTTATCAATCTTGAACAAAAAGAAACTTTGCAACTCTCTTCTCTTTACTTGTTATTATTCTAGAAATTATTATCTTCAGCTACGATTTACCTGTTCATCTTTGAGTGATTTGTTTAAAAAAATTTTAACATCTTTTGAGTCAAATACTAACGTGTCTAAATTAAACACAAATTAAATAGAACAATTAGTTAATCATGTTTTGATAGACAATATATATATTCTTCTTATAAAAATAATTCTATTATTTTGACTAAATGTGGTCGTCCATTGGTTAAGTCGACGGTTTCATACCAAGTATCATAAGTACCAAAACAATGTATATATTGAATGATATCATCAGAATAATATTTAAGATTGAGTATAAATTAAACCCTGTGTACAACGTCATAATTCATATAAATACTTCCATAGGCAGTGCTCGAAATTCATCAACTCTTAAAACATTCTCAAAATTGTTGGTACTTTCATATAGTATATTGTATAGGTTAAGCAATGGCTGCACTCTCAACCTCCGTAAGGTCCGTAGTGATAACACTTATGATATATGCTATTCTCCTCTCTCCTTTGCTACTATCGTCATGTGATGCAGCTAGAGCCCCTCGAGGTATATTTTACGTTCATTTATTAAACATATATAGTACTACTAGACACGTTATCAAATTCGAAAACTTTTGTGTCATTAATATTATGAATCTAGACTGAGGCGGATTTAACATATAAGCAATAGGTATACGTACATAATTGCCATTAACACTTGTTTTTTCTTGTTCGCATATATGCAGTATTATCGGGGAGAAGCAGTTTTCCTGTTGCATGTCTTCACTGTGTGGGGTGTTGTGAACCAACACCCCCAGGTACCTGTTGTACCCGTTGTGGTTGTTGAAGATCACCAATTAAGTCACCATATATGCCTATGAAGCTCTGAACTTTATCTTTTGTACTGAGTCAGAAGAAGTCTGATCAGTAAATTGGTTCGTCTTGGAGTAATATGTTCATGTTATTCATTAATTCAAAAAAGAAACAACTTGGTTTCTTTAGGTTGTAGGCCTGTTTTCTGTACACTCATTGGAAATTCACGTTTGTAATGTTTTGTGTTTCAATTGAATAAATTACGAGTGAAAGGAATTAAAGAGGAAAGCCTTATGCGTTATCTTATTTTTGTTGATTTGCTTATATATATCTATTTAACTAAATAGGGGAAAAAGAAAAGGCACCGCAGGAAAACTAGCAGAGGAGCTCAATTTTGTGTATTGACGACCAAAGACTCAAAACATCTTCTTTATTATGGTAGCACGAATGTCAAAAAGTCTTAATACTGAACGACTCGTTTATGTACGTAATGAGATGAATACATAGAAACACAAAAAATATAGACTATACATGACTTACACTAAAATTTTTCCATTATACCACAAGTAAGGTGATGCTTTATACTTCAATGCTACACAAGAGGGGGTGGTTTGTATGGTGTTCAATTTTTTGCTTAAACTGATTATGGAAGGACCTGGTTCTTCTAAGTGTTCCTTAACCTATTATTGCAGAAACAGTAAATGCGGAAAGTAAAGAACACAAGTATTTTACGTGGAAAACACCTGGCTCAAAAGGTGAAAAAACCATGACCTATTTTCCAATAGGATTTTCCCAAACTTTCCACTAAAATCACTGAGCCAAAAACTGCATTTACAAAAACTCTTTTGTAAACCTAGGAGTAACTCTAATCCCGTTGTAGCACACAACCTATAACTGTTGCGACAACTTCAAGTTAACTCTAACTTGAATACTCTGAGAACCTATTACAATTGCCTCTAGATAAAGCTGAAAGGTACAATATGAAAACACCTACTATAATTGAACTAGAATATAAGACATACACTTGGAACTGGTTCTTCTATTTGGTTCATGTAGCTTCAGGTTTGCACACCTGAATCACACACGAATTGCTTGCAAAAAGCCTTGCTGTTTTGCTCTCAATTCTTGTTTAACTTCTGCGTTTGTGCATTACCTGTAAAAGAGAACAACACTGATATTTATAGAGTTAGTAAATAAAGATTAATTAGAATTCTGATGCTACTCTTCCTTGGTGGAAGAGTTCTAGTTGATCTCACCATCTAACTCCTTCACTAACTTGGACAATATTCTCTTTGAGTAAGGAATCCTTCTCCTTATCCATTATGCAACCTTTTCGATTACGAGATATCAATTCTCTCAAGTTATATTTATCTCCTTCACTTGCATCCCACATGCTCAAATCTACCCGTATCTGTGCTCACAAGGGATGGACCTGGTTCATGCCTGAGTTCCTTTGTCAGTCTTTAAAACTAACATTTATTTGGGCCAACAAATTCCCCCGTTTTGATGATGACAAACTTTGTGTTTTTCTTACACTTAGGCCCTGTTTAAACTCAACTCAACATCAACACAATGTTAGAAATATTTTTCTTTTTTATCACTTATCATCAAGGACCAGGTTTATTAGGTTATAAACATCACTTGTTCAAAGCTAAACATCACTTGTTTAAAGCACAACCTTTTTTTCCCTTTTGGCATCATCGAAAAGTTGCATAAAAATGTGTTGAACCCAGATTATAAAGCTTACTCATAGACACTAGGCTATCCTAAATGCAATCATGGATTAATCATCATTGATCAAGCTAAGAATTTCAACCATCAAAGAAATAAAGACAAATAGTTAGAGCAAAAACCAGCAGATTTCATTGATTTCATTGAAAGTTGATATGATTCTACCACAATGCATAAAAGGAAATAAAAATACTAAAAATATGAACAAACAACAACAAAAGAAACATCCAAAACTGGGTCACTGAAAGAACTACACTAGGGTAGGATTTAAGGCTTGGAAGAGGTAGGGGTTGGGTTATTTGCTTGGAGAAGCTTCAGCATGTCTTGAAGAATTCCATCATTATTCTCCTTTTCCCTTGCAAATTCTGTTCTGAGAACATCTTTCTCAAATTCTACCTCAGCCAACCGTGTCTTCAGCCTTGCTATCTCAGCATCCTTTGCCTCAGTCTCATATACCAAGACTCTGACCTTGCTATTGATTGGTGTCTTTTTAGATGAACCAGGTTTATTAGGAGCGGCAAGAACCTCATAGTCACAAGCAATCAAAGTTTTTCCCCAAAATGATCTTTGCTTGTATCTAGCTCCCACTTCTTCAAAGGCACCTTAAAGTGAGTAAGCACAGTAGTAAGAATGAACCCATAGAGAATGGAATGAGACTTGGTACCATTGATAACCCTACCAAGAAGCTGGACTATAAACCCAGACCAATTTTTCTGCTTCCCACTGTCTAGACATTCCATCAGAACCAAGTCGATGAAGCTAGCAATGTGCCTCCTCTCCTGTCTAGGCAGAACACATTTGATGACAAATTCAAGCAGCACCTTGTAGGAAGGATTCATTGCACTCTTGTACACAACCTTGGGCTCACTTTCTTGCTCATGATCACTAAATTTTCTGTTGGCAAGGGTAGTCGGAAGATTTTCTAGGCTTGGCCACTTAAGCCTTGTGTAGTCATTGTACCCCCAACAGGTACACCTAGAATTTCACCCAACTCTTTCATATCAAAAGAGATTTGCATCCCTTTTACCAAGCTGGTAACTCTTCCATTCCGCACAACAACATTTGCCATAAACTCAACTACTTCATCCCTAGCCAATCTACCATCCATTTGAAGGACCATGTCCTTCCACCCTTGCACCTCTAGCTTTTCGAGCAGCAGGACCATCCTTTCTTCCTCCAGATCACTACAACAAAATGTATTTTTAGCGGCAATTATTTAGTGGCAATAAGATAATCGCCGGTAATTAATTCCTTATGTCAAACTGTTAGTGACTAATATAAATTAGACGGAAAAAGCTACATATTTACTGGCAATTAAATGAAATGTCCAGTAAAATAACAAACTTTAACTTTTTAATCTCCAAAAGCAAACCCTATATTTTTCATTTCTCTCTCTATTACTCCTCCCACCTCTGGCTTTTCTTCTATAGTGTTTCTCTTATTTTTTTCCCATTCAGATCATCCAAGAGTTTTTATGCTTTCAATGAATATTGAAGATAATAGCAGCAATCCAGCAACCAAAAAGGAAGAAAAAGCATGAACACAGATATTACACCATTGTCAAAGCCCGATTAATCAGTTATTGATCGAAAACCTCTGCCTTTTTAATATCGCCGGCATTTCCATCACTGTTAGTTACCTATTTGATACTTTTGCATATTTTTTTACTTGTATTTATCATTTTCCATCTACATCCTTATATAGATAGAATATTCTACATATTCCATTTTGATAGGAATTAACTGTTCTCAATTTTTTTTTGTTTTTAGCTTTGCGTTTGTTGGATTTTGATTTTGTAATAATTGAAGCTGGGTTTATTCTACTTTATTTGCCTTTTACTATATTGCTTGTAATGGGATTTGATTCTGAATTATATGCGTATTCTATATTACTTTAGGTGTTGCCTCTATAGGACAAATTTAAGAAACTTATTCAGTGTTTGATAAAATATTACACAGAAGTATGTTTGCTTGAATAACAATGACTAATGTGTATGGTATTTTACTAGTATTTTTATGAATCTTTGAAAATCAAGACATCATTTTTTAGACATTCATATGTTGTGAATTTTTAATTTATGTGACTCTCGGTTAGATCAATATCAATTGAAAAGTTTTAAACATAAGAGCTCCAAGAGAGGATAAATAAAGCATAAATAGATGCAATAATAGACTAAATGAGGAGAAATACATTTGTCTGTGTCAGTTGTTTTTTTTACCAGATTCTATACATAAGCCTATGCAACAATAGAGTAAATGAGATCACTCAACGAACTGCTGCTTACTAAAGAGAGTAAAAACTTTTCTAAACCGAGGAAACCGTATCTCCAATTATATGTTGTTTAACTTAGTAATCAATTAACAGTTTAAGTTATTGATGTTAATTCATTATTTGTGGGCGTAGAGTTGAATTTTAAAGATATAATGTGAAAGTCCAAGCAGAGATTAGTTATATACTGCGGGTGAGGATTTGAATGGAAGCTCCTTCTAGTTAACATTATCTTGTTAACTTGATCCCAAATAGGGAACGTTCCTAGTCAATGAACATTCTTCTTTATTGTTAATTTTTTAGGGAGAGGGAGAGACAAAAAAATTAGAACTTTCTGTGGATTAGCACACATTGATAACTCTTTATTTATTCTCTGTGCTTGCATGCCATATATAAATAATTGTTTGAATATCTTTCCTTATAAATAAGTAATTATATGATAGGCCATTTTTATTATCAATATTTTGTTTGTGCTAGGTTATTTGCAGTTGTGGATGGTATATTCTGCTTGTTTAACACCACATTGAGAATGTATAATATCTAAAGTAACAATATGGTTAAAAAATATAACGAATAAAGTAATAGTTGTTGTAGAGGCATATATAACTTTGATGGATAAAGGTCCTTATCATGCAGATCAAGTTAGTAGAGATTTTCATGGAGAGTTTGCTTTCATTCTCTATGGCAACTCTTCAACAACTATCTTTTTAACTACTATGAGTGTTTTTTAATATATCTTGATCTTGATATCAAATTGTCCATAATTGACTTGAAGTAGACTTAGTGCACATCGTTCTTTGCCGTTCTTCTAGGTATGCTTATTTTTTAAAAATAATGTGAAATTGGCCGAGCTTGCAATTTAACTATTATTATGTTGTCTAACCTTTTATAAGAGAAAAAACTGGAGCTATACAAGAAAATTGTTAAAATGGATTAAGATGGTAAGACTAGGTTGCTATATTATTTTACTAATCAAGTTAATAAAGATAAGTTGACTTTTCTAAATTAGAAGTTTCTCTTTTATAGAACCATTCTAGACATATTAAGGTGAATCTTGAGGTGCTAGTAAAATCACTGGATGAATGTGGCAAAACTTATGAGTTGTGACCTGAATTAATTCCACTGCTTGAACTTTTATTTGATAACTGCACACCTTTTTGTTCTTTCTATGATGATATAAGCTTTCATCGAGTTTTTCATATGTTTCTATCTTTTTATTATAAAATCAGTAAAATCTAATAAAAATATTATGTGGAAAATATAATCAATTTTTTGTTATTTCTTTGTGCTGAATTGGAAATAAGTTATAGATTCTGAGAAGAATCTACTAATAAAAATTATTTCCGAGAAGAAATTGTGGTTCTAGCAAAGAATTTTTTCTCTTAAAAATGCCAGTTGAATTTCTTTGAAGACGATCGGTTTCCAACAGCTTTGATGATTACCTTGTATATTTTAAAACTAAATCAAAATTTTCTTGTCTGAACATGTGTTCTTACTTACTTAATAGGAACTAGCATCGATACATGTGACCCTCAATGAACAAAGAGCTAGGAGTGAGAATTTGAAAAGAATCAAGGTTCATTTTGCCTTCATAGTCTATATTTCAACTATAGATAAGTAATCCCTTTTCATGAGCAGATGCACCAAATTTCTGCAACTTCTATTGTACAGATTGATTTGGATCTACAATCTATAAATGACATGGCTACAGAATCAGTGTCCTACCAATGGAACTTGCTGGTTAATCAAGAATCATCTATGTTGGTTTAAACTTATCTGGACACACCATATGACCTAGTATTATTTGTACATACATTTTGCTCGCCTATTAATCCATCTAGTTGTTTTTGCTAATAAATGTTAGGTGAGGGAGTTGGCTGAAAAAGAATATGACAGACTGACAATGATAGACTCTTCAATATATTTTTTCACATTATATTTTATCTTTTGACACAATTTTTTTATAATTTCAGGTCACACTCTGATGTTCAATAATTTAGCGGGTGGAAGATTTTAATATGATGAAAAGTTGCGGAAATTATTTGAAGATTATCATTCGTCAGAATTAGTTATATAATAGCATTAGCTATTCAATTCGAACAATATAAGTTTATTTTTAAGTTAATGTAACATTGATTTTTTTATTAGTACTTCCTTTTGTTTGTTAAGATTTAGTATCATATTTTTGAATTAGTATTAATAAATTTTGTTGTTTGGAACATATTCTGGATGAATGTAGTAACTATTATTAATGGTGCCTAAATTATTTTAGTTACAACTTGTGAATTTTAGCACTAAAAACAATTGTTGTTAAAGATATTGACTTTTAGCAATAATTTAATTGAATATCACAGTCATTGAAATGGATGCTAAAAGGGCAAACTAAGACATTTTCAGAAAGGATACTATTCCAATTCTAATTGCCACAAAATAATTGCCATTAAAGATACAACTTTTAGTGGAAATTATTTTAAATTTAGAGACTATATAAAAGGAATCTAAATGAGCATAGTTAGCCATTTTTAGATTGGGTTTAGTAGCCATCATAATTGTCGCAAATAATTACCGTTAAAGTTGCTTGTTTTTAGCGGCAATAGATCATATATTTTACCAGCTTTTGTCATAAAGGTCACTAAAGGCTTTGCCGACCCCAACATCAGCGGCTAAATGCCAATGGTTGGTAAAAGATATAGCAGCTGTTATTATTGCCGCTAAAGCCGTTTTGTATTGCCGCTAAACACCCTTTTTTGGTAGTGGATCCTCTAGGAGTCTACCTTTCAAGATAGTCCTTTTGCCAAACCTGGCCAGCTTGTCCACTTCACTGTCTAATCCATCCTCCTCTTCTTCACTCGAATCCTCTTCTTCAGCAATGTTTACTTGTTTAGGTTTCACTGCAGACATTGTCCTCTTTGCCAGGGTAGATGGTTCAGCAGACTTGAGTACAGATGTAAACTTCTTAGAAGAAGTCTTGGATTTCTTGGGCTTGGGGGGTCTGAACTTCCACCTCATTAGTCACTTTTTCACTTTGATGAATTAAGTCCATCTCATCCACATCAACAACCTCAACAGGATCTCCCGCTTTTTCTTTCCCTTTATCCATCTTTTTCTTCTTGCTTTTTTCTAAAGATTTCTGCAACTCCTCCCCACTTTGCTTCAGCTTGCTCTTCATGGCTCTTCCTCTTGGGAGAGGAATTTCAGTAGTGTCAGAAGGAGCATCCTTCCTTTTTTTGTTGGCTCTTTGTGCCAGGGGTCTGTGTTTTTGGAGTTCAATTTTTCTTGGGATTATACTGTCACCTACCTTTTTCAAAAGATCTGCTAGGGTTTCTTCAACGGATGAACCCAATTCATCTATATGCATTCCAAGATGAACCAGACCTTCAGTGGTTTTCCTTGATCCACTTTCCCCTGTTTTCTTGCCATTTTCCTCCACCTTTTCTGACTCGACTCCACAAATAGCCATCCTATCAGTTTCAGAAGTAGATGAAGAATCAACCACTTTTTTCCCTTTTCCCCTCTCATCACTTCTGACACCCTCACTCTCTTTTTCTTTTTCTCTTTTATTTTTACCTCCTCTCTTTCTGGACTCAGGTGTTTTCACATCCACTACAGATCCAACTAAAACAAACCAATTCTCTAGATTTTCAACTAACACAGAAATAACCTCATTCGTAGTATTTGTTCTAGAAGTTACCTGTTCAGAATCAGAAGACTCAATTCCTTCCCCCTTAGTTGCAGATTTGAAAGAGTCATCAGATTTTTGGGATTCTTGGGCTTGACTTGCCTATAATTGTGCATTGAGTTTCCTTGAAAGCACACCTCTAGCTACAGTTTTTCAAGCAAGCATTTTTACTCGTCGTCTCCTAGGTTGAGGGGTAGTAGAAGATGAGGAACATGGTAGGGGTGTACCAGGGTTATCTTGAGGATTAGTCATTTTTCTTGATTCTGTGATGAAGAAGATGAGTGGGTTGAATTTTGGAAGAAGAGAGAAGAGATAAATTTTGACGGTTTTTGGGAATTATGAGAGAATGTGAGGAATGATGATGAATGATTTAAAGGAGGGGGATAATTAACGAGTTATGGTAGGTTTAGTAGTCAATTAGAAGTCTAATCAAACTGAAATTTCAGATTTGAAAAGACGGTTGAGGCGTCCCTAGAATCTAGGTAAATTAATTTGGGTGGGAGTCTTTGAACAGAACTGGATCACTTATTAGATAAGTTCAAAAGGAATTTAGCTTAGGTAGGACTCTGCTCATGATTCAAATATTATTATTTCAAAATATGCAGAATGTAGAAAGCATACCGTGTTATCTTGATGAACCAGGTTCTTCACTGATAATTCTCTTGTGTAAATCCAAATTTGCAAAAATAGAGAAAATATCATTAGAGATTAATGAATTATTTTAACATATGGAACAAGAGTATACTATTGAAAGTATGCGACTGAGCAAGATTTAGTCTACTTATGTACAATTTACAGACTTTCTAACCAAACAAACATTTTTTTCATTTGTTTTTCATTTTTTTCGTTTAGCATTGAATTAGTCCTTTTAAGTGATCTTAATCATCCCTAATTCCAACCTTTTCCCCTCAAAATGATCTCTACTTAAGGCTTTTGTGAAGATGTCAGCAATTTGCTTATCAGTAGCACAAAACTCCCCAGTGATCAAGCCTTTCTCATAGTTGTCCTCAAAAAATGGTGCCTAACATCTATGTGCTTAGTTATCTTATGATAAACCGTGTTCTTTGTCATGCTAATGGCACTAGTGTTATCACAAAAAATAGGGATGCAATCAACATCAATTCCAAAGTCCAATAATTGTTGTTTGATCCACAACAATTTAGCACAACATGAAGTAGCAGTAACATACTCAGCTTCAGCAGTAGATAATGCCACTGAATTTTACTTTTTAGTAGCACATGACACAAGACATGAACTAATAAAGTGTGCCATACCTGAGGTGCTCTTCATATCCACAAGGAAACCTGTATAATCAGCATCATCATATCCCACTAGGTTAAAATTACTACCTTTTGGATACCAAAGGTAAAGGTCAGTGGTGCCTTTCAAGTATCTCAATGTTCTCTTGACAGTAATCAAGTGGGATTCCTTTGGATTTGCCTGAAATCGAGCACAAAGACCTATACTAAAAATAATGTCAGATTTGCTAGCAGTAAGATACAAAAGTGAACCAATCATTCCCCTATACAACTTCTGATCAACAGATGAACAAGGTTCATCTATATCCAATTTTGTGGTTGTTGCAGTAGGAGTATCAATTTCCTTTGATTCTTCCATTTTAAACTTTTTAAGAAACTCTTTTACATATTTTTGCTGATGGATCATAGTTCCATTCGAGTTTTATTTAATTTTTAAGCCTAAAAAGAAATTAAGCTCACCCATCATACTCATTTCAAATTCACTCCCCATTAGTTTAGCAAATTCCTTAGTTTTTCAGTAGTTGCTCCAAAGATTATATCATCAACATATATATGAACTCATAGAAGATCTTTACCTTTTTTTCTTCAAGAATAGAGTGTTATCGATTTTCCCTTTCTTGTAACCATGTTCAAGCATAATTTTTGATAATCTTTCATACAATGCTCTAGGAGTCTGCTTGAGTCCATAGAGTGCCTTGTCAAGTCTGTATACATGATGAGGAAACTCCTTGCTTTCAAACCTTAGAGGTTACTTGACAAACACTTCTTTCTTTAAATATCCATTGAGGAAGTTACTCTTGACGTCCATCTGGTGAAGAGTAAATTCCATGTAAGCAACAAAGGCCATGACGAGTCTTATTGCTTCCAACCTTGCAACTGGAGCAAAGGTCTTATCATAGTCTATGCCATCTTATTGGCTATATCCTTGAACCACTAATCTTGCCTTGTTACTTGTAACAGTTCCATCTTCATCAAGTTTGTTTCTGAAGATCCATTTTGTGCCAATTACTGATCTGTCCTTGGCTCTTGGAACCAGATGGCAAACTTGACTCCTTTCAAACTGGTTGAGTTCATCTTGCATTGTATTTACCCAGTCTGCATCCCGCAAAGCTTCAACAACATTTTTAGGTTCAATAAGAGATAAGAAATCATCAAAAGCACACAGATTCTTTAATGAAGATCTAGTTTTAATTCCAGATGTTGGATCAGTAATTATGTTCTCAATGGGATGAGAACTTTGGTACTGGTAAGGTTTCACAACCAACTGGTTTCCTCTTGCTGTTTCTCCAATGTTTTGTTGATGAGGAACATGCTCATGGACAGGTTCCATTGAGGTATTAGATTTAGTTCTTCTTTGTTCAGTTCCCCGTGTCAGGTTGCCATGAATAGAAGAACTTGTTCCATCACCTGTTCCTTCTTCTGGTGTAGTTTCAGCCTGGGCTTTGATTTTATTTAAACTTCTTACCAGCCCAATATGTTCATCTTCATATTCCTTCCTCTCAGAAAGAATGTTAGTTTTATTAAAAACCACATGTACACTTTCTTCTACACACATAGTTATTTTTTTGTAAACTTTATAAGCTTTGCTATGTGAAGAATATCCCAAGAATACTCCCTCATCACTTCTGGGATCAAACTTACCTAAGGAGTCTTTTCCATTATTATGCACAAAGCACTTGCATCCAAATGCCCTAAGATGGGATATATTTGGTTCTCTCTTTAAGTAACTCATAGGGAGTCTTCTCTACAAGAGGTCTAGTCATACACCTATTGATAATGTAGCATGCAGTATTTACAACTTCTGCCCAGAAACTATGGGGCAGTTTACTAGAAAGAAGCATAGTCCTAGCCATATCTTCAAGTGTCCTATTCTTTCTTTCAACTACTCCATTTTATTGTGGAGTTCTAGGAGCAGAAAAATTATGATTTATGCCATGCACATCACAGAATTCAGCAAACTTAGCATTTTCAAATTTAGTTCCACGATCAGATCTAATTGATACAAGTTGATTATCTAGTGATTTCTGAGTTTCTCTAACAAAAGAAGTAAACATGTCAAATGCTTCATCTTTAGATGTTAAAAATAATGTCTAGGTAAACCTAGAGTAATCATCAACAAGCACCATCACATATCTTTTACCACTTCTACTTAATGTTCTCATTGGACCACATAGATCCATATGGACCAGTTCCATCGATCTGGTGGTGCTTACTACTTTCTTGCATTTAAAAGAATATCTTACCTGCTTCCCCCTTGCAGAATCCTCACAAACTTTGTCTTCCTTAAACTTGATGTTAGGTAGTCCTATCACCAGGTCCTTGGAGACTAATTTGTTGAATTGACTCAAACTTACATGTCCAAGTCTTTTGTGCCACAGGAGGGGATCATTGTCCAACACACTTAAGCAAGTGAGTTCATTTTTTGAGAGCGGGGACAGATCTACAATATAAATATTGTTTACTCTTTTTCCCTGCAAAACAATCTTGTCAGTGGTAAGATTTATCACAAAATATTTGGTAGAGGTGAATGCTACCAAGTTACTTTTGTCACATAGTTGTGATACACTGATTAGACTGTATTTCAAGCTATCTATCAAGTAGACATTCTCAATAGAGTGAGAGTCTGTCTTACCTACCTTTCCAACCCCAATGATCTCACCTTTCTTTCCATTTTTAAAGGAAATATTTCCTCCTTTGAGGACCTCAAGTGAAAGGAACTGGTTCTTGCTTCCTGTTATGTGCTTTGAGCAGCCTCTATCCATGTACCATATTTGGCTGCTCCCCTTCACTTGGACTGCAAAAGGAAATCAGGGGTTAGTCTTAGGAATCCAAAGTAGTTTGGGTCCCTTTCTATAGGCAAAGAGTGAATTAGATTCTTTTTGGCTCATCCTGACAGCCTATTTTTTCCTTGAATAATATATTTTACTCTTTTGACTAGCCTTTTTTTTGAAGTACATTAACTTTTGTAGTGACCAGTCTTACCATAGTACGTGCAGATTTTATTCTCAAGAAGTGTGATGTACTTGCTTTTGGGATCCCACTTAGGTGCAGGGGTCCCGTAGCCAAGTCCTCTCTTATTGCTACTATGGTGTTCTTGTAGCCATGAAAGTGAATCAGAGGACCTATTCCATTTACAGGTTCTGTCTAGCTCGTGCTTAACCTTGCTTAGATCCTCCTTTAGGACTCTTATCTGCTCATCTTTTTTGTACAACTCATCTTTCATTTTTCCTAGCTTTTCTTCTAAAGTGAGTTGTGTGTGATCAACTTTTTTTTACCTATTCCTAATTTCAGTTTCAGATTTTCAGATCTAAGCTCTAGGAGGTGGTGTCAAGTTCAAGAACCTGGTTCTTTAACTCAGCATTTTTGCTATCACTTTCACTAGCCCTAAGTTCCCGATTTTTGCACTTAGCTTTCAAGATCACACATTCTTTAGACAATTGTTCCTTTTAATTGTTTATAATATCAGATTCATCAATAAAATTTAGGAGTAACTCAGATAGCCTTTCTTTAGACAAAAACTTAACCTTGTCTTTGAGATGAATTATACTTACCTCAGATTCCTCATCAGATTCTCCAATGGCCATAAGTTTCATCTCCATCTTCATTCTCTGAATCCTCATCTGAGCTTTCTCTCCAGGCAACAACCATAGTCTTGTTAATCCTTTATTTTTCTTGGGATGAACCTGTTCCTTCTTCCTGTTTCTTCGTTCAGCTTTTTCCTTCTTCCATTCAATTTCCCACTGAGGACAGTTTTTGATGTGGTGATCAGTCTTCCCACACTTGTAACAGCCCTCGTTGGTCTGCTTTTCAGGAACCCTTGGTTTTCTGTAGCTTGCACCTTTTGAGGAACTTTTTCCTCTCATTAGATACTTCTTGAAGTCCTTTGTTATCATGGCCATTTCATCCTCTTCTAAATCAGCACCTTCAGTGATTCTGAGTGCCAGGCTCTTTTCCTTCTTGGATGCATCCATCTTCATGGTTTACCTTCTAAGTTCATAGGCAGTGAGATTTCCAATTAGCTCGTCCTACTTAAGAGTGGCAATGTTCTTTGATTCCTGAATTGTAGTGATTTTGCTTTCCCAAGGGACTGGTAGAACCCTTGTCAAAATTTTCTCAACTTTGTCTTCTTCAAGAATAACCCTTCCAAGAGACTTAAGTTCATTTGTTAGTATGGTGAACCTTGTATACATATCTTGGATGGTTTCGCCTTTCTTCATGGTGAAATTCTCATATCGAGAATACAGAAGTGTTCCTCTGGGTCTCTTCACTTGAGGTGTTCCTTCGTGGGACACTTGCAATGTATCCCAGATTTTCTTAGCAGTTGTACAACTTTGAATTCTACTGTACTCATCTGGACCAAGTCTGCACACAAGCCATTTCTTGACCTTAATATTCTTTTCCCATTTCCTCAAGTCCTCAGCATTACAGTCAGCTCTTGTTTTTGGCACATCTACTCCTTCAGCATTCTTCTTTATGGTAGCTAGGGGACCAACAGTGACAATGTCTCATAGCTCATAGTCTTCTCCAATGTTGTGATCTCTCATCCTTTTTTTCCACCAAGAGTAGTACTGGCCATTAAAGAGTGGAGGCCTAGCAGTAGATTGCCCTTCCTAGTTTCCAGGTGGTGCACTCATCTTGATTTATTCCTAAGGTGTTAGCCTCTTCAAGGATAACCCACTCTGATACCAATTGATGTTTTATACTTCAATACCACACAAGAGGAGAGGGTAATTTGTGTGGTGTCCAATATTTCGCTTAAAATGATTATGGAAGGACCTGGTTCTTCTAAGTGCTTCTTAGCCTACTATTGCAGAAATAATAAATGCGGAAAGTAAAGAACATAAGTATTTTACGTGGAAAATACCTGGCTCAAAAGATGAAAAAATCACGACCTACTTTCTAGTAGGATTTTTCCAAACTCTCCACTAAAATCACTGAGCCAAAAACTGCATTTACAGAAACTCTTTTGTAAACCTAGGACTAACTGTAATCCCGTTGTAGTACACACTAACTGTTGCGACAACTTCAAGATAATTCTAACTTGAATACTTTGAGTACCTATTACAATTGCCTCTAGATAAAGCTGAAAGGTACAATATGAAAATACCTACTATAATTGAACTATAATAAAAGACATACACTTGGAACTGGTTCTTCTATCTGGTTCATGTAGCTTCAGGTTTGCACATCTGAATCACATACGAATTGCTTGCAAAAAGCCTTGTTGTTTTGCTCTCAATTCTTGTTTAACTTCTGCATTTGTGCATTACCTGTAAAAGAGAACAACACTGATATTTATAGAGTTAGTAAACAAAGATTAACTAGAATTCTGATGCTACTCTTCCTTGGTGGAAGAGTTCTAGATTGATCTCAACATCTAACTCCTTCCCTATCTTGGACAGTGTTTTCTTTGAGTAAGGAGTCCTTCTCCTTATTCATTATATAACCTTTTCGATTAGGAAATATCAATTCTGTCAAGTTATATTTATCTCATTCACGTGCATCCCACATACTCAAATCTACCCATATCTGTACTCACAAGGGATAAATCTGGTTCATGTCTGAGTTCCTTTGTCAATCTTCAAAACTAACATTTACTTTGGCCAACATAAGATAATCGTGGTACTTCACAATAAATAAACATATATGCCAAATAACAGTTTGGGATTTTACATGTGAATAGGCAGAAAGAGTAGACTGGACAAGATCTTTTCTATTATATATTTTCGTATAAAGTAAACTAGACAAGGTGAGTATAAGAAGCAAGAATTTTCTAAGATGATGATGAGGAGGATTGTGGCTTCCTTGTTAACATATCTAAGCATCCTTGAAAATTAAGCATGGTTTACTCCTCATCGGTCAGCACTAAATATGTAAATCTTATCACAGGCGACATATCACTCTAATTTTTAATTTCCAATCCCCCTTTTTTGATTTTACTTTCCATTTTCTATTTTGTTTTTTTTGGCCATCTTTAAGAAAACATGTTTGAATGATTAAACTATACAAGCCTAGCGGGTCGAAGGCTAGCTCACTTGATGACTTCTTTACCTTCCACAGTTAAGGTGGAGAGTTCAAATCCATCGGCAACATAACTATTAGGGATATAGTAGATATGCCCTAGATCCAATATCATATTTGATGATTTGAATATATTTTTATGAACGTTATTTGATATAAAAATATATGACATTTGATATTCTTTTATAATAGCTATTATTAATTGTTTGATTAATTTAATAAGGTCCTTAATTAAATTTTGAGATTTGACATTGTGATGGAGATCATGATAATGAGAGTAAAGTTTCTCATAATTTAATCTAAATTTGTTCTTGATCGTCGGATTATTAATATGGACATTAGTAATCCGGTTAGATCAATATTTATGTGATCGTCTTTATGGGATAGAGATTAGTTGATCTCATTAACTAAATCACATAGATAAATGATGCATATAAAGATATGATCATTGAACCGACTCATTGGATAATTCCTAATTGTTAGAATTACCATAAACTGTCAATAGGATATTCTCTTGAAGAATGTGATGTAAGAATTTTCTTTGACTTGAGATCGTCATAGTAATTGACAAGTTATTTATTGTGCTTTGATACTAGACACCTATGGCCCTAGGGCGATAGTTGAAAGGATATTGGGTACGATTAAATACTTGTATAATTAGTGATTGATCAAGATGAAATCTGTCAACTCTTGGTAATGAGTTTAAGCTCCATGTTGTCATGAATTATAAACGACCAAACTAAGACCTTGGTCAGGGCAATTGAATGAAAGAAGAAAAGAGTTTCTTAGGTCATTCAATGGTCGAATATATTTGACATGAACACATAGTTGGTCGCCTATTAGGATTTGACAGTTGAACCATATCCTAGGGTGATCCAGAGCTATAAGGACAGAAAGAATTACTACATTATTGTTCTACCGGTTCTTGAGAGTAAATTGTATACTTCATGCTATCCGGTCGTTAAGTAGTGTTGCTAGACGCCACCCTTGATTAGTATATTGATGTGGTCAATTTACTAGCGGTTTAGTATTGAACCTATGGGGTCGCACACTAACGAGTGTTCTGATCTTTGCTAAAGGATTGATTACTTTATTATTTGTTAATTAAATTAAAGAATTTAATTAGTCAAACAAATTTAGTTAGTTAGTCCAAATGAAATATTATTATATTCTTTGCTAGCACAAAGGATATAATTAATATTGTGAACAAATTGAATTTTTTTATTTGGAATAGACAATTAAATTATATCTCTTGGTTAAAATATATATGTGATATATATAATTAATATTTATTTATATAAAGTATATATATAAAATATTAATGAAAGACTTATGAATCAAATCCAATTTAGAAAATTATATACGTGATATATATAATTAATATTTATTTATATAAAGTATATATATAAAATATTAATGAAAGACTTATGAATCAAATCCAATTTAGAAAATTGGATTTTCACGTATAAAGTCCACAAAGGACTATGGCATACATGTAATTTCCATTAGGAATGAGATATTCCTTTTCCACTGTAAAACCTTTATAGTGTTTAACTTGGAATTGGACTTATAAAAGTCAATACAGTATCTTCGGCAGTCACGTTAACGTGATTTATCAAATTTTCCATAAGTTTATTTTTGGATTAAACTTTTACCCTAAGTAAATCATTACCTCAACCAAATAGGAAAAAGGTTTATAGATGATGCTATATAAAGGGTGATGGAACAAAATGTCACGACCCGGATTTTCCACCCTCAAGAGTCGTGATGACACTTACTAATGTGAGCTAGGCAAGCCTACTGTTTGAGCAAATTACATTTTTACCAAATTATATTCCTTAACAATTATAAAGCAATAACGTGTAGACACCAAAAATTTCAATAAGCGGAAGAAATGCAGTAAACTATCTAAAATATATATCTAATACAACTGTTTGAGCCTCGACCACCCAGAACTGGCGTCACAGTTTCACAGATGATCTAAGAATACTACATACAAAGTCTTAAAGATAAAAGATATACTGTTTTTGAACTGAATAAATGAAACAGGAGTAAAAGGATAGAGGGAAACGCCAGGGCCTGCGGACGCCTGCAGGACTACCTTGGATCTCCGCGTGGACTGAAGGAAGCCACCCAATCTACGGTCCAAAAGTTGTTGCTCCGGGATCTGCACACAGTACAGAGTGTAGTAGCAACACAACCGACCCCATGTGCTGGTAAGTGCTTAGCCTAACCTCGGCGAAGTAGTGACGAGGCTATGACCAGACTTCCAAATAAACCTGTGCAATTTAACTATATACAACGGAAAAAGAAGAACAGTAATATACAGTCAAGTATGGAGGGGTAACATGTTGCGGGGGAACTACCAACTTAGAATAGAAAGACAACAAGTAATTGAAGGAAACAACATATCTCAGATATCAATAAAGAATCAAGAATCAATAAGGGCACGACATCACCCTTCGTACTTTTACTCTCGTCCTCACCAAAGCAATCAAATAATGAAAATGTGCACGGCATCACCCTTCGTGCATTTACTTTCGTCCTCACCATATAATCGGCACGGAATGGTACATCGTGTGGCACGACATCACCCTTCGTGCTTTTACACTCTTTCCTCACAAATCATACACGGCATCACCCTTTGTGCTTTAACACTCTCTCACCAAAACAATACACGGCATCACCCTTCGTCCTTTAACACTCTTCCTCACCCCAAGAATAACAAACAATAGGGCAAGAGAATAAATGAAATTACAATTATAATCCTGACAAGGGAATAATAGTTCAACAATCAAGTCCCGGCAAAGGAACAACATCAAAAGAAACATCAACATCCTGGCAAGGGAGATAACATCAAAAGCGACAATATCCCGGCAAGGGAGATGATATAATGATTCTCTTATCTTTGTCACTTTTACTTCACAACTCACTTCACAACCTGGGCCAATGCTCTAAAAGATTCAATTACCACTTATACTTTCACATTTCATTGTACAACTTGAGCCGACGCTCCTTAATGTTCAAATGTCTCAATTACTTCAACAAACTTTACCCAACAATAGAAATCATCATCAAAGCATGAATAATACAACGAATTCATAATAATTATAATATAAGACTCACGGGCATGCTTGACACCAACGTATAGATACTCGTCACCATGCTTATACGTCGTACTCGAAAAATATAACATAGCAAATAGGACTCGACTCCTAATCCCTCAAGCTAATGTTAGACCAAACATTTACCTCGCTTTGCAACCAATTCAAAATTCCAACAAGCCTTTGCTTCGCGAATTCGTGCCCGAAATTCTCAAATCTAGTCATAAACAATTCAAAATACTCAACACGAATCGTAGGAACTAATTCTATATAAATTTACAAATTTTCCGGATTAAAATCCGAAATTTAGCTCAAAAAAATCCTTTGGGGACCACGTCTCGGAATCCGACGAAACTTATAAAATCCAACAACCCATTCCGATACGAGTTCAACTATACAATAGTTATCGAATTCCAATGTCAAATGGACCTTCAAATCCTAAATTTTTATTTTTTTGAAAGTTTTACAAAAACCACAATTTCTTTCATCCAAATCCGAAATAAATGATGAATATTGATATAGATTCATAAAATGTAATCACTTCCGGATATAGAACACTTACCCAAGTCGAAATCGTAAAAAACCCCTTTGGAATCGCCCAAATCTGTTCTTGAATGACCAAAAATGGAAGTAATTTCGGACCCCTTCGGTTTTTACACTGCCCAGGGGTATTATAGGGATTTTACGTGCTTTGTCGCGCTCCTGCGGCGCTCATAGGTAGAAAACTTTTAAATCGGCGCAGTCGCGGTGCGGCCGCGCGCCTGGGCGTGCTTATGACACAGGTATGGTAGAATGGTCATAACTTGTTGTATACACATCCAAATGACGAACGGTTTAATACTATGGAAACTAGACTCAATGAGATTTTATTTGATAGGTTGTTCATCACACAACTCATTATATCCGTGTATATATGCTCGTCTAAAGTGAGGTCTTGCGCGTACTCATTTGCAACTTTAGTCTATTATATAATTTTCCAACTTAGCTTAGACTTAGAACCTTCGTTAGACCTCAGATCACTTATAGCATGTTTCGTACAGTTGCTATTATATCCAATTGGTATCCATCATATTAATAGGTCGTCGGATGAGAAGTAGAGTCTGCCCCCAAATGCATAACATAACTTACCTCTTCTTTCGCACATTTCAATTTCCCGAATTTTTACTAACTCCCAAAAATTTCAAAAATTTCGCCAGAGTTTCCTTTGTAACTAGGTCTATCCACCTGTCAGAGAATCCGAGAAACCAATCCTAACAATATATACATAATCCAATCAACGTAACCCAACATGAAAACAATACCAACATTGGCTTCATGAGTAATTTATTACTAGAAAAGGAACGACATTCACATTAACTATTCAGGTGATACTAAACTCATATCAGGTAAGTTCTCAACATTTTCATAAAGCACAGAAATAAGTATTTAAATTAAAGTTGACGTTATTTTTTTTGGGTCATTACATTCTCCACTTCTAAAACAAACGTTCGTCCTCGAATGGAATTAGAAAATTACCTGAGCTGGTGAAAAGATTTGGATATTTACTTCGCATGTCCGATTCGTACTCCTAGGTCGTTGCCTCAGCAGGCTGATCTCTCCACTGAACACGAATAGAAGGGAAACTCTTTGACCTCAACTGATGAAGCTGCCGGTCTAGAATAGCTACCGACTCCTCCTCGTATGACAAGTTCCTAGCCAACTGGACAGTGCTGAAGTCTAACACGTGGGATGGATCGCCGTAATACTTTTGAAGCATGGACACATGAAACACTGGATTCACGACTGATAAGCTCAGCGGCAACGCAAGTCTGTAAGCCACCTCTCCTACTCGATCAAGAATCTCAAACGGGCCAATGAACCTAGGGCTAAGCTTGCCCCTCTTCCCAAATCTCATCACGCCCTTCATAGGTGACATCCGAAGCAATACCCGCTCTCCGACCATGAATGCCAAATCACGAACCTTACGGTTGGCATAACTCTTTTGCATGGACTGAGTTGTACGAAGCCTATCCTGAATGATCCTAACCTTGTCCAAGGTATCCTGCACCAGATCCGTACCCAACAACCGAGCCTCTTCCAGCTCAAACCATCCAACCGGTGACCGACACCGCTTACCATACAACGCCTCATAAGGAGCCATCTTGATACTCGTCTGGTAGCTGTTGTTGTAGGCAAACTCCGCTAAAGGCAAAAACTGATCCCATGAGCCTCCAAAGTTAATGACACAAGCTCAGAGCATATCCTCCAAAATATGAATAATCGGCTCGGACTGCCCGTCCGTCTGAAGATGAAACGCTGTGCTCAGCTCAACCCGTGTGCCCAACTCCCGCTGAACTGCTCTCCAGAAATGTGAGGTAAACTGCGTACCTCTGTCTGAAATGATAGACACTGGAACACCATGAATGCGAACAATCTCCCGGATATAGATCTCAGATAACCTCTCGGAAGAATAGGAGACTGCTATAGGAATGAAATGTGCTGACTTGGTCAGCCTAACAACAATAACCCACACTGCATCAAACTTCCTCTGAGTCCGTGGGAGTCCAACAACGAAGCCCATATTGATACGCTCCCACTTCCACTCAGGAATCTCAATCTTCTGGAACAAACCACCAGGTCTCTGATGCTCGTACTTAACATGCTAACAATTCAAACACCGAGCCACATATGCAACAATATCCTTCTTCATCCTCCTCCACAAATAATGTTGCCACAAATCCTGATACATCTTAGCGGCGCCCGGATGAATAGAGTACCGGGAACTATGGACCTCCTCTAAAATCAACTCTCGAAGTTCATCTACATTAGGCACGCAAACTCGACCCTGCAACCTCAAAACTCCATCATCTCCTAATGTAACCTGCTTGGCACCACCATGCTGCACCGTGTCCCTAAGGACACACAAATACGGATCATCATACTGCCGATCTCAGATACGTTCCAATAAAGAAGAACGAGCGACTATGCAAGCTAATATACGGCTGGACTCAGAAACATCCAACCTTACGAACTGATTGGACAAAGCCTGAACATCCAAAGCAAGCGGTCTCTCACCGACCGGAATATACGCAAGACTGCCCATACTGGCTGACTTCCTACTCAAAGCATCGGCTACTACATTGTCCTTCCCCGGATGATATAAGATGGTGATATCATAGTCCTTCAATAGCTCCAAGAATCTTCTCTGCCTCAAATTTAGCTCCTTATGCTTGAACAAGTATTGCAAACTCTTGTGATCCGTGAACACCTCACACGACACCCCATACAGATAGTGCCTCCAAATCTTCAACACGTGAACAATGGGTGCTAACTCCAAATCATGAACCAGATAGTTCTTCTCATGAATCTTCAACTGCCATAAAGCATACACAATGACCTTGCCATCCTGCATCAACACCGCACCAAGTCCAATACGAGATGCATCACAATAAATTGTATAAGGCCTTGAACAAGTAGGCAAAACCAACACCAGTGCCATAGTCAAAGCTGTCTTGAGCTTCTGAAAGCTCGCCTCACACTCGTCCGACCATCTAAAATGGGCACCCTTCTGGGTCAACCTGGTCATTGGGGCTGCGATGGATGAAAACCCCTCCATAAACCGACGATAATAGCCTGCAAATCCCAAGAAACTTCGGATCTCTGTAGCTGATACGGGTCTAGGCCAATCCTTGACTGCCTCTATCTTCTTTGGATCTACCTGAATACCCTCTTCTGAAACAACATGACCCAAGAAAGCAACTGAATTCAACCAGAACTCACACTTCGAAAACTTAGCATACAACTTACTATCTCTCAAAGTCTGAAAAGCCACTCTCAGATGTTGCTCGTGCTCCTCCCGGCTGTGGGAATAGATTAAAATATCGTCATTGAAGACTATCACGAAAGAATCCAAGTAAGGCCTGAACACTCGGTTCATCAAATCCATAAATGTTGTTGGGGTATTTGTCAACCCGAATAACATCACCAAGAACTCATAATGCACGTACCGAGTGCGGAAAGCTGTCTTAGGGACATCGGATGCCCTAATCTTTAACCGATGATAGCCAGATCTCAAGTCAATCTTCGAAAATACCTTGGCACCCTGAAGCTGATCAAACAAATCATCAATCCTTGGCAATGGATACATATTCTTGATTGTAACCTTGTTCGAGTGCCGATAATCAATACGCATTCTCATCGATCCGTCCTTCTTCTTAACAAACAACACCAGCGCACCCCAAGGCGAAACACTTGGTCTAATGAAACCTTTCTCAAGCAAGTCTTGCAACTGCTCCTTCAACTCTTTCAACTTAGGCTGGGCCATACGATACAGCGAAATAGAAATGGGCTGAGTGCCCAGAGCCAAATCAATGCAAAAGTCAATATCCCTATCGGGTGGCATACTTGGCAGGTCTGAAGGAAATACCTCAGGAAACTCACGAACAATAGGCACAGAATCAATAGAAGGAACCTCGGCACTAGAATCGCAAACATATGCCAAATAGGACAAACACCCCTTCTCGACATGCGTCGAACCTTCACATAAGAGATAACACTACGGGTAGAATGACCAGGAGTCATTCTCAACTCTAAACGAGGTAAAACCGACAAGGCTAAGGTCATAGTCTTGGCATGACAGTCTAAGATAGCATGATAAGGTGATAATCAGTCCATCCCCAATGTGACATCGAAATCGACCATGTCCAGAAGAAGCAAATCTACATGAGTCTCAAGACCCCCAATCACAACTACACATGAACGATGGACTCAATCTACCACAATATAATCACCCACTGGTGTAGACACATAAACATGAGCACTCAAAGAATCACTAGGCATGACCAGATACCGTGTAAAATAAGATGACACATAGGAATACGTAGATCCCGGATCAAATAAAACTGAAGCATCTCTGCTACAAACCAGAACAATACCTGCAATAATGGCATTGGAAACCTCAGCCTCGGGCCTGGCTGGAAGAGCATAGCATCGGGGCTAGGCCCCACCACTCTGAACTACATCTCTAGGATGGCCTGCTGCTGGCTAGCCTCCACCTCTAGAAACCTAAGCTCCACCTCTAACACTTCTACCTCCACCTCTAGCACCTTTACCCCCACCTCTAGATGGCTGGGCGGGCGGGCTGTGGAACACTTGGCACCTGAACCATGGCACGAGAACCCTGATGTTGAGAGCTACTCAATGCTCAAGGGCAAAACCTAGCAATGTGACCTATATCACCACAAGTGTAACAAGCCCTCGGTTGCTGAGACTGCTGACCCTGACGACCTGAATGACCACCCCAAAAACTCTGAAGCGGCGGTGCACTGATAGGAGCTGGTGGTGCACTGTAGGACTGCTGATCAGAATATTGCATATGAGAACCACGACCACCTGAAGCATCGTGAGAAACCTAAAGTGCTGACTGAAAAGGCCTAGGAGGATGGCCTCTACCATACGAATCTCTGCCTCCAAACGAGGTACCACTGAATCGGCCTGAATGACGAGGCCTCTTGTCAGACCCCTGACCACCTCCTTGCGATAGAACCATCTCAACTCTTCTGGCCATATTGGCCGCCTCCTGGAAATAAATCTCACTCCTAGTCTCCTTGGCCATCTGAAGTCGAATCAGCTGAATAAGTCCCTCAATGAATCTCCTCACCCTCTCTCTCTCGGTGGGAAGTATGATAAGAGCATGACAGGCCAAGTCGATGAATCTCGTCTCATACTGAGTAATAGTCATAGAACCCTGCTGGAGACGCTCAAACTGCCTCCGATAGATCTCTCTCTGAGTAATAGGGAGAAACTTTTCAAGAAATAGCTGAGTAAACTGCTCCCAAGTCAAAGCTGGTGATCCGGCTGGTCTAGCCAAGCAATAATCTCTCTACCAAGTCTTGGCGGATCCAAATAAGCGAAAAGTAGCAAAGTTGACCCCATTGGTCTCCACTATCCCCATGTTCCTGAGAACCTCATGACAACTGTCTAAATAATCCTGGTGATCCTCAGAAGATGCACCGCTGAAAGTGGTAGTGAAGAGCTTGGTAAACCTGTCCAATCTCCACAAGGCATCAGCAGACATAGCTGGCTCATCTCTAGTCTGTGCTACAATACCAGGCTGAACTGCTCCAACTGGCTGAGCTGCTGGAGTCTGAAACTGGGGAGCTACCCGCTCCGGAGTAAGAGTAGCAGGAGTCTAAGCTCCTCCTCCAGCCTGAGAGACGGCTAGGGCAACAAGAAGCAAGCATGCCCGGGTGACACTCTCCAAAAGGCCCACTAGACGGATCAGAGCATCCTGGAGTACGGGGGTAGCAATAAACCCCTATAGGACCTGAGGTGGGCCCACCGGAACTGCTGGGGCCGGAACCTCATCATCACAGTCAATTTAAGTCTCCACCGCTGGTGCTACTGTTCTAGGCTGAGCTCTGCCCCTACCTCGACCTCTAGCATGACCTCGGCCTCGCCCTCTGCCCCTCGTGGGAGCTGCTGCTGGGGGCTCGGGCTGCTGGTCAGTGGATGAGGAAGCGCGTATACTCGCCATCTGCAAAAGAACAGAGTAGAAATCCAATTAGCATTGAGAAACCAAACCGCATGACAGGAAAGAATAAATGTGAAGTTTTTCCTAACTTTGTAGCCTCTGGGGGATAAATACAGACGTCTCCGTACCGATCCTTCAGACTCTACTAAGCTTGTCTGTGAACTATGAGACCCATGTAACCTAGAGCTCTGATACCAACTTGTCACGACCTGGATTTCCCACCCTTGGGAGTCATGATGGCGCCTACTAATGTCATCTAGACAAGCCTACTGTTTGAGCAAATTACATTTTTACCAAATTATATTCCTTAACACTTATAAAGCAATAATGTGTAGACAACGGAAATTTCAATAAGCGAAAGAAATGCAGTAAACTATCTGAAATATATATCTAATACAACTGTTTGAGCCTCGACCACTCAGAACTGGTGTCACAGTTTCACAGACGATCTAAGAATACTACATATAAAGTCTGAAAGATAAAAGATACACTGTTTTTGAACTGAATAAATGAAACAGGAGTAAAGGGATAGAGGGAGACGCCAGGGCCTACGGACGCCTGCAGGACTACCTTAGATCTCCGCGTGGACTGAAGGCAACCACCCAATCCACGGTCCAAAAACTGCTGCTCCGGGATCTGCACACAGTGTAGAGTGTAGTATTAGCACAACCGACCTTATGTGCTGGTAAGTGCCTAGCCTAACCTTGGCGAAGTAGTGACGAGGCTAGGACCAGACTACCAAATAAACTTGTGCAATTTAACTATATAACAGAAAAAGAAGAACAGTAATATACAGTCAAGTATGGGAGGGGTAACATGCTGCAGGGGAACTATCAACTTAGAATAGAAAGACAACAGGAAATTGAAAGAAACAACATATCTCAGATATCAATAAAGAATCAGGAATCAATAAGTGCACAACATCACCCTTCGTGCTTTTACTTTCGTCCTCACCAAAACAATCAAATAATGAAAATGTGCACAACATCACCCTTCGTGCTTTTACTCTCATCCTCACCATATAACACGACATCACCCTTCGTACTTTAACACTCTCTCACCAAAACAATAAACGACATCACCCTTCATCCTTTAACACTCTTCCTTACCCAAACAACAATCAGAAACAATAGGGCAAGGGAATAAATGAAATTACAATAAGAATCCCGTCAAGGGAACAATAGTTCAACAATCAAGTCCCGGTAAGGGAACAACATCAAAAGAAACATCAACATCCCGGCAAGGGAGATAACATCAAAAGCAACAATATCCCGGCAAGGGAGATAATATAATGATTCTCTTCTCTTTTTTTCTTTTTCACTTTTACTTCACAACTCACTTCACAACTTGAGCCAATGCTCTAAAAGATTCAATTACCACTTATACTTTCACATTTCATTGAACAACTTGAGCCGACGCTCCTTAATATTCAAATGTCTCAATTACTTCCACAAACTTTACCCAACAATAGAAATCATCATCAAAGCATGAATAATACAACGAAGTCATAATAATCACAATATAAGACTCACGGGCATGCTTGACACCAACGTATAGATACTCGCCACCATGCCTATACGTCGTACTCGACAAATACCACATAGCAAATAGGACTCGACTCCTAATCCCTCAAGTTAAGGTTAGACCAAACACTTACCTCGCTTTGCAACCAATTCAAAATTCCAACAAGCCTTTGCCTCGCGAATTCGTGCCCCGAATTCTCAAATATAGTCATAAACAATTCAAAATACTCAACACGAATCGTAGGAACTAATTCTATATGAATTTACAAATTTTCCGGATTAAAATCCGAAATTTAGCTCAAAAATTGCCCGTGGGTCCCACGTCTCGGAATCCGACGAAACTCATAAAATCCGACAACCCATTCCGATATGAGTTCAACTATACAAAAATTATCGAATTCCGATGTCAAATGGATCTTCAAATCCTAAATTTTCATTATTGGAAAGTTTTAGAAAACCACAATTTCTTTCATCCAAATATGAAATAAACGACGAATATTGATATAGATTCATGAAATGTAATCACTTCCAGATATAGAACACTTACCCAAGTCGAAATCGTGAAAAACCCCTTTGGAATCTCCCGAATCCGTGCTTGAATGACCAAAAATGGAAGTAATTTTGGACCCCTTCGTTTTTTACACTGCCCAGGGGTATTATAGGGATTTACGTGCTTTTCCGCACTCCTTCCGCGCTCCCGCCGCGCTCACAGGCAGAAAACTTTTAAATCGGCACGGTCGCGGCGCGGTCGCGTGCCTGGGCGCGCTTATGACACAGGTAAGGTATAATGGTCATAACTGTTTGTATACACCTCCAAATGACAAATGGTTGGATACGATGGAAACTAGACTCAAAGAGCTTTAATTTGATAGGTTGTGCATCACACAACTCATTATATACATGTAGATATGCTCGTCCAAAGTGAGGTCTTGCGCGTACTCATTTGCAGCTTTAGTCTATTATGTAATTTTCCAACTTGGCTTAGACTTAGAACCTTCCTTAGACCTCATATCACTTATAGTATGTTTCGTACACTTGCTATCATATCCAATTGGCATCCATCATGTTAATAGGTCGTCGGATGAGAAGTAGAGTCCGCCCCCAAACACATAACATAACTTACCTCTTCTTTCGCACATTTCAATTTCCCGAATTTTTACTAACTCCCAAAATATTCAAAAATTTCGCTAGAGTTTCCTTTGTAACTGGGTCTATCCACCTGTCAGAGAATCCGAGAAACCAATCCTAACAACATATACATAATCCAATCAACGTAACCCAACATGAAACAATACCAACATTGGCCTCATGAGTAATTTATTACTAGAAAAGGAACGACATTCACATTAACTATTCTGGTGACACTAAACTCATATCAGGTAAGTTCTCCACATTTTCATAAAACATAGAAATAAATATTTAAATTAAAGATGACATTTTTTTTTTGGGTCATCACACAAAATTTGCACAATTTTTCTTGAGAAGAAAACACACTTTGTGAAAGTGAGTGTAATACAAAGCCAAGAGAGAAAATACAATTACACTAAAAGTGTTTTTTGTTCTTTTAATTTGAGTTGAAAATTTTGGGAAAAATTTCACCATAATTTTTCGTTCAATTTGTTCGCAGGTTTCGTTGATCAAAGAGTTGATAGCAAGGATCGGTCTCGGTGTGGATACGCATAGAGTCTTCGCACTATCGAAGAATTTGAAACGAGACTTTCTTCACCAGGTACGTCTTAGATCCGATCTATTGACATGTAAATAAATTTTAAACACTAAAAGATCTGCCTAAGATTATTATTGTCTTCCTCTGCGTGTTACGAACACCTATATGCAATCCTTCAAATGGCTCGTATTGCATCAGTGCCCCCCCCCCCCGATGTAATAAGAAAAATTAAAAGAAAAGAAAAATGGATACAAGCCTAGCGTCTTGCCCTTGATCACAGTAGCGGATCTACATGTTATTTTTGGGTGCTCAAGCACCCATTATATTTGACAAAATTTAGTAAATTTGTATAGGTAATTATAAAAATATTTAGATAAATATTGAGTAAGCATTCATAACTAAAATTCATTTTCCTCTTCTTTCCGAATTTTTGTCGGTGAATGCCTACGACTTTAAAATCCTGGATCCACCACTGCTTGATCACGCTCACGAGTCATGGCAAATATAAATACTTATATGGAATGCAAATAAGAATTGAGCCAAGGTTCTTTTTTGGGGGTTTCCTGCAACACACGTAGTTGCTTTAATCTTGTATTAGTGAGAATTGACACGTAACAGAAACAATAAAAGGGCAGCAATAGCTCAGTAGATACTTAAAGGAAACTGCAAAACTGAAATTGACCGAGCAACGCATTTGAATCAGAAGATCTCACATGGACTTGGTTCCTTGTCCTCCACATGTAAAAAGAATCACTTTCTCCTTTCTATCATCATTAAGAGATCAAATGTTCATTGAAACAATATCTAGTTTCATTTTTAAATGTATATGACAATGAATAAGCACTCATTTCAAGGGGTTAATTTAGGAGTGTCAATGGATCGGTTCAGCCGGTTATTTTATAAAATTTATACCATACCAATTTTTCGGTTATTCTATTATTTATAATTAAAATTGGACTTTTCGAAACCGTCCCAATCATGTCGGTTTCTCTTCGGTATCGGTACGGTCTAGTAAACTTTCGGTAATTATTTTAATGCCATGTAAAAGTCACTAGTAGAAGTAGAATGCAATAACATACATACTTTTTTAGGACTTAGCAAAACTCTCTAGATATTTTTACAGTTTAAAAGGTGATGAATTAAGAAAATATGAAAGATGGCTAGAGTATAGATCAATCAACTATTCTACATTAGCATGAAAGAAACTAAACAAATAAAAAAAAATCACACGAGGGAAAAAATATTAACTAAGTTGGGATTCAAGAATAAAGTCTATAGAAGATTAAATATTCAAGAAGATAAATCAAAATCATACGAAAGGAAACATGTTCAATATATTATAGATTGCTACTCATACACTATATCTTGTGTCTTGCTAGTGAACATTCTAGAAATAATTTAGTTTCAATAGGAGTATCAAAGTAGGTTTGGAGGATTTTAAGTTTAATTACGTGTTGGTTTGTAACTGTTTCATAATTCAAAGGCCCAAGAAAAATTTAATGCTTTATTATTTTTAAACTTAATATATAAATATATTATTCACATTGTAAATTTATTCGGTACGGTTCGGTATTTTTTCGGTTTATTTTCATAAAATAAAAAACCTACTCTAATTATTGATACGGTTATAGATTTATATAAAAACCTACGGCTGCGGTATGGTTCGATCGGTTTAGTCGGTTTTTAAATATCCATTGACACCCCTAGGTTAATTGGATTAAGGAAAAAGCATCAGAAGCTACATAGAAAACCAAATATTTATATCTAATACAATAGTAATACACACTAGTATAATCTTTTCTCTGTTTCCTTTTGCTAATCAAAATTTCCTCATTATAACTTCCATGTAAGAAGATGCACTAGTTTTTATGTTACACTGGGAATATTTGTAGGACTACATGCATTAACAACTGAAGTAATCATGTTGCAGTAAGTTGATTCCCACAATAAAGGGATTCCCCACCTATGAACCTATGCTACCTCTATCCATGAAGAGGGGCAATAATATTGAGGAAATAGAAAAATGAAAGAAGCAAGAAACATGTTGCGCACACTGGTATAGTCTTTTATATTTACAGAAGTTAGAAGAAACTAACTGATGCTGATCTCTTACAAAATGATGTTTTAGAACGAGACCCTTGCAGAACTTCTGCATATTTCAACAACTCGGATTTCTGGACATTTTCAGGGTCATGGTTATTTCTTTCTTGTTGAGGTGAATCAGCAAGATGTTTTGAGATGTAATCTAATGAATCACTATATCTCCTCATACCTGTCAAATAGTTGTTGCGTTCTCCCTTAACGTTCCTTGAACCTTGAGATACTGGATTGAAATCCATAAACTGTTTGGACGAACCCTGAGATGAGATTCTTGATCTGCTGCGGAGCCTAACAGCTCCAGCATCTATAGCAGCCGTATCTGAGTTGTACCCCGAAGAATAACTAGGGCGTCTTTCTGTACTGTGAACCATTTCCGGAGAACTCTGACCGTGATGATGGTCCTTTCCCCGTACTAATCTCATAAGCTTACCAAAGACTTTGCTTTTGTTTGAAGCGTCAGTCTTATGGGCTGAAGAATTATCAACAGAAGTATCATCAAACTCACCAGAGTCCGAAAGATAGGATGCTTGAGAGGATAACCAATCAGAATCAATATCTGAAACGTGGATCCCCTTATCCCCTTGGCCTTCTTTATTTGCATATTCAAGAATTAGTTGCTTGGCTTTCTTCTCAGATTTGGGGCTTAATGTTTTACTGAGGTCCCTTGCAGTTGTTTTGCCCGGGATGGGCTGATAGTTCCTCAGCTCATACCGCAAGCAAGCATTTACCCATCGAAGATAGACTAGTTCCTCGGCATCATTGCAGCGGTCTGCTTGAAGCTGCTCAAGTTCCCTTATCAAATCTTCATTTTGCTTTCTCAGTCGTAGCTTTTCTTCTTCCAATGCTTTTGTCTGCGACACATAAAAGGTCAACAAAGCACATGAATTTGACAAAGTTGAAAATAAAAGCATGAATCAAAGACTTACTTCATCATCTCCCGGAACAGAAGAGGCAAGGATCTGAACAGATTCCAGTCTCTCAGCCAGCGTCGAGTTTTCTACTCTTAAGCTGTGGTTAAATTTCCTCAACTCATCAGCCTCGCTCTCCAAGTCCTTCAATTTTTCCGGCTTTAATTGAACATCTGATTCAGCTTCAACAGGATTCTTTTCATCGCGCAACTTCAAAACTCTTTCTTTAAGGGATAAAATCTGTTCCTTGTTTTGATCAGCTTCCAACCTGAGTTTCTTTTTCAGCTGCTTTATCTTCAATTTCGCAGCTTCAAGTTCTGACACAACCTTTGCATAATCAGCCACTTCAGCCTCTAACCTCATCTTCTCTGCCTTCAAGGACTCGACTTTAAGACCCAAAAGCTTAGCTTCCATATTGTTTATTTTTAGCCGATTTTGAAGTTCCATTACGGCAGATTCTTGCTCCTTGAGGCCATAATACTCAAGCAGTTGGATCTCAAGAGTCCTCTCCCTTTCTTTAAGAGTTTTAACAATATTCTTAAGGTTCTTAATCTCTTGCTCATGGTCATCCGCAACAATTTTATGTTCTCTGGGTGAATCTCCGTCGTGATGTGGTGTTTCAACATCCTTCTTTGGAGAAAAATTAGCCTTTGAAGATAAACTGAATTCCTTTACAAGTTCATTGAACTCGGGCAGAAGAAACCCATCTCTATCTCCATCAGACTTACCACTTGTAGATGGAACACTTATAGAACTCTCGATAATGCGTTTTGGTATGGAGAAATCTTCCTGCAAGAAGCAGCATAGAAGTGACTAGCTTGAAGCAGGACAACAAATCAACAGTCTGATAACAGGAAAACATTCAAGGCAATTATTCAATTCCCCCCCCCCCCCCAATCAGAACTCTTTTCCTGGTCAATGCACAACCGGTATTCCAAAAGGGAACTATTATGCACAACTGAAGCATAACCAGAGGAAAAAAATCAGCTTTACGAGCAATTAAACGATTCAAAGTTACAAAATTAAGAAAAACACTAGGACACCATGGACATTACAGTAACGTTTTTCTGCAACTGTAAATACAACAAGGGAAAATAGGAAGAAGCAACATAGGAAATTCATGAACTAAATTAAGGCTATCCCTCAGCTCATATAAGGCAAAATTCAGTGGTTGAAAACTGTGATCATGCTTGAACTTTTTACTTATAGGAAATTCATGCAGCTAAATTAATCATTTCCACATTTAATCCACTGTCACTAATTTAACAGCTTTTAAAGCAATCTATTACCATTACATCATGTGCTGAGAAATTGAATTAACATAAAATCAAAGAGTTGACCCTTCAAATCAAACAAAATCTAACTTAAAACCTAAAATCAAGTAAGAATTCAGAACATCAAAATAAGAATCACCAGTCTAATAAACTTACATCTCTCTCTGGCACATCGAAAAATGAATTGCTCGACGCAGGAGTC
Source organism: Nicotiana tabacum (assembly GCF_000715075.1). Lineage (NCBI taxonomy): Eukaryota > Viridiplantae > Streptophyta > Magnoliopsida > Solanales > Solanaceae > Nicotiana > Nicotiana tabacum. Next base: position 6,134,716 of record NC_134087.1, read on the forward strand.
TTCTGATCATCATTTTTGAGCTCGCCTTTTGTACCACCTGTAACTCAACCCATCATATAAAATCAATCCCAGAAAGAAAAATACGGAAAAGTCCTCAACCCTCTCCCACCATCCCCCCCCCACCCCCATTTTTCTTTTACTTACTTAGGTTTAGGAGGTTGTGGAACTGACCTGAACTGGGTGATGGAGGAGAATTGGAGGGCTTAATTCTTTTGTTTCTAAAAAAGGTAAAGATAATTCCACCAAGTGAGAGAGCTAAAGCAACCCCAAATTTCAAGATTACAGGCCTTAAGTCCCTCTTGTCTCTCATCATCCTTTGCTAGCACTAACTGCAAAAGTCAATCATCTCTTCACTCTGTAAATGAAATATCACAGGTCTCCTCCTTCATCATCAGCCATCTAAAAACCCCCCAAACAACAACATAAATTAATATGAAGAGTGAGTAGGAGAAGGATCAAGATCCTCTGTTAAAGAAGAAAGACGAATAAAACGTGAACTCCAACGGGAAATGAGAAAGAATCAAGTTTGAAAACGTAAATTTGATGTGAATTTGTTCTGTTTCAGTTTATGTTTGTCTGACTCGAGCACACGCAACTGCAGATGGACAACTTTCAATTAATAATATTCTATTTTGCTGTTTCTTTATTATTAGTAGAAACATGTGTAGGGCTACTGTAATATATGCCAATGAAGTTCAAGTGTTGAACCAACCTGGTCCCCGGTCCGTCGGTATTTGTCTTTTCATTAAACCGCGAATATATACAAAAAATAAATTGTCTTATGTCAGGTGGATTGCAAATTGTACCATGCCCCTCTGTTCTTTTCTGCACTTTATGATTTTAAATTATTCTAAAAATAATGATCTTTTTTTATATTTAAGAAAATAATTTAAATATTTTATTTTAATAATAAAATTTATAGTCACATCAATATAATAATAATACCAAAATTTTCTTTATTTTTTTAAAACATTATACCAGACAAATTGAATTACATAAAAAAGATGGAGGAAGAACATACTCCCGTCGCATATTCAGCTGTAACCCTTTATGATTGGAGTCCACCGTCCACGAGTAGATAACAGAGATTAGATGCTTTGATTCCAATGTAGAATTAGATTTTTTAAAATCTTTTAAGCCTAATTTGTGAATTAAGAGGAAAATTTGAAAAATGGAAAGGTCTACTCATGGATTTGAAATATTCAAGTTATTTTAAGTCACGTGGAGCACGAATTCCACTTATGGGAGAGAGGAAAATGAATTAAGGATGGGATCAGATACTTTGATTTCGATTAGGGGTGTCAATTTGAGCCCAAACTTATCCAACTTGTTCAGAGATTAATGGGTTGTGCTACAAATATTTTAGCTCATGGATCAATTTGGCTGAGCCCAAGTTAACCCATTAGTTTTTATAAATCATTCTGACCTACAATCCATGAAACTCACCCAAAACAAAGAGATTTCAACCCAACTTATCTAGAAATTTACTTACTTGTCCTAAATTTTTTTTTTTTTTTTGTATTTTTAATTTTCTATTCTTTTGTTTTTCTGCACCACCCATACACCCTACCCCCTACCCCCTACCCCCCTCGTTGCAATCCCACTAAAAAAATTACTTTTTTTTTTGTATTTTCAATTTTCAGTTTTTTTTAAAAATTTTTTGCACCACCCACCACCCTAACCCTCCCCCCACCCGCGCAAACCCCCCTCAAAAATTTTTTTACATTTTTTTTGTATTTTTAATTTTCTGTTTTTCTGCACCACCCACCCACCCACTCCAACCTCTACCCCCACCCGCAAAATATTTTTCAACCTACACATTTTAAGGTACAAAGCTTTTTTATGCAAGATGAGCATGATTCTAAAATATGGGTCAAGTTGGGCGGGTTGAGTTATGACCCATTGTTTAGCCCATCTTAACCCAGCCCATCTTAGCTCAAGTACACTTTAGGCTAGATTGGGCAATGACCCATTTATTGACCTAATCCATCTTGACCCGGCCAAATTTAGCCCAACTCGCCCATTTGCTACCCCTAATTCCGATAATGGCTTAAGGATACCATGATTACCCTTGCGCTATTGACTTGCCTTCTACTTGCTATGAATGGGTATTTCATTACCTTCTTTTTCTCCATGAAAATATACTATATTATAATATTACTAACATTAACTTAACCGACGGTCAACTAACCATAAAAGTCACAAAACTCAATTAGAATTTATAATTGAGCATTAATTTTTCAAAGGATCTATAGAACTAGTGTAGAAATAAATGAAAGGACTTGAGAAAATTTTCTGTATATTGATAATGTATTTGTTGTGTATAGTGCATGTGTTTATATACAAGCTAAAAGGAATCTAAGAAATAACCACCTAGTACATGTGTCACTATTCTATTTGTATATCTATAACTAACACAAATATATAAATACAATGAATAAAGAATAACTATAACAGCTGAACAATATTCCCTTCTAGAAGCTCCATTCTTCAGTGTTGAATATGCCCAATTTGTATGAAGATAAGAAGCCCAATTATAGAGACCCATAGTGAATTAATCAATTGGATCGGGGTTCTTTATCCAACATTGATTTAAAAGAATTTGGTTCTTTAGACCAAAACTCAAACTTAGGAACTTAGCCATCTTTAGGGTTCCTCTGTAAATGTCGATCTTCACCAGATACACCATTTTTTAGTCCAACAACTAGAGACATTACAAAGTATATGACATAGTAGCTATTACAAAGTACAAATATATTGCTTACTAGAGAAAGCAAATAGAACATACACCGCCAAATGAAGGATTAAATATGGCTGTTCTGGGAGAATGAAATGTTCTATATTTACACGTAACAAAATTTAAAGTTTTTATAGAATGAACTGCTTCAACAGAAAAGAAATTTCCAACATATTGTCATTGAGAAATATGAGAGTGAAGAAGAGAAGGAGCAAATAAAAGGTATTTTTCATGCCATAAAGATGTTGCTTACTTATATTAACTTGTAAAGCAAATTCCACTTTTTGAATCTTTACACAAATAGTCGGCTGGAATCACTGTTTATTTTTTCTAGCCAGTATACATCGATTATACATAAATTATATGATTATATACATATGATACATGAGCTATATATATAATATACAACTGCCGACTATTTTTACTTTAAGTGGTTGTGTAGGCGGCTATTTAGATTAATTCTTTAAATATATTCAATGGAGATGTAAACTGAAGCCCACCTGAGAAGGGCTTTAAGACTGTTGGGCAGAGCGGTAGAGGGAATTTATTGTAAGAATATGGGATATTATCACTTTTACCTGCGCCAGAAATATATATATATTTTTTGGGTTTTTTTTGGCTAATATTTTGAGAGTGGCTATACAGTGTCATTTTTCCTAAGAATATTTCAAGGCCCAACACGAGAACATCAATGGCGGCCCAACAAATGAAGATACCAAAACCTTATCTTCTGCAATATTTCGTTTCATTCCAAAGGTTCCTTCACCAATGTAAGAGACACCAAGTCTTTTTCACATCTTCCTTAACGTGTATACAGTTGAAATATTTAGTTTTGGGTATTATGTGTGAGATAATACTGTTTCTGATTGTTGACTTTAGCCAAAAGGATTAAGAGTTTAAATTAAGTGGACTAGTAGTTTGAAAAAGGACAACTTGTCTCAACTAGATATTTACAGAGACAAGATTATTTTGTTGAAATGGAATTGCTGTCGATAATAACGTAAAAATTGCATCGGGCGTCTTATTTGGTCACCTTCATTTAACTTATATTCACTTTTTAAATAAGTTTTAATTTGTACCCACATTTTAAACAACTTGAAGCCCCTTTCTCCTGATCCTTCTCCTCCTTCGTTTTCTTCTTCTTCTTCGGGTGACAATGATTTTATATAATAATTGTGAACATATTTTAATATAGTTTATGATGTTTTACAATGTTGAGATGTTATAACGCTTTATTTTTTACTATTGCTTATAATTTCTTCTTCTTTTTCTTAATTGCAAAATGAGTTCATTAGATTTATTGTTGTTTTGACAAATTGTTGATTAAGGTTTGTTCCTGATGATATTTGGAGGTTATGTTTCATATTTAATCTCATTTGGAGTAGATTTAGGTGTTAAATCGTATATTGGATTGTTATAATTCGAAGAACAAATTTCTGTTTCTGGGAAATTTGCACTTCAGGCCTATTTGGCCTAAGTGCATAAAAACATTGGTTGCACTTCAGACCTTTTGGTTTTAAGTGCAGATGAAGTGAAATTTTCACTTCAGACTTATTAGTCTTATGTGTAGCAAAACATTTGTTGCACTTCAGACCTTTCGGCCTTAAGTGTATCTGAAGTGCAATTTTTCACTTTAGACTTATTAGCCATAAATGTAGCAAAACGTTTGTTGCACTTCAGACCTTTTGGCTTTAAGTGCATATGAAATGCAATTTTTCACTTCAGACTATTGGCCTTAAGTGTAGCAAAACGTTTGTTACACTTCAGACCTTTTGGCCTTAAGTGCAATTTTTCACTTTAGACTTATTGGCCTTAAGTGTAGCAAAACGTTTGTTGCACTTTACATCTTTTGGCCTTAAGTGCATCTGAAGTGCGAATTTTCACTTCAGACTTATTGGCCTTAAGTGCATCTAAAGTGCAATTTTTCACTTCAGACTTATTAACCTTAAGTGCATGAAACCATTGGTTGCACTTCAGACCTATTTGGCCTTAAGTGCATTTGAAGTGCAATATTTTCACTTTAGACTAATTTTTTTTTACTTTAGACCCGATAAGTTTGAAATTGATCGTATAATGAGTATACTTGCAAACTTTTTTGCAAAGTGAGTATAGGTTCAATTGTGATCCCAAAACCGCGTATAGATGCAAAAGCCCCATAATAACTGCTTAATAGGTTTCACATAATTAAATATGGGATTAATCAAATCGATGCTATATATGAAGTTGAATTAAGAATATGATATTACCTACGGAGCAAGATGAGTCCAAGGCGATGGCTAATGCTCGAGGGACCAAGACGAGGACTGGCAATTGAAAACGAGAATAAGCAATACCTCTTTAATATTGTCCATAAACTGATAAACTACGACAAGTCAGTATATTGATAATTAATTACCAACGGTTCGCTACATATATATTGGTATGTGTATACGGGTGAACTCGGGGTTAGCACACACTTTGACTTTCTGGTAAGTCAAAAGAAGTAAGAGTATGAATGTATGAGATGGAGACCGAATCTGGGAACTCTTTGAATCAAGGCTGGAACGGGGTACTCGCCACCGGGCCTGGCGAGACAACAACGCACTACAAACGGTTTCACACAACTAACAGAGGGTTGTGATATCCGCACCCAACCGGATATCATGATGCAAAGCTCGTCCGATATCGGTAGTGTATCAGTAATTAACGAGAAAGAAGGATTTTTACCTTTTTTAGAATTGTTCTAGGGATGAAAGGAAGATTTTTACCTTTTTTAGAACTGTACTAGGGATGAAATTTTCCTACTATATAAGGGGGAAGATTTTTATTCAATAGACAAATTGTAACATGCATATAATGCAATACAAACTTATTTCTCTACTTTCTAGCTATTAAAAAGTTCTTTTTTTAATCACTTTCTTTATATACATTTGGCTTTGGATCGAGAGCCCAGTCGAGGACAAAACTATTGTTCACCTTAAATCTGAGCCTTGCCTTAACGTCATAACTGGTTTGTTTATTTATTTTTTATTTTATTTTTAATTCGTTTATCTTACATTCTTGATTACTTGTGTTGAATCAATCCACGTATCTTTAAAACCACATATAAATTCAATTGTTATCCGTTTTAAGGGTAAATAGTTTGGCGCTCACCGTGGGGCTAAGGATAATAGTGGTGGTTTGATACAAAATCTCCATAACACACTGTATTTTACACTTGTTCTTTGAGTTCTCACTTTCAGGTCAGCTTAAAAATGTCAAATTCTTAGTCTTCTCACTTGAACGTTGAGGCTGAGTCTGGCCATCATGGCGAAAATAACAATCTGGTGCCTAGCAACGAGGTGCCTACTGCTGATCCCAACCGAGTCCTAGTTGCAAACCCAATCGATGCTAACTCGCAGGTGGCCACCAACGCCAACCTGCCTACCGATCCCGAGAACAGCGTTCGCTGAGGGGCCCGACCAACGGCTCGAGGAGCGCCCAAAGCCGAAAGCAACGGGGTTAGCCTACTATTAATCTTTGAAATGTTGCAGGCTCAACAGGCAGCGATAGTGCAATTGCAAAATCAATGTCGTGCCCCTAGCAGAGTTGAACCCGAACTGTCCCCAAAAAAACACCAGAAGAAATATGCAGATCATCGAAAGACCAGGTGAAGATAAGTCCGGTGTCAGTCTTGAAGTGATGAAGATACTGGAAGCATTAACAAAACAGGTGGAATCAGGTGAAAAGAAAATTGAGGCAAACGACAAGAAGGTGGAGACATACAACTCTAGGGTCGATCAAATCCTGGGAGCACCTCCGATATTGAAAGGACCAGATTCCAAAAGATTTGTCCTAAAGCCTTTCCCAACGAGCGTGCCACCAAAGCCGATCCTGAAGAGGTTTAGTATCCCCGATATTCCAAATTATAATGGAACCACGGATCCAAATGGCATGTGACCTCCTACACGTGCATTATCAAAGGCAACGACTTGGAAGACGATGAAATCAAGTCGGTGTTACTAAAGAAGTTAGGGGAAATTCTATGATATGGTACCACAACTTACCCCCAAAATCCATTGGCTCGATGCTTTTGTAAAGCCTCATGTCGGGGCTATCAAGGTCGAGACAAGAAAATCGGATCTTTTCAAGGTTAAGCAAAGAGACAACGAGATGTTCAGGGAGTTCGTGTCAATGTTTCAAATGGAACTGATGGACTTGCCTCTGGTTGCAGATGATTGAGCCGTTCAAGAATTCACTCAAGGACTTAACCCCCGAAGCTCCTTGGCTTTGCAGCAGCTAAAACAAATTTGATAAAGTACCCGGCAGTAACTTGGGCCAACGTCCAGAACAGGTACCAATCAAAAATCAGAGCCGAGGACGTCTTCAGAGCCCCTTCTTGGTCCGTTTATCCCATCAGAGCCGATGATAGGTCTAAAAGAGTCGTCGATCATGAATCAAGGCCATGCCAAGACCGGATCAACCATACATCGTAGATTGAAGGGGACACAGGTCCGGGCGCAACACTACAAGGAATAAAAAGAGAAGAGATAGAGGGCAATAGCCGAAGTCTGATTAGAAAAAATGGTTTCGGCAGCCCGCTCGGGGGAAGGTAAGCACTAAGGTTATCATAGTATAACTTCAATGTTGATGCATCCAGTATCGTATCAGCCATTAGGTGCATCAAGGAAACCAAGTGGCCTCGACCATTGCGGTCCGACCCTACCTAGAGGATCCTAACCTGATGTGTAAGTATCATGGTACTAATGGCCACAAGACCGAGGACTACCAACAATTGAGAGGAGAAGTTGACTATTTGTATTAATTGATCGAGGTAGTAGGGCCAACATCATCAGATCAAGCGTCGTAGAGCAGTTGAGGTTACAAGACCAAATAGTGCCGGCGGTCTGGGCGTTGAACGAATTTAACATGGCATGCAAAACTACTAAAGGAGAAATAACCCTGCCAGGACGATCCAAGATACAAGATTCTACGTTATCGGAAGGGACATGAGGTACAATGCCCTATTCGGAATGCCATGGGTTCATAACATGAGGGTGGTACCCTCAACCTTACACCAAACACTGAGTTCCCTACAATAGGAAGAGTCAAGATGGTCTACGGAGAGCAGCCAACTACAAAGGAAATATTTGCAGTTGATGAGGTGATCCTGGTAGCCGCGGTCTCAATATCAAAGAGCACAGAGCCGACAAGGAAGGAAGAAATTAAATAGCAATCACTGATACCGATCCCGACCGAACCGGAAGGATGAGGAGTGGAAGAGAAGGATGATTACGGAGTTTCTATATTGTTCATAACTCCTCATGATTCCGATGCCACCAAATCGACGGTCGAGGAGCTGGAGAAAGTCATATTGATCGAACACTTACCTGATCGGAAGGTATACTTGGGCAAGGGTTATCTCCCGAGCTCAAGATAAAAACTCATTGAGTTTCTTATTTCTAACATAGATTGTTTCGCTTGGTCCCATCTCGGTATTACATGGATCCCGCCGGAGGTAACCACTCATAAACTGAGCTTGGACCCGAAGTTCCATCTGGTTAAGCAGAAAAGGAAACCGCAGTCCAAGGTCAAACATATATTCATCAAGGATGAGGTATCTAAACTCCTTAAAATAGGGTCCATTCGGGAAGTTAAATACTTGGACTGGTTAGCTAACATAGTGGTAGTACCTAAAAAGGAAATAAGTTAAGAATGTGTGTGGATTATAAAGATCTGAACAAGGCATACCCTATGGATTCTTTTCCTTTGCCTAACATCGATCAGATTATCAACGCGATGACCAGACATAAGATACTTAGTTTTCTCGATGCTTATTCCGGGTACAACCAAATTCGGATGGACCCGCGCGATCAAAAAAAGACGTCATTTATCATTAAATTCGGCACCTATTGTTATAACGTGATGCTATTCGGATTAAAGATCATCGGTGCCACCTATCAACGCCTTGTAAACCGTATGTTCGAAGAACATATAGAAAAATCAATGGAAGTTTATATTGACGACATATTAGTCAAGTCCCTGCTAGCAGAGGACGATCTGAAACATTTGCAGGAAACCTTTGAAATATTGAAGAAATACAATATGAAGCTGAAAATGCACATTCGAGGTTGAATCCAAAAAAATCCTCGAGTTCATGGTATCCAATCGAGGGATCGAGATCAATCCCGACAAAATCAAAGTCATAGAAGATATCAGCATGGTGGACAGTGTCAAGGCCGTTCAGAGGCTGACCGGGCATATAGCCGCACTAGGCCGGTTTATATTAAGGTCCTCAGACAAAGTTAAAGCCATTGGTTCTTCTCACTATTAAGGAAGAAGAATAACTTTTCCTAGACTCTGAAATTCCAACAAGCTTTGGAACAACTCAAACGGTACCTTTCGAGTCCGCCCTTGCTCCACACTCCGAAGGCGGATGAATAATTGTACCTTTAATCGGTAGTTTCTAAGGTGGAAATAAGTGGAGTCTTGGTCCATGAAAGGAAGGTACGCCAATTTCTTATTTGCTATGTCAGTAGAACTCTAGGCGAGGCCGAAACAAGGTATCCTCACCTGTAAAAATTGGCGCTCACTTTGCTAAGCGCCTCTAAAAATTAAAATTGTACTTTCAATGCCACCCCATATGTGTCGTAACCTCTTACCCATTGAGTGGCATCATACACAAACCTGAGCTCTCTGGCTGGTTGGCCAAATAGTCCGTCGAAATCAGCGGGTACGATATCGAGTATAGACCTAGAACCGCCATAAAATCTCAAATTTTGGCAGACTTCATGGTCGACTTTACATTGGCCTTAGTGCTCGAAGTCGAAATGGAATTATTGCTGACCTTAGGGACTACCTTGGGAATTTGGACCCTTTTTACGAATGGTGCCTCAAACGCAAAGGGGTCCGGGCTCGGCATCGTGCTGAAAACTCCTACGAGGAACGTAGTTAGGCAGTCTATTAGAACTGTGAAATTGACTAACAATGAGGCCGAGTATGAGGCCATGATTTCAGGTCTCGAATTGGCTAAAATCCTTGGGGTCGAGGTGATCGAAGCTAAGTGCGATTCCCTCCTCATTGTAAATCAAGTCAATGAGACATTCGAAGTAAAAAAGGGATGAATGCGAAGGTATTTAGACAAGTTACAAGTAACGATGCATCAATTCAAAGAATGGACCCCACAACACATGCCACGAGATCAGAACAGTGAGGCCGATGCTCTGGCTAACTTGGGTCATTAGTTGATGATGACGAATTTAGATCGGGAACAGGCATACAACTCATGAAGTCGGTGGCAGAAGAAGTCCATGCTGATGTAAACTCAACAAGTTTAACTTGGGATTGGAGGAACAAGTACATAAACTACTTGAAGACTAGGAAATTGCCCCTAGATCCCAAAGAATTGAGAGCCTTGCGTACCAAGGCTGCCAGATTTAGCTTGGTCAAAGGGGCATTATTCAGGAGGACATTCGATAGCCCGCTAGCCAGATGCTTGGGACCGGGAGATACCGAATACGCCTTGAGAGAAGTTCATGAAGGCACTTGTGCAAACCATTCGGGGGCAGAATCTTTGGTGCAGAAATTAATCAGGGATGACTATTATTAGACCGAAATGGAGAAAGATGCGAAGGACTTCGTACAAAAATGCGACGACTGCTAGAGACACGTACCGATGATCCATCAACCAGGAGAGCTACTCCATTCGGTCTTGTCCCCATGGCCGTTTATGAAGTGGGGAATGGACGTCATCGGTCCCCTACCGTGGGCACTCGGTAAAGCTCAATTCATACAATTCATGACTGATTATTTTTCCAAATGGGTCGAGGCTCAATCATTTGAAAAGGTCCAGGAGAAAGAAGTCATTGACTTCTTCTAGGACCACATAATATGTCGATTTGGGATACCGACCGAGGTTGTGTGCGATAATGGGAAATAATTCATCGATAGGAAGGTAAATAAATTTTTCGAAGATCACAAGATTAAGAAGATACTATCAACACCTTACCACCATAGTGAGAACAGGCATGCGAATTCAACAAACAAGACCAACATTCAAAACCTAAAAAAGTGGTTGACCCATGCTAAAGGGAAATTGAATGAAATCCTTCCTGAAGTCCTATGGGCATGTCGTACGACATCGAAGTCTAGTACCAGGGCCACTCCATTTTCGTTGGTCTACGGGGCCGAAGCCTTAATACCAGTCGAAGTGGGAGAGCTGAGCCTCAAGTTCCAATATCCGACCAAAGAGTCAAATAGCGAGGCCATGATCATGATCCCAGAACTATTGGATAAAAGGCATGAGGCCGCCCTAGTCCCATTGGCTGCCCAGAAATAGTGAATAAAAAGATACTACAACCAAAGAGCCAACCTACGACACTTTAAGATCGGGGACTTGGTGTTGAGGAAAGTAACATTACACACCCGAAACTCGAACGAAAGGAAGCAGGGACCGAATTAGGAAGGACCATATCGAGTCATCAAAATTACCGGCAAAGGCTCATACAAACTCAAAGCAGGAAATTATGTGCAACTACAGAACAACTGGAATGTGACACACTTAAAACGGTACAACTGCTAAGATATGATCTCAATTAATCTTCAATCATGTTATGAATCGACCTAACCATTGTAGGCAACGACCAAGGATGAATGTGGCTATCAGGTCTGAAAGCACGTACTACACTCTTTTTTACCTTGAGCCGATTTTTTGTCCCAAAATGGGTTTTTCGATAAGGTTTTTAATGAGGCAATAGTAAAACGTGCTAACTTAGATTCGAAAACCGGTCTCAAATCGGAGTCAATAATCATTCACTTCATATCAACTGTATCCGAGCCCTCTCAAGCTCAACCTCGAATACTGGGGGCATTACCCTTGGATTAGGATTTTTAGCAAGGAAAAAAGAAGAACTTTTTATGCTAGAAGCTAAGGGTTGGTGGTGAGGATTCACTATAAGGGCCAAAAGGTCGTATGAACCGTGCTCACATAGTCCACTTTAGCCATGATATAAGTTTTTATGCGCTTTCGATCATGTACTTTATACACTGGAAAATGAAAGAAAGTTTTGCCTTGCTATTACACACTTTCTTGCCTTTTAAATTCTGGATCATAAGAGCCTACGGGCTACCCTACTCGGGGACTATCGAGCCCAAAGACTATCCCTACTCGGGGACTGTCATTTGAAGACAGTTCGGACAACCTAGGCTACCAAATCCTGGAGGCACCAAATCTCGAAGCCCTCGGAACCCTCGAAAAACACTACAAACAGTTGCACACAACTAATAGAGTACCATGATATTCGTGACCAACCATATATCACAGCGCGGATCTCGCCCGATGTCGGTAGTGTAACGAGAAAGAAGAATTTTTACCTTTTTTAGAATTAAACTAGGGATGAAACCCTCCTATTATATAAAGGGAAAGCTTTTATTCAATATACACATTATAACACGCATATCAAGGCAATACAAACTTATTTCTCTACTTTCTAGCTATTGAAAAGTTCTTATTTTGATCAATGTTCTTTATATATATTTGGCTTCGAATCGAGGGTCCGTTTGAGGACAAAACTATTGTTCAACTTAAATCTGAGTCCGACCTTAATGTCACAACTGGTTTGTTTATTAATTTAAACTTTAATTCGTTTATCAACATTCTTGATTACTTGTATTAAATTAATTCACGTATCCTTAAAACCGCGTATAAATTCAATTGTTATCCGTTTTAAGGGTAAACAGTATGGTATACATAAAAGGACTTCATAGACCATAGACATTGTCAATTTTCTATGTTCATCTCCCATTTCCTGATAGCATCAAGTCCAAATAAGGTTTGTGTAATTGTCTTATGACGTGGATTTTAGAAGTAAAATAACTCATGTAAAGCGAAAAATGTAGTAAATCACATGTGATGACCCAAAATGTCATCTTTAAAATAAATAATCATCTTGGTATTTTTAAGACCTTAAAAGCGGTATCAATAATTCCTAGACTTGCGTGCGCAGTCCGTATAATTTTTCGGAAGGTTTTTATGTGAAAAATAGATTAAATTGTGAACTAGAGCTTTAAAACTCAACTAAGTTGACTTCGGTCAATATTTTGAGCAAACGAACCCAGATAAAAGTTTTGACCATTCCGGTAGTTCCGTATCATGATTTGGGACTTGGTCATATGCCCGAAATTGAATTTGGAGGTCCCTAGATTAAATTATCGCCATTTAACGGAATCTAGAAATCTAAGGTTAAAGATTTCTTAGGTTTGACCGGAGAGTTGACTTTTTGATATCGGGGTCGGAATCTAGTTCTAAAAATTTTCCTAGCTTTGTTATATCATTTATGACTTGTGTGCAAAATTTGAAGTCAACCGGACTTGATTTGATAGGTTTTTGCATCGAATATAGAAGTTGGATGTTCTTAGTTTCATTAGGCTTGAATGGAGGTGTGATTCACGATTTTAGCGTTATTTGATGCGATTTGAGATTTCGACTAAGTCTGTATTATGTTTTAGGACTTGTTGGTGTATTTTATTGAGGTCCCAAGGGCCTCGAGTGGATTTCGGAAGGTTAACGGATATAAAAAGGCTGCTGAATTTTCTTTTACAGCATGTGAACAGTACCGTGTATAGTACCCCATGCACAGTACCGTGTACAATACCCAGTGAACAGTACCGTATACAGTACCCCGTGAACAGTAAAAATGTGTGAATAGTAACCCCCGAATTCTGGACATAATGTTTATTTCTGAAAATGGGACTTTGTCGCATTTTCCATTTTTGTCAAATTGGAGCTCGGGAAGAGGTGATTTTCGAGAGATTTTCAGAGAAAACAATGGGGTAAGTGTTCTTAACTTAATTTTGGTTAGATTACCCTAATCTATTACTAGTTTTGGTATTAAATCTATGAATTTAGTTGGAAGAGTTTGAAAACTCTCTCGGATAGATTTGAGGATTTGAGGGTCGAAATATTATCGAAATTTAGTAATTTTGGTATGGTTAGACTCGTGGTTGGATGAGGTTTCATATTCCGTAAATTTTGTCGGGTTCCGAGACGTGGGCTCCACGGGCAAATTTTTAGTGCAATTTCGGATTTTTAATGGAAAATGTAGAATTTCATATGGAATTAATTCCTATAATTTTTATTAACTGAATCGAATTGTTTCTGACTAGATTTGAGAATTTCGGGCACGAATTCGAGAGGCAAAGGCTTGTTGGAATTTTGAGTTGGTTGCAAAGCGAGGTAAGTGTTTGGTCTAACCTTAGCTTGAGGGATTAGGAGTTGGGTCTTAATTGCTACATGTTAATTGTAGAGTACGACATATAGGCATGGTGACGAGTATCTATACATTGGTGTCAAGCATGTCCGTGAGTCTTGTATTATAATTGTTATGACTCCGTTGTGGTTTATTGCGCTTCATATGTTATTATCACCATTGTTCCCTTGCCAGGATGTTTGTTTGATATTATTGTTGCCTTGCCAGGATGTTTGTTTTGATAGTCTTGTTCCTTTGCCGGGATGTTGTTGAAATATTATTGTTCCCTTGACGGAAAGTTGTTATATTGCTCTTGTTCCCTTGCCGGGATTCCTTGTGATTATTGTTGGCTTGTAACTGGGAGCGGGTGGTACGCCTATCACAAGATATATAATAAAATGAGAGCGGGTGGTACGCTTACCACAAGATCTATAATGAAATGGGAGCGGGTGGTACGCCTACCACAAGATATAATGAAATGGGAGCGGGTAGTACGCCTACCACAAGATATAATGAAATGGGAGTGGGTGGTGCGCCTACCACGAGATATAATGAAATGGGAGTGGGTGGTACGTCTACCACAAGATATAATAAAATGGGAGCGAGTGGTACGCCTACCACAAGATATAATGAAATGGGAGCGGGGGGTACGCCTACCACGAGATACATGAAATGGGAGCGGGTGTCACGCCTGCCACGAGATATATGAAATGGGATCGGGTTGCACGCCTGCAACAAGATGTGAAAAGAAAGTGAAATATGCTTTTGTTTCCCTTATTCTTGTTAGTGATTGGATTTTGATTCCTTTATAATTCTCTTGATATTCTATTTTTACTTTTTTTTATTTATATGTTCAATACTCCAAATTTCAACAATTGTTACATTTTTTTTAACTCAATTGATTTCTCAACTAAATTTTCCTTAAACCGTTTGAGGTTGTACTTTACAAAAAAAAAAAGGAATTTCTACTATGTTTTGATTTATTGATTTCTCGTATTAAAGGTGAAGGATTCATTCGATATTGTACTTTAATTGAAAAGGGTATCTTCTTTATCAAATGATTTCTAAAAATAACTTCATATTTTCTTGTTGATTTCCTAATTGGGTTGGAAGTTGTACTCTACTTTATGTTAAGTGAATGAGGCGTCACAAGGTGACATTTACTCGAAAGAATTATATTCGAAAGATGTTTATTTGAAAGATATTTTATTTAAAGGAAATATATTCGATATATATTCATTGAAAAGCATATTATCTTGGAGATTATTACTTGAAGGATTTATAGGCGAAAGATTTATATTTGAAGGACTTGATGAATTGATTGCACTTGTATCTATTATTTGTTGAGAAACATTTATGGTGTTCTTATGGCATGCTATTTACATCACTGGTTGTCATTGTTTCCATCATTGTTATCTGCTTCCTATTATTTTTGTACGCTATATTGCACAGGTTTATTTGGTAGTCTGGTCCTAGCCTCATCACTACTTCGCCGAGGTTAGGCTAGGCACTTACTAGCACACGGGGTCGGTTGTGCTGATACTACACTCTGCACTCTTTTGTGCAGATCACAGTGTTGTAGACTTCGGACCGCAGTGAGATTGTTGTTTACTTGTTCATTAGGCGATCCGAGGTAGTCCTGCAGGTGTCCACAGGCCTTGGCGCGTCTCCTTCTATCTACTATTCCTGTTTCTTTCATGTATTTTCAGAGACAGTATTGTATTTATTTCTTTCAGACCTTTATTTGTAGTACTCCTAGATAGTCTGTAAAGTTGTGACACCAGTCTTGGGTAGATTTGTTATGGTTTGGTATTAGCAGTATTATTAAATCTCTACAATGCAGTCTTCCGCTTATTCAATTCTATTGTTATCTAATTGTTGGCTCTTAACCGTTATCGGATTAAAAAATAGAAATAAGGTAGATAGTTCAATTGGTTGGCTTGCCTAGCTTTCACTAGTAGGCGCCATCATGACTCCCGAGGGTGGGAAATCCGGGTCGTGACATCCAACACAACTTAGATATTGAAATAAAACAATAAAGAAGAATATTGCAAAGAAAGAGGGAGAGAATTCTTGTTGCTTTTAGATGAATTACAATATTATAGGACCCCTCTATTTATAGGGAAATGGTGACTTAGTCACCAAGTAAAATCTCTAACATCTCTCTAAAATATAAATATTCACCTTAAATAAAACTCTATTTATAACACTCCCTCTTGAATGTCTATGCAACAGATAATGTGTCTCGTTAAAATCTTAATTAAAATAAAACCCAGCGGGAGAAAAATTCTAGTAAAGGAAAAAGAGTACACATATCTAACAATACGCCTTTTGGTTGCCTCGTTAAAAACCTTGCAAGGAAAATTCAATGGGACAAAACCTTGCAAGGGAAAAAGAGTGCAACGCGCATGAACTCCCCCTGATGAGAAATTCACATCCTTGAGCCTTCGCATCCCAATCTTGTATACTAACTTCTTGAAGGTTGACGTTGGTAGAGACTTGGTGAACAAATCGTCCATATTATCACTTGAATGAATTTGTTGCACATTGATATCACCATTCTTTTGAAGATCATGAGTAAAAAATAATTTTGGTGAAATGTGCTTTGTCCTATCTCCTTTTATGAATCCTCCCTTCAATTGGGCTATGCATGCTACATTGTCTTCATACAAAATTGTGGGTAGTTTGTCACATTTCAAATCATGTTTGTCTCGAATAAGATGTATTATAGAACTCAACCACACACACTCTCGACTTGCTTCATGAATAGCAATTATCTCACCATGATTAGAAGAAGTAGCCACAATTGATTGCTTAGTTGATCGCCAAGTTGGGGAGGATGTGACGACCCGACCCGTCGTCTCGTGAGTTACCGCCCTGTTTTCCCCATTTCCTATTTCTTTATGCTTCATTATCAGTGTTGGGTGTGAACGATTTGATTTGGATTGGTTTTAGTAGGAAATGTGACAGTCTCTTTAAGGAAGGTTTGTTTTGAAAAAGTCAACCAGACATTGACTTATGTGTTAGAGGGCTTGGATTTGAATCCCAATGATTCTTATAGCTTCGGGGGATGATTTTTGACTTAGGAGTGTGATCGGAAGTAATTTTGGAGGTCCGGTGTAGAATTAGGCTTGAATTGGCGAAGTTAGTATTTTGGCGAATTCCGGTTGATAGGTGAGATTTGATCCGAGAGTCAGAATGGAATTTCGAGAGTTTTTTAGCTTCGTTAGGTGATTTGGGATATGTGTGCAAAATTTCAGGTCATTCAGACATGGTTTGGCCGGGTTTTTGATCGAAAGTGTATTTCGGAAGTTTTTGGAAACTTAGGCTTGAATTCGATGAGTTTTGGGTAATTTGATGTTGTTTGAGGTGTTTTGATGATTGGAACAGGTTTGAATGATGTTATGAGTTATGTTGGTATGTTTGGTCGGGGTCCCATGAGGCTCAGATAAGTTTTGGAAGAATTTTTGGAAGACTTTTGCCGTTTGAGCATAAGCATGTAATGATCCAAAGGTCCATTTTTAGTTCTAGAGATCGAAATTTTATTTCGAGATTTCCAGAATTTAAATAATAAATTATAGGAGTGATCTGGAAAGTTTGGTCTAATTTCATCAAGTCGCGATTGGGTTTTTGACACGAAACATGAGTTAATTGTTTAACGAGCGAAATGGGTATTGAACTAAGCAAATGAGCTCCGAATTGAGTTTCGACTGAAGGGCTATGTTCGTATTATTATTTGTGACTCATAGGAATAAGAATCATCAAATTCTGAGTTCGTATGATGGAGTTAGAGCCTTTTTAGTGAAACAAAAAGCTGCTGCAATTTTCTGCATTTTTCGCACGTGTGCACAGTAACCGCACCTTCGTGAACAGTATCCGTGTACAGTACAATGTACAGTAAACATGAACAGTATCTGTGTACAGTACATATGAATAGTACCTCCATATATAGTACCCATGAACAGTACCGTGAACAGTAAAATGCGTGAACAGTAATCGCAAAAATTTCTGGACAGTGTATAATTCGGGCAGTCCAAGAGTTTTCTCATTTTTGGAGCTATGGAGCTCGGATTGAAGCGATTTTCGAAGCAATTTCACCATATGGATTGGGGTAAGTGTTCTATATCCAAAAATGATTATATTTAATGATTTCATGGTTATTTTCATCAAGAATTAGTGAATCAAATGGAAGAAATTGGAGAAAATTTGTAAACTTTTCAAAAACGAAAATTCTAGATTTGGAGGCCGAATTGTTATCGTAATTTAGTAATTTTGGTATGGTTGGACTCGTGGTTGAATGATTTGTCATATTTTGTGAGTTTCGTCGAATTCCGAAGCGTGGGACCGGGGGCCGGGTTTGAGCAATTTCGGGATTTTGATGTTAAATTGGATATTTTCGAGTGGGCTTCGCTCCCTTAGCATATTTTAATAATTATGTACTGATTGTGGCTAGATTTGGAGCATCTGGAGGTCGATTCGTGCGGGCGAGGCATCGCGGGCTAGATTTTGGACCGGATCGAGGTGAGTAATTGATGTAAATGATGTCCTGAGGGTTTGAAACCCCGGAATTTCACATCGTAATGCTACATTGAGGTGACTTGCACGCCGAATAACGGGCGTGGGGTAGAGCACCATTGGGGATTGTGACTTGGTCTGTCCCGAGTGATATTTTACTACATTTTTGGTTGAGACGTATACTTTATTATTGTGAATTAGGCTTATTGCCATGCTTGGGGCCTTGTGCCGACCTGTAGATCCCTTAGGGATTTTTGACTGTTTTTTCTCACTTATTTTGTTAAAGAATTTATATCCTCGGTCATGTTTCCAATTGTAGGCTTCTTACCAATTATTTGAATCCTTCAGGGATTGATATCACTGCTTTCGCATATTTTGCATATCATTTGACCTCAGTCCAAGGTTTTAAATACTGTTTTGCAAACTCAACTATCTTTCTAAGATTTGAAAACTTAAATGATATTTCTAAATGATATTTCGGGCTGAGAACTACTGTTTTACAAATGCCCAAGGGGCTTATGATGATTTCTGGACTGAGCATGGATCAGGTTGCATGCCGCAGCAGTGTTATATTGATATTGAGGCCGAGAGCCTGGTTGATTACATTGATATTGAGGCCGAGAGCCTGGTTGATTACATTGATATTGAGTCCGAGAGCCTGGGTGATT
Organism: Nicotiana tabacum; assembly: GCF_000715075.1. Lineage (NCBI taxonomy): Eukaryota > Viridiplantae > Streptophyta > Magnoliopsida > Solanales > Solanaceae > Nicotiana > Nicotiana tabacum. The sequence goes on from NC_134087.1 coordinate 6,153,840, forward strand.
ATACTGAGATTGATATGAGGCCGAGGGCCTAGATTTGATGCCACGAGATGGCTTGATATTGCGCTTGGGCTGTAGGAGGCCCTCCGGAGTCTGCACACACCCCCAGTGAGCACCATCAATGATAAATAAATGGATGGCTCAGGCTGCACGCCGCAGTGGGTACTAGAGTGTACCATCATATGCATTGCGTTGCATTCATGCATTTGTTTTTATCTGTTATACCTGTCTCAGTATTTGGTACTCTGACTTAATTGACTTGTTGCTCCACTATTTGTTGTTCTAAACTGCCAGATATAGTTTACTTTGTATTTTTCCATGATTTCTTATTCTCAGCCTTTATTTATGTTAGAGTACTCACATTACTCCCTGCACCTTGCGTGCAGATCCAGGTACACCACAGGCTGAGTGAGGATTTGTTTAGCTGAACAGTAGTATCCAGGTGTATTGAGGTAGCTGCATGGCATTCGCAGACTTGATCTCTCCCTTCTATCTCCATCTTTTATTTCGTATTTTTCCTAGACAGACTTGTAATAGATGGATATTCTGTATTAGAGGCTCATATTCGTGACACCAGATTCTGTTGGGCTATGGTGTGGTATTTTAATTGAACTTTCACAGATTTTATTATTAATTATACACTTGAATTAATGACTTAGTAAATTCTCTGTGATATTTATCTATAATCTGAATAAGAATTTGGGATAATGTTGTTGAATGGTTGGGCTTGCCTAGCAGTGTGTTGGGCGCCATCATGATCGGGGTTGGGGTCGTGACACCACCACAGGTAAACACATAACTATTTGAGCTAAAGCCTTGTGCGGGTCAGATAAATACCCAGCATCAACATAACCAACAAGATCGGGACTGCAATTATTATCATAAAATAAGCCCATATCAGTAGTTTCTTTTAGATACCATAATATGTGTTTGATTTCATTCCAATGTCTTCTTGTAGGAGCAGAGTTATATCTTTCTAAGACATTAACTAAAAAAATTATGTCACGCCTTTTTAGTGTTAGCAAGATACATTAATGCACCAATTGCACTTGTTGATACTCAATTTTTCTCTCATATATTTTAAATATGCATAAATACTTTCAAAATATTATACATGTGTTTACAAACATGCACAAGTATTTTATAATTTTTTCTACAATTTTTTAAAGGCCCTAAATCTATTTATTTCTATATTTTTTGATTACATAAATGTTCAAAACTATCCCTCATATTATTTTATGATGATTTAATTATATAAATTCATAATTTATGTTCATATGAGTGTTCAAATATTTTAATTATATTTTTATAATTACATTTGTATTTTTAATATTATAATTGCATATTTTGTAAAAATAGCCCCTACATATGCATAACTACATTATCTATATAGAAAATGACTTTTTATATTTTTACAATATTAAATAATTATTTTAAATCACCTTCATGCATGAAAATCATTTTTTATCATTTAATTAACTATTTTTAAAATTATTTTATTTAGTAAAACGGGTATTTAACAAATAGCCCTTAATTTACACACAAAATCGGACCCTCCCCAATCCAATTTAATTAAACCCAAGCCCAATTCAAAGCAAACCCAACCAATTAAATCCAACCCGACCCAGACCCTTTCTAATCCTGGCCGTTGATCTCAGAGATCAACGACCCCATTCCTTATTACCATTTTAACCCAAATAACCCCTTAACCCAACTCATTTGTTACACTCCGCCGCCCTTGAATCCCTCATTTCCTCCAATTCTCTCTCAACTCACCCTAACCCTAATCGCTGTCACCGGAGGGAACCTCCCTTCTATGGTGTTTATGTGCATTCTCCGGCCACCACTGGTCTCCTATACCCTCTGGTTGTTTGATTTCATGAGTCCTTGAGAAGATCTCATGGAAATCCAACCTGTTCTAGGTTGAAAGTTGTTTACCGGCCTATCTCAGGCCACTTTTGTTTTTGAGTATGGATTTCCTCTTGTTTCTAGTATGGATCCATGTGTTTTCGATCGATTCTCTTCACCTCTACTATTTATTGAAAACCCTAGTTTCACTACTATTTGAATCTTCTCAAATCTTTATAGATCTGAAGTGATTCGAGTATTATTGAGTGTTTTCCTTTAATAGTCTCTTGGTTTCATTAATTGTTTCGACTTCGTTTACTCTTTTTGAAATTAGGGTTCATCCCAGACTCTTCTTCAAAGATTTTTCTAACTTCTCAGTGTTTTTATTAATTGTTTCTTCACTATCTTGACTAATTTTCGCATGCATGCTCAAACCCTAGATGATTCTGTGTATTATACTGATTTCTTCGATTTTGTTTTGATATTGTGTTTATCTCAGTGAGCCAGTCGTATTAACTTATTCTATTTAGAGACCTAAATGATTTTCCCTGTTAAAATCAGTATTTTGAGGAATTGTTTACTTGATTGATTTCTGTTAAGAATCTGAACGATCTTCTTTCTTGTTAAAATCAGAACCCTTTGGGAATTCTTATTTAGTTTATTTCTATTTAAGGATTCAAATAATTCTTTCCTATGAAATCAGTACTCTTTGAAGATTTTTACCGATTGTTTCCTATTAGTTGCCCTGTTAAAATCAGTGTGCTGGGATTTTACTGGCTTCCTTATTTGTGACCTGCTTCCCTATTTTTCTTACTTGCCTTAATTAGTCGACAGTAGTTTGGGAATTTTTATTGACTCCCTACATGGTATGATTTAATTCATTGCCTTAATTGAACCCTCTGTTGTGACCGTTAATTGACTATTCCCCAATTAAAGGGGTCTTTCTCGGACTTCCATATAGAAATTGATTCTTTGATTGGTTGATTGATCCCTAATTGATTGAACTCTGATTTTCTTTACCTTATTTGTTCTACTCCCTAAGTGCTATATATACACTCTCATTTTGCCTCTAAAAAAGACGAACAATAGTTCAACACACACACATACATAAAAAATATACAAAGTTCTTGCTCTCTTCCTCTATCATAATCTTCTGCTCTTTACTGCTACATTGTTTAGCCGGCCGGAAACCAGGGCTAGACCTTTGGACCTTGTTTGTTTCATTCTTCTACTCTGAATTCTTAACTGGTATGCCTCCACTTTACTATCATGCAAACCTCTGTATGATTTAACTTGTGTACTTCCTATTCCCGGCATATCCACTTTCATGTTATTAAATCAATAGGATCTTTATATCAGCCTGCCTATCTTTAACTAGACCTATGTGCTCCATGTTTATTGTTCCTAATCAGCATATGTACTGCCATTCAATTAGACTATATACTTCCTGCTATTCAATTTAACCTATGTGCTTCCTTATAATTAGCATGTCTTTCTTCTACTTATTCAAACTTATGTGTCTAGTGCAATAGCATGTCTACTTTTGTTCAACCTATATGTTTACTGCAATAGCATGTCTACTTCTGTTTGATTGAACCTATGTGTCTTGCTTTCAACCTGTTTACTCCTGTTTTAGCTAGACCTATGTGCTTCTGCTCTCAGCAAGTCTTCATACTTGCTCATATCTAAACTAGACCTATGTCTGTTTACTTCTCCACTAGCATGTCTTTCTATCATATTTTAAAAGGTTCACCTCTCACATGCTCCTGACCAATATGGCTCCCTATCCCTGCTACCCTTTTGAATGTGATTGTCTGAGTGATCCCACTATGCCATGCCTTTGTTTAGTGTCTGATCACCTAGTAAACTAAATTGGAACTTTGAGTGATCCTGTTTCTGTATACTATTTGATTGCTGGGACCTTTGTTTGAGTTACAATAATTGAATGACCCTGCTTGCTCATTACTTTCTGAGAATCCAAAACTATTTTCTTCTGTTTTCAACCCATATTCCTAGAACCCTTAGGGTCTTGCCTCTCCAGTGTGAGCATTGCCTAGGAGTCCATGAGACTCCTCTGAACTTTGGCACATTGGGGCTAGCTTTCCAAACTTGCTCACAAAGGGTTGCTTTGAAAGTTTTCTGGTGTGAGCATTTCCCGGAGTCCCTGAGGCCCTTTGGGAACTTTGACACACCAGGATAGCACTGGGTGCATTATGAGAGTATTGGCATGATTCATACTTGATTGAAGGCCTGACTTTCAGGTTTACTATTTAGGCATGTTCAGGCTCCCTATAGTTGTTGCAGTTTTACTTCTGTAAATTCATTATTTATATTTGGTTTGTAACAATAATTTCTTTGTAAACAGATATTGGGGATATTAGTAAAACTGGGAGGGGTTCTTATACATATCTTGTTGGGAAATGGTAAATACCATGCCCATAGGTGTGGCAATATTTGTTTACTTAGATACCATGCCCATAGGTATTGCAATATTTGTTTACTTAGAAACCATGCTTATAGGTTATTGCAATGTCTGTTATGTAGATACCATGCCTATAGGTTATTGCAATGTCTGTTATGTAGATACCATGCCTATAGGTTATTGCAATGTCTGTTATTTATATACCATACTTATAGGTTATCGCAATCCTTGTTTATTTAGATGTCATGCCTATAGAGTTTAAAAATCAATCCTGCATTCTAGATACCATACATGTAAGTTTGCTGCGATGTATGCTTATGTACATTCAGATACCATGTCTATGAATCAGTTCTGCATTCTAGATACCATGCCTATAGGGCTTAAAATCAGTTTTGCATTTTAGACACCATGTCTGTAAGTTTAAAAATCAGTCTCTACATGCTGACAAAGTTTAAATCAGTTTTCTGCACGCCAATAAGGTTTTAAAACTAATTGCTGCATTTAAATGCCATGTCTATAGGATTTTATAACCAATTTCTGCATTTAGCTACCATTGTCTATAAGTCTAAAATCAGTCATTACACCTAGACAACATGCCTATAGGATCCAAACTGCCTGCTTAAAATTATTTACTGATTTATTGCACTCCTGATTAACGACTAGATACCATGTTCATAGGACAACATTGATACATGCCTGGGAAAGTCTGTAGGGTGACTAAAATCCTACAAACGGTAAAGCTATGCTTTTATTATTTGTGAATTGTCCACATTCAGCAAGCCCTAAAATCAGTAGACAAACTGATTAGGTCTCTATTGCCTCGCTTTAACACAATGATGCATATCTTCTATTTGTTATGCTCACTTAGATATCCTGATCTAGGATCCTTTGAAATATCTGAAATCTTGATATTTGAGACGTGCTATTGTCTGCTTGTGTGAGGAGGTAAAAGTGAACCTTTAATTGTTCCTTTATGTGAATGTCCTATTTGTTCTTGCTTGTCACTTAGATTTTTCCTTTCAAGCACTTTAGGAGAGTCTAGAACTGTCTTATTAGAGGTCCTAAACACCTCCAGGGCCATAAGGAAGGGATGGGTAATGCACGCATAGAGTACGTTTAATTAGCATCGCTTATATAACCACTAAGGGGAGGGTAACATGATAGTAAATGATATGATGACCTGTGCGCTAATGCTATGTGTAGCACCCCAACTTGGGGATGATTACCAAGCATTATGCAGATAGTGATCCTGTAGGCTAAAAAATCTAGGACCCCCTTTACCCCTTGTTTTAAATGTAATGCCAATTTATCTAATTTGCTTTATCTGTTTATAAGACTAATTCACATAATTTGAGTTCGGCCAGGACCTACCTTTATAGACCGTGAGGGGTACCTAACACCTTCCCCTTAAGGTTATTTCGAGCCCTTATCCAAGTCTTTGGTAATGCAAATCGATTTTACGAGTTACTTGCTTTAGGTGCCCTATAGCACCTTGAATATGTTAGGTGGCGACTCTTCAAATTTCGTACCCAACTCCCAAAAAGAAATGAGTTATTCTCAATGAATGTCGAAACTCGGACTCCACGAGGAAAAATGGGGCACGACAGTACTAAGATATGGTACTTCAGGACCAAATATCTCTTCATTCCTTTCTTGAGGTCGGAATGGATCCTTATTCGTATCAAGTGATCGAACAACTATTGGAGTACTTAATGGATGTGCTCCATCCATGTAAAATCATTTCAATACCTTTTCAATGTAGGCAGATTGATGAACAAAAATTTCGTTTGCCAAATGTTCAATTTACAAACCAAGGCATAATTTTGTCTTTCCGAGATCTTTCATCTCGAATTCCTTCTTTAAATAATCAATTGACTTTTGGAGTTCTAGAGTTCCAATTAGGTTTATGTCATCGACATATACAGCAAGTACAACAAATTCTGATATTGTTTTCTTTATAAAAACACATGGACAAATGGCAACATTTATGTAACGTTCCTTTAATAAATACTCACTAAGACGATTATACCACATTCGTCCTGATTGTTTTAGACCATACAAAGATCTTTGCAATTTAATTGAAAATATTTCCCGGGACTTTGAATTATATGCGTTAGGCATTTTAAATCCCTAAAAAATTTTCATGTATATCTCATTATCAAGTGAGCCATAAAAGTAGGCAGTAACTACATCCATTAAATGCATGTCAAGCTTTTCATGGACAACAAAACTAATGAGATAATGAAATGTTATATCATCCATAACGGGTGAATATGTCTCTTCATAATCGACACCAGGACTTTGTGAAAATCCTTGTGCAACAAGGCGTGCCTTATATCTTTGTACCTCATTTTTCTCATTCCTCTTGCATACAAAGACCCATTTATCGCCAACAGGCTTAACACCATTAGATGTTTGGACTACAGGCCCAAAAACTTCATGGTTTGCAAGTTAATTCTACTCTGATTGGATTGCCTCTTGCCATTTTGGCCAATCACGTCTTTGTCGATATTCTCCAACAGATTGAGGTTCAAGATCCTCACTATCATGCATAATTCTAGATGCAACATTATATGCAAAGACATAATCCACCAATATATCCAATCGATTCAAATTTGTCTCAATGTCGATTGGATTTATTGATAGTTCCTTATTTTCTTAAGTCTTAAGCTCAGTGATTTCCTCCTGAATCTCAGGATTGGTTAAATCATGGATTCCTTCATGAGACTCTTTCATAGTGTCATCTTGATCATTTGTTTTCCTTTTCTAGGATTTCGATCCTTAGAACCTAATGGCCTGCCACGTTTTAGGCGTGCTTTTGACTCATTAGCTATGCCACTAGAAGATTGTTCAATAAGAACATCAATACGGATCAGAACATTCTCTGCAGGGATATGTGATCTTGTTATTCTTTTTAGATCCGTAAATGTATCTATCATTTGATTTGCTATTTTTTGCAAATGAATAATCTTTTGCACCTGTTTTTCACAAATAGAGGTACGTGGATCAAGATGAGACAATGATGAATTTTTCCACAAAATTTCCTGTTTAGTTTCACCATTTTCTACCTCTAATTTTGGGAAAAGTGTCTCATCGAATCGGCAATCTGCAAATTGTGCAGTGAACAAATCCCCCATTAATGTTTTGAGGTAGCGAATAATGGAGCACGATTCAAACCCAACGTATATTCCTAACCTTCTTTGGGGCCCATTTTGGTGCGATATGGCGGTGCTACAGACACATATACTGCACATCCAAAAATTCTTAAATGGGATATATTAGGTTCATGATCCAAAACTAATTGCAACGGGGAATATTTAATGATAATTTGTCGGTCTGAGACGAAATAGCATTGCTGCATGTAAAATGGCATGACCCCAAACAAAAGTGGGCTTCCTCGTTTCATGAGTAACTGTCTTGCTATCAATTGCAGACGTTTTATTAAAGACTTTGCAAGGCCATTTAGAGTGTGACCATGAACTACATGATGTTTCACTTTTATCCCAATTGATAAGCAATAATAATTAAATGCTTGGGATGAAAACTCAGTAGCATTATCAAGTCTAATAGACTTAATTGGATTATCGGGGAATTGCGCCCGTAATCGAATTATTTGTGCCATTAATTTTGCAAATGCGAGGTTACGAGATGACAATAGGCACATATGAGACCATCTTGAAGATGCATCTATTAAGACCATAAAATATCTAAACGACCCACTAGATGGGTGAATAGGTCCACAAATGTCCCCTTGTATACATTCCAAAAATGCAAGGGGACTCAATCCCAACCTTTGTTGGTGATGGTCTAATAATTAACTTGCCTTGATAACAAGAAGTGCAAGAAAATTTATTACATAAAGAATCTTTAAATTCTTTAATGGATGCCCATTTGAGTTTTCTATAATTCGTCTCATCATAATTGATCCAAGGTGTCCCAATCGATCATGCCAATAAACAAAAGTATTGGAGTCAGTAACCTTTTGATTTACAATAGAATGTGCTTCAATTGCACTAATTCTTGTCCAATACAGGCCACAAGATAAAGATGGGAACTTCTCAATAACCCTCTTTTGGCCAGAGACATTCTTGGTAATGATGAGATATTCAATATTATTCTCATCTATTGTCTCAATATGATATCCATTTCGACGGATATCTTTAAAACTCAACAAGTTCCTCTTGGACTTATAGGAGAACATTGCATTCTCTATGATAAGTATTGTTCCCTTAGGCAGAGATATAATAGCTCTTTCAGAGCCTTCAATTTGATTACTACTACCAGAAATTATAGTAAAATCTGCCTTACACATACTTAAATGAGAGAAATATTTTTTCTCTTTGAATATTGTATGTGCCGTACATGAATCAACTAAACAAATATTTTTACAATTGAACTTTGATTCAAGTTTGCTTTGTGGGATATCCATGTTTGTTTCCAATGGTTTGGCATACAAAAGAAAATATACTAATAAATATTAGTATTTTTAGAGAATAACAGAGTTAAATCAATAATTAAATAATAACATTGTAATGCAATTTCGAGCTAACTCTGATTATGATACAAGCAATTACGTAGCTAAAAATAATACAATTCTGAGTACACTATACATACACGTGTACATATTTTGTAAAGGGAATTATTATATTATTACACATGTTCTACCCTTACACTATTCTGTCATCCAAAATGTTAGAACATCTCAATCAAGCAACTGTAATATAATTTTGCTAAACCATACAGAAAGAGACGGACAATGAAATCAACTAATTGCCTATCACATTACGTTAATGGAAATAATAGAAGTTCTGAAATGGAGTTAGTACGTTGTTTCACAAAATGGAAGAAAGCCACTTCAGTTATACCCAATTTAAAATACAAAAATAAATATTGCATTACGACGAAATAATAATTATTAAATAATTTAATCAAAACGAACTAATACTATTTCATAAAATAAATAATACTAATGACTACTACTCATGTAAAGAACTGTAATTACATAATGTTTATTAGCTAGCTATTACGAATAGGCAAAAATAAAAAATTAAAAAACAAACTACTCAATCATCTTTAACCACAGATCCTTCACCGATCAAGTGGTCTATTTTCCCATTAGGGTGCTCAAAGAAGTCTGCCACATCCAAGAGGGTGATATCAAAGTCATTGTCATAGACAAGATTAACTTCAGGGCCTTTATTCCTTAGAGATGTTTGATAAAGCTCAACTAAATGTCTTGATGTACGACAAATATTTGCTCAATGCCCTTTTCCACCGCAACGATAGCATTCAGTTTCTGAACCATTTTCCTTTGGCTTCTCATCTTTCCCTTTCCACTTTTGATGGTTATTTTTTTTGGGAGTGATTAACACCAGGAGAATTTCTTCCTTGTCTACGGCCACGACTACTGCCACGACCACGAATAGGGCCACGACCTTTTCCACGCTTAGCATAATAGGAATACACCTCATCCACTTCAGGCAATGGTGTAAACCCAGTGGGTCGATTTTCATGATTTCTCATGAGTAAGTCGTTGTTTCGTCCCGCCACAAAGAGAAGAGAAATCAACTCAGAGTACTTTTTGAAACCTTTCTCTCGGTACTGTTGTTACAAGATCATATTGGAGGCATGTAATGTTGTGAACGTTTTTTCAAGCATATCATAGCCAGTGATAGTATCTCCACAGAGTTTCAATTTAGAAGTAATTCTGAACATCGCAGAATTATATTTAGAAACAGATTTAAAGTCTTGGAGCCTCAGATGAGCCCAATCATATCGTGCTTGTGGAAGAGTAACCAACTTTAAGTTGTCATGTCTTTCCTTTAAGCCATTCCACAAAACAAGTGGATCTTTGACTGTGAGATATTCTATTTTCAACCTGATATTAGGCTAGATATATGTCATTTGACAATAGTTTTTTCCCCAACTTGATTATATTTCAATGCTCTAATATAATTAAATGATGAAAAATAAGCTCTAAATTGTGTTGTAGGAATGAAGAGCTTGTATGAGGCCTTAAAGTTGTGATTGGAGCTACATTGAAGTAAAAAAGACCCCTAGGAGCTGAATGAGCGAGAAAACGAGAATAAAAGAACCAAACAAATGAGACTTGGACTAGCGCGCCCAGTAGCGCGCCCACATGCGCGATCGCGCTAGTCCAGATTCCGGAACAGAATCGTCAGGGGTAATTTTGGAAGTCTGGGGGGAAAATTCACTTAACTTATAGAAGGTCAAGCTCGCCCTAAAATAGAGGTGTGCAACTTTTATTAGCTAAGAACAAGAATAGGAAAAGCAAGGAGCTAAGAGGAGTTTTCTACATCAAGTTCTTCTCCTCTTCCTTTTGTTTTTATGATTTGTAATGAAGTTATTTATTATGATGTTTATCAATGTTATGAGTAGCTAACGCTTTTAATCGAAGGTTTTGGTTGAACCCGTTGTGGATGAACTTATTGTGATATTAATATAGTTTTGAGTTAGTTGTTAATCTCTATTTGTTCAACTATGTTTTGATATTTGGTTAGTTGAAAGGATCATCAATTAGCCATGCCTATTTATTATGTATCTACTTGAGAAAGAGTGCATATTTAGGTAATTGTTTGAATAACATCACTCTCGGAGTATAGGCGAAGTCATAACCGAGGGTTTAGAGGTTGGAGTAGAGATAACGATACCTCGGGTGCAATCTAAGTGAATTATAATACGAATCTAGCTAGCGTAGCTTAAGAGATTGCGTCTAGTAAATTATCATAATTACTTGAGGGAGAGTTATGATTGTTGAAGAGTTCATGATTGATAGAGATAACTAATTCATAGCTATAAGAAATATACGACTAAGGAAATCTACACTGGGGGAAGCTATTACCTTAGGCCTTTATTCCAATTGTCTATATTTGCGTATTAATTAACCTTTGTTTTATTGATTCAAATAGCTGTCGTAGTAATTATAACACCACTTGTATTCACAAAGTTTGAGGAGGTTGACTAATAAGAATTTAGTACTTCAAAGACTTCTCTTGATACGTTAATTCCCTATGGGATTTGACTCGGGGCATAATACCCCGGATTATATTTGCAACGCCCGCGTAGTCTTTTAATAGGCTTAGTTGAGCGTGATCAAATTTTGGCGCCGTTGCCGGGGAGTTAATGGTATTATCAATTGTGATTGAAAGAAGTACAAAAAAAAAATCTTAGTGTAGTTAGTTTTCTCTACACCCAATTTTTACATTGAAATTTTTAACGTTTGTTGACTTGGTTGCACAGGTGCGTGCCTAGAAACTCATCGAGAACTGGTGAAGTATTTGAAGCATTTTCAGATCCCGAGAAAATTTGCAAGGCCTTGAACCGGGCCAACCGGAGAAACAAACAATAACAAACAACTGATCCAATCGAAACAACAATGGGAGATCACGAAGAACACCCAGTTGTACCAATAGCACCAATGGCACCTCTTGTGCCCAAGGCGGTTCTTTATGATTGGGCACAACCCGCAGCTGAAAATTTGGCCACCTCAATTTTAGTCCCGCAGATACAAGGTGAATCATTCCAAATCACAAATAACATGCTGCATTTGTTGCAAAACACGGGGCTATTTTCGGGGTCACAAGTCAAAGATCCTCAACAGCACTTGAAAATTTTTCGATCAATCTGCAAGTCCCAAAGACAGCCCAATATAACTCCAGAAGCAATCAAGTTGCTATTGTTCCCATTCTCAGTGATCGGAGCTGCCCAAACCTGGTTAAACTCACTTCCCATAAATTCCATGACAACTTGGGATGAGTTAGTCAGGCAATTCGTGAACAAGTTCCACCCCCCAACAAAACCGCGCAACAGATTGATGACATTTTGAGTTTTAAACAGAGGCCAATGGAATCATTGCATGAAACATGGGAGAGTTTTAAAGGGATGCTGGTCATATGTCCGCACCATGGCATTCCAAATTTGATGTCCGCACCATGGCATTCCAATTTGATGTTGGGACAACGGTTCTACATAAGATTGTCAGACAACGTGAAGAACATTGTTGATGCTTCAGCGGGTGGAGCATTCTTGAGTAAAACATGGAGAGAAGGTCAAGGTCTGCTTGACAAGATGATACAGAATTCAGGATGGATAACCAAAAATGCACCTATCACTCCAGTGGTGCACTCAGTGCCTTTAGATCCATCCAATTCAATGGCTGAAAATATGGCCACTTTATTGTCACAAATGAGCATACTCACCAAAAGGGTGCAAGAGTCAGGGCAAAAACAGCAGGTACATATTGTAGATACTACTAATGGGGGCTTGTCCACATCTTGCATTAGTCAGCCAATCGGTAATCAGTGGCCTACAGGACACGATCATCAGCACTACCCTGAAGATATGAACTATATGTCTAATTATGGAGGCCAGAGACAGGGTGGTCAGAATTGGGGTCAGCAAAATCAGCAATACAGGCCAGCCCAATCACAGTTCAACAGTGGAAACATGGGAGGTATGAAACCCCCCCAACAATATAGCACCTTACCAAAGGCCACAGGGATACAGTAATCAGAATCAATAGCAGGGGTATCACCCTCCTCAGCAGCAGTACAGTGGAAGGCAGGAAGATGGGTTTGCTAGACTTGAAGCAATGATGCAACAAGTCATTGGGTCTAATGCAAAGATTAGTGAAAGAGTAGATGCACATGACTCGGCGATCAAGAATATTGAAATGCAAATGGGCTAAATTTCGATGTCTCTAAACAATCGCCCTCATGGAACACTACCCGCAAATACCCAGGTAAATCCAAAAGATCAAGTCCTGAAGCAGTTGATGGCGGTGAGCTTACGTAATGGCAAAGATTTGGATGTAGAGTAAGAAAGGGCTCGAGAAGCCAGGGGAGCTGAGACACTTATATCAGTGCCCATAGAGTTGGATGAATCAATGAAACTAACAGAAGTGACAGCCCAGCCTGCCCAGGAAGAAGGTAACATTCAAATTGAGACCGAGAAAGAAGCTGAAATAGTACAGAAACCAGTGGTTGATGTAGCGGCTGATAAATATCAATCCCAAATAATTGGGAAGAAGAGACCTTCTGCACCCTTCCCTCAGAGGCTTGCTAAGTACCAAAAAGAGGAGCAATACAAGAAGTTCTTGGAAATGCTAAAACAAATCTAGGTAAACATTCCCTTAATTGATGCTTTGAAAGAGATGCCTGGGTATGCAAAAATGATGAAGGACTTAATGTCCCTAAAATTTGATTTTCAAGACTTAGCCACAGTTACTCTCACCCAGACCTGTAGTGCAGTGGTGACTAGACCAATTGCGGAAAAGCTATCTGACCCAGGGAGCTTTACAATCCCATGCACTATTGGTGATTTTGCCTTTGCTAAAGCACTGTGTGATCTAGGGGCCAACATTAATCTTATGCCCCTGGCAATTTATAAAAGGCTGGGTATTGGAAGAGCTAGACCCACCTCTATATTGTTGCAGCTGGCTGACAAGACGGTAAAGCGACCCTCTGGTATTCTGGATGATGAGTTGATTTAGGTAGGGAAATTTGTGTTCCCTGCAGATTTTGTAATCTTAGATTGTAAAGTAGATGAAGAGATTCCCATAATTTTGGGAAGACCATTCCTGGCCACGGGGAGAGCTTTAATCGATTGTGAAACTGGGGAGTTAAAGTTGAGGTTGAACGATGAAGAAATAACATTCAACGTGCAGAAATCTATAAGGCGACCAAGTGAATTCGCCAATTGATCTTTTATAGATGTCGTGGAGGTAATTGTACCTTGTTGCGTGTCTGATGAACTTTAATGAGGTAAAGGGAGAAGAACTAGCTGGATGGGTAATGGAATTAGAAGGTAGAGGGTTCTGGGATAAAACACTTGAATTTGAGCCCTTGCACTTGGAGAACAGAGAAGCTCCTCCAGCCAAGCCATCAATCGAAGAACCACCAAAGTTGGAGTTAAAGCCATTGCCAGCCCATCTCAGGTATGAGTTTCTTGGACTTAACTCCACATTACCTGTTATTATTTCATCTAGTTTGCTAGATGTGCAGACTCAACAACTCTTGCAGGTACTTACGGAGTGCAAGACTGCTCTTGGGTGGACCATGGCAAACATAAAGGGAATCAGCCCCGCATACTGTATGCATAAAATTCTGCTGGAAGAAGGACAAAAACCTTCCAGAGAACACCAAAGAAGGCTGAACCCCAATATGAAAGAAGTGGTGAAGAAAGAGGTGATCAAGTGGTTAGATGTGGGAATCATTTTCCCAATTTCTGACAGTAGCTGAGTTAGCCCTAGTTCAATGTGTACCAAAAAAGGTGGCATGACGGTAGTTAAGAATGATAACAAGAATTGATTCCTACAAGAACCGTCACAGGATGGAGAATTTGTATGGATTATAGGAAGCTGAACTTGGCTACCCAGAAAGACCATTTCCCACTTCCTTTTATTGATCAGATGTTGGATAGATTGGCAGGAAGGTCACACTTCTGTTTTCTCGACAGATACTCGGGGTACAACCAGATTTCTATTGCCCCGGAGGATAGGGAAAAGACTTCATTCACTTGCCCTTACAGAGTGTTTGCCTTCAGGAGAATGCCATTTGGCCTTTGTAATGCACCTGCAACATTCCAACGGTGCATGATGGACATTTTTACAGATATGGTGGAGGACATTATGGAGGTCTTCATGGATGATTTCTCAATGGTGGGAAATTCGTTTGATGAATGCCTAGCAAATTTAACCCGTGTCCTAAAAAGGTGCTTCGAGACGAATCTAGTGCTAAATTGGGAGAAGTTCCATTTTATGGTACAAGAAGGAATTGTCTTGGGGCACTTAGTGTCGAGTAAAGGGATTGAGGTGGACAGAGCCAAAGTCGACATGATAGAAAAACTTCCACCTCCAACATCAGTCAAGGCTATTCGTAGCTTCCTGGGACATGCCGGCTTCTACCGGTGATTCATCAAGGATTTTTCCAAGATCGCAAATCCCCTATGTAAGTTGCTCAAAAAAGATAACCCATTTGTGTTTTCTGATGATTGCAGGTTAGCTTTTGAGGAACTGAAGAAGCGGCTAGTCACAGTACCGATTGTAGTTGCTCCCCACTAGGAGCAACCGTTTGAACTCATATGTGATGCTAGTGACTACGCTGTGGAAGCCGTGTTGGGACAACGCAAGGATAAGGTAATGCACCCTATTTACTACACAAGTAGGACATTGAGTGTTGCTCAGCTGAATTACACGGTAACTAAAAAAGAAATGTTGATTGTTGTGTTCGCCTTTGATAAGTTCAAGTCTTACTTGATCGGGTCGAAGGTGATAATATACACAGATCACACAGCCATTAGGTATTTGGTTAATAAAAAAGAGTCTAAGACGCGCCTAATTCGTTGGGTGCTGCTTTTGCAAGAGTTTGACTTGGAGATTCGTGACCGTAAGGGAACGGAGAACCATGTCGCTGATCATTTGTCGCGCCTTGAAGGTGCTGAAAAGTCAATTGAGTGTGAGGATATTCTGGAAACTTTTCCAGACGACCAGCTGTTAGCTACAAGTGTGGAAGATGTGCCATGGTATGCTGATATTGCAAACTATTTGGCCTGCGACATTAAACCATATGAACTCTCTTATGTTCAAAAGAAACGATTTTATCGTGATTGCCGAAACTATTACTGGGATGAAGCAGATGTGTTTAAAATTTGCATTGATAACATGATCCAGAGATGCATCCCCGAGATAGAACAATGTTCTATTTTGCAGGCTTGTCACGCATCACCTTATGGAGGACATTTTGGAGGAGTTCGGACAGCAACAAAGGTGTTAGAGGCAGGGTTCTACTGGATAACAATCTTTAAGGATGCTCACCAATGGGTAAAGGGCTGTAATGAATGCCAATGAACGGGAAACATATCCCGTAGACATGAGATACCCTTGAATCCAATTCAGCAAGTTGAGGTGTTCGACGTTTGGGGAATTGATTTCATGGGTCCCTCCGTCAGTTCTTATAGCAATAAGTACATACTTGTTGTGGTGGATTATGTATCCAAATGGGTGGAAGCTGCAACACTTCCCACCAATGATTCGAGAGTGGTGGTCGGATTCTTGAAGAAGAATATATTCACCCGATTCGGGACTCCGAGGGCCATCATTAGTGACGAGGGCATGCCCTTTTGCAATCGTGTCTTTGAAAAGTTGTTGGCTAAATTGATGTGCACCACAAGGTAGCAACCCCATATCACCCTCAAACAAGCAGGCAGGTAGAGGTATTAAACCGTGAGATCAAGAGTGTACTCACTAAAAATGTAAACGCCACAAGAACTGATGGCGAAAAAGCTTGACGACGCACTTTGGGCCTATATGACTGCATTCAAAACACCTATTGGTATGTCACCATACAAATTGGTGTTTGGGAAGGCCTGTCACCTACCTGTGGAGCTAGAACATCGAGCTTGGTGGACACTAAAGCAATTGAACATGAACCCTGATGAAGCTGGAGAAACTCGACTAGCAAAGTTGCATGAGTTGGAGGAATTCAGATATCACGCCTTTGAAAGCACGAGACTCTACAAGGAGAGGATGAAGAGATTGCATGACAAACACATTGTGGACAAAAATTTCAAACCTGGAGACAAGGTATTATTATACAATTCAAGGTTGAGATTGTTTCCGGGTAAACTTAAGTCCCGATGGTCTAGGACGTTCAAGATGACCGAAGTGTTCCCGTCTGGGACTGTGGAGATAACCAATGAAGATGGCACTAACACTTTCAAAGTTAATGGACAACGACTAAAACTGTATGTGGGGATGGAGGAAACGAAAGAGTTTTCCGTAATAATTCTTGTTGAACCGCAAAGGTCGAGCGAGCCTTAAATGAGCTTACTCTACGTCGTGCCATGACATTAACTAAGGCGCTGGTTGGGAGTTAACCCGACGGTCGTAGTAGTAATTAATTGTGAGTTTTTGAAAATGCTAACCAATGCAGGTAACAATGGGCGGATGATAAGGCAATCGAAAATGAAAAAAAAAGGTGAAAGTTCAGGATTTTGAAGCCCAGTTAGCGCGACTGCGCTTATGGGCGCACTCATGGACGCGATACTAGCGCGACCGCGCATTTGGGCGTGCTAAGAATGCGCTAAAATGGCGCAAACATTCTTCCTGGGCTGCATTACTGAACGCGCTTCTAGCGCGATTGCGCATCTGAACGCGCTAATGGATGCGCTACTTGGCAAAACATTCTATCTTGGACGCGCTAATTTAGCGCGATCGCGCATATGAACGCGCTAATAGCGTTCTGCCCTTGATACCCGACTGTTTGTTCTTTGATTTGATTTTTTTATTTTTCAATTATTTTTTCTTTAGTGTAACTCATTCCCCCCCTCCCCATTCTAATAACCCCAACGCCCAAACCCCTCCCATTACCAACACACAAGCCTCCAACACTTAAGCAAACACTACCCAATTCCTTCTTCTTCTTCAACTCACCTTCTCCAGAATTGTTTTTCCATCTTTTAATAGTTTTTCCAATTCTCCAACACACTTTCCCCTTCCCATTCTTCTCTAATCTTCATTCACTAAAGGTATGTTCATCTTGCTCCAAATTTTTTCTCTTTATTTCAAATAGTCCCTGCAGATTTTGGTATGTTTAAGCACGCTTTCTTTTAGATATTTATCTTTATTTTTGTTTGGTTAATAGTAGAATTGGTAGTAATTATTGTAATATTTATGAGTTGTGAGAATTATAGAGTGTTGTTTACTTGATTGTTGACATTTGGGAGATTTGGTGGTGGGTTCATATTGCAAATTATTTGGAATGGGTTGTGTGTACCTAACGCCCATAAGGTGTTTGTAAAAAGGCTCCAATGACTGAAATTATATAATGGTGACCACGTATGTGCATGAAGTCAGAGTAACCGTAGTGCGTCACACTTTTTGGTGTTGGGAGGTACTTATTTGTTCCCGATTTGCAGGTACCATGGCTCCATCAAAGAAACGCCGCACCACCGGTCCATCAACTAGCAGACAAACCTCCAGGTCGCGAGGGGATGCACCTGCACGCCTTTTTGATGATACAAAATTTGTCTCAGCTAAAGCCCAGGACCGCTTTGCTGAGAAGGCTTCTAAGAAGCCAATTCCTGAAAGGGGCATTGAAGTCTGATTACTCCAGCGAAATTGCCCTTACATATATGAAGAGTTGATGAGACATGGGCTCCAAACTTTCATTAATGAGCCCGGTGAAGGCAATGTTATGGTTGTAAGGGAATTTTACGCCAACGCGCCTGAGCATCACAATGGCATCATCACAGTACGGGACAAAGCGGTGAATGCCTCTGTTGAGGCAATAAGGGCGGCATACCAGCTACCACCACCTGTGATTGATTATGATGCCTTCTATGAATATGGCCGCAACCCAACACAGGAAAAGTGGAAGCGATTCATTGAAACTATCTGTGCATCAAGAAAAGAAGTAGTTTGGATGCGATATGTGAGAAGTTCCACTCCTCCGCACTCACCTATGAAGCAAAATGTTGGTTGTACCTAATCAACAACCGTTTGATTCCATCCCATAATACTATTGAGGTGAATAGGCCTAGAGCCGCTTTGATTTGGTGTTTCGTCAATGGGCACAACTTTGATGTGGCAAAAGTAATATATGACGAGATGTTCATCCGCAGCCGAGTAAAAAGGTATGGGTTCTTCTTCCCTTCTTTAGTAACTCAACTTTGTAAGGATGCTCGAGTGACCAAAAATATAGTTGTGGATGGCCTTGTAAGAAAGGACCGGAAGTTCCGCACGGACAAGGTAACCACGGGAAAGGAACCAGCTGCAGCGGAGGTAGAAAGTAGTGGTAGCTCTGACGATTCAGATGACGAGGATGAAGAAGAGGAGAATATGAGTGTCGAACACCAGGGCCTAGAGCACGAGGATGCAGCTCCAACACCATCTAGGGCATCCATATCTTCACAGCCACGCAGGAGCACACGCATGACCGCTTTGGAACAAGAGATGGCTGGGTTACGTACTTCAGTCACAGATTTAGGTGCCCGAGTGGAGGTGGTTGCTGACAGACAAGTGAAGTCTAAAAAGAATTTCTTGGGCTGGTTAAGAGCTCTGGGTCGCGCATGCAATGTGAGCCCAGAAACCGTCTCCGACCAGGAGTGACCTTCAGGGAAGTACCTCAACCTCACTATTCTTTACAATTTTTACAGCCATGGGGACATGTCTTGATTATAAGTGTGGGATGGGAGATGCTTCATTGTACATATGTAGTTGTTATTTGACTATTTGATTTTGGTTGATTTTATTTTGTTTTGGTTGTTTTGGTATTGATTTAGTTTTGGTATTGTTTAAAGTAGTTAAATAGCTGGGACTAAGTCGAGCATATAAAAAAACAACGAAAATGCAGACTCTTCCTGATGATGGATCCTTTAGATAATTTTCTTGAGGGAAGTTAGTCTAGAGAAAATTCCAAAAAGATTTTTTATTTATTTTCTTTTTAGGTAGTGTAGTAACTCCCCCCTTGGTTTTTCTTTGGGCCACGGTTCTTTTCCAAGGGTTTAGCTTGAACCGGGTATAGGTAGTTTTTATTCATTTTGTTTTCTCTTTAGTTTTTAAAATTAGGATTAACGGGCTAATGAGCGGAGTGCGAAAAGAAAAGCCTTTAGCGCTATTTCACCTGAACACAATAGACACTAGAGTGTAACGCCTATTCTCAGTAGTTGATTCTTGCTAAAGTGCCTTAAACTGTATATTTGTCACTGACTTGAATACTCAGAAAAGAGTGTCTTGATAAGCCAATCCGGAATGAGTCATGTGCCATATGTGTGAGTTTTACTATATTCCATGATTCACATTTGATGCCTAGAACTTGCCCTGCGTGTTTGCAATGCGAAATAGTAGTTCATTCAGTCTTAGAAATGATATAGGCAAATCTTTGTTGAGCTAGACTTATAAAATAAACCCACCTAACTGCAATACATCTTAGTTAACCCCGTTGTGCTTATAAGCCTATTTCTTTGGCAACCACATTGTGAACCTTACCCAATTGTTTGAATAGCCTGTTGTTTGAACCCTATTTCCTCACATAAGCACTTGAATGGTATTGAAAATTATGCAAAGACAAAAGTGTGGAGGTGATGGTTCGGTTTTTGAGTGAAACCACAGAAATCGAAAAATAGGTGTAGAATTCTGTTGCATAAAAGATGAAGCAACATAAAAAAAAAGAGAGATTAATATAGTGGTTGAGAAGTGGTGGTTTGCTATAATTACACCTAATGAATGGGGTCTGTTGTAAACAAAAGAACGGTGGTGAAATGTTTGGTTGACAAAAGGTTTGGTTTTGAATGTTGATGTAATTGTACTAAAAGTGCTTAGGGAGGTTAATCACTATATCCAAATGTACCCTATTCGTTCCTTAACCTACATTACAACCAAGTAAAGTCCTATTGATCTTAGACTGAGTGGCTCAATTAGTAGAGTAGTACACTACGGGCAAGCTTATGGTGCATCTTTGTGACATGTGAATGTTATTTTCTTGAGAGTGAGTGAATTTCAGTTATTTAAGTTCCCAATTGTTCTAAATATTATTATATGTGGAACTACTCGCTTGTGTGAAGGTGAGGGCATGTCATTCATGAAGGAAAGACAAGTCTTGACTTCGGTATAGAGTAGCTTGAGAAAATATGAATATTGCACGGCACATGAGAGTCAACTTTTAAGGATATGATTGTTCACTCCTAGGTGTAACTCATGTGATTTATTCTTGGTGTAATGCGTTAGGGAAGAATGCTTAGTGAAGGAACCTCTATCAAGGGTGGTGGATTGCTAGAGGACTAGCAAGGATTTAAGTATGGGGTGTTGATATTAGGCTAGATATATGTCATTTGACAATGGTTTTTCCCCAACTTGATTATGTTTCAATGCTCTAATATAATTAAATGATGAAAAAATGAGCTCTAAATTGTGTTGCAGGAATGAAGAGCTTGTATGAGGCTTTAAAGCTGTGATTGGAGCTACATTGAATCAAGAAAGACCCTTAGGAGCTGAATGAGCGAGAAGACGAGAATAAAAGAACCAAACAAATGAGACCTGGACTAGCGCGCCCAGTAGCACGCCCACATACGCGATCGCGCTAGTCCAGATTCCGGAACAGAATCGTCAGGGGTAATTTTGGAAATCTGGGGGGGGGGGGCAAATTCACTTAACCTATAGAAGTTCAAGCTCGCCCAAAAATAGAGGTGTGCATCTTTTATTAGCTAAGAACAAGAATAGGAAAGGCAAGGAGCTAAGAAGAGTTTTCTACATCAAGTTCTTCTCCTCTTCATTTTGTTTTTATGATTTGTAATGAAGTTATTTATTATGATGTTTATCATTGTTATGAGTAGCTAACGCTTTTAATCTAAGGTTTTGGTTGAACCCGTTGTGGATGAACTTATTGTGATATTAATATAGTTTTGAGATAGTTATTAATCTCTATTTGTTCAACTATGTTTTGATATTTGGTTAGTTGAAAGGATCCTCAATTAGCCATGCCTATTTATTATGTAGCTACTTGAGAAAGAATGCATATTTAGGTAATTGTTTGAACAACATCACTCCCGGAGTATAGGCGAAGTCATAACCGAGGGTTTAGAGGTTGGAGTAGAGATAACGATACCTCGGGTGCAATCTAAGTGAATTGTAATGCGAATCTAGCTAGCGTAGCTTGAGAGAGTGCGTCTAGTAAATTATCATAATTACTTGAGAGAGAGTTATGATTGTTGGAGAGTTCATGATTGATAGAGATAACTAATTCATAGCTATAAGAAATATACGACTAAGGAAATCTACAACGGGGGAAGCCATTACCTTAGGCCTTTATTCCAATTGTCTACATTTGCGTATTAATTAACCTTTGTTTTATTGATTCGAATAGCTGTCGTAGTAATTAGAACACCACTTGTATTCACAAAGTTTGAGGAGGTTGACTAATAAGAATTTAGTACTTCAAAGACTTCTCTTGATACGTTAATTCCCTGTGGGATTTGACTCGGGGCATAATACCCCGGATTATATTTGCAACGCCCGCGTAGTCTTTTAATAGGCTTAGTTGAGCGTGATCACAACCCTTCATCAAGGTGATGACGCAAGAAAATCAAGGCATTCACACAGTCTTGGGTAGATGCTTTATTTTTATCTTTAATGGCGTCTTGAAGACCCATTGCATCTAAATGGATTTTAGCATCCAACACCCATGTCATATAGTTCTTGCCCGAAATTTGAAGGGCAACGAACTTTCTTTTCATAATATCAGTCATAATTAAAAGAGGAGAAAAGTTATACCTTAATCTTCTCAAAGATCTTCTTGAGACGGTAGAGTCTCGTGCTGATAACGTGAAATAAAACAATAAAGAAGAATATTGCAAAGAAAGAGAGAGAATTATTATTGCTTTGAGATGAATTGCAATGTTATAGGACCCCTCTATTTATCGTGAAAGGATAATTTAGCCACCAAGTAAAGTCTCTCTAAAATATAGACTTCCATATTAAATAAAACCCTATTTATAACAGATATTCTAAATTTTGATCATTATAAATGTTACGCCGCGTTAGACAACGAAAACGTTACTAGCTGTTTGCAATTTTATAAACATGGTTTATCTCACGTAAACGAGGGAAGAAAGCATACCTTATTATGGTCATATTATATGATCAATTGGTGGTGGTGTGTGCACAGAAATTATACTAAATGGTAATACCTAAATCTGGAAATCTAATTTGTAATTGTAGATTCAACGACCAAAAGTTAAATTTGCTTTTTATTTTTTATTTTTGACGGTGGGGGTGGGGCATAAGAAAAGCACGCCGGACAATGGCTATTTATCTGTTCGATAAAACTATGCTCCTTTATCCTAATATTTATTAATTTATTTACATCAATTTCGTTTAATAATTGTGAGCATCATTAAATACTTAGGCAAAGTTTAATCACCTTTTTTTTTTTTTACAAAGAATTGTTAAGCGACTTTCTTTGATAAATACTTAGGAAAAGTAATTGAGTAATTTTTCGTGACAGAAATTGTTTAGTATCTTTGATATAAACTAAAAAAATTGGAATGACTATCCGTAAAGTAACACTGATTCAAATAAGAAATTGAACAAATTATTATATCTTAAAAGTCATAATTTTCCATTTATTGTAACTTAAATTTTTCCAAAGTTGCATGGCTAAAAAGTTAGAGGAGATGTTAGTTCCTATCAGAAAATGACTAAAATTAAAGGTAACAAAAAGAAGGCATCATATTCGCTTGAAATAGTGTTCATAGCACGATTAAAGAATTAGGTTCCAATAAAATATGGAATTTACACATTTATGTTTCCTCAAAGTATTTGTCCGAAAGCTCTCGTTCAAGGTTTTTAAAACATAGAAAAAAGATTCTTCCATTAATATCATTTAATGATGAGCTACACTCAAAGTATATAGTCGACCACCTTGGATTTATTAGTGCTTATTCTATTCTACATACATCAAAGGTCTAAAATATATTTATCTCTTAACTTACCTACATAGAAGGTGTAAAAGATATATTTATTCAATCATGTTTACCAAAAAACAATTGCAAGTATTTTCGAAGTTTGATTGTGAGAATGGATTAAATAATTCTTTCGTCTCAATTTGCATGCCAGATTTTTACTGTGCACAGAGTTTAAAAAAGAAAGGGAGGGATCAGAGTATTAAACTGCAAAAAGAGGAAGATGAGTCCAAGGTATGGCTAATGGTGCGGGACAAAGACAAGGACAGACAGAATTGAAAACCTGAATAAACAATAAGTCTTTAGTATTCTCCAGTAATGAATAAACTAGGTGGGTAATACACTAACATGACAAGTCAAATATATTATCTTATTTATTTCCAGCATTAGATAATTGCGAGCATCATTAAAATATGTGGAATTAGGTAAAGCAGGTCGGATTAATGAAGTAATTACGCGAGAGGATTAAGGAGAGTTAGGGTGATCATCAGAGTTCACGTTATGGAAGGTTTTATTTCATTTAGCAACTTAGAGGCTATCCTGGATGTGGAAATCCAAAATGTTTACTACGTGTAACATAAAACTTAATGATTATATGTTTACATACACACATGCATATAGATACTCCTAACATAGGAAACAACTTAGTGAGAATAAGATTTGGTGGTTCTTGCTGTTACATAATGTTACATTTGATTAGGTGTTTTTTTCCTTCATCTGATTAGGTGTTTGCTAGAAATTTATTGAATCCGCTTAGAAACTTGTATATTTGTATAGTGATAAGTTTTAGATTAATAATAGTAAGTAATTTACTTTGAAAGCAAATTATCTACTATTGAAATTAGGGTGTCAAATGGATGAGTTGGACTGATTTCGAGTGGGTCAAAATGGACTGAGTCAATAAATGAGTCGATTAATGACTCGTCCAAAAGTAATTTGCTGAGATAGGCTGGTTCAAGATGGGCTAAAATTTGGGTCAAAATCCAACCCACCTAACTCTTACCAAGCTTTTATTAATGCGTATTATTTTCTTATGAATTGTTTAATTATGAAATAAGACTTTTTTTTCTTTTATTGTGTTAAATAAAAAATTATTTTAGATATATTTTAGCAAAATTACTCATGAATCAATTTGGGCTAAATATCAGTCCAACTTTAGATGGATTGAAATGCAGTGGGTCAAGATATCACTACTAAAAAACATCTGTTTACCGACGCAACAGTACTGACAAACTTTTTTTCCGCCGGTATTCAGAAGGACTTTCCGACAGAGTCTCTTGGTACTTTTGAACTTTTTAATTTCTAATTTTTTTAAAAAAGAACCGACGGACTTCCGTCGGTAAATAATGATATTTTGACCGGTCAAAATTTAAATGGTTGTACCGATGGGGTACCGACGGACTCCGTCGGTAATTTACCGATGGACTCCCTTGAAACATTTTGTATTTATATTTTTGAATTATTTTTTTAGGTACCGACAGTGTCTTTCGGTACTTTTAAAAAAATAAATGAAAAAGAAAATAAAGTTATCGACGTAGTCAATCCTATTGCATTTACATAATAATTTGAATTTTGTTCTTACAGTACTGATGGACTTCCGCTGGTAATTTAAATATATAATCTTATAGATAATTATTTTGTATTTTTTTATTACACAATACCGAAGGAGGCTATTGGTAAGTCCCTCGATAAGTATTTACTTAATTATCTTAGTGGTTGATTAGCCTATTTATTGAAATTTAAACTAAGTGGAGGTAATACACTACTTAAAAATATATTAGTGGCAATTAGTTTAGTAATTTATAATCACATAAAGTAAAAGTGAATTTGTAGTATCCTTAACTACATAGATTAACCTATACATTAATAATTACACACTAAGAAGAAGTGTATTAGTCGTTTCCGTAAGAAATATTAGTGATGGTTTATCTTATAAATTGATAATTACTGTAAGTAGAAGTGAATTAATGCATGGTGTCTTTAAGTAACTTTAACAATTAGTGAACTAGTGGTATCCTTGTATAAGTAATGTTAGTGATTGATTAGCCGATATATTGATAATTATACACTAAATGGAAGTGTATTAGTGATATTTGTGAGAAATGTTTGTGATTGTTTATCTTTAGTTTGATAATTAAAGTAAGTGGAGGTTTATTAGTGGTATCGTTAAGTAATATTAGTGGTATTCTGAAGTAACGCTAGTGATTCATTAGCCTATACATTGATAACTATACTAATTAAATATGTATTAGTATAGTCTTAAAAACTATTACTAATTCATTAGCTTATGCATTAAGAATTATACTAAGTAGGAGTGTATTAGTAATATCAGCAAGAAATGTTAGCGATTGATTAACTTATAAATTGATAATTACATAAAGCAGATGCATATTAGTGGTATGCTTAAGTAATGTTAATGATTGATTAGCCTATCTATTAGTAATTACACTGATTAAGTAAAAGTTTATCAATAGTAGTCTTAAGAACTATTACTAATTGATTAGCTTATACCTGAGAAATGTTAGCGATTAATTTGGTTATAAATTGATAATTATAAAAAGTAGATTAGTATTAGCGGTATCCTTAAAGTAGACACTAAGTAGACGCGTGTGTGTGGCTATATATATATATTAGAAGTGTATTGGTAGTATTCTTAGTTCTCACACTCAGCAGAAGTATATTAGAAATATATAAATAAGAAATGTTAGCGATTGGTTAGCTTATAAATGGATAATTACAGAAAGTAGATGCGTATTAGTGGT
This sequence comes from Nicotiana tabacum, assembly GCF_000715075.1. Classification (NCBI taxonomy): domain Eukaryota; kingdom Viridiplantae; phylum Streptophyta; class Magnoliopsida; order Solanales; family Solanaceae; genus Nicotiana; species Nicotiana tabacum. The sequence continues at coordinate 6,180,345 of NC_134087.1, forward strand.
ATTCTTAAGTAATATTAATGATTGATTAGCCCATGTATTAATAATTAGACTAATTAAGTAGAAGTATATTAATAGTATTCTTAAGAACTATTACTGATTGATTAGCTTATACATTTAGAATTACACTAAGTAGAAGTGCATTAGTAATACCAGTAAGAAAAATTAGTGATTGATTAGCCTATACACTGAAAATTCTACTAAGTAGAAGTGTATTAGCAGTATTCTTAAGAAATATTACTCACTGTTTAGTTTATAAAATGATAACTACACTAAGTAGAAGTGCATTAGTGATATCCTTAAGTAATATTAGTGATTGATTAGACTATTAATTGATACTTAACTACGTGAAAGTGGTTTAGTAGTATTAGCTTGTAAATTAATAATAATATTAGCTTATGATTTATTTTAAATTATTAATATTAATTTCATTGTTAATTAGTGCTAAAAGATAAATTACATTGAAAATATTACAATTATGGGCATAATATTTTCAGAAACTTAAATATTAAACATAAATTATACAGTAAGAAGAATTATATGTTAGGTCTTTGTAAAATATTAGTTTGATTGTCATTGATTCATAGTAATTTGTTAGCTAGAATTTAATTAATTGTCAGTTTGATATTTTATATAATAATTACATACTAGGTAATTTGTTAGGTATGGTATTTGGTATTTTTTTTAAAATACCGAAATACTGATACCATACCGAAATATATACTAAATTACATAATATATATATATATATATATATATATATATATATATATATATATATATATATATATATATATATATATATATATATATTATTTATTACATAAATATAGTTGTAAAATTTTACTTCCCTTTATTCTTAGTTATTTTTTTAATATCTCCCACCTTTTATTTTCACTATACGTTCCTTTCCCCCCATTTTTTTGGTTACTCGCTTACACCCAGTTGTTTCCTCTTTTAGTTTTAGGTTTAGAAATATAAAACCCACCATTTTCATACCTTACTTCAACTTAGACATACCATAGACAAATCTCTCCAGCTCTCTCGCTGTGAGCTGCGCCTGGTTTCTAGCTTTTGCCTTCTCTCGCGGTTCGCAACAGGTATGATCTCGATCTCCCCCCCTCTCTATCTAGCTATCTATATTCTGCTACTCTTCTCTGTTTCATCTCTCTCTCTCTCTCTCTCTCTCAATCTTCTGCTCATTTTCTCTGTGTGTTCATCTCTTTCTCTTTAAATGTTTGGTAAGTTATTATTGAAAGAAGATATGCACAAGTGGGTTAGGGTTTTTGATACAATCAAAATTACTGAAAGAAGACAAATGTGATTGCAATATTGTAGTAAAATTGAGTTTTGATACATTATTTTTTATGTTCTTTTGGTGGTAGATTATCGTTTCTTTGCTCTCAATTTTCTTTTTTACTTGATTCTAATGAGTCATCTTTATTATGGAATTGCCCTGTTGCTTTCATTCTATTGCTCCAAGAGGAAACATTATTAATGTAATTTTGTATGTTGCAAAATTTATTAGTATTAATTGTCACGACCCGTATTTTTCACCCTCGGGAGTCATGATGACGCCCACTCGTGGAAGCTAGGCAAGCCGCGAAATAAAGAATCACTAACTCTTTCATTTTAAGCCTTTTTAACAATTTGGATTAACAGGTAATCAACATTGATTATTAACGATAAATAAAACAAGCGGAAGACTTAAACTGATAAAATAACCAAAGCCAGTACTACAATGCCAACATACATCTCTACCCGGAATCCGGTGTCACAATATCACGGACTGTCTATGAGTACTACATACAAGTGTCTGAAAAGAAAATACAATGTATCTCGGAAACAAGTGAAAATAGAACACATAATAAGATAGAAGAGAACGTCGGCCCTACGGACGCCTGCAGGACTACCTCGGTATCTCTAGCTGGACTGAAGGCAGCCACCCAAATGCTATGGTCCAAGAGCTTCTCCGGGATCTGCACATAGTGAAGAGTGTAGCATCAACACAACCGACCCCATGTGCTGGTAAGTGCCTAGCCTAACCTCAACGAAACGAGGCTAGGACCAGACTACCAAATAAACCTGTGCAGTTATATAATATACAACGGAAAATAAAACAGGAATAAACAAGTAAGGATGGGAGGGGGTACATGCTGCGGGGGAATATCAATACCATCAGTAAATTAAGAGAAGGGCATAAGGACAATTTAGAATTCCCAACAAAACAATAAGGAACTCGTAATCAATCTATAAACACTTTGTTTCATCAATTGTTGTGGCGTGCAACCCGATCCATATCATTCATTACTGTTGCGGCGTGCAACCCGATACAATTATATCATTGTTGCGGCGTGCAACCCAATCCGATTATATCATTGTTGCGGCGTGCAACCCAATCCATATATAATATTGTTGCGGCGTGCAACCCGATCCACATGTAATATTGTTGCGGCATGCAACCCGATCCAATTATGTTATTGTTGCGGCGTGCAACCCGATCCAATTATGTTATTGTTCGGCGTGTAACCCGATCCACATATACAATCAACAACAATCATAACAAGAGTCCCTGCAAGGGATCAATAAAGAACTACACTATCCCGGCAAGGGAATCGACAATATAAGTAACTACGTCCTGGCAAGGAAGAAACAACTATAACCAAACTTGTTTCAACATTTAACTACCTCAGCTAACACCAATACTCAGTCATGAGTAATCTTCACGAGAATAATCATAATCCTTGCTCAATACAGAGAATCGTCAACTTAAGCATCCGTAGTATTATTTAAGAACACAATAAATTACAATTTAAGACTCATGGTCATGCTCGACACCAACGTATAGATACTCGTCACCATGCTTATACGTCGTACTCAACAAGAAGCAAGTAGCAAATAGGACACAACTCCTAATCCCTCAAGCTAAGGTTAGACCAAACACTTACCTCGAACTTCCACGGCCAACTTAAGCTTCAAACATCTTTTTTCCTTTTGAATCCGGCTCCAAATCAATTGTATCTAGACATAATAGATTTAATAACATCAATAAACGCTAAACAATCCAATTCCAATGCTTAATTATAGCTTCCCCATCATTCTTCCCAAAAAGTCAAAAATTGACCCTGGGCCCGCTTGGTCAAAACTCGAGGTTCGGACCAAAACCCGATCACCCATTCACCCACGAGCCCGAATATATAGTTAGTTCCAAAAGTTGACCCCAAAATAAGGTTTAAATCCCAAATATACAAAAAGCCCTAACTTTACCCAAATCCCTAATTTTCTGCCCTTAAAAATATGATTTAAGCCTAGAAATCTAATGGGTGTTAATGGAAATTGAAGAAAATGAGTCTAAGATTACATACCTATAAATTGGTGGTGAAATCCCCTTTCAAAAATTGCCCAATTTGGAGTTTGGAAGAAGAAGTTATGAAATTTTTGGTTAAGTCCCGTTTTGTTTCTATTTTAAAAATCACTGACAGGCCTTCATCGCGTTCGCGATAGGCCTGTCATGTTTGCGATGAGTTAGGCCTCAGTGACCTTCGCGTTCGCGACATTGGGCTCGCGTTCGCGAAGGGTATCCCCCCCTCGGGCTCGCGTTCGCGAAGAAGAAAACTGGCGCATGGGATATTTGCCTTACGCGTTCGTGAGTGGGACCACGCGAACGCGAAGAACAAAATCCCTGGGCACTGAACAACAGAAACCTGCAACTTTTCATAGTTCAAAAACTTTCCGAAACTCATCCGAGCCCTCGGGGCTCCAAACTAAACATATGTACTAACTCAAAAACATCATATGAACTTATCCGTGCAATCAAATCGCCAAAATAACCTCTTAAACAACGAATTTAACATAAAAATCTAAGAAAAATTTCAAAACTTTCAAAGTAGGAAATTTTCACAACTACGAGTCCGAATCACCTCAAACGACTTCTGTTTCTTACCAAATTTCACAGACTCATCTTATTTCACATATAAGACCTGTATCGGGCTCCGGAACCAGAATACAGGCCCGATACTATCAAATTCTAAATGCATTTCATTTCTAAAACTCATAGAAATTTCTAGAAAATAATTTTCTTTAAAAATTCATTTCTCGGGCTTAGGACCTCGGAATTTGATTCTGGGCATACACCCAAGTCCCATATTTTTTCACGGACCCCCCGGGACCGTTAAATCACGGGTCCGGATCCGTTTACCCAAAATATTGACCGAAATTTAAGTTAAAATTTTAACATTTTTATAGATTTTTACATAATAGCTTTCCGGTTACGTACCTGTACTGTGCACGCAAATCGAGGTGATGCCGAAGGAGGTTTTTAAGGCCTCGGAATGTAGAATTCATTTTAAAAACAAGTGATGATTTTTTGGGTCATCACATTAATATTGGTTTAATGTTTCATTTTTAAGGTTACTAATTTATACAGTACTTACTACAGACAATCTGTATTAGTTTTAATTTATTGTAATATGATAGTGGAAAGTTTTATACAATATCATTTACTCCTATAAAATTAGATCTGTTTGAGTTTTCTTTTCTTTCTTAGTTTTCTGCAATTTGTACTCCTCTGTAAATGACATATTATTAAATTCATAGCTCTACCTCTTGCTCTTGCGTGTGATCTCTTTCATAGGAACTTAAAAAAAAGGTTTTTGTCTACCTTAGTATGTATATGTTTAGTGGTTTACATAAACACAGTTGGATTCATTCTTGATTCTTCTACCTTAGTATCTTATAAAAGGCTAGAGTAAGAGATGATACTAATATGGCAGAGTAATACAGAGCAAGAAAATATTATGTAGAAAATAATAAATTTGTTGTTTATATATATAGATGGAATATCGTATGTGGATGTACGATAGGAATCTTCCTAATCGGCGGGGTTTAAGAAATGAATTTGTACAAGGTGTTGATGAGTTTATTAATCATGCTAAGTCATTTAGCAAAAATAAGGAGATGATTAGGTGTCCTTGCGCGAAATGCAAGTGCAGAAAATGGTTGAAACTAGAGAATGTTATGACTGATCTATATAGTAAGGGCTTTATGGATAATTACTATGTGTGGACTAGTCATGAAGAGACTGAGGGTAGTGATGGTAATATTTATAACCATAATTTTGATATTGGTGAAAGTAGTCAAGATCCTAGATTACATGAAATGGTTATGAATGCTCTTGGAATGTACAATGAGGGTGACAACTCTCTTGATTTTAAAAATCTCAAAAGAGGAGATTCCTAATTATTTAAAGATCTCAATCTTAATTTTTTCTAACATTACTTGAATTTATTAACTCTTTTTGTTTCATTTGCAGGAATATGCTCTTAAGAGACCCGCGAAACATGATGAGGTTTGGAAGAAGACCCACACAAAAAGCAAAGTCGGGGAAGAAGCTTGGGTTGAGCCGCGGGCAGAGGAGGCTTATGTAAGATCAAGATTAACTTAAAATTCTTTTATAATGATTGTTTATATACTAAAATTCTCTTTTAATGTAGAATCAGTATAAAGAAGCTGTGGAAGAGCTCGTTAGGAGTCAGCCGACCGATGAGTAAGGCCAGCTAATCATGCCATCGGAGGAAGAAACTCTCCCATTATGGCTGAACGTGGTTGGAGGCGTGTATAAGGGTAGAGCATACGGCCTTTCCTCCGAAAGTAATTTTCATCGCCTCGCGTGTGGACTACAAAGTATATACTTTTTTGGTTAATAAGCTCTTCTTTTTGTTAAGAAACTCTAAAGTTTGCAAATACTACTTATAGGCTATCCTTTCCAGCTAAATGTTTTAAGTCTTCTGTGAGAATCTTTAGAGATATTCAAATAGATATCCTTAACCTTCTATTTGAATTATTGAAATTTTTAAGCATAGGATGACAACATAAGCTTTTGGTGATTAGATAAAAAGAAAAACAACATTGACATTTTGATTTAGTTAGGGTCAGAGATGTACTGCTGATGCTATATTCACCAATCACTGGCCTTTAACTTCAAATGTAAAGTGGGAATCAAAAATGAATTAAACATAACCTTTCTCAATTACCAACTAGCAAGTAAAGGGATGGAAAGGAAAACTACAGAGAAAATAGACATGAAAAAATAATATTGTTTCCTTTTGAGAAAATATTCAAAAGGAACTCATCATATCAGCCTGATAAGAAACAAAAGACTGATACTTAACGTATGACGTAAAACTATACTTTCATTGACCAAATGGTGTAGAAAGTTCATCTGTCTCCTACCATAAGAATAAAAAGTTAGAAAACTTAATCTGCCTATATTTTGTATAACTGGTGCCTTGTCAAGTCACATAAGATTGTTTGAGAAAAATTGAAGTTTGACTTGGGAATTTTGGTTTCCCTATTAAGTTCAGAGGCTTATGTCCACTTTAGCTATTTGCACCTCACTGATAAACACATTGTACATTACAATTCTAAGACTGTAAATACTTTGAAATATTCCTATGCAAAAGGAGTAAAGCCAGCTAGCATGTAAAAGGAAAACAAAAGTGAACTAAAAGTTTACCCAGGTTATAAGCTTGGTTCTTTCCTCCAAAAATGATTCTATGTTGGCTTTCTCCCAGTTAGAAGCTCCAGTAAAATAACTCCAAAGTTGTAAACATCTCCTTTTGCTGTTGCCTTTTGAAGTTTATATTTACCTAGTTGAAGTTTATGAAGTTAGGTGTTGAGTTATTCAATTCTAACTCTTCGTGTATTTTTTCCACTTCTCTTTTGTGGATTACAAGGTATTGGGACATCCGCCACCATGCAAAATGAGGACCTTGAGGAGATGCGGCAAATAATTCAACAACTTTCTAGGAATTGTGTGGATGAACGAGAAAAAAGAAAGCATGAAGAGAAGATTAGAGACGCACTTAGGAATGACATTGACTCCCTCAAGGCTCAAGTGAACCATTTAATCGGCTTGCCATGCTCTCCACCAAAAGACATTTATGAAGAAGATGAAAGTGATGGAAATAATACAAACGACGAAGAAGATGAGGAGTAACCCGAAGATTAGTGATCTTATGTTTGGTTGGATTGTTGTTTAGTTGGATGTTAACTTTAAATGTTACGTTTTGATGTTTGGTTGGATAGTATTGATGTTTGATGGGATAATTTGGATGTTTGGATATAGTGTATAAAGTTTTTTTGTTGTTAAGTTGAGTTTTATTGTGGTTGCATTTTAGTTTGTATTGTAATATTCTGCTGGTAGGTGGTGCAACAAAAAATAGGCACTGTCTGTCAAAAATGTACCAGATTTACCGAGTACCGACAGAGTCCGTTGGAATAATTATTCATTTTCAATCAAGAATTCTTAATTAGCGAGGGAGCTCGTCGGTATACTTGAACCAAATTTTCAGATTTTGTTGAAAATACCGATGGATAGCCATCGAAATATGAATTTATTCATATTTTTAATTATTATATTACTAAATTAAAATTCTAAACTTACAGATGGTGTCTGTCGGTATTATTAAATTATTATTTTTAATTTATTAATGGATATCTGTCGGTATTGATATTATTATTATTATATTATTTTATAATATACCGACGGATATCCGTCGGTAAGTAAAATTATTTGACCAACTGCTGTAAAAAATGTACCGATGGATTTCCGATAGGATCCATCGGTACTTACCGATGGATTTTCGATAGGGTCCGTCGGTACTTACCGACGGATTCTGTCGATATATTTTACTGAGGAAGGATTTACCTACCATCTGTTTAACCAAAAAAGTGGAATTTCGGTTAAAGCCTTAATTTACAAGAACTTGGGTTACTGATAATCAAAGAACGCATAAAGGAAAGTGATTTTTGCCAATAATAAGATAACAAAGTAAAACCAATGTATTCAGATTGTATTTCGTGTCTTTACAATTGACCCATTCTTTCCCTTTATAGCTATCTTGGAAATATGCGTTTTGCCTTTGTCATAATAAGACCATTATAGACAATTAAAGACATTAAATGTTACGTTACATAATCATTGTATTTTAATACAGATTCTCTAACGTTTTTAGTATTTAATGATCATTAATACTGTATCTGTACTCTCTTGTGCTGTTAGATTCATTCTCCTTAATTCTTGGACTTAAATAGGTACGGGCGTTGAATCTTTTGAGTATCCGCTCGTGCCTCCTCTTATGCATTTGCTCGTATCTGTTGCAACTCGTTCCTCTTTGCCAATCATAACTCTTTGACCAGCCTACGTGTCATGACACATCATCTTCCAATCACTTTAATATGTAAACTCAATTTTTTTCAATGCAGATAGTCCCTCCACTTGCTATTTATTCATCAATTGAATATTTGGGAAGTGGAATTCATTAAAACGGGAATTTTTGTCACCATTAATGCTATAGCAGAATCAACGCTTCATTTGTCACTTCCATTTAATGCTCTTCACGTGTGGCACCCCTTTTACTAGTTCTGCAACTTTGCAGTACTTTTTAGGGCTTTTTCACGGCTTCACTAACCACGAGGTGTCACTTCCCATTACGACTTTTCCATTATTGCACCTTTTCCTTTGACGGTTGCTTCCCAGTATCAATATAGTTTTCTTATTTGTCTTTATCACATAAAGTTCTCAAAATATTCAGTTCTTGAATCTTTGTTTGTTTCTTCCTCGTACTATCATGTCTTCATCAAACCCTAACCCAAGAAGCGTCCCCATAGTTGATAACTTCTCTAATGCCCCCAGTAGGAGCAGAAGAGGAGGTAGGCTTCGTAATTTAGGATCTTCATCCTTGCGTGGTTCTTCTCTTCCTTCGCCTAATTCTGGCCCTTCTTCTAGAACTAGAGGTTCTCTTTCACACTAATCTTCTTCTAGAGGTAAAGAATCTTCTGAACTTCTTCGTGTACCTCTAGTAGAGGAGATAGTTCATGCGGAACTATCTTTTTATAATGACAGAGAATCTCTTAGAAATCAAGTATATTCTTTAGATCGTGCTGATATCTATCCCACTCAAATCACTGAAGGTTTGATTTCTTTAGTTCGCAGAGACTGTCATTGGAGTCATGACTTTCCTATTATTATTCCCAATCCGAATCAAAGAATTACCTCTTAATTAACCGGTTTTTCCTTTATCTATACGTACCCTTTCACATTAGGATTCAAACCTGCTATTGATCCTGTTATTCTCGAGTTTTATCGTTTCTTTGATGTTTGCTTAGGTCAAATTGGCCCAATAATATGGAGGGTTGTTGCCTGTTTGAGGCATTTGACCAACATATCTAGTGTGCTTTTTACTTTCCCACATCTAATTCATCTTTACTCCCCTAGACTCTTTCGCAATGGTGTTTTTACACTAGTAGTCAGGAGCAAATGAGTTGTAGTTATCCCTGAAGATGACAAAGACCGTGGCTGGTATGCCAGGTTTGTTGCTGCCCCCACTGTTGGTTTAGTGGGCCATGAAAACGTTCCCTTCCCTGAGAAGTGGAATTTTGCACGTGAGTCTTCTAACTTTCTCGTACCTTTTTCTTCAATTTTGTTAATTTTTCTAATTTTACTTTTCTTTTCTAGCAACCAGGGAGTTGTGCAAGATGTTCCCAATTTCCGTGATTGGGTAGGAAGGCTATTGAGTATTGCACCAATGGATGATAGATCTTGGAAGTACCTTTTACAATATTTTGGTTGGAAAGTAAAAACTCATGGTAAGAGCTTTTATTTTATTTTACATATTGTTTTTTCCCGAACTTATCTCAATCCTTCTTTCTATCAGGATTTTCTATTCGAGGAGTCATTGCTGAGGCGGTTGCGGCTTCTCGTATCTCTTTGGAAAGGGCTCAAGAAATAATTCTGGGCTCTTCAACAAAAAGAAAAGCCGTTGATGACCAAGACTCCGAAGAGGAGGAAGACAGGGGTTCCTTGGTAACAAGGCCATGGGCTCGTAGACGCATTATTTCCGATGATGAAGCAGAAGCATCCCCCCGCTATTCTATTCCTCTTACCGAATTTATTGAAGCCCTGTACTGATTCTTGATGATGTTGATGATGCTCCCGCTGCTGCTCATGATTCTGTTAAGTAGCTTTTTGACCGCAGGATTGGTAGTGAAAGTTTAGGTCCCGTTTCTGATGAAGCATCCTTGGCTTCTTTTTCTCCTCCCGTGCCTGTGACTCCTACTTTGCCGATTATGGCTGCTTCCGTTCCTCCCCGGACTATTTTTACTACTTCTACTGTTCCTCCTTCGACAATTCCTCCTCCACCTGCTCACTGTGCTGAGGTTGGCTCCTCAAGTAGGAGTGGTGCTATGAGGCAGGTGATTATTAAAGTCCCCGCTGACGGTAACCTTTTAAGGAAATCCGGTCAAGCAGATGTGTGGCTAAAGCCTTTAATTGGTCCTGTTGAGAGAGCTAAGCTAGAGAGCCATAGTTCTTTGACTTTGATGAATGACATTGTGCATGCTTCTTTAAAGGTATTCCTTTTTTCTAACTCTTACTTTGTCATTTTTCTACCTTTGGGATTCTCATTTCCTTCCCTTTCCCCCTTTTTAGGCCAATCTCATCGGCACGGAGATGATGAAAAGGGTTACCCTCTCAGAGCAGTTAGTGCGTGATTACCAATTGGAGGAAGATAATTAGGAAGGAACAGTATGAAAGTCTTTAGATCGACGTGGAGTACTTAGAAGAAAGTAAAAGTACCTTGGAGCAGCAAGTGCGGGCTTTGACTTCGGAATTGACAGTTGAAAAGGCTTCCTCCAGTCAAACAGACAAGGAAAAGGCTCATCTTGAAACTTCTTTTTTCGAGCAGCTTTCCAAGGCAAATGAAGATATTAGAGAGTTGAAGGCTCTCTTGGATGCAAAAGAAGCCTATGCTGGTGAACTCGTGCAGAATTTGACTCAAGCCCAAGAAGACCTCCGGGTTTCTTCTGATAAGGTTTTTCCTTAGAAAATTCCCACGCCTCTCTTCAAGCTTCTTATGAATCTGCCTTGGCTGAAAATGAAAAGCTAAAGAACGAAATCGATGACTGGGAAAGAGATTATAAGATCCTTGAAGATAAGTCTGCCATTGAAGTGAGTTGGGCGTTTTTGAATTCTCGCCGTGATGCCCTTGTTGAAGCTAGCCAAGAGAATTTTAACTTGGAATCTGAGTTAGCTAAGATCAATAAAACTATTGAGAAGACTCAGCAGAACCAAGATTTTCCTTCTCCCATGGTCGAAGCTTCTGCAAATGTTGAAGACGATACGCGTATCCCCACTCCTTCAAGCCAAGTTGAACCCGCTGCTGTTGATGTACCTGCTTCAGTTCCTTCATCTTCTCAGTGACAAGTTTAAGTTGTTTGAATTCCTTTGTGTCTCTTTTTTTCTTTTTGGAAAATTGTGGTTAAAACCCTTGGTCTCATTTGAGGGTTTGTTTTGGAACTTAAGTCCCCAGACCTTTTATGGGGCAATATGTATAAATAATTTGCAGTTTATGACTAAGTTCATACTTAGTCTAAGCTTTTTAGTATTAAGAAGTTTTTTATTTCTATTTGAACTTCTGTTTTGTTTATTCTTGCCTTTATTTCTAAGGACTTACTGAATAACTTGCATTTTTACTCTTCAAAAAATGCTTCTATTAACTTCATGAATACTTACATTAATCATAAATTTTATAAAAGAGGGCCCTTTTATATTCGACACTTAATGAAGAAGACGTCTCAACTTCATAACGGTGTTAATATACGATAAAAGAAATAGGGATACACATGTTTCTTGAAATAACTTTGACAAGTTTTTATTTGAACTTTGTCTAGTTTTGAATAACACTTTACATGTATTTGAATTACATTTATAACTTTTTCGTAACTGTTTTCCTCATAACAGATTTAAAAAAGAAAAATAAATACGAGGTTTTTATTTATAACCTGTTTCAGTACATTGCCTTTACCCTAGCTATGGTAAGGTCTTTCTTTAGGCTTAGCTCGTGACTTTGCTCTGTACTTGACTCATTCATTGAGTGAAATTTTCAGGCTTGATCTTTGATTATTTCCCAATCTTCTTTGCCTTCTTTATACACATGCCTGTGTATATTATATAGTCCCCCAAGTGTTTGAGCGTTGAAGTATGAAGCCTCAAGCACTTGATTGTTCCTCTCATTTGGTCCTTTCCCTGAAAAGAAAAAACATACGGGACTCGGAGGTGCGATTTTAGATGAAGACTGCTTAGCCCGTTTGAATTTCTATTAGAATAATTGTAACCCTAGACCGGAAAGTTTAATTTATTCCACGTGCCTTGCATGTCATGACTCATCATTTAGTACTAGCTAGCTTTTTGCCTATCATCTAAAATCGTTAGTAAATAGAATTTTGAAATATAGATACCTGACCGTGGGTATTCCTTAGAAATAGTATCTCTTCAGGTGAACAACATTCCAATGTGAAGGCAATATCTTGCCATCCATCGTTTCCAGGTCATATGCTCCTTTCCCTACGATATCATGAATCCTGTAGGGTCCTTCCCAGGTTGGACTTAATTTCCCCCCATTGGCTGCCTTTGTAGATTGAAAAACTTTTTTGAGCATGAAGTCCCCAATCTTAAAGAATCTTAGGCGTGCTTTTCGATTGTAGTAACGTTCTATGACCTGCTTATGTGCTGTCTTTCTTATTAATGCAGCTTCTCTTCTTCCTTCAAGTAGATCAAGACTTATGCGCATTTCTTAATCATTAAACTCTTCTGATGCTTGTGTAAACCTTGTACTTGGCTCTCCTATCTCAACTGGAATCAAAACTTCAACTCTATAAACCAATGAAAATGGTGTTTCTCCTGTACTTGTTTTTGCTGTTATGCGGTATGCCCATAAAACACGAGGTAACACTTCTGGCCAATTACCTTTGGACTCCTCTAAACGTTTCTTTAAATTGTCGATAATGATTTTGTTTGTTGACTCAGCTTGCCCATTACCCACCAGATGATAAGGTGTGAATGTAATTCTTTTGATCTGCCAACTTTGAAAGAACTCTGTGATTTGCGTGCCTATAAATTGAGGGCCATTGTCGCATACGATTTCCTTTGGTATACCAAATCGGCATATGATATTATGCCAAATGAAATCTTTAACTTCTTTTTCATGCACCTGTTTGAATGCTCCTGATTCCACCTATTTAGTAAAATAATCAGTGAGTACGAGTAAAAATTTTACCTGTCCTTTTGCTTGTGGTAGTGGACCCACGATATCTATCCCCTATTTCATAAACGGCCATAGTGCAGTGATCAGATGTAGCAACTCTGCAGGTCTATTCATATTATTACCGTACCTTTGGCATTTATCACATTTAGCCACGAAACTTTCCGCTTCTTTTTCCATTTTGGGCCAATAATAACCTACCTTGATTAGAGTTCTTACCAGTGATCTTCCTCCTGCGTGATTCCCGCAACGCCCCTCGTGTATTTCTCTTATCACGTATTCTGTCTGAGAAGGTCCGAGGCATCTTGCTAAGGGACCACCGAACATTTTCCGATAAAGATTGCCTTGCTTTAAGCAATATCGAGCAGCCTTTTTTCGAAGCGCGTGAGCTTTCCTCTTGTCTTCTGGAACGATACCATTCTGCAAAAAGGCAACAATCTCGTTCCTCCAATCCCAGGTTAAGTTATTAAAATTTACCTCATTTTTATCTGGATCGAGCACTGAATGAAACAAATGTATTACAAAAGTATTTTCATTGCTTGCCACGTCTGCTGCAGATGCGAGATTAACTAAGGCATCCGCTACATTTTTATCTCTTGGTATTAGCGTAACCTTCCAGGTTTGGAATTGCTTGATTAGATCTCGTACCTTCTCTAAATACTATTGCATTTGTGCTTCCCTAGCGGTATAAGTCCCCAACATTTGGTTAACCACGAGCTGTGAATCGCTCTTGATTACAATCTGATTAATGCCAAGTTCTCGTGCCAGGTCTAAACCTACAATCATTGCCTTATACTCTGCCTCATTGTTAGTTATAGAATGACATTTAATGGCTTGTCGAATGGTTTCACCCGTAGGTGGTACCAAAATGATCCCTAAGCCTGCACCCTTTATGTTAGATGAACCATCAGCAAATAAGGTCCAAATTCCTGGGTTAGCTTCGTTGAGCACCTGGAATTCTTTTTATGCTTCTAATTGCACCGCTTGGCTAAAATCAGCCACGAAATCAGCTAACACTTGAGATTTTATAGCAGTTCCAGGTTGGTATGTGATATCATATTTACTTAATTCTATAGCCCACTTGGCTAACCTACCTGACAACTCATGCTTGTGTAATATATTGCGTAATGGATAAGCAGTTACTACAGTAATATGATGACATTGAAAATAAGGCCTTAATTTTCTAGATGCTATGATTAATGCAAGTGCAAGCTTTTCTAATTGAGGATACCGCGTCTCTGCATCTAATAAAGATTTGCTGACATAATAGATCGGAGATTGTTTATCTTGGTCCTCTCGGACTAAAACATCACTTACCGCTACTTCTGAGACGGCAAGGTAGAAGAGCAGTCTTTCCTCAACCTTTGGTTTTGCGAGCAGTGGCAAATTTGATAAGTATGTCTTCAAATTTTTGAGAACCTGTTGACATTCCTCATTCCAATCGAAATGATCTTGCTTCTTTAGAGCTGAAAAGAATTTAAAGCACTTTTTTGATGGTTTAGAAATGAATCTTCCCAAGGCTACAATTCTTCCTATCAACCTCTGCACTTCTTTTTTACTTGTAAGTACGTCAGGGATTTCATCAATGGCCTTAATCTGTGTAGGATTCACTTCAATACCACGGTTAGAGACAAGAAAACCTAAAAACTTACCTGATGCAACACCGAATGCACACTTCTCAGGATTTAATTTCATATTAAATTTTCGCAAAATCTTAAATGCATCAGACAAGTGTGATATATGATCCCCTGAATGTTGAGTTTTGACGAGCATGTCGTCTATATAAACTTCCATAGTTTTCCCCAAATGTTCTTGAAACATTTTAGTCACTAGTCTTTGATATGTTGCATCAGCATTTTTGAGACCAAAAGGCATTACTTTATAACAGTAAGTCCCTCTGTTAGTTATGAAGGAAGTTTTTTCTTTATCTATCGGATCTATTTTGATCTGATTGTATCCTGAATACGCATCTAAAAAACTTAATAATTCATGTCCTGCAGTAGCATTAATTAGTTGATCTATATGCGGTAGTGGAAAAGAATCTTTAGGACATGCTTTGTTAAGGTCTATGTAATCTACACAAACTAGCCACTTTCCATTCTTCTTTGGTACCACAACAGTATTGGCTAACCAATTAGGATACTTTACCTCACGGATAGACCCAATCTTTAGTAATTTTTGAACCTCATCTTGAATCACCTGATTTTTGAAAGTTCCTTGCTTTCTCTTCTTTTGTTTGACAGGAGGATACGATGGGTCTTCGTTTAATTTGTGAGTCATTACCTCCGGTGGTATTCCTGTCATATCAGAGTGGGACCAAACAAAACAACCCGCGTTAGTTTTCAAAAATTCAATCAACTTACTGTTCATGTCCTGGCTTAATTGGCCCCTACGTAAACTTTCCTATCAGGATATTGTGCAAATAACACCTCTAGTTCTTCAATTATTGTCTTGATATTTTCATTTTCCTTTGGTTCTTGAATAGTATCTGGCCTTGAGTTCACGTCTGTTCGCCCTTGTTCAGTTGAGGTTTGTGTTGTGGTACCCTCAACTGGATTCTGTGATTGCTATTTTTCTTCATTTCTCGTACTTGAATCCGCTACAGAGTTGATGTTCCTAAATGTACGTTGGTCCCCACGGATTTGACATATTTCCCATGGTGATGGAAATTTAATAACTTGATGCAAGGTTGACGGAATGGCATCCATCTCGTGGATCCATGGTCTCCCAAGGATCATATTGTAAGCCATCTCCATATCTACTACCTGAAACTTTGTATCTTTGAAAACTCCTTCTGCGAATGTAGTAAGTATTACCTCTCCTTTCGTCACGATACTGGAATTGTCGAATCCAGATAGAGTATGCGCCTTTGGTATTAATTTATCTTTAGCTTGCATCTCGCGTAATACTCTTAACAAAATAATGTAAACGAAACTACCTAGATCAATCAAAACTCGTTTTACATTAGTATCATGTACAAGTAGAGATATTACCAGTGCATCGTTATGAGGAGATAATACGCCATCCGCATCTGCATCATCAAATGTAATGCTTTCTTCCTCTAAGACATGTCGCACCCACTTCCCTTGGGTAATTGTGACTTTGGAAATTTTATTGGCTGTCGTGTACGTCACACTATTGATGTCTTCACCTCCACTTATAATGTTGACGGTCCTTTTGGGAGAAAGTGGTTTAGGGGGCTCCTGCCTATTCTTCATGTATGCTTGTTTACCTTTCTTACAGAATAACTCGGTGAGATAACCCTATTTTAATAAATGATCAACTTCACTTTGTAAAAACCTACAGTCTGTCGTTTTATGCTCGTGATCGTTGTGAAATTCGCAACAATGATCAGGATTGTGCCTGTATGGATTCGATCTCATCTCTTTTGGACATCGTACCTTGTCACCCATGCTTCTCAAAATAGCTACGAGCTCGGAAGTGCTCATATTGAAATTATTACCGCCAAACCTCGCCTTCAAGTTTCTATCCTCATCTAGTGACTCACGCGTGTTTCGATCATTCCCAAATATTGATGACGAGCCCGACTCTCTATTCCCCGACCTGTGATCATACCTTTGATTTTCCTATTTTAACCGCGAGTCTTTTCCCGCTTGTCCCATGTATAGTTCGTTCCTATTTTTACCGAAACCTTTTTCGATTTCCGCCCGTCTCGAACTTACCTTTTCTTCTTTTTGAGACCGTGAGATAATATCTTCCTCTATCCTCAGCTTCGTGCTATACCTGTTGTAAATATCATTCCATGTTGTAGCTGGGAATTCACGAAGATTTTCCTTGAGTCACCTCGTAGCTTCTGAACTTTTTTCATTCAAATTACTTGTGAAGGCTATAGCTGCCCAGTTGTCAGGTATACGTGGTAATGTCATTCTTTCACGTTGGAATCATTCCACGAACTCTCTAAGCAATTCTGAGTCCCCTTGCTTAATTTTAAAAATATCTTCCATTCTTTTTTGACTTTTTGAGCTCCCGAGTGTGCTTTGATGAAAAAATCTACAAGCTCAGCAAAAGAATTTATAGAATTTTTGGGTAAAAGAGAATACCATGTTAATGCACCCTTAGTGTGTGTTTCACTGAATTTCTTGACCAATACTGATTCGATCTCCTGTTTGGTCAAGTCGTTGCCTTTTACGCCTGTTGTGAATGCAGTCACATGGTCTCGTGGATCAGTTGTTCCATCGTATTTTGGAATATCGAGCATTTTGAATTTCTTTAGAATTAGGAGGGGAGCAACACTTGGCTTCCATGGTTGTTGCGAATATTTATCCATATCTATCCCTTTGATTACGGGCGGCACCCCAGGTATTTGCTCTATGTGGTCACTTTGCTCCTTGAGTTGTTTCTGTAATGTTAGTACTAAATTTGGTAAATCAGAATTGACTAAGTTACCTGGTACTCCCTCTTGTGATTTGCTGGGGGTTCCACCACTACCTGAATTAACAAGCCTAGAGCAAGGGTTCTCCAAAGTGTTGTTATTTGGAGTGGGTGTGGGTGGTGTAGCTGGTAGCTGGTTAGCAAAAGCCTCAAGAGCTTTATTAACCTGTTCAGCAATTAGTTTTTGCAAAGCTTCATCGATAGCTTCAACATTTTCAAAATGAGCATTTCCATTTGCATGAGATCCATCAGGAGTGCCTTCTCGAGACCGCCGAGGAGAGTTTTGTGGAGAAGAGACCGGGGTGTGATTATCCTGTAAATTTCCCTGAAGTTGTTGGTTTTCTTGAATGTTGTCATTACTGTTCGACATGGTTGATGCAACAAGGAAAGTTAAACTAAAAAAGAATAAATTATCAGATTCCTGGTAACGGAACCAATTTGTTTAACCAAAAAGTGGAATTTCGATTAAAGCTTTAATTTAGAAGAACTCGGGTTATTGATAATCAAAGAATGAATAAATGAAAGTGATTTTTGCCAACAATAAGATAACAAAGTAAAACCAATGTATTCAGATTGTATTTCATGTCTTTACAATTAACCCATTCTTTCCCTTTTATAGCTATCTTGGAAATATGCGTTTTGCCTTTGTTATAATAAGGCCATTATAGACAATTAAAGACATTAAATGATATGTTACATAATCATTGTATTTTAATATAGATTCTCTAACGTTTTTAGTATTTAATGCTCATTAAATACTGTATCTGTACTCTCTTGTGCTGTTAGATTCATTCTCCTTAATTCTTGGACTTAAATAGGTATGGGCGTTGAATCTTTTGAGTATCCGCTCGTGCCTCCTCTTATGCCTTTGCTCGTATCTGTTGCAACTCGTGCCTCTTTGCCAATCATAACTCTTTGACCAGTCTACGTGTCATGACACATCATCTTCCAATCACTTTAATATGTAAACTCAATTTTTCTCAATACATCAACCACTTACCGACGAACTTGCGTCGGTAACTTGCGTCGGTAAACATGTAGTTTTTAGTAGTGATGTGACTGAGTTCAATAGCTAGATGGGTCAATGACCAGCCCAAGGTCATTGAAATGATGAATGTAACTTGAATACAACAGAATGAACACGGAGAAGTAACACATCTACCCAATCAATATGGATCAAGGGCATTTGATACACAAAAACAAATGCTAATAAGCATAAACACAATCAAGAATAATAAAGTTTGTTGATTCTCCTTATCCTCCTTGTCCTTCCTCTATCTTTTAGACTTTGTGGTTTATACTTTTAGTACGATTAGTGACAGGTGATCACCTGAGAAATCATTATTCAAGTCGTGAAACACGTGATGTCGCGATCACCTGATTGATTTCATTGCTTGAGTTATGCTTCGCGAGTTGAAAATCTTATTATTTAAACCACCGTATACCGGCTTTGTCTAAACATCTTCCATCAACTTGTTAAAACCACAATATGAAGTCTATCACTTTGTTTTTCTTTCTTTCAACTATAGTAGCTGTGACAGTGGCCTCTACTTCCAATAATGTAGAGGTCATAAACCAAGTGGTTGAAATCCATCGTCTAAGGCCACAGACTGGCGCTGCTGGTTATCCCGTCCCGCAATTGGAAGTTGGCGTCTAGGGGTGGAGACTAACAAACTTAGGGATTGGAAAATGGTGCCAGGTGCTTGTGAAAATTATGTAGGTTACTACATGGTCGGCCAACATTATCGTCATGACTGCGAGGCCGTAGCCGATGCTGCTATTAAGTACGCCACAGGCCTCAAACTTGGCGGCGATGGCAAGGATGTTTGGGTCTTTGATATTGACGAGACTACTCTCTCCAATCTTCCTTACTATGCTCGATCAGACGTTGCCTTTGTGTAAAAAAAACACACAATTAAATGGGTTTTAATCTATATTTTTAATTGAACTTTTATACTCTGAAAGTGTAAACTTATGTGACCTAAAAGATAATTACATGTAACTATCTATGATAAGTGAAATTAGTAATCTTGAAAATACGACAAGTTACTTATTTCAACAGGTTAAATTTACTCTAATAGTGTAAAAAAATGCTTTACACTGTTAGATGTCGTTTGGTTTGAGGTATAAGAAGGTATAAAGGTGGTATAATAATTTAATACCACCTTAATACTCTGTTTGGTTGGCAAATCAGGTATAAGTTATCCCGGTGTTAATCTTAACACTGAGATAACTTATACCTTATAGAAAGTGGGATAATTAGCACCAGTATAACTTATACCTTCTTCTTAGAAATTATGCAATTGTCATTCTTAATACAACATATCAAACAATGAATAAACAATAATCTCAGCATAACTAATCACAACATAACTTATCTCAATATAACTTATACCGCTATAAATCGTATTCCAACAAAACTGTGGGGTCCATACCTCACCTACTAAATAAAGAAAAATGTGGAGAAGACAAAATAGGCAGCTGGAAAATTTGCAAAAGTTTGGGCGGCTGGACTTTGCAAATTATTGAACCAATCAGATTGGTTGGGTAGGTAAAAATTGTGCCTATAAAAGGAGCTATCCGTTCCTCATTGAAGACACACCAAAATAAAGAGAGAAGCAACATATAGTTAGTGAGGGTAATCCACAGATTATTGTCTGTGAGATAATTAGTGAGTGGTAGTAATATTGTAGTGAAGTGTGTTAAAGAAAGAGTGTTATTTCTTTCAAAGTTGTAGTAGTTTCTTGACATTACTAAGTTGCAATATTATAGTGATAATATTGCTCCACTCGGGTACTGTATTTTACCCCGCTAAAATATTTGGTGTCATTGTTACTCTCTTGTATTATTATTATTTGTTATGGATATTATTCCTGGGCGGGATTATTTATTTTATCCCAACAACGTGGTATCAGAGCCATGACAAATAATGGTCTGCTATCTTTTCAGTACTCCCGTCTCACAAAAGATAATTACGAGAAATGGTGTCTACGTATGAAAGTCATCCTTGGCTCTCAGGATGTATGGGAAATCGTAGATAGAAGGTATGCAAAACCCGATAATGAGGAAGCTCTTCCTCAAAATGAAAAAGAGGTCTTGGCAAAGACAAGGAAGAAGGATCAACAAGCCCTCACGCTCATCCACCAATGTTTGGATGATGCCATGTTTGAGAAGGTGGCAGATGCTATCACCTCAAAAGAAGCTTGAGGAATTTTACAAAATTCTCTTCAAGGAGTTGACAAAGTGAAAAAGGTAAAACTTCAAACTCTAAGGGCTGATTTTGAAGCTTTAGAAATGAAAGAATCCGAATGCATCTCGGATTATTTTTCAAAAGTAAAGGCTGTTGTAAATCAACTAAGAAGATACGGGGAGGACATAGAAGATGTCCGTGTGGTAGAAAAGATCCTTCGCACTTTAACACCTAAATTTGATTTTGTGGTATGTGCTATTGAGGAGTCTAAAGATTTAGACTCTATAATGGTAGAGCAATTGGAAGGTTCTTTACAAGCCCACGAAGAAAAGATCAAAAGGAGACAAGAAGTGCCATTGGAACAACTTCTTAAAACTCAGGCATCCTTCAAAGATTATGGAGGTGAAACAAGCTATCGAGGAAACGGACGAGGAAGAGGCCGATGAGGTCATGGAAGAGGAAGAAGTAATGGTAACAACTTCAACAATGAAGTTAAAATCCACCAAACATTCAGAGGTCGTGGTCGTGGACAAAGAGGAGGAAGAGGACATGGATACTACCGTGAAAATAATGGACAAAGGTATGACAAATCAAAAATTGAATGTTATAATTGTCATAAATTTAGTCATTACTCTTGGGAATGCCGTAGCAATGTTGAAGAAAAGGCTAACCTTGTTGACGACAAGAAAGAAGAAAATGAGTCAACGTTATTGATGGCACTCAAGGAAGAAGACAGAAATGATTGCAACTCGTGGTATTTGGACAATGGAGCAAGCAATCATATGTGTGGATACAAAGAGAAGTTTGTGGAGATCAATAAAAAAGTGAGAGGTAATGTGTCCTTTGGAGATACTTCAAAGGTTCAAATCGAAGGGATATGTACGATTCTGATCTCCTGTAAATATGGTAGTCACAAGTTAATCAAGATGTTTATTATGTGCCAAAATTAAAAAGTAATATTTTAAGTTTGGGCCAACTTCTTGAAAAGAAATATGACATCCACATGAAAAATATGCATCTTTGGCTTAGAGATTCAAGTGGAATTGTAATTGCTAAAGTGCATATGGCAAAGAATAGATTGTTTTCTCTTAATCTTAAAACAATTAATGCAAAGTGTTTGAAGGATAATGTGCAAGATGAATCATGGTGTTGGCACATGCGATTTGGGCACTTAAATTTTGAAGCGCTCAAATCAATGGGAGAAAAGAACATGGTACATGGGATACCATCAATCAACCATCCAAATCAATTGTGTGAAGCTTGTCTTCTTGGGAAACATGCAAGGAGGAGTTTTCTAAAGGAGGCCATGTCAAGATCAACCAAGCCGCTCCAGCTTGTCTACACTGATGTGTGTGGACCAATCAATCCACCTTCTTTTGGTAAAAGAAAATAATTTCTGCTTTTCATTGATGACTTTAGTAGAAAGACTTGGGTTTATTTCTTGAACCAAAAATCTGAAGCTTTTGCTGCTTTTAAAATTTTCAAAGTACTTGTAGAGAAAGAAAGTGGCCATGAAATTAAAGCTCTAAGGTCCGATAGAGGAGGGGAATTCACCTCAAACGAATTTAATGACTTTTGTCAACTTCATGGAATTCATCGCCCTCTAACGGTACCTTATTCACCTCAACAAAATGGTGTTGCAAAGAGAAAGAATCGAACGATTCTTAATATGGCTAGATGTATGTTGAAAGCTAAAAGTATGCCTAAGGAATTTTGGGCCGAAGCTGTTTCTTGTGCAGTTTATTTGAATAACAGGTCTCCAACAAGAAATGTTAGAGATCAAACCCCTCAAGAAGCATGGAGTGGAAGAAAGCCAAGTGTCAAGCACTTAAGAATCTTTGGGAGCATAGCCTATGCTCATGTGCCACATCAAGGGAGAGCGAAGCTTGACGATCGAAGTGTCAAGCATGTATTTGTTGGCTATGATATGAGTTCAAAAGGCTACAAGCTATACAACCCAAACAGCGGCAAGATGGTGGTAAGTCGTGATGTTGAATTTGATGAAAAATTGGCATGGAATTGGTAAGCTGAGGAAGAAACTTCATATGATTTTTTTCCATACTTTGGTGATGAAGAAGAACCAGAGACCATGAAACCTGTGCAGGACACAACTCCACCTCCTTCTCCAACAAATGTTGCATCTCCCTCTTCTCAAGAAGGTTCAAATGAACAGTCGCAAAGGATAAGGAGCATTCAAGAGCTCTATAATGACACAGAAGAAGTTACTAATTTTGATTTTTTATGTTGTCTCTTTGCTGACAGTGAACTAATGAACTTTGATGAAGTTTTTACAAACAAAAGGTGGAGACAAGCCATGGAGGAGGAGATTGAGTCAATAGAGAAGAACAACACTTGGGAGTTAACAACTCTTCCCAAGAGTCATCGAGCAATTGGAGTGAAATGGGTATACAAGACAAAGATGAATGCTGATGGAGATGTAGAGAGATATAAGGCATGACTTGTGGCTAAAGGGTACAAGCAAAAGCAAGGCATTGACTACGAAGAAGTCTATGCACCTGTTGCCCACATGGAAACGATTCGTTTGCTGATCTCTTTGGTGGCGCAAATGAAGTGGAAGATTCATCAACTAGATGTCAAGTCAGCCTTCTTATGGCTATCTTGAAGAAGAAGTCTATGTTGAACAACCA
Organism: Nicotiana tabacum; assembly: GCF_000715075.1. Classification (NCBI taxonomy): domain Eukaryota; kingdom Viridiplantae; phylum Streptophyta; class Magnoliopsida; order Solanales; family Solanaceae; genus Nicotiana; species Nicotiana tabacum. The sequence goes on from NC_134087.1 coordinate 6,203,672, forward strand.
TTGGGCTTCGTGGTCAAAAACCATGAAGATAAAGTGTGCGGTTGAAGAAAGCTTTATATGGATTAAAGCAAGCCCCACGAACATGGAATAGCTACATCGACAAGTATTTTCAAGAAAATAGGTTTACTCGTTGTCTCCATGAATATGCTCTTTACCTTAAAGTTCATACTAATGGAGATATCTTACTTGTTTGTCTTTATGTTGATGATCTTATTTTCACGGGTAATAACCCAAGTTTGTTTGAAGCTTTTAAGAAAGATATATCCCATGAGTTCGAGATGACAGACGTAGGGCCCATGTCATATTACCAGAGCATAGAAGTGAAGCAGATGGAGGATGGAATTTTTATCTCTCAAGAAAGCTATACAAAGGAGATATTGAAGAAGTTCAACATGCTCGATTGCAACCCCGTGAACACGCCGATGGAAAGTGGGACAAAATTGTCCAAGTTTGATGTGGGAGAAAAAGTGGATCCCACATTCTTCAAAAGTCTTGTGGGAAGTTTGAGGTACTTGACTTGTACCAGACCAGATATACTTTTTGCAGTTGGAGTAGTAAGTCGCTTCATGGAGGCTCCTACCTCTACTCACTTGAAGGTCACTAGAAGAATTCTTCGTTACCTAAAAGGTACGATCGATTTTGGGTTATTTTATTCTTCTTCTAATGATTTCAACCTTGTGGAATTTTGTGATAGTGATTATGCGGGAGATATTGATGATAGAAAAAGTACAACTGGTTTTGTATTTTTCTTGGGTGATTCTGTTATTTCTTGGAGTTCAAAGAAACAGTCCATTGTTACTCTCTCGACTTGTGAAGCCGAATATATAGCAGCAACATCATGTACCTATCATGCTATTTGGCTAAGGAGATTATTAAAGGAGCTCAATTTGCCACAAATGGAAGCTACAGAGATTTGTATTGATAACAAATCTGCACAAGCACTTGCCAAGAATCCGGTGTATCACGATCGAAGCAAGCATATAGATACAATGTATCACTTCATCAGAAAGTGCGTTGCCAAGAAGGAAGTCGAGCTCAAATATGTGAAGTCCCATGATCAAGTTGCAGACATTTTTACAAAGCCTCACAAGTTTGAAGATTTTCAAAGATTGAGAACAAGACTTGGACTGAAGAAGAAAAATCAAAATTAAGGGAGAGATTTGTGGGGTCCATACCTCACCTACTAAATAAAGAAAAATGTGGAGAAGACAAAATAGGCAGCTGAAAAATTTGCAAAAGTTTGGGCGGCTGGACTTTGCAAATTATTGAACCAATCAGATTGGTTGGGTAGGTAAAAATTGTGCCTATAAAAGGAGCTATCCATTCCTCATTGAAGACTCACCAAAATAAAGAGAGAAGCAACATATAGTTAGTGAGAGTAATCCACAGATTATTGTCTGTGAGATAATTAGTGAGTTATAGTAATATTGTAGTGAAGTGTGTTAAATAAAGAGTGTTATTTCTTTCAAAGTTGTAGTAGTTTCTTGACACTACTAAGTTGCAATATTATAGTGATAATATTGCTCCACTCGGGTATTGTATTTTACCCCGCTAAAATATTTGGTGTCATTGTTACTCTCTTGTGTTATTATTATTTGCTGTGGATATTATTCCTGGGCGGGATTATTTATTTTATCCCAACAACGTGGTATCAGAGCCATGGCAAATAATGGTCCGCTATCTTTTCAGTACCCCCGTCTGACAAAAGATAATTATGAGAAATTGTGTCTACGTATGAAAGCCATCCTTGGCTCTCAGGATGTATGGGAAATCATAGACAGAGGGTATGCAAAACCCGATAATGAGGAAGCTCTGCCCCAAAATGAAAAAGAAGTCTTGGCAAAGACAAGGAAGAAGGATTAACAAGCCCTCACGCTCATCCACCAATGTTTGGATGATGCCATGTTTGAGAAGGTGGCAGATGCTACCACCTCAAAGGAAGCTTGGGAGATTTTACAAAATTCTCTTCAAGGAGTTGACAAGGTGAAAAAGGTAAAACTTCAAACTCTAAGGGCTGATTTTGAAGTTTTAAAAATGAAAGAATCCGAATGCATCTCGGATTATTTTTCAAAAGTGAAGGCTGTTGTAAATCAACTAAGAATATACGGGGAGGACATAGAAGATGTCCGTATAAAGATTGAAATAATTAGTAGTATTTGTTTTGGGAATGATTGATGATGAATGCAGGGGGAAAAAATGATTCACCAAAATCAGTAGTGTTCAAATCAAGCAAGAGAACAGAGTTGGTGAAAGCTGGATATAGAATTGATGGCAACATTGGAGACCAATGGAGTGATTTGATAGGAGACAACGTGGGTTCTCGTACTTTCAAAGTCCCTATCCTATGTATTATTCCATTCGTTCCGTATTAAATGAGATAGTTTGACTCGACATGAAGTTTAAGGGAAAAAAAAGAAGATTTTAGGAACTTGTGGTCTTAAAAGTTTAAGGGGTAAAACGTTTGTGGGGTCATATCATTTGTGTGACTATAAAAGCTTTTCATTAAGGGTAAATGAGTAAAATAAAAGAGTTTAAAGTTGAATTATTTCCAAATTTAGAAATGTATCATTTATTTTGAACAGACTAAAAAGGAAAGTACTTTTAAAGTCCCTGATCCTATGTACTACATTGGTTAACTGAGATCGCTGTCTTTCTTCTTTAAGCACTTAATAATAGGAGTAATTAATAACAAAAGCAGTGGCTTTCTGTGTTATGACATGTGAGACGCTAAGCTCACTATTCCAGTATCAATGTGATGAAACGTCATTTACTTTTCCCTCCTTTTACTAGTATTATATATACTCCATCTGTAGTTTAAATTTATGTGAAACTTATTTGACTAAACACTTAATTGAAGAAAAAAGAGAAATACTTTTGAACTTGTGGTATAAAATGAGGCATAAATACTTTATATCTATAAAGATAAATTATTTTCAAATAAAAAAAGTGATATTTTTTTACACAAAATAAAAAAGAAATAGGTTCTGAAATATATGAATCTTTTTTGCTTTTTTGTCACATGAAAATTATTTCACTACAAGAAATAGGGGATACGACAACATTATATAAATGTCGTATTATGGTGCTTAAATGTCATAAATTTAATTGCCGAACATTTAATATATATATATATATATATATATATATATATATATATAAACAAAATATAATTGAGTAGTTGTACTTGGTACAAATTTGAACAATTTAAAAGATGCCAACATACAATTGCACTAAGATCGCTCATAACTCAAACTAATTCCTTTAACTTGTACAATAAATACAGCGACAACGTGGATCCATCTTTTCACAACTCAAGCATTCCCTTGCCAGTAATTGAACTGACATCCTTCAAAAGCTGCATAAAAATTTCACATAAGAAAGAATTATAACAATATAAGAAAGGAAAAAAGTAAAAGTGCCCTGTATATTTTTTTTCAACTCCATTATTTCTAGTCTTATGGATTGTAACAAGCAAGAATTATTATAATAATGGTACTTCGATAGATTAAGGAATTCAAAGCTAAGAACTTTACCAGGAACATGACAAACTATTGCAACTCAGTTCTGTGTAAGCTATTGCATCATCTGGTGCAAAAATGGAGGACATCAGTTAGAAGAAATTGCCCAAAGCAACAAAGATCTCATAAAACTTCTACTAAACATAGGATAAGTGATCATCATCGCAAACCTAAATCTAAACCTAAACATGAGGAAGAAAAAGTGTCACAATCTCAAAAGAATGATAACTTGTCTTATACTTTTCCGCAACTCATTTAAAATCCAAAATTAAATAAGTAACGCATGTCATGGCTACATTACCACTTATCAATGTCAAGAATGTTAGCATCCATCTTAATTCTTACGGTGACATAAAATGTATGAAGAAGAGATAAAACAGAGCAATGCTTTTGTAATATCATAACTATAGTCGATGAAGATCCTTAATAACACCAAAAGCAACTTAAGAGGAAAGAGGGAAGATTTGATTAACTATTAGCTTACTTTCAGAAGCAGTAAAAATTGAAATAGCCGCACGAACACTAGCTTCAACAACACCAATCTGTAATAAAACAACTACAACAATATATACCAAAATACATGCATCTAAACCCTAGAATACACACCACATAATTGACCCAACGACATAGCCTATCATTCTAAACATCAAATATTCAACAACAGAAGTAATTAAAAAGAAAAGGAACGACAAAAAAATATATAAAAACCCAAATAATTAAATGAATTATTTAATAATATTCAGATAAGATTGATTGATTTTGAAGAAACATATATATAACAATAACAACAAAAGTTGTCGAAACCAGAATCGTCGTGGTGGGCGAAAAAGATATAGACATAAAAATTGATATGGAGATAGAGATAGATGAGTTGGGATTACCTCATGATGTGGCTGACGATGATGGGAGAAAAGAGAAAGTGCGGCAATCGTTAGAAGCGAATTGACCGCGTGGGGAGCAGAATGAGGGCAAAGGCAGGGTTTGAATTATTAGTAATCTTTTTGTGGACGGAATAGGAGGGAAACAATTACATTTTAACTTTTAATTATTACTATCTTTTAGTGGTTATTCCTTCCAAATGTTGACTGATATGATGACACTAAAACTAAAAGTGTCACTAATTTCCATCTAAACATGACATTTAAGTTAATAGTCGTAATATTTTGTGACATTTTAAACAAAATGTCACTGTTTTGTGACATTTCTAAAGAAAATGTCACGAAATTATATATTTTTCGATATTTACGTCAAATGTCACTAAATAAATATCGTCGTATCCATAATTTCTTGTAGTGTTTTAATTTTACCTTTTAGAGTTATAGCTAAAGTTTGGATAAATTAATGGAGTATATGTTTAGTAAGAAGTAAATACATTGACAAATATAGTATGATTTTTTAAAATATTCTTGGGTGAGAATATCTTAAACAATAATAATTTCTTATCGATAGTTATTTATAGTCTAATCTAATAGTTTTTGTAGACAATAAATTGCGTCGAGAAAATAAAATCAAGACCGAAAAATATTGCAGCAATTGTAGTATTTGATTTCAAATAATATGAGTGTTACAATCTCAATGAATTCTCTGATTTTTCTTTCCAATAGTAAGTAAATTCAATGTTCTTTGAGGTTGATCTTGAATCTATATTTGTTGCCACTAACAATAATTTTGAATTTAACTAGCACGAACTTTGATTTGAACTTGTACTCCTTGATTCTTGATTTGTTCTTCGTACTTGAGCTTGAACTTGATTTCTTGAACTTGAACTTGCTTGTTTGAATCTTGAAACTTGTAGAGAAATTTGCGGCGTTTGACATGAGCTCTCTCTTATTTCTTGTTATAACTTCTAGTGTCTTTTCTGAGTTATGAAGACCCCTATTTATAGTTGTAAAAGAGAAGAATGAGAACAAACTCTTTCCGACCAATTAGATTGAAGAGTGACTAGGCCGTATTTGATTGGCGAGACCATGTCACTTGCACATGTTTGAATGGCTAGAACATGTCACTTGCACATGTGGCGCAATTTCATTGGCCATTTAATTTTACTTGGCATACCTTGTCATTTTGAAATGTGGCACGATCATACTGGTTCTTCCGTTTGACTTGGTGTGCCACGTCATTTCATGCGTGGCACCAAGCTGGGCCTCTAGGAGATGATATCTTGGGCTTAATTAAATGGTCTCATCATTTATAGCTCAATTAAATAGGCCAACCAATTGGAGTCGGACTTAATTAATTAGGCCATATATATATTAGATTCCATTATATTAGCCCAAAATATTTATTTAAACTAATATAATCCAAATTATTTTATGAATTTAATTTTAATAAAATTCATATGCCTACAGATTTTTTTGTTTGATATACGTTATCAAGCTTAACTGAATTTCAATAATCAGCACAAAAGTGCTAAGACCTCCATTAGGTACCCGGAAAAGATATAAGAGTTTGAGATCTTAACACATGAATGTGGAAAAACAAATAGATTGATGCATTATAAACACTTGATAAGAAAGTAATGTTACATATATTTACCCTCAAAATCGGATAATAATTAAATTTGTAAATGGTTTTAATTAAGGATACGCGGATTAATTTGATGCAAATTAAAACGATAAATTGAGTTAGATTGAATAAATAAATATATAAGTAAATTCAAACCACGCGAGCAAGATGATTCCAACCTTAGTGAAATATTGACCCTCGATCCGGGCTCACAATGGCCAGTACTGATGAATGAGAAAAAGAGCTTTCAATAACTGTGAAAATGGTAATATATTGCTTTGGGATGCATGTCATAATGTGCCTAATAAATTATCAGACCCTCTTTATATAGTAGGGGAATCCTACTCTAGGTACAATTCCATAAAAGGTAAAAGAAAAAGAAAATTCTATTTAGCTGATTGTCGGTTCTTTATCAATACGAGCCGAGATCCACAGCATGATTTTCGGCCGGTCGCAAATATATGGACTTTTGTTGGTCATGCTTGAGTGCCTGACAATTTCCTTCGAAGTCTTTCTGGGTTCGGATTGATCCAAGATCATGACCCCAATATTCTCGAAGGCGGGCGTCATGCCCCAGGACTCTGACTCGATGAGACCCTTGTCTTGATTTCGGTCCCTCATCATCATGTCTCGAACTCGGTTTATCCTATCGGAGATCGGGGTGTACCATGGGCCCGGTTTTACCTGTATACAACACATTAGAATCAAGTATTATTTAAATTAAATAAAACTAAATACCCTTTATAGTTCTATTAAATATTACATCTCATGAAAGGGTCACAAATATTTTTAGACATTGTTTAAGGAAAATTCTATATAAAGTTAGAATATATACAAAAATTATATATTTATATATCAATTTGGTTCAAATTTCTTACGCAATATCAAACTAAAGAAAACGAAACCAAATCAAACATAGTCGGTTTAATTTAACTTTTCGATTTGATATGATTTTCAAATTTGATTTAAATAACCGTAAAGGGTAGACTATCAAGATGAAAATTGAGTCATTTATGTATGTGTTTGAAAAATATTTAGATGAAGTTAAAAGAACAAAAAGTATTTAAGTTAGAAGTTGAAAAAGAGCTCTTGGTAGTTGAATTTACATTCGAAGATGGATTTTCAATTGAAAAAACTAATGTTTTGTGAGTTTTAAGAGTGATCAGTATTTAAAATACTGTAGTTTAATATTTGCAAATATCAATTAATTGCCAAACTTCAATTTGTAACTAGGTTAATTCTTTGAGACTGTTGAATAATTTTTTGAGATTTTGAAAAATTAGACAAGATGATTTATTTTATAATCTTTTCGATAAATGCCAAGCCAAAGTCAAAAGTTGTGCGGATTATATATCATTGGGATAATTTTATAGACTTCCCATGAGGTTTTGGCCTATAACACAAACCTTCCTGGTGGTTTTAGATATTATACAAACCTCCCTTTTTTAATATAACAAAACTACATTGTAACTTGAAATAGACAAATTTTCCCATATTAATATTTCTATTCTATTTTGTGTAACAAAACTAAAAAATTTATTATAAAAATTTTCTTCTAAGAAAAGAAAGAAAAAAAGTAAACAGTACAAAGTAGCTGATGAAAAAAGAACTTTTAAGTGCTAATATTTATTTTATAGAAAGGTTGAAGAGTAGAAGCCCGATGAAGAAAAGAAGGGGAAGATTCTAGAGTTTCCGACAAGAATGAGGGCTTCAGAGTTATTTAGGAATCATGATATTATATTTGCACAAAAGACTCAAGCTATGGTGTCATCTCAACTGTTGCTGATAAACATGATCAATTAAATCCTCACCGTCCTGATTATGTTAAGTTAAATTCCAAGGTTTCAATGATGACAATGTTCACTTACCTTATTTCGCAGGAATCATCAAAAGGAAAGAAAACCAACGAGAAGCTATTCAAAGATGTGATTGCTAAATCAATCGACCTGAAGAAGGAATCAAAAGTCTGCAGATCTACTCGGCCTCAATCAAGGAAATCAGATTAAGGAGTTATTGCCAGCAAATATTCAGTAACCTTAATTAAAGCTCAGTCAAAGGCCTGATTGTCTCATAAATGAAAGCTGTGACAAGGAAAGTCACGATCGAATCCAGCCATTCCCAAGAGCAGGATTCGAAGAGGCACCCCTTAGGTCAAATCCTTTTAAAGATTTCGTGCCTCTATTTTTTTGTCAAGGCTCAACGGATCTTTTCTCTCCTATAAGAAGGCTTCTAAGATCAATTGTAAGACTTGCGCAATAACACACATTGTTTTCTAAGTCTCTCTACTTCTTAGCCCAAACACTATAATCTTAAGTTTAAAAGTGTCTCAAAAAATAGAAAGAGTTAGAACACAAAAGAGAGTTGTGTCATTATTAGAGATTCACTGTTGTTATGCTTAGTTGGTGGTGAACGAATCAAAATCATCCTTATTGTAATACTTTCAAGATCTAAAGGGAACCCTTGTGACCCAAGAGAAACTGGATGTAAGTACCACACCGGTACCGAACTAGTATAAAATCGTTGTGTGTCATTCTCTTTCTGTTTACTGTTATTTTACAATCTGCTCTCGATCAGGTCAACTAAAATCATCGTTAGTCAACTAATTTTTAATAGACCACAATTCACTTCCCCTCTTGTACTTTCAGATTAATAGAGAAATACAGCTGTACACAAATTTTGGATTCGAAAATAACTCATATGTGTGAGGCATGTGACAGATCTTGTAGAGAATAACAGTTAGTTATATAGAGAATTTAGTCATGCGTTTAGGAATTTCATTTATATTTTTTACACATATATACTTGTATATATATATATAGCATCGACTGAATAATGAAATACACAGCGAAAATTTCCTAAATCATTTTTTGATTTTACAATCATTCATGGTATCAGAGCATTGAAGCTTAATTCACTGCGAAATCATCTAATCTTCTATGGCTCATCCTCTTCAACATGCCTGATACAGAAACTTTTGATTCATCTATTATTCAGACTGTAACTGGAAATACAGTCACATTCGATCCAAATCATCCTTATTTTCTTCACTCCTTTGATGCACTAGGCATGGCTCTTGTCAACGCAGCCTTCACTGGCAGAGGATTTCAAGGATGGAAGAGAAAGTGGATGAAGCTCTGAAAGTAGATGAAGCTCTAGAAGATACTCACTGGATAAGTGTTATGAAAGAGGAACTAGATCAATTTGAAAGAAATAAAGTATGAAAATTGGTTCCAAGACCTTCCAACTCCTCAATCATTGGAACTAAATGGGAATTCAAAAATAAATTGAGTGAATCATGTCAAGTAGTTCGAAATAAAGCAAGATTGGCTGCTCAAGAATACTCTCAACAAGAAGGAATTGACTATGACAAAACCTCCTATAGCAAGACTTGAATCCATTCGAATATTACTTGCATTTGCAGCTCATAAAGGTTTCAAGCTGTTTCAAATGGACGTTAAAAATGCATTCCTAAATGGCTACATCACTGAAGAAGTTTATGTAAAGCAACCACTAGTACTTACAAACGTCACCTTTCCTGATCATGTATACAAGCTGACTAAAGCGTTGTATGGTCTCAAACAAGCTTTGCGTGCCTAGTATGAAAGGTTAAGTTCTTTTCTTTTAAATCAACGGTTCAAAAAAGTTAATACGATACAACCCTTTTTATTAAGTGTTCTAGTTCAGGTAATCTTATTACTCAAATTTATGTTGATAACATTATTTTTGGTAGTCCTAACTCTGTTTTATGAGTATGATGGGAGAATTGACATTCTTTCTCGGACTTCAGATCAAACAGTCTCCTAAATGAATTTTTATTATCCAGACCAAGTACACTAAGGAGCTTATCAAAAAGTTTGGCATGGAAAATGGAAAGTCAATCAGCACTCCAATGAGTCCAACAACAGTGCTCGATGAAGACAACAATGAAAAAAGGGTTGATGAAACTATGTATAGAGGGATGATTAGATCCCAATTGTATCTCACTGCTAGTCAATCAGATATTATGTTCAGTGTATGTAAGTGTACAAGATTTCAGTCGCTTCCTAAGGAGTCTCATCTCACTGCTGTTAAACGAATTATTAGATATCTAATTAGCACTTGTGATCTAGGATTATGGTATGATCGTTCTAACAATTTTTCCTTAAAAGATTTCTTAGATGTAGATTTTGCAAGTGACAAGACTGATAGGAAAAGTACTAGTGGCACGTGTCAACTCTTGGGAAACACATTAGTGTGTTGGCATAGCAAGAAACAAAATTGTGTTGCCCTATCAACGACTGAAGTAGAATATTTAGCTGCCGGAAGCTGTTGTACACAAGCTCTATGGATTATGCATCAACTTCTCGACTATGATTTATCTCTTACCTCTACTCCTATATTTTGTGATAATACTAGTGCTATTTGCTTATAAAAAAAAATTCTATACATCATTATAGAGAAAAGCATATAGAAATTAAGCATCACTTTATTCCGTGATCATGTCGCTAAAGGTAATATTGTATTAGAATTTATTAGTATTGATTCTCAACTTGCCGATATTTTTACAAAACCACTTTTGGAAGAAAGATTTTGTTTTCTCTGGAAAAAATTGGCATTTTGCAAAACTTGTAAATCAAGTCTTTTTACCATATTCTAAAATATTTTATTTCCTTACGTATGTATGGCTTAATTAATTTGTGTATAGGTTTAATAATTGCTTCTTCATCAGTGTCGTCGATCAATCACTTCAGAAGCATCACTTCCTTCTGAACCCTACCTTTTCCTTTAACCAAGGCAACCCTTCATTACTCCAAAAGCATCGATAAAATCCCTCCCATCTCTGTTACTCTCTTCATTCTTATCAAACAAACGTTCTCACCATGGCCAAAAGAAATTCCTCTTCCTCCATTACAACCGGATGAAGTTGAAGGTTTCAAAAACCCCTCAACCCTGAAGAACCTGTAGATTTAGAGTCGTCAAAAACGGATAATGAGAGTAGTGAATCCTCCGAAAATCCTTCCATTAGTCAGAGAAATGTAGAAAAAAGTCTCATGGAGCAAACCCCCCCCAAAAAGCTGCATGCAAGAAAGGAAAGGTAGAGAACACTGAATTCGGACCTGAGGACAAGTTGATCCTTTATGGCCCGAGTGAAACAGAAAGCTTTGAGTCCTACAAGTCAAAATCTATGGCTTATGGATGCTCTATAAGTCTTTCTCTCATGAAAAATCTGCATTGCAATGTTACCTCTATATTTGATTTTTAGCATCTTTCTTCTTTGTTTAACACTGTTGGTAACTCTGTTTATGAGAAACCTGTGAGGATGTTTTATGCAAACTTATTTGTGAATGACAAAGATGACCTGGAATCTATGGTGTTAGGCACTAGAATTGGTGTGGACTCTTATCAATTTGAAAAGATTTTCTCCGCTAAATTTAGTGGGTTTGATATTTTTGTGCAAAATTCTTGGCCAAAAGATTTTGAAGTATCCTTTGGAGAAGCCAAAGGCTTGTTATCCGATAACCCCCTTGATATTGGCCCCAAGAACCTAAAGTTTGAACATCGTGTCTTGGCCTACATGATTGCTACTATTTTATTCCCTAGAACTGGGTCCCTTAGCTCTTTATCCACTAGAGATATTTTTGTCATTTACCGTCTTGTTAATAATAAAAGACTGGATTGGTTTGTGTGGATTCACCAATACATGCTTGAAAGTATTTGGGACATATCTTCCTCTGCTGTTTGTTTACCATATAGTCTGCTCATCTAACACATTCTCGAAGTTATGAAGGTATATTTGTCACCCTTTACACCCAAGCACATTACCAATACTTATGATAAGACAGCCATTTCAATGATGGGGTACACCTTGGATGATGATAGTGCCAGTTGAAGTTCAAACTGAACAACCGGCATATCAGTCGACTGTCTCTTAAAATCTTCAGCAGATGTAGAAATATTTGGATGAGGTAAAATAGCTAGTGGTTGAAATGAAGGAACAAGTGGATAAAATTAGGGAAGTTACTAAGGAGACAGTTACAGATGTGGCTAAGCTCAGAATGGATATAGGAGCTACGCATAGACAAAGAACCAGAGCTTTCAATTCTATGACTGAAAAGATGGATGAACTTGTCAAAGATGTCGAGAATTCCTATGGTTCCTTCTGCACCAAAGTGATCAACACCCTCAAGTACTTCCTGGGAAGAAACTAATGTGTATCCGTGTGATGATTTCAAAAACAATATTTTCTCTTTTCTTGTTTTTGCTTGCTTGCTGGTAGTCCTTATAAATATTTTTTGCTTGGGTCTGTATAACATATGCACTGAAGGCAGTACTTTTGTTGCACTATCTAGCTAGTTATTATGTATATTACTTCCTATATTACTTTTGCTTGTATTGTTTTCTTTTCTTTTTTGATTGGTGTCAAAGGGGAAGAACATGTAAGAGAAGTAAAGGTGTTAAACGGGCCGGGTCAGCCCGGTTCCGGACCGGCCCAGACCGGTTTAACCCGGAACTAGCCCGGACCGGTTAGAGGGGACTGGGCTGGGCTGGGTAGGTGGGGTAGAAGGGGTTGGTCCGTGTAGATTTTTTAAAATGGGTAACCGGACCGGTTGAACCCGGTTTAGTTAACAGTAACCCTTACCGGATTAACCGGCCTGGACCGGCCCAGTACAACGGTCAATTTTTTTTTGTTTTTTTAAAAATTTTCAAATTATGTGGGGCCCATTGACCGTTGGCAACGGTCAGACCTGGAAATTGGTCCGTTGGCCAACGACAGGTTTGCAAAAATAGCCTTTTATTTTTAAAATTTTAACTCCTTTTCAATTTACAAAATTAACATCTCTAAAAATATAAATCCCCCCCCCCCCTCTTCTTTATTTCTTCACTCAACTCTCATTTCTCAATCTCAATTTCTCTCGTTCTCTCATTCTCCATTTTTTCAAGATTTCAAGTCTCCAATCTAATTTTATTTGGCTCTCTTTTCTTGAATTTAATTTATCGTGTTTTGTCATTCGGAATTTGAAGTTTGAACTTTGAACAATTGAAGTTCAAAATTGAAATACTTGCTTGACGTTTGTTCGTGGTAACATCGGAATTGCCTAATCAAGTGCTCAATTTATTGGCGAATTCGGTGCACTCCCTCCAACTCTTTCTCTTATTTACTATTTTAATTGCATATTTAATTTTAGCTTATACTTTAATTTTTACAATATGTTTAATGCTGCTAAAAGAGCGTGTAAAAGAGTTACTGGTAGGGGAAATAAAAAAAGAGATAGTCCTTCAGCATCTGGTATTATCATTTACACATGTTTCCGAATCATCGCATAATGATAATTTAGATATAGATTATGAACAATTACAAGAAGATTTTGGAATAGAAGATAATGAAATAGGAATGGAAGATGAGATACCAGCTACACCTACTAGTGTTGGAGTTGGTAGTGTTGGGGTTGCTACAAGGGGTGGTGGTCGTGGCACTAGAAGTAGACCACCTGTGGCTCCGACTACTAATCGTAGAAAAAGAAGTAAGGTTTGAAATTTTGTTGAAATAATAGAAGGTACTGATAGAGTTAAATGCAAACTTTGTAAAGGTGATTTTAAACATTTGACTAGAGGAAATTTAGGGGGGACTGGGACGCTTAGTAGACATATGAGAACTGAGCATCCCATAGAATGGGGCGCTGATGGTGATGGAAATCAAACAACTCTTAACCCTACTACTGGAGGTCTAGTGAAATATGATAAACTGAAGGATCATGAGGAGTTAGAAAAAATGATTGCTTTGGGTTGTCTACCTTTTTCTTTTGCTTCTTCATCATATCTTATTATGTATATTCAAATGATTTACAATCCTTTATTTAAAGGTATCCCTAGAAGTACTTGTAGAGCTGATATCTTTAGACTTCATGGACAATATCAAACATACATCTGTTATTTGTTTAGCCACCTTCCTTGTAGAGTTTCTCTAACTTCTGATATTGGCCATGCTGTTAATGGAAATGATTATTTGACAATTACATGTCATTGGATAGATGATACTACTTCTATGCAAAAACGTATTATCGCTTTTAGATATGATGAAGATCAGAGTCATACTGCTGTGTTTATAAGTAGTACTATTTGTGAAGTTGTTGAATTTTATAATCTAAATCAAAAAGTATTGTGTATGTATTTTGATAACGCTTCTAACAATAATGCCGCAATTTCAATATTAAAACTGCATTTGCAATCAACTCTTGAGGAAGTTTTTCATGTTAGGTGTGCATGTCATGTTTATAATTTAATTGTTAAAAGTGGCCTTGATTTATTTTCGACTGAGATTACTCATGTTAGAAGAGCAGTTGGTGTTATTCAAGGAAATAATAGACAATCTAGAATAAAGGAATTTAAGAATAAGTGTGTCCAGTATAACCTTAAACCCAGATTCATGCCAGACGAAATTGTTACTAGATGGAATTATACATATATATTTTTAAAATGTTGCTACAAATATAGATTCCCAATAACTGAAGTTGCTAATGCGCATTGTACTGATCCAAACCGTATGCTAACAAACGGTACTTGGGAGGTCATTAATGATGTTGTTAAATTTTTACATAAATTTTATACAGCTACTGTGGAGTTTCTGGAGCATATTACCCTACTGTTACTATGACTTTAGTACATACAACTAAAATTTCTTTTCTACTCTTTGAATTTAAGAAGAAAGAAAAATATAGGGATGTTGTTGAAAAAATGCAAGCAAAATTCAAAAAATATTTCTTTCCAATTCCTCCGATTTACTTAATTGGTACTGTTTTAAATCATTCTATTAAGATGTCTGATTGTCACCAATTAATGAATGCTTTATATACTTATATGGAGATTGGACCAACTGAAACCCTAGATTTATATACTTGTATGAACAAGCTAAATGAATATTTACAACAATTATATAATTATTATGCAAATGTAATTGATGATGTTGCTCTTACTGTAGGCAATGTTAATCCAACTATGTATTGTACCACTTCTGCTACTGTGGATGATGAAGAAGGCCTTGATAGTTTTAATATTTTTTCTACATTTTCTAACACTCAAACTAGTAGCAGGAACATTGATGAACTTCAATTCTACTTGCAGAAGCAAAAAGAGCATCGCACAAAGGAATTTTCACCGTTGGGATGGTTGCAGTAGAATGGAAAGCAATTTCCTGTTCTTTTCGCTATGGCTCGGGACGTGCTGAATGTACCAATTTCTACTGTTGCATCGGAGAGTGCATTTAGCCAAGCAAGACAACAACTTGGAGACACCCGCCACTCATTGGGAAGCAATGCTTTGGAAGTTTTAGTATGTTTCAGAGATTGGATTAGATCGGAACGAAGAAATCAAGGACGTGAAGATGTTGATAGCCCAGAAGACGAGGAACTTGGAGATATATTAACACATGGTAACCCATCCGAATTTAACATTCCAGAAGAAGGTCAATCGGTTCATATTGATTATGATGAACTTACTAAGGCAATGCAAAACCTTTGAATTTACTATTTTACTTATTGAAAAAAATGTAAACCTTTAAATTTGTAAGTTTGAAACTTTGAAATTTGAATGAAGAAATAAAAGTAGCACGTGCAATAAGTGCATTTTTTCCCATCTCCCCTATATTCTTTATGTTAGTACTTTGTAATGCACTTATTGCACTTATTACAATATTAATACAAAATTCCAAAAAAAAAATTAAAATTACACTAAACCCGGCCCGACCCTCTCAACCCGTAACCCGTACGGTTCAGTTTTTACTCGGATGAACCCGAACCCGTTAAACCCATTAAGAACCAACTCGGAAGCAGCCCGGATCGTAACCCGTACGGGTCCAAAAAATGGAGGCCCGACCCGGCCCGGTTAGCCCGTTAAACACCCTTAAAGAGAAGTAAACAGGTAGAGAAGTAATTCAACCCCTCAGGGGGAGCAAGCATCAAGTCAGGGTAATTCAACCTTTCAGGGGGAGCAAACATCAAGTCAGGGGGAGCAATCTAGGAAATGAAATAAAAAGGGAAGTCTCATAATTAATGTTTATTCTCTCTTGATTTTCATCATAAAAAAGGGGAGATTGTTAAGTTAAATTCCAAGGTTTCAATGATGACAATGTTCACTTACCCTATTTCGCAGGAATCATTAAAAGGAAAGAAAACCAATAAGAAGCTATCTAAAAATGTGATTGCTAAATCAATGGACCTGAAGAAGGAATCAAAAGTCTGCAGAACTACTCGGCCTCAATCAAGGAAATCAGATTAATGAGTTATTACCACCAAATATTCAGTATCCTTTATTAAAGCTCAGTCAAAGGCTTGATTGTCTCGTAAATGAAAGCTGTGACAAGGAAAGTCACAATCGAATGCGACCCTTCCCAAGAGCAGGTTTCAAAGTGGCACCCCTTGGGTCAAATCCTTTTAAAGATCTCGTGCCTCTATTTTTGGTCAAGACTCAACGACTCTTTTGTCTCCTATAAGAAAGCTACTAAGATCAATTGGAAGACTTGTGCTACTACACACATTATTTTCTAAGTCTCTCTACTTCTTAGCCTATACACTGTAATCTTGAGTTTATTAGTGTCTCAAAAGATAGGAAGAGTTAGAACACAAATGAGAGCTGTGTCATTATTAGAGATTTACTATTGCTGTACTTCGTTGGTGGTGAACGAATCAAAACCATCCTTGTTGTAATACTTTTAAGATCTAAATGGAATCCTTATGACCCAAGGGAAACTGGATGCAAGTACCATACTGGTATCGAACTAGTATAAAATCATTGTGTGTCATTCTCTTTCTGTTTACTGCTATTTTATAATTTGCTCTCGATCTAGTCAACTAAAATCATTGTTAGTCGACTATTTTTTAATAGACCACAATTCACTCTCCCGCTTGTACTTTCAGATTAATAGAGAAATACAGCTGTACATTACATTTGAATTCCAAAATAACTCATATGTGTGAGACATGTGACAGACCTTATAGAGAATAATAGTTAGTTATATAGAGAATTTAGTCATGTGTATAGGAATTTTATTTCTGTTTTTTTCACATATATACTTATATATATATATATATATATATATATATATATATATATATAGCATAAATTGAATAACAAAATACATAGAGAAAATTTCCTACATCATTTTCTGATTTTACAATCATTCATGGTATCAGAGCATTGAAGCTCAATTCACTGCGAAATCATCTAATCTTCTGTGACTCATCATCTTCATCATGACTGATGCAGAAACTTTTGATTCATATGTTATTCATACTGTAACTGGAAATACAGCCACATTTGATCCAAATCATCCTTATTTTCTTCACTCCTCTAATGCACTAGGCATGGCTCTTGTCAACACAGCCTTTGCTGGAAGAGGATTTCAAGGATGGAAGAAATCTGTCCTCATATAACTCTCAGCAAAGAATAAGTTAGGATTCATTAATAGATCATGTTCTCCTTCGGTCATCTTCAGCCATGGAGTAGGTGTAATGACACGGTTACCTCATGGCTATTAAACTCACTATCCATGGACATTGGAGATTGTGTGATCTACTCCAAATCTGCTAAGGATCTCTAGACCAGCCTTGAACACAAGTTTGGACAGTCAAATGGTGCTAAATTATACCATCTGATTAAGGAGTTATTAAGATTAGTTCAAGGTGCAAGTGACATATCAAGTTATTTTACAAAACACAAACGTTTGTGGGATGCGTTAGACTCACTTAATTGTAATTTTAAATGCATGTACACTCGTGTGTGTGTGTTAAGGAAAACGAAAATTGGAAAAATCATTGGAGGATGAAAGACTCATCCAATTTCTCATGGGGCTAAATGATATCTCTTGACAAGCAAAGAGAAACATCTTGAAGATGAACCCCTTCCCAATATCAATCATGATTATTATCTTGTACTGCAGGATGAGAATTAGAGGGAAATCTATGCCAACCCCCTCATATCCTCTAACTCTTTATCCTTCATGGTAGGAAATCAAGGGAACTTAACAGGACAGAACACTTATCTACAGAGAAATAATAATAAGCAGGCACAAAGGAATTATGGACAATTTCAAAAACCCAACAACAACATCCAGAAGGGAACACATCCATCACAAAGGAACACTACTTTCAGAGGAAAGAAGAACAAGTTTAATCCCAATGTTTCATGCACCTACTGCAAAAAGGTGGGTCACTCTGTCATTAACTGTTATAGAATCGTAGGATTCCCTGAAGACTTTGAGTTCAATAATGGTAAAGGAAATCAGTTTCAAGCTAGAAACAATGGAGTTTTCACAGGAAAGCAGGTAGATGATGCAAACAGTAACTACAATGAAGGTCTGGACCAACATCTCTCTAAGGAGCAATTCTCACATCTAGTTCAGTTGATCAAACATGTTCAGACCACAGACACAACAAGCACTAGTTCAGAGATCAATGTCAATGCTGTTGCTGGTACTATTACCAAATATATTGGATTTTGTTTTTCAGTTTTTAATACCACTACTTGGATCATTGATTCGGGGGCATCAGAACATATGTGTTTGGATTCAAATGCTTTTTTTATCTCTATATCCTCTTCCCGTTACTCTACATATCAATCTTCCTAATTCTTTCAAACTAACTGTCACTCATACTGGAAGAATTTCTATTTCCCCTGACTTTATTTGAAATAATATTTTACATGTGCCTAGTTTTAGATACAATCTTTATATCAGTGAATAGGTTTTGTATATAATTTCATTCTATAATTTCACTTACATCCAGTCAACGTCTCTTGCAGGCCCCTTTAATACAGGAGCCT
Source organism: Nicotiana tabacum (assembly GCF_000715075.1). NCBI lineage: Eukaryota > Viridiplantae > Streptophyta > Magnoliopsida > Solanales > Solanaceae > Nicotiana > Nicotiana tabacum. Next base: position 6,222,487 of record NC_134087.1, read on the forward strand.
CAGGGTTTTGGTGAAGCAAAATGATGACTATATCTGTTGGAACCTAGCATTGCTAGGAATAGTTTACAGAATAATGTAGTTTATTTTTCTGATCCAAATGATGTCAATTATGTATCAGCTTCTTTTCCTTTTTCTGCAAGTGCAATTTCCAATGTAACACTGTGGCACAACAGATTAGGGTATTATCCTTTTTCACCAAAGCAATTCAGTTTTTTTTCCTTTCCTTCTAATTCAGAATGTTTCTGTGATGTCTTTCCTAAATCTAGGCAAACTAGATTACTTTTTCCTTTGAGTCAAATCAAATCTAAAAAAACATTTGAATTAATTCATGTTAATGTTTGGGGGCCCTACAAGGTACCTACTTATAATAGTTTCAAATATTTTCTGACTGTGGTGGATGATTACAGCAGGGGCACTTGGACATTTCTCCTACGTACCAAAAGTAATGCATTCCCAGTTTTGAAGAATTTTTTTACTATGATTGAAAGGCAGTTTGGGATTAGAGTTAAAAAGTTGAGAACAAACAATGTATTTGAGCTTGGAAAAGGATCCCAGGAGGCAACTTTCCTTAGTTCTGAAGGGATACTTCATCAAACATCCTATGTTGCAACCCCTCAACATAATGGAGTAGTTGAGAGAAAACATAGATATCTTTTGGAAATAGCTAGAGCTTTGCTCTTTCAATGTAAAGTTTCTATTCTTTACTTGGGAAAGTGTGTATTAAATGCCACTTATTTTATTAACAGGCTACCCTCTAAGATTCTTCAAGGGAAGACACCTTATTCCATTTTGTTCCATCAGACACCTTTATATATGTTTCTCAGAAACTTTGAGTGTCTTTCTTATATTTCTACATTGTCTGATGGGAGAACTAAATTTGATTCTATAGCAAAAACTTGTGAATTTTTAGGATATCCCTTGGGGCAAATAGGGTACAAAATGCTAGAATTAGATACAAAGTAGGTCATTGTATCTAGAGATGTGCATTTCTATGAAGATAGGTACCTTTTTGCTTCAGACAACAACATTCCTGATCCTATTTTTCTCATTCCTTCACCTTTAGATAACACTTTTCCTATTTCATCACCTTCTGCCCCATCTAGTTTATTCTAACACTCCTTCTTTACCTAGCCCTAGTCAGTCACCTTCACCACTCATCACTCATTTACTTTCACTACTCATCACTTATTCACCTCCATCACACTTCACTCATCCATCCATACCACATTTCTCACATTTTCCATCACCTCACATTGTTAATTCTCCTATACCAAATACTTCAGCCAGCCACTCAGAAAATCTACCAGTCACTACACAACCTAGTTACCTCAAATATTACATATGCAATAATATATACCTTAATGAAATAACATCTACTTGTTTTACCCAACCTAGTCAACCTATTTCTTTTTCCTTTGGGGATTTATCTAATGATACCAACATGTTCTACGATCTATGTTAGAAATTTTAGAACCTAGCAGTTTTTCACAGGCCTTTTCACATTTAGGATAGAGGAAGGCCATGTCTTCAAAAATTGAGGCATTATAAGCTAATCACACCTAGGATGTGGTTCTACTACCAGTTGAAAAGATGGCTTTACTTTATAAATGGGTATACAACGTAAAACACAGATCATATGGAAGCATATAGAGATTGAAAGCAAGACTGGTTGTCGGGGGTATATTCAAAAAGAAGGCATAGACTACACTGAGACATTCTCTTTGGTAGTCAAAATTACTACCATCAGGTGCTTATTGGCAGTAGCTACTAAAAAGGATTAACCTATCTATTAATTGGATGTTAGTAATGTCTTTTAACATGGAGATCTTCAAGAGGAAATATATATGAGGTTCCCAGCCGGTCTAACCCTCTTCACCTAATCATGTTTGTCTCCTAAGAAAATCTCTTTATAGTTTAAAGCAGTCATCAGGACAGTGGTATGCTAGGTTAGCTGGGGCACTTAGTATTAAGGGGTATTTTTCTTCTATGAATGATTATTCTTTATTTTTTAAGAAGACGGGGCTTTGATTTCAATTATTGCAGTGTATGTGAATGATATCCTTATTAGTGGCATTGACGCAACATAAATTGCCTCATCAAAATCATTTCTTCATTATGTATTCAAGGTCAAAGATTTAGGCAATTTGCATTACTTTTTAGGCATGGAGATTATGCGAGAAAAGCCAGGAATGATCATATGTCAAAGAAAGTTTGTCTTGGACTTGTTGTAGGAATTTGACATCTCTAGTCTGCCTTGTGTTTCTTCTCCTCTTAAGCCATCCTCCAAATTGCAGGCAGATGAAGGACCTCTTCTTCAAAATCCCACCATCTACCGGCACTTGTTGGGAAGTTAAACTACTTGACTCATACGAGGCCTGATATTTGCTTTGTTGTGCTCAAGCTTAGTCAGTTTAGCAAAGCCCTCATCTTGCTCATTTTTCTATTGCTTTGCGTGTCCTCACTATATGCATTCAGATCCTGGGCAGGGAATTCTTCTCAACTCTTCTCCTTCACTAAAGCTAGTCACTTTTGCAACGCAGACTAGGCTTCTTGCTTGGAGACTAGTTGGTCTGTTAGTGGCTTTTATGTTGCCCTCGGAGGCTCACCTATTTCTTGAAAATCTGAAAAGCAGGCATTTACCTCCTTGTCATCCGCCGAAGCATAGTATAGATCCATGCATCGAGTAGCTATTGAGCTAACTTGGCTCACTCGCCTTCTTGACGACCTTTCTATTTCACCACAACTGTCTATTCTTGTTCTTTCTGATAGCAAGGCAGCCATCAACATCGCCCGAAATCTAGTTTTCCACGAACAGACAAAACATGTTGAATTGGACTACCATTTAGTTCGTCAACAGTTCCTCTCAGGCTTAATTGCTCTTTCTTTTGTTCCTTATTCATCTCAACTTGCTTATCTATTTACCAAAGCTCTTTCCAGCCCCTCACACCACTCTATTCTACGCAAGTTTGGGGTAATTTCATCACCCTCCAATTTGAGGTGGATGAAGAGAAGAAGCCCTGTGATTTGAGTAAGATAAATGATGAAGCTCAAAAAGAAAATGATGAAGCTCAAAAAGAAGAAGAGAAGGGGAAGATTCAAGGGTTTCCGACAAGAATGAGGGCTTCAGAGTTATCTAGGAATCAAGACATTATATTTGCACAAAAGGACTTAAGCTATGGTGTCATCTCAATTGTTGATGATAAACTTGATCAATTAAATCCTAGCCGTCCAGATTAATAGAGAGATACAGTTGTACAACAACTTTGGATTCTAAAATAATTCACACGTGTGAGGCATGTGACAGACCTTGTAGAGAATAATAGTTAGTTATATAGTTATTAGTAGATAGCAAATAGAATTTAGTCGAGTGTATAGGAATTTCATTTCTATTTTATTTTTTCTTTACACAGATATACTTGTATATATACAACATCAGCTGAATAACGAAATACATAGAGAAAATTTCCTACATCCTGATTTTACAATCATTCAAAGGCGCGCTAACCATATTATACATTTAAGCAATTTCTATTCTATTTAAGCATTTTCTAACATGATAGACCAACTTATTAGCTGATTATAAAACACCCTCTTAGATGATTTATTTTCTTGTAAGATTGACAAGAAAATGAAAAAGAAATTTAACAGTAAACAAATAAGAGCGAAGCAGAGAATGTCAACCCTGACAAAGCATTATTCATGTCGTAAATTACGATGACCTGTTTGATTCATGCCTTGCTTGCGTTGAGGTCAATGAGTTAAAAATCTTATTTAAGCTACCGTATACCAGCTTATCCAAATATCTTCATTGTTATTCTTCCCAGTTCCTCCTATCAATTTGATACAACCATAACATGATGAAGTCTTTCAAGACTTTGTTTTTCTTTCTTTCAACTATAGTAGCTGTAACAGTGGCCTCTACTTCCCATAATGTAGAGTTCACAAGCCAAGTAGTAGAAATTCACTGTCTAAGGCTGCAGACTGGCGCTGCTGGTTATCGTGTCCCACAATTGGACTGTCTTAGCTGGCGTCTTGCTGTGGAGACTAACAACCTCCAAAATTGGAAATTGGTGCCAAGCGCATGCGAAAACTATATAGGTCATTACATATTAGGAAAACAATATCGTCATGACTGTGAGGCTGTGGCCAATGCAGCAATTGAGTATGCCAAGAGTGTCAAACTTGGCGGAGATGGAAAGGATGTTTGGGTATTTGATATTGATGAGACCACTCTCTCCAATCTTCCTTACTACGCTCGATCTGATGTAGCTTTTGGGTAATAACCAGATTCGAAAATGTTTGGTTTTTGTATATAATTATTTAGTAGTTTTTGTAGTAGGTATTGCGAACTATTGGATCTCATGCATTTTTGTGCAGGGCTATACCTTACAACAATACAAAGTTTAATGCATGGGTGGCCGAGGGGAAAGCACCTGCCATTCCTTCTATACTTGGAGTATATAAAACAGTGCTGTCTCTCGGGATCAAGACTGTTTTCATAACAGGGACTCGAGAGTCTTTCAGAAAAGTAAGAATTACTAATCTCAAGAAAGCTGGTTACACTAATTGGGCAAAGCTCATACTAAAGTAAGCATGCATGTTTATTAATTCCTTGTGTAATATTTTACTCAAAAGATTGAGAAAAGGATAACTAACTCTGCTTGGGAATGATTGATGATTATTGCAGGGGAGAAAATGATACGAGAAGCGCAGTGGAGTATAAATCAAGCAAGAGAAGAGAGCTAGTGAAAGCTGGATATAGAATTATTGGTAACATTGGAGATCAATGGAGTGATCTGATTGGAGACAACCTGGGCGCTCGTACTTTCAAAGTCCCTGACCCTTTGTACTACATTGGTTGATCGACACCCCTCTTCTCTTTCTTGATTCTCAGCAATTTTAAGCAGTTATTTAACAAAGCGAGTAGCTTTCTTATTTGTGACATGTGAGACGCTAAGTGTAATGACCCGGCCGGTCGTTTCGAGAGATGTAGCTCTGTTCCCTCATTTTTTTGCTTTTTTTGTGTTTCACATCTGTATTATGACTTACCGGGTTAGTTCGTTTGGGTCCGGAGTGGTTTTGGAGTGAATTGAGATACTTAGTCTTCTATTTGAAAACTTAAGTTGGAAGAGTTGACCGGATGTTGACTTGTGTGTAAACGACCTCGGATTTGAATTTGATGGTTCCGTTAGCTCCGTCAGGTGATTTTGGACTTAGATGCGTGTCCGGAATGTGATTTGGAAGTTCGTAGTAGAATTAGGCCTGAATTGGCAAAAGTTGAAATTTTGACGATTTTGGCCGGCAGTGAAAATTTTGATATCGGGATCGGATTGGATTTCCGGAAGTTGGAGTAGGTTCTTGGTGTCATTTCTGACTTGTGTACAAAATAAGAGGTCATTCTGTGATTTGATAAGTTTTGGCGTTGTTTGTAGAATTTGAAAGTTTCGAAGTTCATTAGACTTGAATCCGTATGTAATTCGTGTTTTTGATGTTGTTCGAGGTGATTGATGATTTGACTAAGTTCGTATGATGCTATGAGATATGTTGGTATGTTTGGTTGAGGTCCCGAGTGTTACATCTCGTGTTTTCGTACGTAAAAGTTTCGTCGTAAGCTAATCGACGTAGATTCGGGGATGAGATTATCTTGAGGTTATAAGCGTTTATGCTATTTATAACAAGCGATAAGTAAGTGCCGTGAAGGTTAAAGGGTAAACGAATCAAAGAAAGTGAGTTTCGTCGAAGTTTGTCAATATGAGATAGAATATGGTCCGAGCTATAATACCCAATATTTATGGACTAGTGTCATACAAGGTACCCCATGATCATGATAGTAGGGTACATAAAATATATTAAAAATGAGTAGTATTTTGGATAATTTGAGATATTTTTAACTACGTAAATTATTGATTAACAGGGGAATTAACAAGTTAATTAAAATTAGTGGGTAATTAATTAATAACCTTGGGATAAGACTTACCCCTCCCCAACGTGGAAGCACCCTCCTTTTTCATTTTATGACTATTGAAATTGATGTAAAGGTGTCGCACTTGAAGAAATTAGGTGACACTAAGCTTGAAATGTGGGGCTCACCTAATAGTTAAGGATAACATTCCAAATTCAAAATTATCTTCTGATCTCTTAAGAAAGAAACATAGCAACGTTATGGAGAAAACGTTTCAGCCAAGGAACATAGCAACTTTATTGAGAAAGGATTTTAGCCAAGATTATCTTTACATAGCAATGTTATTGCTTCGAACATTTCATATGGATTTTTTCCTATTCCAATTTTGCCGTTACGTGTTTCATCGCAATTAACTTGTGTTAGAGGGATTGTTAAGAGAATCGGTTTAGGTATGTTAAGGATATCCCTTCTTTCTTTTGGCATGATCTATACGACACAAACGAAACGAGCAAATGCACAATTTTCATAAATGACTCTATTCATAGAAATACTAGAGATGCTTATGTTCTTGATTCCCCATGTGTCATATTATTCTATCATATGCCCATGGGTCTCGGAAAAATACGTAGTTGATAAAGTTTATTTCATAATATTAATCAAAGACATAATGGTCTTATGACATTCCGAAAGATTTTATTGACGTACTTCTCATGCATTGCATTCATTTACATTGACCCATGACCAGATGGCGTTATATACGCGTATATATGTATATTATATGATGTGCACTGACCCATGACCAGATGGCGTTATATATGCGTATATATGTAAATATATGTATTTGGGATATGGAAAAAGGTTACGGCGTTATATACGCATCACCACCTGATCAGCTGGTATATGTTGATGATTTTGCCCACAGTGGCCGAGATGATATGATGGGATGCCTTCAGAAGCTTGATAATGTTATAAACACATATACCTATGCACAACATGATATTCACACGCACGTGCATGACATTATACATGTGTCAGGATTTACAAAGCTATTTAGACTTGCATGCGGAATTCTTTATTCCATGTGTTATCTAGTCTTTAAGGTACTGATTTTTATGCCTTACATACTCAGTACATTATTTGTACTGACATCCTCTTTTTCGGGGCCTACATTTCAAGCCTTTCGGTGCAGGTAGACAAGCTGACGGTCCCCTTTCTTAGGATCCTTGATCAGCGAGAGTTAGCGTACTCCATTTGATCCGGAGCTACTTTTGATTTTGGTACGATATGCTTATATACATATATAGGTATGACGTGGCCTAGACCCGTCCTTGTACAGTTGTATATTCTATTAGAGGTCTGTAGACAGTATATATAGTTGGATAGTATGTGGCCTTGCCGGCTTCCAGTTTTGGATATGTAGTTGTCTATAGCAGCCTTGTCGGCTCGCCCTACGTATTTCGCACGTATATGTACATATTCCTTTTGGGCAGATTTCCCTCATATATGTTATTCTCATAATTCAGTAGATGTTATTCATGTTTATATCATAGGCGCATGCTCAGGGGTGGTCGACAGGTAGGACTCGGGCACTCGTCTCGACCCATTGGTTTGGGTCGTGACAAAAGTGGTATTAGAGCAGTTCTATCCTAGGGGTTGTCTACAGACCGTGTCTGTAGAGTCTTGTTTATAGGTGTGTTGTGTACCACACTTATCTTATCTAAGATCGTGCGATATAAGAATTCATGTTCCTAACGATATGTTATATTTTCAGTGATGCCTCATAAGACTATAGTCACCCAGAAGGGCAAGTCCGTGGCTGGTGAGACTGCTAGTCGAGCGCCACGAGTTACCAGGGCTCGGGGAGAGTCTCATAGTAAGATTCCATCTTAGACTTCACATACCTAGCCCTCTCTAGAATAGCTCTGAGGTGCACAAGCTCCAGCGTCCGCCCCTATACTTCCAGCTTCTCAGCCAAATACACCGGGTCAGGAGATGAGAGATGTTATTCAGCTATTAACTCGATTAGTAGCTGCATAGGCTCAACATAAAAAAATAGGTACTGGTCATGCAGATAGGTCCGTCAGTGCGAGGGTTTGTGATTTTATTAATTTAGACCCTCCGATATTCACTGGGGTAGATTCAAATAAAGACCCTCAGGTATTTATCTATAGAGTGTGTGTATATATATATATATATATATATATATATATATATATATATATATATATATATATATATATATATATATATATATATATATATATATATATATGTATATGTGTGTGTATGTATATATATGGGAAAAGGTTACAATATTATATACGCATCACCACCTGATCAGCTGGTATACGTTGATGATTTTGCCCACAGTGGCCGAGATGATATGATGGGATGCCTTCAGAGGCTTGATAATGTTATAAACACATATACCTATGCACAACATGATATTCACACGCACGTGCATGACATTATACATGTGTCAGGATTTACAAAGCTATTTAGACTTGCATGCGGAATTCTTTATTCCATGTGTTATCTAGTCTTTAAGGTACTGATTTTTATGCCTTACATATTCAGTACATTATTTGTACTGACATCCTCTTTTTCGGGGCCTACATTTCAAGCCTTTCGGTGCAGGTAGACAAGCTGACGGTCCCCCTTCTTAGGATCCTTGATCAGCGAGAGTTAGCGTGCTCCATTTGATCCGGAGCTACTTTTGATTTTGGTACGATATGCTTATATACATATATAGGTATGACGTGGCCTAGACCCGTCCTTGTACAGTTGTATATTCTATTAGAGGTCTGTAGACAGTATATATAGTTGGATAGTATGTGGCCTTGCCGGCTTCCAGTTTTGGATATGTAGTTGTCTATAGCAGCCTTGTCGGCTCGCCCTACGTATTTCACACGTATATGTACATATTCCTTTTGGGCAGATTTCCCTCATATATGTTATTCTCATAATTCAGTAGATGTTATTCATGTTTATATCATAGGCGCATGCTCAGGGGTGGTCGACAGGTAGGACTCGGGCACTCGTCTCGACCCATCGGTTTGGGTCGTGACAAAAGTGGTATTAGAGCAGTTCTATCCTAGGGGTTATCTACAGACCGTGTCTGTAGAGTCTTGTTTATAGGTGTGTTGTGTACCACACTTATCTTATCTAAGATCGTGCGATATAAGAATTCATGTTCCTAACGATATGTTATATTTTCAGTGATGCCTCATAAGACTATAGTCACCCAGAAGGGCAAGTCCGTGGCTGGCGAGACTGCTAGTCGAGCTCCACGAGTTACCAGGGCTCGGGGAGAGTCTCATAGTAAGATTCCATCTTAGACTTCACATACCTAGCCCTCTCTAGAATAGCTCTGAGGTGCACAAGCTCCAGCGCCCGCCCCTATACTTCCAGCTTCTCAGCCAAATACACCGGGTCAGGAGATGAGAGATGTTATTCAGCTATTAACTCGATTAGTAGCTGCATAGGCTCAACATAAAAAAATAGGTACTGGTCATGCAGATAGGTCCGTCAGTGCGAGGGTTTGTGATTTTATTAATTTAGACCCTCCGATATTCACTGGGGTAGATTCAAATAAAGACCCTCAGGTATTTATCTATAGAATGCAGAGGACTTTGAGGGTAATGAAGGCCACTGTGAATAAGTTAGTTGAGCTAGCTTCCTATAGACTCCAATATGTTGCAATTAATTGGTACGAGTCTTGGGAATTGTCCAGAGGTGACGATGCCCCTCCAGTAGGAATATGCTTAGGGTGTAGAGGAGTGTAAGCAGAAGCAGAGGGCCGATCGTGAGCATGATAGGGCCCAGAATATGATAGCGAGGTCTTCAGATCCTTCTGGTGAGTTTCGAGATAGTTAGAGACAACAGTACCCTAGGTATCCAGCCCATCCATCTGCTAGCGCACCACCTCTGTTTGGCGGTAAGAGATTTGATTGTTCCACATATTCAGGGCCTGGTCAGAATTCCAGGGCCTCAGGTTCTCAGTATAGGGGTGAGTCAAGTCAGATGAGGTCATCATTGCCACGATGTGCTTAGTATGGTAAGCAGCATGTCGGGCAGTTCCGTATAGGGTTGGGCGTTTGTTATACTTGTAGTTATCCGGGCCACGTTATGAGGGATTGTCCGACGAGAGGTGATGCAAGCATAGCTCAGCCAGCGGGATTTGTAGTTGGTTCATCATCATTAGTACGCCCCCTTGGGCAAGGTTTACAAGCACCAATGAGTCATGGTAGAGGCACAGGCAGAGCATCTACCTTGAGCGGTCCTCAAAACCACATTTATGCATTGGAAGGACGACAGGATCAGAAGTCATCACCTGATATTGTTACATGTATATTATCAGTCTCCTGATATGATGTATATGCACCGATTGAGCCAAGTTCCATCTTATCATATGTTATTCCGTTGGTTGTTAGTAAGTTTGGAATAAAACCTGAATTGATTAAACCTTTTGAGGTGTCTACACATGTTGGGGACTCAGTGATAGCTAAGTGAGTATATAGAGATTGGGTAATAGTAGTTCATGGTCGATGTAATGTAGCGGACCTAATCGAGTTAGATATGGTAGAATTTGATATTATAATGGGTGTGGATTAGTTGGCTTCTTATCATGCCAACGTTGATTGTGGATCAAATTGAATCGCCATTCTAATTTCCAAGGGAGCCTGTTTTGGAATGGAAAGGTAATACAACAACCCCAAGAGGTAAATTTATTTCGTATCTCAAGGCAAAGAAGATGATAAAAAATGGCTATATTTATAACTTAGTTCGGGTTCATGATGTGAAAGTAGAGTCACCAACCATTCAATCTATCCCTGTGGTTAAGGAGTTTCTTGATGTTTTCCCCGATGAGCTTCCAGGTCTTCCGCCAGAACTAGAAATTAAGTTTGATATTGACATATTACTAGATACTCAACCAATATTTATCCCTCCTTATTGAATGGCACCCGTAGAGCTGAGAGAGTTGAAGGAATAACTAAAGGAATTGCTTTAAAAAGGCTTTATCAGACCTAGTACATCATCGTGGGGAGCACCTGCGATTTTTTTTAGGGAGAAAGATGGTTCCTTACAGATGTGTATTGATTATAGACAGTTGAATACGGTAAAGATCAAGAATAAGTACCCGCTCCCAAGGATTGATAATTTATTTGATCAGTTGCAAGGTTCCAAGTGTTTCTCAAAGATAGAATTGAGGTCCGGGTACCATCAGGTAAGGGTTAAGGAGAAGGATATTCCGAAGACAGCATTTAGGACCAGATAAGGGCACTGTGAGTTTCGTGTTATGTCGTTCGGTTTGACTAATGCCCCAATAGTATTCATGAACTTGATGAACCATGTATTCAGATCCTTTTTAGACATGTTTGTAATTGTATTTATTGACGATATATTGGTGTATTCTCGTTCAGAGACTGAGCATGCAGATCATTTGCGTACTGTACTCAGAGTTCTATAAAAAGGCAAGTTGTATGCAAAATTCTCTAAGTGTGAATTCTGGTTGAACTCTATAGCTTTACTTGGGCATATTTTTTGAAGTGAGGGTATCCGAGTCGACACACAAAAGATTGAGGCAGTAAAGACTTGGCCTAGACCCACGATACCGACGAAGATTCGTAGCTTTTCCGTTTGGCGGGTTATTACAAGAGATTTGTATAGGGATTTTCTTCTCTTTCAGCACCTTTGACAAAGTTGACTTAGAAGGGAGAAAAGCTTTAATGGGCTAATGCTTGCGAACGGAGTTTCCAGGCATTGAAGGACAAATTAACTTCAACATCGGTCCTAACGCTCCCAAAAGGGATCGATGGTTATGTTATCTATTGTGATGCTTTGGGCATTGGATTGGGTTGTGTACTGATGCAACATGGTAAAGTAGTAGCTTATGCTTCTAGACAACTAAGAAATCGCGAGAAGAATTACCCGACCCACGATTTAGAGTTAGCCGCAGTGATTCATGCACTAAAGATATGGAGGCACTACTTGTATGGCATTCATGTTGATATCTATACGGATCATAAGAGCTTCCAGTATATCTTCAAGCAAAAGGAATTAAATTTAAGTCAAAGGATATGGTTGGAGCTACTTAAAGATTATGACATTGCTATTTTATACGATCTGGGGAAGGTGAACGTGGTAGCCGATGCCCTCAACCGTAGATCTATGGGTAGCCTGTCATATTTACAGCCAGAGAAGAGGGGAATAGCCCATGAGGTTCATCATCTAGCTAGTCTTGGAGTTCGGTTACTGGACTCAGGTGATATTGGAGTTACTATTCAAGATACGACAACATCCTCTTTAGTAACTGAAGTGAAGGAATGCCAGTATGAGGATCCTGTGTTAGTTAATTATAGGGATACCACCACTCAGAAGGAGAATACACCATTTGAATTACAGAAGATGGGGTCCTCAAATATCGAGGACGATTATGTGTCCCTAATGTTGCAGGTCTGCATCGGCAGGTTATGGGAGAAACTCACTATTCTCATTATTCTATCCATCCAGGAGAAACAAAGATGTATCATGATATCAGGGAATTATATTGGTGGTACGGAATGAAAAAGAATATAGTGGAGTTTGTTCCTCAGTGCCCTAACTGTCAGCAAGTTAAGATTGAGCATCGAAAATTCGGTGGGTTATTGCAGGCTATGGAGATTCCGACTTGGAAATGGAAGTAATCAATATGGATTTTATCGTAGGCTTACCTCGTACCCAGCATAAGTTCGATTCTATATGGGGGATTGTTGACAAGCTTATAAAATCAGCCCATTTTCTGCCCGTTAGGACTATATATTCCGCAGAGGATTATGCAAGACCTTATATTAAGGAGATAGTATGACTGCATGGTGTCCCTGTATCTATTATCTCAGATAGAGGAGCTCAATTTACAACTAACTTCTGGAGGTCCTTCCAAAAAGGATTAGGGACTCAGGTAAGTCTCAATACAACAATTCATCCCCAGGCAGACGGACATGCTGAGCGTACTATTCAGACACTTGAGGATATGTTACGGGATTATGTGATAGACTTCAAGGGTAACTGGGATGATCATCTGCCGCTTATTGAGTTCGCGTATAACAATAGCTATCATTCCAGTATTCAGATGGATCCATATAAAGCTCTTTACGGATGGAAGTGTCAGTCGCCTATAGGATGGTTCGATGTTGAAGAAACTAAGTTAATAGGACCAAAATTGGTACAACAGGCAATCGAGAAGATTAAGCTTATACAGGAAAGGCTATTAGCAACTCAAAACCGTCATAAGTCTTATGCGGATAATCAACGACGAGACTTGTAATTTCAGGTTAACAATTGGGTATTCCTAAAGATATCACCAATGAAAGGCGTTATGAGGTTCAGAAAGAAAGAAAAACTTAGCCCTCGGTACATTGGACCATATAAGATCATACGCAAGATAGGTAGCATATGAGTTAGACTTGCCTTCTAACTTTGAATCCATTCATCCAATATTTCATATGTCTATGCTCCATAAATGTATCGGGGATCCATCTAGAGTTGTGTTAGTTGATGATGTTCAGGTCACAGAATAACTATCGTATGAGGAAACTCCCATTGCTATACTAGATAGACAGGTTCGGAGTTTGAAAACTAAAGACGTAGCTTCGGTAAAAGTGCTTTGGAGAAACAATAATATGGAACAAAATGACTTGGGAAGCTGAAGAAGACATGAAGTCTAGATATCCTCACTTATTTCCTCTTCTAGAGAACGATCCGACTGAGACATCACAGCCTTAAGGCATGTGTATGGCTTCTTGTATTAGCTATTATCATTGGATATGTGAGGCCATTGTCATGAGTGACAATTGTGGTCCTATGTGGCATTAAATTATTTAGTTTTATACAGAAAAGAGTTGATAGTATCACTACTACAAAGGCGACTTTGCCAAAGTTTATATAGATCTCAGGGAGTTAAATATTCGAGGACGAATGTTTCTAAGGGGGGGAAGGATGTTACATCTCGTGTTTTCGTACGTAAAAGTTTCGTTGTAAGTTAATCGACGTAGACTCGGCGATGATATTATCTTGAGGTTATAAGAATTTATGCTATTTATAATAAGCGATCAGTAAGTGTCGTAAAGGTTAAAGGGTAAACGAATCAGAGAAAGTGAGTTTTGTCAAAGTTTGTCAATATGGGATAGAGTATGGTCCGAACTATAATACTCGGTATTTATGGACTAGTGTCATACAAGGTATCCCATGACCACGATAGTAGGGTACATAAAGTGTATTAAAAGTGAGTAATATTTTGGATAATTTGAGATACTTCTTAACTATATGGATTATTGGTTATTGGATGAATTAACAAGTTAATTAAAATTAGTGGGTAATTAATTAATAACCTTGGGATGAGACTTACCCCTCTCCAACATGGAAGCACCCCCCCCCCCTTTTTCATTTTATGACTCTTGAAATTGATGTAAAGGTGTCACACTTGAAGAAATTAGGTGACACTAAGCTTGAATGTTGTGCCCACCTAATAGTTAAGGATAACATTTCTAACTCAAAATTATCTTCTAATCTCTTGAGAAAGAAACATTGCAACGTTATTGAGAAAGAGTTTCAGACAAGGAACATAGCAACATTATTTAGAAAGGGTTTTAGCCAAGATTATATTTGCATAGCAACGTTATTGCTTCGAGCATTTCATACAGATTTTTTCTACTCCGATCTTGCCGTCACGTGTTTTGTCGCAATTAATGTGGATTAGAGGAACTGTCAAGAGAATCGACTAAGGTATGTTAAGGCTATCCCTTCTTTCTTTTGGCATGATCTATACGACACAAACGAAACGAGCAAATGCACAATTTTCATAAATGACTCTATTCACATAAATACTAGAGATGTTTATGTTCTTGATTCTCCATGTGTCATATTATTCTATCATCTATTCATGGGTCTCAGAAAATACGTAAGTTGATAAAGTTTATTTCATAATATTAAACAAAGGCATAATGGTCTTATGACATTCCGAGAGATTTTATTGACGTACTTCTCATGTATTGCATTCATTTACATTGACCCATGACCAGATGGCATTATATATGCATATATATGTATATTATGTATAAGGGATATGGCATTATATACGCACCACCACCTGATCAGCTAGTATACGTTGATGATTTTGCCTACAATGGTCAAAGTGATATGATGAGATGCCCTCAGAGGCTTGATGATGTTATAAATGCATGTACCTATGCATGACATGACATTTATATGCACGTGCATGACATTATAAATGTGAGGATTTACAAAGCTATTTAGACTTACATGCGGAATTCTTTATTCCATGTTTCATCCATGTCTTTTAGGTACTGATTTTTATGCTTTACATATTCAGTTCATTATTCGTACTGACACCCTATTTCCTAGGGCTTGCGTTTCATGCCCGCAGGTGCAGGTAGACAAGCTGACGGTCCCCCTTCTTAGAATCCTTGATCAGTGAGAGTTGGCGTGCTCCATTTGATCCAGAGCTACTTTTGATTTTGGTACGATGTGTGTATACATATATGGTTATGACGTGGCCCAGTCCCATCCTTATACAATTGTATATTTTATTAGAGGTCTGTAGATAGTATATACAGTTGGATAGTATGTGGCCTTGCCGACTTCCAATTTTGGATATGTAGTTGTCTATAGCAGCTTTGTTGGCTCGCCCTACGCATTCCGCACATATATGTACATATGCCTTTTGGGCAGGTTTCCCTCACATATGTTATTCTCGTAATTCAGTAGATGTTATTCATGTTTATATCTTAGGCGCATGCTCAGAGGTGTTCAACATGTAGGACTCTGTCACTCGTCGCGACCCATTAGTTTGGGTTGTGACACCAAGGGCCTCGGGTTGATTTCGGGTGATTAACGGAACAAGTTTGGTATTTGGAAGGCTGCTGAAGTTGAACTCAGCTGTCATAATTGCACCGACTGATGCCTCATCGCAGGTGCGAGCCTGAAGAAGTGGGGATATGGTTGCAGAAGCAAAAGAGAAAAGGATTGGCAGAGTATTTAAAAACAAGGGTTCGAGATTTTAGTCTTATTTCAACATTTTGGACTCGGGCTTCGGAGATTTTGAAGAGGATTTTCGTGGGGATTTTCATAGGTAAGCATCTTGTACTCATTTTGGATCATAAATCTTATTTCCCCATTGTTTTTCCTACCTAGATTGTGTGGTGTTGAGGTAAAATATGAGAGATTAGGACTTGAGAATTGGAGTGTGAATTTTGGGGTTTTGAGTGACCAAATGAGGTCCGATTTTGGTAAATTCGGTATGGTTAGACTCATGAGTGAATGGTCTTTCGGGTTTTGTAACTTTTATCGAATTTCAATACGTGGGCCCAGCCGATTTTGGATTTTGGCTATGATTTGGTATTTTTCTTGTGGAATTGATTTGTTTGGCCTATATTGATCGTATTGTATTGCTTGTGGCTAGATTCGAGACGTTTGAAGGCCGAGTTGAGAGGCAAGGGCATTATGGAGTAAGATTTTTCTCGGTTTGAGGTAAGTAACGCTTTTAAACTTGGTTCTGAGGGTTTGAACTCGGAACTATGTGTTATGTGATTAGTATTGGAGGTGATGCACATGCCAAGTGACGGGCGTGTGGGTGTGCATCATGAGAATTGGGACCTGGGTGATTCTTTGGCACTATTTAGTGACTCTATCTTATTGATATCCATGTTTCCATTATGTGATAAAGTAGTTGAGCTGTAAATCATGCTTGATATCATGTTTAGGTTTTGTGCCGGTATTGTTTGGACCCTTAGTAGTCGTATCTTGCTGTCATCTCACTAGTTTCATTTAATATTCCATAGTCAGTCATGATCGTGCATTTTTATATCATATCTCAGTCTCAGTTATTTATTGATTCATCATATCATTGTTCTGGGTTGTTTTCATGACATTGTGAGCCCGTGGTGAGGCTGGAGAGGTTGATGACTGAGTGAGGCCGAGAGCCTGGTTATGAGTGACAGTTATGGGATCGGGCTGCACACCGCAACATTTATATTGATGATTATGATAGCACTTAGGCTGTAGGAGCCCCTCCGGAGTCTGTAACACACTCTTAGTGAGAACGGATGATATTATTAAGGGTTGGATGTTCCCTGGACAGAGCTTGTTTGAAGTACTTGATAGCTAGAGATGGTTCTTCTCCGCGAGGCTAGATTGGCCTTCCTCAGTACTGAGTGACTGTTGTTAGTGATGTGTATATATTCCGGGATGAATCTTCTCTAGGCCCTATGAGCCATATACAGTACCGAGTGGTTGAGTATTTGAGAGAGTGAGCACATGAGGATGATAGCATGGCACATTCCATACAGCATGTGCATTGGCATTTAGAGGTAGAAGAGATATATTCTTTACACAATTGGTATCTGCACTAATTTACTATTTTGAACTGCCTATTAAATTGAAAACATGCTTCCGTTTCTATACAGTTGTTTCTGTTCTTATTTGTTTCGGTTGAGTTCATCACTACCATTCATTCCAAAGTTTGGACTTGTTACTTACTGAATTGGTTACTCATGTTACCAATTGTACCTCGTGCACAAATACAGGCGATACCGATCGCAGCGGCGATTGCTGATTGAGTTCTTTCAGAGTTTGGAGACTATTGAGGTAGCTGCACAACATTCGCAGGCCTTGACTCTCTTTCTTTATCATTTGTCGCATTTTAATTTTTTTTCTAGACTCTGTATGTTACAACCTAAACCGATGGGCCGCGATGGTCACCCGGTACCTTATTCAACCGAGTACCAACGTAGCATATCTTTCGTATCATTCTATCATAGGTAAATGAACCAAAGTAAAGCATGGGGGATACAAATTTATATATATGACATACTGGCCTATAAGACCAAAAGTGATCACTCGTACACTAAATATAGGCCGACAAGGCCATATAATCTTTCATGTACACGACATATGTCTATAAACCTTTAAGAGTACATAAATGTCATAAACATCAGGACAGGGCCCCACCATACTAATCAATACATGTCCTAATCATACTGACGAAATAAGCAACTCTGGAGCAAATGGAGCGCACCAATACCTTCCGATGAGCTGATAGCCTACTTGGAGGGCTCTCATCCTGTCTATCGAGACCTGCGGGCATGAAACACAATATCCCCAAGCAAAAGGGATGCCAGTACGAATAATGTACCAAGTATGTAAGGCACATAAATAAGTATATAAAAGACATGGAAGAAACATGAAATAAATGACTCAACATGTAGTCTGGATAACTCTGTACATCATGAATACTTATAGTGTCATGCATATGCGTATGAATGTCATGTCGTACATAGGTACATATTTTATAATATCATCAAGCCTCTGAGGGCATCCCATCATATCATCTCGGCCATTATGGGCAAATCATCAACATATACCAGCTGATCAGGTGGTGGTGCGTATATAACGCTGGAACTTTTTCTCATATCCCATATACATATAATATACATATATACATGTATATAACACCATCTAGTCATGGGTCAATGTACATGTATAAATGAATGCAATGCATGAGAAGTACGTCAATAAAATCTCTCGGAACATCATAAATCATAATGCCTCTGATTAATATCATGAAGTAAACTTTATCAACTTACGTATTTTTCTGAGACCCATGAATAGATATAGAACAATAAGACATATGGGAATTCAAGAACATAGGCACTTCTAATACTTCTATGAATAGATTTATTTATGAAAGTTGTGCATTTGCTCGTTTCGTTTGTGTCATATAGATCATTCCAAAAAGAAAGAAGGGATAACATTAACATACCTGAGCCTATTCTATTGACAATCCCTCTAACATATGTTAATTGTGATAAAATCGTAATGGCGGATCGAAGTAGGGACGAATCCGTATGATATTCTTGAGAAAGATTGCACCGTACTCCGTTAGAATCACAAAATCCCGTTTCTATTATGCTAAATAGTTTCGTATGAATTTATTGAAGAACTCGTGTTACATGTATATACATATTCTTATATGAGCTTGCTGAAGACTCCCTTCCTCATATTGTAAAGATTCAACACCTCTTTAACTGATTTAGAGAGGCTTTTAAATTTTGGTGGGTGTGGGACTCACTTAGGATGACTTAGCCACCTAACTCTCTTATTTTGCCACCTTACCATACAACATTAAGAGTCATTAATTTGATTTATCTTGCTGCAATGTTGCCCTCTTTAAATTTATCCAAGATTATCATTAATTATCCATTAATCTTTTGATTAACTTGTTAATCTCCCACTAATTCAATAATTAACCAATTACCCACATAGTCAAGAATTATTTCAAGTTACTCAAACTACTACTCACTTTTAACACACTTTATACACTTTATTATCATGGTGATGTGGAACCTTATATGACACTAATCCATAAATACTAGGTATTTTAGCTCGGGCCGTATTTTATACCAAAATGTCAAACATCGACGAAAATTCATTTTCTTGTCCTTGAACTGAGGTCAATTATCTTATGATAATTTCACGTATAATACTATAGGTTGTAACATTATCGAAATATAATACTGCGGAACATAACATTGATGTAATACTACAGGGCATAACACTATAGTAGACTGTATTTTGATTTAGACGCTCATGTACTCAGTAAGACCCCCAATTTGGGTTAAATTGTATCGAAATTTGGGATTTCTTATGTTTTCAAACAGTTTCTTTAAAAGTTAAATGTTTCCTTTATACTTTCAAACTTATTATTGCTGTAATGGGTTGTTATGTTGAGGTTGGCCTAGTTTCACGATAGTCGCCAATACAACGGTACGGTAGATTTTGGTCGTGACACTAAGCTCACTCTTCCAATTATATGATGTACCATTGTCTGAGACTTTTTCCTCTCTCTTTACTATAATAACGACTTTCTTCTAGTTTTTAATTTATTTGTCTTTTTTTCTTCTTTCCAATTCCATTCTTTTATCTTCGATGATACTCATCTACCTTTTCTCTATTTAATAGTCTAATGGATAACCAGATTGATCATTAACTATATGTATTTCAACACTTCAAGTTATTAGGTCTCTTTTTTAATTTTAACTCTAAATTTATGGCATTTGCTAAATCGACAGCAGAGGTGTTGACCCAGCTGATTCCTAATTTTGTTGAGCTACTTATAAAGTACTATTAAAACTACCACCAATAGAAAACTGCAAATTTCTGATGGAAAAACAAGTCGTATAATTGTCACGACCCAAAATCCACTGGCTGATGTGGCACCTAATCCAACTCGTTGGGTCAGCCAATTAACGGTAAATACAATTCTAATAAAATAAAGGTGACCAACAAATGGTATAATTACTAGATTCCATACAACATCCCAAGGACGGGTAGTACAAGACATGAGCTACTAAAACTAGATTATTGCAAAAACGGATATGTAATAAATACAACTTCTGTTTGAAATGTACATAAATAGAATTCAACTCTAGAACTACCCAGGACAAGTGGTAGTCACATCCATAAGGCACAATCATCTTCAGAGTCCACCACCCCCCCCCCCCCCCGTCATCCACCACAGTTCCAATCCAAAATCTGCACGCAAGATGCAGAAGTGTAGTATGAGTACAACTGATTCCATGTACTCAGTAAGTATCTTGACTAACCTCGGTAAAGTATTAATGAGGCTTTTTTATTATAAGATACTCACTGATATAACTGTACAATAGACTAACAATAGAACAATACTAAAACATAATAGAGTAGGGTACAAGGAAAATAAATATACAAAGCAGTAAATGATTACTAAAAGAAATCATGATGTAATATTCCTCAATATCACGGTCAATCTTTTCTTAGAGCGATAACCAGCAAATCACGATAGTAAATCCATACTTTCATAGTGTGAGAAATATACTCAAGACATCAAATCAAATGGCACGGCAACATCCTTTGTGCATTTATCTCATCCTCACCAAATATATGTATAACAGTACCAATCAAGTGAAAGAAATACCGATAACAGTAATAACAAAGTAGGAAATACACAAGTAGCAATGATGAAAAAGGACTATGGACAACAATAATAGACTATATATGAGGCATAGGAGTGATTATATCAATTAGGAAAGAAGAACATAATTTCACTTAACTAGCATGGTAGAAGGTATAGTTGTAGATATAACAAATAAGAGAGGAAATCATGATCTTTATAAGCTAACAAGTAGAGGCATGAATGGCTAAAATGGTAGAAGGCTTATACTAAAGAGCAACAAAATAGATACGACATAGATATAGATATAACAATAGGAAAGAAGGTGTTATCTTTGTAAGTTAAATAGATAGAAGACATGGACAACACAATAACAATCGAGATAGAGGATAAAGATAGAACAACAAAGACAAGTTACGTAGATAACATAGGTTCAACAGTAGAAACTCCGGGTAAAGGCATGAATATATACACAAGGAAAATATATCACAACATAATGCATGTCCCTCGTCCTCGCCTGCACAGAAACACCCTTCGTGCCATGAACTCATGATACTATAAAAGCATGGTAATACAAATGAAATTGTACGGCATCACCCTTCGTGGTTTTACTCTCATCCTCTCATGATAACGTAAATGAGATCAATATAATATAAATGAAATGGCACGGCTTCGCCCTTCGTGCTTTTATTCTCAAATAAAATGGCATGACATCACTCTTCGTGCTTTACACTTCTCTTCACATGATAAAGTATATGAAACGGAACGACATCACCCTTCGTGCTTTACACTCTTCCTCACCAGGCATATGTATATCAATGACAAGCAAGGTAGGAAGCATAAATAACATCAAGGATAGTGGTTAAACGAATATCCCAAATGAACCCCAATCACAACTTTCAAGCAAACAATAGTTCAGTAAAACCCTCAAGAACCTTATTATTCAAGTATTTCAACAAGTCTCACAATGATCTACAACTCAAGTATAGAATATAATATCTCAAGAATAACGGTCGTGGTGATGCATTAGAGATTAAGCATAATGAAGGCCGAATTAGCCACATCAATGTTTCTCAAAAATTCCATCAAATTTTAATCAAGTTATAATAAACTAAATCTTGGTTTCTAACACTCAATTCCATATTCTTAGTAATCTAGAAGTCAAGTAAAACATGAATCAAGAAAGTCATGAAATTCTACAAGGCACAATTTATACCTCGAGCATTATTAACCCTAGCACATGCATAAACGCTCGTCACCTCATATATTGTGATGACCCAAAAGGTCATCACTTGTTTTAAAAATAAATTATGCATTTCGAGGCCTTAAAAACCTCTTTCTATCTCACCTCAATTTGCGTGCACAGTCCGGACGCATAGCCGGAAGCCAATCTGTGAAAATGATGAATTTTGACTTTAAAATGAATTAAGTTGACTTCGGTCAATATTTTTGGGTATACGGACCCAGACCCATGATATAACAGTCCCGAAGGGTCCATAGGAAAATATGATAATTGGGCGTATACCCATAATCGAATTTCGAGGTCCTAAGCCCGAGAAAAGAATTTTTTAAAAAATCATTTTTTGGAATATTTATGAGATTTTGAAAGAGAAATGTGTTTAAAATTTGATGGTATCGAGCCCGTATTTTGGTTCTGAAGCCCGGTACAGGTCTTATATATGATTTAAGATAAGTCTGTGAAATTTGGTAAGAAACGGAATTGAAATGACGTGAATCGGATCATATTTGAGAAAATTAGAAAATTTGAAGTTCTTAAGGAATTACATGATTTTGATGTTAAATTCATAACTGTTGATGTTATTTTAGTAATTTGAATACACGAGCTAGTCCGTATGATATTTTTATGTTGGTGTGCATGTTTGGTTTGAAGCCCCGAGGGCTCGGGTGAGTTTTGGATAGACCACGGGGTAGATTTTAGACTTGAAAAATTGCAGGCTTCAGCTGTTTCATTTCAGCTGAGCCGCAAATGCGAAATAGCCCAGGCCAGCCCCTCCTCGCAAATGCGAGATTTTCCTTCGAAAATGCGATGCTCCCCATTTGGGCCTGTTATCGTAAATGCGACTATTTGTTCGCAATTCCGACTTCGAAAATGCGAGCTTAGCAGAGCCTGGGTTCGCAATTGCGAACCCTGATCGCAATTGCGATACCTGCAACCTATAAGTTCATAACTTAGACACATTTTTAACCATTTTTCACCTCTTCTCAAAACATAAACTCTCTAGGGCGATTTTTCAAAGGCAACTTCTCTTCCTAATCGATTGTAAGTGATTTCTATCTAGTTTTCTTCAATCTTTAACATCTTTTCACATGATTTCAACTCAAAATCAATGATTTTCATGGGAGAAATTGGGTGTTTTGTGTAGCACCTAGGTTTTCAAAAATTAGGGATTTGGATCTCGATTTGAGGTCCGATTTCAAAATAAATTACATATTTGGGTTCGTGGGGGAATGGGTAATCAGGTTTTTGTTCGAGCCTCGGGTTTTGACCATGTGGGCCCGGGGATCTCCCTCTATCCCTCTACTCCTGTTTCATTTACTTAGTTCAGAAACAGTGTATCTTTTATCTTTCAGACTTTGTATGTAGTATCTTCGGTTTTCTGTGAAACTGTGACACCAATTCTGGGTAGTCGATGCTCAAACAGTTGTATTAGATACATATTCAGATAATTTATTACTTTTCTTTCGCTTATTGTATATTTCGCTATCTATACGTTATTCCTTTATAATTGTTAAAAAATATAAAATGGGTAAAAAGGTAATTGGTTCAAATAGTCGGTTTGCATAGCTCATATTAGTATGCACCATCACGACTCCTCAGGGAAGGAAATTCGGGTCGTGACAAGTTGGTATCAGAGCACTAGGTTCCATGGGTCTCACAGTTCACAGACAAATTTAATAGAATCTGAGGTATAGGTATGGAGACGTCTGTATTTATCTTATAGAGGCTACAAAGTTAGGAAAAACTTCACATTTATTCTTTCTTGTCATGCGGCTTGGTTTCTCAATGATAATTGAATTTCTACTCTGTTCTTTCGCAGATAGCGAGAACACGCACTTTCTCATCCACTGACCAGCAGCCCGAGCCCCTAGCAGTAGCTCCCACGAGGGGCAGAGGGCAAGGTTGAGGCCGTGCTAGAGGCCGAGGTAGTGGCAGAGCTCAGCCCATAGCAGC
Organism: Nicotiana tabacum; assembly: GCF_000715075.1. NCBI lineage: Eukaryota > Viridiplantae > Streptophyta > Magnoliopsida > Solanales > Solanaceae > Nicotiana > Nicotiana tabacum. Next base: position 6,246,568 of record NC_134087.1, read on the forward strand.
AAGACCAGCGGCGGAGCCTCAAATTGACTTTGATAATGAGGTTCCGGCCCCGACAGTTTTAGTGGGCCCAGTTCAGGTCCTAGAGGGGTTTATTGCTACCCCGTACTCCAAGATGCTCTAGTCTGTCTAGTGGGCCTTATGGAGAGTGTCACCCGGGCAGGCTTTCTTCCTGTAGCACCGACCGTCTCTTAGGCTGGAGGAGGAGCCCAGACTCCTACTACTCACACTCCAGAGTAGGTAGCTCCCCAGTTCTAGACTGCAGCAGTTCAGCCAGTTGGAGCAGTTTAGCCGGGTGTGGTAGCTAAGACCGGTGATGGAGCAGTTATGTCTGCCGATGCTTTGTGGAGGTTGGACAGGTTCACCAAGCTCTTCACTACTACCAGCAGTGCATCTTCTGAGGATCCCCAGGATTATCTAGACAGTTGTCATGAGGTTCTCAGGAACATGGGGATAGTGTAGACTAATGGGGTCGATTTTGCTACTTTTCGCTTGTCTGGATCTACCAAGACTTGGTGGAGAGATTATTGTTTTGCTAGACCAGCTAGATCACCAGCTTTGACTTGGGAGCAGTTTACTCAGCTATTTCTGGAGAAGTTTCTCCCTATTACTCAAAGAGAGATCTATCGGGGGCAGTTTGAGCGTCTCCGACAGGGTTCTATGATTGTTACTCAGTATAAGACCAGATTAATCGACTTGGTCCGTCATGCTTTTATCATACTTCCCACCGAGAGAGAGAGGGTGAGGAAGTTCATTGAGGGTCTTATTCAGCCGATTCGACTTCAGATGGCCAAGGAGACCGGGAGTGAGATTTCTTTCCAGAAGGCGACGTTGAGATGGTTCTATCGCAGGGAGGTAATCAGGGGTCTGACAAGAGGCCTCGTCATTCAGGCCAATTTAGTGGCACCTCGTCTGGAGGCAGGGATTCGTGTGGTAGAGGCCATCCTCCTAGGCCTTTTTATTAAGCACTTCAGGGTTTTCAATGTGCTTCAGGTGGTCGCGGTTCCCATATGTAGTATTCTGATCAGCAGTCCTACAATGCACCACCAGCTCCTATTAGGGCACCACCGCTTCAAAGTTTTCGGGGTGGTCATTTAGGTCGTCACAGTCAACAGTCTTAGCAGCCGAGGGCTTGTTACACTTGTGGTGATATGGGTCACATTGCTAGGTTTTGCCCTCAAGCACCGAGCAGCTCCCAGCATCAGGGTTCCCGTGCCATGGTTCAGGCACCGAATGTTCCATAGCTCGCCCAGCCAGCTAGAGGTAGGGGTAGATGTGCTAGAGGTGGAGGTAGAGGTAATAGAGGTGGAGCTCAGGCCACTAGAGGTGGAGGCCAGCTAGCAGCAGGCCATCCCAGAGATGTAGTTCAGGGTGGTGCGGCCCAGCCCTGATGTTATGCTCTTCCAGCCAGGCCCGAGGCTGAGGCTTCCGATGTAGTTATCACAAGTACTGTTCTGGTTTGTAGCAGAGATGCTTCAGTTTTATATGATCCAAGATCTACATACTCCTATGTATTGTCTTATTTTGCACCGTATCTGGTCATGCCTAGTGATTCTTTGAGTGCTCCTGTTTATATGTCTACACCAATTGATGATTCTATTGTGGTAGATCGAGTCCATCATTCATGTATAGTTGTGATTGGAGGTCTTGAGACTCGTGTAGATTTGCTTCTTCTGAACATGGTTGATTTCGATGTCATATTGGGGATGGACTGGTTATCACCTTACCACGCTATATTGGACTGTCATGCCAAGACTGCGACCTTAGCCTTGCCGGGGTTTCCTCGTTTAGAGTGGAGAGGGACTCCTGGTCATTCTACCCGTAGTGTTATCTCATATATGAAGGCTCGGCGTATGGTCGAGAAGGGGTGTTTGGCCTATTTGGTCTATGTTTATGATTCTGGTGCTGAGGTTCCTTATATTGATTCTGTGCCCATTGTTCGTGAGTTTCCTGAGGTATTCCCTTCAGACCTGCCGGGTATGCCGCCCGACAGGGATATTGACTTTTGCATTGATTTGGCTCCGGGCACTCAACCTATATCTATCCCACCGTATCGTACGGCCCCGCCTGAGTTGAAAGAGTTGAAGGAGCAATTGCAAGACTTGCTTGAAAAGGTTTCATTAGACCTAGTGTTTCGCCTTAGGGTGCGCCGGTGTTGTTTGTTAAGAAGAAGGATGGATCGATGAGAATGTGTATTGATTTCCGGCAATTGAACACGGTTACAATCAAGAATAAGTATCCATTGCTGAGGATTGATGATTTGTTTGATCAGTTTCAGGGTGCCAAGGTATTTTCGAAGATTGACTTGATATCTGGCTATATTAGTTGAGGATTAGGGCATCCGATGTCCCTAAGATGGCTTTTTGCACTCGGTACGGGCATTATGAGTTCTTGGTGATGTTATTCGGGTTGACAAATGCCCCAGCATCTTTTCTGGATTTGATGAACCGAGTGTTCAGGCCTTACTTGGATTCGTTCATGATAGTCTTCATTGATGATATTTTGATCTACTCCCGCAGTCGGGAGTAGCATGAGCAGCATCTTAGAGTGGTTCTTCAGACTTTAAGGGATAGTCAGTTGTATGCCAAGTTTTCGAAGTTCGGGTTCTGGTTGAGTTCAGTGGCATTCCTGGGTCATGTTGTATTAGAATAGGGTATTCAGGTTGATTTGAAGAAGATTTAGGCAGTCAAGAACTAGCCTAGACCAACATCAGCTATACAGATCCAGAGTTTCTTGGGATTGGCAGGCTACTATCGTCGGTTTGTGGAAGGGTTTTCATCTATTGCAGCCCCGATGACCAGGTTGACCCAGAAGGGTGCCCAGTTTAAGTGGTCGGATGAGTGTGAGGCGAGCTTTCAAAATCTTAAGACAGCTCTGACTACGGCACCAATGTTGGTTTTGCCCATAGGTTCAGGGCCTTATACAGTTTATTGTGATGCATCTCATATTGGACTTGGTGCGGTGTTGATGCAGGATGGAAAGGTCATTGCCTATGCTTCACGACAGTTAAAGATTCATGAGAATAACTATCCAGTTCATGATTTGGAGTTAGCAGCCATCATTCACGAGTTGAAGATTTTAAGGCATTATCTGTATGGCGTGGCATGTGAGGTGTTCATAGATCACAAGAGTCTGTAGTATTTGTTCAAGCAGAAGGAGCTAAATTTGAGGCAGATAAGGTGGTTAGATCTATTAGAGGACTACGATATCACCATCTTATATCATCTGGGAAAGGCCAATGTGGTGGCCGATGCTTTGAGTAGGAAGTCAGCCAGTATGGGCAATCTTGCTTATATTCCGGTCGGTGAGAGACCACTTGCTTTGGCTGTTCAGGCTTTGGCCAATCAGTTCGTGAGGTTGGATATTTATGAGCCCAGCCGTATGTTAGCTTGCACAGTCGCTCGTCCTTCTTTATTAGAGCGTATCCGAGATCGGCAGTATAATGATCCTAATTTGTGTGTCCTCCGAGACACGGTGCAGTACAGAGGTTCCAAGTAGGTTACCTTAGGAGATGATGGGGTTTTGATATTGCAGGGTCGAGTTTGTATGCCTAATGTGGACGGTCTTCGAGAGTTGATTTTAGAGGAGGCCCATAGTTCCCGGTACTCTATTCATCCGGGTGCCGCTAAGATGTATCAGGATTTGCGGATTATTGGTAGAGAAGAATGAAGAAGGATATTGTTGTATATGTGCCTCGGTGTTTGAATTGTTAGCAGGTTAAGTACGAGCATCAGAGGCCTAGTGATTCGTTCCAGAAGATTGAGATTCCTGAGTGGAAGTGGGAGCGCATCATTATGGACTTCGTTGTTGGACTTAGAGGAAGTTCGATGCAGTGTTGGTTATTGTTGATAGGCTGACTAAGTCAGCATATTTTATTCCTGTGGCAGTCTCCTATTCTTCCGATAGGTTAGCTGAGGTATATATCCGGGAGATAGTTCGTCTTCATGGTGTGCCCGTGTCTATCATTTCGGACCGAGGTACGTAGTTTACCTCTCATTTCTGGAGAGTAGTTCAGTGAGAGTTGGGCACACGGGTTGCGTTGAGCACAGCGTTTCATCCTCAAACGGATGGGCAGTCCGAACGGACCATTCAGATTTTGGAGGATATGCTCCGAGCTTGTTTCATTGACTTTGGAGGCTCATGGGATCAGTGTTTGCCTTTAGCAGAGTTTACCTACAACAACAGCTACCAGTAAAGTATCCAAATGGCTCCTTATGAGGGTTTGTATAGTAGGCGGTGTCGGTCGCCAGTTGGATGGTTTGAGCCGGGAGAGGCTCGGTTGTTGGGTATGGATCTAGTACAGGATGCCTTGGATGAGGTTTGGATCATTCAGCATAGGCTTCTTACATATCAGTCCAGACAAAAGAGTTATGTCGACCGTAAGGTTCGAGACTTGGCATTCATGGTCGGTGAGCGGGTATTGCTTCAGGTATTGCCTATGAAGGGCGTGATGAGATTTGGGAAGAAGGGCAAGCTTAGCCCTAGGTTTATTGGCCCGTTTAATATTCTTGATCGAGTGGGAGAGGTGGCTTATAGACTTGCGTTGCCGCCGAGCTTATCACGGCGATCCATCCCACGTGTTAGATTTCAGCACTGTCTAGTTGGACAAGGACTTGTCCTATGAGGAGGAGCCGGTAGCTATTCTAGATCGGCAGGTTCGTCAGTTGAGATCGAAGAGTTTTCCTTCTGTTCATATTCAGTGGAGAGGTTAGTCTGCTGAGGCATCGACCTAGGAGTTTCACCCCGATATGCGGAGCCGTTATCCCCATCTTTTACCCGACTCAGGTATTTCCTTCTTCTGTCCGTTCGAGGATGAACAACTGTTTTAGAGGTGGAGAGTGTGATGACCTGTCATCACTTGTTTTAAAAATAAATTCTGAGCTTCGAGGCCTTAAAAACCTCTTTTGTCTTACCTCGATTTGCGTGCATAGTCCAGACGCGTAGCCGGAAAGCCAATATGTGAAAATCTGTGAAAATGATGAATTTTGACTTTAAAATGAATTAAGTTGACTTCGGTCAATATTTTGGGTAAACGGACCCGGACTCGTGATTTGACAGTCCCGGAGAGTCCGTAGGAAAATATGGGACTTGGGCGTATGTCCGAAATCGAATTCCGAGGTCCCAAGCCCGAGAAATGATTTTTTTAAAAAAATTATTTTTTGGAATATTTATGAGTTTTTGTAAGAAAAATGTGTTTAAAGTTTGATGGTATTAAGCCCGTATTTTAGTTCCGAAGCCCGGTACATGTCTTATATGTGATTTAAGATAAGTCTGTGAAATTTGGTAAGAAATAGACTTGAAATGACGTGAATCGGATCGTATTTGAGAAAATTAAAAAATTTGAAGTTCTTAAGGAATTGCATGACTTTGATGCTAAATTCATAGCCCTTGATGTTATTTTAGTGATTTGAATGCACGAGCGAGTTCGTATGATATTTTTAGGTTAGTGTGGAGCCCCGAGGGCTCGGGTGAGTTTTGGATAGGCCACAGAGTGGATTTTAGACTTGAAAGATTGTAGGCTTCAACTGTTTCATTGCAGGCCTGCAGGCTTCGCATTTGCAAAGCCTGGCTCGCAAATGCGAGGGCTGAGCCGCAAATGCAAAACAGCCCAGGCCAACCCCTCCTCGCAAATGCGAGATTTTCCTTTGCAAATGCGATGCTCCCCATTTGGGCCTGTTATCGCAAATGTGACTGTTTGTTCGCAATGTGAAAATTGCTTCGCAAATGCGAGCTTAGCAGAACTTGGGATCGCAATTGCGAATCCTGATCGCAATTGCAATACCTGCAACTTGTAAGTTCATAACTTAGACGCATTTTCAACCATTTTTCACCTCTTCTCAAAACATAAACTCTCTAGGGCGATTTTTCAAAGGCAATTCTCTTCCTAATCGAATGTAAGTGATTTCTAACTAGTTTTCTTCAATCTTTAACATCTTCTCACATGATTTCAACTCAAAATCAATGATTTTCATGGGGAAAATTGAGTGTTTTGGGTAGCACCTAGGTTTTTCAAAAATTAGGGATTTGGACCTCGATTTGAGGTTCGATTTCAAAATAAATTACATATTTGGGTTCGTGGGGGAATGGGTAATCGGGTTTTGGTTCGAACCTCGGGTTTTGACCATGTGGGCCTGTGGGTGAATTTTGACCTTTTGGTTAAAACTTTAGAAAACTCCTTTTCATGCATTAGAATTGATTCATTTAGCATTTATTGATGTAATTAAGTAACTTGCGACTAGATACGAGCGAATTGGTGGTGGAATCAAGAGGTAAAGCGATAGTAGAGACTTGAATTGTGTTCGTGGCATCGAGGTAAGTGTTTGGTCTAAACTTAGCTTGAGGGATTCGGAGTCGAGTCCTATTTGCTATGTGGTATTTGTTGAGTACGATATATAGGCATGGTGACAAGTATCTATACGTTGGTATCAAGCATGCCAGCGAGTCTTATATTGTGATTATTATGACTTTGTTGTATTATTCATGCTTTGGTGATGATTTCTATTGTTGGGCAAAGTTTGTGGAAGCAATTGTGACATTTGAACATTGAGGAGCGTTGGCTCAAGTTGTATACTGAAATGTGAAAGTATAAGTGGTAATTGAACCTTTTAGAGCATTGGCTCAAGTTGTGAAGTAACGGTGAGAAAAAGAAGAGAATTATTATGTGGCCTCCCTTGCCGAGATATTGTTGGTTTTGATGTTATCTCCCTTGCCGGGATGTTGATGTTTCTTTTGATGTTGTTCCCTTGCCGAGACTTGATTGTTGAACTATTGTTCCCTTGCCGGGGTTCTTATTGTAATTTCATTACTCCCTTGCCCTATTATTTGTGCTTTTTGTTTGGGTGAGGAAGAGTGTTAAAGCACGAAGGGTGATGCCGTGTATGATTTGTAAGGAAAGAGTGTAAAGCGCGAAGGGTGATGCCGTGATGCCCGATGTACAATTCCGTGCCAACTATATTGATTATATGGTGAGGACGAGAGTAAAAGCACGAAGGGTGATGCCGTGCACATTTTCATTACGTGATTGCTTTGGTGAGGACGAGAGTAAAAGCACGAAGGGTGATGCCGTGCACTTATTGATTCCTGATTCTTTGTTGATATCTGAGATATGTTGTTTCTTTTAGTTACCCGTTGTCTTTCTATTCTAAATTGATAGTTCCCCGCAGTATATTACCCCTCCCATACTTGAATGTATATTACTGTTCTTCTTTTCCGCTGTATATAGTTAAATTGCACAGGTTTATTTGGTAGTCTGGTCCTAGCCTCTTCACTACTTCACCGAGGTTAGGCTAGACACTTACCAACACATGGGGTCGGTTGTGCTGATACTACACTCTGCACTGTGTGCAGATCCCGGAGCAGCAACTTTTGGACCGTAGATTAGGTGGCTGCCTTCAGTCTACGTGGAGATCCAAGGTAGTCCTGCAGGCGTCCGCAGGCCCTGGCGTCTCCCTCTATCCCTTTACTCATGTTTCATTTACTTAGTTCAAAAATAGTGTATCTTTTATCTTTCAGACTTTGTATGTAGTATTCTTAGATCGTCTGTGAAATGGTGACACCAGTCTGGGTAGTCCATGCTTAAACAGTTGTATTAGATACATATTCAGATAATTTATTGCTTTTCTTCCGCTTATTGTAAATTCCGCTGTCTACACGTTATTACTTTATAATTGTTAAAGAATATAAAATGGGTAAAAAGGTAATTGGTTCAAACAGTCGGTTTGCCTAGCTCACATTAGTAGGCTCCATCATGACTCTTGAGGGTGGGAAATTCGGGTCGTGACATATATACACTACCCCCGCATGTAGAAAACAATGGAAATTAGTAGAAAAATTCCCTCAATAAAGTTAGGCAAGACACTTACCTCAAACAAGCCAAATCGATATACTAGAAGCACCATCCCGCTCAAATCATCCTCCGAACGGCTCGAATCTGGACAATAGCAACTCAAAATCATCAAATAATGCCATAGGAAGCAAACCCAATCGATAAAGGTCTAATCTTTACACATTTACTCAAAGTCAACCAAAAAATCAAACTTGGGCCCGCACCTTGGAACCCAACAAAACTCACAAAATCCGATAACCCATTCAATTACGAGTTCAACTATACTAGTTTCACTCAAATCCGACTCCAAATCAATGTTCAAAACTCAAAAATTAACTTTATGTAATTTTAGGCATAAACCCCCACATTTCACTTTAAAATTCATAATCCAATTAACAAAAACGAAGATAGAATCACAAATTATAATCAAAATCGAGTAGAATACACTTACCCCAATCCATGTAATGAAAATCATCTCCAAAATCGTCCAAATCCAAGCTCCACGACTCAAACGTGATAAAATAACTCAAAGGTCCGAAATAGAGTACTTATGTGCTCTGTGCAGTGGTCCTCTACGTGATCGCGGTTGTGCCCACGCGATCACGATGCACAGAATGAGCTCAGCCAAAAAATACTTTTGGCGTTCGCCGTACTACCCTCATGAACGCGATGAACACAGGCTCCAACACTACACGAATGCTTCCACAGTCATGCGAACGCGAAGAAGGAAGTCCCCAGCTCCCAGCTGCTCTGCGATCCAGACCTAAGGGAACCATCAAAACTCTGATCCGAGGTCAATTACATAAAAAGTAAAACGTAGTCAATTCTTCTAACTTAGAGCTTTCTAGTTGAGAATCATTCTTCCAAATCAACTTTTGTCACCTAAAAACCAAAACCGACGATTCACACAAGTCAAAATAAGTCATATGAATCTACTCAAGACTTCAAACAGCTGAGCGGAATACAAATGCTGAAAATAATCCGACGGGTCGTTACAATAATTGATGGAGAAATATGTAACGACCCGCCAGGTCGTTTTGCTTTCTAAAACCATGTTCCTCTAAATAAGACTGCATGTACTTGCTTTTACTGATTTATGACTTTCGGGGATGGTTGGTTCGGATTTGGAAGAGTTTGAGTTGAAATCGGAATACTTGGTTCCTTAAGGTTGGCTTAAAAGACCAAGTTCAACTTTAGTCAATATTTTGAGTAAACAATCTCAAAATTAGGATTTGAAAGTTCCAATAGGTTCGTATTATGATTTCAGACTTGGGCGTATGTCCGAATCGGATTTTGGATGACCGGGAGCATTTTGGCGTCTAATAGTGAAAGTTGACTCTTTAAGGATTTTGAAGTTCTTTAAATTTGGTTTAGAGCAGCTTTTTGTGATATCTAGGTCTGAACGGAATTCCGGGATCAGAAATAATTCCATAATGTCATTTAAGAGTTGCACACAAATTTGGTATCATTTCTAGTAGTACAAGTACGTTTCGGCACATTGGACATAGATTGAAGAACTTGAAGTTCATAAGTTTGATTCAATTGGTTTTAGAGTGTGATTCTTAGTTTGAATGTTGTTTCAGCACACTGAGGGTTAGAGCAAGTTTTCTTTATGATTCCAAACTTGTCAGTATGTTCGGGCGGGGCCTCGGAGGCCCCAAGCATCAATCGGACGAGGCTCGAGCTAAGTTGAAAATTTGAAATGGAGCTGAAGCTCCAGTTGCTATCATAACCGCACATGCAATTGGCCAGCCGCAGGTGCAAGCCCGCAGAAGCGGCTAAAGCATTGCAGATGCGGATCAAGGGGAGGAACCCAGGTTCCACAGATTCGGCCCCTCTTCCGCAAAAGCGGAACCGCAGGAGCGGTCACCCGATCACAGATGCGGTCCCAACTGTCCCGACCCATTTCACAGAAGCGAACGATCTCCCACAGATGCGATCAACCAACCGCAGGTGCGGAAATCGCTGAAGGTAGTGACCTTCATTTAATATGGGAGTTTGTCATTTTTGACACATTTCACTTCATTCTTGGGCGATTTGGGAGATTCAAAAGGGGGGATTTCAATCTAGCTATGTGAGTTAAGTAATTTCTACTTAATGTGAGTTCAATACATAGTTCATGGGTAGATTACAACATGTAAGTTAGTGAAAAAAATGGGTTTAGAGTAAAACCTAGGATTTTGATAAAAATAAGATTTAACCACGAAATTTGTTGTGGAATGTCGTAGAAATCATATATTCTTGATCCTAAGGTTATGGGTAAAAATTTTCTTCAAAAATTTCCGAAATCCGGTCATGTGCGCCGGGGATGAATTTTAGGAACCTTGCATTTAGGGTTGGGAAAGTATTTCTATAATTAGAATATGAACTCTTGAGCATATATTGGCTAGTTCTTACCCCATTTGAATTGTTTTGGATCATTTGGCTCTGATTTGAGGCTTTGAGTGCATTCTTGAATTTAGAAGTAAGCTTTGGGAAAGGTAAGTCTCCTTTCTAACCTTGTAAAAAGGAATTAATCCCATAGGTGAGGTAAATAAATGTATGTAACTATCTGTGGGGGGTACGTACGTTCTCGGTAACCAGAGTCCGTACGTAGCTACTATTATGCTAATTGTCTGGGTAGGTTAGGACCCGTATCATGCTATACTTGCAATGCTTGCGTACTCACTCGCTACTAAGATCACTTAAGTCGTGCTGGAAATTGGTAAACAAATATAGACAGCTATATTCACTTACTTGAGAATTTATATGAATTACTTTACTAAAAATGGGCAATGTGTGCTTCCTTGATAATAAATTGTTATTTATAGATCGGGCCTAACGCCTCAGTAGTAAATTAATGCATCTATGGTTTGCGCCATTCGACCCTCTGGCAGTATACAGTTTAATATTATATTGGATCGGATCGTACGACCTCGGCATAATGTGCGCATGTTATCTATGTGGAACTTTCCGTGATTTACACTGCATAAATTCTTTGAAATGTAAGTTATTACATGATATGACCGAAATTGATATGTTGTTTATAAGAGAGTATCTTATTTCTCCTTGTTCTTGGAATGTCATTTGTATTCATGTTATTCATGCTTAGCATAACACTTAAACTGTATTATTATTGACCCTAGTAGGTGTCAAGTCGACTCTTCATTACTACTTCTTCGATGTTAGACTGGATACTTACTGGGTACATATTGTTTATGTACTCATACTACGCTTCTGTACTTAATTGTACAGGATCTGAGGCAGGCGCATCTAGCTACCCCTCCGGCGTGCATCCCTGATACTTGATCGAGATTTCATAATGAGATGCCCTTACTGAGCCATTCAGCAGCATATCGGAGTCTCTCCTTTTGTTATTATTGTCTATTCTATCTCAGGCAGTAGGATAGTTATATTTCTGTATATTCTACTAGTTGCCCTCGTACTTGTGATACTAGATTCTGGCGCACACATTAGTAGACTATTATTTTTGGATTATATTCCTAAAATTATGATTTCCTTTAGTCATTCCTGTTTCAGTTGCTTTATAAATTTGCTATTTATTTACTGTTTTAAATTTAAATTAAGTAAACGTTTGGGGTTGTTTAATGAAAACAAATGAGAACTCACTAGTTGATCAGTGTTGACTTGCCTAACAACGGTGTTGGGTGCCATCATGACCTATAATGGAATTTGGGTCGTGACAACATGGTATCAGAGTACTAGGTTCACGTAGGTCTCACAAGTCATGGGCAAACCTAATAGAGTCTTGCGAATCGGTACGGAGACGTCTGTACTTATCTTCGAGAGGCTATAGGGTGTTAGGAAACTACTCTTTATTTATATTCTATCGTGCAGTTAATGGTATACTGAATTTCCTTCTTCTATTCTCTCACGGATGGTGAGGACGTGCATGATGGACGTTCCAGACCCGGGAAGAGCTATTCCCCCCATTGCTAGAGGATGAGGTAGAGGTCGGGGGAGAGTACTAGCCCGAGGTATGGGACGAGGGCATCCCAGGGCTGCCCCAGTTGCACCACCGACGGATCTAGCAAGGGATCCAATTATTGAGAAGCAGGGCAAGGTGCCTACAGCAGAGCCTACCCTGGCGGACTTCATGACAGCACCGGGCTTTAAGAAGGTCATGGGCCGTAAGCTGTGGTTCATGGATTCTATGACCTAGGTTGGTTTATTTCCAGCAGACCCAGCCACATCTCAGGCGGGAGGGGGAGCACTGACCCCTACTGCTCAGGCTCCTGGTCATGCAGCTTCAATGTATCAGACTCCGGGTGCACTACACGCGATGGGGTCCAACCAGTTGCCGCAGTGGTACCCGATCCCAGACCAGCTATAGACGGCGATCCGTAAAAGTTATCGGACAGATGGACTAGGCTACACCCTCATATCTTTGGAGGCGAGCGTCATGAGAATGCCCAGGATTTCATTGATAGGTGCAGGAACAGATTGCACAACATGAGGATATTGGAGTCTCATGGGGTTGACTTCACTACTTTCCAGCTGGAGGGCAGGATCCGTAGATGGTGGCAGTCTTATGTTCTTGGCAGGCCAACAGGTTCTCCTCCCATCACCTGGGACCAGTTCACACAGCTTTTCTTGTATAGGTATATTCCACCCACTGAGATGGAAGAGTTACGATATCAGTTTGAGCATCTTAAGCAGGGTCAGATGTCAGTAACCGACTATGAGGTGAGGTTTTCTAAGTTGTCTTGCCATGCACTCATGATACTTCCTACCAACGCAGAGAGAGTGCGGAGATTTGTTTCAGGATTGCACTCCGGTATTAGGGCCAACATGGCACGAGAGGTTGAGATGGGGACTTCTTATCAGCTGGTAGTGGAGATTTCTCGGAGGATTGAGGGCTACCATTAGAGAGGTAGAGAGCAGATGCAGTAGGACAAGAGGGCCCGTTTCTGTGAAGAGTTTAGAGGTGCCCCGGCTAGGGGCAGAGGTTAGTTTATGAGGGGTCAGTCTAGTAGGCCCCCATATTTAGCACCACCACCTCCTCAAGGTGCTCCAACGAGCCCCTATTTCAGCGCCATATCAGAGAGTCCTTACTTCCCTCCATCCATCCAGGGTTCTACCAATGGGTATTCAGGTCCCTAGGGTTCTTCTAGCTCCTACTTTAGTGCTATACCGGAGAGTTCATACCGCCTACCGGCTATTCAGGCTTCTTGCAATGGGTCTATAGGCCATCAGGGTCAAACATCAGAGCAACAGGTCACCGCACCGAGGGTTGTTTCGAGTGCGGAGATCTTGGTCATATGAAGAGATACTTCCCCAAACTTTGGGGCAAGGCAGTGCAGCAGGGTCAACAGCCCATGATTACAACACCGACTGTTCGGCCGCCTAGAGGCGGAAGGCAGACTGATAGGGGTCGTCCTAGAGGTGGAGGCCAGACAGGGGGAGGTCAGCCAGCTACTATTCAGTCAGGTGGAGGCTAGCCAGCCGGCGCTTCAGTCAGATTCTATACTTTTCTGGCCAGACCAGATGCATTGGCCTCAGATACCGTTATCATAGGTATTATTTCCGTCTACGATAGGGATGCTTCAATATTATTTGATCCAGGGTCTACCTATTCATATGTATCATCTCTATTTTCTCATTTCCTGGATATTCCTCGTGAGTCATTGGGTACTCTTGTCGGCGATTCTGTGGTTGTGGATTGGATCTATCGATCCTGTGTGGTCACATTATGTGGTTTTGATACTAGAGCGGATCTCCTGTTACTTGATATGACCGACTTTGAGGTCATCCTGGGCATGGATTGGTTATTCCCATATCACACCATCCTAGATTGTCATGCCAAGACTGTTACCTTAGCGATGCTAGAGTCGCCACAGTTGGAATGGAAGGGTTCCTCAGTTAGTACATCTAGTCAGGTTATACTCACTTACTTGAGAATTTGTATGAGTTACTTGATTAAAAATGGCCAATGTATGCTTCCTTGATAATAAATTATTAGTTGTGGATCAGGCCGAGCACCTCGGTAGTAAAAAGATGCATTTATGGTTCGCGTCATTCGACCTTCTGGCAGTATACAGTTTAATATTATATTGGATCGGATCGTACGACCTCGGCATAATGTGCGCATGTTATCTATGTGGAACTTTCCGTGATTTACACTGCATAAATTCTTTGAAATGTAAGTTATTACATGATATGACCGAAATTGATATGTTGTTTATAAGAGAGTATCTTATTTCTCCTTGTTCTTGGAATGTCATTTGTATTCATGTTATTCATGCTTAGCATAACACTTAAACTGTATTATTATTGACCCTAGTAGGTGTCAAGTCGACTCTTCATTACTGCTTCTTCGATGTTAGACTGGATACTTACTGGGTACATATTGTTTATGTACTCATACTACGCTTCTGTACTTAATTGTACAGGATCTGAGGCAGGCGCATCTAGCTACCCCTCCGGCGTGCATCCCTGATACTTGATCGAGATTTCATAGTGAGCTGCCCTTTCTGAGCCGTTCAGCAGCATGTCGAAGTCTCCTTTTGTTATTACTGTCTATTCTATTTTAGGTAGTACGATAGTTATATTTCTGTACATTCTACTAGTTGCCCTCGTACTTGTGACACTAGATCCTGACACACACATTAGTAGACTATTATTTTTGGATTGTATTCTTGAAATTATGATTTTCTTTAGTCATTCCCGTTTCAGTTGCTTTATAAATTTGCTATTTATCGACTGTTTTAAATTTTAATTAAGTAAACGTTTGGGGTTGTTTAATGAAAATAAATGAGAACTCACTAATTAATTAGTGTTGACTTGCCTAACAACGGTGTTGGGCATTATCACGACCTAAAATTCCTTGTTAGATGTCATCACGACCTATAATGGAATTTGGGTCGTGAGAAAAACAAGCTGCTATGGCTCTCCATTTCTTTACTACTTCTCCATCTTTAAAAAATCCAACTTGCAGTGGTAGGTTCAACGACCAAAAATTGAACATATCAAATTATATATATATATATATAGGCTGGTTGGACACATGGTTTTTATATTTATTGTTATCTCTTTTGATGGTGCACACGGCTATTTATCTGTTCGATAAAGTTATGATCCAGTATCCTATTGTTAAATTGTTTATTTTTACTTTAAATATCGTTTAATAACTGTGCGCATCTAAAATATGATAATTTAGGACAAGTTGGTCTTGTTATGATTAAAGTAGCTGTACTAATACACCCACTAATGTGAGATGAATTGAGAAAAACTACCAAAATGTTCATTATATTCTCATTGGTGTGTTAATTTGCGTATACTATAGTCTCTTTGATAATTGGTGTTTTTTTTATGTACGTATAACTTATAATTAATTCCTATTATATAGATACGTACATATATACACTCGCACACGAGAACCAATTAATTGAGAAATGAAAATGATGTTACATTAAATTAGGTGTTTGTAAGAAGTCTATTATTCCGCTTAGAGAATTATATTCTTGTGTGGAGATCACCGTGAGATCGAAAGAACCTTTACGTTTAAATAATCAGATACAGTATTGTTTAGTACTAGTAAAGCACCCGCACGATGCGCGAAGAATCAGTAATATTAAATATTAGAAAGAGGTGAATTTAAATATATATATAAGAAAATGCGTTCATGTATATAATTAGCATAGCCTACCTATTCAATAGAGAATTAACCATTTAACTATACACAAAATACAAATGAACGTTAAGCGTAGACACATTCAAGAATAACAAAATACATTCGTTGATTCTCTTTTCCCCACTTGTCCTTCCTCTATCTTTGTGGTTTATATTCTTGTACGATTGACAAGGAAATGAAAAAGAAATTAACAGTAAAGAAATAAGTGAGAATCACAAAAGTCTATCCTGACAAAGCATAATTCATGTCGTGAAAAACGTGATCACCTGTTTAATTGTCTTGCTTGAGTTGAGGCTATTGAGATTAAGAGTCTTATTTAAGCCACCATATACCAACTTATCTCAACATCTTCAACTTCTCCCATTTCTCCTTCCTATCATATATTTTGTTAAAACCATAATATGAGGTCTTTTGCTTTGCTTTTCTTTATTTCAACTATAGTAGCGGTGACAGTGGCCTCTACGTTCAACAATGTAGAGGTCATAAGCCAAGTGGTAGAAATCCATCGTCTGAGGCCACAGACTGGCTCGGCTGGTTATCGCGTCCCACAATTGGACTGTCTTAGTTGGCGTCTTGCCGTGGAGACTAACAACCTTCAAAATTGGAAATTGGTGCCTATCTCCTGTGAAAACTATATAGGTCATTACATGTTAGGCAAACAATATCGTCATGACTGTGAGGCTGTGGCCAATGCTGCTATTGAGTACGCCAAGAGTCTCAAACTAAGCGGAGATGGAAAGGACGTTTGGGTATTTGATATTGATGAGACTACTCTCTCTAATCTTCCTTACTACGCTCGATCTGATGTTGCTTTTGGGTAAAAATGCAAAAACCATCAAAAAAAAATTCCCTTTTTTTTCTTTTATATAACTATTAGTACATAATACGTTTTGTATCTCATGCATTTTTGTTGCAGGGCTATACCTTTCAACAGTACAAAGTTTAATGCATGGGTGGCCGAGGGGAAAGCACCTGCCATTCCTTCAATACTTGGAGTATACAAAACAGTGTTGTCTCTGGGAATCAAGCCAGTTTTCATAACAGGGACTCGAGAATCTTTCAAACAAGTAAGGATCACAAATCTCAAGAAAGCTGGTTACAGTAACTGGGCAAAGCTTGTACTAAAGTAAGCAATTTATATGTCATACTTTTCTTTCTAACCCTAATGCGATGATTTATATAAGTCACACAAATATGTATATATAAGTCACACAAATATGTATAACTTATTTTAGATCACAAGTTACAAAAATCTATTTTAAACTTGTTGCAGGGGAGATAACGATTCGGGAACAGCAGTGGAGTTTAAATCAAGCAAGAGAACAGAGCTAGTGAAAGCTGGATACAGAATTGTTGGCAACATTGGAGACCAATGGAGTGATATCCTAGGAGACAACGTGGGTTCTCGTACTTTCAAAGTCCCTGACCCTATGTACTACATTGGTTGATAGATCCAAACCCCTGATATTTTCTTTCTTGATTCTCAACAATTTTAATTTAAGCAGTTACCTAATTAATAACGTGACTACTAGCTTCCTTTGTTGTGATATGTGAGATCTACGCTAAGCTCACTGTTACAGAATGATGTATCATTTCTTTGACTTTTTGCGCCCCACCCACTATAATAAAATAACGCCTTACTTTAAGATTTTAATTTTATGCCCTTTTGGAAAATGATATTATATTAGTGGCTCTAAAAATAATAGTCGAAAAATGTATGTATTAGTATATAATATAGATTTTATATGTTATATACAAAAAAAAATATATTGTTTTATATATTTTCTTGGCTACATAATATAAATTTTTCTGAATTTTTGTTACTATTTTCGGAATAAGTTTTTATTTTGTATTTTAATAAGAAAAATCCAAAATAAATAATTTTTCCGAATATTTTTTACTTTTTTGGGAATAAATGTTGATTTTGTATTTTAATAAAAAAAATCAGAAAAATAATTTTTTCGAAAAAACAATTTTGTCATGTTGGATTGTTTAGGTGGATGGTCATGTAAGCAAATCTAACATAGTTGGACTGTCATGTCAGCTTCAATGGCAAAACTAACGGTTTAGGAGCATTTGTGGTCCAAAACATAGACGACAGAGATATTTTTTGCACAAAAAACAAACGGAGGATATTTTTGAGCTATTTCGAATAGTTCAAGGATATTTTTTGCCCTTTTCCGTTAAAATTGTGATTGTTAATGTCATGATTTGCCATGTATAAGAATAGTACTGAATAAGGTATAATATTAACTATACTTATACATAGATTAAAAAGTAGTATCAAACAAGAGACTAATCACACCAAAGCTAATACATATAGTATTATTTTTCTTATAATAAAACCTACCAAACGATCCTTAGACTTAGCTATCAAGTGATGTATTCTATATTTAATGTCACGATAAAATACTACTCTCTCCATTCACTATTACTTATTATGTTTCGATGTTCGAGAGTTAAAGTTAGATAAACTTTGACCAACATTTTATCATATATTTTTCACCATATTGATATGAGAAAAATTATAAATTATAGTACTATTAGTATAATTTTCGAATATTTAAATTTTAATTTTAAAATATTAAGAAAATTTAATTTTAAAAATTAGTCAAATTGCTCTAAAAAAAAAGTGAGAAGTTAGTGAACGGAGGGACTAAATAATAGTAGGCCATATGAGTCGTCAGATAGTGTCGCAATAATTCTGAACCCCACATTCTAGGACAATAATTAAAACGACATAGGAAAAGACAAATTTGTGAGGACCCATAACTAGGCTTGGTGATCCCTTGTATTAGGGGTGTTCATAGTTCGGTTTGGATCGGTTTTTTCATAAAAAGAAACCAAACCAAGTAAGTCGATTTTTTAAATATTAGAATCAAACCAAACCAATTAAGTCGGTTTTTTCTCGATACGGTTTATGTCGGGTTTTGTCGGTTTTTTGATTTTTTTGGTTATTTGTCGGTTTTTTCTTAAATATAAGGCATACACTACCAAACACATATTTCGGCGACCACATTTTCAACGTAACACTATCAAATCAATTGCCCTTTGAGAAATCTATTATTTACTAAAATATATTGATGATAATTGAATCAAATAGTGATGAATAATTTAAGGACTCAATTGAAAAAATATATTTTTTAATATGAAATGTATTCTTACACTTAACAAAAGAAAACTACTAATCAAACTAGAATATAAAGGTAAAGAACTGTACTAAAAATGCAAATGATTAACATTAACCATAAATTTTTTGAAACTTTGTATAAAAATATACATATATATATATATATATATATATATATATATATATATATATATATATATATATATATATATATATATATGTAATAATAAATTTGAAATAGCTACTTCTATAGTCGGTTTGGTTTGGTTCGGTTTTGCGGTTATTTTTTGATTAAAACCAAAACCGAACCAAATTTGATCGGTTTTTAAAATTCAAAACCAAAACCAAACCAAACTAAAAAATATCGATTTTTTTGGTCGGTTTAATTTGGTTTTCGGTTTGGTTCGATTTTTCGGATTTTTATGAACACCCCTACCTTGCATTATTTTCTAGTACAAATATGGCCAGTTGCCTGGTGGATGTTTTGATAATCTAATAGACAACTAGACATTGGTTAACGGTAGGTGTGCCCTGTCAAATGAAATTATCTCTTGGATTGCTTGCCCATCTTGAACGCCAGGGCCTAGTAGGTGATCACATTATTAACAAAAATCCCAAGGACCTAGGATGCGTTTGGTATGAATAAATTTTTTTTTTGATGTTTGGCTTAAAGTATATATTTTTGTATGTATATCGCCTAATATTTTACTCGTGTTTCGTAGATTTCGAATGTAAAATGTATTGATTTATGCTTATTCGTGGTGTTTTTATATGTAGGAATTATCCAGAGATAATAGGGGACGAAAGATGTGAGATTAGAGCCAAAAAGGAGAAAAAGTTGAAAATGGCGATTTCCAGGGCCACAGGCAGCGTAGGGCGCTACCTGTGGCCCAATTTCCAGAATGTTTGTTTTCCCAGCGCCAGGGCTAGCGCTCCATGCTACCCTGGGCGCTGGTGACGGGAAACTTCTCCAACTTTGTCTGGAACAAGGTTATTTCGGTCCAAGACCTCCCCCCTCTCCCCAACTCGTATAAAAGTAAGTCTAAACCTAATTTGGAGGAGATCTAACTAACTTTGAAGGAGAATTCATGTGGGGGAACACACACCAAGCTTGGAGGAGGTTTATAACTAGCTTTTGTTCTCTTCTCTTCTTTTAGTTTCATAGTTTATTAGTTCTAGAGTTGTGGGATGTTACATGGACATTGTAGTTTGAAACTTGAATTGTTCTTATTATTTTATTATATTAATTTATTTATTTAATCTTGTGCTTAATTATTTGATTGCTTGATCATCAATTTAATACTATCTATGAATCTAGGATTGAACTCGGGAAAAGGAATTCTAGATTGCATATAAGATTGAGTAGAGCAAGATCTTGAACCTGAGTATTGGGAACGGATTTGCTGTTAGGATAGGGATATATCTAATCGTCTTGCTTGGTTACTATATAGGAATTATTAATGCGTTTTTGTTAATCCTAATTCAATAGAAATATAGGCATTAGGTTAGCTTGAATAGGCGAGTAGTACTTCGGGAGAAGGCTACGAGTAATATTAACCATGTCATCCAATAAACCAGATAAATTAATTAGACAATTTAAGTAGAAAACTCAACGGGATTTTTAGCTAACCCATAGCTCTAGAATATTTTCTCCCATTAAATTCGCCTCTAAGATTGCGGACTTATTTTCTTTAATCTCTTAGGTTGCGACTCTAGATTAGTTTTAGTTAAATATCTTTAGAAAAGTTCTTGAATACATTAATTATCTTAGTTTAATTTAGTAAATAGCTAATCACAAGTTCTTGTGGGTACGATATCTGGACTTACAATCCTATTTTACTTGTACGAGCACGTATACTTGTTGTGCATTTGGGAGCAATAAGTTTTTGGCGTCATTGTCGGGGACTTAGAAATTAACTATTTTACTAGATTAGATTTTTACTTTTTATCTATTGAATTTTTCTTTCTTAGCTAAGTTTAGTATTTTACTATCTTTGTTGATATGGTATCTTGGAATGATAATTGGTTGAATGTTGGTTATTTTTACTTTGGTGATCCTTGTCCATGTTGTGGAGGACCACACTTGTGGTAAAATTGTGAATCTCAATCTTATGAGTGGAATATTTGTAATGTATGTGGTGGTCAATATGGCCATTGGGATAGTTGTCCTAATTCTTATTATCCTTCTCAGAGCTCTTATTATGATGTTTCTAATAATGTTTATGAGTTTTATAGGAGCAATAAAGTGGAGGATATGGAACGTGTTGCTCGTATTATGGACATGACGAGGCAAGTAGCCGAGCAACAAGATGAAAATCAAAAGGCTATACAAAGAATTAGTGCAGCAATCATGAGAATGAAGGTCGAGGCGGAAGAATTAGCTAAAGAGAGTGTGTTCCCACAAGAAGATAATTTTAAAGAAACAGATATAGTGAGCCAATATTAGCTAGAGGAACAAGCTCAGCTAATAAAATTTCATGAGTCTCTCCGTGATGGTCTTTCAAATATGGCAAAATAACTGATAGAAGAAAGAATTGAGCTCAGGCAAGAGATAGATCAATTTGGCTCAGATATCCATGACCTGCAGGCTCAATGGAATAAAAAGGTTGAGGCGTATGATGCCCTACAACTAATTTTTGTGGGTGCCGGCCAGCTTGTGGAGCGGAAATAGGAATTTCAACTATTCGACCAAAATATTATTAATGATGCCAAGATTGACGAAGTGTGCACAAGTGAGGATGTCAAAAGTGAAACGATTCTAGAGTTGGAGCGCATTGGGCCTCATTCTAACCATTTTTCAACATTGTGCTTGGTTGGTGACACGAGAATTGATCTGTTTCAGCCTATGGAGGAGTCAAGGAATATGGAACAAAGTGTATATATTCTGAAATTTGCAATGCTAAGAAGACAAAACGACATCCCTCATTTAAAGTCCAAGAAGTGCAAGATGTGACACCTATTGCTTGGTTCCTTTATTTTTACACCACCGCCCAGGAACGTAACAGAAAAGATTAATGTAAAATTGGGGTCACAATTCATATCCTCAAAGTGGAAGAAAAAGTGATGCAGTAGCGTAAGTCATGCAACGACTATAAATAAGGCATTTGTTGGGAGGCAACCCAATTCTATTTTTTCCTTTTTCTTTTTGTTTATTTTTTTGTTAATTGTGTTTTTCTTTTTGTAGTGTTGTTTTTTGTGTTTTTTAGGAGTAGGATCATGGAGTCAAAGCTAACAGGCATGTGCAAAAGTGAGCAGGTGGTTGAAACTAAGTGTGAGGTACCCACACAAAGGATCATACCTGGGAGAAGTCTGAGTATCCCGTGAGCTGCTAATGCTCCGGCCTTTGGCCTACCAGGGAGTCTTTTTTACCCTCTTGTCATTTAGAGTGTGCATTGAGGAAATTGCACAATTTTAATTATGGGGTGAGGAGATTATTTGGGTGATTTCTGTGCTATCCTAACTTAGTTCTAATATTTTTTTTCTTAGTTTAGTGTAGTAGTTGTTGAAAAAAAATTAAAAAATAAAAAAGAACGAAAAAATCATAATTTTTGGACTTTTCCCGACGATGGATTTTGTGGACAACATTATTGAGGGATTAAGGTCCAATAAAAAAATACTTTAGGTAGTAATAATCTCCTGTGATTTTTCTTTGTGCCACGGTTCTTTTTCATGGGATGTAGTTTAAATCGGGTAGTAGTATTTTTTATTTTTAGAGTAGATTAGGAATTTAGGAAATAAAAGGAGGAAGATTGATGAACTTAGGCTCCCTTGACTTGTTTGATAGTAGCATATTTAGGCTTTGGCATGTGTAGTATCTTCCCTATGTGTTTGAAATTGTTCATGATGCCTTGATGAAATTGGATAGCATGTCTTTGTGATGCCTATGTCTCTTTTACTTGACTATTGTTCATTTTGTGCTTAGTGCTTAATATATTGTGGCTCTATGAATACTTTCATTGTTTGAGAGTCAGAATGAGACTATCCTTAGTGAGTCATGTGCCATTATTGTGATTGAGTCTAGAACTTGCCCGGTATGTGAGTCGAAGCGAAAGTTTAGGTGATGCTCTGTTTGAAAAATGAATCTAGGCTTTCTTTGATCTTGTTGAGCTTAATTGCTTATCAAAATAAAATTGATCCCTAATAAACCTTTTTTGAGCCTATAGACATTTTATTTGGCACCCACAATACGAGCATATTTGTTCTTAATTGACATTTGTTTGATCTTGTACCTCTTAAGAAATTTTAATTGTACAATGAGTGCCAGGAAAAGAAAAGACTAAGTGTGGGGAGACTTTCGAGTGGAATCAATAAATGAAAGGTGCACTTGTTTTGTGTAATAATACACCACTAGCAAAATTGAGGAAAAACAAAACAAAGTAAAAGAAAGAAAACTCTGAAAAAGAGAAGGAAAAATAGAGATGAATGAATTGTTGTCTTGTTCTTGCTAGTGGGGTATAAATTAAAATAGTGCTTAAAGAAAGTGGGAATAAATGTACAGAGGGATCTTGTTTGTGAAATTGAAGTGGATTGAAGAATTTGCGCTTAAAGTTTATTATGTGATGTGTTAAAATACTTAGGAGGGTGAACCACTATTTCTTATATATATTAAAGTGCTTAGGAGGGTGAACCACTAATCTTGAATATATCCTTCCCGTCCCTTATCCCACATTACAACCATATAAAGTCCTAATTGATTTTAGATCGAGTGAGCCTACATTAGTGGAGATTTACATTATGGGCAAGCCTATGGTACTTTTTTGCATGCATGTGACTTCTTTGTGAGAGTGAGAGATTTTCTTTAGTAGATGTGAGTCCTTAGATTATATTTGATCATGAAATTTGAATGTGTGAGTTCAACTTACTCTCTTGTTCTTGTTGTGAGGGCACATGGTTTCACGAGGGATAGATAACATTATTAGACTTCTCTGTGATGTTGGGTATTCAAGCCATGAGTGCATTGTGATATTGAGTCGGTTTTTGAGGATAGGATTGTTATGAGCACATTGTCTTAGTTGTGAATAATTCCTTTGAAGAATGGCATAAGTAAAGGGCAAGTGTATGTGATTGCATATGCTCTAGCTTAATTGTTGCTATCAACCATAGTCATAGGTATAGTGTGCTTAATGGTCATGTGCTCCCCCAATGATGTGGTATTTCGAGTTGTGTGGTTTAAGTAGTAAAGTTTAGGTTGCTCGAGGGCGAGTAAGAGTTTAAGTGTGGGGTGTTGACATTTGGATTAAAGTAATATATTTGTATGTACATTGCCTCATATTTTACTCATGTTTCATGGATTTCGGATGTGAAATATATTGATTTATGCTTATTCGTAGTGTTTTTATATGTAGGAATCATCCGTAGGTAATAGGGGCGAAAGGTGCAAGATTAGAGCCAAAAGGAGAAAAAGTTGAAAATGGCGATTTCCAGGGCCACAAGCAGCATGGGGCGCTACCTGTGGCCCAATTCCAGAATGTTTATTTTCCCATCGCCAGGGCTAGCGCCCCACTCTACCCTAGGCACTAGTGACGGAAACTTCTCCAACTTCTCCAAGAAAAAGGTTATTTCGGCCCAACCCCCCCCCCCCCCAAATCGTATAAAAGCAAGTGTAAACCTAATTTGGAGGAGATTTAACATACTTTGAATGAAAATTCACACGGGGGAACACACACCACGCTTGGAGGCTTCTAACTAATTTTTCTTCTCTTCACTTCTTTTAGTTTCATATTAGTTCTAGAATTGTGGGGTGCTACATGAACATTGTAGCTTGAAGCTTGAATTGTTCTTATTATTTAATCAGATTGATTTATTTATTCAATCTTGCGCTTAATTATTTGATTGTTTGATCACCAATTGAATACTATATACGAATCTAGGACTGCACTCGGGAGAGGAAATTCTAGATTGCTTATAAGATTGAGTAGAGCAAGATCTTGAACCTGAGTATTGGGAACAGATTTGCGGTTAGGATAGGGATATACCTAATCGCCTTACTTGGTTACTATACAGAAATTATTAATGCATTTTTGTTAATCCTAATTCCATAGGAATATAGGTATTAGGTTAGCTTGAATAGGCGAGTAGTACTTCGAGAGAAGGCTACGAGTACTATTAACCCTGTCAACCAATAAGCCAGATAAATTAATTAGACAATCTGAGTAGAAAACTCAACGGGATTTTTAGCTAACCCATAGCTCTAGAATATTTTCTCCTATTGAATTCGCCTCTAAGATTGTCGGCTTGTTTTCTTTAATCTCTTAATTTGCTACTCTAGATTAGTTTTAGTTAAATATCTTTAGAAAAGTGCTTGAATAGATTAATTGTCTTCGTTTAATTTAGTAAATAATAACCGATTGTCCATGTGGGTATGATATCTGGACTTATAGTCCTATATTACTTGTACGACCACGTATACTTGCGTGTGTGTTTGGGAGCAATATTTTCCATAGAAAATATTTCCCTAGAAAATATTTTCATGGAAAATGAGTGATTTATCATTATTTTTCCTTGTTTGGTTGGTGAGTGAAAATAAAAATTAGGAAAATATTTTCTAGTATTTGGTTAGAGAGTAAAAAATATTTTTTAGGAAAATAATTATTTATACTACTCTACTCTCCCCCTTCTCTCAAGCCCTATATTTCCTTTCCCCCCTCCCCCCTCCAAATACCTAACATTTTCAGGACTCTTTTTTCTTTAAGAATTTAATTATTCTTCTAAAAATTCACACAAACCCAAGGGAACTAATGTGTTGCTTTACTATATTACGCAATTGAAATTTGTGCTCCATAACTAAAAAGAAAATACTTTTTTCGATTGAAAAAGAAAGTGCTCTTTCTACAACATAAAAATAAAATACTCATTTTGTTGAAATGAAAGAAAATACTTTTTTATATAATGAATAGAAAATACTCTTTTTGTTAAAATAAATCATTTTGTTGAAATGAAAGTACTCTATCTATAACGTGAAAAGAAAGTACTATTAATTATAATATTTCAATTTAGGGTGCGGTGGAGGGTCGGGGTGTGGTGGGGAGGGTTGGGGTGGATAGGTGAGGGTGTGGGGGTGGATGGGTGGGGGTAGGAATAAGGTAGGAAGGTTGAAAAAGAGTTTTGGAAAATATTTTCTGAAAAATATTTTCCTCCAATTGGAGAAAAATGAATTCATGAGGAAAATATTTTCCAAAATATTTAAACCAACCAAACATAAAAAAATATTTTCCTTCATATCAAACACACCCTTAATTACAAATAATAATCCAGCTTTTATATATAGAGAGGCTAATCATATTTGTATAATTATTTAGATTGAACTGTTCCTAGAGAAAATATTCGGCCTTTATCATCCTTCCACGTTTGGCATTATTATGAATAGTGGAATATCAAGATCGCACCCATATTTTCATACTGCTTATAAATTAGGATCTAAGACCGACCTCACTAAGTTCAATGATCATCTATCTTATTTTCTGAATGACAACTTGCCAAGTTAACTTCTGTTCAACTTGGAAGGCAGACCTCAACAACTACTTCAATCTGAGGCGGATTTAGGATTTTGATTTGATGGGTCAATATTTAGGTTTTTTCCACTAATGATTCTTAATCTGTTATTTGTTATACTTCTAGTGATCTTTCACATGCATTTTATGTTCCACGTCGAAAATGTTTGATTCACATGTACCCTGCAGTACTAATGTTTTCCTTCCACCGATGACTTCTACTTTTCTACCATGCTATCCTGCAAGTACTCTCACTCCTTGCCTTAGCAAAGATTATCACTAGAAGTGTCAATCTTGATATGTAATATAAGTTTGTCCATCTTGTTCAAACTTCAGTTGGACGAGCTGTGTTTATTCAACCCAGTTTGGCCCAAATAATCTTGATATGCTTTGCCCAAGACCATTAGGACTAACTCAACCCAAAATTAAAAAAAGATGTTTGCCAAAGACCATTAGACCATTAGGCCTAATTTGAAATATATTACCCCTAAACGCTGATACGATAATTAAAAAAATAGACTTTACGTCTAACTCAACCCAAAAGCTAGTTAATAAGATAATATTGTCCAAAATTATATAAGGAGACCTTTCATCCCATAAGTGAGGGTGAAGTGCACCAATAACCACTTTTAAGTTCGCTATTTAAAATATATCTATAAATTATAATGTATTTAAAGATTAGCCAATTCACTCAAACTTCAGGACTAAGTATCCTGAATTTGATATTCAAGACTTAGTGTCTTGAATTTTTGAACAACTAATTTGAAATTCAGGACAACTGTCCTAAATTTTGAACTACTAATTTAAAATTCAGGACATAAGATTCGAGCTTCTGAACACAATTTTCGAACTTTAGAACACGATATCCTGTAGCTTGAACTTTGAAGTTTAAACTTTAGAACGTCGTGTCCATAAGTTTGAGAGAATTGACTAATCTTTAAAGAAATTATAAACTGTGGATATTGACACGACCCCGGTTCACCGTCCGTGAACCATCGTGACAGCACCTAGTCTCTACGACTAGATATGCCTAATTTGCGGAAGAAAACCAAATATTTTGCAGAAGTAAAACAATTTAAAACAGAATAAAGTAGTAACAGTATTTAAATGTGCCGCTCGGATTACACCATGTTTAACTCTCAATACCAATATATAAATCCAAGACACGGAAACCCACGAATCACAAGCTAAGATCAATACTACATAGCTCTAACTCCGGAATGTCTAATAAGAACAGAAAAGTACAGAAGGGATAAATACTAAAAGCAGGAATAGAAAGGGACTTCTTGGTCTGCAGGCATGACAGATGTACCTCGAAGTCTCTAGAGCAATCGCCTCCTCAAAGATGATAGGCCTAAGTAGCGGTACCTGGATCTGCACATGAAAAACATGTGCAGAAGAGGTATGAATACACCACAGCGGTACTCAGTAAGTGTCAAGCCTAACCTCGGTTGGGTAGTGACGAGGAAGGTCAGGGCCCTACTGAGATTAAATGAATATAAAGATGACAGGATAAGATAAGCAGTACTATTGAGAATCTACAGTAAGAATCTACTCAGGATAATAAGAGTACAATAACGGAAACCGACATGAAGGAAAACCACAAGGAAAGTAAGCGGGGATCTCTTAGTATCCTCAACATGTACTAGGGATCTCTTGATATCCCGAGGATCTCTTGGTATCCTCAATATATGCCAGGGATCTCTTGGTATCCCGAGGATCTCTCGGTATCCTCAATATATGCCAGGGATCTTTTGGTATCCCGAGGATCTCTCGGTATCCTCAATATATGCCAGGGATCCCTTGGTATCCCGAGGATCTCTCGGTATCCTCAATCTATCTGCTAGGAATCTCTTGGTATACCACACCTTAGTCCAGGTCATCAATACGTATAGGAGATCTCCCGGAATACTGTCTCGTAGTCCCAATTTAAAACACACAGCAACAACACAAGAATGATAAATTAAATGCTAATTTCTTACTAAGTAAACAGTTAATTCTATCCTAATATGCTTCACGTAATGCAATTAAGGCAGTTTAAGAAAATAGGCAATTAAGTCAACTAAGCATGCTTTTCTAAACTAACAACAGGCTAAGTTTGCAAGTAGAATAAAACAGGAAAGATAGGAACTCAGTTTAAATACTTTAAGTAAAATTGGTTTTCAACAATTAGCTCAAGTACGCACTCGTTACCTCACGTACAAGGCATTTCAATTATCAAATATATCATATCCTAGGGGAAGGTCCCCCTCACACAAGGTTAGACCAACCACTTATTTCGAACTAGCTCAAAATTAACCCGACACCACGTCTTTGCCATGAGTACTCGACTCCAAATGGCCCAAATCTATTCAATTAAATTGCATAATATAAATAACACTTCAAGTAACTCATTCTACAATTAAAGTCTAAGCTAATATGCGAATTTATGCAAAATGACCAAAACGCCCTCAGGCCCACATCTCGGAATCGGGTGAAATTTACATTTTTAGAAACCTCGTACTCTCACGAGTCTATATATAACAAGAACACTGAAATCGGAGCCTAAATGACCCCTCAAATCATCATTTAAAGGTCTCTTAAACTCAAGCCCTAATTACCCATTTCCCCCAAATTTCTCACCACTAATTAGGTCTTTAATCACATAAAAACGAGTTATGAAGTCAAGGATGTTATCTCCAAGTGATTCCCCTCGAATCCTTCTCCTATCTCCTTCAAAGAGCTCCAAAAACAATTAGAAATGGTGAAAATAAACCCCCAAGTTGCGGAACCCCTTTTAAAATAATGCCCAGCAGTTTCCAAATCTGCGGTCCCGCTTCTGCGGAACAAGTGTCGCATCTGTGACTTTCACTTAAGGACCCAGCTTTCGCATCTGCAGAACCTTAACCGCAGGAGCGGTTGTACTTCTGCGGACATTTCACCGCATCTGCGGTTCCTGAGGAAAATCCCAAATTTCACTTCTACGGTCCTCTACGCCGCTTCTGCGGCTCCGCATCTGCGGTCCCCAAACCGCAGATGCGAAAATACCAGAAGAACAACTGTTGCAACAACTTCACTCCAAAATTTCCTCAGTCAACCATCAGAATTCATCCCGAGGCCCTCGGGTCCTCAACCAAAGGCATCAACATATCCTAAAACCATATTCAAACTTGTACAAATCTTCAAAACACTTCAAAACAACATCAAAACAACCCAAAACACATCGGATTCAAGCCTAAGTTTCAAAAATCTTTCGAATTTCACTTTCGATCAAAAACTAACCAAAACATGTCCGAATGACCTGAAATTTTGCACACACATCCCAAATGACATAACGGAACTACTGTAACTCTCGAAATTCCATTCCGACACTCGGATCAAAATCTCACTATCAAACCGGAAACTTCAAAAAATTCAACCTTCGACATTTCAAGCCTAAATTAGCTACGAACCTCCAAAACACAATCCGAACACGCTCCTAACCCTAAAATCACCCAACAAAGCTAATGGAATCATCTGATTTCTATTCCGAGGCTGTCTTCACACTGTTCCGGCTACGGTCAACTTTCTAACACTTAAGCTCTAATTTAGGAACTAAGTGTCCCAAAACTCTCCGAAACTTAAAACCGAACATCCCGACAATTGGAAATAAACTTGGGGAAAGCTGTTAATAGCGGATTGGGGCATTAATTATTAAGGCGACCGGCCAAGTCATCACATCCTCCTACACTTAAACATTCGTTCATCCTCGAACGAGCATAGAGACATACCTAAAGTAGTGAAAAGATGAGGGTAACGGCTGCGTATATCCTGCTCGGTCTCTCTGGTCGCCTCCTCGACCGGCTGGCCCCACCACTGAACCTTTACCGAAGCAATGTTCTTTGACCTCAGCTTTCTGACCTGCCTGTCCAATATTGCCACTAGATCCTCAACATAAGATAGATCCTTGTCCAACTTGACTGAACTAAAATCCAACACGTGAGACGGATCGCCGTGATACCTTAGGAGCATCGAAACATGAAATACCGGATGAACTCTTGCCAAGCTGGGAGGTAAGGTAAGCTCATAATCAACCTCCCCAACATACCTCAATATCTCAAAAGGGACAATAAATCTCGGACTTAACTTTCCTTTCTTCCCGAATCTCATAACGCCCTTCATAGGCGAAACCCGAAGCAAAACCCGCTCTCCAACCATATAGGAAACATCACAAACCTTCCGGTTCGCATAACTCTTCTGTCTCGACCGGGCTGTACGGAGTCTATCCTGAATCACCTTAACCTTCTCCAAAGCATCCTGAACCAGGTCTGTGCCCAACAATCTAGCCTCACTCGGCTCAAACCAAGCCACCGAAGATCTACACCGTCTCCCATATAAAGTCTCACATGATGCCATCTGAATGCTGGACTGATAGCTGTTGTTGTAAGAAAACTTCTCCAATGGCAAGAATTGATCCCAAGACCCTCCAAACTCGATCACACATGCACAGAGCATATCCTCAAGAATCTAAATAATGCGCTCAGACTGTCCATCCGTCTGAGGGTGAAATGTTGTACTCAACTCCACCCGAGTACCCAACTCATACTGAATGGCCCTCCAGAACTGTGATGTGAACTGGGAACCTCTATCTGAAATGATGGAAACCGGGATACCATGCAGACGAACATTCTCACGGATATAGCTCTCCACCAGTCGCTCTGAGGAATAAGTAGTACACACAGGAATAAAGTGAGCGGACTAGGTCAGCCGATCTACAGTCACCCAAATCGCATCGAACTTCCTCAAAGTCTGTGGGAGCCCAACTACAAAGTCCATGGTGATCTGCTCCCACTTCCATTCCGAAATCTCTATCTGCTGAAGCAACCCATCCGGTCTCTAGTGCTCAAACTTCACCTGCTGACAGTTAAGACATCGAGCTACGAACCCAACTATATCCTTCTTCATCCGCCTCCACCAATAGTGCTGCCTCAAATCCTGATACATCTTCGCAGCACCCGGATGGATGGAATACCGCGAACTACGGGCCTCCTCTAGAATAAAATCTCGCAGCCCATCAACATTGGGTACACAAATCCGACCATACATCCTCAATACCCCATCATCACCAATAGTCACATCTCTGGCATCACCATGATGAACCTTGTCCTTGAGAACAAGCAAATATGGGTCATCATACCACCGCTCCCTGATACGGTCAAATAAGGAAGACCGAGAAACCACGCAAGCTAGAACCCGACTGAGCTTCGAAAGATCCAATCTTACAAACTGGGTGGCTAAGGCCTGAATATCCATCGCCATAGGCCTCTCCGATGCTGGTAAATAAGCCAAACTCCCCAAACTCTCTGCCCGGCGACTCAAAGCATCGACCACCACATTGGCCTTGTTTGGGTGATACAAAATAGTGATATCATAGTCCTTTAGCAACTCTAACTACCTCATCTAGCACAAATTTAGATCTTTTTGCTTGAACAAGTGCTGCAAGCTCCGATGGTCAGTATAAATCTCATAGGGCACACCGTATAAGTAATGGCGCCAAATCTTTAAGGCGTGAACAATGGCAACTAACTCAAGGTCGTGAACAGGGTAGTTCTTCTCATGTATCTTCAACTGTCTGGATGCATAGGCAATCACCCTACCGTTCTGCATCAATACTGCTCCAAGACCAACCCTCGAGGCATCACATTAGACCGTATAAGACCCCGAACCTGTAGGCAGTATCAAAATTGGGGTTGTGGTCAAAGCTATCTTGAGCTTCTGAAAGTTCTTCTCACACTCCCCTATATACTAGAACGGAGCACCCTTCTGGGTCAACCTAGTCATAGGGGCTGGAATCAATGAAAATCCCTCCACAAAACGATGGTAGTAGCCCGCCAAACCAAGGAAACTACGGATCTCGGTAGCTAAGGATGGTCTAGGCCACCTCTGCATGACATCTATATTCTTCGGATCCACCTGAATACCCTCACTCGATACCACGTGGCCTAAGAATGCCAATGAATCCAACCAAAACTCATATTTTGAGAACTTAGCATATAACTTCTTCTCTCTCAAAGTCTGAAGCACAGTCCTCAGGTGTTGCTCATGATCTTCCTGACTATGGGAAAACACCAGAATATCATCAATAAAAACAATGACGAACGCGTCAAGATACGATCGGAACTCACTGTGCATCAAATGCATAAAGGATATTGGGGCATTGGTCAACCCAAATGACATAACAAGGAACTCGTAATGGCCAGACCGAGTCCTGAAAGCAGTCTTCGGGATATCTGGTTCCCGAATCTTCAACTGATGGTAACCTGAGCGCAAATCAATCTTAGAAAACACCCGTGCACCCTGAAGCTGGTCAAACAAATCATCGATACGAGGCAAAGGATAACTGTTCTTCACTGTAGCCTTGTTCAACTGGTAATCATCAATACACAAATGCATAGAACCATCTTTTTTCTTCACAAACAAGACAGGAGCACCCAAGGTGATACGCTGGGCCAAATGAATTCCTTATTAAGCAATTCCTGTAACTGATCCTTCAATTCCTTCAACTCAGGAGGAGCCATACGATATGGAGGAATAGAAATGGGCTGAGTGCCCGGCAACAGATTGATGCCAAAATCAATATCTCTATTAGGCGGCCTGCCTGGAAGATCATCTGGAAACACATCGAGAAAATCCTGTACTACTGGGACTGAATCAACTGAAGGGGTATCAATACTGACATCTCTCACATAAGCTAAGTACGTATCACACCCCTTCTCAACCATACGCTGAGCTTTAAGAAAAGAAATAACTCTACTGAGAGTGTGATCTAAAGTACCCCTCCACTCAACACGCGGTATACCTGGCAGCGTCACGGTTTTGGTGTGACAATCAAGAATAGCATAATGGGGCGACAACCAGTCCATGCCCAAGATAATATCGAAGTCAACCATACTGAGTAACAATAAGAGAATCTCCCACAGGAGTAGAAACATAAACAGGGGAACTCAAAAAATCCCGAGATACACCCAAATGCGGAGCAAAATAAGAAAACACATAAGAGTAAGTAGAGCCTGGATCGAATAGAACCGATGCATCTCTGTGGCAAACCAATATAATACTTGTGATGACAGAATCAGATGCAACAACCTCGGTACGGGCAGGAAGGGTATAGTATCTGGCCTGGCCTCCCCCTCTAGGGCGACCTCTACCTCACCGACCTCTACCTCTAGATGGCTGAAAAGGTGGGGTAGAACTGGAGCTGTAACCATAGCCTGAGAACTCTACGAGGCACGCTGTGGCTGAGAAGTCTATGGAGGTGCACTCCTCCCAAGTCTAGGGCAATCCCTCACCATGTGGCGTGTGTCACCACACTCAAAACAAGCTTTGGGAGGACGTGGTGGCTGTGACTGGCTCGGGCCAGGTCTGCTGGACTGACCTCTAAAAGCACCCCGCGCAGGAGACGTGCTAAAAATCGGAGGTGCATAATAAGGGTCCTGAGGTCTAGGAGGAGATGGAGCACTACTGGATGCTGGAAGAGCTGAATGAACAGGGTGACTCATATAATCCCTACGATGACGACCTGCAGCTGGGGTATGGCACCAGAATAATGGCCCGATTCTCGAGACCTCTTGGCCTACCCCTCCTGTCTCTCCCTACATGCATACCCTCAATCCTGCTAGCAATGCTCAACACCTTCTGATAAGAAATATCCATCTCCAACTCACGAGCCATGCTAGACCTGATGCTAGGAATAAGGCCCTCAATAAATCGGCGAACCCTCTCGCGAACAATATAAACCAAGGCTAGTGCATGCCTAGACAAACTTGTAATGGAAAACATACTCTGAGACAGTCATAGCACCCTGGTGCAAAAGCTCAAACTTGGTGCGCCATGCGTACCTGAGGCTCTGAGGAACATACTCTCTCAGGAACAGATCTGAAAATTGAGTCCAAGTCAGTGAAGCAGACTCATCCGGACTGTCTAACTCATAGGTATGCCACCACTCATAGATGACTCCTCGAAGCTGGAAGGTAGTGAAGGAAACCCCGCTCGATCCTGATATACCCATGGTGGAGAATGCGGTAACTCTCATCTAGAAATCCCAGAGCATCCTCCGATGCTAGACCGCTGAATATAGGAGGCTTGTACCTCTTGAACCTCTCAAGCCTCAGCTGCTCCTCCTCAGAAGCCGTTGTCCTATCCTCGGGATGAACTGGCACTGCAGGCTGTACAGGAATAATCTCAAGAACCTGATCAACATGCACTCGCTGCTCAAGAGTGCAGGCAGCGGGAGTCTGCGCTCCTCCCCTTGCCTGAGATGTAGCTGCAGCAAGGGGAAGCAACCCTGCCTGAGCTAGAGTGGTGTACATACTCATGAACTGTACCAAAGTCTACTGAAGAGCTGGAGTAGTAGTAGCAGCAGGCGTGTCAGATGTCTGGACTCTGGCTGGATCTGCTGGTGGTACTTCGGCGGCAGCTCGCGTAGGTGCTCTGAAGCACCATGTGCATGTCCTTGGCCTCTACCCCGGCCCTGGCCTCTGACGGCTGTAGTAGGGGAGCGGGTGCCTGATCGTCTCGGGTAGCCCGTGTCCTCACCATCTGTGAGAGAATAGAAAACAGAAGTTTAGAATTGTGATGTCAAAATATCACATGACAAGAAAATCAAATGAAGTGGAATTTTCCTAATGGTTACGTAGCCTCTCATAGATAAGTATAGACGTCTCTGTACCGATCAGCGAGACTCTAATAAACCGACTTGTGATCCATGACTCCTATGAACATAGAGCTCTAATACCAACATGTCACGACCCCAGTTCGCCCTCCGTGAACCATTGTGACGGTACCAAGTCTCTACGACTAGGTAAGCCTAATTTGCGGAAGAAAACCAAATATTTCGTGGAAGTAAAACAATTTAAAATAGAATAAAGTAGTAATAGTGTTTGAATGTGCCACTCAGCTTACACCATTTTTAACTCTCAATACCAATATATAAATCCAAGACCCGAAAACCCACAAATCACAAGCTAAGACCAATACTACATAGCTCTAACTCCGGAGTGTCTAATAAGAATAGAAAAGTACAGAATGGCTAAATACTAAAAGCAGGAATAGAAAGGGACTTCTCGGTCTGTGGACGCGGCAGATGTTCCTCGAAGTCTCTAGAGCAGTCGCCTCCCCAAAGATGATAGGCCTGAGTAGCGGTACTTGGATCTGCACATGAAAAATATGTGCAGAAGAGGCATGAGTACACCACAGTGGTACTCAGTAAGTTCCAAGCCTAACCTCGGTCGGGTAGTGATGAGGAAGGTCAGGGCCCTACTGAGATTAAATAAATATAAAGATGACAGGATAAGATAAGCAGTACAATTGAGAATTTACAATAAGAATCTACTCAGGATAATAAGAGTACAACAACGGAAACCGCGATGAAGGCAAACCACAAGGAAAGTAACCGGGAATCTCTCAGTATCCCGAGGATCTCTTAGTTTCCTCAACATGTACTAGGGATCTCTTGGTATCCTCAATATATGCCAGGGATCTATTGGTATCCCGAGGATCTCTCGGTATCCTCAATATATGTCAGGGATATCTTGGTATTCCGAAGATCTCTCGGTATCCTCAATCTATGTGCTAGAGATCTCTTGGTATCCCGCACCTCAGTCCAGGTTATCAATACGTACAGGGGATCTCCCGGGATACTGTCCCGTAGTTCCAACTTAAAACACACAGCAGCAACACAAGAATGATAAATTAAATGCTAATTTCGTACTAAGTAAACAGTTAATTATAGCCTAACATGCTTCACGTAATGTAATTAAGGCAGTTTAAGCAAATAGGCAATTAAGTCAACTAAGCATGCTTTCCTAAACTAACAACAGGCTAAGTTTGCAAGTAGAATAAAACAGGAAAGATAGTCAGTTTAAATACTTTAAGTAAAATCGGTTTTTAATAATTAGCTCAAGTACGCACTCGTCACCTCACGTACAAGGCATTTCAATTATCAAATATATCATATCTTAGGGGAAGGTCCCCCACACAAGGTTAGACCAGCCACTTACCTCAAACCAGCTCAAAATCAACCTGACACCACGTCTTTGCCACGAGTACTCAACTCCAAATGGCCCAAATCTATTCAATTAAATTGCATGATGTAAATAACACTTCAAGTAACTGATTCTACAATTAAAGTCTAAGCTAATACGTGAATATATGTAAAATGACCAAAACGCCCTCGGGCCCATGTCTCGGAATTGGGTGAAATTTACATTTTCAGAAACCTCGTACTCTCACGAGTCTATACATAACAAGAACACTGAAATCGGAGCCCAAATGGCCCCGCAAATCCTCATTTAAATATCTCTTAAACTCAAGCCATAATTACCCATTTTTTTCAAATTTCTCACCACTAATTAGGTCTTTAATCACATAAAACGAGTTATGAAGTCAAGAATATTACCTCCAAGTGATTCCCCTCGAATCATTTTCCTATCCCCTTCAAAGAGCTCCAAAAATGATTAGAAATGATGGAAATAAACCCCCAAGTCGTGGAACCCCTTTTAAAATAATGCCCAGCAGTTTCCGCTTCTGCGGAACAAGTGTCGCATCTACGACTTTCACTTAAGGACCCAGCTTTCGCATCTGCGGAACTCTAACCGCAGGAGCGGTTCTGCTTCTGCGGACATTTCACCGCATCTGCGGCTCCTGAGGAAAATCCCAAATTTCGCTTCTGTGGTCCTCTATGCTGCTTCTGTGGCTCTGCATCTGCGGTCCCCAAACCGCAGATGCAAAAATACCAGAAGAACAGCTGGTGCAGCAACTTCACTCCAAAATTTCCTCCGTCAACCATCCGAATTCATCTCGAGGCCCCAGGGACCTCAACCAAAGGCATCAACATATCTTAAAACCTTATTCAAACTTGTATAAATCTTCAAAACACTTCAAACAATATCAAAACAACCAAAACACATCGGATTCTAGCCTAAGTTTGAAAAATCTTCCGAATTCCACTTTCGATTAAAAACCCAACCAAAACACGTTCGAATGACCTAAAATTTTGCACACACATCGCAAATGACATAACTGAACTACTGCAACTCTCAGAATTCCATTCCGACCCTCGGATCAAAATCTCACTATCGAACCGGAAACTTCAAAAAATTCAACATTCGGCATTTCAAGCCTAAATTAGCTACGGACCTTTAAAACACAATCTGAACATGATCATAACCCTAAAATCACCCAACGGAGTTAACGGAATCATCGGATTTCCATTCCGAGGCCGTCTTTACACTGTTCCGACTACGGTCAACTTTCCATCACTTAAGCTCTCATTTAGGGACTAAGTGTCCCAAAACTCTCCGAAACTTAAAACCGAACATCCCGGCAAATCAAAATAGCGGAAATAAACTTGAGAAAAGCTGTTAATAGGGGATCAGGGCATTAATTTTTAAGACGACCGGCCGGGTCGTCATAGATATATTTTAAACGGCATGCTTAAAGTGGATAGCTGGTGTCATTTCCACCATAAGTGACCAATGTTTGAATCTGACATAGCTGGTGGGAGACAACCTCAACACATGCACACGCCTTTACCAATTACAACATGAAAAACATAATATGGTGTTGTAATATTGATCACGCCCAACTATGCCTTATAAAAAGGACTCAGCGGTTGATGCAAAAATAATCTGGTTCTAGAGTCTGGAGTCGAATCTATGGATGCCCAATGGAACAGGAAGGGATGGGACAAAATTAACGGGACTGGACGGGACGAGACGACATTTAGCCGAGACGGTGGCGGGACGGAACGAAACGGATGGGACAAACAGGACGAAACGATAGGCCCATCCCTTCCCGCTAGTAAACGGGATGGGATGGGATGGAACGGGACGGGTCGCGGGCCTTAAGTGCAGTTTTAAAAAAAATGTCTATTATTTTGACAATGACTATGTTTCTAAACTTTGCAACGACTAGTTTTTTGACTTATTTAACAAACTTAAATGTTAAAGCGGAAATTAGGAAACTAAGTAAAGAATTATAGAATATTAAAACAAAAGACTTGTAATGAAATATTCTATTAATTATAATAGAGTTATAATTTATTTAATATAATTTTAAAGTATTAAGTAACTAAGACAATTCATAAAAAAAATAACTCTTAGAGCCTTTTATTTTATTAATAGAACTTTCAAATCTCACATACAAATATAATTCTTTTGAAGAGAACCTAATCTACGCAGCCACCTTCTAGGAAGCGTTCTGTTTGAACTAGGCCTCTTAGTAGCCAAGTACAAATAATCATACTATTATTTTTGAGCTCCTATATAGCTTCTTTGTAACTTATCAATAATTTCTCTCGGACATTGTTCTGGAATTGGCAATGTTTATTGATGTTCCATGAGCTCCATCCAGTCATCGCTCCCAGTGCTAAGTATCTCATTGTATTCTTCTTCTTCCCTAGTGGTAATTTTTTAAAACCAAGATTTCTTCTTTCTGAATTAATCCAATCTTTGAATAATACGGAAATCTCTAGACTGTCCTCCGCTAATGAATATCTATGATCTCCAATTTGAAATCTTACCGTGCTAAAAGCACTTTCAGATGCTACTGATGATGCTTGAATAACCAGGATATCTCGGACTATTATTGAAAGCATTGGAAAAGCCTTGCCACGCTCCCTCCACCATGCCAAAAGTTGTTCGTTGCCTTCTTCATCTTTAATACTTTCCAATTATTGATTAAGATAAGAATTAAGTTCATCATCAATAGAGGAATCAAAACCTGTTATATCATCCATATCTTTCCATAAAACTTCTGCTCTAGACTTAGAAGTAGAAGGAACAGTTTCACCACCTGTTGTTTCCATAGATTTATATTTATCAAACATTGTTCTAGAATAAGAATATATACTAGCTTGACAGTCTTCGAGAGATGGTTGTTCATTTTCTTGAATTGCTAAATTCTCATAAATTTTACGAACAAATCCCTTTGCACCTCTTAGTTTTAAAGATGGGTTAAGTAGAGTAGAAATTAAATAAACTTGGGGAATAGGGAAAAAATACTTTTTAAATTTTGAAATTATTTTATTAATGGACGGTGCATAAGTTGGATTTTTTTTATACTTACCAAATACAACAGAAATTCCACAAATATACCATAATATTTGTGTAACAGTAGGATAATATATACCAAAAAATTGTTTTGTAACATAATAAAAGTTTTCTAAAAGTCTAGTAAGCTCTTTGACATCATCCCAATCAGAATCAACAATTTGGTCAGCAGGAATACCATTATGCATATTAAATACCTTTTGGATAGGCATCCAATAATCATAAGCAACTTTAAGCATTTCATAAGTAGAATTCAACCTAGTACAAATATCTTTTGGAACTTTTCTAAATGGAAGGTTAGTACTAACACATTGTTGAGCAAATTCACGAATTCCACTCGCTTTATTAGCACGAAAAATATAGCCGCAAGCATGTTGTATTTTACTACAAGCATCAAAAAATAAATTAATACCATCTTTTACAATCAAGTTAAAAATATGGCATGCACATCTAACATGAAAAATTGCTGGATTAATTGGACAAAGTCTAGTTTTTAAGCTAGTTGTGTTAGCAGAAGCATTATCTAAGGTGATAGTTAAAACTTTATCAATGAATCCATAAAAATCAAGTATTTGTAGAACCGTAGTTTCAATATATGCTCTAGTGTATTTTAAATCAATAAATTTATAACCAATAATACGTGTTTGCATGTTCCAGTGTTGATCAACCCAATGACACGTAACAGTTAAATAATCACAACCATTAGGACTACAACCTATATTAGATGTGATAGACACTTTACAATCTAAGTGAAAAAATACACAATGAATATACTGAAGATATTCGGTTTGAAATTTAAAAACATCATTTCTAACCATGGTCTTAGGAAAACCTTGAAAAGCAGGGTTATAAGTTTCTTACATATAATGCACAAAAGCATGGTGAGAAGGAAAAGTAAAAGGTAAGCCACGTACAGCCACCATTTTTGCTAAGTTCTCACGGTCTCTATCTTTGTTATAGGGGCGTAAAACAATACAAAAGCATGGTCAAGCTGTTGTTGTACAAAATTAGAAACCCCGCTAGATCCACTAGGAGTGCTAGTACCGGTGCTAGGATCCATAATTTTTTCGGCTTCTATGTTAGCTTGTATCCATAAAGATTTGTGATCCTTAAGTAAGCGTCTGGTTAAACCCCCCGTCCCATCACTTTTGTGTATTCAAATTGTTGCTTACATTTTTCTCATATAACACGATAATTGACTTTATCATGCTTATAAAATTTCCATACAAGTGATGTTTTGGGACGTTCAGCCTTAGGCTTATCTCTTATAGGGGGTATAGGGGGTAAAGCTCCAGATCGAGATTGACTATGAGTTGGAACTTTTGTTGCGGGACTAGTGCGTGTTTCATCTAATTCTTCTTCCTCATTTTCTTCGTCCTCAAAAAATATATCATTACCAAATTGTCTTTGTGAAGTTTCATGATCTAGTTGTTCTCCGAAATTAATATTATAACATGCAGGGGGTTGGGAAAATGAGGTTTCATCAACATGAGTCATTTCATCTATATGTTTTCTAATTCTAGGAGAAGGGTTAGGATTAGGATTATTATTACTTTCACCTTTACTATTATTTTACTACTTTTTTTAAACATGCCAAATACATTTTTAGGTGCCATAATTTAAATACGAAATTAAATTTAAAAAGTTAACACAAAAATTAAACACACAAATCTAAGGTTAATCAAGCAACATAAGATAACTAGACACGATTAATCAAGGGCCCTTCAATTCACCACAACAAACACATAGTTGAACCATTAAAGAGTAAAAACAGCTCAATTATACCAAAACGCAATCAAGACTTCATCCAATATCACGGCCCGGATTTCCCACCCTCAGGAGTCGTGATGGCGCCTACTACTGAAAACTAGGCAAGCCAACCATTTGAATTATTTACCTTTTTACAATTTTAATCCTTTAACAATTATGAACCAACATTATGAAAACCGCGGAATTTAATAAGTGGAAGAACAAAATATAACAATACAACTCCTTAAACATAGACTACCCAGAAGTGGTGTCACAATTTCACAGACGGTCTAGGAATACTACAATTAAGGGTCCGAAAAAAAATATAACGTTGTTTCTGAAATACATAAATGAAACAGGATGAAAGGATAGAAGGAGACGCCAGGGCCTGCGGACGCCTGCAGGACTACCTCGGATCTCCGAATGGACTGAAGGTAGTTACCCAAAGCTAAGGTCCGTAAGCTCCAGTACCGGAATCTACACATAGTGCAAAGTGTAATATCAGCACAACCGACCCCATGTGCTGGTAAGTGCCTAGCCTAACCTCGGCGAAGTAGTGACGAGTCTAGGACCAAACTACCAAATAAACCTGTGCAGTTATATCATATACAGCTAAAAAATAAAAGTAGATATTTACAGTTAAAGATGGAGGGGGAAACATGATGCGGGGAGTATCAGATAACAACAGAATACCAAAGAGGAATGTAAAGGAAACAAAATTCAATTGCTAACAAGAATAAGAAGAACAAACACAGTATTCACTTTCATCTCTTTCTTGTTGCAGGCGTGCAACCCGATCCCATTTCAAATATTACCATGGCGGCATGCCACCCGATCCCATTTCATATATCTCGTTGCAGGCATGCAACCCGCTCCCATTTCATATATCTCGTTGCAGGCGTGCAACCCTCTCCCATTTCATATATCTTGTTACAGGCGTGCAACCCGCTCCCATTTCATATATCTCATTGCAGGCGTGCACCCTGCTCCCATTTCATATATTATCGTGGCGGCGTGCCACCCGCCCCCATTTCATATATTACCGTGGTGGCATGCCACCCACTCCCATTTCATATATTACCGTGGCGGCGTGCCACCCTCTCCCATTTCACATACAACATCAATTATTAAAGTATTCCGGCAAGGGAACAAGAGTATAATAACAACATCCCAGCATGGAAAACAATAGCATTACCAATGACATCCCGGTAAGGGAAACAATATCATGAACAATAATATCCCGACATGGGAAACAATATCATAAACAATAATATCCCGGCAAGGGAAACAATATCATAAATAGTAACATCCCGGAAGGTAACCAACAAAGATAATCATCATATTAAGCATGAATAAATCTCAACGGAGTCACAATAATTTCAATACTAGACCCACGGGAATGCTTGACACCGACGTATAGATACTCGTCACCATGCCTATACATCGTACTCCATAATTAACATATAGCAAATAAGACACAACTCCTAATCCCTCAAGCTAAGGTTAGACCAAACACTTACCTCGATGCCACGAACACAATTCAAGCCTCAACTACTGCTTTAGCTCTTGTTTCCACCACTAACTCGCTTGTATCTAGCCACAATTTAGTTAACGATGTTAATAAATGCTAAATGAATCAATTTTAATGCATGAAAATAGGTTTTATGGAGATTTCCCCCAAAAGTCAAAAATCGACCCCAAGCCCACATGGTGAAAACCCGAGTTTCAAACCAAAACTTGATTACCCATTCACCCACGAACTCAAATATATAATTTATTTTGAAATGGGACTTCAAATCGAGATCCAAATCCCCAAAATTTGAAAAACTTAAGTTCTACCCAAAACACCCAATTTCCCCATGAAAACCCTAGACTTTGAGTTGAAATCATGTGAAAAGATGTTAAAGATTAATGAAAATGAGTTAGAAATGACTTACAATAGATTTGGAAGAGTAGTTGTCTTTGAAAAATCACCCAAAGGTGCTTAGGTTTTGAAAAGGTTTGAAAAATGAAAGATTTTCGGCTAAGTTATGATTTTGCAAGTTGCAGATGTCGCAATTGCGAACCCCTTCAAAACCTGCTAACTTCGTAAATGCGAAGTATACGTCGCATTTGCGACCATGAGCAATTCCTGTCACCTTCGCAATTGTGAGGGACGTGTCGCATTTGCGACATCGCAATTGC
This sequence comes from Nicotiana tabacum, assembly GCF_000715075.1. Lineage (NCBI taxonomy): Eukaryota > Viridiplantae > Streptophyta > Magnoliopsida > Solanales > Solanaceae > Nicotiana > Nicotiana tabacum. The sequence goes on from NC_134087.1 coordinate 6,289,643, forward strand.
GAGGAAACGTCACATTTGCGACCAAGGCCTACCAGCCTAGTCTTTGCAAATGCGAGCCAGGCTTCGCAATTGCGAAGCCTGTAGACCTGCAACACACAGTAGTTTTCCTAAGTTCAAAACACTCCGTTGCCTATCCAAAACTCACCCGAGCCCTTGGGGCTCCAAACCAAACATGCACGTGAGTCCAAAAACATCATACGGACTTGCTCGTGCGATAAAATCATCAAAATAACATCAATAACTATGAATTTAGCATCAAAATCAAAGAAAAATCTCATAAACTTTCAAAGTTTCAAATTTTACAACTAAGGTTCAGAATCACGTCATATGACCTCCGTTTCTTACCAAATTTTACAAGCTCGACTTAAATACCATATAAGACTTGTATCAGGCTCCGGAACCAAAATATGGGCCCGACACCACCAAATTCCAATACATTCAAGTTTCCAAAAACTCTTAAAATTTCAGTTAAATAATTTTCTTCAAAAATTCATTTATCGGGCTTGGAACCTCGAAATTCGATTCCGGGTATACGCCCAAGTCCCATATTTTCCTACGGACCTTCCTGGACCGTCAATTATGGGTCCGGGTCCATTTACCCAAAATATTGACCGAAGTCAACTTAAATCATTTTAAAAGCAAAATTTATCAGTTTTCATAGATTCACATAATGGCTTTCCGGATACACACCCGGACTGCGCACGCAATTTGAGGTGAGACAAAATGGAGGTTTTAATGCCTCAGAACACAAAATTTATTTCTAAAACAAGAGGTCATCACATTCTCCACCTCTAAAATAACTGTTTGTACTCGAACGGACATAAGAAGGAAGTACCTGAGTCGGAGAAAAGATGGGGATAACGGCTCCGCATATTGGACTTGGACTCCCAGGTCGATGCCTCAATAGGCTGACATCTCCACTGGACACGAACAGAAAGAAAAGTCTTTGATCTCAACTGACGAACCTGCCGGTCTAGAATGGCTATCGGCTCCTCCTCATAGGACACGTCCTTGTCCAACAGGACAGTGCTGAAATCAAACACGTGGGGTGGATCGCCGTGATACTTCCGAAGCATGGACACATGAAACACTGGATGCACGACTGATAAGCTTGGCGGCAACACAAGCCTGTAAGCCATCTCCCACTAGATCAAGAATATCAAACGAGCCAATGAATCTAAAGCTAAGCTTGCCCCTCTTCCCAAATCTCATCACGCCCTTCATAGGCGACACCCGAAGTAACACCCGCTCGCCGACCATGAATGCCACATGGTGAACCTTACGGTCGGCATAACTCTTTTTCCTGGACTGCGATGTACAAAGTCTATCTTGAATGATCCTGATCATGTCCAAAGCCTCTTGTACTAAATCCATACCCAACAATCGAGCCTCTCCCGGCTCAAACCATCCAACCGGCGATCGACACCGCATACCATATAAAGCCTCATAAGGAGCCATATAGATACTCGATCGGTAGTTGTTGTTGTAGGAAAACTCCGCTAAAGGCAAGAATTGATCCCACGAGCTTCCAAAGTCAATGACACAAGCTCGGAGCATATCCTCCAAAATCTAAATAGTACGCTCGGACTGCCCGTCCATCTGAGGATGAAATGTTGTGCTCAACTAGATCCGTGTGCATAACTCAGGCTGAACTGCTCTCTAGAAATGTGAGGTAAACTGCGTGCCTCGGTCTGAAATGATAGACACGGGCACACCATGAAGATGAACAATCTCCCGGATATAGATCTCAGCTAACCTCTAGGAAGAATAGGAGACTGAAACAAGAATGAAATATGCTGACTTGGTCAGCCAATCAACAATAACCCACATTGCATCGAACTTCCTCTAAGTCCGTGGGAGTCCAACAACGAAGTCTACAGTGATACGCTCCCACTTCCACTCAGGAATCTCAATTTTTAGAATAAAACCACCAAGTCTCTGATGCTCATACTTTACCTGCTGACAATTTAAACACTGAGCCACATATGCAACAATATCCTTCTTCATCCTTCTCAACCAATAATACTGCCTCAAATCCTGATACATCTTAGCGGCGCCTGGATGAATAGAGTACAGGGAACTATGTGCCTTCTCTAAAATCAAATCTTGAAGCCTATCCACATTAGGCACACAAACCCGACCCTGCAGCCTCAAAACTCCATTATCTCCTAATGTAACCTGCTTGGCACAACCGTGCTACACCGTGTCCCTAAGGACACACAAATGAGGGTCATCATACTACCGATCTCGGATACGCTCTAATATAGAAGAACGAGCGACTGTGCAATCTAACACACGGCTAGGCGCAGAAACATCCAATCTCACGAACTGATTTGCCAAAGCCTGAACTTCCAAAGCAAGCGGTCTCTCACCGATCGGAATATACGCAAGACTGCCCATACTAGCTGACTTCCTATTCAAAGCATCGGCCACCACATTGGCCTTTCCCGGATGATATAAGATGGTGATATTATAGTCCTTTAATAGCTCCAACCACCTTCTCTACCTCAAATTTAGCTCTTTCTGCTTGAACAAATACTACAGACTCTTGTGATCCGTGAACACCTCACATGACACACCATATAGATAATGCCTCCAAATCTTCATAACATGAACAATGGCTGCTAAATCCAAATCATGAACTAGATAATTCTTCTCATGAATCTTCAACTGCCGCGAAGCATAAGCAATGACCTTGCTATCCTGCATCAACACCGCCCAAAGTCCAATACGAGATGCATCACAATAAACTGTATATGGCCCTAAACCTGTGGGCAAAATCAACACCGATGCCATAGTCAAAGCTATCTTGAGCTTCTGAAAGCTCGGCTCACACTCGTCCAATCACCTGAACGGGGCACCCTTCTGGGTCAACCTGGTCATCGGGGCTGCAATAGATGAAAACCCTTCCATAAACCGACGGTAATAGCCTGCTAAACCCAAGAAACTCCAGATCTCTATAGCTGATGCGGGTCTAGGCCAGTTCTTGACTGCCTCTATCTTCTTTGAATCTACCTGAATACCCTCTACTGATACACCATGACCCAAGAATGCAACCGAACTCAACTAGAACTCACACTTTGAAAACTTAACATACAACTGACTATCTCGCAAAGTCTGAAGAACCACTCTCAGATGTTGCTCATGCTCCTCCAGGCTACAGGAATTGATCAAAATATCATCAATGAAGACTATCATGAATGAATCCAAGTAAGGCTTGAAAACTCGGTTCATCAAATGCATAAAAGCTGCTGGGGCATTTGTCAACCCAAATGACATCACCAAGAACTCATAATACCCGTATCGAGTGCGGAAAGCTGTCTTAGGGACATCAGATGCCCTAATCCTCAACTGATGGTAGCCAGATCTCAAGTCAATCTTCCAAAATACCTTGGAACCCTAAAGCTGATCAAACAAATCATCAATCCTCTGCAATGGATACTTATTCTTCATTGTAACCTTGTTCAACTGTCGGTAATCTATACACATCCACATCGATCCGTCCTTCTTTTTAACAAACAACACCGGCGCACCCCAAGGCGAGACACTAGGTTTAATGAAGCCCTTATCAAGCAAGTCTTGCAACTGCTCCTTCAACTCTTTCAAATCAGGCGGGGCCATACGATACATCGGTATAAAAATGGGTTGGGTGCCCGGAGCCAAATCAATGCAGAAGTCAATATCCTTGTCGGGTGGTATACCTGGCAGGTCTGAAGGAAATACCTCAAGAAACTCATGTACCACAGGAACAACATCCATTGAAGGAACCTCAGCACTAAAATCACGAACATATGCCAAATAGGCTAAACACCCCGTTTCGACCATACGCCGAGCCTTCATATATGAGATAACACTGCGGGTACAATGACCAGGAGTCCCTTTCTACTCTAAACGATTCAACCTTGGCAAGGCTAAGGTTACAGTCTTGACATGACAATCCAATATAGCATGGTAAGGTGATAACCAGTCCATCCCTAATATGACATCAAAATCAACCATGTCCAACAATAACAAATCTACTCGAGTATCGAGACCCCCAATCACCACTATACAAGAACGATGGACACGATCTACCATAATAGAATTACTCACCGGTGTAGACACATATATAGGAGCACTCAAAGAATCACTAGGCATTGACACATAGGAGTATGTAGACCCTAGATCAAATAGAATTAAAGCATCTCTACTACAAACCAGAACAGTACTTGTGATAACTACATTGGAAGCCTTAGCCTCAGGCCTGATTGGTAGAGCATAACATCGAGGCTGGGCCCTACCACTCTGAACTACATCTCTGGGACGACCTCCTGCTGGCTGGCCTCCACCTCTAACTGCCTAAGATCCACCTCTAATACCTCTACCTCCACCTATAGCACCCCTACCTCCACCTCTAGCTGGCTGAGTAGGCGGTGTAACACTCGGTGCCTGAACCATGGCACGGGAACCCTGGTGCTGAGAACTGTTTGGTGCTCGAGGGCAAAATCTAGCAATATGCCTCGTGTCACCACAAGTAAAACAAGCCCTCGGCTACTGGGGTTGATGACCCTGAAAACTCTAAAGCGGAGATACACTAATAGGAGCTGGCAAAGCACTATAGGACTGATGATCAGAATACTGCATGCGAGAGCCAAGCCACCTAGGGCACCGTGAGAAGCTTGAAGTGCTGAATGAAGTGGCCTGGGAGGATGGCCCCTACCAAAATAATCCTTGCCTCCAAACAAAGCACCACTGAACCTACCAGAATGATGAGGCCTCTTATCTGACCCCTGACCACCCCCTGTGATAGAACAATCTCAACTCTCTTAGCCACATTCGCCGCCTCCTGAAAAGAAATCTCACTCCCCGTCTCCTTAGCCATCTGCAATCGAATAGTCTGAATGAGTCTCTCAATGAACCTCCTCCTCTCTCTCTCTCTCTCTCTCTCTATGGGAAGTATAAGAAGAGCATGATGGGTCAAGTCAATAAATCTGGTCTCGTACTGAGTAACAGTCATAGAACCCTGCTGGAAATGCTCAAACTGCCTCCGATAGTTCTCCTTCTAAGTGATGGGAAGAATCTTCTCCAGAAATAGCTGAGAAAATTGATCCCAAGTCAAAGATGGTGACCCAACTGGTCTAGCCAAACAATAATCTCTCCACCAAGTCTTGGTGGATCCAGATAAGCAAAAAGCAACAAAGTCAACCCTATTGGTCTCCACTATCCCCATGTTCCTGAGAACCTCGTGACAACTATCCAAATAATCCTACGGATCCTCAGAAGATGCACCGCTGAAAGTGGTGGTGAAGAGCTTGGTAAACTTGTCCAATCTCCACAAGGCATCACCAGACATAGCTGCTCCATCACCGGTCTGAGCTACCACACCCGGCTGAATTGCTCCAACTAACTGAGCTCCTGGAGTCTGAAACTGGGAAGCTATCTGCTCCAGAGTGCGGGTAACAGGAGTCTAGGCTCCTCCTCCAACCTGAGAGACGGCTGGTCTACAAGAAGCAAGCCTTCCCGGGTGACACTCTCCATAAGGCACACTAAACGGACCAGAGCATCTTGGAGTACTGGGGTAGCAATGAACCCCTCTAGGACCTAAGCTGGGCCCACCAGAATTGCTTGGGCCGGAACCTCATCATCAAACTCAAATTGAGGCTCCGCCGCTGGTGCTGTTGCTCTGGGCTGAGCTCTACCCCTGCCTCGGCCTCTAGCACGGCCTCAGCCTTGCCCTTTACCCCTGCGAAATAACAGAGTATAAATTCAATTAAGATTGAGAAACCAAACCGCACGACGGGAAAGAATAGATGTGAAGTTTTTCCTAACTCTGTAGCCTCTAGGGGATAAATACAGATGTCACCATACCGATCCCTCAGACTCTACTAAGTTTTTCCGTGAATTGTGAGACCTAAGTAACCTAGAGCTCTGATACCAACTTGTCACAATCCGGATTTCCCACCCTCATGAGTCATGATGGCGCTTACTATTGAAAGCTAGGCAAGCCAACCATTTGAATTATTTACCTTTTTCCCATTTTAATCCTTTAACAATTATGAACCAACATTATGAAAATAGCGGAATTTAATAAGCGAAATAACAAAATATAACCAATACAATTCCTTAAACATAGACTACCTATAACTGGTGTCACAATTTCACAAACAGTCTAGGAATACTACAAATAAGGGTCCGAAAAAAATAAAACGTTTTTTCTGTAATACATAAATGAAACAGGATTAAAGGATAGAAGGAGACACCAGCGCCTGCGGACGCCTGCAGGACTACCTCGGATCTCCGAATGGACTGAAGGTAGCTACCCAAAGCTAAGGTCTGTAAGCTCCAGTACCGAAATTTGCACATAGTGCAAAGTGTAGTATCAGCACAACCGATCCCATGTGCTGGTAAGTGCCTAGCCTAACCTCGGCGAAGTAGTGACGAGGCTAGGACCAGACTACCAAATAAACCAGTGCAGTTATATCATATATAGCCGAAAAATAAAAGTAGATATTTACAGTTAAAGATGGAGGGGGAAGCATGATGCGGGGAGTATCAGATAACAACAGAATACCAAAGAGGAATGTAAAGAAACCAAAATTCAATTGCTAACAAGAATAAGAAGAACAAACACAGTATTCACTTTCATCTCTTTCTTGTTGCAGGCGTGCAACCCGATCCCATTTCAAATATTACCGTGGCGGCGTGCCACTCGATCCTATTTCATATATCTCGCTGCAGGCGAGCAACCCACTCCCATTTCATATATTACCGTGGTGGAGTGCCAGCCGCTCCCATTTCATATATCACTATGGCGACGTGCCACCCGCTCCCGTTTCACATACAAACATCAATTATAAAAGAATCCCGACAAGGAAACAAGAGTATAATAATAACATTCTGGCAAGGGAGGCTGTGAGCACGTGATTTTTGCCCTATATGAATTACTCCAACAAATTCAAAACAAAATAATTTCTTTCAGTGTTTGCAATTTTGTCGGATTTCGTGGCATTGTCTGTTAGTTATTTGCATTTGTTTGTGCATTTTTATTTTATTTAATTAATGAAATTACAAAAAATATGTTGCATTTGCATTTAGGATTTAATTTTACATTTTTAGGATTAATTGACATATTATTTTATAAAAATAGGAAAAAATCACAAAAATAGTTTATTTTGCACTTTTAATTTTAATTTTGAATTTTGGTAGTTTTTCCTTTAATTTGGTTTTTAATTATTTGTAGTAGTAATTATTAGGGTTAATTAATTTAATGTGGTAGGATAATTTGGTTTAGGATTTAATTTAGGTTTTAATTTTAATTTTGGAAAGAAGAAAAAGAATTTTTAAAGAAAAATGAATTCGAAAAAAGAAGGAAATAATGAAAAGGAAAATCTGGGCTAAAACCCATTTAATTGTCCCCAGCCCAAACGAATTGCCCCAATACCCGGCCCAAATCCATGCCTCACCCGGTCCAAATCCCCCAGTACCATACGACGTCGTTTTCTGGAGTCCAATCTCAGTCGTTGATCCCATATGATCAGACGGCTGGGAACTGAGCCCTTACTTGATATATATATATGTCCTAACGCCCCTACCCCCCTTCATTTCATCGTTCCAACACCCCTATCAGAGAACCCAAGCCTAACCCTAGCTGAGCCGCCCCTAAATCCACCACCATCCGGTGGCGGCGCCACCTCCAAACGCCACCAAAACAACACTCCATGATCCCCTCACTCCCCTCTTTCTAAATCCCGAACCAATTTCCTTCGAATCTGCCTGAAGCTCCGCGAATCTTGAATCTGAGGTCAACCCCAAAAGCTCAAAATCTTTTTTTTTTGTCAATCCTGGTAGCATGCATGTTCGGGAAGTGCTATTCTGTCACGCTTTGAGGTTCAGACTCGGCGAAACAGATGTCGCTCTGTTGTTCTTGACAAAGAACAAAGGATCGACATAAGTTTGGCTTAGTTCTTAGTGCATGTCCAATTTCGAGTTTGATTGGTGAGTTTCTATCCCTCTGCGTGACCAATTATGTTTTAGTTCACCTTTTCGTCCCTCTTCTTCTCTTCTCCTTTTCTCTGTTTGAAGGCTTGACCTATCTGCCAATGTTTTGAATTGTTTTTTGTTCCCTCTATTTTTCTTTCAAGTCCTTTTAAAAAATATGTGTGTTCTTGATTTGTTGAGTTTTATTAAGGTTATAGTCAAGACTCTAATTTTCTCCCGTTTTATGTTGGCCTCAGTAGTTTATTTTAATTAGTTTATTCTGGTCTATTAATTGGGTTAGTTAATTCCTTGTTTGTTTGTGCTGGTTAATCAATCAACCAGTTAAGTTATAAGAAATCGTTTGTGTGTTATTTTTGTGGTTACCAATTTAGTTGGGTTCATTTAGCTATTTGGGATTTGGGTCTAACCCATCTATAAAGGAAGGGCAGCCCGTTCACTTGATTAAACCGCCGGTCAATTCGACCCATGACTCATTTGGGGTTTAAGGTAAATAACAGGGGTATGGGGGTTAGTTTGGGTAGTCTTAGTGAGGGAATCTATTTGTAACTGTCCGGGAAGCTTCTAAGAAGCTGGGGAGGGGACTACTCAGCAAAAATTGAATTCAAATTAGAGGTGTTTAAGCTAAAATGGAAACTAAAAAGGGACTGAATGGCAAAAACGTATCTCCTTGGGTCTGGCCTATTTGCTTGCCTATAAAGGCATCTCTTCCTTGTCATTCAAGGCAGAGTTCAGAGATAAGAGGAGAAAAATTCAGAAAAAATCAAAAAACAGCTAAATTTCATAAAATATCATTGTTCCACTAAATCTTCTGTGATTTCTGAGGTTCTCAATTTCTGAAACAATTTCTGACTCATCTGGGGAAAAAATGGACTGAATTTGGGTTTTAAAAGTCTGGTTTGAAGTTCTCTTTGGTTATTGCTCGATTGAAACTGGATTCCGAACTGTTGCGCATCATTTTTCTGTCTGAAAATTGGTTCTGCTGTTGTTGCTTCTTCTAGCTCTCTCACCCATTTTTCCTTGTTTGATTGCTGCCATCAGGTACATATTCTTGGACTATACTAGATTCAAAGCAAGTTTGAAGTATGAAATGAAAATGGATGTTCAAAGCATGACATCAAATTCTTTGTTTATAATCTAGTTGTCTTTCTTTGAATTGCATAGTGTTACTTCCAGATTCATAGTATTTCTTAATCGTTCCATAGTTTAATCTTTGCTTTCCTGCCATTGTATTTAACCTTGGGCTGTTGAGATATGAATTTGACTTAGTTGAATAATACGTGAGTTGTATGGTAGCGTTTGATTCCAGGTTAATTTTATGGTTATTTGTCATATTCTCGGTTCAAATGGCTTCAGAGTCTATTGTTTGGCTTGTGAACAATAGGGGTGAAAGCATTAAGTGTTTGATGCTGGGAGTTCTGTTGAAAAACTTTAAAGCTCAATGCAACTTCTTGAGAGCTATTTTTGGATTGTATTTACCCTGTTAAAGTCAGTACTTGAATTTTGCTTCCCTGTCATCAGTATTTGAATGCATGAATGATGTTTGCTTTAGACTTGTGATTTAACTCTGTGATATCGGGAGCCTATTTCCCCAATGATTATATTGTTTACTTTTAGCTTGGGACTGTTAAATTCATTTGGGAAATCAGAACCGTTTGAGCATGAGTGTAGTGTTGTTTGTAAATGGAGTTATTTTATCATATATTGCATAAGCTTAATATCGTTAGTCTAGTTACTGAACTTTTCTTTTAGTTGTAGGCTCTTCTTTTTATTTGGGCTTTATGTTGAGCCCAATTACATTCCCATGTCATGTTTAAACTATTGGCAATTGGTTGTTAGCACATAGTTAGCCTAAATTCTTTTAACAATCAAACGTGGGTTCCGCTTCTAATAATCCTTTAGCTTGCAAATTGCAAAGTAAGTTGGGTTTGAAATTAAACCAGAAGTTCAAGTGGTCTTTTAATAAATTAACTGGATTATTAAGGTGATTTCAAAGTGAGTCATATTATGCGAGTTATAATAGTAGCCTTCCATAGTTAGTTCAAGTTCTTAAATGCATGGCCCTCTACTAATTTCTTATGATTTAGATATAAATAACAAAGATTCATAGTTTGCTTTAGGCCCGTTTAATATACCATTGCGATTGTGGACATGTCCGCGTGACATGATTGCAAATTCTAAAGGTAACTCGAGGGATGCGTTTGCGCAACTTCAACCAATTTTTCTTAAATAAATAAACAAAGCGTTATTAATTATGGACACATTCGCGTGACATGATTTTTGACGCGCCAAAGGAAAAGAGTATACGTATGCGTAACTCAATTCTTTAATTACAAATATTCAAGTGATTTAAAAGCGGTAAAGGGTAAATGCACATAGGATCTAAAATCGGTAATTAAATAATTTTAATAAGCCAAGTATCATCAAAGCGACCGTACTAGAACCACGGAACTCGGGAATGCCTAATACCTTTTCCCGGGTTAACAAAATTCCTTACCCGGATTTCTGTGTTCGCGAACCGATAATAGAGTCAAACTTCCTCGATTCGGGATTTTAAACCGGTGACTTGGGACACCCTAAATTATCCCAAGTGGAGACTCTGATTTTTACTAAATAAACAATCCCGTTTCGATTGTCCTTTAATTTAAAAAACTCCCTTATATTTATACCCTTTACGGGGTGTGGGTAAAAAGGAGGTGTGACAGCTTTGGCGACTCTGCTGGGGATCGAACCCAGAATCTTTGGTTCAGGGTTCAAGAATTCGAGCTTGTTAACATGATTTTTACTTGGCTTTATTTATTGTTAATATTACTGTATTCTGTGAATCTTTTATGCTAAATGCTATATGTTTACCGCTTTAATATTAGTTGAATTGTATATAATTGTCTTCTTACGCCACCCATCTTAGTCTTCTAGAAATGGTGCATACGTTCGCATAGCTCGCTTTTTCTGTAGAAATTATACCAAATAGAACGAGGCTGGGCAAGCGACAAGGCCGGGCAGACTTCAGTGCTCCCGGTACGTCGCACCCTCATCGGCCCCAGTTGTCCACTCGGGTACCCCAAGTCTAGACCAATACCCCAGGATTCAAACCTAGAAAAACACAGCCCCATGCCGGATCCCTAGTAGGAACGTTTGTTTGCATCATGTGCATTTGACTTAGGGGACTCAACACAGGGGTTGGGTCCGTCTAGGATAGCTATGCCCGAAAGAACAAACCATCCTGATGCATTCTACGTGCTATGTGAACATTTATTCTGGCTTGCATGCTGAACGACCAGGGAAAATAATGCGAAAAAATAAAAAGGAAAACCAAGAGTGATATAGGGAAGGAAATAAAACCCAGTTCTAAACATCCCGGTGTTTGAAAAGGCGTCCTGAAACTCTGCTCAAAATTTTTTCAAAAAAAAAATAGTTATTTTTAAAAGAGTCAAACACTGTGTTCTTTCAAATATGTCAAAACTGACCGAACTACGCAGGTCTGATTCTCACCAGATGTGGGATACGTAGGCAACCTACATAAGGTTCGGCCTTATTTTTGAAAAAAAAGAGAAAAAGAAGAAAGTAGAGTCAGTGGTCGAGTGAATGCAATCTTGATTTTTTGGTCAAAATAAGCCGATCGATTTTCGGCTGTCTTAAACCGTTCTTGCCGAGGTAGCCTCAGAGTATTTTTCAATTGTCGAAAGGCTGTTTTCGTAAAAGAATGGACAAGTTTGTGAGGTGTCATAAAATAATTCCCCCCGGCCTCAAAATTCGCGTGAAATTGGAAAGGGGCCGCATTTGCAAAAACAGCCACTTGGCTAAAGTTGGCATATAGGGGAAGAGATTATGGTTTTTTTCTTCTTTTATTTTCTCTTTTTTCTTTTCTTTTTCAAATAAAATTGTTTACAAAAGGGTCAACTCGAGTCAACCCTAACCTTAATCTTCCACAGGAACAAATGAATATCATCCAGGAACCGCCAGAAGTGATCAGGGAACAGGCTCGGCTACACTTGCGTATGTGGTGGAACGATCTAGACGAAGATGGTCAGAAATGGGTGAAAAAGCACTTGGGCGATCTTATAGACATCTTTGAAATCAAACCACGTGAAGATCTGGTTAAAGCTTTGGTAACTTTCTAGATTCCTGTCCACAATGTCTTTCGTTTCTTGGATTTTGAGATCACTTCTACTTTGGAGGAGATAGTCGGGTATTGAATTCGGATGGGACTTGAGGAAGCAACAACTTATATTTTCAAGGGCTCCATCGGTGCACAAGTTCTTTGACCTCTTGAATATTAGTAAACAGACAAATAAGGAATGTGTGAGCAACGGGTGTTGTGCTTTCCATTTCTTATACTTCAGGTTCGGGCATTATGCTAGTTTTGAAACGCATGAGAAGGGTCTGAGCAACAAACAAAACAAGGGCCTTTGGCAAATTCATCGTCGGTTCGCTTTTATTGTGGCATTCTTGGGGATCATGGTTTTTCCAAATGAGAAAGGAACGGTGGATTTCGTATGGCTAGAATTGCACAAATCCTCATTACCAAGGAATATCATACACTTGCCCCGTTGGTGCTAGCAGATATCTATCGTGCATTGACTGTATGCAAAGCAGGGGCTCATTTTTTTGAGGGTTGCAGTATCATTCTGCAAATGTGGTTGATCGAGCATCTTTGCCATCATCCCAGATTCATGAGTTACAGTTCGAGCCCAAACAACTTCATCATTAGTTATGAGGAGAGGATAAAAGATTACAACACACCAGAAGGATTCGAAGCATGGGTTTCTCATTTGAAAGTTCTTGACGCATGTTAGGTCGAGTGGACTATAGGATGGCTTCCGAGGACAGAGGCCATCTATATGACTGCTACCCAAGGATATCTGAGGATAATGGGCATTGCCTGAGGCTGTAGTTCAGCAGAGCAGAGGGTCTTGAGGCAATTGGGAAGGTACCAGATTGTGCCTGAAGATGAAGATCTAAGCACCCAGGTCATAGAGTTGCATCCAGAAGCCGCATTACCTGAGGCTGTAGTTCAGCAGGATTGGAATAGCTACCGGTATCTAAAAAATGACACCCAGGTACCAGACATCACCAAGGGGGAAGTAGATCCAAATTATGCTGCTTGGTTTAAGAAAGTGTCTTATGTAAACAATGAGCCAGAGCCCGAGAGGCCCGCCAAAAGGCCTCATGTTCAAGCCTTTGATGATAAAATTCAAGAGATGTTAGCTTGGGGGGGAGAAAGAAAAGGAATATAAAGCCATTATCCATGGTCTGCGAGAAGAATTGAGAAATGTCACCTTCAACAATGATTTGCAGGCACAAGAGGCCGAAGGTGAAAGGAGAACATTGTTGCAAGAAAATGAGGCCCTCAAAGCTCAGGTTCGACAGTTGAAAATTGAAGCTGAGAACCCAGGCCGAAGCAGGAAAGATGGGATGCTCATTTACAGCCTCACTCAAAAGGTACGTGACTACGAAGATGACCTGCAGAAAGCAGAGTCTGAACTAGCAAAAGCACGGGCAAGGTTGGCTAAAAGCGCCGAAGGGCGTGCAATTTTCGTTCAACAAATGAAAGAAAGATATGAAAGAGGGGTCACAGGTTGGGAAAAGGCAATCGACAACCTCGAAGGTGAAATGGCTAAACAAGCCAAAAATTTTAAGGCTAAAAGAGAACATTGTTACGCCTTAATAGCACGGCTAGAAAGGGACTTGCAACAACTCCAAGAGTAGAACTAGGTAGCCGAACAAACTTTGGAAGCCAGAACCGAACAAATTGGGCATTTGTTGCAAGAGAAGGGCGTCATAAGAGAGCGAGTCAAAAGGGTCGCCAACTATATCGCAATGAAGTGCAATAGCTGCGAGGATATGACGAGATCTATGTTCTTCGCTACTGTGATGATTTTCGTTCGTCGGGTAATGGAGGATCTTTACCACCTTCAGGGGGATTTAGCAAGTCGGCCCGCAGCAAGGCCGAATGATGCCCCGCGGGTCCTAGGGACAATTGAGGCATTGATGTATTCATGATTTCTTGAGTATGTATTTTCTTTCCGTTAAAGTCTGCCAGTTGTTTCGGAGTCGGTATTTCTGTTATCAGAGTATATTGGTTGTTTGTTTTTGAGTCTGTATCTCGTTCTTTCATCAGAGTCTGTTAGTTTCAGTCTTTGTAATAGCATTTTTTATATGAAAATTGAAAATCCCAAAATGTTTTTACTTTATTTTACACTTATCCCCAAGAACTACACTTGCTCTGATTCATGCGGGGTCATGATACGTAGGCAATCTCCATAGGATTCGACCGTAACCAAATAAAAGAGAGAAAGAAAGAGCGGAAAAACAAGAAAGAAAAGAGAGAAAATAAAAATCAAGGGAGAATAAAAACAAAGAGAGAATGAAAGGATGGAAAAGGAAAATAAAGAAAAGGGGAAGTTTGCAATCGAAGGTAAGAAAAGGTCGGAATGACGCATGCAACCGATCAAATACATAATAGAGACGGTTAACTGTTTAGGTGCATTCATGCCCAATGTGCGGTTACCAATCTGTTAAAGCCTAATCTCTAACAAGGTTGTTGTTTGATGTAATCAGTTCAGGCAGGTGGTTAGTTGACCGGCATTCTGGGAACTCACTCCTACAACACCTGATCGAAAGACAGGCTGAATATGGTCGACCCGGAACTGGAAACAAGTATTGTCGACCCATCAAAAGAGATGGAAGAAATGGAAGTTAATACGATGAGGGAAGAAATGTATAAGCTGAAGCAGCAGATAGCTGAAATGTACCAAGCTTGGGCGAAGGGGCATCCGCCACCGGTTTATCCCGCCAACCCTGCTTATATCCCACCGTCAGCCCAACCTCCGGAGCCTCCCACTGTGATCTCATCTCCAGCCTTTCCCCTCTACCAACAATTCCATGGCGCCACTTGCCATACTTCTCAAGATCCACCACCCAAACAAGTCCCGTACCCTCCCCTACCAATTACACATGTTTTTGTAGCACCTTCACCTGCTACATTACATAGATCTTCCAGTGAACCCCTGTTCCAAACACACGACAACCAGTACTATCCCCCTGAACCCACCTTCAAAGTTCCAGAACCATATCCTTACACTCCTCATCTTGATATCCCGGCAAAGACCGAGAAACCGCCCAAAAATCCCGAGCATGAAGAGATGATCAAAAAGGTCAAAAACTTAGAGCAATCGTTCCGAGATATGAGGGGGCTGGGAGGCCATGTTAGTGTGGCCTATAAGGATTTATGTCTGTTCCCAGATGTTCAGTTGCCAGCAGGGTTCAAAATGCCCAAGTTTGATCTGTACGATGGGCATGGTGACCTAGTAACACACTTAAGAGGATTTTGTAGCAAAATGAGAGGAGCAGGTGGAAGAGATGAATTGTTGATGGTGTATTTCAGCCAAAGTTTGAGTGGGTCGGCGCTAGAATGGTACACCAGACAAGATCATAGCAGCTGATACACATGGGATGACTTGGCCCAAGCCTTCGCCTGCCATTTCCAGTACAACCTTGAAATTGTCCCAGATCGTATGTCGTTGACAAAGCTGGAAAAGAAACCCGATGAGAGCTTCAGAGAATATGGATTCCGTTGGAGAGAGCAAGCAGCGAGGGTTGACCCTCCGATGAAAGAAAGCGAGATGGTTGATTATTTCTTGCAGGCCTTGGAACCCACTTATTTCGGTCATTTGGTGTCAGTAGTGGGCAAGTTCTTTAATGAAGTTATGAAAATGGGAGGCATGGTTGAGGAGGGACTCAAGTCCAATAATATCATGAGTTATTCAGCAATCAAAGCAACCACCCAAGCCATTCAAAACAGTACTTGGGGTGTGCTCGCGAAGAAGAAGAAAGAGGATGTTGCGACGATCGAGTCGGCAGCTTGGGCCGGATCCAGGAACCTTCCCCATTACTTTAACCAGCCTCAACCCTATCCCCAAACTTACCCCCCACACACCATATAGCCCACCACAATACTATTACCCACCGCCAGATCCCTATTTTTCTGTCCATCACGCATAAACCTATACCCAACCCCCTGCTCACGCACAATAGCGGGGGCCAGCTCCATAGAGTCCCTACCAAGCTCCACAAAATACCCATCCACCCCCAAAAGCCTACAAAAATCCTCTTGGAATAGGTTTTCGGCCCAATCAAGCTTTTAAAAATGAGAGTTTACCAAAGCAGAAGACTTTCGCTCCATTGGGAGAATCATATACCAGCCTATTCCACAGACTGAGACAGTTGGGTATGTTGAATCCGATCAAGGCCAAAATGCCGAATCCCTTTCCTAGAAATCTTGATCGCTCGGTGAGTTGTGAGTATTGTTCAGGGGCCTCGGGCCATGACACAGAGAAATGCTGGAAACTGAAAACAGTTGTACAAGAGCTCATCGATGCTCATCAGATCAAGGTTCAAGCCCCAGAAGCACCAAATATCAACCAGAATCCGTTGCCAGCTCACCATGAGACCCATATGATTGAATTGATACACAAGGGAGGGGAGGCTAAGAAGCCCTCGCAGACGGTAATGATGATCCACTCCAGTGAAACCAATTCATAGGAAAAGGTAACCAGAGGGAAATCAGTGGTTCAGTTAAAAGGGGTAGACAATAAGCCAGCTGTGGTAGCCGGGAAAGGGTCGTCAAACGCTGTCATAGTAAAACCATAGAAAACTAAAGTGGTGGTACCAGGGGTTACAAGTAAACCTATTGTGGTCGTGAAGGGTACTTGCACAGAGCCTGTTATTATAAAACCAGTAACTCAACTTCCAGTAGTCAACAGTAAGGCGGTCTCGTGGATTTATGAATGAGTGACAGTAACTTACCAGGGGAAAGAGGTTAAAGAAGAAGTGTGTGAGACCCATGGTTTGACTCGATCGGGGAGATGGTTTGCCTCCGAAGAGCTGAGAAAAGCTAAGACCTCAAAAGATAATCCAGTATTGGCGAAGAAAGTGGTGACTGAGGAAGAAGCAGAGGAATTTCTGAGAAAGATGAAAGTACAGGACTATTCCATTGTGGAACAGTTAAGGAAGACACCAGCTCAGATCTCGCTCTTGTCATTATTGATCCATTCAGACGAGCACCGTCGCGCTTTGATGAAGATCTTGAACGAAGCCCACGTTCCTGAAAAAATCTCAGTAAACCACTTGGAAAAGATAGCTAACAAAATATTCGAGGTAAATAGAGTCACTTTTTCTGATGATGAGTTGCCCGTGGAGGGTACCGAGCACAATAGACCCCTCTATCTGACAGTGAAATGCGAAAATTCCGTGGTTACTTGGGTACTGGTTGACAATGGGTCCAACATGAACATTTGTCCTCTCTCCACATTGAACAAGCTGCAAGTGGAGGATGAAAGAATTCACAAGAACAATATTTGCATTCGGGGATTCGACGGTGGGGGGAAAGATTCAGTCAGGGACATAGTGCTTGAGCTCACAATAGGGCCAGTTGAATTTACCATGGAATTCCAGGTGCTCGATGTGGCTGTCTCATACAATCTGCTGTTGGGACGACCCTGGATCCATGCTGCCAAAGCAGTCCCGTCTACTCTGCATCAAATGGTCAAATTTGAATGGGATCGATAGGAAATTGTTGTACATGGCGAAGATAATTTGTGTGTGCCCAATGGTGCCGTTGTTCCGTTCATAGAGGTTGACGATGGCAAGAGACCATGGGTTTATAAGGTTTTTGACACAGTATCGGTAGAGAAAATTCCGGAAGGAAAATGCGCTCCAACTCCAAAGATGGTTGCGGCATCAGTTATGGTAGTTGTTGAAATATTGAAAAATGGTTTCGTACCGGGCAAGGGTTTAGGTGCATCTCTGCAAGGTATTGTGCAGCCAGTTTCTCTTCTAAAGAATCTTTATACTTTTGGTCTAGGGTTTAAGCCTACCGTTGCAGACGTGAGAAGAGCTAGAAAAATGAAACAGAAAGCATGGGCATTGCCAAAGCCAATCCCGCGTCTGTCTAGGTCATTCGTCAGGCCGGGTATCAGAAAGAAAATGTTGTCAAAGGTCCCTGGATCACTGATTGGTGCCGATGGAGACTTGGAGAAGGGGTTCGAAAGGTTATTCGACGAGGTAGATATGGTTCAGGCTGGGGAAGGGTCCAGCAAGGTAGATGTGTAATTTGTGGGACCACGTGCAAAAGTCAACAACTGGGAAGCTACTCCTCTTCCTACCCAGAGGGAGTCTTGGTAGTGGGTTTTGATTTTCTTTTAGTTGTCTGGATTATTCCAGGGTCTGTAATTCAGATATTATGTTCCGTCCAGTTGGATGTGTTAAAACCCTGTTATCTTTATATTCAATGAAATGCAATTGTTCCTTTTCCTTCATTTCTTCTAATTTTATTTTGTCTTCTTCTTTTGTATAGTTCTTTTTATGCTGATATCAATGACATGACATGCACGAGGAATCTTCGACCCAGTTTTAAAAGCCAATCTAACTCTGAAATAATAATACAAGAAATCAAGTGTGATGACGAGTTGGAATTTGAGGATGATGAGGCCTATGAAGAAATTAGTAAGGAACTAAGTCATTTTGAGGAAAAGCCCAAACCTAATTTGAACGATATAGAAGCGGTTAATCTAGGGGACCAAGAAAATGTCTGTGAAACTAAAATAATTTTCCATCTAGAACCTCAACTCAGGGAGGAGATAAATTAAGCACTGTTCGAATACAAAGACGTTTTTGCATGGTCCTATGACGACATGCCGGGTCTGAGCACTAATTTAGTGGTTCACAAGCTGCCCACTGACCCGACATTCCCTCCTGTCAAACAGAAGCTGAGAAAGTTCAAAACGGATATGAGTGTAAAGATCAAAGAAGAGGTCACCAAGCAGTTCGATGTATTCGGGTCACGCAGTATCCCACCTAGTTAGCCAATGTTGTGCCTGTGCCAAAGAAGGATGGCAAGACCAGGGTGTGCGTTGATTATCGGGATCTCAACAAAGCAAGTCCGAAGGATAATTTTCCCCTACCAAACATCTATATATTGATTGACAATTGTGCCAAAAATGAGATTGGTTCTTTTGTGGATTGTTACACGGGTTATCATCAGATCTTAATGGACGAGGAAGATGCAGAAAAGACGGCATTCATCACGCCGTGGGGAACGTACTGCTATCGGGTCATGCGATTCGGTTTGAAAAATGCTAGGGCAACCTACATGAGGGAAATGACAACAATATTCCATGATATGATACACCAGGAAATCGAGGTGTATGTGGATGATGTGATCGTAAAGTCTAGAAAGCAGTCTGACCATGTCAGGGATCTGAAGAAGTTCTTCCAAAGGCTTCGCAGATACAAATTCAAGCTTAATCCTACAAAGTGTGCTTTTGGGGTGCCGTCTGGAAAGTTGTTGGGGTTCGTAGTCAGCCGCCGGGGCATTGAATTGGACCCATCGAAAATCAAGGCCATCCAGGAACTGCCACCTCCGAAGAACAAGACCGAGGTAATGAGTTTGTTGGGGAGATTGAATTATATTAGCAGGTTCATCGCTCAGCTCACGACAACTTGTGAGCCTATCTTCAAGCTGTTAAAGAAAGACACTACGGTCAAGTGGACAGATGAATGTCAGGAGGCGTTTGATAAGATAAAAGGGTATTTGTCAAATCCACCCGTGTTGGTCCCTCCAGAACCAAGGCGACCTTTGATTCTATATTTGACGGTATTCGACAATTCATTTGGTTGTGTATTGGGTCAACATGATATCACTGGCAGGAAGGAGCAAGCCATATATTATCTCAGCAAGAAATTCACATCGTACGAGGTCAAGTACACTCAGCTCGAGAGGACCTGTTGCGCTCTAACCTGGGTGGTGCAGAAGTTGAAACATTATTTGTCATCTTACACTACCTATCTCATATCTCTCTTGGATCCATTGAAGTATATCTTTCAGAAGCCTATGCCCACAAGGAGGCTTGCAAAGTGGTAGATCCTGCTCACAGAGTTTGACATCGTCTACGTGACTCGAACTACAATGAAAGCACAGGCCTTGGCGAACCATTTGGCCGAGAACCCGGTTGATGAAGATTATGAACCTTTGAAAACTTATTTCCCTGATGAAGAGGTGATTCACATTGATGAGTTAGAACAAGTCGAGAAGCCTGGATGGAAACTTTTCTTTGATAGAGCCGCAAATATGAAGGGCGTGGGGATAGGAGCAGTACTTATTTCTGAAACAGGGCAACACTACCCTGTTACGGCTCAGCTTCGTTTTTACTGTACCAACAACATGGCTGAGTACGAGGCATGTATTTTGGGTTTGAGGTTAGCTGTGGATATGGGTGTCCAGGAAGTCTTGGTCTTGGGTGACTCGAACCTCCTGGTGCACCAGATTCAGGGAGAATGAGAAACACGGGATTTGAAACTCATACCGTACAGACAATGTTTGCATGATCTTTGTCAATGGTTTCAGTCGATAGAATTCAAGCATATCCCAAGGATCCATAATGACGTTGCCGATGCTTTGGCTACTCTGGCGTCAATGTTACATCATCTGATAAGGCTTGTGTGGACCCTTTGCAGATTCAGGTCCGTGATCAGCATGCTTACTGTAATATGGTGGAAGAAGAACTTGATGGGGAGCCATGGTTCCATGATATCAAAGAATACCTCAGGATGGGGGCATACCCGGTACATGCCACATGTGATCAGAAAAGAGCAATTCGACGATTGGCAAGTGGATTTTTCTTCAGTGGAGGGGTATGGTATAAAAGAACTCCATATCTCGGATTGTTAAGATGCATAGATGCTAGACAGGCCACACTTATCATGCCTGAGGTACACTCCAGAGTTTGTGGATCATATATGAGTGGGTATGTTCTGGCAAAGAAGATTCTCCGAGCAGGTTATTACTAGCTCACTATGGAATGGGATTGCATCAGTTTGTGTGTAAATATCATCAGTGCCAAGTGCATGGAGATTTGATTCATTCTCTACAATCTGAATTACATACAATGTCTGCACCATGGCCTTTTGTTGCCTGGGGCATGGATGTCATTGGGCCAATCGAGCCAGCAGCCTCAAACGGACACATGTTTATTCTGGTAGTCATTGATTATTTCACCAAGTGGGTTAAAGCGAAAACATTCAAATCTATGGCAAAGAAAGCAGTGGTCGATTTTGTGCATTCAAATATCATCTGTCGGTTTGGGATTCCAAAGGTAATCATCACGAACAATGGTGCTAATCTCAACAGTCATCTGATGACGGAGACATGTCAGCATTTAAGATTATACATCGCAATTCCACCCCATATCGCCCTAAGGCGAATGGAGCAGTCGAGGAAGCCAACAAGAATATAAAGAAGATACTTCAAAAAATGGTGCAAGGTTCTAGGCAGTGGCACGAGAAGTTGCCGTTTGCATTGCTGGGCTATCGCACTACTGTCCGTACTTCAGTAGGAGCCACCCCTTATTTGTTGGTGTATGGCACGGAGGCAGTAATACCCGTAGAAATGGAAATCCCATCCCTTCGGATTGTCGCTGAGGCAGAAATTGATGACGTTGAATGGGTCAAAACCCGCTTGGAGCAATTAAGTCTGATTGATGAAAAGAGATTGGCAGAAGTGTGTCACGGCCAATTGTAGCAACAAAGAATGGCGAGAGCATATAACAAGAAGGTACGTCTACAGAAGTTTGAAGTTGGTCAATTAGTGTTGAGGCGTATCTTGCCTCATCAGGCTGAAGCAAAAGGAAAGTTCGCCCCAAATTGGCAGGGGCCATTTGTTGTAACTAGAGTGTTGTCCAATGGTGCATTGTATTTGACAGATATAGAGGGCAAATGTGTAGAAATGGCTATCCATTCCGATGCAGTCAAAAGATACTATGTATAATTTCTTTCTTTGATTGTACTTGTTTGTATTTGACATATTTTGAAGATTGAAATGACGAAGGCATTTTGTTTTACTATCTAAACACTCTATCCCTTGTCATCCCTTTTGAGCCTTATTTATTTTCTTTCACACCCCTCTTTCGGGATCAACGACACAATTCAGAAACGCAAGTGCGGAGGATAAGTAAGTGAAAAGAAAAAGAAAGAATCAACAAGAAAGGAAAAGGAGAAGAAAAATGAAAAGAGAGAAGAATGAGAAAGAAAAGAAAAGAAAAGAGAAAAGCAAAAAGAAAAAACGAGGAAAGAAAAAAAAAGAACAACAAAAGAAAAAGAGAGAAAGACAAGAAAGAGAGAAAATAAAAATCACAACAACAAAGTAATTTCTACGACATGAACTACGTTCGACCTGATTCCTTTTAAGGATACGTAGGCAGCCTCACGGTTCGGTCTCATCAAAATAAAAATCCAAAAGTCCCCAAGCAAGAAACTGGGGCAGAAGTTGTGTTTGTTGTGAGAAACCTGATTCCGAAAGTTGTAACTTTAACCCATTTGAATCTCTTTGAGCCTTTTATACCCTTTCCTTCTAACCCTGTCCAAAAGCCCACATTACGGTCCAAAGAAAGACATTCTGATCAGTCTTTGAGAAATGCTAAGTCGAGCAGGTAAATGTAATTCATGTCAGGGGCAGCACTCTGGTTCAAGCAGGAAAAATAAAAATGAGAGAGTCTTACTGGTGAAAACCCTCGCGGGCACCGTAAGGCGACGGGAGTTGAGAGAAATTAAAATGAGAGAGTCTTATTGGTGAAAACTCTCACGGGCGCCGTAAGGCAAAAATGAGTTGAGAGATGAACGAATGAAAGAGGTCTGCTGGTGAAAACCTTTCAAGGCACCGCAGGATGAACAAGGTCAAGGTTTGAGGTAAAGTAATCAGGTCATGGAAATTCTGGGGCAACGAAGTACGACAACTGAAAGTTGATTAGTTGGACAGATTGGGCCGATTAATCCGAAATGCATGTCGTGATCATTGGTATCAGCTGTTTCACTTAGATAAGTTCCTTTTCTTTTTCCTTTCGTAGTAGTCATCTGGTTTTGGATTCTTCTTATCCTTAACCCGCAAAGTCATTGCATTTCATTTTCTTTTGGGTATTTATCTAAAGATGTTTCAATGTCATTCTTGTTCAAATCAAGTGAAAAGTATCTCAAAGCTCACTACCAACTTCCAAAATTACAAAGCATACTAAGGATAACATGATGTAAGAGAAGGGTACAAGGAATCACCGGAAGTTCCATCGGTGGAATGGATTGGTAATGTCATGGGAGATGCAAAGGTTCAAATAAAAGGTTAGAGGTAAAACAACAGCATGGGTATAGAACACTCGATTCGTCGAAGGTCATGGGGGGTAAAAGTCAGAAGATCAAAACGGTTCAAGGCCAGTTCAGGGAAGCCAGTCAGAACAAAACAATGCAGCGGAAAGATCTTCAGCAAGAATGTCGTCGGTTAGCCACCATTTTAAACTGACAAATTTTCTTTGATTGAAACAGGGGCAGAAAATTTTGGTTGTTTCGGAGAAACCCTCCGTGGAGAAAGGCAGTCACCAAATAGGTTTGATTCTTGATTTTCAGGACCTTCCTGGAAAATGAGACCTAGTTTAAAGTTCAGAAATAGCATAATCTAGCATAAATGTATCCCAAAAAAATATAAGTTAGCTTAGAAGTTTGCATGTTCGAGATAGGATTCAATTAGGAGTTTCCAGGACCCTCATGAATAATGGGACTTAGCTTTAGGATTTTGATTAGATAACAACATTTAGCGTAAACTCTGTTGTAGGGTAGTATAATTCAGACATGAAAGTTGTCACCCTTAAGATAAATTGGACTTTTGATTTTCAGGACCCTCCTAGATAATGGAGAGTAGTTTAAAGATCCTATTAGATAGCAAGATTTAGCAGAAGTCACACCTGTAGAAGATATAACTTAGATTTTAATTGTTGTTTAGTTAAGAGTTGTCAGGACCCCCTGAATAATGGGACCTAGCTTTCAAATCCTTAGTAATACTTGGTAATATGATTTAGTTTTACAATCACATCTGTCCCCAGCCACCAAACTGGGGCAGAAAATTTTCTTTGTTTTGTCTATGTTGAAGTCAGGAGCCCGCCTGGAGAGCAGGGAATACATTCAAGTTTAGCAGTCAGGAGCCCGCCTGGAGAGCAGGGAATACTTTCAAGCACAGCAGTCAGGAGCCCGCCTGGAGAACAAGGGAGTACAATTTAAATTTTAGCTTTCAAATTCTTTGTTTTGTCTATGTTGAAGTCAGGAGCCCGCCTGGAGAGCAGGGAATACATTTCAAGTCAGCAGTCAGGAGCCCGCCTGGAGAGCAGGGAATACTTTTAAGCCAGCAATCAGGATCCTGCTTGGAGAACAAAGGAGTACAATTCAAGTTTTAGCTTTCAAGTTCTTATCGATATTTGATAATGTGGTCCATTTTACACTTACATTTGTGCCCAGCCACTAAACTGGGGTAGAAAATTTTCCTTGTTTTGTCTATGTTGAAGTCAGGAGCCCGCCTGGAGAGCAGGGAATACATTTCAAGTTAGCAGCCAGGAGCCCGCCTGGAGAGCAGGGAATACATATCAAGTTCAGTAGTCAGGCACCCACCTGAAGAAGGGGAAAACATCTCAGTTTACAATTCAAGATGGCAACAAACGAATATTTCCGAGAGAATGGAGGATAACAAGGCAACAAGAAACGCAAGAGCAAGCTTGAAGATATAGATAGGACTTTTGTAATCCATAGATCATAGTCTAGTCTAGCTTCCTTTATTTCATCATGGTGTAATAAGGAGGTTCTGTAAGCAGCAGCAACAACAACAACAACAACAGTGGAAGCCCAGCTTCGTGGTGGTCCCAGCTGCCAAAACTTTCCGAACTACACTGACCTGATTCCTTTTTAGCCAAGGATATGTAGGCAACCTCAGAAGCGGGGTGCGGTCAAATCTTTCAAAAATGCTTCACGCGGAGTATTCAAACGGGCAAAAATCGCTCGTATCCACTCACTTATCTTTGCACAAAAACTCTTCGTGTTTCCGAGCAAAGAGGGGAAGCTAAGAGCACGTGATTTTTGCCCTATATGAAATACTCCAACAAATTCAAAACAAAATAATTTCTTTCAGTGTTTGCAATTTTGTCGGATTTCATGGCATTTTCTGTTAGTTATTTGCATTTGTCTGTGCATTTTTATTTTATTTAATTCTTGAAAATTACAAAAAATATGTTTCATTTGCATTTAGGATTTAATTTTATATTTTTAGGATTAATTGACAAATTATTTTATAAAAATAGGAAAAAATCACAAAAATAGTTTATTTTGCACTTTTAATTTTAATTTGAAATTTTGGTAGTTTTTCCTTTAATTTGGTTTTTAATTATTTGTAGTAGAAATTATTAGGGTTAATTAATTTAATGTGGTAGGATAATTTGGTTTAGGATTTAATTTAGGTTTTAATTTTAATTTTGGAAAGAAGAAAAATAATTTTTAAAGAAAAATGAATTGGAAAAAAGAAGGAAATAATGAATAGGAAAATCTGGGCTAAAACCCATTTAATTGTCCCCAGTCCAAACGAATCGCCACAATAGCCGGCCCAAATCCATGCCTCACCCGGTCCAAACCCCCCAGTACCATACAATGTCGTTTTCTGGAGTCCAATCTCAGCCGTTGATCCCATATAATCAGACGGCTGGGAACTGAGCCCTTACTTGATATATATATGTCCTAACGCCCCTACCCCCCCTTCATTTCATCGTTCCAACACCCCTATCAGAGGAACCCAAACCTAAACCTAGCTGAGCCGCCCCTAAATCCACCACCGTCCGGTGGCGGCGCCACCTCCAAACGCCACTAAAACAACACCCCATGGCCCCCTCACTCCCCTCTTTCTAAATCCTGGATCAATTTCCTTCGAATCTGCCCGAAGCTCCGCGAATCTTGAATCTGAGGTCTTCCCCAAAAGCTCAAAATCTTTTTTTTTGCCAATCCTGGTAGCATGCATGTTCGGGAAGTGTTGTTCTATCAAGCTTTGAGATTCGGACTCGGCGAAACAGATGTCGCTCTGTTGTTCTTGACAAAGAACAAATGATCGACATAAGTTTGGCTTAGTTCTTGGTGCCTGTCCGATTTCGAGTTCGATTGGTGAGTTTCTATCCCTCTGCATGACCAATTATGTTTTAGTTCACCTTTTCATCCCTCTTCTTTTCTTCTCCTTTTCTCTGTTTGAAGGCTTGACCTATCTGCCGATGTTTTGAATTGTTTTTTGTTCCCTCTATTTTTCTTTCAAGTCCTTTTAAAAAATATGTGTGTTCTTGATTTGTTGAGTTTTATTAAGGTTATAGTCAAGCCTCTAATTTTCTTCCGTTTTATGTTGGCCTCATTAGTTTAGTTTAATTAGTTTATTCTGGTCTATTAATTGGGTTAGTTAATTCCTTGTTTGTTTGTGCTGGTTAATCAATCAACCAGTTCAATTTTAAGAAATCGTTTGTGTGTTATTTTTTTTGTTACCAATTTAGTTGGGTTCATTTAGCTATTTGGGCTTTGGGTCTGACTCATCTATAAAGGAAGGGCAGCCCGTTCACTTGATTAAATCGCCTGGTCAATTCGACCCATGACTCATTTGGGGTTTAAGGTAAATAACAGGGGTATGGGGGTTAGTTTGGGTAGTCTTAGTGAGGGAATCTATTTGTAACTGTCCGGGAAGCTTCTAAGAAGCTGGGGAGGGGACTACTCAGCAAAAATTGAATTCAAATTAGAGGTGTTTAAGCTAAAATGGAAACTAAAAAGGGACTGAATGGCAAAAACGTATCTCCTTGGGTCTGCCCTATTTGCTTGCCTATAAAGGCATCTCTTCCTTGTCATTCAAGGCAGAGTTCAGATAAGAGGAGAAAAATTCAGAAAAAATCAAAAACAGCTAAATTACATAAAAATCACTGTTCCATTAAAATTCTTTTGTGATTTCTGAGGTTCTCACTTTCTGACTCATCTGGGGAAAAAATGGACTGAATTTGGGTTTTAAAAGTTTGGTTTGAAGTTCTCTGTGGTTATTGCTCGATTGAAACTGGATTCCGGACTGTTGCACATCATTTTTCTATCTGAAAATTGGTTCTGCTGTTGTTGCTTCTTCTAGCTCTCTCACCTATTTTTCCTTGTTTGATTGCTGCCATCAGGTACATATTCTTGGACTATACTAGATTCAAAGAAAGTTTGAAGTATGAAATGAAAATGGATGTTCAAAGCAAGACATCAAATTCTTTGTTTATAATCTAGTTGTCTTTCTTTGAATTGCATAGTGTTACTTCCAGATTCATAGTATTTTTTAATCGTTCCATAGTTTAATCTTTGATTTCCTGCCTTTGTATTTAACCTTGGGCTGTTGAGATATGGATTTGACTTAGTTGAACAATACGTGAGTTGCATGGTAGCGTTTGATTCCAGGTTAATTTTATGGTTATTTATCATATTCTCGGTTCAAATGGCTTCAGAGTCTATTGTTTGGCTTGTGAACAACAGGGGTGAAAGCATTAAGTGTTTGATGCTGGGAGTTCTGTTGAAAAACTTTAAAGCTCAATGCAACTTCTTGAGAACTATTTTTGGATTGTATTTACCATGTTAAAGTCAGTACTTGAATTCTGCCTCCCTGTCATCAGTATTCGAATGCATGAATGATGTTTGCTTTAGACTTGTGATTTAACTCTGTGATATCGGGAGCCTATTTCCCCAATGATTATATTGTTTACTTTTAGCTTGGGACTGTTAAATTCATTTGGGAAATCAGAACCGTTTGAGCATGAGTGCAGGGTTGTTTGTAAATGGGAGTTATTTTATCATATATTGCATAAGCTTAATATCGTTAGTCTAGTTACTGAACTTTTCTTTTAGCTGCAGGCTCTTCTTTTGATATGGGCTTTATGTTGAGCCCAATTACATTCCCATGTCATGTTCAAACTATTGGCAATTGGTTGTTAGGCACATAGCTAGGCTAAATTCTTTTAACAATCAAACGTGGGTTCCGCTCCTAATAATCCTTTAGCTTGCAAATTGCAAAGTAATTTGGTTTGAAATTAAACCAGAAGTTCAAGTTGTCTTTTAATAAATTAACTGGATTATTAAGGTGATTTCGAAGTGAGTCATATTATGAGAGTTATAATAGTAGCCCTCCATAGTTAGTTCAAGTTCTTAAATGCATGGCCCTCTACTAATTTCTTATGATTTAGATATAAATAACAAATGTGCGTAGTTTGCTTTAGGCCCGTTTAATATACCATTGTGATTGTGGACACATCCGCGTGACATGATTGCAAATTCTAAAGGTAACTCGAGGGATGCGTTCGCACAACTTCAACCAATTTTTCTTAAATAAATAAACAAAGCGTTATTAATTATGGACACGTTCATGTGACATGATTTTTGACGCGCCATAGGAAAAGAGTATATGTACGCGTAACTCAATTCTTTAATTACGAATATTCAAGTGATTTAAAAGCGGTAAAGGATAAATGCACATACGATCTAAAATCAGTAATAAAATAATTTTAATAAGCCAAGTATGATCAAAGCGACCGTGCTAGAACCACGGAACTCAGGAATGCCTAATACCTTCTTCCGGATTAACAGAATTCCTTACTCAGATTTCTGTGTTCGCAGACCGATAATAGAGTCAAACTTCCTCGATTCGGGATTTTAAACTGGTGACTTGGGACACCCTAAATTATCCCAAGTGGCGACTCTGATTTTTAATAAATAAACAATCCCGTTTCGATTGTCCTTTAATTGGAAAAACTCCCTTATATTTATACCCTTTACGGGGTGTGGGTAAAAAAGAGGTGTGACAGAGACAATAGCATTACCAATGACATCCCGGCAAGGGAAACAATATCATGAACAATAACATAAAGGCAAGGGAAACAATATCATAAACAATAACATCCCGGCAAGGGAGACAATATCATAAACAGTAATATTCCGGCAAGGGAACCAACAAAGATAGTCATCATATTAAGCACGAATAAATCTCAACGGAGTCACAACAATTACAATACTAGACCCACGGGAATGCTTGACACCGTTGTATAGATACTCGTCGTCATACCTATACATCGTACTCCATAATTAACACATAGCAAATAAGACACAACTCCTAATCCCTCAAGCTAAGGTTAGACCAAACACTTACCTCGATGCCACAAATAGAATTCAAGTCTCAACTACCGCTTTACCTCTTGTTTCCACCACCAACTTGCTTGGATCTAGCCACAATTTACTTAAAGATATCAATAAATGCTAAATGAATCAATTTTAATGCATGAAAACATGTTTTATGAAGATTTTCCCAAAAAGTCAAAAATAGACCCCGGGCCCACATGGTCAAAACTCGAGGTTCGAACTAAAACCCGATTATCCATTCACCCATGAACTCAAATATATAATTTGTTTTGAAATCGGACCTCAAATCGAGGTCCAAATCTCCAAAATTTGAAAAACCTAAGTTCTACCCAAAACACCCAATTTTCCCCATGAAACCCTTGATTTTGAGTTGAAATCATGTGAAAAGATGTTAAAGATTAATGAAAAGGAGTTAAAAATGACTTACAATCGATTTGGAAGAGTAGTTGTCTTTCAAAAATCACCCAACGGTGTTTAGGTTTTGAAAAGGTTTGAAAAATGAAAGATTTTCGACTAAGTTATGATTTTGCAGGTTGCAGATGTCGCAATTGAGACCAGGGTTCACAATTGCAAACCCCGTCAAAACCTGCTAACTTTGCAAATGTAAAGTATACGTCGCATTTGCGACCCTGGGCAGTTCCTGTCACCTTCGCAATTGCGAGGGGCCTGTCGCATTTGCGACATCGCAATTGCGAGGAAAGGTCACATTTGCAACCAAGGCCTGCCAGCCCAATCTTCACAAATGCGAAGCTCGCAATTGCGAAGCCTGCAGACTTGCAACACACAACAGTTTTTCCTAAGTTCAAAATACTCCGTGGCTATCCAAAACTCACTCGAGCCCTCGGGGCTCCAAACCAAACATGCACGCATGTTTAAAAATATCATATGGACTTGCTTGTGTTATCAAATCATCAAAATAACATCAATAACTATGAATTTAGCATAAAATCAAAGAAAAATCTCATGAACTTTCAAAGTTTCAAATTTTACAACTAAAGTTCCGAATCACGTCATATGACCTCCGTTTCTTACCAAATTTTAAAGGATCGACTTAAAAACCATATAAGACCTGTACCGGACTCCGAAACCAAAATACAGGCCCGATACCACCAAATTCCAATACATTCAAGTTTCCAAAAACTCTTAAAATTTCAGTTAAACAATTTTCTTCAAAAATTTATTTCTCGGGCTTGGTACCTCGGAATTCGATTCGGGGCATACGCCCAAGTCCCATATTTTTCTACTGACCCTCGGGGACCGTCAAATCACGGGTCCGGATCCGTTTATCTAAAATGTTGACCGAAGTCAACTTAAATTCATTTTAAAAGTAAAATTTATTATTTTTCACAGATTTTCACATAATAACTTTCCGGATACACGCCCGGACTGCGCGCACAAATCGAGGTGAGACAAAAAGGAGGTTTTAAAGCCTCGAAATGCAGAATTTATTTCTAAAATAAGTAATGACCTTTTGGGTCATCACATCCAACATATGGTTCCATCAACCTTAGATGGCAGGTTTAGCTACTCATAACTATGTAAATAATCATAGTAATATCTAAAAGTAGTAAACTATAATTAAAGTAAAACGGAGAGAAAAACTCGAGTGATTCGTGCTTCCAAAATGTTTCATATCCTCTTGCCTATCTAATGATGTCTAACCCTTCAAAAACTAACTTTAAAAGATATTTATGGATTGGGGCCGAAGTCTACATGTCCAAAACTAGTGAGAAATTAAAATTAGCTCGTATAGCATCGTCGGCGCGAGGCACTGTCTGGGGCACCAATATTTTTGCGCGAGGCCCTGTTTGGGGCGTCAATGTTTCTGCAAGAGGCATTGTTTGGGGCCCCTAGGACAGTGTCCTGGACAAGGCTTTGCACTGTCTATGGCCATGACTTTTCATTACCTTGCACATCTTTTTTTATTACTCCATTATGTAGCTCTGAGTTAACACTTCTTACAAGTTTTCTCCAATTCATGTACAATCATTTCTACACGTGAAATAAGTTCTATTAAGCTCAATTGTCGTAAAAATTAGCATCCAAACAACAAGCAAGTAGGGTAAATAATGTCACAATTTATAGAATTATAGCACGACATCAACACCCCACACTTAAATGTTGCTCGCCCTCGAGTCAACCAACCAAACACTTCCTCTTCAAGGACCTTACAAACCACGCATTCACAGCACACTATACATACGACCATGGTTGATAGTAAAAATTAAGATATAGCATATGTTGTCACAATACACTTCCCATACTTATGCCCAATTTCAAAACATCCTAACACATGAACAACATAATTATAACAATCCTAGCCTCGAAACTAACTCAATGTCACAATGCACTCGAGGCTTGAATATTTAATCTAACAGAGAGGTCTAATAATGTTACACCTTTGTGAAACCATGACAAAAGAGTAAGAAGTCCACACATCTAAATCACATGATCGAATATAATTTAAGGACTCACACATATGAAGAAAAATCACTCACTCTCTCAAATAAGTCACATGCATGAAAAAGGTACCATAGGCTTACCTATTATGTAAATCTCTACTAATGTAGGCCTGTTCGGACCGAAATAAATTAGAACTTTATTATAGTTGTAATGTGGGCTAAGGGATGGGTAGGATATAGTGGATAACCCTCCTAAGCACTTTAAAACATTACGTATTCAACTTTAAGCGCAACATTCCTTCAATCCACTTCAATCCACTTCAATCATCATAAGAAAGCTCACCCCAGAATATTTTTCCTTCTTCTTTACGCACTGCTTCAGATCACATCTAGTAGCAAAAATAAGAAATTTTTATTTATTCATTTTTTTCTTTTGTTTTGCCTTGTAGCTAATGGATTTTTATTTACAGCACAAGTGCACATTTCTTCCTTCTATTGGCTCCACTCAAAATCTACCCCAAGTTTCCTCATTACTTCTTTCTAGCATTTTCTTTACAATTCAAGTGCTTTAAGAGGTCTAAGGATCAAAATGATTGAATTAAGAATAAACAGGGATAGGCTTCTAACGCGGGTGCCAAAAGAAAGGCTTATAGGCTCAAAATGGTAACTAGGGATGATTTTATTTGTGATAGGCAATAAAGCTTAAAAAAATCAAAGAAAGCCTAACATCACTTTTTAAATCAAGCAACACCTAGAATTTCGATTCAATTCATATTCCGGACAAGTTCTAGACTCAAATGCAATAACATGGACTATACAAAGAACCCACTTCACACATGTCACATGACTCCCTAAGGACGGTTTCATTCGGACTCTCAATCAAACAAGTATCCACAAAGCCAAGAGATATAATAAGCATAAAGCACAAAGTGAACACAAGTGAAGCAACTGAGACACGGGAGTTATATCACATGCCATTCAATTTTACTAAGGCATCATCATATATTTGAAGCTAAGGGAAGGTGTAACACATGCCAGAACCTAAGTATATCAAAAAAGTCAAAAGTGAGAATTACATCATTTCCTCTCCTTTATTTCCTACATACTACTCTAAAAGTAATATATATATATATATATATATATATATATATATATATATATTTCCTCTCCTTTATTTCCTACATACTACTCTAAAAGTAATATATATATATATATATATATATATATATATATATATATATATATATCTACTCTCCGGTTCAAGTTACATCCCATGAAAAAGAACTGAGGCACGAAAAAAATCACGGGGGATTATTACTACCTAAGAAAAATAAAGACATGTTTTTATATTTTTTTCTATTTTCTAATTTTTTTATTTTTTTATTTTTTTATTTAGACTTAAATCCCTCAAGAAAACTATCAAGGAGATCCATCATTGGGAAAAGTCCTATCTATATTTTTCTACTTATTTTTTTCGAAAATAAAAAAAAACTACTACATTACTCAATATTATTCTAGAGTATCCTAAAATAATAAAACAAGAAGCTAACAATAAAGAAAATAATAAGCTAGAAATTAAAAATATAAGAAGCTAGAAATTTAAAATATAAGAAGCTAAAAATTAAAAATATAAAAAGCTCGAAGTTAAAAATATAAGAAGCTAATAAGGTGACTAATCTATTACTACTTTGCAAAATGAGAGTTACACACCCCATACTTAAAATATGTAGTGTCCCATTGCATAATTAAAGTAGAAAGGGTGAATAAGAACTCCCTGATTAATCTTCGGGACGATGTCCCTCATCGAAGAAGGCTCGGTCAGCCTCATCCCAATAATCAACGTCGTCACCCAGATCCTCACTAGTGGCTTCAACTACTGGAGCAGCCTTCTCCTCGTCGCCCTGCACCGAATGCTCTAGAATGTTGATATCTTCCTTTTGTAGCACACCCTGGCCAACAGCTAAACCAACCAGTCATTGTGCAGGTATCGTGAGTGGGAACCGCTTAGTCAACTGAGTCCTCTCCTCTGAAGTAGCAGGCCTACCCCCAATCCTTAACTGCAAATCCATCATCCCATACAAATGAGCCAGGACGCTCTCATCGCGAGCCTGACGCTCTACTGTAGTCAATGCCGTACCATTTTCCTTATCTAGCCCACGGATAACTGCAATGTCGGTAGCTCGAGATGTTGTTGGAATCAACATGTCAAACTTGAGCTCCTCATCAACTTGCTCTTTACGCAAATAATGCGTAAGTAGATTCACAAAGAATATCCTAGAAAGTGTGCCCTTTCTAGATTGTGCCATCTGACTATGTATCAACTAGCCCGCATTCACCAGTCACCCTTTCATCAAGAAATACAATAGACATACTCTCTTTCAAACAATAATAGAATCATGATTATACGAAAGTAGTTTTGTGTTCACCAAGCGCAACCACACTTTAGCAATTTTTGTAAACTTTACTTTAGACAAAGAAGAAGGGTGTTATATCTCTTGTCTCGTGTCCACACCGCAATCGTATTAACACCACCCAGTATGTGTCTAATATCTGTGTAAGAGGTCAGTCAATAAAGTCACACAACAGACTATATGGAACATCAGGGGCATCCACAAATCTACATAATGTGCTAGCCGAAATATAAATAAGCCTCCCACGAATATGCACCAATTGTTGATACCCAACTTTTCTCTCATATATTTTTAAAAATGCATATATACTTTCAATATAGTGCATGAACATCAACCAGTATTTTTCCATAATTTTCTGTAATTTTAAAGAGATTTTAATTAATTTATTCTAGTATTTTATTATCAAAATAATTACTAATTGCATCACAAATAATTTTATAATAATTTATCGCTTGATTTTTTATTATTTATATTTATATTAAGATTTAATAATTTTATGCATAGTTATATTTGTATATTTAGGCTATAATTGAAATAACTTTGCAATAATAGCCCATATATGCATAATTATACTATTTACACGAAAAATGACTTTTTATATTTTTATAACATTAAGTAATTATTTTAAATTATTTTCATGCACAAATATTTTTATCATTTATAAAATATTTTATTAAATTAATTAGGTATTTAAAATCTAACCCTTTTAATTAACTAATTTCGGACCTAGCCCAATTATACACATCAGCCCAATAACCCAATACCCTAACCAACTACCCAATACCCATAACTCGTCTAATTAAACCCGTCCCCCTAGATATCCAAAATTCCCCAACCTCTTTTAATATATCAACCCCCCCAAACCCTATCTTATTATCAAACCCCCTCCCCCAAACCCTATCTCATTTCACCCAAACCTAAACACTATCTCATTTCACCCAAACCCATCGCCTCAGTAGTCTCTCATCTCCTCCCCTTCTCTCTTCATCAAACCCTAACGTCGTCACCATCCTCCTGTGATTCCTACCCAAAAATGGAATCATCTTTTGATTCCTTACCATATCTGGCCTTACCTCCTTGCCAGCTACTCATTTTTTATGTCACTCAAACCGGTTCGCCCCAAATGGCAAGTTGATCTCAAGAGATTCGAACCAGATTTGGTTCAAAATCTCTTATATGTTGATTATTTCCGCCTGTGTTCATCTTAACATCTGTGAGTACGAATATTTTCGTGTCTTTCAGTAAGGGCTTAAGATTTTGCTTCAGACCAGATTTGGTCTGATTTCTGTGTGTTTTATGATTATTTTCCATCTATATTTGCTCCATTACTCACAAATTCGTTCATTTTAGTCGAATCTTTTACTTACCCTAAAACTAGAGCTCCAGATCTTTCTAGATCTAAAATATTTTTTCTTTCTTTGTATTTTTACTTTAATGTTTCAGTATATCTACCTCTACGTTCATATTTTCTTTACTATTTCTAATCGATTCTATTTACCCTAAAATTTAGGGTTTTTGATTTCTTAAAGACTAACTAAATCTATGTATTTCTATCTCTATTATAGTTTCCCTTTTGTTTTCTACGCTGATTTTACTTACCCTGAAATCCGGGGTTTTTTGATACTTCGAACAAAATATGGTTCAAACCTTAATTATTTTCGTCTATATGTCTTCATGTATTTATCAAAGCTTTTGTGTTTCTGCTTTTTCTTTTGCTTTGTCGCTACCCGGATTTCGCACCTCGGGAGTTGTGATGGCGCCTACTAATGTGATCTAGGCAAGCCAATTATTGAACCATCTACCTTTTTACCAATTTTATTCTCTTTAACAATTACAAAGAAATAATATTTAAACAACGGAATATAACTGTCACGACCCAATCCCTGAACCCGGTCGTGATGGCGCCTCTCGTGAAGACAAGGCCAGCCAGACCAAAATGGAACACCTCTTTTAAATAGTTAATCATCATAACCGTAATAACATGTAATATGATACTCATAAATTGCGGAAATTTTAACGTTAACAACAGCAGGAACCATCCCGACACAGCCCAAACCGGGTGTCACAAGTCAAGAGCATCTATAAGAATGAAATTTCCACTTTACAGTCTAGAAATACACTGAACAAGAATAATGAATAACATAGAAAGAAAGTGGTGCTGCGAACGCTGGCAGTCACCTCGCTAAAACCTCTACAACTTTGCCTTCACACAGCCAATACCCGCTACCGGGTGAATAAATACCTGCAACTGCATGCGAGGTGCAGGGAGTAATATGAGTACTCCGACCCAGTGAGTAATAACAATAAATAATGGCTGACAGTGTGAAATCACGTAAAGGCACTAAGCAGTTCTATATCAAAATAGTAAAATCATTTAAGCAACAGTGAATGAGGAAATCATGTGAAATTCTTTAAACCAGGTAAAACAGATATAATCAGTATGAATCAGCTCCTCAAGCCTTTCAGTTCATTTATTCGTTCTTATCCTCAGTTCTCAATTTTCATATACTTCTCACGATAACCGAATCAAAATATATATATACCGCTGCGACGTGTAGCCCGATCCGTATATCGCTGTGGCGTACAGCCCGATCCATAATAATAATAGTCGACTGCGCTCACTGGGGGTATGCAGACTCCAAAGGGGTTCCTTCAGCCCAAGAACTATATAATTACTGCAGCGTGCAGCCCGATCCATATAAGTTGTTGTTGCGGCGCGCAACCCGATCTATAATATGTATAATATATATATCTACTGCGGCGCGCAGCCCGATCCATATCATATAAAATATCCTCACTATTGGGTCCTCGACCCCTCTCAGTCATTTAAAAATCACAGCCTCTCGGGCATAATGTACGGTCGGGATCTCAGCCCTCATATCTCTTTCTATTTATGATTAACATTTCAAAAATCTGGTTCATATCATTCTTAAGCAATTGGAAACATGACTGAGGATATAAATTCTTTAACAAAATAAGTGAGGAAAACTAGTCAAAAATCCCCTAAGGGTTTTACAGGTTGGCACAAGGCCCCAAGCATGGCAACAAGCCCTATTCACAATAATAAAGTATATGTCTCAATCAAAAATGTAGTAAAAAATATCATTCGGGATGGACCAAGTCACAATCCCCATAGCATTGAACCTCACGCTCGTCACACAGCGTGTATCTCAACTTAGTATAGCACTACGTTATGCAATTTCGGGGTTTCAAACCCTCAGGACATCATTTAAAATCATTACTCACCTCAAACTAGCCAAAACCCTAGCTCGCTATGCCCTTGCCTCTCAAATTGGCCTCCACGCGCGTCGAATCTATCCAAAATCAGAACGAATACGTCACAATATGCTAAGGGAACAAAGCCCAAGCGAAAACATTCGAAAATATCAAAAATCTCAAAATTAGCAAAACCAGAGCTCCGGGCCCACGTCTCAAAATCGGGTAAAATTTACAATTTCAGAATCCTCATAACCTCACGAGTCTAACCATACCAAAATTATCCAATTTCGATACCATTTGGTCCTTCAAATCATCATTTTACATTTTTGAAAGGTTTCACAATTTTCTTCCCAAATTCCATCTCAAATCACGAATTAAATGATGAATTCAGTGATAGATTCATGTATTCTAGCCAAATCTGAGTTAAAATCACTTACCCCGATGAATTTCTTGAAAAACCTTCGAAATATCGCCAAAATCCGAGCTCTCTAGGTCAAAATATTAAATAAAACACAAAACCTCATATTTATAGGTACCCCCGCAGGTATCAGCTACCGCGGGCCGCACCAAAACTTACGCGGTCCATGCAAGCCAGTGCGGTCCGCGCAAAGGCAACGTGCGGCCGAACAGGCCTCCCTCTGCAGTGATAGGCTTTAGTATTTTGGCCATAACGTTTGCTACAGATGTCCAAATTGCTATATCTTTATCTTTCTAGAAACTAGACACAAAGATCTACAACTTTAGTTTTTGAATCACCTCCGAATTCCTTGTGGATCAAAAGATATGAGCTTCCGAAATAGGACCAGCTGAAAGTTATTCACCGCGGCCGCGCCCCACTTTGTGCGGTCCGTACGACGCCTACCGCGGCCGCGCCCGTGTTTGTGCGGGGCGCACAGCACTCACCGCGGGCGCACTCACCTTTGTGCGGACCGCATGGGTGAGTTCTGGGGCCTGCAACCCCTGTAGACCTGCTAAGCTATGATTTTTGCACTAAAAACATTCCGGAACCTACCCGGAACTCTCAGAACTTCAAACCAATTGTATCAACATATCTCATGACATCGTTTAAACTTGCGCAAAACTTCGGAATGCTCACAACAACATCAAATCACCAATTTAACATAGGATTCAGGCCTAAGAACTCCAAGAACTCTTAAATTATGCTTTCGATCAAAAAGTCTATCAAATCTCGTCCGAATGACCTGAAATTTTGCACACACATCCCAAATGACACAATGAAGCTGCTGCAACTCTCGAAATTCCATTCCGACCCCTATATCAAAATTTTGCCTATCAACCGGAATTTACCGAAATATCAATTTCGCCAATTCAAGCCTAAATCTTCTCTACAACTCCAAAACCCATCCTGATCGCGCTCCTAAGTCACAAATCACCTCCCGAAGCTAACCAAACCATCGGAACTCACTTCCGAGCCTTCTAACACATAAGTCAAGACCCAGTTGACTTTTCCTACTTAAGCCTTCTTAAAAGAAACTAAGTGTCTCATTTCTTACCAAATCCTCTCTGAACTCGAACTAATCAACTCGATCACATAAAACACGGATAACAAAGCGTAAAGAAGCTGAAATGGGGGAAATGGAGCGGCAACTCATGAGACGACGGGTCGGATTGTCACATCCTCCCCAACTTAAACAAACGCTCATCCTCGAGCGTACCCAGAGTTTGTCCTAGAAGCCAACCAATAGTTGGATAACCTTACCAAGCATATACCCGGGGTGATCCCACGTCACCCTATCTCTCATAGGTCCGATAACACCACATAGCTGAAATTTTACAATCCATCTAGTCTGTAACCATAGAACCATATTGCACTTTCCGAAACCATACACACGATCAGAACCTCACACCTATACTCAGAATAAGCCCGAACCAGCTGTAATAACCCATACCTACAACCCTGGTGCCATTACATGATAAACCACCTAGCTCTAATGCTCGCAACCATAACCCCTATCTGCAGCAGCTGCACACAACACCTAAATACTGATAGAGAAGCTCTTATCGACTGAAATTTCATTCCAACACTTTCATATACTGCTAACAATACTGAAACACGCAATAAACCGAAACCGTTTCTCAGGTTAACCATTCATGAGGCCACTTCCCCTTTTGCAGTTACCATAGCAAATTTGAACCGAACCTCGATATTAACCCCTTAAACATGCTGAATTCGAGTCTGTTTGTATTCATTGATGATCCCAACGATCCCTCCTGACCAAACACACCATCCAGGTGACATGACACATCAATACGAGCCTAAGCCACAACTTGCATAATACGCGCACCAATAAGAAACGGTCTGAACATACTTAAATCATGAAAAATGACTCAAACGAAAGAGTTGTACTTCAAGCTCATCTGTACCGTCACAACACAAGGCTGAGACCCCGTCTCACATCATAGAAATAGAACACCTGAATTTACCCCGAACGGTCATATCTCCACGTGGCCTCGCCACAGTACACGATTCTATCCAAACACTATTACACATGAAACCCACTCATGTCACTATGCTCAAAACCGACAGCCACAATTTGATGTCTGGAACCAAAGCAATTCATTACACCCACGGTGAAACAAATAACATACGCCACGCAACGCAATAGGTCATAACCAATCCTCCATCTACCGTACAACACCCAATTACTCTTCTCGCTCGACTCTCACTATGAATTTCCCAGTAGAACCGCACTACATGTGCCCATAACCAACAAATCATGACGTCTCACTACACCGAAAAGCATCCCATAGATCTCCTCATATCACTAACAAGCTCAATAACGATCGAATCAACCTATCCCTCAACAATATAATTCGAGGCCAACTAAGCCAACTCAAGCTAAACGCGTATCCAGATTGGCCTACCAGCGAACTCATTACCAAGAAAGCCTAAAGCTTCTCCTTCCACTACTATAAATCCTGCCGAAGCCGTACGATACGGTGCCCGGCACAAAATAAATAACGAAATCCACAACCCCGCCCAGTGACATGCCCGGCCACAGAAACGCATCCGAAAAGTCCCTTAACATCGGTACGGAACCAATGGTAAAAACCTCTGTACTAACAATCATCACGAAGGCCCAATTAAGAAAAACAATCCTTCCCCGTCGCCCACTGGGTCTTTAAAATATAAGCCACTCTGCTAGAACATAATCCAATGCACCTCGCTACTCAACCCGTGGCATTTCTGGCATAGCCCATAGCGCAATAGTTCAGAATCACCTAATACTCAGACAACCAGTCTGAATTTCAACATCACATTCAAAATCCAACATACCAGTAAATAAAGATCCACCCGAGCCTCCAAATCCCGATTGTCGCTCAATGGTGCCGAATACATACGGTCCACAACCACGACATAGCCTGTACATGAGAACTCTCAGTCTCCAGCTCCATATAGCACACGAATCATCGTACCTGATCCCAATTTCGCCGTCCAAAAGCATACCACACCTTAATACCCAACAATTCCATGATAGATACTCTAAAATTTCTCTATGTCACCAAGCCAACCCGAATATCACCAGTCGATCTAACAAGAAAGTGCCGCAATACCACCGAAGTTCCATCCATTAATCACATTGCCCTTTTCTAAAACATATACTCTCGTCAAATCCCTTTCAAATAGCAGTACCATTTTCCTTGATTATCTGAGGCTACCTACTGCCTAAGCATTTTATGAGCTTCCTTTCTGAACTGAACTGTAACCTAATACACACAAGTCTCGTTCCTCCACAACATACCGCATATAACATACCATCTGAGGATACATGAAAACCTTACCTCCCTTCCGGGCCACAGACATCTATGCACTCCACCAGTCAAGAACTTCCATTAATCCCATCTAGAAGAAAAATCATTACATATCCCATGTCTTTCATATTCGTAGAAAATGTACCTCTTCAACCACGGTAGAAATCAACAAGTACTCTCTCAATTCCGTTTGCATAAATTAAACTGCCAAGACGGAATCCTTCTAACTCGACCAAGCTAAGCAAGCCAACAAATCCCAAGAGCATTGCTGCAAAATACTTGTACGAACTCATTACCTCGAACACATACAAAGAATTAATCATATCCTTACCATGCCGATTCGGTCTACTATCAAGCTACTCCATCTATCTAAATTTCCTTCTGATTCATATTCAACTTGATATTTTCCTTGCTGTAGCACCACAGTTCCTCAACCCAGGCTCACTGCACGAGACCCACGCGCAAAACCACACTATCTAAGACTCATAAGCCACTGAATCCTCTCTCAATTATTTCCAGATACACCACATTCCAACATACTCCACTCCGGAGAACTTCCTGTGAATCTAAATCTGTTACTTTTACTTTCCAGATACTAATATATAGAATCCCATAATTAACATAAAAATACCACAAGTCTTGACCTCTTCCAATGGAGACTCAGTTCCTAATCACATATGCTACTTTAAGATACCCCATTATTACATGTAGAATCTTGAACATATTAGAACCACTTTCGAGATCCATTCACTCTATCCAGCTTGCATTTAGCCCGCTCAACTAACAAAACCACCTGTGCCTCATTAGCACTCTGACACCGCAGGATACGACCTTATCCCAATACAAACAAGCATCTTCCTTCTCTATACGCTAGGCATTCTTTACCAACAACAGCTCAAGACATCCTATTATTTTCACACATCTACGAAGCACCATATAACCTTTATTAAAATTTTCCTTCACTCGTGCCAACCTCGGCTCAATTCCACAATCAG
This sequence comes from Nicotiana tabacum, assembly GCF_000715075.1. Taxonomy (NCBI): domain Eukaryota; kingdom Viridiplantae; phylum Streptophyta; class Magnoliopsida; order Solanales; family Solanaceae; genus Nicotiana; species Nicotiana tabacum. Next base: position 6,331,451 of record NC_134087.1, read on the forward strand.
AACTGATTCGCTAGCATGCCTCAAATCGGAACCAACATAGCAACACCACCGTACAATCAGCTAACCAATAGCAAGCTCCCCAACTTGGCTCAAAGCCATAGATCAGAACACACAATACTCATAACACTTTTACTCTATTGATGCCACAATACCATAGTGAGATTAAACTCGAGTCATTTATAAGTTTGCGAAACTCATATTGTCTAGTAATGTAAACCTTCTGCAACTCTCGCATTCATTCCCGCAACAGTTAAACCCACTTTCTTAAGCGACCCGAAATTCCAAATTCAGTACGTATTCTTCAATTACACATGAGATCTTCTGACATACACATGAGGATCACGCCACTTCAGAACACTCCGCAGGAGATAACCCACCTGTTTCGCCTCAATACAACATTTCTGCACACCTTCCACCGACATAAGCATTACGTAGTCACTTGACCTTCTTGAGTTTGTACTCATACCGCGACATGAAATTTACTTCACTCTTAACTAGGAGTCTTGAAAAGATTCTCCACATGCCTATAATCTTGGAACTACACTTCCACTAACAATGGAAATCATACACTTAGTAGTCCATCTATCATCCAGCAAATCTTCCTCAACACTTCCAGGTCATATAGAAATATCATGCAGAATTAGCATATTCATCACATAGCTATCCAGCCGTTATTCCCACTATTAGGGACAATACTGAACATATAAGTTCAAAAAACTTGCTCACACAATCAGCACCTCGGTGCTCAATCCATAGGTAAAAATCCGGCCTCAAGTCCTCCAGACTGGCCCAACATAAACTCACAGAGATTGCACCTCGCCCCTCGATCGGGGGATCACAAGCCATCAAGGCACATCTGATACTGAGCGCTCATGCGCCCGTACGAACATGTAGAAGGAATTTCAAGAGTTACTTTTCAAGCTGACTCAAGGACGCACGATAAGAATTCAAGAATGAGAAGTTTTTCCTAAAGGTTCTGCAGCCTCTCGAGGATAAATACAGACGTCTCTGTACCGATCTGCGAGACTTTACTAAACTGGCTCATGACCCGCGAGACCAAGTAACCTAGGCTCTGATACCAACTTGTCACGACCCAATCCCCGAACCCGGTCGTGATGGCGCCTTTCGTGAAGACAAGGCCAGCCAAACCAAAACGGAACACCTCTTTTAAACAGTTAATCATCATAACCGTAATAACATGTAATATGATACTCATAAACTATGAAAATTTTAACGTAACAAAAATAGGAACCATCCCGACACAGCCCAAACCGGGGTGTCACAAGTCACGAGCATCTATAAGAATGAAATTTCCACTTTACAGTCTAGAAATACACTGAACAGGAATAATGAATAACATAGAAAGACAGTGGTGCTACGAACGCTGGCAGTCACCTCGCTAAAACCTCTACAACTCTGCCTCCACACAGCCAATACCCGCTACCGGGTGAATAAGTACCTGCAACTGCATTCGAGGTGCAGGGAGTAATGTGAGTACTCCGACCCAGTGAGTAATAACAATAAATAATGGCTGACAGTGTGAAATCACGTAAAGGCACTAAGCAGTTCTATATCAAAACAGTAAAATCATTTAAGCAACAGTGAATGAGGAAATCATGTGAAATTCTTTAAACCAGGTAAAACAGATATAATCAGTATGAATCAGCTCCTCAAGCCTTTCAATTCATTTATTCGTTCTTATCCTCAGTTCTCAATTTTCATATACTTCTCACGATAACCGAATCAAAATATATATATACTGCTGCGGAGTGCAGCCCGATCCGTATATCGATGTAGCATAATAATAGTCGACTGTGCTCACTGGGGGTGTGCAGACTCCGGAGGGGCTCCTTCAGCCCAAGCGCTAAATAATTATTGCGGCGTGCAGCCCGATCCATATAAGTAATTGTTGCGGCGTGTAGCCCGATCCATTGCAGCCCGATCCATATAAGTAATTGCTGCGGCGTGCAGCCCGATCCATAATATGTATAATATATATATCTGCTGCGGCGTGCAACCCGATCCATATCATATAAAATATCCTCACTAGTGGGTCCTCGACCCCTCTCAGTCATTTAAAATCACAGCCTCATGGGCATAATGTACGGTCGGGATCTCAGCTCTCATATCTCTTTCTATTTATGTTTAACATTTCAAAAATCTGGTTCATATCATTCTTAAGCAATTGGAAACATGACTGAGGATATAAATTCTTTAACAAAATAAGTGGGGAAAACTAGTCAAAAATCCCCTAAGGGTTCTACAGGTCGGCACAAGCCCCCAAGGATGGCAACAAGCCCAATTCACAATAATAAAGTATATGTCTCAATCAAAAATGTAGTAAAAATATCATTAGAGATGGACCAAGACACAATCCCCATAGCATTGAACCTCACGCTCGTCACATAGCGTGTATCTCAACTTAGTATAGCTCTACGTTGTGCAATTCCGGGGTTTCAAACCCTCAAGACATCATTTAAGATCATTACTCACCTCAAACTGGCCAAAACCCTAGCTCGCTATGCCATTGCCTCTCAAATTGGCCTCCACGTGCGTCGAATCTATCCAAAATCAGAACGAATACGTCACAATATGCTAAGGGAACAAAGCCCAAGCGAAAACATTCGAAAAATATCAAAAATCTCAAAATTAGCAAAACCCGAGCCCCGGGCCCACGTCTCGAAATCAGGTAAAATTTACATTTTCAGAATCCTCATACCCTCACGAGTCTAACCATACCAAAATTATCCAATTCTGATATCATTTGGTCCTTCATATCATCATTTTACATTTTTGAAAGGTTTCACAATTTTCTTACCAAATTCCATCTCAAATCACACATTAAATGATGAATTCAGTGATAGATTCATGTATTCAAGCCAAATCTGAGTTAAAATCACTTACCCCAATGAATTTCTTGAAAACCCTTCGAAAAATCGCCAAAATCCGAGCTCTCTAGGTCAAAATATTAAATAAAACCCAAAACCTCATATTTATAGGTACCCCTCAGGTATCTGCTACCGCGGGCTGCACCAAAACTCACGCGGTCCGCGCAAGCCAGTGCGGTCCGCGCAAAGGTAACGTGCGGCTGCACAGGCCTCCCTCTACAGTGACAGGCTTTAGTATTTTGGCCATACCTTTTGCTACAGATGTCCAAATTGCGATATCTTTACCCTTCTGGAAACTAGACACGAAGAGCTACAACTTTCGTTTTTGAATCACCTCAAAATTATTTGTAGATCAAAATAAGCTTCCGAAGTAGGACCAGTTGAATGTTCTTCACCGTGCCCATGCCCCACTTTGTGCGGTCCGCGCGACGCCTACTGCGACCGCGCCCGTGTTTGTCCGGGCCGCACAGCACTCACCGCGGGCGCACTCACCTTTGTGCGGACCGCATGGGTGAGTTCTGGGGCCTGCAACCCCTGTAGACCTGTTAAGCTATGATTTTTGCACTAAAAACATCCCGGAACCTACCCGGAACTCCCAGAACTTCAAACCAATTGTACCAACACATCTCATGACATCGTTCAAACTTGCTCAAAACTTCGGAACGCTCACAACAACATCAAATCACCAATTTAACATAGGATTCAGGCCTAAGAACTCCAAGAACTCTTAAATTATGCTTTCAATCAAAAGGTGTATCAAATCTCGTTCGAATGACCTGAAATTTTGCACACACATCCCAAATGACACAATGAAGCTGCTGCAACTCTCGGAATTCCATTCTGACCCCTATATCAAAATCTCGCCTATCAACCGGAATTTGCCGAAATATCAATTTCACCAATTCAAGCCTAAATCTTCTCTACAACTCCAAAACCAATTCCGATCGCGCTCCTAAGTCACAAATCACCTCCCAAAGCTAACCAAACCATCGGAACTCACTTCCGAGCCTTCTAACACATAAGTCAACACCCACTTGACTTTTCCAACTTAAGCCTTCTTAAAAGAGACTAAGTGTCTCATTTCTTACCAAATCCTCTCCGAACTCGAACTAATCAACTCGATCACATAAAATACGGATAACAAAGCATAAAGAAGCTGAAATGGGGGAAATGGAGCGGCAACTCATGATACAACGGGTCGGGTCATCATAATAACATAAGCGGAAGAAAATAATAAGCCATCTGAACACAAATATCTATTACAACTGTTGAAGTCTCGACTACCCAGAACTGGTGTCACAGTTTTACAAATAGTCTAAGAATACTACAAATAAAGGTCTGAAAGAATTAATTATAATACTGTCTTTGGAAATACATGTAAGAAACAGGAAAGTAGATAGAAGGCGATGCCAAAGCTTGCGGACGCCTACAAGACTACCTCGGGTTGCCTAATGATCAAGAATCAACAATCTCACTGCGGTCCAAAGTCCACAACAATGGGGTCTGCACAAAAGAGTGCAGAGTGTAGTCTCAGCACAACCGACCCCATGTGCTGGTAAGTGCCTAGCCTAACCTCGGTGAAGTAGTGACGAGGCTAGGACTAGACTACCAAATAAACCTGTGCAGTTCAAATATATACAACGGAAAAGAAATATAGAAATAAACAAGTAAAGTTGGGAGGGGAAAGCATGCTTCGGGGAATAGCAGGTAAAACAGAATATCAAGAGAATTATTAAGGAATCAAAACCACACACTAACAAGAAAAAAGGAACAAAGGCATATTTCACTTTCTTTTCATATCTAGTGGCAGGCGTGCCACCTGCTCCCAATTCACCTGTCTTGTGGTAGGCGTACCACCCGCTCCCATTTTATTATATCTTGTGGTAGGCATACCACCCGTTCCCATTTCATTATATTTTTATTGCGGTGTGCAACCTGATCCACATATAATATTGTTGCGCCATGCAACCCGATCCACATATAATATTATTGCGGCATGCAACCCGATCCATATATAATATTGTTGCGGCGTGCAACCTGATCCATATATAATATTGTTGTGGTGTGCAACCCGATCCACATATAATATTGTTGCGGCGTGCAACCCGATCCATATATAATGTTGTTGCGGCATGCAACCCGATCAATATATAATATTTACAATTATAACGAGAGTCCCGACAAGAGATCAATAAGGTCTACACTGTCCCCGCAAGGGATTCGACACCATAAGCAATTACGTCCCGGCAAGGGAGAAACAGCTATAACCAAACTTGATACCACACCTAAATACCTCAGCTATAACCAAGCTCGTTACAACATCTAACCACCTCAGTTATAACCAAACTCGTCACCACACCTAACTACCTCAGCTATAACCAACCTCATTCTGACATCTAACTACCTCAGCTATACCCATAATCCTTACCCAACACAAAGAATCATCAACCTAAGCATCTGTAATATCAATTAAGAAAACAATGCAAGGGAACCGCAATTCAACAATAGCCCGGCAAGGGGGCAACATAATGATATCTTCTCTTTCTCATTCTTACTTCACAATTCACTTCACAACTCGAGCCAATGCTCTAGAGTTTCAATTATCACTTATACTTTCACAACTCATTTCATAACTCGAGTTAATGCTCTAAAAGTTCAATTGTCACTTATACTTTCACAATTTTGCTATAAAACTTGAGCCAACGCTCCTCAATGTTCATAGGTCACAATTCTTTCCACAAATTTATACAACAATTAGAAATCTTCACCAAGGCATGAATAATACAACAAAATCATGAAAAATCACAATATAAGACTACGGTCATGCTTGACACCAACGTATAGATACTCGTCACCATGCCTATACGTCGTTCTCAACAAGAAGCAAATAGAAAATAGGACACAACTCCTAATCCCTCAAGCTAAGGTTATACCAAACACTTACCTCGATGCCACGAACACAATTCACGATTCAATTATAGTTTTACCCCTTGATTCCACCACCAATTTGCTCGTATCCAGTCATAAGTTACTTAATTACATCAATAAATGCTAAATCAATCAATTTGAATGCATGAAAATGGATTTTCCAAAGTTTTACCCAAAAAGTCAAAATTGGCCTCGGGCCCACATGGTCAAAACCCAAGGTTCGAACCAAATCCGATTACCCATTCCCCCATGAACTCAAATATATAATTTATTTTGAAATCGGACCTCAAATTGAGGTCCAAATCCCTAAATTTTGAAAAACTTAGATTCTACCCAAAACACCAAATTTCCCCCATGTAAATCATTAATTTTGAGTTGAAATCATGTTAAAAGATGTTAAGGAGTGAAGAAAATGAGTTAGAAATCACTTACCAACGTTTTGGAGAAGAAAGGTTGTTTGAAAAATAGCCTCTTATGTTTTTGGGTTTTGAAAAATGAAAAATAACTGAAAATACCGTCTAAATATACTATTCTCAGGTGCCCTGTGCGGACCGCACAAAACCAACTACGGCCGCACAGCACTACTTGTGTTCTGCAGTGACAGGTCTTAGTATTTTGGCCATAACTTTCTCTACAAATGTCCAAATGCCTATTATAATATGGTTCTTAAAACTAGATTCAAATATCTATAACTTTTGTTTTTGAATCATCCTCAAATTCCTCGTAGATCAAAATATATGAGCTTCTGAAAGTCACCCGAGCCCTCAGAACTCCAAACCAAGTGTGCATACTAACTCAAAAACGTCATATGGACCTACTCGTGCGATCAGATCATCAAAATAACATGTAAAATCATGAATTAAATCTCAAAACTCAACATTTTCATCAAGAACTCTCAAAGTTCATAACTCTTCAACTGGAAGTCCAACTCACGTCAAATAAACTCCGTTTTTTACCAAATTTCACAGTTATCTTTCAAATACTATAACATGTTTTTATCGGGCTTCGGAACCAAAATACGGGCCCGATAACAATGGTTTCAAATATTAATTCTTTTCTTCATTTCTTAGATAATTCAGTAAAATAATTTCTTTCAAAAATTGATTTCTAAGGCTTGGGACCTCGGAATTCATCTCTGGGCATACGTCCAAGTCCCATATTTTACTGCGGACCTCCCGGGATCATCGGAACACGGATCCGGGTCCGTTTGCTCAAAATATTGACCAAAGTCAACCATAATTAAATTTTTAACTCTAAAAATTTCTATTTCTCACATTTTCACATAGAAGACTTTCCGGATATAGGTCCGGACCATGCACGTAAATCAAGGTGGGGGTAAAAAGGAGGTTTTTAGGCATCAGAACACTGAATTCACTTGCAACACAAGTTAGAGTTGTCATTATTTGGTATGTTTTCCTTAAATGTTTCTGTCTATTTGCCTCTATGCATCTTCCACTCTTGTCGTTAATTGTTGGCTAGTTTTATTTACCCCAAAATTAGGGCTTCTAAAATCTTTACCAAGATTTTAATCTTTTTCATCTCGTCTGTATTGATACTTTCCTTATTCTGTTCATCCTACCTTGTTCCTTTATTTCTTCACCTTGTTTGCTGATTGATAATTGGTTCTATATGATACTTACCTTATTCTGAGAAATACTCGCCCGATTGCTCGCTAATTGACTGAACTATGTACTAGTTGCCCCTAAATTAAACTCCTAATTGATTTTGGAATTATTTTTTACCTTATTTAACCTAGTATTTAATCTCTAATCAATTCCGTATAAGGTTTTCCTTAAATCAAGTAGTACTAGCCTAACTTTACTCGATTCTGTCTTGTTAATTGATTCATGCTGACCTTTATTGATTGTTAATTGATTTTCATTACCTTATTGTTTTACTCTATCGCATGCTATAAAAACCCTTCCCCTTTCCCCTTTAGAGACATTCGAACTCTCCTATTCTCACTACAAAACTTAAACTCTCTCTTGCTCATATTCTGATTTCTGTACTAAGAGGCTATTATTTGGCCGGCTGAATGCCAAGGCCAAATTGTTCTGGAACTTAACTGCTACTGTATCATTATTTTCTTTTCTTCTCAACTGGCATGTCCTAACCTTTGCAATTCCATTCTCTATGCATTGTTTGATTAACTTGTTTCAATTCCCAGCATGATTCTGTTTGCTATGTGACTGCCTAACTCCGCTTGATCATGCTGAACTAAGTTATCTCTAATAATGTGAAACCTTGTCTAAATCAGTTGTATATTCCTTGTTCTAAACATGGTTGGTTACTGCAAGCATGTAATTAATATGTGGCTAATTCTGACTGTTAATTCAAGTGTCCTTGCTTGTGTGATTACTGATATGAGTATCCAATTTAAAAAAATACCAATCTATTTGAATCATGTGCTGAATATGGATTCTATTTTTACAGCTATGTTTGCAACCCTGTAGTCTGAATCTATTTGCTTCTGAAATTAAACTGTTTTCTAAAATTGTCCCCCTTACCTTCAATGTCCCGATTCTCAAATGGCTAGTCTTAGTCCCTTAGGTTCCTACCACCCCCAGTGTGAGCACTACTTAGGGTCCCTGAGACTCTTTTGAACTCTGACACATTGGGGCTGGTTTTCCAATCCTTTATGAATTTTGTGTTGAACATCTGATTCTGGTGTGAGCATTGCCTGGGGTCCCTACGGCCCTTGGGAACTTTGACACACTAGGAACCCAATTTTATGTGCTATGGATGGACTGTCATTATACTCAGAGCTGCTATGTTCGAAGGCCTGGTTCCCAGGTTGATATTGGGCCTATGAAGGCTCCCTATAATATAATGGATACTATTATGTAATTTATTCATTCAGGAATGTAATAATCTCTTTAATAAACAGATTTGGGGCTTATTAGTAAAATCTGGAGGGGGGGTCTATTCTTATATCTTTATTGAAATTGGGTAGAAATCCTGCCTATATGACTTAACTATGCTGATTGCATTATGTGGATATTGTACTGTGTTTAGAGATCCTGTCTGTAGGATTTTTATGATCATTTTGATTTGTGCTGCACATCTGCATGTTAGAAACCTTGCTTATAGGACTTTACGTTTAATTCTGCACATTAAAAATCCTGTTTATAGGATCTACACGTATTTTCAACTCAATGTGCATTAGTGACCATGTCTATAGGATTCTGTCTGTTGATTAACAACTTTCCTGGCAATTTGCTTAAAATATTTCTGTCTACACATGATTAATATATATCATGCCTATAGGAGATAAAAAATGAGTTTCCACTTAGATATCATGCCTATAGGGTGAAATCAATTCTGAAACTTAGAGATCATATTTATAGGAGTTTAAATCAAGTCAACACTTAGAAATTATGCCTATATGAGATATATAAAATCAGTTTCTGCAATTTAGATATCATGCTTATAGGGAATTTAAAATCAATTTCTGCAATTTAGGTATCACGACTATAGGAAATAAGTAAATCAGTCCCAACACCTAGAAATCATGTTTATATAAGCTAACTGATTCTGTAAATTAGAAAGCATGTCTGTAGGATCTAAGGAGATAAAAACCTGTTAAAATCAGTAACTGGTTTATAAACTGTAGTCGTTAATTAACAGTTTTAGATACCATGCCTATAGGATTCTGCTCTGGTCCTCATTTAGGCAAGCCTGTAGGGTAATTAAAAATTCTGGGTCTAAAAAAATTGTGACTCCTTGCTGCTTGAAACACGTCCAGATTCAAAACATTAACAAAAATCAGTAGGCAAACTGATAGGTATTGCTACTCGTCTTAATAAAGTTGTTGTATATTCTATTTATGCTCATCTAGATATCTTGTTTATAGGATCCTAAATTATAAAACTTTGTTTGTTTGAATTGCATGCACTGATTGGCTATTTGTGGAGGTTAACATAAGCCCCCTTATTTGCTCGTTACATGATAGTCCTATCTGAATTTTGTTTGCCGCTTAGTTTTCTCATTTTTAAGCAACATAGGTGGGTCTAGATCCATCCTAAATTGAAGTCCTAAACACCTCCAGGACTATAGGTAAGGGATGGGCAGTACACGCATAAGGTACGTATTATAAGCTACTATAACGCTTAGGTAACAACTGAAAGATAGTAAGGGGGTAGTAAAGAAGATGATAACATGTGCGCTAATGCTATGCGTAACACCCCAATTTGGGGAAAGTTACCAAGTATTGCATGGAAATGATCATATAGGCTAAAAAACATAGGACCCCTTTAATTCTTGTTTTAAAGTAATTATCTATTTGTTTTAAATTGTTAACTTTCCCTTAAAGACTAATTCACTTAATTGAGTTTGGCCGGGACCCACCGTTGTGGACCTCGACGGATGTCTAACACCTTCCCCTCAAGGTAATTTCGAGCCCTTAATGTAGACGCGTGATTTTTGACCCTCCCCGAGAATTTTCACATTTTTAGCGTAAATATTTAATTTAGGTCTAATATAGCTATTTTAGCTATTTTGACTATTTTACTTTATTTTCGTCGCAAAAGAAAAATTACAAAAAATATATATAAAAATTTTAGCTTATGTATTTCTCATAAACTTGAAAAATACAAAAAATAGTACCTTATTTTTGTACTTTGTATAATTTCGAAAATTATAAAAAAATATATAGTTTTATTAATGTTTTGCAGTTATTTTAATCTTGAAAAATACAAAAAAATAGTACTTTATATTTTATCTTTATATAAAAACGAAAATGACAAAAATAGTTTTATTTATGCTTTGTAGCTATTTTAATCATGAAAAAATACTAAAAAAAAAAAGAAAAGAAAAAGAAATAGTTTTGTTTTAAATGTTAGTCTTATTTTGGTAGTTATTTTGCTTGCATAGGATTAATTGAATAACATCGTGTTTTTATTCTCGGGTCTGGGCAAAGAATAATATTTGGGTTCAAACTACCCGTTTTTAGGCCTAATTTTCGGACCTAGCCCGTAATAATCCGAGCCCACCACACATGGGGGACACGCGTGGGGAACACGGACGAAACACCACACACGGGGAACCCCACCACGCATGGGGGACACAAGTCTTGGACCCCTACACACGTGAGGTCCATGTTCTTTGAACAAGATACAAAACACACGGAGGGACCAAAAGAGGAGAGACCACATACACGCCTGTTCTCTTCTTCTTCTTCATGAAGAAAGAACTTAACAAAATAAAAAAACATAAACCAGTGGCACCCCCAACCCCTGAACCACCAGCGAACGACCATAATCAGCCTCGTCCTCATCGTCCCTCATGTCCAGCAACAACCAAGCGACGAACAGCAGACCCGATGGCAAGCAGTGCTGCTGCTGCTGCTCCACCTGTCCGTGAACGACCCTCTCTCACGCTGCGGCTTCATCTTCTTCGACCAGCCTACATAACACCAAAACGACCCTCCTGAGGTTTCTTCTTCTTCTTCGAACCAACAGCAACCAGACGGACACGAACCAGGTCCGTTTTCATGTCCCTTACGTCCTCCCTTTATGCAACTCATTTTCTGGGTGGTCGTGAGACCCATTTCTACTGCTGAAGTTCCATTAGTTTGAGTCCATGTTGGAACTCGCTCGTGAAGATCTGCTCGGAGCCGGTTGTTGAAGTCTCGAGGTCGTTTCCGTCGAGGTTTCCATTTTGGTCCAGAGATTACTGTCGTTTTTGTGTGTGAAGATTCAATGTAAGACCCACTTTCTTTATTTTGGATTTGTTCTGCTTATATGTCTCTGTCTATGTATTTTGCTTCTTCAGTAAGTTGTGTGAAGATTAATGTTTTCTTTGATTATTTGTTTTGATTTAGACACTAATCCATTAAGAGTGTGAATCCAGCTCATTTTCTGTTTCTCCTGTATAGCCCATTTTGAAGAAAGAGAAAGACCATCCAACAAATATGGAAATAGGTATCATAATATAGTAACTGTGTTTGGTTATATGTTGAAATTGATTTCGACTGATTTTCATACCCTTTTATTAAGTTTATTTCAAATGGATCTCTGTTCTATTTAATCACAGAAGAAACGAAAATGAGAAAAGTTTTACTGTTCGGTCATGGTTGTTGCGCCAGTTATATGCCCATGTGATTATTTTACTTGTTGTTCTCTTTTTAAAAGTGAATAAAGCCATGATATCCCTGTGGCCCATGTGATTATTTTGCTTGTTGTCTTCTTTTTAAAAGTGAATAAAGTTATGATATCCTTGTGGATTCCTTAACGTTAATGTTGTCTTCATAGTTTAGATTTTTATAGTTTTTCTTGTTTTCCTTATAGTTAGCCTATGGATATGAATATCGTTAAGTTTGTTTTAATTATGAACCTTCGTGCTTTAAGTTGAATGTGATTTTTTGAAATAAATTGAGGCGTGCCATTTAGCAAATTTCACGGCCCTACCCAAAGTAAGTGATATGCTAGTCGCTTTAGGCGCGATTTAATTAATCTTACCTTCTTAAACTCGGGTGCGCATTTCATGCGACCCAAATCCAAATCCCAAAACATTGAATAAAAATGTGTTCCGGATTACGGGTGCATTTCATGTGACGCAATCCAAAGACATGTTTTTAAACGATGTTCACATTCTTTTTAAAATATAATAATAAAAGCGGTAAAGAGTTAAAACTTGCATAAGAGCGCATAATTGTATAAAATCAGATAAACAAGGTGAATATGACAGTTGAGCGACCGTGCTAGAAACACGGAATTCGGGAATGCCTAACACCTTCTCCCGGGTTAACAAAATTCCTTATCCGAATTTCTGGTTCGCAGACTGTAATATGGAGTCATTCTTTTCCTCGATTCGGGATTAAATTGGTGACTTGGGATACCCTAAATCTCCCAAGTGGCGATTCTGAAATAAATAAACAAATCCCGTTTCGATTGTTCTTTAATTGGAAAAAACTCCTTGTACCTTCGCGGGGGCGGAAAAGGAAGGTGTGACACTTACCCAATCTTTGGTAATGTAAACTAGTACATAAGTTATTTGCTCTAGGTTCCCTAACACACCTTAATCCGTTAGGTGGCGACTCTTCTAATCTCATACCCAATCCCAAAAGGAAATGAGTTGTCCCAAATGTCGAAACTCGATTTTGCGAGAAAAAGGGGGGCCGACACCAATTGCTCCTCATCCTCAAGGTTCCATGCGGCGTAGAACTCGTGCACTAAGCTAAAGTTTGCCTCTCCCGAATTTTTAAATACAAAACACAGTCCTAGTTCATGTATTCTTTCCCAAATCTGAGGGTAACAGGATTTCAATTTGTGCTCATTAACTATAAAATCAAAGAGATATGAGTTTGGGCAACACATCTTGTTTCATTCCTTCGCGGATGGGGGCACACTCTTGATGACATACTCATGAATCGCTCACTCTTGCGGTTGTGCCCCAGTAGAAGCAGAAGCCACTTGTTTTCCTTTACCACTATGACTACCAGACATAGCCTCAACTGTGTTCCTTTTCTTTGGTGGTGGGCTTGACGAGGTAGCCTTTTCCTTTGGTGGTGCCTTAGCCTTGGCCAGTACCGTAGAACTAGCCGTTGGAAGAACCATGTTGCACGTACCTATCAACCATGACAATTGTTAATGCAAGGAAACAACAACTATCACAAAAATACAGTCGGAGTGACCCCACACTAAAAGCTCTAAGATATGCTAATTACTTTGAACTATAGGCTACTCAGACTTCGCCTTTATCAAATAAGCGTATTAGCATCTAAATTTCGACACTACACATAGCCCGTATGTCATTTCATACACACTTTATCAATCCACCCTGACTGCGTGAAGTAACCCACACTTAGGGTTTTATATAATTCATGCTCACCTAACATAAAACAATCAATCTTAGAGACTCGAGCTCCAGTTGGGACTAAAATTGCCAATGAGGCAATTTATCGAAATCCTTGTATGAATTATTTGTGTGTGAGTTTCTTTGTCAATGAAGGATTGCTCCACCCTCCCAAGTCGGCTTGGAAATCGAGTGTAAAACACCCGTTACAACAATCACAAGATATCATATGGGGTATTTGGTATTATAAATGTTTTAGCACAATTGCACCATTGTTCTACCTTGTAGAGCATATTACCCAACACTAAAATTTACACAGAAAGACAGAATAGAGGAGAGAGAGAGAGATAAAAAATCATACCTAGGAATTAAGAGAGAGAACGAGGCACTGGAGTGGGGACTTGTTAAGCAGAGGGTTGTGATTTTTGTTTTGTTTGTTTTAGGGGATGGGGTCGTGGGAAATATACAAGGAAAGGGTGTTGGTGGGCCTCATTTATTAGTTAATAGGGTTATATGGTGAGGAGGTCAAGTAAGGTGAAGAAGAATTGTACTTACCTGGGTGAGCTGTTCTCCGCGAGGTGAAGTGAGACGCGACATGGAATTCACGCGAGGCGCCCTTAGATGTGTTGGCCTTACCCCGTTGGACTGTGCGAGGCGGCATGAGAGGAAACTTCCAAACTCTGCGAGGTGCTAACAGGTGCGCTAACAGCCGAGTGCTAGACCCTGCGAGGAATCATGTGGGGTAGTAAAAACTTCGCGCAGGGCGGAGCGTGGGGCACTGTACCTTTATGCTAAGCAACACCAGATATGCTAAGATTGCATAATCGCCTTTGCCCCGTGATGGCTCGGTGTTTTCTTGTTCGTTTTGCAACAACTGTTTTAGCCCTAAGCACAGCTTTCTTCCCTATAGCTCCACAACCTATCAAAACACTTCAAATTCAAATAAAACTCACTTGTTAGTCCGCCTCAATATCAAACAAAAACAAAAAATCAAAATTAAACTAACTCTACGCTCTAAATTAAGTTGCCTCACAATAAGCGCCTTAGTTAACGTCATGGCATAACGAATACAATACGACCGTTGTTTGCCTCCCAGGAAGCGCCTGATTTAACGCCATGGCACGACGCAGGCTTTCAAGATTACACTTCGCTCACATATTGGGGCTCTTCCAAGTGCATCACATCTCTCTTCCCTTTTTCTTTAATCATTCCAAGGTAGTGTTTCAACCTTTACCCATTCACTTTAAACATGTTTGTCCCATCTTCGAACTCAATTTCTACCGCTTCACTTGGGAACACATGCACAACTTTAAATAGTCCTGACTATCTAGATTTCATCTTAACTGGAAATAATCTTAATATCGAGTTGTATAACAACACTAGATCTCCGGGTTTGAAGTTCCTATCTAGAATGTGCTTATCATGCATCATCTTCATCCATTAATTGTGCAATCTTGTACTCTCGAATGCCTGGAACCTGAACTCCTCTAGTTCATGTAATTCTATAAATCTACTTGTGCATGTGGTTTTCATATCCAAATTTAACTACCGCAGTGCCCATAAGGCTTTATGCTCAAGCTCCACCGGAAGATGGCATGCTTTTCCAAACACCAACTTGTATGGAGACATACTAATTGGAGTTTTAAATGTAGTATGGTAAGCCCATACCGCATCATCCAACTTTCTTGCCCAATCAGTCTGAGTCGCATTCACTGTCTTGGTTAGAACATTTTTGACTTCCTTGTTGGACACTTCCACTTGCCCGCTTGTTTGCGGGTGGTAAGGTATGGAAACCTTATAGCGAATTCCATACTTTTCTAATAGCCTTGCGAACACTCTATTGCAAAAATGAGTTCCATCATCACTGATTATAGCTTTCGGAGTGCCAAATCGTGTGAAAAAGTTTTTTCTTATAAATCCTACCACTCCCTTGGCATCATTTGTTGGAAGAGCCACCGCTTCAACCAATTTGGAGACATAGTCAACTGCTACCACTATGTACTTGTTACCATACGAGCTAACAAATGGTCCCATAAAATCAATCACCCACATGTCAAACACTTACGCCTCTTGAATTGTAGTCATTGGCATCTCATGATGGCGAGATATGTTGCCGGTTCTTTGACACTCATCACAAATTTTCACCTAGGCATGGGCATCCTTGAATAGAGTTAGCCAATACAAACTTGACTCCAACACCTTCGCCACTGTCCTAATTCCTCCAAAGTTTCAACCATATGGTGGAGCGTGGTAAGCCTGCAAAACAGATGATTGATCTTTCTCGGGGATACACCTCCGGATCATGTTATCCATACTTATTTTAAAGATTAAAGGTTTATCACAATAATAAGACCGATAATTACAAAAGAAAGTTTTCTTTTGAATCGAGGAGAGTTCATAAGGTACAATAATGTTTGCCAAATAGTTAGAAATATCAGCATACCAAAGCATCTCCTCCATTTCCACTGCTAGTAATTGTTCATCCAGAATGTCTCTATTATATCTTCAACCTCTACTTTCTTTTCAGCCCCCTCCAACCTTGAAAGGTGGTCTGCCACTTAGTTCTCCATTTCTTTCCTATCGCGGATCTCCAAATCAAATTCTTGTAGCAAAAGAACCCAACGGATCAAGCGTGTCTTTGACTCCTTCTTTGCTATCAAGAACCTAAATGTTGCATGGTCAATATAAACAATCACTTTTGAACCTATCAAATAAGACCTAAATTTGCCGAATGCAAACACCACAGCCAACATAGTAAATTGGGTGCACCATTTTGTCCTTTTTTTGCCCCAAAATTGCTCCTATAGCATAGTCACTTGAATCATACATCAGCTCAAAAGGCTGCTCCCAGTCAGGTGAAACGATGATTGGTGTAGTCACCAGTCTCTTCGTCAGCTCCTCAAATGCTAACCTACAATCATCAGAAATCAGAAAAGGGTGATCCTTTTCAAGCAGTTTACATAAGGGATTAGCAATTTTAGAGAAATCCTTTATAAATCGCCTATAGAAACCGGCGTGCCCAAGGAAACTTCTTACAGACCGAAATGGGCGGTGACAATTTCTCAATCATGCCAACCTTAGCATGGTCGACCTCAATACCCTTACTTGACACTCGATGCCCCAAAACTATACCTTCTTTTACCATAAAATAGCACTTCTCCCAGTTCAGCACCAGGTTTGTCTCCACACAACTTTTCAACATTCTTCTCAAATTGTGAAGACAGTCATCGAATGAATTTCCCACCACTGAGAAATCATCCATAAAGACTTCCATAATATCTTCAACCATATTAGGGAAAATGGCGAACATACACTTTTGGATAGTGGTCGATGCATTACCTAGGCCAAATGGCATTCTCCGAAAGGCAAAGATGCCATATGGACAAGTAAATGGAATTTTATCTCTATCCTCAGGGGATATTGTGATCTGATTGTACCCCGAATATTCATCCAAAAAGAAAAAATGAGACCTCCGTGCCAATCTATCCAACATTTGGTCAATGAATGGCAAGGGAAAATGGTCTTTCTGGGTGGTCGTGTTCAGTTTTCTGTAATCCATGAAAATTCGCCAACCTATGACTGTACGAGAAGAGATCAACCCATTATTCTCATTTTTACAATAGTCATGCCACCTTTCTTCGTAACACATTGGACTGGGCTTACCCAGACGCTATCCGATATAGGAAAAATGATTCCCGCATCCAGCAACTTAATCACTTTCTTCTTCACCACTTCCTTCGTGTTCGGGTTCAACCTTCTTTGATGTTCCCTGGAAGGCTTGCGCCCCTCTTCCAAGTAGAATCTTATGCATGTAAAAGGCCGGGATGATACCCTTAATATCTGCGATGGTCTAACCAATAACAGTCTTACATTCATGTAACACCTGTAAGAGTTTTTCTACCTGCACCGCTAATAATCCAGATGAGATAATAATAGGTAGAGTATAGTTAGGCTCTAAAAAAGCATACCTGAGGTGAGATGGAAGCGGTTTCAGGTCCAACTGTGGTGGTTCCTCTATTGACAGCTTTGTAGGTGGTATTTCTCTTTCTTCTAAGTGTAGTGGCTCAAACTAAGGTTCCCTTTTCTAGAACCCTTGACCTTCGATGACATAATGCACTCAGCCAACTCTTCACCATCCACTTCGTTCAAATTCATCAAACAAGCTTCTAATGGGTCTCTGACATTAAGAGTCTCATCCTTCTCTTGTAGTATTACATCAACTACCTCCACTAGCTAACAATTTGCAAATTCGCTGGGCCTCCTCATAGGCTGTTGAACATTGAATATTATTTATTCATTATTCAACCTCATTTTTAACTCTCCAATTTCACAGTCAATCAATGCTCTCCCAGTGGCTAAAAATGGCCTTCCCAAAATTATGGGTAGTTCTTCGTCAACCTAATAGCCAAGAATCACAAAATTAGCAGCAAATACAAACTTCCCAACTTGGACGAGCATATCATCCAAGATTCCTGTTGGCCTTTTCACTGTGCGATCAGCCAGTTGCAGCAACATTAAGGTTGGTCTAGCTCTGCCAATGCCTAACTTTGTGTAGATTTCCAAGGGCATCAAGTTAGTACTGACTCCCAAGTCACACAATGCTTTAGCAAAAGCATAACTTCCAATTATGCTTAAGATAGTGAACTACCGGGATCAAACACTTTTTGAGCCATAGGTTTTGTCACTACCATACTACAAGTTTGTGTCAAAGTTACAGTAAATAGGTCGTGGAAGTCAAACTTTCGAGACATCAAATCCTTCATCATTTTTGCATAGCCTGGAATTTCCCTCAAAGCACCCATCAGTAGAATATTCAATTAAATTTGTCTGAGCATTTCTATGAATTTCCTGTATTGATCATCTTTCTTTTGCTTTGCCAACCTTTGAGGGAATGGTGTTGGAATTAGCTTCTGCCCACTGCTCTGTGTCTTTTCTTGATTAGAAGTCTTTTCCACTACCTGTTTTGGGAGCTGTTCAATTTCCTTCTCTTTGCCTTTGTCAACTTGTGCTTGTTCAATTACAACCTCTGTGAGCTCTATCGACTCATCGATCTCGAAGGGCACAGGAGTAAGTGGCACTGTGTCTCTATTAGATTGAGTAACTTCTTGCTCTTTGTCCAAATACCTTCCATTCCTGAGACTTACTGCCATTAATTGATTCGGGTTCTGCTCTTTTGGATTGATGTTTGTGTCTGTAGGCAACATTCCTTATGGGTGATTGTTCAAAGCCATGGACAGCTGGCATAACTGAGTTCAGTGCCTTTAATAGTCGAGTCATGTGCGGCTAAATTTTCTCGCATCCTTCCATTTGTCCCAATTATTTGTTGCAGCATGCCCTTGTTATCTATCATATTACTGTCGTCCTGTCTGGTAACCTGCTGTTGATGAGGTTGTTGGTAAGCCAACTATTCTTGGTGCTCCTAGTTGTAACCCTACTGCCTTTGATATGGTACAACTTGGCCTTGTGGTTGTGCTCCCTTATGATCAGAATCGTATTGTTATTGCGTTGGTTTGTACTATTGATTTGAGGTCCCTATTACTGTCCACCTTGCCTCTGACCCCCAAAATTATTTACGTAATTCATGTTTTCTCTTAAGCCCTGGTTATCATTCTCTCCCCTCCACAAGAAAACATACGACTGATTGATACAGGAAGTGCATGGGCCTCCATTGGTTGTGTCAACAATATGAACCTGTTTCGTGCACATCTCATCAATTTTCTTTGTCAACAAGCTCATTTGGGTCATGAGAGTGGCTATGTTTTCTGCATTTGTATTGTTTGGGTCAAGAGCAACAGAATGCACTATTGGAGTGACTGTTATATCCCTCGTCATCCAGCCTGAATTTTGAGCCATCTTGTCAAGAAGAATCTTACACTCTGTGAATGATTTGCTCAAGAATGCACCCCCTGCTGAAGCATCTACATCGGCCTTCAGACTGTCAACCAAACCCATATAGAATCTCTGTCCTAGCATCTGATCCAGGATGCCATGGTGTGGACACTTCACCAGCATGCCCTTAAACCACTCCCAGGTTCCTTGCAATGTTTCAGTTGGTTTCTGCCTGAACTGCAATATCTCATCAATTTGCCTTGCAGTCTTATTGGGTGGATAGAACTTGTTTAAGAACTACTTGACTAGTTCCTCCCATGTAGCAATGGAGTTTATTGGAAGCGAATTCAGCCAAGTTTGAGCCTCCTCGGTCACTGAGAATGGAAACAGTAACAATCTGATTGCTTCGGGTGTCACATTCAGCTATCTTTGAGTGACACAAATTAAAGGAAATTCTTCAGATGTTGATGTGGGGCTTCGAGGTAAGACCCGGAGAACAACCCTTTGTTTTGCAGTTGAAGCATGTTGTTTGTAATTTAAAAAGTCTCTGCTTGTATCGAAGGGACTACAATTGCAGTTTCCATATTGTTAGTAGTTAGTTGCACCCAATCGTATATAGAAGCCTCCGGCACCAGGGGTGCTACCACTCTGATGTTTGGGTTAACTTGATTCTTTATATTGTTCCTGTTGACGTTCTCAACGTCACCCATTTCAATTTCGATTTGTTCGTTCTATTTTAGTTGTTTGCCCTTCTTGTTAGCCCGATTCATTATTCTAAATGCTTTCTCGGGATCTGATAGACCTTCAAATAGTTCACCAGTTTTCAAGGAGCTTCTAGGCATGCACCTGAGGCACAGAAGAATTCAAACGTGAGAATTTCAATGGAAATATTTTTAGCACCACGGAAAATTTATCTAAACTAAATATCCTAGCAATTATTTCAAGTTGTAACGAATAACACCGCTAGTTCCCTGGCAACGACGTTAAAATTTGATCTCACCCAACCATGCCTTATAAAAAGGACTAAGCAGTCGCTGCAAAAATAATCTGGTTCAAGAGTCTGGAGTCGAATCCCCTAGGGAACTAACATATGTGCTACAACTTTTCAGTACCACCAATGATAAGCTCAGACAACTTTCAGAGTTCAATAATTGATTTGTGAATTAACATAAATTACTTAACTAAGGAAAAATGACAATAAAAACAATCAATTAGCAAGAATGAGGTTGAATCAAGGATAGAAAGATCTAGGGTTTACTATTTTCCCAATTGTCGGATTAATTCCTGATACGTTAGCTATAATCTCGCCGCAACACTCTCTAAAGATGATCAGTTCTTGTTTACCGTAATTATCTTTTAATCAATTACAATAATTTACTAGAAGTATTCTCTCGAACTACTCTAGTTGACAATTCGTACAACTCATAAATATCGCGCCAAAGCTTTGTTATCTCTAATCCCGCTTTTAAATTCAAGTAATTAATTTCTTAACTTACTCGAAAGTGGTGGTGTTTAACAACAATCTGATCAAGTGTTCTTTCTCAAACAACACAAGATTACTAGACACGATTATTCAAGGGCCCTTCAATTAACCACAACAAACATATAGTTGAACAATTAAAGAGTAAAAATGGCTCAATTATACCAAAACACGATCAAGGCTTCATCCAACAATTGGTTCCATCAACCTTAGATGACAGGTTTAGCTACTCATAACTATGTAAATAATCATAGTAATATCTAAAAGCATTAAACTATAAATTAAAGGAAAGCCGAGAGAAAAATTCGATTGATTCGTGCTTCCAAAGTGTTCCACAGCATCTTGCCTCTTTAATGATGTCTAACCCTTCAAAAACTAACTTTAAGAGGTATTTATAGGGTTGATACCGAAGTTTACATGTCCAAAACTAGTGAGGAATTAAAATTGGCTCGGATAGCATCGTCGGGGCGAGGCACTGTCTGGGGCATCAATATTTCTGCGCGAGGCACTGTCTGGGGCGCCAATGTTTCTGCGCGAGACACTGTCTAGGGCGCCAATGACAATGCCCTGGACAAGGCCTTGCACTGTCTATGGCCATGACTTTCATTACCTTGCACGTCTTCTTTTATTGCTCCATTTTGTAGCTCTGAGGTATCATTTTGTGCAATTTTTCTCCAATTTATGTCTAAGCATTCCTACACGTGAAATAAGTTCTATTAACCTCAATTGTCACACAAATTAGCATCCAAACAATAAGCAAATTGGGTAAATAACGTCAAAATATATGAAATTATAGTACGGCATCAAATATCGAGTTAACTAAAATTAGGATATTTCTAGCTCTAATACATATGAGAATGTTTCATGAATGGCTCAACCAATGAAGAGCTAGAATCGCATCTATTTAAAGTGATGTAGATACATTCAAAGATAAGTTCCAAGAGTCCTAGATATACTCCTGGATAACTGCTAAGAGTCCTAATACGGTAATGCCCCTAACATGAAATGATAAAAAGTAATGTACAGTGACACCTTCTCTGTTATAACCTTTTATTCTTCTCTTTTTTTCTTTTCTTTTTTTAACTAAAGGAGTTTTTTTTCTTGCTAACTTTGAATCAATATAGTTAACTAGGTGAATTTGCATTAGTGTTAGCTATGGAGTTTTGTAAATTGGGAGACTGCTTAATTTGTAAAACCGAGACATAAAAAGTGAGCAGTTAATTTCATTGTGGTTCCTTTGGTTTATCGATAACGTGAAAGTGTATTACGAGAGTACATTGTTAGTGAAAATATAGGATAGATAAAGTTAGATATCGAATTGCCTAATTTGATCTTATTAGTTACTCCATGGATTAACTGTGAGATAATCGCCTTTGAATTGCAGATTGCTAGTAGCCAGCATGAGTGATCCTGATTCCTAAAATTGATAGGGAAAATCACAGTAAAAATAATAGCCGAAAAAATAATATATATATATATATATATATATATATATATATATATATGTTATATACAAAAATTATATAAATTTTATACAATTTTTTCGATTACAGATATAAATAGTTTCTAGTGTGGGTTAAAATTAATAATACCCCAAATTGATACGTGTTTAGGCAGGCAAAGAAGTTAATCAATTAGCGAGCCAACTGAAAAAAAAAAAAAAAAAAGTGGAACACGATTGTTTTTTAAACTCCATCCCCTTTTTTTGGGGGAAAAAATCAGAGATAATTGCAAATTAGCCATCGTTTCAAAATTAATCTAATTTAGCCACTTTTATGTGAAAATAAAATCCGAACAAAATACCCTTAAAAATTCAAAAATAAATTCCTATATAATATGTTGGAGTTCAAATATTTACATATGACATTCCTGCATAATGTGTTGGAATTCATGATGTGCTGGAGTTTGAATATAATATGTTGGAAGTTTATTTCTATAATCCGGCATATTATGCTGGAACTTTTTATGTTTTAGCTAGGGTACTTTTGTGCAAATTTTATTTCTATATTAAATAGTGACTATTTTTCAATAACGTTACAAATACTAGCTATTTTTCAATAATCATCCGTAAAAATAACTATGTCATGCCATTTTGACCTTTTGTTGTTGATGTATATGTACAATACTTGTTGAGAATATGTAAAGCATGCACGTAGGCTTGTCCCTAGAACTATGCTGTAGTTGTTTATAATATTTACTTTCCTAAAATAAAAAATGTGAAATCCTCATTTGATGTTTTAATTAATGTTGTATTCTGGGCCGGGCCCGGGCCTAAATGGGCCAAACGGGCCGAGCTTAAGGGGCCTGGGCTCTAGCGGTCCCGGGCCTCACGGTCCGGGGCTTCGTGGGCTCAACGGATGAAACCAGCCCGTGACGGGCCTAAGCCCATATGGTTTGGGCTAAACGGGCCAGGCTCGTGTGCTTAGTGGGCCTAACGGGTTTTTTTTTATTTCCGGACTTTTTTTTTGTTTAAGGCAATTTCTTGTAAACCATATCATGGCTATATAAAAAATATATATGTAGTATATATGTAGAAATCTAATTATTAAAGTGCTTGACGAAAAAGTAAAATAACAAAACAATAGTAAAACTAAATTTTCATGCATAATAAATTAAAAAGAAAGTACAACATGAAGTATAAATACGTCTAATAATTTTAAAATAACACAAATTGTTGAAAAATCTTAAAGACGAATTTGCAGATAAATACCATCAACACAATACGTTATATGCCTCCTTAAAATGCCTGCGGTACACCCTCAACGAAAATTTAAGACTCTTCCACAGTTCTTGCACTTTAATATTTGGCCTTCTTCATTTTCTTCAAGCACTTCATAGTAGTGCAAAACAAATAAGCGCACTCTTTCCGAACGAGGCATGATGTAACTTGAAAATTAAGATTGAGACTTGAAGTCTTGAAAATTGGAGATTGAGAGATTGAGAGAAATTTAGATTGAGAAATGAGTATTGAGTATTGAAATGAAGAAGAGGGAGGGGGGTATTTATAGTGTTAGAGAAGGTTAGTTTTGTAAATTGAAAAAAATGGCTATTTGTGCAATATGGCCGTTGGTGGTCATTGGGGGTGGGGACCTCATTTTCAATTTTGAAAAATCTTGTTTTGTAGTATATATAGTATATAGTATGTTATGTTATGTATATATATTACCTTATATATTTTCTTGTAGTATATATTGTATGTTATGTATATATATTCCCTTATATATTTTCTTGTAGTATATATTGTATGTTATGTATATATATTCCCTTATATATTTTCTTGTAGTATATATTGTATGTTATGTATATATATTATAGCTTATAAATAATTGCAAGTTAAAGACAAAAAAATATTGCAAAAAGATATTCAAGGGCATGTCTTATAATTTTTATTACCAAAAATGACATATCTTTCTTAGTCTTCCTCCCCCCCAATGGAATGAGCACAACAAGGTACTAATACCACCATTAAAAGGGGAAAAACTAAAAGAAGATGTGCCAAAATACAAGTGTTAATTCCTGGATCGTAATATAAAATACCTCCGGTCACGATGTTAATTCCTGGTTGAACTAGATTTGAACCTGTACTAGGGCTATCCGCAGAATCTACACGTGTCCCCTCTAGCTGCGCTTTCATTTGTAAATATCTAACTTTATCTCTATGGTGTGTTTTTATGTGCCTAGTCAAACTACTCGTGTCGTTACGGTCTCCAGTATATTTATGCGCCAGTAATTTCCCACATGTTTTACACTTAGCCTTATTTTGTTCTCTTACTTGAGTAAAAAAATTCCAAACTAATGATGTTTCTAGGCGCTTAGGAGGTTGTCTATTAAAACCAGGGGTTTCTACAGGTGGGTCGGGCGGTACATCAGTTGGGTTATTAAAAGGACTAGTAGGTGTATCATCTAAATCCGGTTGAGTTTCATCTTCATCCTCATTTTCCTCATCATTTTCAAAGATAGTTTGATTAGGATAAACAGTATTCATAGTTTCATCATCTAAATTTTCACTTGGTGCAACATTATGGCAAAATTAACTATCGAAAAATTGAAAACAGGGGTTATCACTATCAAGAATAATAGGAGCAGCAGGACGTCTACCAGGTATGGGTCGGGGAACCGGGGGAAGGGTAGTAGGTTGGCCACTACTTTCACCAGTTTTAGCTTTTCTCTTACCACCAAACATTTTTATCAAAGATGTCATATTAATTACAATTATGCAAACTAAAACACACAAAAATATATTCTTAAAACTTAAGAGTTGATAATAGATTCAGCTAAAGCTGCGCTTGGAAGATTTCTTTCTCAATCATGAATCCGAGCTTACTACTTGAATCACGAAAGGCGTGAAAGCCACTTGACTGTAAGGAGAGGAGCTCCAGCCAACAGAGAGTCGCTCCCATAAACGAATGAATGGGACTCCTGGTCCTGATCGAACCAGAGATTCCGACAACCCGGGGAATCGTTGTCGTAGCTCTATAATTCGGATTAAGTTTATCGTTGGATGAACTGCTGATATTGATCCAAAAAAAAAGACGAGAGTTTACCGAATTGCCGAACAACTTCTTGAAAATTGAAAATCGTTGAAGACTTGAATACTTCAATTCACCAACTTCACAATTTTTCACGAAATTTCAACAATAAAATAAGCAATTATAGTAGAGAGATTGAGAGAGATTGATGAATTGGTGAGTAAAAATGAAAGAATGAGGGAGTATTTATAATTGAGAATTGGAAAAAAGTGTAATTATATAAAGTTTGGAGTTAAAATAAAGTTTGGGGGCAAATGGCTATTTTTGAAAGTTCCAACCGGTCAAAATTGCAGCCCAACGGCTACTTTTTTATTTTTTGACCGTTGCTATTTTTAAAAAAAAAAATTAAAAATACCCGTTAGAGGCCCGTTAGGCCCGGTAAGACTGGTCCCGGGCTTAGCGGTCTCGGGCTCATGGGCTATTTTATGTGACCTGGCCCGCCTCGGGTTTTTTGCACCATTAAGGACCGGCACACCAGGACCGGCCCGCGCAGGCCCATTTAGCCCGTTAGGACCGCGGGCCCGGTCCGATCCCAGCCCGACCCACCATACAGCATTAGTTTTAATTCCCACATTCATATATAAATATTAAATTAAATAATTATTGGAACCAAAAGTAGAAAAGATTTTGTTACCTCACTCTATCCATGGCCAATGGTAAAGGAGGTCCATTTAAGTTATAAGTACTACGTATCTTAGATGGATCCAAAATATTAATCAGTGAATATACTATATATCTACTACCTCAAATTTTAACCCTAAATAAGTATATAATTCTTTTTATATGTTTATTCATATCATCTAAAAAATTCAGATCCGCCTATTTGTTTGTTACTCCCCGCATCATTCTCTCTTCCTCAAACCAAATAGCTTTTGCCAACTTTTCAAACCAGTAAATCCTATTTATACTCTTCGTTCCCCCATTGCACCATTGAACTTTGAAACAAACAAAGCCTGAATTAAATATTGTTCTGAAGATTAAGAACAAAGGGACTAGGAAAAAACACAACAACATTCTTGAAAATATGTCGTGGCAAACCTACGTCGACGATCACTTGATGGTCGACTTTGAAGGCCAAGGCCAGCATCTTGCCGCGGCGGCTATTCTCGGACATGATGGTAGCGTTTGGGCTCAAAGCCCCGCCTTCCCTAAGGTTCTTTCTTAAAAAACCTAGTCTTATGGATCTATTCGTTTCACATTTCTCTCTGTATCGTTCTAATTTTATATATTTTTATTGTCTCCAAATGCCGAGAGCAAATGATTTATATCGGAATGTATATACTTTTTGTGCTTTTCTTTCATTCGTTCAATTAGATCTGTTTTTTTATGGTACATAATTTATTATTGGTGTAAGATTGCATGAGTTTTGACCTATGATTATTTGGTATCAACAGACATTCACGGAAATTAATGTAGTATCTGAAAAAAAAATTACTTATGATATTATCGTGTGTGTCCCCAATATTGGCACTATATAGTGTCCAAAGAAGCAATTTAGTGTATGTTAATCATGCAATGTTTAATTTCTATTGAGATTAATTACTCAAGTACAACACATAATGTGTGACTGTTAAACTATTCAAACCAGGGGCATATTTAGGTCTTGGGATATGGGTTCACTTGAATCAATTCTCTTCTCCCTAAACCATATAAAATAATATTATATTTTTTCACAATTACTTAAATATATGTCCGTGCACCTATGCTTAAAGGCTCCTATGATCAATAATTATTGGGTGCACCTTTATGAGTAAAATTGGCGGTTCAAATCCCACTTCGGATGATGGACGGTCTTATTTTCGGCACAGAGTATACATATATACGTGAAAATCACAAAAAATTTAAAAAGAATACAATTTTGGACCTATAATTTTAAAAGTGAAGTGGGTTCATGCCTTCATGGTAAGAGACTAAATTTAAACACATCGAATGTAAATTCTATATCTGTCTTTTCACAATAGTGCACCTATACACTTGAACTTCTGGATCCGCCTCTGGTTCAAACCATAGAAAATTATTGTAGTACTTAATATCATAATCTCGATGCCAAATTTCGTTTAATTTGTCATGATATGAACTTGTTGACGAGTATTATGTCATGTGCTGTGTTTTGTGTTTTCAGTTTAAACCAGAAGAAATTACGAATATCATGAAAGATTTTGATGAACCTGGATTTCTTGCTCCCACTGGGCTATTTCTTGCTGGAATAAAGTACATGGTAATACAAGGAGAACCTGGTGCTGTCATCCGTGGGAAAAAGGTTTTTGCTTTCTTCTTTCCTTGTAACTCATTCTTTTCTCTAAATAATTTCAAATCTGCTAAATCTTTTGTTGTGGAATTCCTGACCTTTTAGAGATTATCAAATTTCTTGCCCTCTAGAAATAGATGTTTGCCACATTTCAGAAGAATTGTGTATTAATCCTTGTTTCATCCACTCTCTACCCGAGGGACTATCGAAAATAATATCACTGCCCTTTCAGAATACGGATAAGGTTTGCATATATACTATCCTTCTCAAACTCCACTTGTAAGAATTCACTGGGTTTGTTGTTGTAGTGTATTAATCCTTGCATTTAAAACGTACCAACATTCTTTAGTTTAATTATCTTTCTTAGGGGTTGTCAGGGGCGGTCCAAAGGCCAAGCCACTAAAGCAAATGCTTAGGCCTCCAAATTTTGGGGCCCCAAATTTTTCCTTTTGTTTTTTACTCTTATTTATATTGAAATTCCGACTAATCTAAATTTGTACCGCGTAAGACCTAATAAAAAAGAGAACACATTTTAACAAGATTTTTTAACCCCAGGACTCAAACCCAATATATCTAATTAAGGTAAGTTTGATCATATATATCTCACAACAATCTTTAGAGGTAGAGTCTAAATATATTTGGTATTTTTAAATAAAAAAGTAAAATATTTTATAAAAGGTAAAGATAACTTTTAATTTAGTATTGATGTAACCGTTTGAGCAAATGGAGAAAGAGAATCACTCCCCCTGAACCCTTGTCGCGAATATAAAATTTTTTATTATTTAAATTTTACAATTGACATCATTAGTGAGGTACCTATATTATTATTCTCCTATTACATTTCTGACTAAAAACGTGCACTAAACTTTTAGAATCCGTTTTTTGGTATCTTCAATAGTCCAAGTATTATTTTTTATCTTTCTCATCAGAAAACATGTACTACATTCTTATATTATCTTTCTTGGTTTCTACAAAAAAACTTAAGTTTTCCATAAGTCATATTGTTCTCTTTAGAAAGAAAAGAGTTATTTTTTCTATAAAAACAAGAGTTGAAGAGTATGGTTGAATAAAACTATATTGCACATTTTTTTTCCTCATGTTTCAAGCGTTTCAATAAGTATATTAGAGCATCAAAAATTATTTCGATATCAAGCTATCAACTTCTTGAGACTAAATTATTTATAAAAGAAACTATTAACAACTTTACATCTTAAAAAGATAGAAAAATAGACTTTAATTAAAAATATAAGTGATTTTTTTTTCCTTTGAAAGGCCTCAGTTTAAAAATTGGCTTTAGACCACCAATCTTTTTGAGCCGCCCCGGGGATTGTAACTTGTAAATCCTGTTATATTGCAAAATACAAGCATAATTCTATTGTTGCATTGTATTTAGGTTTACATCATGTACATTTATTTGGTGACATTGGCTTGAAAATTTTCATCAAGCAACTGAGCGTATGTAATGAACATTCCTGCTCTCTATTCCTTAGTTATGAAAACTATAACAACGATGAGAAGTGTTAAGCTTTTTATTATTCTAACATCAGCTATTTTTCTGGATGACCTTACAATACAAATTAGCTACACAAATATCATATGAACCTACCTAAGGGACCAGCCATTAAATTGTTAACAAGCAAATATTATTGGGGAAATTAAAGGAAAGTATAGTTTTTTGAAAAAATATACTAATAGTTTGACATCCCCTTAAGCTACCATTGTCTGTGCTTGTTGAAAATATTGACCCATTAAGTCCACCATGTTTTGCTTTACTTTTTGTGCTTTTCTTGGGTTTTCTCTTATATTTAAAGTGGAAATGCTGATATGCTTTCTTATTAATGTTGCATCTATAATATGCTGTCAAGGTTTCTTTGTCAATACCCCATGACACATCCCATCACACTTTTTTGGATTTGTTTAATTTTGAGTATAGTCTATATAACAGTATCTTTATATAATAGTCATTCATTATAAAAGTTAATTTTTTTTTGAACTGATAAACATAATATATATTCTCTATAACAACATTTCACTATAGCAACCAAAAAATATATGAAGAAATGAGACTGTTATAGAGAAATTTGACTGTAATACTACTGACCATATTGTCAATCTGTTTCCTTTGAGTTAACTGTAAAGTCTTTTTTTTTTTTTTGGTGTAGGGATCAGGTGGAATAACAATCAAGAAAACTAACCAAGCTCTGATTTTTGGTTTATATGAAGAGCCAGTGACCCCAGGACAGTGTAACATGGTTGTTGAGAAAATTGGAGACTACCTCGTTGACCAGGGTTATTAAAATTTGACATCTCATAATTAAAATTTTGTAATTTGGTGATTGCATCTCCATCTTATATAGCCAAGTGTCACTGGGTTTTTTTGCCAAAAATAATTAACTTTGCCTAATGCGGCCATCTAACGGTTGCTATTTCCTCTTTGTTATAAATTTATGGATATATTTTACTGAAACAATTTTGTGTATTGATCAGTTGTTTACCGCGTCTGTAATAAATTTGATCTTTTAATTGGATTTCTTGTTTGGAGTAATATGCTTTCCTCTGTTTTGAAGTATTCCACCCCAAGCTCTTCAGCTACCTCTTTATGAGAGTTTCTCAAAAAAAAAAACGATCTCAATTCTGATAAAAGGAAAAAAGTTGAAACAGGTTGATGGTCAATAGAGCAGTAGTCTAACTAGGGGTTTAATTTGAGCTCAAACCCAATTAACCCACTAAATCCGTATAAGGTTGGGCAGGTCATTGACCCGCCTATTTGTTGAACTTAACCTATCTTAACTTACTCTATCTCAACCCATTTAAAGTTGGGTTGATTTTTAGTCCAAATTGATCCCTGAGTAACTTTTCCAATTTATCTTTTAAAATAGTTCTTTTTTTAATATGTCATATATGATCATAACAAAAGAAAAAAATTATTTGATAAATTAAAATTAGTCACGTTTATACCCGTTTTTACTTTCCGTCCAAAATCATGTCCACCGTTAATATAATATATAATTTTGTCCCTAACCCTAATAGAAGTCCATTGTGGCACCGGGCCCTTCTCTTAAACTGCCAAGTAGGCAAATACCAACCCAAATTTTATAGACCCGTGCATATTTCTTTGACCCAACTATCCTACCACCTTATGGGTCTTACCCCCCTCTCTCTCGTAAAAATAGCACGGGCTAGCCAATTTTCGGGCTGGTAATTAAAAAATAGCCAACATTTGCAAAGTCATTGAAAAATAGCCACTATTTTGCTGCAATACGGAAAGTTCCAGAATAATATACTGGAGATTGGTGCACATGTGCATGAACTTCCAGCATAATTAACTCCAACACACGAAAAGATCCAGCATAATATACTGGAGATTGGAGCACTTGTGTATGAACTTCCAGCATATTATGCTGGACCGATATATTATACTAGAACTCCAGTATAATATATTGGATACTAGAGTTTCAGTATATTATAATTCAATATTTTCCGGATTTTGAACAGTATTTTTGTTCAGATTTATTTTTACATGAAAAGTGACTAAATTTTAATTACTTTTAAACCTGTGGCTATTTTTCAATGATCACATATAAATCTTGCTATTTTTTAATTTCTCCCCTCTCTCAATCTCTGTCTCTTTGCCAAAGCCGGCTCCGGCGAACCAGACCCTCATCCCCCAACCTCGTCACTTCTTCTCCTCTCTTCTCTTCAAATATGGTGAACTAGGTTTTGGCGAGAGTATCGGATGGAGCTGCCAAAAAAGTGGGGATGTACCAAAAAGACTCGTATAAATAAATAGTTTCTCACTCGTGGGAGTTTTGGTCGGCGAATTTTTCCAATAACCCCTTATTTTCTCTTATCTTCTATTAGTCATTCTGCTCATTTTTTTTATTTTTTACAGGTTACTAGAAAATTAAAAAAATGAAAAGGAGTACCATCTTCAAATGTCGACTATTTTGCAGATTGACCTGCCATGATCCCCTTTCACCCTATTTTTTTCTTTTCTTCTCTTTTTTACTGTTTTCAAATCTCAAAATCTTCTAGTATGCTCAAATTAGATGCAACTTATTCTCTTTCCTTATGCTCATTTTGCTCATTTTCTCCTTTTTGGTTTCATGTTCAAGCCCATTTAAGTGATAGATGTTATGGTCAAGAACCATCAGCGAAGAAACTCATCGGAGTTTGGTCGGAAGAAGCTTCGGTGATTCTCCATTCGATATCTTACCAACAGTCAAGAAACTCATCGAAGTTTGGTTGGAAATCCGATCTCACTAGTGGATTAGATCTGTTGGGACCTTTGATCCATTAGAATCCATTTATAAATTCAAAACGACGATTTGAAATAGAGAAACCAGCACTATTGATAAGGAAAAATTATCATTTTGTATCCTTTTGCTAGAGCTTGTTCGAAAGAAAAAAAGAAGAGTATTTTGTCTACTTTTCCGATCGGCCGAAGACCTTTCATCAGAAGAACTCATGAGACTAGCATGAATTTCTAAAACAACATGAACTCACGATGGATTTCTAAAACAACATATTTATTAATTAGGAAAATTATCAGCTATGTCCATTTATAGGTAGTTCATTACAAAAATTGACCAATTGATAAAATATTACTAATATTAGCCAATTAGTTATTTGTAGCAAAAAAAAAATCAAATTTTTGCTTTGTTTTGAGTAAGTGTTATTAGAATAGATTGGGCACAACTTAAGGAGCTTGAATCTCAGTTTTGGGATGATTTGGTGAAGTTTTGAGGTGGTTTGAATTAAAAATTCAGTAAAAACTGAATATGAAAAAATGACATGTGTATCACACTGTGTATCATTTGTGTATCACATATGTATCATATTTGTATCTATTGTGTATCACATGTATATCTATGTATACCTGTGTGTGAGATACATGCGTGCTACATGTTTGATACATGTGTCGCAGAAGACTTTTTTGAACTCGATTTAATTACGAATTTTTATACAAAACCAGTCCAAATCACCTCCAATCTTCCTCAAATTTTGTATATTGACTTATCTATATGTTTTCAATGAATTTCAACTTTACCCATTGAAAATATTCCTTTTTTGTTTAGATTTTTGAAATATTGTATATATTTTTTGTATTTCATCACCTTATTTGGTACCTTATCCTTAAAATTTCCTTTCCGTCTTGCATCTAGTGTTGCTAATCACGCTTAAAAATATGGAAGGTGATTTTTGCATGTGATTCTTTGAGAGAAAGAACCCTATTATTTGGTTTTTCAATTTTTGTTGGCTAGTTTTGGTAAGTCTATGATTAATGGCTAGAGGTTGGTAAGTTGAGATTTATTTGGGACATTTGTGTAAGTTTCCCAATTTTTCCCTATATATTTTCAATATGCAAAATACCTTCAAAATAGCATATATATGCATATGTAAGCATATCCAAATGTTTTATTATTTTTCCATAATTTTTAAAGGTTTTCAAATCAATTTATTTCCTTCTTTTATCCATAAAAACCCCAATAAGTATTTTCAAAATTATTATTTTGGTAATTCATATATTGAATTTTTATATTTTATGCTTAATATAGCAAAGATAATTTTTGCATATTTTTACAAATTTATTTAGTATTTTTAAGCTAAATTGCATATAATTGCAATATTAGCTCTTTTAAGATTCAATTGTATTTTATATTCATAAAATTAAGTTCTGTATTTTTAAATTGTTAATTATATGTTACAAATCATTTTAGTGCTTTCAATTTATTTCCAAAAATTAATTTACTATTTTTATAATTTTAAA
This sequence comes from Nicotiana tabacum, assembly GCF_000715075.1. NCBI lineage: Eukaryota > Viridiplantae > Streptophyta > Magnoliopsida > Solanales > Solanaceae > Nicotiana > Nicotiana tabacum. The sequence goes on from NC_134087.1 coordinate 6,364,917, forward strand.
AGGGAAAATTGGCTATTTAATAATAGCCCAATTACATTTCAATTTTAGCCTAAATCTGACCCCAAATAAAACCCAATTTCTCGGACCAATTCCATTTTAAATCCGACCCATAACCCAATTAAACGACCCAACCCGGATTCCTCTGCCTACCCTTTTGAATCCAGGCCGTTGATCATTCAGATCAACGACCACCATTCGCCCTTCCATAATTAAACCCAAAAGACCCCCTACCCTACCTCATTCTTCACCAAACGCCGCCCTTGAATCCCCCTTCTCTCTCAACTCTCTCTGGAATCCCTCATGAACCCTAGCCGCCGCCATCTAATCCCACCCTAATCCGCCTTAACCCTTGCCTAATCCATGGCCTTTCGTGGTCATTGGAGATGTGTATCAGCCTCCTATGGCTCCTGGGTGTTTGTTTCTGTGGTTTCATGGTTAGACCTCGAAGAGATCTGGTCCAGTCCTTGCTCGACTTCCGTTCATGGCCTTTCTCCGGCCATCCATGGCCTTTCAAGGCAGGTCTTTGACTTTCCTGGTTAGATCGGTAACTTTCAAGGTCTTTCTCACCTTTTCTGGGTTTTCCAAAACCCTAATCTTTAAGGTCTTTCAATTTTATTTCAGATATACCTTAGATCTGTACTTACTATGAATTTCTTATGTGATTTTCGAAGGTTCTTCAAACTTTTCTTTCAAAATGACTCTTCATTTTTCCGATTAGGGTTTCTCTTAACCTCTCTTTTAAAGATCTCTTCTCTGATTTTGGTGTTGTTTCATGATTTTGCTATGTTACGTGTTTATGTTTTCCTTCTACTTGAGTCAGCATGTTTAAAACCCTAGTTCATTTCAGTTTTATCCGAGTTCTGAAATTATTTGCTTAAATGTGTGCTTATCTTAAGTTCTTCGTTCTTGTTTGACTTATTTGATTATGAGTTTAACCATCTTTTAAACTCGATTATTGTGGAAAACCCTAGGTCTTTTGGTCTGAGACTTCTTGTTTGAATGTATACTTGACTCGATTAAAGGTTTCTTGTTTCAGACTCTCTTTTCTTTATGTGACTTATCTGATTCTGAGTTTTACTGTCTTTTTAACTCGACTATTGCTGAAACCCTAATTTCTCAAAGGGTTTACTCACTTGTTACTGTGAGACATTTCCTTGTTTTTGACTCTCTTCTTCGCTTTGGCTAATACATGTGAGCCCTGACTACTTGATTCTGTTCACTACTGAATCCTATGCTTATTTATGCTACTATTGTATGTTGTCGTCTTGACAATGTGTATGGCCTTGCATGTCTGACACTGCTGTTCATTCTATTTATATGACGAAGTGCAGAATTATGTTTCTTTCTTGATTGATTTTGATTCCCTCAATATTGAGACTGATTGCAAAAAGTTTTCTTACGAGCCCTAATCTCTACTCATCTGTTTAAAGTTAATTGATTCCTTTCCTTTACTGTGATGTTTTAGCTTACCAAATCCTTTCCCAAAATAAGCATATTTTTATACTTAGACCCGATTGTTTACTTCATGATTTTACTGCCACTTTTATGGCAATAATCAATCTGCCCCCTGTGAGCACGTGATTTTTGCCCTATATGGATTACTCCCAGAAATTTAAAACAAAATAATTTCTTTCAGTGTTTGCAAGTTTGTGGATTTTCGTGGTATTTTATGTTAAAAGTTTGCATTTGTCTGTCCATATTTATTTTATTTAATTAATGAAAAATACAAAAATATGTTGCATTTGCATTTAGGATTTAATTCTACATTTTAGGACTAATTAGCAAACTAGTTTGTTTTATAAAATGGAAAAGATTACAAAAAATATAGTTTATTTTGCACTTTTAATTTTTAATTTCGAATTTTGGTAGTTTTTCTTTGAATTTGGTTGTTAATTATTTGTGGTAAATGTTATTTAGAGTTAATTAATGTAATAGGATAATTTGATTAATGATTAATTTAGGATTATTTTTAATTTTGATTTAAAAGGAAACTAAAAGAAAATTAAAAAAAAGGAAAAAAAAGAAAGAAAAGAAAAGAAAACAAATAAAGAGGTTGGCTTGGGCTGCAAACCCCAGGCCCAAACATTCTTGCAATTAAAACTGCCCCAATCCGGCCCAAACCCGCCCCTGATACCCGGTCCATCCCCCCCAAATTAAAATGATGCAGTTTTTGGATTGTGTAATCTGAGCCGTTGATCTCCCCTTGATCAAACGGCTCAGAACTGAAGCTCCATGTGTATTTAAGTGTCCGAATAACCCTACCCCCTCCTCAGAACCCCCTTCTGTTCATCACTCCGACTCTCATCTCTTTGCCAAACCCTAACGCCGCCCTTCATCCCTTCGCCATTTCCGGCCGGCGTTGGAGCTCGAACACCACTCAAATTTCATCTATGCAGCCATCGCCCTTCCCTCAACCCCAATCCACCACCATTTCTTCCCAAATCGGGTCAGTCGCAGATCTAAAAAACAAAGAAAAGGAGGCCTTTCAAGCTTTCAAGTTTCCATGAACGATCGGGCTTGGAACTAGCATTGTTCGTTTGTTCTCAAAGAGAACATGCGACTAATACCAGTTTTGGGTCGAATCAGAGGTTGTCGGACAAGTCTCTCAAGCCATTGGTCTCCGACCTTAGGTATTCCTTGACCATGTCTTTTTAATATTCTGTTTCTACTCAATCTTCATTCTTTCCTTTTCTTTTCTTGTCCCTCTGTTTCTGTTTCTAACTAGTCTTGTTAAGTAGTAGCCATAAGTTAATGTTGTTTAAATTTTGTTAGAAGGGTTAGAATTTATTCGGTTGGTGTTCATAGTTAGTATTTAAAATCGTTTAAGTTCTTTTGGGGCCAGATGCCGTTAAGTAGCCCGTTTGGTTGTTTTGTTTGAATTCATTGGTCTGGTTCATAATTGCTGATAGGTTAATTGAGTTTGTTTTTTGTTTTGTTGGAATCGTTTAAGTTCTTTGGACTCAATTCTCTGCCTCCCTTGTTTCTTTTTCTTTTCTTTCTTTAGCCCAGACAGCCTTGTTCATCTAGCCTCAATGCTCGATGGCTAATGGCCTGAAGCTGATGGAACTGGGCTATAATATTCAGGCCCATAGTCTGGATGGGGTCCTATTTAAATTGACCCATGAGCTGAAGGTTAGATAGTTGAGACTAAAGTAAAAACGAGGGAATTGGAGGGTAATTTAGGAAATCTAGGTGAGGGAATCTGTAGTAACTGAATAGGAAGCTTCCAGGAAAGGGGGTTTGGGACTATTTTGAAATTCAGAATTTTACATTAGGGGTATATAAGCAAAAACCAAAATTTAAAAAGGGTCTACGTGCAAATTAGAGCACCTTTCAACATCCCTAATGCCTTGCCTATAAAGGTATCGATACTTGATATTCAAGTCAGATTTGGAGGAAAAAAGGACCCCTGAAAAGCTGAAATAGCAAGTTTTTTTCTGAAATTTGTCATTCCCTGTTGAAAACTACCAAAATATTCTGCTTGTGTTCTCGGATTTTCTGATTCCTCTATTGCATAGAACTCTTGAAAAATCTATAATCATATTGTTTGAAATTGAGAAATGGCTTGAATCTAGGTTGGAGTTGGGTTTGGTTTTGCTTGGGAAGTACTGTTCCGTTGCTTGTTTCGAGTTGGTTTTACTGGTGTTGTTCTCTTTTGCTGGGTTCTGTGTTGCTGCTATTTACTGCCAATCCTTCACTTCTTTTTCCTTTGCAATTTCCAGGTATGCCTTTGAGACTGTCATTGGAATTGAAGCCTGACTGAATTTGTGTAAAGATCTGGAAACTTGAGTTGGAATTTAAATGAAAACACCATCTCTTATTGTAATTACTGCTGGATTTGGTTAACTTATGTTAGTAAATTCCCCAGTTCGATAGTAACTTAACTTTCTTTGCATGTGTTGGTTCACTTTTTCATGCTATTAGTTTAAGGCTGTGTTGGCTATTTAGAATAGAGTTTTAAATTCAGAATGTCGTCATTGTAATAAGGATTGAGATCTATCATATGAGTGGAGTGTTAGACATGCTGTAACAGAAGGTTATTTGAGTGTGTTAAGTTAGTGTTCCTGTAGTTTGAGGTCTTACTTTGCAATTTGAAAAGGTTTGCAGTATTTTACATAGTTAAAACTGCCATTTGAATGGTCTGAGTGGGCTTAAATTTCCTATGTTTTGTTGTGAGAATAATTTAGAAATTAATTGCAAGTATGAACTACTGTTGTTTATTATCAATGCATGGGATGTTAGAAATGTTTGGAGAGCTGATAGCTTGTTGAGGCCTTGGTGTTGGATAGGACTTGATTTCGAGTCTTAATTTCTAATTTTGGGGTTTTGCAAGTCTTTGGTCCATGGAACCTTAGACTTCTGGGCCATTTTCAAGAGAGGATGGCACGTTGGATGCATTGGGCTTGTCTGCTGAGCCCGATGGCTTTTACGGTCATTGTTGGACATTTCACATAGCAGACTTGATTCAAACGCATTCTGGAAAAAATGAAATCAAAATTTTAGTTTAATTAATTTGTATCAGTTGTTTAAAATCATAATTCTCATTTGCTGATTCGATTTCACATTCCCTGCGGTATCAGTTGAGTGGCATTATTAATTGGCATGATAATTTGGAGCTTAGAAGTTGGGCCTAATGCAGGTCCAGCTGAAGAATAATCACAATCAGACCCATGGAGGTTTTTTTTATCAGAAATTGGGCTTGGTTAAGCCCAAAGCTTGAAAACATTTTAAAAGGGGTCCGTTCAGTGGTGTTTGAAATAGCTTCCCTTTGGGCCTTTAATTTTCTAATGCACTGCATTTTAGTAAGCTTGTAGGGTAGAACCTTTAGTTTAAACAGGTAGAAGTTCCGCAAATTTTCCTTAGTTAATTAATTGGGCTTTTCAAAAATAGATTGGAAATGTGCTATATTAGGTAATACAAATAGCTTACGGCCCTCCAAAGTTTAGTTTGAATTCTCTTTAAAAAATTGGAATTGGGGCGTGCCATGCCAAACAAAAATCTCAATTGCATGGCCCTCGTTTAATTGATCTTGTTTGTCCTTAGAAACCGAGGTGTGCCATTTAGCAAATTTCCATGGTCCTCGCAAAGTTGCAAAATCGTAATTGCTTAGGCACGTTAGTTTAATAATATTACATTCCTAAATTCGGGTGCGCATTTATGTGACCCAAATCCAAATCTCAACGATGTTAAAATATGTCAAAATCACGGGTGCATTTATGTGACGTGGTTCGAGACGTGTTCTAATAACGTTGTAATTTTCTTTAAAAAATAAATAAAAGCGGTGAAAGTAAAATTGAACTATAGGGTAAAACATGTATTAAAATCAGATAATAGGCCAAATATAATAGTTGAGCGACCGTGCTAGAACCACGGAACTCGGGAATGCCTAACACCTTCTCCCGGGTTAACAAAATGCCTTACTCGGATTTCTGATTCACGGACTGTAATACAGAGTCAATTTTTTCCTCGATTCGGGATTTAAACCGGTGACTTGGGACACCATAAACTATCTCAAGTGGCGACTCTGAATTTTAAATAAAATAATCCCGTTTCGATTGTCACTTAAATTGGAAAAACTCCCTTATTTATACATCTTTCCGGGGGTGTAGGTAAAAAGGAGGTGTGACAGCTCTGGCGACTCTGCTGGGGACCGAACCCAGAATCTCTGGTTCAGGGTTCAAGAATTCGAGCTTAGATGAATTGTTATATTTGGTTTTATCTGTTATCTGATTTTATTACATGTTTGAGCCTAATGTGCTAAATGTTGCTTTTACCGCTTTGATATTATCTGAACTGTATATAAACTGCTACGAAACCCTTCTCTTCTCATCTTCGGGGATGTGCTTGCTGGTCGAGACTCCCTATTTTGTTAGTGTCATACCTTGAAATAAGAAAGAGGCTACGACAAGTTACTAAGCGGGATGGCCTCTTGGTTCCCGGTACGTAGCCCCCTCCTCGGCTCGAGTTATCCGCTCGGGTACACAGTCTAGAACATATATCCAGGTTTTGAACCTAGAATAACTCAGCCTCATGCCGGATCCCTAGTATGAACGTTTGTTTGCATCATGTGTATTTTGACTTTGGAGACTCAACACAGGGGTTGGGTCTGTCTAGGACAGGTGTACCCGAAATGTAAAGACCATTATGATACATCTTACTTGCTACTTGTGCATTCATTTGCTTTGGATTTGCATGTCGACCGGTCTTATAAGGAAAAATTAGAAGGGTTAATGAGATGGTTGAGAGGGATAAGTGTCTGTTTTGAAAAACCAATGTCCCAAACATACCAAAATTCTGCCGAAATTTTGAAAGAAAAAAAAAGAGAATTTTGTAGTTTTCAAGAAAAGGAAAAAAAGTGGGGGAAATCTTTGTGTTTTAGAAAAGAAAAATAGTTGGTTTTATTTTGACAAATTTGCCCGAACTACGCTAGTTTGATTTTCACCGGATGTGGGATACGTAGACAACCCCCATTGGGTCTAACTTCCTTTTTGCAAAAATAGCCAAAAAATATAAAAAAATATTTGCTTTTGTTTGAAAATAATTAGGGTGACACCATTCTTGTCAGAAATAGCTGAATGTCCCTAAAAGGGTGCATGAAGGTTGTTTTTGCAAGAGCAGCCGCATGTGGTCATTTTTTCAAGACTTTCACCGGATAGCCAACACAGCCTTAAAATCTTCGACTCCGAGGTGCTGAAAGGTCATATTTGTAAAATCGGATTTTATTTTTAAATGAAAAAGTGTCAATTTGTTTTCGAGTCAATTGAATCGTGATTTTTGCTTAACCGCCCTAATAAATGTGCAGAATGAGCACAAGTCGGAATTTGCCAATAACAGTCGTGAACAAGATCCCTTTGGAGTTGCATATGTGGTGGGATGATTTGGGTAAATCGGGACAAGACACAATCAATCAATACTTGGGAGGCCTCACTGGGTTGTTGAAGATTAATCCTAGGAGGGGGCATCATAAAGGCGTTGGTTACATATTGGGACCCGGCCCACAACGTATTTCATTTCTCAGATTTTGAACTTACCCCAACATTGGAAGAAATAGCCGGATATATTGGGAATCCCAAAGTTCCCCTGAGACACCAGTACCTGATTTCTCCAAGGGTCATAACAGTCCACAGGTTCTTAGACTTTTTGAAAATAAGCAGGGGGGTCCACAACACAGACTTGGCAGTTGGTTTTTGTACTTTGCAGCTTATATACAACAGATATGGTCATATAGGAGGATTCAACAAGCCAAAAAATAAGATCTGCAGCAAAGAAAACCGCCTAAAGTGGGAAGAACACAGGTGTTTCGCATTTATGGTGGTCTTCTTGGGACTTTTGATGTTTCCTAGAAAAAATGGGAATATTGACATACGAATAGCCAGAGTTGTCAGTACTTTGCTTACTCAGGTCAACAACACCCTCGCACCCATGATAGTAGCTGAAATCTTCCGCGCTCTCACATCCTGCAAAGCCGGAGGAGACTTTGTTGAGGGGTGCAACGTGTTATTGCAGATGTGGATGATCGAACACTTATGCCATCGTCCTCAATTTATGAGCTATGGGTCGATAAAGAAGACATGCGTAGAAGAATTTTACACAATGGTTAACGGGATCAGCCTGCCGGAGGAGATCACAGAGTGGGAAGAGTGCCTCCGTTCCGTCACTGCAAACCAAATAGAGTGGACGTTTGGATGGTTGTCTGTGGATGAGGTCATATACATGCCAGCCACCGGGCCTCATTTCCTCTTGATAGGACTTAGGAGTATCCAGTCTTATGCTCCATATCGGGTTTTGAGGTAGCTGGGGAGATGCCAGATAGTTCCGAGAGATGAAGATCTTAGTGCCCAAGTAGTCTAGATCGGACCTAACGGTCAATTTCATGAAGCAGCAGTCCGCCAAATCTGGAGCGAATGTCAATACTTAACAGCCAATACTTGTGTGCGTGATCGATCCAAAGGTGAGGTCTCACCAGGGTACCTTGCTTGGTATAGGAGAGAAATTGAGTTTGGGAGACCGGCTAAAAGACCCCATCTTCAGGAATTCGTCGAGGCATCACAGGAACAATGGGACTGGTTGGCCAAAGAAAGCGAGTATAGGGCTACCATAAGCAAATTGCAAAAATAAGTCAGGGACCTTCAGTTTGAAAATAGCTTGCAAACCGTGGCGGACGAAGGAGAAAAGAAAAGCTAACCATAGAAAATGAGGCTCTTTGAGCCCTTATTCAGAAAATAAAAATAGCGGCAGAAAACCCAGCCCGAAGTGCCAAAGATGAGAAACTCATAGCTAACTTGAGGCAGAAAGTAAGTTACTATAGTTTTGATTTGAACAAAGCAGAAGGTGAACTAGTCAAGGCGCGAAAACAAATGGCTACAAATGCGGATGAACGAGCATGCCTGGTTAAGCAACTGAAAGAAAAGTACAATGACGAGGTCGCGGGATTAAAGAAAAGGGTCATCGCCACAGAAAACAAAATGATCAAACAGGCGAAAGACTTCAAGGTTGAAAGGGACAGTGTTATACGGCAATGGCACGGCTAGAAAAAGACTTGCAACAACTCCAAGAGCAGAACCAGGTAGCCGAACAAACTTTAGAAGCCAGAACCGAATAGATTGGGCGTTTGTTGCAAGAGAAGGGCGTCATAAGAGAGAGAGTCAAAAGGGTCGCCAACTACATCGCGATGAAGTGCAATAGCTGTGAGGATATGACTAGATCTATGTTCTTTGCTTCTGTGATGATTTTTGTTCGCCGGGTAATGGAAGATCTCTACCACCTCCAAGGGGATTTAGCGAGCCGGCCCGCAGCGAGGCCGAATGATGCCCCGCGGGTCCCGGGGGCAATTGAGGCACTGATGTATTCCTAAATTAATAATATTACATTCCTAAATTCGGGTGCGTATTTATGTGACCCAAATCCAAATCTCAACGATGTTAAAATATGTCAAAATCACGGGTGCATTTATATGACGTGGTTCGAGACGTGTTCTAATAACGTTGCAATTTTCTTAAAAAAAATGAATAAAAGCGGTGAAATTAAAATTGAACCATAGGCTAAAATATGTATTAAAATCAGATAATAGGCCAAATATAACAGTTGCGCGACCGTGCTAGAACCACGGAACTCGGGAGTGCCTAACACCTTCTCCCGGGTTAACAGAATTCCTTACCCAGATTTCTGGTTCGCGGACTGTTAAACCAAGTCAATCTTTTCCTCGATTCGGGATTTGAATCGGTGACTTGGGACACCATAAATTATCCCAAGTGGTGACTCTGAATTTAATAAATAAATAAATCCCGTTTTGATTGTCCTTTAATTGGAAAAACTCCCTTATACACCCTTCTCGGGGGGTATAGGTAAAAATGAGGTTTGATACCCCCAAAATGATTTTCTTTCCTTAATTAGACCTGCTGCTACCCGTTAAACAGTGATTCCTTAATTAAAGGGAATCATTTGTGGTAATTGATTCTGACTTGTGATTGTTTCCATGTTTGTGTTAATACTCTACTTATTAACTTATTCTTCATCTGTTTTCAAAACTATAAATACCCACCCTTTTTTCTTTCAAAAGGACGAATAATTGAGTTCAAGAACACACACTTACACTTAAAACTTTCTCTCTTTTATCTACTACTACTTGTGTTACTGCTTTGTCTAGCCGGCTTAAAGCCAAAGCTATACTGTGGAATTTTTGCTTACTTTTCCTTTCTGCACTTTGTTTCTCTACTGGTATGTCCTAGTTAATCTTCAAGCATCAACAACAACATGTTTCTTTAGATGTTTCAGTTTCCTTCACTCTTGCCTGCCTCTGTTTATGTTTATGCAATCAAGTTACATTACTAAGCATGTTGTAATCTGCTTCCTCCCCTTCTAAATTAATATTTTCCCTTATGTATGCACTCTATCAGTCACTTGTTGTGTGATTTACTGACTTATGAATCCCAAACCCCCATATCCTCTTATGTGTTTGTGTTCTCTGGCTGGTTTGTGGGCATGTCAGCATCATCTATTGTTGTACATGACCAAACCTGACCCTTTTTGGGGTCATATGTTTCATGCAATGTAATCCCAAAACCCCTGACCCCTTTGTGTAACTGCTGATTCTGTGTAGTTTGAGTTTTATTACTACTGTTTTCAAATCACCCTTACCACTTACTATTTTCAACCTAGTTTTAAATACATCTCTATGCTCTGCACTTCCACTATATCTTCGAACCTAGGTTCTGCCTCTCTTGTGTGAGTCTTGCCTTGGGACCCTTGAGCTTCCTCTGAACTTGGACACATAAAGGTTGGCTCTTCCATACTGCACTCCTCTCTATCTGGTTATGCAAACCTGGGTGTAAGCACTGCTCGGGGTCCCTTGATACCCTTAGGGAATTTTGACACACCCAGGTCTGAGAAAGGCTTTGAAACAAGTGGCATTTGAGGTAGTTTATTCCATAACTCAGAGAGGAAGTCATAATCAGGCTTCCTATGGTTGTAACTTTTTATTTTTCACTTTTATGATGTAATTCAATATTTGGTCTGTAATAATTTGTAACAAATATTGGGTTTGGCTAGTGAAATAGAGGAGGTAATTATGCATGTTTTAGCTATTAGAAGGGTAGAGAACATGCTTATAGGATCTGCTCTATTTTAATTCAAGTTCTGCATGCTTTATTTTCACACAAATAGAGATCATGTCCATAGGATTAAAATTCATTTTAATAGAAATCATGCCTATAGGAATTTCACTTTAACCAAATAAATCATGCATGCTTCATTTCGTGTTCAATTAGATATCATGCCTATAGGACCAAATCAGCCTTTAACACTTAGATACCATGCCTATAGGAATTGAAATCAGTTATAATAGAGATCATGCCTATAGGATCTAAAACCAGTATAGTTAAAATCAGTTTGACTCGTACTGTTCTGAATCAGTTTAAACAACGTACTCCTTTTATTAATACGGTCTAGAAAGCATGCCTATAGGATCCAAATCGCCTATTTAAATTAACCACTGCTCTACTGCATTCTTAATCAATGATAGATATCATGCTTATAGGACATCACCAATACACACTTAGGCAAGTCTTAGGTAATTGCTTAATAAAACTGGATTCCCCTTTGTTTAATTAGCATCTGCTACAACCAACAGGCGGGCCTGATTCGAACGTCTTATCTGAGTTATGTAATAAATATGATATGCTTCAACAATTAAAACAGTCTGCCTTAGTACTTTAAATTCTGACCCTAACTGTGTTTAAGTCATGTTATTTATGTGCATTGTCTGCGGAGGTATACATGAGCCTCTTATTTGTTTATATGTTTTCCCCTAATATGCAGTCATACGTGTTTTATATGTCGCCTTAGCCTTTTTACCTTTAAAACCCAAGAGTCAGCCTAAAATCCTCCCTCTTGTAAGAAAAGTAGTCCTAAATTCCTTTGGGATTGATAGAAGTGGGACGGTTAATAGCATGCGATAGAGGTCGAGACCAATCCACGCTTTAATACCTTAACGGGGTGGGAAGGGTAGATATGGATATGATGACCGGTGCGCTAATACCATGTGTATCCCCTTTACTGAGGAGTGTCATACCGGGTATCACATTGATGTGATCTATATTATAAATAAACTTAGGACCCCCTCCTCTTTTATTCTCAAGTGTTTGTAGAACTATAACTCATTTTCAAAATTCGCCTTTTAATTGTTTTCGAACTCTTATGTGTCCAAACTTAAATCTCCTACTATTTGAGCCTATATTTGTCTATCTGCTAATTGTACAAAATTCACAAGAACTGTTTGGCCGGGAACCACACTAGTGGATCCTGAGGGGTGCCTAACACCTTCCCCTTAGGATAATTTCAAGCTCTTGCCCTATCTCTGGTTATCAAACAAATTTAAAAATGAACCCTATAGGTATCCTAATGTACCTTAAATCATTAGGTGACGACTCTTCAAATTCAAACCCAGTTCCCAAAAGGAATGAGTTGTCTCATACCCAAATGTCATAAACCCGATTTTCCGATGCAAAGAGGGAAAAAGGAGGTGCGGCAGCAAGGCGACTCTGCTGGGTATTTTTAGGCTTTTACCATTTTGGATTGTTCTTGTGAATTTGTACCTCCTTATGTGAAATTACTTATTTAATTCCTTTAAGCATTTAATATCCTTTCCAACTGCAAAACTGACGTATCTTCCTTGTTTCTTTCCTTTATTGCTTCTTTAAATTATGAAACTATTGTATTTATCACTTTCTTAACGTGCAAATATGTGCCAACATGTTTTAATTATTGCAAAATCATGCTCAGCATCATACTCCACTCGTGCTAAACAAATACTATAGCAACGCTTATAATGAGTGTTTGCGCTCTTCCTATATCATTACTCCTTAAATTCGGAAAGTCATATTTGCGGTAAAACTAGTCGATCAGCCGTGCAGTCGACGGTTCCGTACCTTCCCTCTTGAGTTGTCCACTCAAGGGTACCAGTCTAAAACCCCATAGAAAATATTACTCTGTTCAAATTATGCATGCATCATGGTCAAACCTAGTTGGGTCAGTTATGTTGTCCACATAATAATCCTTTAAGATAGCCCTGTCCAAAGTCCACTGGGTTTCCCTAAACCCAAACGGACATCGACACGTTCTGTGCATTTATTTGGAGAACTAAATGCTCCATGCTAATTGTTGATATTAAATAGTCGAGTCTGGTGGGGGTAAAGTCCTAACCTTGTTTGTTTTGCAGAAATATGAGACACGAAGTCCCTAGATTCGGCATTGTCACTAACATCCACCTAAGACTGCTAAGCTGGTGGAAAGATCTTCACTCTAGTGATCAAACCCTCGTCCGAAAATATCTGGGAAATCTACCATTTCTTCTGGAGATCCAACCTAACAACAAGAACATAGAAGCTACCACACTGTTTGGGGATTGTGAAAGGGCTGTGTTCCGCTTTGGGGACATTGAAATGACACCTTTGCTAGAGGAGATAGGAGGATTGGCCGGTCTAGTGTGGGAAACTCCGGGTCTGCTGATGCCTGAGAACCGCAAAGGCAGGGATTTCCTCAAAATGATGGGTTTGAAGAAAAATCCAGAATTGACATGTCTGAAGGAATCCTACATCCCTTTTAACTATTTGTATGAAAGGTACGGTCATAGCAAATCCTACCGTACCTGCCCTAACGAGTTTACCATCACATCCTTAGGGCACATCCATCGAAGGGTTTTCGTCTTCATGTTTTGTTTCCTGGGGCTGATCGTGTTTCTGATGAAGAAGGCAAGAATCCTACCAGGCTGGCTATGGTAACTAAGACCCTAATGGAAGGAATTGGTGGGCAACCATTCAGCATCGTGCCCATGATCATTGCAGACATATATCGAGCCTTATAGAAGTGTCAACGAGGAGCAAAACACTTTGAAGGCTGCAATTTATTACTTCAACTCTGGCTCACGGAATATCTCCATAGGGGCAAATACCGACAAGAGATTTAGCGAAGGGACTGGGATGATCATATCGCTTTCCATCACCCAAAGCGAATGAATTACATCCCCAATATGTTCGCTCAGCCGGAGGATACCAAAGGATGGGTTGAGCTATTTGATAATCTGACTGAGGAACGGGTCCAATAGTTGTTCGAGTGATTTCCGACCAAGGAGTTCATCGCCCGATCTAGAGATGCACCTTTTCTGATACTAATTGGTCTGAGAGGAACATATCCTTATGTCCCTCTCTGAGTTATGAGGCAAGCTGGTAGGAGGCAGGTTATACCCAGCGTCGACAAGATAAGTTATTTTCGGGCTGACTTCCAGAATGATGATAGTCCTTACAAGTTCCAAGCTCAGCATATGTGGCACAGCAAGATCATAATGGGGAGAGAAACCATCGAGCCAGACAAGTATCATGCTGGTTGCGCTCCTTTCTACTCCGGTTGGTTGGAAGACAATCATGATGGTCTGGGCCAGCCAGGGTTTGCTCGAGGTCATAGGATCATAGATGAAAGGGCCGAGGCACAGGTCAAATACAACCAACTGCGCAAAAGGATCTGGGAGTGCGAAAGCGAACACTGCGAGATAGAAGAGTCCAACCAGAATCTGATTGAGGAATAGAAGGACATGGCTGTCAGTGCCAATAAGCGACTAGGATACTTGGAGCGAGGCATAGTGGAATTGGAGAGGAAGTTTCTCAAAAGGGTCGAAGATTGCCAAAATGTTGAAGGGACAGAAGGCAAACACCTAGCCAGAGCATACCTGTTGTTGGGACTTCGCGAGTTGTGGAAGCTGTTCGACGGAGCCAAGGATGCCGAATCTGGGGAAGGTCCTTCTGGGACCAAGTAGATAGGAGTTTATCTTTTCGCTTTATAAATTGTAATAAGGTCAATGACCATTAGTGACTTTTTATTTCCTATTTATTTAGTGTCAATTTGGGATCCGTCTATTTTTTTATCAACAAAATGAGGTATTTAGCATCCTAAGTTCTCCAAATCAATTTGTCGCTAGGCCTACCTCGGGCACAAAGAGGTCCCCACATTAGGACACACTTTACATTCCCGCATTATGTATTAAAATATTGCAATACTTTTTATGACCCTCACTAACTTGATTAACTTTGTTTTTATTTTTAGTTCGTGCACTCTGGCAACATCATCCTATTCCACTAGATTCAGGGGCCCTCCACCCACTCCTCCTATTAGTCCTGTCAAAAACAAGAACAAATGCAAGATGGAAGATTTGAACAATGTCAGAAAGGAGAATCCAACTAAACGGGTAGAGGCCACTAATGGCCATGGTACTCAGGTTCATCGGGAGAATGTATCCCAGCTTAAACAAAAGTTGTTGAAATTCCAAGAAGAGCTCGAGCAGGTTCAGAATCTGGCAAGCTTGTCATTTTCCCTCAGCACCCCAAAAATCAATTTCCCCAATACTCAAAACCCTACACCACCTCAAAACATCCCAAAGCAACAGAATTATCCCGCTCCTCACCATCACACTATTCCACCAAAGACCCAATGCAAAATCTGCCATACCCCAAACAATACTCCGCTGCTCATCCCGGAACCCCAAAACTCCACAAAGGACCACTTTCACACCCACCATAACACCCTTATCTACGTGGAGATGCCACACTCCACCCAACCTATCTAAGCACACCCGAGTCTGATGAAAAAGACATGCTCATCAGAAACCTGGCTGAGGAACTTAAGAAACTGACCAGCTGGACTCAAGGCATTGAAGGAAGCAAGGGAATTGAGGGGCTGAACTATGAGGATCTTTGCATACAACCCGTTGTCGAACTGCCCGAGGGGTACAAACCTCCTAATTTCGAAATGTTTGATGGTACAGGGGATCCAAGGGTCCATTTGAGAACGTACTATGACAAGCTGGTTGGAGTAGGGAAAGACGAGAGAATCCGCATGAAGCTGTTCATGAGTTTGAAAGGAGATGTGCTGTCTTGGTACATCAGCCAAGATCCAAAGAAGTGGTCAAGCTGGGTAAGCATGGCGTTCGACTTTATGGACAGGTTCAAGTTTAACACAGAGAATGCGATGGATGTGTTCTATATTCAGAATCTAAAGAAGAAGCCTACAGAAATGTTTCACGAGTATGCTACTCGCTGGAGGTCCAAAGCTGCTAAGGTCAGACCTGCCTTAAAGGAGGAATAGATGAACAAATTCTTTGTTCGGGCTCAGGACCCGTAGTATTATGAACGACTGATGATGATCGAGAACCACAAATTTTTCGACATTATCAAACTAGGTGAAAGAATTGAAGAGGGTATCAAAAGCGGTATGGTTACAAACTTTGAGGCCTTGCAAGCTACAAATAAGGCTTTACAGTCCGGCGGTGTGTCCAAGAAAAGGGACGTAGGGGCCGTGATGGTTGCACAAAGGACCAAATCTCCCCTCAAATACCAAAGTTACCCAACAACTCCACTCATATATCAGCCAACCCCAAATTACCAAGCACTTTCACCCATACACCAAGCTTTACCACCTACCTATCAATCACCTCCACCTTCCACATATCAACCTACCTCACCCAAATACTCCCAACCCGCTCATGTTTACCAAAACTACAAATCTCAACCATCCCACTATCAATCACCTCCTACACGCCAAAATATCCCTAGACCCCGACCTAATTTTGACCACAGACCTCCAAAACAATATACAGCCATTTCTGAACCCAATGACCAGTTGTATGAAAGACTCAAAGCTACTGGTTATGTCACCCACATCCCTGTTGCAACCCTTGAGAACCCTTCTCAGTGGGATAACCCAAACAAACCATGTGCATACTACTCCGACATGAAAGGGCACACCATCGATGAATGTCGTTCCTTGAAAGACAAGATCCAATCTTTAATTGATAACAAGATTATTGTGGCAAAGGAACCCGCTCCAAATGTCCGCAACAACCCTCTGCCAGACCATAACAGTGGAGGTATCCACATGATTGAAATAGAAGATGACTAGGATCCCGAGGGATCAATCGGGTTAATCGCAGAAGGCGATGACCAAAGAAACCAATAGTTACTCTCAATCCAATCATAGTCTAGATTCAACCATCTGAGGATGCTAAGGTGAACTTGTCTGTACCACATGAGTTTAAAGCAACATCGTCCGCAAATACACCAACACCAATTGAGGTTGAATTCGTATCTCCGGCAAATATACCCGCACCATTTGAGGTTGTAGTTTTACCACCCAAGGCACATGCTCTATTCGGAGTGAGGTTAGCCACACCGATCCCGGTGGCAATGTCGACCATAAAACCATTCCAAACAAAGGCTGTACCTTGGGACTATACAGCCGAGGCAAGGAGGAAAGGTAAGTACTATACAGCCGAGGCAAGGAGGAAAGGTAAGTTCAGGTTCGAAGAGACCATTGCAGCACATGGTATGATAAGAACTGGTAGAGTCTATACCCCTGAACATTTAGCTGAGTCAAGCAAGTAAGCCTCCAATTGGCCACCCATCATTGAGACAGGTCCAGATGATCTTTGGAGAAAGATACAGGCCAAGGATTACTCGGTCATCGGCTAGGTAAACAAAACACCAGCGCAAATCTCCATTCTTGCTTTGCTACAAAATTCTGAGACACACAAGAATGATCTGTTAAAGGTACTAAGTGAAGCATACATACCAAGTAACATCACTGGCGGAGAAATGGCTAACATGGTAGGACAAGTTCTGAAAATCCATAAGATCACCTTTCATGAAGACGAGCTGCCACCTGAAGGGCTGGGGCACAACAAGGCACTACACATCACCATGCAATACAAAGATTATTTCATCACCAGAATCCTGATCGATGGAGGTTCCAGTCTCAACATTTCTTCGCTGGTAACCCTCAAGAAGTTGGGTAAAGGACTACACAAGATAAAAGATAGAGCTATCAATGTGAAAGCCTTTGACGGTTCCTAGAGGTCCACTATTGGTGAGATTGTTCTATGCTTACAGATGGGACCAACATGGTTCGACATCGATTTCCAGGTGATAGACGTGCCAGCATCTTACAACCTGTTGTTGGGACGGCCATGGATTCATGTTGTTGGGGTCGTAACATCAACACTGCATCAAGCAGTAAAATTCGAATGGAATCACCAGGAAGTGATCATTCACGGTGACGATAGCAACCCTATATACAGTCGCCAGACTATTTCGGCAATCGAAGGAAGAAGGAAGCTAGGTAGAGAGACTTATCACCACATTGAACGGGTAAATGTTGTTGACAAAGACAAATGGTGGGATAACAAAATCGAGAGTATACTGAATTGGAGTGGGTACGAACCTGGCAAGGGGCTCGGCAAGAACCTCCAAGGAATCACTAAGCCTATAAAACTCAAGAAGCATGGCACTACCTTTGGTTTGGGATATGACTACACCTGAGAAGAATTCAACAACCGGTCGCCACCATGGCGCGATCCTTACTAACCCCTGGAGCAGCTAATACCGCGTCTGAAGCAGACTTTCCAACAGGCTGACATTGTTTATGGGTCAAATGAAGAAGAAGAACTTGCAGCGGTGAAGAATTTGTTCCTAGAAGATAATGACATGGACTGTTGTATTGTTCTTAAGGAGGAAGGGAGGAAGGACCTTCCATACAGGCTATGAGCAGAGGGGCGCGCCTCAATAACTGGACTATCAGGACAACCAGAACCCGACGAGCCTCGAGTTAGCAAGGCTGAAACAAGCATCATGTACTATTTTTATTTACTAAATGATTTTCTTTTCGCATTTTTCAATTCCCGCAATAAGATCTCCAATGTTTAAAATGGTTATGCAATTTATTAAAGCATTTTGAATTTTCTTATGAATCAACACTCATTATTATTTTTCTCTCATTACTTTACATATACAACATTGCTATTACTTATCTTGATGAACCAATGACTATGACATGCAATGAGACAACACAACAAACGGACATTGATTCAGTGGAACATGACATGCCTGATGAGATTGTTAAAAAAGTTGAGAACTTCGAGAACAATCCTAAGTTCAACCTGGACGAGACCGAAATTGTCAACCTGGGAGATGCAGAAAACATCAATGAAACACGAATCAGTGTTCACCTATCACCGTCAGAAAAGAGAGAATACACAGAATTTCTAAAGGAATATGATGACATATTCGCCTGGTCATACGATGACATGACTGGTCTGAGCACGTCCATTGGGATGCATAAACCGCCAACCGATCCGACATGTCCATCGGTAAAGCAAAAGCTCAGAAAGTTCAAGCCTGATATGAGTTTGAAAATCAAGGAAGAAGTCACCAAGCAGGTCAAAGCTAAGGTTCTCAGGGTAGTAGAATACCCGACATAGTTATCTAACATCGTGCCAATGCCAAAGAAGGATGGGAAGGTCAGAGTCTGTATCGACTATCGGGGTCTCAACCGGGCTAGTCCGAAAGACGACTTCCCTTTGCCGAACATACACATCCTGAATGACAATTGCACCAAGCATGAGCTACAGTCATTTGTAGATTGCTTTGCTGGTTATCATCAAATCTGGTTGGATGAAGAAGATGCGGAGAAAACAGCTTTCATTATGCCGTGGGGAATGTACTGTTACAAAATGATGTCGTTCGGACTAAAGAATGCGGGGCCACCTACATGAGGGCAATGCCTACCATTTTCCATGATATGATACACAAGGAGATAGAGGTATATGTAGATGATGTTATCATCAAGTCCAAAAAGGCCACTAACCACATGAAATATTTGAGGAAGTTCTTCAATAGATTGCAAAGGTACAACCTGAAACTAAACCCCGCAAAGTGTGCATTTGGGGTTCCTTCTGGGAAATTACATGGGTTTATTGTGAGCCGCCGAGGAATAGAACTGGATCCATCAAAATTCAAAGCCATTTAAGAACTGCCACCACTAAAGAACAAGAAGGATGTGATGAGTTTCTTGGGGAGGCTTAACAATGTCAGTCGATTCATAGCGCAGCCTACAGTTATCTGTGAGCCAATCTTTAAGATGTTAAAGAAGGATGTCGCCACTGAATAGACCGATGACTGCTAAAAGGCCTTCGATAGAATCAAGGAGTACCTATCAACACTGCAAGTTTTAGTCCCGCCCAAACCAGGTAGACCCCTATTAATCTAGCTTGCAGTATTGGATGGAGCTTTCGGTTGCATTCTGGGCAGCATGATGGAACGGGGAGGAAAGAACAGGCCATTTATTATCTCAGTAAGAAGTTCACTACGTACGAGGCCCGGTATTCTCTACTAGAGCGCACCTGTTATGCTTTGGCCTGGGTATCTCAAACGTTGAGGCATTACTTCTGTGCCTGTACTACATATCTCATATTAAGGATGGACCCCTTGAAGTATATCTTTTAGAAGTCCATGCCCACTAGCAAGCTAGCCAAATGGCAAATCCTGTTAAGTGAGTTCGACATTGTTTACGTAACTCAGAAAGCGGTCAAGGGACAAGCACTGGCAGACCACCTTGCTGAGAATCCCATGGATGGAGAATACGAACCCCTGAAAAAATATATTTTCCTGACAAAGAGGTATCATTCATAGGAGAAGATATTGCAGAATCCTATGATTGTTGGAGAATTTTCTTCGATGGAGCAGAAAATTTCAAAGGAGTTAGCATAGGAGCAGTCCTAGTATCAGAAACCGATCAGCATTATCCAGTGTCCGCAAAACTCAAGTTCCTGTGCACCAACAATATGGCCGAGTACGAAGCCTGCATCTTAGGGCTCAAGATGGCCATTGACATGAACATTCAAGAATTGCTAGTGATTGGAGATTCAGACCTACTCATACATCAGGTGCGTGAAGAATGGGCAACCAAGAACTCCAAGATACTCCCATATCTACATCATGTACAGGAACTGAGGAAAAGGTTCACGAAGACGGAGTTCCAACATGTTCCCAGAGTCCAGAATGAGTTCGCCGATGCATTGGCTACCCTGTCATCTATGATACAGCATCTAGACAAAAATTTCATTGATCCCATTCCAGTAAAGATCCATGATCAACCAGTAAGAAAGTCGTGGCAGACTTTGTCCGTGGCCGCATTGTTTATCAATTCGGGATTCCAGAGTCGATCATTACTGATAATGGCTCCCACCTCAAATAGTGACTTGATGAAAGCTATGTGTGAAACCTTCAGGATCAAACACAAGAATTCCACAGCCTATAGGCCTCAAATAAATGGAGCTGTAGAGGCTGCCAACAAGAATATCAAGAAGATATTGAGGAAAATGATACAGAAGCATAAATAGTGTCACGAGAAGTTATCATTTGCTTATTAGGGTATCGCACCACAGTCCTCACATCAACCGGGGCAACCCCCTATATACTAGTTTACGGTACGGAGGCTGTCATTCCCGCTGAAGTAGAAACCCTTTCCCTAAGGATCATACAAGAAGCTAGGCTCGACAACGCAAAGTGGGTAAAAAGTCATTATGAACAACTAGCCCTTATAGACGGAAAGAGAATGAATACAGTTTGCCATGGTCAACTCTATCAGAACAGAATGTCCAGAGCCTTCAACAAAAGAGTCAAGCCAAGACAATTCACACCGGGGCAGCTGGTGTTAAAGAAAATTTTTCCGCATCAAGATGAAGCCAAGGGGAAATTCTCTCCCAACTGGCAGGGTCCATACATGGTTCACCAGGTTCTAATAGGAGGAGCCCTCATACTTGCAGAGATGGACGGAGAAGTCTGGCCAAAGCCAATTAACTTATATGATGTAAATTGAACGGTGCCTGACCTGATTCCCATTTAAGAGGGGATACGTAGGCAGCCCTATGGGTTCGGTCACAATTCAATAAAAAATTTTATTTCCCCCCACAATTGGAAACTGGGGTAGAATTTTGAGGGGGGCCCTCAAAATTCCATAGCTAGAGAGGTTGCAATGTCCCGAGCCACGTCACAGTCTTTGGTTCATCTGAAACCTATTTCTTAATTATACACTTATGTCATATCTTTACGAAACCATGCATGTTTATTACTGAAATCGCTTTGTTTAGCAACGCTACCCAATGCAGTTTGCTATCCACACACACCAGTAACGTTTCATCTGTCACAATGATCTCAGTAATCATAATATCGCAATCTGCTATCAGCTAAGAAAACTCTACTATCATTCGTTATTTCGTTCCTACATAAGGCTACTATTCTGCCTTCCGAGATTAAACGTTGTCTCCATCTGCATTCTTGCATAAGGCTACCATTCTGCCTTCCGAGGTTAAGCTCTACC
Organism: Nicotiana tabacum; assembly: GCF_000715075.1. NCBI lineage: Eukaryota > Viridiplantae > Streptophyta > Magnoliopsida > Solanales > Solanaceae > Nicotiana > Nicotiana tabacum. The sequence continues at coordinate 6,386,613 of NC_134087.1, forward strand.
TCCATCTGCATTTGCATTGCATAAGGCTATTATTCTGCCTTTCGAGACTAAACATTGTCTCCATCTGTATTCTTGCATAAGGCTATCATTCTGCCTTCCGAGGTTAAGCTCTACCTCCATCTGCATTTGCATTGCATAAGGCTACTATTCTGCCTTCCAACTTGCATAAGGCTACCATTCTGCCTTTCGAGACTAAACGATGTCTCCATCTGCCCTCCTGTATAAGGCTACTATCCTGCCTTCCGAGGCTAAGTTCTGCCTCTCTCCGCATTTGCATCTTTGCATAAGGCTATCATTCTGCCTTCTGAGGCTAAGCTCTGTCTCCAATTTTCTTCGAAACTAAGCACTATCTCAAGCATCATTTATTTTGTTTCTCTTACGGGCTAAGATTTGCCCCTCAATTCGCAATACTAAGCTCTGTCTTGTCCGCATCATGCTACTGCATCTCAGGGGTTGAAAAGATCGCTTCATACTGCATCTCATGGGATGAAAGATCGCTTTATACTGCACTCATGGGCTAAAAGATCGCCTCAAACTAAACCTCATGGGCTGAAAGATCACCTCATACTGCATCTCATGGGCTGAAAGATCGCCAAATTATCCAAAGGCATCATCATTCGGAGGCATTATCTTCATAGCCCGAGAACACCACGTCATGGCCTGAGGATCCCTTTTAATCTTTTGCATATCATTATTCAAAGGAACCATGGTTCGGAGGCACCATTCTTATAGCCCGAGAGTATCATTTCATGGCCTACGAATCCTTTATCATACACTTCATGGACCAGATCTGCCTATCTTCTTCGAACCGTTTCGCTCGGTCAAAATTGATCATCATATCTTTACCCGACAACTCTTTCATCCTTTCCGGGTAAAGAGGGCCAGCTGTGATACCCAATTTTTTCCTATATATTTCCAATCAGCAAAATACCTTCAAAATAGCATATATATTCATATGTAAGCATATCCAAATGTTTTATTATTTTTCCATAATTTTTAAAGGTTTTCAAATCAATTTATTTCCCTCTTTTATCCATAAAAACTCAATAATTATTTCCAAAATTATTATTTTGGTAATTCAACTATTGGATTTTTATATTTTATGCCAAATATATCTAAGATAATTTTTGCATATTTTTACAAATTTATTTAGTATTTTTAAGCTAAATTGCACATAATTGCAATATTAGCCCTTTTAAGATTCAATTGTATTTTATATTCTTAAAATTAAGTCCTATATTTTTAGATTGTTAATTATATATTACAAATCATTTTAGTTCTTTCAATTTATTTCCAAAAATTAATTTACTATTTTTATAATTTTAAAAGGGAAAATTGGCTATTTAAATAATAGCCCAATTACATTTCAATTTTAGCCTAAATCTGACCCCAAATTAAACCCAATTTCCTGGCCCAATTCCATTTTAAACCCGATCCCTAACCCAATTAAACGACCCAACCCAGATTCCCCTACCTACCCTTTTTGAATCCAGGTCGTTAATCATTCAGATCAACAGCCACCATTTGCCCTTTCATAATTAAACCCAAAAGACGTCTTACCCTACCTCATTCTTCACCAAACTCCACCTTTGAATCCCCTTTCTCTCTCAACTCTCTCTGAAATCCCTCATGAACCCTAGTCGTCGCCATCTAATCCATCCCTAATCCGCCTTAACCCCTGCCTAATCCATGGCCTCTCGTGGCCATTGGAGATGTCTATCAACCTCTTATGGCTCATATGTGTTTGTTTCTGTGGTTTTATGTCCAGACCTCGAAGGGATCTGGTCCAGTCCTTGCTCGTCTTCTATTCATGGCCTTTCTCCGGCCATCCATGGCCTTTCAAGGCAGGTCTTTGACTTTCCTAGTTAGATCGGTAACTTTCAAGATCTTTCTCACCTTTTCTGGGTTTTCTAAAACCCTAATCTTAAAGGTCTTTCAATTTTCTTTCAGATCTATCTTAGATCTGTACTTACTATGAATTTCTTAAGTGCTTTCTCGAAGGTTCTTGAAACTTTTATTTCAAAATGACTCTTCATTTTTCGATTAGGGTTTCTCTTTACCTCTCTTTTAAAGATCTCTCTCTGATTTTGGTGTTGTTTCATGAATTTTCTATGTTACCTGTTTATGTTTTCCTTCTACTTGAGTTAGCATGTTTAAAACCTTAGTTCTTTTTAGTCTTATCCAAGTTCTGATATTATTTGCTTAAATGTGTGCTTATCTTAAGTTCTTCGCTCTTGTTTGACTTATTTGATTTTGAGTTTTACCATCTTTTAAACTCGATTATTGTGGAAACCCCTAGGTCTTTTGGTCTGAAACTTCTTGTTCGAATGTATACTTGACTCGATTAAAGGTTTCTTGTTTCAGACTCTCTTTTCTTTATGTGACTTATCTGATTTTGAGTTTTACTATCTTTTTAACTCGATTATTGTTGAAACCATAATTTCTCAAAGGGTTTCCTCACTTGTTACTGTGAGACATTTACTTGTTTTTAACTCTCTTCTTCGCTTTGGCTAATATATGTGAGCCCTGACTACTTGACTCTGTTCATTACTGAATCTTATGCTTATTTCTATTATTATTGTATGTTGTCTCCTTGGCAATGTGTTTGGCCTTGCTTGTCTGACACTGTTGTTCATTCTATTTATATGACGAAGTGCAGAATCATGTTTCTTTCTTGATTGATTCTGATTCCCTCAATATTGAGACTGATTGCAAAAAGTTTTCTTACGAGCCATAATCTCTACTCATCTGTTTAAAGTTAATTGCTTCCTTTCCTTTACTGCGATGTTTTACCTTATCGAATCCATTCCCAAAATAAGCATATTTTTGTACTTAGACATGATTGTTTACTTCATGCTTTTACTGCCCCTTTTATGGCAATAATCAATTTGTCCCCAAACTGATTTTCTTTCCTTAATTAGACTTGTTGCTACCCGTTAAACAGTGATTCCTTAATTAAAGGGAATCACTTGTGGTAATTGATTCTGACTTGTGATTGTTTCCATGTCTGTGTTAATACTCTACTTATTAACTTATTCTTCACCCGTTTTCAAAACTATAAATACCCACCCTCTTTTCTTTCAAAAGGACGAATAATTGAGTTCAAGAACACACACTTACACTCAAAACTTTCTCTCTTTTATCTACTACTACTTGTGCTACTGCTTTGTCTAGCCGGCTGAAAGCCAAAGCTAGACTGTGGAATTTTTGCCTACTTTTCCTTTCTGCACTTTGTTTCTCTACTGGTATGTCCTAGTTAATCTTCAAGCATCAACAACAACATATTTCTTTAGTTGTTTCAGTTTCCTTCACTCTTGTCTGCTTCTGCTTATGTTTATGCAATCAATTTACATTACTAAGCATGCTGTAATCTGCTTCCTCCCCTTCTAAATTAATGTTTTCCATTATGTATGCACTCTGTCAGTCACTTGTTGTGTGATTTACTGACTTATGAATCCCAAACCCCCATATCCCCCAATGTGTTTATGTTCTCTGGCTAGTTTGTGGGCATGCCAGCATCATCTATTGTTGTACATGACCAAACCTGACCCTTTTTGGGGTCATATGCTTCATGCAATGTAATCCCAAAACCCCTGACCCCTTTGTGTAACTGCTGATTCTGTGTAGTTTGAGTTTTATTACTACTATTTTCAAATCACCCTTACCACTTACTATTTTCAACCCAGTTTTAAATAAACTTATGTGTTCTGCACTTCGACTATATTTTTCGAACCTAGGTTCTGCCCCTCTTGTGTGAGCCTTGCCTTGGGACCCTTGAGCTCCTTCTGAACTTGGACACATAAGGGCTGGCTCTTCCACACTGCACTCATCTCTATCTGGTTATGCAAACCTGGGTGTAAGCATTGCCCGCGATCCCTTGAGACCCTTAGGGAATTTTGACACACCCAGGCCTGAGAAAGGTTTTGAAACAAGTGGCATTTGAGGTGGTTTATTCCATAACTCAAAGAGGAAGTCAGAATCAGGCTTCATATGGTTGTAACTTCTTATTTTGCACTTTTCTGATGTAATTCAGTATTTAGTCTGTAATAATTTGTAACAAATACTGGGTTTGGCTAGTGAAAGGGAGGAGGTAATTATGCATGTTTTAGCTATTAGAAGGGTAGAGAACATGTCTATAGGATCTGCTCTGTTTTAATTCAAGTTCTGCATGCTTTACTTTCACACAAATAGAGATCATGCCCATAGGATTAAAATTCATTTTAATAGAAATCATGCCTATAGAATTTCGCTTTAATCAAATAAATCCCGCCCGTTTCATTTCATGTTCAATTAGATATCATGCATATAGGACCAAATCAGTCTTTAACACTTAGATATCATGCCTATAGGAATTGAAATCAGTTATAATAGAGATCATGCCTATAGGATCTAAAACTAGTATAGTTAAAATCAGTTTGACTCGTACTGTTCTGAATCAGTTTAAACAACCTACTCCTTTTTATTAATATGGTCTAGAAAGCATGCCTATAGGATCCAAATCGCTTGTTTAAATTAACAACTACTCTGCTGCATTCTTAATCGGTGATAGATATCATGCTTATAGGACATCACCAATACACACTTAGGCAAGTCTTAGGTGATTGCTTAATAAAACTGGATTCGCCTTTGTTTAATTAGCAACTGCTACAACCAGTATGCAGGCTTGATTCGGACTTCTTATCTGAGTTATGTAATAAATATAGTTTGCTTCAACAATTAAAACAGCTTGCCTTAGTACTTTAAATCTGACCCTAACTATGTTTAAGTCATGCTATTTATGTGCATTGTCTACGGAGGTATACATGAGCCTCTTATTTGTTTATATGTTTTCCCCTAATATGCAGTCCTACGTGTTTTGTATTTCATCTTAGCCTTTTTACCTTTAAAACCCAAGAGTCAGCCTAAAATCCTCCCTCTTATAGGAATAGTAGTCCTAAATTCTTTCGGGATTGATAGAAGTGGGACGGGTAATAGCATGCGATAGAGGTCGAGACCAATCCACGCTTTAATACCTTAACGGAATGGGAATGGTAGATATGGATATGATGACCGGTGCACTAATACCACGTGTATCCCCTCTACTGAGGAGTGTCATACCGGGTATCGCATTAATGTGATCCATATTATAAATAAACCTAGGACCCCCATCCTTTTTTATTCTCAAGTGTTTGTAGAACTATAACTCATTTTCAAAATTCGCCTTTTAATTGTTTTCAAACTCTTATGTGTTCAAACTTAAATCCCCTACTATTTGAGCCTATATTTGTCTATCTGCTAATTGTACAAAATTCACAAGAATTGTTTGGCCGGTAACCACACTAGTGGATCCTGAGGGGTGCCTAACACCTTCCTTTTAGGATAATTTCAAGCCCTTACTCTATCTCTGGTTATCAAACAAATTTAGAAATGAACCCTAATAGGTGTCCTAACGCACCTTAAATCATTAGGTGGCAACTCTTCAAATGCAATCCCAGTTCCCAAAAGGAATGAGTTGTCCCATACCCAAATGTCATAAACCCTATTTTCCGATGCAAAGAGGGAAAAAGGGGGCGCGACATGTATAAGTTTCCCTATTTATTAAAGTTTGGTAAGAGTTATGCGAGTTGGGCTATGACCCAAATTTTAACCCATCTCAACCTAGTCTATCTCAACCTAAGTAACTTTTGGGTTGGTCATTGACCCATCTATTTTTTGCCTCAACCCACTTTCATCTGCTCAAAATCAGCCTAGCCCTCCCATTTTACACCCATAACCCTATCTATATAGAATCGTGTGAGTAAGGCCCGAATAAAATAGTATGTATATATACGAACTTTATGATTGACCCAACTAATTTGAGGTTGGGTCATAAATGATTAATTCTACTGTGTGCTTCTTGCAGTCCTAACACACAGCAAATAACTTATAAATGGACCTTGAAATAAAAATTGAAAAAAGAGGAAACCAGATATGGAGATAGATGAGATTAATCAAAAGTAGAGGCCTAGAAGATGTAGGAATAGTTGAAGTGCCTGTAGAGAGAATAGGAAGGAGATTATCATTACCAACCATGACCTGAGATGATCCGGTGTAGGAGGAAGGAGACGATAAAACAGTGGGATCATGGGTCATATGGGCTGAAGCTCTAGAGTTAGGATACCAAGTAGTAGGATGAACTTCTTCCAGGATCATGGCTATAAAATACTTAGGTGGCACATTAGAAGCATAAGAATGATTAAATCTAATTTTTGCATTCAAGTGCAGTATGGTTAAAATGAAAGCAAATTTGGCACTGATTAGAGGGATTAAATGGGGGACGTCCCAATACCCCAGCCATAGGTGAGGGATGGCGAAAGGATGACTGAAAACCAGGCCATTGAGGAGAAAAAGAGCGAGGAGAATGCTGGTTACGTTGCCTACGACCCCTAAAATTGTAGCCTCTATTGGTCCTACCTCGTCCACGACCATTATTTTGTCCTCTAGAATATGAACTTTAATATGGAGAGGGAGCATCATATGAACCTTTAGCCTGACTCGATGCTATCAAAGTCATTTCTGAGTTTGAGTCATCTGGAGTGGCTGCCTTAATATGGGCTTCTTCAGTGAGCAATAAGGGCCGCAACGCAATGAATGAAGGAAGAGTACTAGTAGTATTTAGGCTAGAAACAAAAGTGTGATAAGAGGGAGGCAATCCTTGCAGTGCTTGAGTAACTAAGTCCTCGTCAGTTACGGGTTTTGCAATTGCTCGAAGAGAGCAGGTAATAGAATGAATTTATTGTAAATAATCCTCCATGGATAGAGAACCTTTCTTAAAGTTTTGGAACTTGGACTTCAAATGGATTGAAGAAGAGGAACTTGGTCAAGTTATAGGGAGGCAAGTGTATCCCAAGCTTCTTTGGATGTCTCACAACCATAGTTAAGAAGAGTGTCAAGAACCGTTGGAGAAAGTGTTGTATTAATCCAACTCATTGCGATAGTATCACACTGAATCCATAACTTATAATCTGCATGATCTTGTGAGGGGCATGGCACGATTCTATCTACTAGGGATAGAAGATTGTGACTTTTAAAACAGTAAGAAAAACTTTCTTCTAAGTAAGATAATTGATGTATGTTAATTCAACAGGGACAAAACCATTGATATTAGAAATAGCTGGAGGGGGAATGGGAAGACCAAGTGAAGATTGAGTCATGCTTGTTTGGGTGGTGGAGGAAGAGGAAATTTCTGAGACCATTGATATGGATCGTTATGGCTCCTGATACCAAGATGAGATTAAGTGTATGATGGCTAGCTTAACAGCTAAGGCCACATAACCATGTATTTATACATATACAAGAGTACAAGTTGTACAAGGATTCTACAAGATAACTACATAAATGGATAATTACAAATAATATAAAAGTTATCTCTATCAGAGATATATTTAACATCTTGGCTGATCTGTAATGAACAAAAATGTATGATATGCCAAAGACAGAATTAGAAATTTCGTCTCGTAAGACAAGGGATTGTAAAACTGAAGGTTGCGTCAACCAGGCAACCAGCAGATGATATGTTTTGGCCCTTGGTCATCCACTTCGTGCCTTATCTAGTCCACAACCGTAAATAAATCAAATCTCAACTGATCAAAGAAAGAAAATTTTCAAATAGTTGGACATATATCGATTGTGTAAACATTGTTTACATTATTAAGTTATTCAAAAAGATATATTAAATATATAGTTTTGAAAATAAGATAAATCATCTGCTACAAGAAATAAAATATAACTTGATACATACAAAAATTCTATTTACGCAGATGGCAAATTGGCAATTGTATAAAAGTTCTCTGTTTTGGTTAGGCTTATTGTTTACCCTAAAACGGATAACAATTGAATTTATACTGTGGTTTTAAGCGTGATTTTACTTGGCACAAATTGAGCAAAAACGTAAATTGATATGGAAGTTAACTGCAAATAGAAATAAAGGAAACCAAATGAAATATATAGGTTTGATCCTTGAGCTTGGTTGCCCTCGAACCAAGTGAATGTTTCGCCACAAAGTATGAACAAAGTAATAGAAGTATTGAGAGCTTAAGAGAAAGAGAATATATTATTTTATGTAGCGTGAATATCATATCTTTTACTAATGATCAGACCCCCTTTATATAGTAAGAGAGTCCTACTCTTAATAAAAATTCTAAATACAGTAAGAAATCTCAAGATTGACTAATTAATTGGCCTCTTCTTGATACGTGTCGGGATTTGCGCCGTAATCCTTGCCTGATTATGAATATTTCATATTTCCGTTATTCGACCCAGTAAGCTTCTCTCGACCCTCATCTTATTCAGTTCCGATCTTGGTTGATCTCAATTTTAATCAGTCTTCGGGTCTCAAGCTTAATCGGTCTCTGGGTCTCGAGCTTAATCGGCCTCAAGGTCTCGAGGTCGACAACGTAACTCTGCACCATAGTTTGATATAAATCGAAGTCGATCCTTGAATTATCATGATCCAGCCTTGATTAGTCGCGTAAAAAGGGCAAGCCCAATTTTGACAGTATACAGATAGTTCCCTCATTTTTTTGGAGATTAATGACAATAAACGATTTGAGCCGTCGATCTTCACCTCGATACATCATGATGTAAGCAATAGAGGTAACTGAAACGTCTCATTGGTACAGTTTTCCAGGCGTTTAATGTGTGTCAGTCGACGGTCGGCTACTAGCAGATTTGAACCATCGTTTTAAACCTATAAATGTATCTTTATTCATTTTTCAAACTTTACTTTCAAATCTTCTTTACTCTATTCTTCAAAATCCTTTGCCTTCCTCAAAGCTTTATATTTTCAGATCTCTAGTGTTTCTTTGCCTATTTCATTACAAAACACCAAGCGCTCCTCCTCAATTACATTCTTCTTCATTTATAAAAATAACAATGGCTAAGACTTTAAAAAACCATTCCACAAAAGGAGGTTGGTTCATCGTCACGGTCGGCCAGTAAGGAACTAGCGGCGGAGCCACGCCTGAAGAGTTTTTTCCTGGAGGGTGCGTCCTCGATTCTGATTTTAAGATTGAAAAGACTTCCTAGGTTCCAGGCCGATGCAAGCCAGTATTGAGGTATATATGCTCAATAACCGAAAAAATCCTCTCCCAGGTTAAAAAGAATGCAACTAGAGTAAAAAAATATGTGGTGGTGCCTGCTCCAGAAGAATCAATCACCACACACGTGGAAGGGTTCTTAACTATTTACACTTACCCTTTTATGTTGGGTCCCTTGGATCCGATTATCATAAATTCTACAAGAAATATAAGGTGACCCTCGGTCAGAGTCACCTTTCTTTCTGGAGGATAGTGATACTACTTCGTTTCTTCGTAAGGAAAGTCGATGGGCTTCCCTTCACCCTTGACCACCCCATACGCTTGTATAAACCCCGATTCTATCGATGAGGACTTATAAAGCTTCAATGTTGGGCCACCAAGGAACCTTTCTCGAGCATAGATGAGGACAAATACCGCGGATGGATCAGCCGATTTGTTCGAGAGAAGACCTCGAACTTGATCCCAGTCGAGAGTATGGCATTTCCTGATAAATGGAATATGAATCGTAAGTATAATTCCACCCTTAATTTCTGTTTATTGTCTTTGTTTTTCACCTTTTCTTATCAGTGTTTTACTTGATACAGCCGTTGTCTAGATGTCGAGTGCAGTTCCTAAACTCGAAAACTAGGTCAAGAGCCTAATATCGAAGTTGACGCATGTTGAGCGTGTATGGCGAAAGGTCGATGGGAGGCCTATAGCCATAGTAAAATTCCCTCTCTGACTCAATGAATTGACCATTGTTCGAAATTCTTCCCGAGCTTACTCATCTTTCTTTCTTCTTTTTGTAGGTCTCAGGAAAGATGCGGTAATGAGGAACCTGTCTGGTAATGAAGAGATTGTTCCCCCATCATCTATCTCAAAGCGGGTGAATGAGAAGAAGATGAAAAGGGCTTCGACTTCCATGAACTCTGAGGGGAAGAATCCCAGAAAGAAAACAACTCGTAAACCCAAGGGGGACATTATCCCTTTAACTTTGGAGTTAGTCCAACGGCTAAGGGAAGAAGAGGGAACCGGGCTGGTGGCATGTGTGAGAGCCGGTGTTGATATTCGAGGAACTCTCGAACCAGCGGGAGCTGAAACTATATTGCCTTGGCCAGATGAGCTCTATAGAACTTTAGCCAAAGTCCTCGAGCCAGAAAAGGTCAAATGCTTTGCCTCGAGGTGAGGAAGATATCGAGGAGGCGGTTGATGCAGATATAAAAATCGGACCCGAGGCTTCCCGAGATGAAGGTGCCCCAAAAGATTTACTTGGAGTGATAAATATTGTGGATTCCTCTTCGTTTCCTTCATTTACTAACTCAATGATCAAAGAAACTCAGGCGGTGGAGACTAGCCATTGTGAAGGGGTCCATGAAGCAGAAGACCATTTCCGTGGTTACTTCGCCAGAGTGGAGGATTTCACCAGCCTGGGTGATTTAGAAGTACCGAGGAAGAGCTCGAGCGAGTCTTCCTCGAGCCTTAAACTGACCAATCGGTTTCCAGCTCCAAATGTTGATCCCGGGCCAAGCAATCAATTGTCATCTCAATCCCTGGCAGAGCCATGCCTGAAGAGTTTTTTCCCGGAGGGTGCGTCCTCAATTTTGATTTCAAGATTGAAAAGATTTCCTCGGTGCCAAGTCGATGCGAGCCAGTATTGAGGTATATATGCTCGATAACCAAAAAACTTCTTTCCCAGGTTAAAAAAGATTGCAACTGAGGTAAAAAACATTGGTGGTGCCTGCTCTAGAAGAATCAATCACCACCCACGTGGCAGGGTTCTTAAGTGTTTACACTTACCCTTTCATGTTGGGTCCCTTAGATCCGATTATCATAGATTTCTGCAAGAAATACAAGGTGACCCTCGGTCAGATTCACCTTTCTTTCTGGAAGATAGTGATACTTCTTCATTTCTTCGTAAGCAAAGTCGATGGCCATCCCTTCACCCTTGACCACCCCATACACTTGTATAGCCCCCGATCTCTATCGAGGAGGACTTATAAAGCTTCAATGTCGGGCCACCACGGCACCTTTCTCGAGCATAGATGAGGACAAATACCGTGGATGTATGGTTCGATTTGTTCGAGAGAAGACCACGGACTTGATCCCAGTCGAGAGTATGGAATTTCTTGATAAATGGAATATGAATCGTAAGTATAATTCCACCCTTAATTTCTGTTTATTGTCTTCGTTTTCACCTTTTCTTATTAGTGTTTTACTTGATACAGCCTTTGTCTGGATGCCGGGGCAATTCCTCAACTCGAAAACTAGGTCAAGAGCCTAATATCGAAGTTGATGCATGCTAAGCGTGTATGGCGAAAGGTCGATGGGAGGCCTGTAGCCATGGTAAAATTCCCTCTCTGACTCAATGAATTGACCATTGTTCGAAATACTTCCCGAGATTACTCATCTTTCTTTCTTCTTTTTGTAGGTCTTAGGAAAGATGTGGTAATGAGGAACCCGTCTGCTGATGAAGAGATCGTTCCCCCATTATCTATCTCGAAACGGGTGAAGGAGAAGAAGAGGAAAAGGGCTTCGACTTCCATGAACTCTGAGGGGAAGAATCCCAGAAAGAAAACAACTCGTAAACCCAAGGGGGACATTATCCCTTTAACTTTGGATTCAGTCCAATGGCTAAGGGAAGAAGAAGAAGAAGAAGAAGAAGAAGAAGAGGGAACCGGGCTGGTGGCATGTGTGAGAGCCAGTGTTGATATTCGAGGAACTCCCAAGCCGGCGGGAGCTAAAACTGTATCGCCTCGGCCAAATGATCTCTAGGGAACTTTAGCCGAAGTCTTCGAGCCAGAATAGATCAAATGCTTTGCCTCGAGGTAAGGAAGATATCGATGAGGTGGTTGATGACAATATAAGTCGGACCCAAGGCTTCCCGAGATTAAGGTTCCCCAAAAGATTTACTTAGGGTGATAAATATTGAGGATTCCTTTTTGGTTCCTTCGTTTACTGACTCAATGATCAAAGAAACTCAGGCGGTGGAGACTAGCCATGGTAAAGGGGTCCATGAAGTAGAGGACCCTTTCCGTAGTTACTTCATCGGAGTGGAGGATGTCACCGGCTTAGGTGATTAGAAGTACCGAGTAAGAGCTCGAGCGAGTCTTCCTCGAGCCTTAAACTGATCAATCGGTTTCCAACTACAAATGTTGATCCTAGGCGCAAGCGATCAATTGTCATCTCAATCCCGGAGGATGCTCGGGTCCTCTTTGTTCCTATAGGGGTAGATAGCTACCTTAGGTATTTGGTAACCGAAGAGGATCAGGATGAGATGGACGAAGTGGATATGCCCTGCCTGTTCAATAAAGCTCAGCATGCGTTGAATCGGGTACCCTTAGATATCTTTGACAGTTTTAAGTTCTATATTTATGCTTTTTTATATCATGTCCTTTTTTGTGTTTTGCAGGCTTTGGTGCTTCATCATGAGGCCTTCCTCCAATCCCGAGAGGAGTTGATCCGATTTGAGGCCGAGATCCAGGGGTTCACTGAAAATAAGGATGCCTTCAAACTTCTTAGTGAGAAAAGAGAAGTGGAGGTTAAGAGCCTTCGAGCAAATTTAGAGGTGGCCCAAAAAGAGTATGATGATCTGGTCGAGCAGGTAAACAGAATCTTTGAAGTTACTAAAGACAAATCAGGCATAGTGATTAACGATCTAAATCCATAGGTCTAACAAAAGATTGACATAATCGGGCAGCTCCGTGAAGAGGCAAAAACTGTAAGGACTGAGGCTGAAGTATAGAAAAAGAACATGGATCGCTTGGCCACAGAAAAAAAGACTGCCTGGCCCAGCTGGCCTCAACTAAACTTCAGCTCCGAAATATAAAGGAAAAGACCTTGGCGCAAGCCAAGAAAATAGAGAAGCTACAATCTCAGTTGGGTTCTGCAATTTCCAATTGGGAGAAGCTGGTTACAGATTTCGACGCGGCCAAATTAAAGGTCGTAGCGACTAAGGACAATGTTGATGCAGTGGTGGCTATTTACCGGGCCGATGCCGAAGCTGCTCTGGTCCGAGCAAAGGAGGTTGTCGAGGCCGCTAGATTCGAGCAGAGAGGATCATCAAGCACGCCAAATGTCAATCTCGAAGGGAGACCCTTGAGGAAATCCATGCTCAGAGCTTCGATCTTTCAACTGAGGTCGAGAATTCTAAGAAACTTAAAGCTGAAGCTGAGAAATTAGCCTATACCAATGATGACGACAAATCTGAAAGATTGAGCGAGTCCGAAAGGGAAAAAGACCCCGAGGGAGGAGATGCCACTCCCGGAGATGACCAGGCCACTTAGGCTTTTAAATAGTTTTTGTATTTTTGTCGTGGCCACTTTGGCCTTTTGTAAAGAACTTCCATCGGGTCGTGTTGCCCTTGTAAAAAGGTTTTGATGAATAAATGAAACGTTTTCCCTTCCATGGCTTCTGAATCTGTTGTCTTTTGTTAATTTATGTAAGGGTCAAAGTGTCTTAGCATAAAATTATGAAGTTGTATTCAAAGGTGAGATCGTAAGGGCCAATAGTTATTCAGGCTTGCCTAAAATAACAGTCCCCGAGTGGGTATGGCCGTGGCTTTTAAAATTCTATGGTTTCCTAAAAGGTCATATGCCTTCGATGCTCAATAGTTCAATATGTTCGAGTTTTATTTTTCGATTGACAGTCCCCGAGTGTGGGGGTGAATATCCGAACTCTGGTTGTGATCGGCCCTTGAGCTCATTTACATAATAGATTCAAAGTATGGAATTGTAAAGTATAAAACCTATTTCTAAGACATGATATAATTGCAAGGAAAAAATACTTCTCTTTATTCTTTGTGAAAAAATGATTACACACGTGTACATGTTTTGAGCCAAGGCTCGATCAAACTTATGTGGGCACGGTTCGTTCGACTGTTTGGCCCTATCGAGACCCCATCATTATGAAGTGATTTCCTCACAACAAAGTTGACATCCAAAGGTAATGCCCCCCCGTATTCGAGGTTGATTGTAGGGGACCTCGGATACTATTAAATTCTATCTTTGACATCGATTCGTGATCGGCCTTCGATTCTAAGTCAGCATGATCCATTTTTTCTCGTTAAAACCTTGCCGAAAAACCCAATTGGGACAAAAACGGTTCAAGGGAAAAAGAGTGCACCGCGTGCTTTAAGACCTAAGGCTTCATGTCATTCCTTGTCGATAACCTGCAAGTGTTAGTCGAAAAATAGAAAGAATTGAAATGGGGTCGTACTTTCATTTGGATTTCGTATGTTTAATGTGACCTTCCTCAGTATCAAGTCCCCCCAAATGTTTTCCTTGATCATTTCTCCTCTCATTCCGTGCACAATTTCGCCCAGATCTGCTACCTTTACGGTCCCCGTTATACGGTTGATATCGATCTCTATTTGACCTCGATTCTCAGTCGATATCTCTCTTGATTTTATCTACGGTCTTGATAGGATAAATGGATCTAGAATGATCCCACAGTTGATCATCCTCGACCCTGATCTTCGACTGATACTGATTGTGCATATCGGCCCATGTGACAACTGGGTATTCGAACAAATTCTGCTTCAACTATTGTGAAGCTACTGAACTTCGAGCGTTGAGACCCTGATTAAAAGCTTGAACAACCCAATCGTCGGTGACCGGTGGCAAATCCATCAGTTCTATTTGGAATCAAGATACGAATTCCCTGAGCGTCTCGTTGTCCTTCTACCTTACCTTGAAAAGGTCCGACTTTCTTATTGCGACCTTAATGTCCCCGGCGTGTGCTTTTACAAAATAATCTGCAAGCATATCAAACGAGTCAAGAGAATTAGGTGATAAATTATGGTACCATATCATAGCACCCTTTGATAAAGTCTCCTCGAATTTCTTCAGCAATACAGATTCAATCTCATCATTCCAAGTCATTTCCTTAGATGGCACATGTGTATGAAGTGATGTGTTCATTTGGAACAGTCATCCTATTATACTTATGAATCTCGGGCATACGGAACTTCTTAGAGATTGGCTTCGGAGCCGCACTTGGGGGAAAAGGTTTTTGTACAAACTTTTTAGAATCTAGTCCTATCAATATCAGTGGTGCCCCAGGATTTGGTCGACCTTAGAGTTATAGGTTTCCACCTTCTTATCATTTTCCTCGATCTTCTTTTCCCCTGTCTCGATTCACTTTTTCAGTTCTTCGAGCATCTTTATAACGGCAGGATTGGTCTCTGATTCCTTCTCATTCGATTTTATTGGAGTCGATTCGACCTTGTGTACAACTTCTTGGGATGGCTCGAGTTCGACCCTGCTTGGCTGGTGGTTCTGATTTTGGAGTTGAGCTATTGCTGCCTGTTGGGCTTGCAATATTACAAAGATTACCCTCAGGCTAATCCCGGCAACTTCACCGCCATGTGCATTATGAGCAGCTGATCTAGTACCCCCACGAACGCTGCTTTCGGGATCGACGACCAAATTTCTATTGACGGCTACATATGAACTGACGTTGATCAAATCTACAGCCGGAACTCCATCGAGGCCAACAAGGGGTACAACGTTTCCTGGTGCAATGTTCTCATTCTCATCGTGGTGGCTGAGATCATTGTCAATGTGTTGAGGTGCTGACTGAGAGTTTGACCTTTTTAAATCCTGTAATCAAAGACACTTCAAAGAACAAGAGTAAAATAGTGTGTGTTACAAAAATTTGTACTAGGCAATCACTATTATCCTTATCCCCACGGTGGGCGCCAAACTGTTTACCCTAAAACAATAACAATTGAATTTATACTGTAATTTTAAGGACACGTGATTTTACTTGGCACAAACTGAGCAAAAATGTAAATTGATATTAAAGTTAACTACAAATAGAAATAAAGCAAACCAAATGGAATGTATAGCTTTGATCCTTGAGCTAGGTTGCCCTCGAACCAAGTGAATGTTTCACCCGAAAGTATGAACAAAGTAACAGAAGTATTGAGAGCTTAAGAGAAAGAGAATATATTGTTTTATGTAGCGTGAATATCATGTCTTTTACAAATGATCAGACCCTCTTATATAGTAAGGGAGTCCTACTCTTAGTACAATTCCAAATACAGTAAGAAATCCCATGATTGGCTAACTAATCGGCCTCTTCTTGATATGTTCCGGGATCTGCGTCGTGATCCTCGCCCGATTACAGATATTTTGTATTTCTGTTATTCGACCCAGTAAGCTTCCCTCGATCCCTATTTTATTCGGTCCAGATCTCAGTCGATCTCAATCTTAATCGGTCTCCGGGTCTCGAACTTAATCGGTCTCAGAGTCTCTATCTCGACAACCTAACTCCGTACCATAGTTTGATATAAATCGAAGCCGATCCTTGAATTATCATGATCCAGCCTCGATCGGTCGCGTAAAATGTGCAAGCCTGATTTTGACTGTATACACTTATCAAGTTGAACAAGATGTTCTCTGAAGGTTTGATATGCGGCTGGACTCAATTGATTCTGGTGACGATGGCCTTCATTATCTTGAAAGTGTTAATACCCAATTTTTCCTCAAATTATTTTAAATTTGCATATAGACCAACAAAATTAGATTTTCATAACAATTGGTATTTTTCTATAATTTTCCTCATATTTTACTAATTCATTTTTTATTTATCCAGTATTTTTATCTCTAATAGTTAATTATAAATTGCATTACAGATGATTTCAAAAGCATTCCTTGATTTAATATATCATTTTGGTCCTATTAAGACCAAATTTATTTCACAAATTAGCCAAATTAACACTATCTGGTTATAATTGCAATGACTTTGCAATTATGGCCAAAATATATATTTTGTGTTATGTTTTTACTCAACAATTAGTCATTTATATTTTTAATACTAATTAATCATTTTAATTTAGTTTATTAAGCATCAATTTAATTTTTATAATTATTAGCCATTTTTATAAATTATTTATCTATTTTTATGGGGTATTTAAGAACTAGCCATTTTTAAATTTCAATTCTAGCCTAATTAACCCAGGCCCCTAACACAATAAACTAGCCCAGTTAACCAACCCAAACGTAAAATCTTACCCGGCCCAACCCTCGTTCGATCTGAGTCGTTGATTAATTCAAAGCAACGACCCAGATTAATACTTACCATATTAACCCCTAAACGACGGCCCCCCTTTATCATTTTCCCATGTCTCACTTCTCACCCCTCTCTGGGAATTCTCTCAACTCTCTCTAGAACATTCATCTCCTAAGCTCTGTCTCTCCCCTCTCCGGCCATCTCCTCGCCGGAAACCATGAAGTTTCCACCTCTCATCGACCTTATGGATCCATCTTTCACACTGGTGGAGGCTCTCAAGTTACCCTAAGGTGGTCCACTCCCATCTCCTGTATCATGCCATGTTTTCTAGCCACCTATGGCCGTTCGAGTAAGATCTCTACATTTTCCGACCAAAGGCCGGTGATATTTTAAGCAATCTTCTCCTCCTTTGGGTTTTCTTTGGAAACCCTAGCTTTAAATCCTCCGATCTTTTTAGATCTGTGATGGATTAATGTTTCTTTTAAGATTCTCACTTCTTTTCCTTAAAAGATTTCTCTGATTTCAATCGATTTCCTCATTTTCCAGACTAGGGTTTCAAAATCCTTTTGCAAAAACGATTTCTTTATGATTTTTAGCAATTACTTTGTGATTTTTAGCATGTTTAAACATCACCTGAGTCTTTCCTTTTGCTCAATTCATTTTTGTTAAGAAACCCTAATACTTCTAGGTTCGATTAGAAGTTTGAGTCTGTTTGCGATGTGTTTGCATGTCTCTCATGAACATTCTAGGTTTCATCTATGTTCTATATGCTCTTGTGCTTCCTACTTTAATTTGTTCTTAGGGTTTCTCTGATTTTGTTCAACACATGTTATTTATCGTTTAATTGCTCCGACTATTTGTTTTAGTGATTGTTCACATAATAATTTATATTGATTTTTGTGTAATCTCCTTAGACCTGCGATATCTTCCCTGAATCTGTGATTTTGTGTATTTTCCTTGTAATTCTATACTGATTTTTCGACTTGCTTCCTTACTTTTGTGATACTTTCCTTAGTTAGTGTTGATTCCCTGTGATTTTCAATCTCATTCGTACTAACTTTCAGAATTAAAATTGTACTCCACCTTATTTATGTGCACAAATATGTTGTTAGTTATTTAACGTGTACTTTCCTTACTTGGAAATACTCTGTACTTAGTCCTTATTACATGCTACATGCTTTTACTACTCATATTATGGTAAAATCAGTCTTATAAGTAATTTTGTTCCTTATTTGATACAACTTGTACCCGTTTGAACTATGACTCCCTAATTGAAAAGAGTCCGGGTCTTTAATTGATTCTGATTTATATTATTTCTATAATTATGCTAAACCTTTACTTGTTACCTTATTTTCTGCCTATTTTCAAAACTATAAATACTCTACTCTCTCTTTAGCATGGACACGAACATAGTAGTTCAAAACTCTCTCTCACAACTAAAACTCTCTATTCTCTCTTCTGTGCTACTTAATACTATTCCAAGCTAGCCGGCTGCAAGCCAAGGCTAATTACTGCACCTCTCCTATTTCTGCTTTGTGTTTTGCTTTCTTCACTTCACTAGTATGTTCTAATTCATATTTCAGTCCTCAAACCAATATGTTTCTATTACTGTTACAATTCCTTGTACTTCGGATATGCTTTTATTTACTATTTTTGTTGTTCAAAATGTAATTAGGATCCTGAGTTCCCTCTACATGTTAAATTATGCCTTACCTGTCAATGACCAGCATGTTTCTGTACACTTAGTACATGTTTCTTATGTGAACCCTCATGATTGGTTTGATCAGGGTCTCAGTTGTTTGATGTTGATATGTTAATCTAATCCAATACCCTACTGTTCCCCTAACCTGTTGGAGTTTCTGATCGTGTGCTTGTATATGTTCCTGCCTGCTACATGTTTGCCGTCAAATGCTCCATATTTGTCCCTCCAATCCCATTCCCTTGCTTATGTTTGCTGGACTATTCCTGGTCCTTGGTGTGATACTGACTTTGTTTTGGTTCTGAGATTGGTATGCATGCTCCTTCAAATTGTTTTCATCAGTTAAAATTTGTCATATAACTATTCCAATTAAGTCTCTCTTTTTCAAAACCGTTTCTTGCTTACCCTTTTTTAAAATTGTTTTCTTACTTAAATTCTTCAAAACTATGTCGAGCACTCTCACTCTACTCTTAGACCACTAAGTTCTGCCCCTTTTGTGTGAGCATTGCCTTGGGACCCTTGAGCTCCCTCTGAACTTTGACACATTAAGGTTGGCTCTTCCACACTGCACTTACTCTATCTTTGCTATGAAATCTGGGTGTGAGCACTGTCTGGGATCCCTTGAGGTCCTTAGGGACTTTTGACACACCCAGATATGAGAAAGGCTATGGAACAATCTTGACATTTGAGGTGATTTATTACATAACTCAAAGAGGAAGTCCTCATCAGGTGTTGAGAATCTGGTCCTGTCTTCAGGCTCTCTATTGTGTAACTTTCTACTTTTTACTTGTGTAATTCATTTCAGCATCGGTTTGTAATAATTATTGTAAAAACTCTTTGGGGATGGATAGTAAAAAGGGATGGGGTAAATATGCATGTTATAGTTGTTAAGGGTAGAAAACATGTTATTAGGTTTATATTCCTAATTGCGTAATAGAAACCATGCTTAGGATTCATACCTGCATTAGAATCCATGCTTTAGGAATTCTGCAATCCTTCTGCCTTTTCATATGTGCATGTTAGATACCCTGTTTTAGGATCTTGTTCACACTCGCTCAGTTACACCTAGTTAAACTACTGATGCATGAAAAAAGGCATAAAACAATCTCATGTTTGATTATCATATTTAAGTGAAACTAATCACAATCCCTACATGTCTTTGCAACACTTAGAACAACATGTTTTAAGTAAAATAACTTCCAAACTATTTCAACAATTCTGGTAACTGCTGCACATTATTTTACGCTTAGGCAAGTCTTAGGTAATCAACTTCAAATAAAATCAGAACTGCCTTTGTGATTCTTTTTTGACTGTCAGCATGTTAAAATCAGTAGGCAAGCCTGATTAGGACTTCTTATTTGAGTTATGTCATAGATCTGACTCTGATGTTATCACTTAGATACCATGTTTAGGATCTAAATTTAGACCTTAATTGTTTTGAGTCATACTGTTTGTGTGTACTGTATGTGGAGGTATATCTGAGCCTTTCACTAGTCTTCCATACTCCCCTTAATTGAAGTGCTACTTGTTTATTATATGTCACCTAAGTATTTTACCTTTAAACTTGAGGGTCTGCCTAGAACCCCCTTTTATAGGATAGAAGTCCTAAATTCCTCCGGGATTGATAGGAAGGGATGGGTAACAGCATGCAATAGGGGTCTAGACCAACCCTCGCTTTAATTACCTTCATGGGGCGGGAAAGGGTAGATATGGATATGATGACCGGTGCATTAATACCACGTGTAGCCCCTCTTTGAGGAGTGTCATACCGGATATTGCATTGATGTGATCCATATTATAAACAAACTTAGGATACCCCCTTTACATTTCCAAATATGCTTAGATTGTAATTCTTTTCAAAACCTTGTTTTTCATTAACTGCTTTCCAAACATATGTGTACTTAAACTTAAATCCCCTACTATTTGAGTCATACTTGTTTATTTGCTACTTGTACAAATTTACAAAACTTGTTTAGCCGGGAACCACACTAGTGGATCCTGAGGGGTGTCTAACACCTTCCCCTTCTTACCCTGTCTCTGGTAATCAAACATGGTTATAAATGAACCTTATAGGTGCCCTAACGCACCTTAAGTCGTTAGGTGGAAACTCTTCAAAAATGCAAACCCCCTTTCCAAAAAGAAAGAGTTGTCCCAACCAAAAATGTCATAAACCCGATTTCGCGAGAATAAGGGGGCGCGACAGCATGGCGACTCTGCTGGGGATATTCAGGCTTTTACCATTTCATATTGTTTTTGTGAATTTGTACCCTCCCTATGTGCAATTATTTGTTTAATTCCTTTAAGCATTTAATTTCTTCTTCAAAAACAAAACTGACATATCTTTCTTGTTTCCTTCCTTTATAATTGTTTTAAATTATGAAATTGTTGTATTTATCGCTTTCTTAATGTGCAAATACATGTCAACATGCTTTTAATTATTGCATAATCATGCTCAACATCATACTCCACTCGTGCCAAACAAATACTATAGCAACGCTTGATGAGTGGTTGTGCCCTTCCTATATCATTACCCCCTAAATTCGGAAAGGCTTATTTGCGGTAAAACTAGTCGATCAGCGGTGCAGTCGACAGTTCCGTGCCTTTCCCCTTGAGTTGTCCGCTCAAGGGTACCAGTCTAAAACCCCATAGAGACCTTACTCTGTTTAAGTTGCGCATGAATCATGGTCATACCTAGCTGGATCAGTTATGTTGTCCATATAATGATCCTTTAAGATAAGACTTATTCAAAGTCCATCGGGTTTTCCATAATCCCAACGGACGCAACCACGTTTTGTGCATTAATTTGGAGAACGCATCCGACCTTTGGCATCCGACTTTATGGACAGATTCAGGTTTAATACAGAGAACGCATCAGACGTGTTCTATATCCAGAATTTGAAGAAGAAGCCCACAAAGACGTTTAGTGAGTAGCATCTGAAGCTGCCAAGGTCAGACCCGCCTTAGAAGAGGAGCAAATGAACAAGTTCTTTGTTCGGGCTCAGGACCTGCAGTACTATGAATGGCTGATGATGATTAAGAATCACAAGTTCTCCGACATTATCAAATTAGGTGAGAGAATTGAAGAAGGTATTAAAAGTAGTATGGTTACAAATTTCGAAGCCTTGCAAGCTACGAATAAGGCTTTACAGTCCGGTGGTGTGTACAAAAAAAGGTACGTAGGGGCCATGATGGTTGCACAAAGGACCAAGTCTCCCCTTAAATACCAAGCTTACCCAACACCTCCATTCACATACCAGCCAACCCCAAATTCCCAAGCACTCTCATACCAAGCTCCGCCACCAACTTATCAGTCATCTCCACCTCCTACATATCAACCTACTTCACCCAGATACTCCCAACCCGCTCATGTCTACCTAACTTATAATGCTCAATCATCCCACTATCAATCACCCCCTGCATGCCAAAATTTCCCTAGACCCTGGCCCAATTTTGATCGCAGACCTCCAAAACAATATACAGTCATCGCTAAACCCATCGACCAACTGTATGAGAGGCTCAAAGTTGCTGGTTATGTCACCCCCATCCCTACTGCAACCCCTGAGAATCCTTCTTAGTGGGTTAACCCAAACAAGTCCTGTGCTACCACTCCGGCATGAAAGGCTACACTATCGATGAATGCTGCTCCTTGAAAGACAAGATACAGTTTTTGATTGATAACAAGATCATTGTGGCAAAGGAACCCGCTCCAAACATATGCAACAACCCTCTTCCAGACCATAAGGGTGGAGTTATCCACATGATTGAAGTAGAAGATGACTGGGATCTCGATGGATCAATCGGTTTGATCGCAGAAGGTGATGACCCGAAGAAACCGACAATTACTCTCAATCAAATCATAGTGCAGATCCAACCGTTTGAGAATGCTGAGGTGAATATGTCCATACCTCTTGAGTTTGAAGCAGCTCCACCCGCAAAGACACCGGTACCAATTGAGGTTGAATTCGTATCTCTGGCAAATGCACCCGCACCATTTGAGGTTGCAATCTTGCCACCCAAAGCACCTGATCCATTCGAAGTAAGGATAGTCGCACCGGTCCCAATGGCGTGTCTACCATGCCACCATTCTATACAAATGTTGTACCCTGGGACTATATAGCCGAGGCGAGAAGGAAGGGCAAGGTCAGGATTGAAGAAACTGTCGCAGCACAGGGTATGACAAGAACTGGTAGAGTCTATATCCCTGAACATCTAGCTGAATCAAGCAAGCAGGCCTCCAACTGGCCGCCCCTCATTAAGACAGGTCCGGACGACCTTTGTAGGAAAATACAGGCTAAGGAATATTCGGTCATCGACCAGTTGAACAAGACGGCAGCACAAATATCCATTCTCTCTTTGCTGCAAAATTCTGAGACGCACAAGAATGCTTTGTTAAAGGTGCTAAATGAAGCATACGTACCAAGTAACATCACTAGCGGGGAAGCTAATATGGTAGGACAAGTGCTGAAAATCCATAAGATCACATTTCATGAAGACGAGCTGCCACCTGAAGGACTAAGGCACAACAAAGCACTGCACATCACCGCACAATGCGAAGATCACTTCATCACTAGAATCTTGATCGATGGAGGTTCCAATCTTAACATTTGTCCACTGGTAACACTCAAGAAGTTGGGTAAAGGGTTGAATGAGATAAAATATGGAGCAATCAATGTGAAAGCCTTCGATGGTTCTCAGAGGTCCACCATGGGTGAGATTGGCCTATGCCTATAGATGGGACCCACCTGGTTCGAGGTCGATTTCTAGGTAATATATGTACCATTATCTTACAACTTGATGCTAGGATGGCCATGAATTCATGCTATTGGGGCCGTAGCATCAACGCTACATCAGGCAGTAAAGTTCGAATGGAATCACCAAGAAGTGATCATCTACGGCGATGGTAGCAACCCTATATACAGTCGCCAGACCATTCGGGCGATCGAGGGAAGAAGGAAGCTGGGTGGAGAAACTTACCACCACATTGAGCGGGTCAATGCTATCGACAAAGACAAATGGTGGGATAGCAAAATCGTGAGTATACTGAGTTGGAGTGGGTACGAACCTGGCAAAGGGCTCAGCTAGAACCTCCAAGGAATCTCTAAACCCATAAAACTCAAGAAACATGACACTACCTTCGGTTTGGGATATGAATACACCTGGGAAGAATTCAATAGTCGGTCGCCACCATGGCGTGGTCCTTACTACCCACTAGAGCAGCCAATACCGCATCTAGAGCAGACCTTCCAACAGGCTAACATTATCTATGGGTCAGATGAAGAAGAAGCACTTGCAGCAGTGAAGAACTTGTTTCTAGAGGACAGTGATATGGACTGTTGCGTTATTCTCGAGGAGGAGAGGGATGAAGGCCCTTACATATAGGCTGTGAGCACAGGAGCACATCTCAAGAATTGGACTTTCAGAACAACAAAGGCCCGACGAGCCTCGGGGTAGCAAGGCTAAAACAAGCATTATTCATTGTTTTATTTACTAAATGATTTTCTTTTCGCATTTTTTAATTTTCGCAATAAGATCTTCGATGTCCAAAACCATTACTCAATTTATCAAAAGCATTTTTAATTTTTCTTATGAATTAATATTTATTGCGATCATTTTCTCTCCTTACTTTACCAATACAACATTACAATTACTTGTCTTGATGAACCAATGACTGTGATATGCAATAAGACAATGCAACAAACGGACATGGATTTAGAAGAAGATGACATACCTGACAAGATTGTCAAAGAAGTTGAGAACTTTGAGAACAGACATAAGTCCAACCTGGACGAGACCGAAATTGCCAACCTGGGAGGTACAAAAAACGTCAAGGAAACACGAATCAACATTCACCTATCTCCATCAGAGAAGAAAGAATACATATAATTTCTAAAGGAGTATGGGGACATATTCGCATAGTCGTATGATGACATGATTGGTCTGAGTACGTCAATTGTGGCTCACAAACTGCCAACCGATCCAATGTGTCCACCGATAAAGCAAAAGCTTAGAAAGTTTAAGCCTGATATGAGTTTGAAAATCAAGAAAGAAGTCACCAAGAAGATCAACGCTAAGGTTCTCAGGGTAGTAGAATACCCGACATGGTTAGCCAACATTGTGCCAGTGCCAAAGAAGGATGGGAAGGTAAAAGTCTATATCGACTACCGGGATCTCAACGGGGCCAGTCTGAAAGATGACTTCCCTTTGCCAAATATACACATCTTGAATGACAATTGCGCGAAGCATGAGCTACAGTCATTCGTAGATTGCTTCGTTGGTTATCATCAGATCTGGATGGATGAGGAAGATGTTGAGAAAATGGCTTTCATTACGCCGTGGGGAGTGTACTGTTACAAGATGATGTCATTCGGCCTGAAGAATGCAGGGGCCACTTACATGAGGGCCATGACTACTATTTTCCATGATATGATACACAAGGAGATAGAGGTATATGTGGATGATGTTATTATCAAATCCAATAAGGCCACTGACCACATAGAAGATCTAAGAAAGTTCTTCAATAGACTGCGGTGATACAACCTAAAACTAAACCCCGCAAAGTGCACATTTGGGGTTCCTGCTGGGAAATTGCTTGGGTTTATTTTTAGCCGCCGAGGAATAGAACTGGACCCATTGAAAGTCAAAGCCATTCAAGAACTACCACCGCTAAGGAACAAGAAGGATGTGATGAGTTTCTTGGGAAGGCTTAACTACATCAGCCGATTCATAGCACAGTCTACGGTTATCTGTGAGCCGATCTTTAAGATGTTAAAGAAGGACACCGCCACCAAATGGACCGATGACTACCAAAA
This sequence comes from Nicotiana tabacum, assembly GCF_000715075.1. Classification (NCBI taxonomy): domain Eukaryota; kingdom Viridiplantae; phylum Streptophyta; class Magnoliopsida; order Solanales; family Solanaceae; genus Nicotiana; species Nicotiana tabacum. The sequence goes on from NC_134087.1 coordinate 6,412,169, forward strand.
GGCCTTCAACAAAATCAAGGAGTACCTATCAACACCACCAGTCTTAGTCTCGCCCGAGCCAGGTAGACCCTTATTACTCTACCTTGCAGTGTTATATGGAGCTTTCGACTGCATTTTGGGGCAGCATGATGAAACAGGGAGGAAGGAACAAGCCATTTATTATCTTAGTAAGAAGTTCACCCCATACGAGGTCCGGTATTCTCTATTGGAACGCACCTGTTGTGCTTTGACTTGGGTAGCTCAGAAGCTGAGGCATTATTTCTGCACCTATACTACATATCTCATATCGAGAATGGATACCTTAAAGTACATCTTTCAGAAGCCCATGCCCATCGGCAAGTTAGCCAAGTGGCAAATCCTGTTGAGTGAGTTCAACATTGTTTACGTAACTTAGAAAGCGGTCAAGGGACAGGCACTGGCAGACCACCTTGCTGAAAACCCCGCGGATGGAGGATACGAATCCCTAAAAATGTATTTTCCTGATGAAGAGGTATCATTCATAGGAGAAGACATTGCGGAATCCTATGACGGATGGAGAATGTTCTTCGATGGAGCAGCAAACTTCAAAGGAGTTGGCATAGGAGCAATTCTAATATCAAAAATCGGTCAGCATTATCCAGTATCTGCCAAAATCATGTTCCCTTACACCAACAATATGGCCGAGTATGAAGCCTGCATCTTAGGACTCAAAATGGCCATCGACATGAATATTCAAGAGCTGCTAGTGATTGGAGATTCAGACTTGCTTATACATCAGGTACAAGGAGAATGGACAACCAAGAACTCCAAGATACTCTCGTATCTACATCACGTATAGGAATTGAGGAAGAGGTTCACGAAGACGGAATTCTAGCATGTTCCCAGAATCCAGAATGAGTTCGTCGATGTGTTGGCTACCCTATCATCTATTATACAACATCCCGACAAGAATTTCATTGATCCCATTCCGGTGAAAATCCATAATCAGCCAACTTACTGTGCGCATGTTGAAGAGAAAGCAGACGGAAAACCTTAGTTTCATGATATCAAGGAATATTTAACAAAAAGAGAGTACCCGGAGCTTGCGAATCCTACTCAGAAACGCACATTTCGGAGATTGTCCAACAACTTTTTTCATAGCGGAGGAATCCTGTATAGGAGGACTCCTGATTTAGGATTATTAAGATGTGTCGACGTAATGGAAGCATTAAGGCTACTAGAGAAAATTCATGTTGGGACCTGCGGCCCACATATGAACAGTTTTGTCTTAGCAAGGAAGATACACCGGGCAAGTTACCTTTGGATAACTATGGAAATGGACTGCATCCAGTATGTCCGGAAATGCCATCACAGTAAGATACATGCAGACATGATAAAGGTACTTCCAAGCGAGCTTAACACAACAAGCTCATCGTGGACATTCGCCGCTTGGGGAATGAACGTTATTGGACCAATCGAGTCGGCTGCTTATAACGGACACAGGTTTATCCCGGTAGCCATCGACTATTTCACCAAATAGGTCGAAGCAGCATCTTACAAAGCAGTGACTAAGAAAGTCGTGACAGACTTTGTCCGCGATTGCATTGTTTGTCGATTCGAAATTCCAGAGTCAATCATTACTGATAATGGCTCCAACCTCAACAGCGATTTGATGAAAGCTATGTGCGAAACTTTCAAGATTAAAAACAAGAATTTCACAGCCTACAGGCCTTAAATAAATGGAGCTGTAGAAGCCGCCAACAAGAATATCAAGAAGATATTGAGGAAAATGATAAAGAATCACAGAAAGTGGCACGAGAAGTTATCATTTGCTCTTCTAGGGTATCGTACCACAGTCCGCACATCAACAGGGGCAATCCCCTATATGTTGGTTTACGGTACAGAGGCTGTCATTCCCGCTAAGGTGGAAACTCCTTCCCTAAGGATCATACAAGAAGCTGAGCTTGACGACGCAGAGTGGGTAAAAAGTCATTATGAGCAACTAGTCCTTATAGACGGAAAGAGAATGAATGTAGTCTGACATGGTCAACCCTATCAGAACAGAATGTCCAGAGCCTTCAACAAAAGAGTCAAGCCAAGACAGTTCGCACCGGGGCAGCTGGTGTTAAAGAAAAAATTTTCGCATCAAGATGAAGCCAAAGGGAATTTCTCTCCCAACTGGCAGGGTCCATACATGGTTCACCGGGTTTTGACAGGAGGAGCCCTCATACTTGCAGAAATGGACGGAGAAGTCTGGCCAAAGCTGATCAATTCAGATGCAGTCAAGCATTACTATGTGTAATCTTCATGCTTTCCTTATATGACGTAAACTGAACTACGCCCGACCTGATTCTCATTTAAGAGGGGATATGTAGGCAGCCCTATGGTTTCTGTCACAATTCAATAAAAATTTCATTTTTCCCCGCAATTGGAAACTGGGGCAGAATTTTGAGGAGGACCCTCAAAATTCCGAAGTAATTTCAGCCAATCACCGTACAAGCAGCAGTCAGAAACGTCGACCCATCAAACTGGGGCAGAGTTTTAAGGAGGACCCTCAAAATTCTGTAGCAAGAGAGGTTACAATGTCCTGAACTACGTTACAGTCATCGTTCATCTAAAAGTTATTTTTTAATTTATGTCATACTTTTATAAAATCATGCATGTTATTATTGAAATTGATTTGTTTAGCATCGCTACCCCAATAATACAGACGGCATTACCAGATCAAAGCCAGCGGGGATATGAACTAACCTTCCCCCTTATAAAACTCGCGATTTTTCTTTGGATGCAGGCACTAGGATTGCAAAATCATTAAACATATTGTACGCCCATGGGACAAACATTGTTCAAGAATACAATTCTCAGAACCGTTGCACTTGCCAACATTTGCTATTAGTATACACCAGTGATGTTCTGTATGTCACAATGCTCCCAGTAATCACAGCGCCGCAATCTGCTATCAGCTAAGAAAACTCTACTGCCAGTTGTTATCTTATTTCTTGCATAAGGCTACCATTCTGCCTTCCGAGACTAAATGTTGTCTCCATCTGCATTCGCATTGCATAAGGCTACTATTCTGCCTTCCAATTTGCATAAGGCTGCCATTTTGCCTTCCGAGACTAAATGATGTCTCCATCTGCATTCGCATTGCATAAGGCTACTATTCTGCCTTCCAATATACATAAGGCTATCATTATGCCTTCCAATACTAAACGATGTCTCCATCTGCATTTGCATTGCATAAGACTACTATTCTGCCTTCCAATCTGTGTAAGGCTACCATTCTGCCTTTTGAGACTAAACGTTGTCTTCATATGCATTTGCATTGCATAAGGCCACTATTATGCCTTCCAATTTGCATAAGGTTACCATTCTACCTTCCGAGACTAAACGGTGTCTCCATCTGCATTCGCATTGCATAAGGCTACTATTTTGCCTTCCAATTTGCATAAGGCTACCATTCTGCCTACCGAGACTAAACATAGTCTCCATCTACATTCGCATTGCATAAGGCTACTATTCTGCCCTCCAATCTGCATAAGGCTACCATTCTGCCTTCCGAGGTTAAGCTCTACCTCCATCTACATCTGTATTGCATTGCATAAGGCTACTATTCTGCCTTCCAATCTGCATAAGGCTACCATTATGCCTCCAATTTTCTTCGAAACTAAGCGCTATCCCAAACACTATTTATCTCGCTTCTCTTACGAGCTAAGCTCTGCCCTTTAATTCACAAGACTGAGCTCTGTCTTGTCCGCATCATACTAATGTATCTTTTATGGGCTAAAATATCGCCAACTCATCCAAAGGTATCATCGTTCGGAGGCACCATCTTCATAGCCCGAGAACACCATGTCAAGATCTCTTTCAATCCTTTGCTTATCATTATTCAAAGGCGTCATGTTTCGGAGGCACTATCCTCATAGCCCAAGAACATCATTTCATGGCTTGCGAATTCTGCATCAAACAACCCATGGCCCAGGACATCATGGTCTAAGGATGTCATTCTTAACCGTCCAAAGACAACATTATTGGTCCGACGGGAATTTGCATCATGTTTAAATTTATGCACAGTATACGCTTGTATTGATTCTATTTGCAGGTAAGACGGCGAGCAACAGCTATCCCAGCAGGAGCGATCCCACTCCAGTTCCCTCGAGCCATATCAAACCTAACTATTCCCGTAAGTTGTTCACTCACCCAGCCCTAGATGTTGCGTCTGTTCTTGAAATGGCTTCATCGGTATACTCCGCCGATGGATCCTGAACTACATACGGCCTAATTCCTATAAAACCAGGGATATATAGGCAACTCATAAACTAGAGTGCGGCCTAAATCTCTTCAAAGTCATCATATCTTTACCCAACAACTCTTTCATCCTTCCCGGGTAAAGAGGGGCAGTTATTGATACCCAATTTTTCCTCAAATTATTTTAAATTTGCATATAGACCATCAAAATTAGGTTTTCATAACAATTGGTATTTTTCTATAATTTTTCTCATATTTTACTAATTCATTTTTTATTTATCCAGTATTTTTATCTCTAATAATTAATTATAAATTGCATTACAGATGATTTCAAAAGCATTCCTTGATTTAATATATTATTTTGGTCCTATTAAGACCAAATGTATTTCACAAATTAGCCAAATTGGCACTATCTGGTTATAATTGCAATGACTTTGCAATTATGGCCTAATTATATATTTTGTGCTATGTTTTTACTCAACAAATAGTCATTTATATTTTTAATACTAATTAATCATTTTAATTTAGTTTATTAAGCATCAATTTCTTTTTTTATAATTATTAGCCATTTTTATAAATTATTTATCTATTTTTATGGGGTATTTAACAACTAGCCATTTTTAAATTTCAATTCTAGCCTAATTAACCCAAACCCCTAACCCAATAAACTAGCCCAGTTACCCAACACAAATTTAGAATCTTACCCGGCCCAACTCTCGTTCGATCTGAGTCGTTGATTAATTCAAATCAACGGCCCAGATTAATACTTACCATATTAACCCCTAAACGACTGCCCCCCTTTCTCAGTTTTCCCCCGTCTCACTTCTCACCCGTCTCTCGAAATCATCTCAACTCTTTCTAAAACCTTCGTCTCCTGAGCTCTGTCTCTCCCCTCTCCGGCCATCTCCTCGCCGGAAACGATGAAGTTTTCACCTCTCATCGACCTTATGGATTCGTCTTTCACACTTGTGTCACCGGTGGAGGCTCTCAAGTGACCCTGAGGCAGTCCACTCCCATCTCCAATCTCATGCCATGTTTTTCGGCCACCTATGGCCGTTCGAGTAAGATCTCTACATTTTTCGGCCAAAGGCCGGTGATATTTTAAGCTCTCTTCTCCTCCTTTGGGTTTTCTCTGGAAACCCTAGCTTTCAATCCTCCGATCTTTTTAGACCTGTGAAGGATCTATGTGTCTTTTAAGATTCTCACCTATTTTCCTCAAAAGATTTCTCTGATTTCAAACGATTTCCTCATTTTCCAGACTAGGGTTTCAAAACCCTTTTGCAAAAACGATTTCTTTATGATTTTTAGCAATTACTTTGTGATTTTTAGCATGTTTAAACATCACTTGAGTCTTTCCTTTTGCTTGATTCATTTTTGTTAAGAAACCCTAATACTTATGGGTTCGATTTGAAGTATGAGTCTGTTTGCGATGTGTTTGCATGTCTCTCATGAACATTCTAGGTTTCATGTATGTTCTATAAGCTCTTGTGCTTCCTGCTCTAATTTGTTCTTAAGGTTTCTCTGATTTTGTTCAACACATGTTATTTATCGTTTAATAGGTCCGACTATTTGTTTTATTGATTGTTCACATAATAATTTATATTGATTTTTGTGTAATCTCCTTAGACCTGCGATATCTTCCCTGAATCTGTGATTTTGTGTATTTTTCTTGTAATTCTATACTGATTTTTCGAATTGGTTCCTTACTTTTGTGATACTTTCCTTAGTTAGTGCTGATTCCCTGTGATTTTCAATCTCATTCGTGATTCTTTGAACTAACTTTCAGAATTAAAATTGTACTCCACCTTATTTATGTGCACAAATATGTTGTTAGTTATTTAACGTGTACTTTCCTTACTTGGAAATACTCTGTACTTAGTCCTTATTACATGCTACATACTTTTACTACTCATATTATGGTAAAATCAGTCTTATAAGTAATTTTGTTCCTTATTTGATACAACTTGTACCCATTTGAACTATGACTCCCTAATTGAAGAGAGTCCGGGTCTTTAATTGATTCTGATTTATATTATTTCTATAATTATGCTAAACCTTTACTTGTTACCTTATTTTCTGCCTATTTTCAAAACTATAAATACTCTACTCTCTCTTTAGCATGGACACGAACATAGTAGTTCAAAACTCTCTCTCACAACTAAAACTCTCTATTCTCTCTTTTGTGCTACTTGCTACTATTCCAAGCTAGCCGGCTGCTAGACAAGGCTAATTACTGCACCTCTCCTATTTCTGCTTTGTGTTTTGCTTTCTTCACTTCACTAGTATGTTCTAATTCATATTTCAGTCCTCAAACCAACATGTTTCTATTACTGTTACAATTCCTTGCACTTCTGATATGCTTTTATTTACTATTTTTGTTGTTCAAAATGTAATTAGGATCCTGAGTTCCCTCTACATGTTAAATTATGCCTTACTTGTCAATGACAAGCATGTTTCTGTACACTTAGTACATGTTTCTTATGTGAACCCCCATGATTGGTTTGATCAGGGTCTCAGTTGTTTGATGTTGATATGTTAATCTAATCCAATACCCTACTGTTCCCCTAACCTGTTGGAGTTTCTGATCGTGTGCTTGTATATGTTCCTGCCTGCTACATGTTTGCCGTCAAATGCTCCATATTTGTCCCTCCAATCCCATTCCCTTGCTTATGTTTGCTGGACTATTCCTGGTCCTTAGTGTGATACTGACTTTGTTTTGGTTCGGAGATTGGTATGCATGCTCCTTCAAATTGTTTTCATCATTTAAAATTTGTCATATAACTATTCCAATTAAGTCTCTCTTTTTCAAAACTGTTTCTTGCTTACCCTTTTTTAAAATTGTTTTCTTACTTAAATTCTTCAAAACTATGTCGAGCACTCTCACTCTACTCTTAGACCACTAAGTTCTGCCCCTTTTGTGTGAGCATTGCCTTGGGACCCTTGAGCTCCCTCTGAACTTTGACACATTAAGGTTGGCTCTTCCACACTGCACTTACTCTATCTTTGCTATGAAATCTGGGTGTGAGCACTGTCTGGGATCCCTTGAGGTCCTTAGGGAACTTTGACACACTCAGATATGAGAAAGGCTATGGAACAATCTTGACATTTGAGGTAATTTATTACATAACTCAAAGAGGAAGTCCTCATCAGGTGTTGAGAATCTGGTCTTGTCTTCAGGCTCTCTATTGTGTAACTTTCTACTTTTTACTTGTGTAATTCATTTCAGCATCGGTTTGTAATAATTATTGTAAAAACTCTTTGGGGATGGATAGTGAAAAGGGATGGGGTAAATATGCATGTTATAGTTGTTAAGGATAGAAAACATGTTATTAGGTTTATATTCCTAATTGCGTAATAGAAACCATGCTTAGGATTCATACATGCATTAGAATCCATGCTTTAGGAATTCTGCAATCCTTCTGCATTTTCATACGTGCATGTTATATACCCTATTTTAGGATCTTGTTCACACTCGCTCAGTTACACCTAATTAAACTACTGATGCATGAAAAAGGGCATAAAACAATCTCATGTTTGATTATCCTGTTTAAGTGAAACTAATCACAATCCCTGCATGTCTTTGCAACACTTAGAACAACATGTTTTAAGTAAAATAACTTCCAAACTATTTCAACAATTCTAGTAACTGCTGCACATTATTTTACGCTTAGGCAAGTCTTAGGTAATCAACTTCAAATAAAATCAGAATCGTCTTTGTGATTAGTTTTTGACTGTCAGCATGTTAAAATCAGTAGCAAGCTTGATTAGGACTTCTTATTTGAGTTATGTCATAAATCTGACTCTGATGTTATCACTTAGATACCATGTTTAGGATCTGAATTTAGACCTTAATTGTGTATGAGTCATGTAGTTTGTATGTACTGTATGTGGAGGTATATCTGAGCCTTTTACTGGTTTTCCATGCTCCCCTTAATTGAAGTCCTACTTGTTTATTATATGTCGCCTTACTATTTTACCTTTAAACATGAGGGTCTGCCTAGAACCCTCTTTTATAGGATAGGAGTCCTAAATTGCTCCGGTACTGATAGGAAGGGATGAGTAACAGCATGCAATAGGGGTCGAGACCAACCCTCGCTTTAATTACCTTCACGGGGCGGGTAGATATGGATATGATTACCAGTGCTTAATACCATGTGTAGCCCCTCTTTGAGGAGTGTCATACCGGGTATTGCATTGATGTGATCCATACTATAAGAAAAACTTAGGATACCCCCTTTACATTTCCAAATATGCTTAGATTGTAATTCTTTTCAAAGCCATACTTGTTTATTTGCTACTTGTACAAATTCACAAAAACTGTTTGGTCGGAAACCACACTAGTGGATCTTGAGGGGTGCCTAACACCTTCCCTTTAGGATAATTTCAAGCACTTACTCTGTCTCTGATTATCAAACGTGGTTATAAATAAACCCTATAGGTGCCCTAACGCACCTTAAATCGTTAGGTGGCAATTCTTCAAAAATGCAAACCCTCTTTCCAAAGGAAAGAGTTGTCCCAACCAAAAATGTCATAAACCCGATTTCGCGAGAAAAAAGGGGCGGATAGAAAGTAAACGTAACTAAAGGTTTAATTGTCGTATACCAAGAAAACTACTCCTTTTCCATTATCTGTGCTCTTTGCTCGTCGTACTTAAAAGGGTAAATTTCAAAAATTGTTATATAATTATGACTTTTTTCACCAAAGTCATATAACTTTCTCACCCAAAAATTATATAAATACTTTTTTTTTTTTACAAAAGTCCTATAATTATGTTTTCTCACACAAAAATCGTAAAACTTTTACTAACTCACACAAAGATCATAGTGATCGAAAAATACAATTTTTCAATAGTATTTTTTATTTTGTAGTTTTTTTATTTATTTTCATTCTAATTAATAATAATTCAATTAAAATAGGGATGACCCAACCCGACCTGATCCACCCGACTCAATTAAAATAGAAGTATCATATTTTAAATAATTCACTATTCACTTTTTGTATTATTTTAATTTGTATATGGTTATTGGGCCATGCTCTGCTAGGTCATTCCTACTTTAAAGACAAAATATAAAATTAGCCGATCGGTCGTAATTAATTACATTTGCTAGAAAAATGTCATATATATATATATATATATATATATATATATGTGTGTGTGTGTGTGTGTGTGTGTATGTGTGTATGTGTGTGATATATATGACACTTTATCAGCTATTATTTTTGGGAGGGCTAAAAATATGCTCATATTTCTCCTATTTTACTTGGGTAATTATTTATTAGACTGAAAATAAAAAATAAAAGCATGCAAAATAAGAAAAAAAATTGTTTCATGGCCTTTATGATTTTTATCTGAGATAGTGAAAGTTTTATGATTTTTGTGTGAGAAACCAAAGTTATATGACTTTTGTGAAAAAAAGCCATTGTTATGATTTTTGTGTGAGAAAACAAACTTATATGACTTTGGTGAAAAACAAATCATAGTTATATGACCATTTGTGAAATTTACCCCCTACTTAAAAATCTAAATCATTGCCCCTTGTACAAGAAGAAACAAGGGGAAAAAAAAAGAATTTCTCCCTTTTCATTTATCCTCGTTCTTTTATAAATATACTTTCTATTTTCTTTTTTAGTGGAAAAAAACACTCAAAGATTTGATAGATAAACACACGAAGAAGGACATTTCTATTAGGTTATATATGAATAGGTGTGGGAGCGTCAAGAGGGATGAATGTTAGGGGACTAACTCTTTAACATCAGGCATGGCGCGGTTGTGGCAAGGATTGGGCATGATGGCCTTATCATTAGCCTATGTGCGGGCAAAACGATCATGCGAGCAATGGACAAGACATTGTCGTGTGGGTGTTGTGGGCAAGTATTGACCAAGGTCTTGGGGCAGGCAAGACATGCTTAGCAAAGGCTTGACAAGGAAGTGTGGGCAAAGTTGGGGCGGCATGGCACGATATGCGTGTTATATCCCATTTTAACCCAGGTCAAACTAGAGTATAACATATTGGTAATTCCGAGGTTTAATTAATTTTAAGAGTCGCCACCTAATTATTTCTAAGGTGAATTAGGACACCTAAAGTGATTAAAGTAATTTTATAAAGTATAACTCTGCTAATGGTCCAATTAACCTAAAGTTCTAGGTAAGGGTTCAATTAATCTAAAGGGGAGGTTTTTAAGGCACCCTTTAAGATCCATATCGAATGGTTAACCGACCGAACTTAAACTAATTAAGGCTAAGGGTAGGTGTTAAGTCTAAACATATAGAAGTGTGCAAAATATAATTATTAAAAGGGCAGTGCTAAATCAAATATCGAAACCTGTTGATACGTTTCCAAAAGCATCAGTTAGCTTGATGTGAAGACTAAAAATTAACAGTTCAACTTAATGTAAAAAGGCCTTTAGGCAGTAGCAAAATATTTTTTGTTATCATATCTGTATAAGTAGCCCAGGAATTATAAAGTGGCGAAAATGGGTTTAACACTTGAACTTTTAAAACTATTTAAAATGAACTCAAAATCGATTTGAATTCTTGAAATAACAAAGAAAAGGCGTAGAAGATAGCTTTCATATATTTTTTTAAAAGTGGTGCCGACTTTGGTCCTTCAAGCTTACAAATTCCGTAATTGAAAAGGGAAAGGAAGAAAATAAAGCTGACTACGACGGAACTTTTGAAGCATGAATTTTTCATATGACAAACAGTAACAGGTGAGGTATATTAGCATTTACTGTTAATAGACCAGAACAAGCTATTAAAGTTAGCTAAATCATGATATCACGTTAAGCATTTTTATCGCCATTTATCATTCAGTTACATGGAAATAATATATTCCTATAGTCATAGCATCTAAACACACAATATCAGAGAATCAAATCAATACTCTTTGAACTACATGTCAGAGGAAAGAAAGGGAAAGAAAGAGCACTGACTTGTTTGGGGGCAGTGAACTAGGACGATGTCGGCCCCTAATCTACTCTCTCATTATGTAAAGATTCGAACCTCGATCGGAATGAGTTCCAAAATCTCTGTCACGGCTAAAGTTCACCGAGACAGAAAACTTTTGTAAGAGACTCTTGAGTTGTAGACTACATCAAATATGTGAGTGATAAAATAGTATTTCTGATTCTTGTCCAGTGTCCCCCGCTCCAGAAACTCCCCGAGAGTATTTATAGAAGAAAATTAGGGTTCAGAGATGATTTTTTGGGCGGGATCTCTTGAGCAGAAATTTGAAATCAAGGGCTTGAATTTCAGTCAAAACAACCGTTTGAATCCGAACGTTGTAATTCGGAAGAGCCTCACGTGATTTGGTCAGAAAAATCGAAATGGCAAAAGTCTTTTGGCATGTTGTGTTGACTAAATCTCATTGCAAATGAGAGAGAGAAGGAGTCACGGGCTTTGAAGAGAGACAAAGAACTTACTCAAAATCGTCGAGGCAAGCTTCTGCCATGGTTAAGAATACTGAAGCTTTTGCTTGAAAGAGCAAAGGGGTAATAGAACGAGTGAAACTGTGGGAGCGAATGTGATGGAGTAAACAATAGATACCTTAGCTGATTTAGGATTTCTTTATTTTTTGGGCTAAGAAATTTAAACGGGTTTGGGCTTGTATTTCATGGCCTGTTTACTTCTTTCAATTAATTTCTTTGGGCTTTTAAATTGGATCACATATATTATTTTTTAAACACATTTAAGGAATACAATAATAATAATAACAATAGTAATCATAACAATAACAACAACAACAATAATAAAAATACTAATAATGAATAATAGTGATAATATTAGTAGTAGCAATAATATTAAGAATTGTCGTTATAGTAGTAGTAATAAAAATAATACTAGTAGTAATAATAATATAATGATAATAATAATAATAATAATAATAATAATAGTGTCCATTGTGATAAAAATGATAGTAAAATAAGGTAATTAATTTATTAATATCTTTAGAAGCTCAAAGGAATTAATTGAAAGAAAGGAGGGACAAAATTGGATGTCAACAATGCGCGCCAAAATCAGTGGCACGGGCACTTCAGGTTGTGGCAGCGCCAAGTGCGGGCTAAGCTAAAGCACGGCAGTGCGGGATGATGGATAAGCCTTCAAAATCTAAGGAAAGGCTATGTGAAGGAAAATACAAGCAATGGCACGGGTGAAACAAGGATTGACATGGGCAAGGCAAAAACTCGGCCAAGACATGTGCAGGTGGCAGTGGCGTCAGGCGTGTACGGCAAAATTATGGGCGGCAGGTTGCAGGCAAGGCCTTGGTGCGGAGCAATGTCAAAATGAGCCAAGGCTGGTCGCAATTCCAGCCTTGGGCGTGCAGCATGTGACCAAGTCAAAGGGCACATGCAGTGCACATGCCAAAGTAGTTGGCGGTTACCTTTTTGTAACCACTTGTACCCATGTCTGATTTATGCTTGTATCTACTATCATTTTTTGTAGAACATGGCCTACGTAGTTGGGGATATCAACTACAAGATATAAACAGACTTAGTCTTAGCCCGACAAGTGCCAAAAGCTGTAAACAACAAGTGTCCATGTGTTGTCAAGTGTCAAAGGCTGCCTATGTGCTATAAATAGGTGCCTTTGGACTTAGATAGAATTCAAGTGAGAATTTTGTATGAAATTCAGTAAGGGAAACAAGAGAGAAAGGTGAGTCTTTCTAAGTGTTTCAAAAGGGGCTAAGGATGGACATTGGGCAGGTCTTAGTGTGCAAGATCGACTTGTGATCTTGGCTAGACGAAGTGGGTTGTGGATGATTTGTGTTCATAGCAAAGTGAGGGTTTCTTTTATAGATTTCTAAATTAATACAAAGGTTGGGATTTTTTCGCATTTTGATTGTGTTCTTTTTAATTTGCTGCCAAAATTTGTTTAAGGCCAAACTTGCTGAAAGTTTGGCTAAGTGTTGAGAAATGCTGAGTCAAGTGTGCGACTTGACTGCTACGCAGTTGTGACCAAAAATGCCCCCGTAACAACTGGTATCAGAGCAGAGTAAGGTTCGTGATGGTGGCAAGACGAGCAGTAGCATATTTCGTGTTGTTGTTTGAGAACATGGCTGGTGGCACAAATGCTGAACTTCGCCAAATGGTGGAACAGTTGGAAGCACTCGTTGGGCAGGCTCTTGAAATAGGTGCTGATTCTTCTGTTCTTTCAAGAATGGCATGTTTGGAGGTAGATTATGCAGCGAGGCATGAAACTATGCTAGCAAAATGGCTTTGATATGCAAGGAAAAGAAAGAACTGTGCGAGGAGGTAGTTCAACTTCGAAAGGCATTACAAAATACTGCTTTAGTAGTGATGATTTCACAAAAGTGAAAATTTCGGAGCCAAAGGCTTATGGTGGTGCAAGAAATGTCAAAGAACTGGAAAAAATTTCTTGTGGGATATGGAGCACTATTTCCAGGCTACTCGTGTGTCAGGTGATGAAAAGGTGATCATCATCACCTTTGACTGATGATGCGAAAGTGTGGTGGCATACACGAGTTGTGGAAGTGGAAATGTTGGACTGCCCAAGATTGAAACTTGGGAGATGCTGAAGAAGGAAATAAAATCTCAATTCCTTCCAACCAACTCGTCATGGGTTGTAAGAAATGGACTGCGTCGCTTGAAGCAAAGTGGCACGGTGACGGAGTATATCAAGGAATTTTCGTCCTTGATGTTGAATGTAAGTAATATGGCAGAGGAAAATAAGCTGCATTACTTCATGAGCGGATTGAAGGGTTGGGCACAATTGGAGTTGAGAAGGCAGAATGTTCAAATCCTCTCTACTACTATTGTGGCAGCATATGCATTGGCTGACTTCAACATAGGTGATGATCCTGCTGAATCTTTGCATTCAAAGTCCGACAGAAGGAAATACAAAGCAAAGGAATGGAATAAAAGTGGGAAAGGCCAAGTTGTCGAAGATGAAGAATTTGCCAAGAATGGGAGGCAGGCGGAGACTTCTAATGGCAAGGAAAGAAGCGGCAAGTTCAAAAGCTGCTTTACTTATGGTGGATCGCACTTGAAGAAGGACTGTCTGGTGCAGGCTAGGGTGATTGCTATGGTGGCTGCGGAAAAATAGAAACAAATAGCGGAGGCAAATGCCATTATGGCAGGTGTGAATGGAGTAACACGGGCGTTGTATGCCAAACAACCCCTTGGGGATGATTAATTGAGTTGGCTCGATGGGGACGTCAATTTCAAAGGGTGGAGTGGTTTGTTAGGGCCTAACTCTTTGACATCAGGCATGGCACGGTTGTAGCAAGGATTGGGCATGATGGCCTTATCATTAGCCTATGTGCGGGCAAAACGATCATGCGAGCAATGGACAAGATATTGTCATGTGTGGGATGTTGTGGGAAAGTATTGTCCAAGGTCTTGGGGCAGGCAAGGCATGATTGGCAAAGGCTTGACAAGACAATGTGGGCAAAGTTGGGGCGGCATGGCACACCATGCGCGCCAAAGTTAGTGGTACAGGCATTTCGGGTTGTGGCAACGCCAAGTGCGGGCTAAGCTAAAACACGATAGTATGGGATGATAGCAAAGGCTTTCAATAGCTAAGGCAAGGCTATGTGAAGGAAAATACAAGCAATGGCACGGGTGAAACAAGGGTTGACATGGGCAAGGCAGAAACTCGGCCAAGGCATGTGCGGGCGGCAGTGGCGTCGGGTGTGTGCGGCAAAATTATGGGCGGCAAGTTGCGGGTATGGCATTTGTGTGAGGCAATGTCAAAATGAGCCAAGGTTGGGCGCAATGCCAGCCTTGGACGTGCAGCAGCTGACCAAGTCAAAGGGCACATGTAGCGTACATGCCAAAGTAGTTGGCGGTTACCTTTTTGTAACCACTTGTACCCATGTCTGATTTATGCTTGTATCCACTATCATTTGGTGTAGAACATGGCCTATGTAGTTGGGGATGTCAACTACAAGATAGGAACAAATTTAGTCTTAGCCCGACAAGTGGCAAAAGTTGTAGACAACAAGTGTCCATATGTTGTCAAGTGCCAAAGGCTACCTGTGCTATAAATAGGTTCTTTTGGACTTAGTCAGATTTCAAGTGGGAATTTCGTATGAAATTCAGTAAGGGGAAAAAGAGAGAAAGGTGAGTCTTTCTAAGTGCTTTAAAAAGGGGCTAAGGTTGGGCATTGGCAGGTTTTAGTGTGCAAGATCGACTTGTGATCTTGGCTAGGCGAAGTGGGCCGTGAACGACTTGTGTTCATAGCAAAGTGAGAGTTTCCTTTGTAGATTTTTGAATTAATACAAAGTTGGGATTTTCCTGTATTTTGATTTTGTTCTTTTTTAATTTGCTGCAAAAATTCGTTTAAGGCTAAACTTGCTGAAAATTTGGCTAAGTATTTAAAAAGGCTGAGTTAAGTGTGCAACTTAATTGTCACACGATTGTAACTTTGGACGGACCAAAAACGCCCTCGTGACAACGAGTATAAAGAAAATTGGTGGAAAAGCCACGGCAAAATTCTTGGCCAAGTGAGGGCCTAAGAGGGCAAAACAAACAGTGACACGCATATGAATGGTTTCCCCTTCCCGAGTTCCAAGCTTATAATATACTATGAATTTAACATGTATACTCGATTTGAACTTATAAAATTAATGAATTTAAACTTGTTAAAATTAGTAACTCGTCCTATGTACAAGTTTGTAATTTTTTAAATAATTACATTTAATTATTATTTAAATAGCTTAAAGTGTGTAAAATTTAAATTTTCGCTGTATAAAAATTAAACTTATATGTACGATTGGCTCGTCGTGCTTATCTTCTTCAAGTTAGTGCCACTCTATTCAAGACATTCATTTGAGACCAACCACATAAAGAAAAAGATAATCTCGAATCTGAGGATAAGGCAGGACACATTAAAAATGAAAATGTTATTTTCATAATCAGAGTCTCACTATTTGACAGTCAATTCCATATGCTTGTCGTGCTATATACTTCAATTTCCGACACCTGTACAACTTTCTATGCTAATCTTGTTTTATCTTCATCACCTGTATCATAAAGTCCCAAAAGTGAAAGTGGTCGTTTGGTTTGAGTACCGCTAGCCGGAATAAGTTATGCTGGGATTAATTATAATGGAATTAGTAATTTTTATTGTTTTTTATCCACTATTTGGTATGTTGCATTAAAAATGACAATTGCATAATTTCTAAGGGAATTAAGATAAAGACGTTGTGTATATTAACTTTTGGATAATATATTAGCGGCTTTGTGGAAACTCGGTACAATGAGATTGTGAGATATCTATATAACATTCATCCTTTATAACAATATTTTACTATAATGATCAAATTTTATTTAAAAATAATATTTTATATTATGTTATAATATATACTCTATAATAGTACTTCATTGTAATAACTAAAAATATTGAAACAACCAAGAAACTGCTTAGGAAATACCAAGGCTGATATGCTTCTATCAGCATGGAATTCTCATACTAAACAGGGAAAGTATGCAACAATTTTAGATGCCAACTAAGTTTCCTTCCGAAGGATCATTCTGGCATATATTCTTCATTATCTCATCAGTAATACAATATGTGTTGTCTCTCATTCCGTCAAAAGTTGTCGCCCAAGGATCAGAAATTCTTGAGTTTTTACGCATGCTTTTTTGTAGTGATAAACCTCAATACAGAGGACAATTTCTGGAAAATACACTGCAATATTCATGAGCATTTGCTACAATAATATTCCCTTAAGCGCATGCTTCATATCAAGCAAATTGTATAATATCATTATTTTTCGTGGAACATTCATATCAAGTAAATTGTATAGTTTCATTATTTTTTATGGAACATTTATTAGGAGATGGAAAGAAAGTTTTACTGGAGTCTCAAAATATTTTTAATATTTGGTTATAACGATGCTATTAACACTAACATATTAATTTTACGGTGTAGATCATTCTTTTTAATTATCCACGCATCGCACGGGTTCTAATACTAATTTCATTTAAAATTAATATTTCATATTATGTTATAACAGTTTCATTGTAATAACTAAAAATATTGAAAGAAACGAAATAATTATAGAGTTGTTTGATTTGACTAGTATAATTTACGAATTTTGTAGACATGACATCATGATTACAAATTCTGACTTGGTAGTACTGCGGTTGATGACCTCTCTTCCACCTTTATTCCCAAAAGGGCCAAAACAAACAATGAGACCGTAAAGCATATATCTTTTTTTTTTTTTTGTAATTAATTTCATTTCATTTCAAACAAATAGAATACAAAAATCATAATTGTTTACATCTTCCAGCTCTATCTTCTACCTTCTTTTCTCTACATTATCGTCCTACCTATTACACACAATTATAAGTAGGATAGTAATTCATCTCGTCTAGTCTAGCTTGTAGTCGTTGTACATATCTTCCTCGTCCATGTACTACTTGAACTATCTCTCGAACAAGATCCTGTATGGACTGGTTCATTCCTCTAAAAATTCTGTTATTTCTTTCCTGCCAGACATGATATACTGCTCCTGCAAGTATTAGTCGATATAGTTCTGTTTTAATACTCCTTCCTTTGCAGCATTTGATTGTCCAGTTGAGTTCATCACTCCATCGCATTGTCTTTCTGCAAATCCCCTGCCATTGCAACAACACTGTCCATAATTGTGAAGTGTAGGAACAGAAAAAGAACAGGTGATCGATAGGCTCCTCTTCTTTGTTGCATAGTTCACATGTGACCTCCTCCACGTATCCCAGTCCTCTCAATCTATCTTTAGTCATTAATTTTCTTTGAACAGCTAGATAGACAATAAATTTCCACTTTGGAACTCCCAGATTACTTTGCATAAGTTTTCTCTACATTACTCGTTCAAAGTTTCCTCGCAGTTTTGTGTAAAGCATATATCTATTTGGGCTGCCTTTGACTCATTCAATTAATCAGTCTCATTGTAAAATGGAGTCCAGTGATACAGATGGAATTTCATTGGAAAAATGAGCCCAATGACAACAAGATAGAGTTGGACTACCCACGATCTTTAATTAGATCAATGTGAACAGTGAGGCCCTTCAACACATCATATTGGGCTTGTAGAGAACGAAATGGTGGGGGCAAGCCATTCTATGTTATTTAGAGATTGACCGGTATTTATTTTGTCTTGAAATATTAAATTAAAAATCTTAACTTTAGGACAACTCTGATGTTTTGCCCTGAAAAATTAAGTTAAAAAACTAAAATTCAGAGCGTACTGACTAATTCCGAAATAACAGCTCGTTAGAATGGCTATGTGGTGTCATTTCTACGAAAGGGTGGGTGTTTCAATAGCCCAGCACCCGCACTTTCAAGAATCTCAAAAGGAACAAAGAGAAAACTACACCGTATAATAGCTCTAAAAAATAATAGTTGATAAAATGTTATATATGAATGTAATTATTTTTGACCGATCAATCAAATATACAACTTGCCCAAAAAAAATAGTGGAGAAAAGACCAAAAAAGACCTCCTCTTATAAAACAACGAAAAAGAGCAAGCTACGACACACCACTTGTAGAGGACTAATGAAAATTAATTTTTGCCCACAACTTCTTCCACTGTTTTTTTTGGCGTTGTCTCATTTTTTATTTCTTTTCCGGTTTCGTTTTGAAGGTTATCTCAAGTTAATATATAATAATAATTGAGTTAACAATTAATATTTATAAGTATCTAGTTGATTTCATAATGTATATGGAGGATAAAACCTACTGGATTTACGTGAATTCATACGTTGTATTATAGATCCGTCACTATTTTGGTTGAATTCGTTGCCTGGACATGTATCTACGAGGAAAAATGGGGGAAAATCAAAATAGTAAGATTTACAAATGGTGATTGAAAAATAGCCACATTCTCTAATGTAATCGAAATTTAGCTACTTTTTCATGTAAGGATAAACTCTAAACAAAAACACAGTGAAAAATCCGGAAAAATTTCAGCATAATATATTGGAGTTCGAATTTTTCACATAAGAGATTACGGCATAATGTTATGAAATTTTATAATGTATTGGAGTTCCAACATAATATACTGAAAATTTATACGCACGACCTCCATTGGACTTTTTGTGTGCTGGAGTTCTAACATAATATGCTATAAATTTATATGTAAGAACTCCATAATCCAGCATATTAGGCTGAACTTTCCGTGTACTGAAGTTTTGATATAATATGCTGGAAGTTTATACGTAGGAGCTGCATAATCCATCATATTATGCTCGAACTTTTCGTATTTAAGCAAAATAATAACTATTTTAAAATAAATTTACAAATATTGACTATTTTTGAATTATCAGTCGAAAAACTAACTAGTCCGTCTTATTTGCCACGTTCCAAGAAGGTCAAAGTGGAACTTTTGTGCTTACCTTTTTCTTTGAACTTCATTCCAAAGACACCAACAAATCATCGAAACTGTGTCCCTTAAGGAGTTAAGGAATGGAGTAAAATGGACTGTATTCATGTAATCATTTGACTAAATAACAAACGAGCCGTTAATTTCAAATTCTATTTTGATTAGATCCACATTAACTCCTCACACAACCACACACTCTTTTCAAAATTCAAAGTTTCAAATGTCATTACGAGGATATGGGACTGCATAAAATAATCATTTCATGACATAGCTTTTCGTGTTAGTTAATAATGACTAAACAAACCTACATACTAGATACTTAGATAAGGTTATTTAATCATATTATAGGACGAGGACCACGTTAAGTGACGAAAGCAATTCATTTCCCATCAACCACATCCACATGTCCCTTGTCTTTCTCCTTGTCCTTCTTCTTTAGAACTAACATAATATTGTACCAATTCATAACAGACATGCTAGTTAATTAGGGTTATTGTCTTCTTAATCTTTGCTTAACGTCGCTTTCATTCGTTTCAAATTAAAGATCCTTCTTCAAATTTAGTGTTTCTTTGCTATGTGGAGGGAAAAATTAGCTAGGATTACAAATTTCATGGACATAATAACAATACTGTTTCCGGTTCATAAGTAACTTTTTGACTTTTGACATACCCCTTTAAGTAAATATTACTTTTTCCGTTTCAAATTAGATAAGGTACTTTCCTTTTTAGTCTGTTCCAAAATAAATAATACATTTTTAAATTTGAAAATAATTCAACTTTAAACTCCTTATTTTACTATTAATGAGAAGCTTTTACAACCACACAAATCTTGTGACCCCACAAAGTTTTTCCCCTTAATTTTTTAAAATCACAAGTTTCAAAAGTCTTTTTATTAACTCCGTCCTAATTCAAACTACCACAACCAAATTGAAACGTAAGGAGTAACTCCTAGAGAAAAAAAAGTAACTTTGCATTAGGGCTGGGCATATATCCGGTAAAATCGATAACCCGAACCGTTAATTATTTATTGGGTTATTGGTATCGGGTTATTGGGTTAACGGTTTAGCTTTTTTTCACTATTGGGTTATCAGTTCGGGCCTCGGTTTGCCAATTTTGTTACTGGGTTAACCGATAACCCAATAAAAAATAAAAAAATTACGACTTTACCCTTAAGTATATACATATGCTAGGGCTTCAGTTCATTCTCTCCTATTCTTTTTCAGCTGCACTCTTCAGTTGCTTCATCTTCGTTCTTCATAGACCTTACTAGTTATTCCCAGCGTATGTCTTTAGTCTTATACATTAGGATTTTAATTTCTATGACAAAATTCATTTTCATATTGGTAATTTTGACTGTTAATGATTCTTTATTTTTTTATTTTCGTTTCTTAATTTTGTGAGTTCACGTTGTGCAACCTATACCTACTTCCAATTTCTCTTCGCACTTATCAATTCTCAATCGACAATCTTCGTCAGTTTCAGGTATATTTTTGAATATTATTCTTCTGTCTAGTACTGAGCTTTGACAATAGGACAACATTTTCTTGCCTTCTACGTGTTTTTCATTTCAGTGTGAGTATTGCTCATGCACAGTTCAAGGTTTTGTTCTATGGTTTCTTTTTTCAGGTTAGTCATTTGACAAACAATATCCAGTTTATCTTGGACTGTCAATACTATATGTTTGGACTTTTTAATTTTAAGGTGCTACTACTTTGTACTATTATTAATGTATTTGGACAGCTGTTGTTGAAGAATTAATACTATTCCAGTTGTGGCCACGGGACATAACGCAGAAATGGGTAGTATACTATATGTGAATTCATAACTTTCTTGCTTAACTCCAGTGAATTGTCTTCTCTTTTTTGCTTAACTCTAGATTGAGTTATTTTTTCGGGTAAACCGATAACCGAACCGATAATGATCGATAACCGATTAACCGATAACTGATAATCAATACCTTATCGATTCAGTTATCGATTTATCAAATTTGTAAACCGATAACCGATATGCTAAACCGATAATATTCATAACTAAATCGAACCGACCAATGCCCACCCTTACTTTGCATGACATAACTGGTAAAATTACTGCCTTGTAATGAGGAGGTCAGGGGTTCAATCCGGGGAAATAGTCTCTTGCAAAAATGCAAAGTAAGGTTGCGTACAATATACCTTATGGTCCGACTCTTTCCTGAATCGCATATAGCAAAAGCTTAGTACATCGAAGTGTCATTTATATTGTTCACTTATCGTGCACGTTATGTAAATAAGGGCAAATTTCGAACGGAGAGTAGTAATGCTTGTGCACAAATATAGATACAGTCAAAGAAGACATAATTACTAAAAGATCCTCGTCCCATAGTCCAATATGATGATGTCTTTTAGGAAGAAGAGTATGGCTCATGAGCTGTGATGATGCAATGGTACACAAGTTTCAAAGATCAGTTTCTTTTAAGCTATCCATCAAATCAACATTTAATCATTGCTGATTAGAAATTCTGGATTTGATTCCAAAAAATACTTCCAGGCTTTAGTATTTCATTTGCTTTCTTCTCCGGTAGACTAGCGGCGAAACTAGAAATTTTTTCAATGGTGTTCAAATTTAAAAGAAGTAAAAAAAAATTCGGTAAAGGGTGTTCAATATATATTATATACCTCTAAAACGTAATATTTTACCTATATACACAGTACAATTTTTCAATGAACCCTCAGTTGACCACCCTTATCTCTAAGTGGCTTCACCACTGCAGCAGACAGCTGTAGGCCTGTACCTATAGAGCCCTTTTGAATAGGTGCTACTTCTTAATTTCTGAATTCTGAAAAAGAGAAACTAAGACTACATACTGAAGTAATTTACTAGTAGAACGTATTTGATTATAGATGATAACTTCGTGAAAAAATTAACCCTTGTATATATATAATTCAATTTTATTGGATTGGTACACAAATAACAAGTCCTCTATATTTTGTTATGATAATCTTATATTGATAAGAGGTCGATGAAACTATATAATATGACAACAACAAAAATGGTAATTGTTTAATGAAGTATGATTTACCCGAGAAGTCTATTAAAAATAGTCTTTTTGCCTGGGAGTAAGCCTTTATATCCTACCCTCCCTTAGACCTCCCTTGTACGAACTTACTGTATTTGATATTCTTGTTGTTGATTTGCCTAAGAAATTTTTTCTTTGTTGGTTTAGTCATTCCATATTAAACACTGGATATTTACGTGATTATTCTGAATTCATGGCGTATAGAATTCATCAACGGAAAATGTGCTCCATATTATAAATTTTTATTTACATCTTGCACCCAAATCTATGAATAAGGATGTAGCAATACTATCTATCCTACCGCATTCATGGTCAAGATAAGCTCTTAACCTAAACTTGTTTCCTTATTTCATAAACTGGCCTTTACAAACATCTTTTTCAATTTTGTGGATTGAATAATATTCAGTCAATCTCTCTCTTCTCGTCTTTTTGAGCCGACGGTCTATCGGAAATAACTTCTCTACTCCCTTAGGATAAGGATAAGGTCTGCGTATACTTTACCCTCCCTAGATCCCACTTGTGAAATTTTACTGGACCTTCGGAGTAGGGATAAAGTCTGTGTATACTCTACCCTCCCTAGATCCCACTTGTGAGATTTTTATTGGGTTGTTGTTGTGGTAATATTCAGTCAATCAGTTCAGTTAGATGTTGTTTTTTCATCATCTAGATTCTAGATGTTGTTAAGTAGATTGTTAAAAAGAAAGGCAACATATGCCAGGTTATATAGCCTTTTTAGCAAATGTAAAAGTGCATAAAAGAATACCAAAAAGGGTACTTTCACATCGCATAGATTACAGTTATGAAAATTTACAATACCTAAATTTTGATTCGCAACAAAATCAGAGACAACAAAAAATGAATTTCAAATAATGAAAACATTATAAGGACGAATCTCATTAAAAAACAGTACAAGAGCAGAGCACAAATACGTTGGGGGAAATTTTAATACTAATATATTTTCGAAAGTCAGTCTCATAGATGATGGTATATCTCTGCAAATCTATCAGAAATTGACGGAAGTAGGACCAAAAAAAAAAAAAAATATTCTGCTAAAACTTCAAATTGAAAGGAATACAGTGTTTAATATTTCCAAATGCTGTCGATGATGTTACAGGGGAATATTCTTGTACAAAGTACAAACCCAGTGGAATAAATTTGAAATTTGAAGAAAGAAATCTCTATAAATACTTAAATGTTTTTGTTGCATAAACAAACAAATGGATAATGAATTGAGAAGAGTGCCTATCTGATTTCTTAATTTATCATTTTTATTTTATTACATCAGCGGGGACTAATAAGAACCTACCTAGAAGGTTAACTCCATAGGAAAAAGAGAAAGTATTTTGTGAGAAGATCTTTGGGAAAACATATTTGTCAAAAGTTTTCACAATTTTCCATACTAGAAACATGCATCTTTCTTTCCAAGATGTTGTAGCTTTATGCACCCTCAACCCAACCACAAACGAGTCCGGAATCTATTTGTGTTTTTTTTTTGGACTCAAAAGACCGAAATAAGTGGGGGGGAAAATTAGTGACCAAACTATATAAACGTGATTTTAAAGTGCATTTTAATCTTAATGTCTGTTTTGGACGTTAAGGTAAAGCGCGTTTTATATAAAATACATTTTCAAATACGTTTTACCTGAAGCTGATTAGACGTTTCATATAAAGTGTGGTTTAATAAAGCACTTTATATAAAATGCCTTAATAAACCACGCTTTTCATCTTTAAATACTCGTCCCCTTCCCTTCCCCCACGTTCAAACAGAAGTTTTCCCCTCCCCTAATTTTTTAATCGATCCAGCCCCCCTCCCCCCCCACATTAACGACCTAAAAACACACGAGTGGACCCTACCCGTCCCACAAAAAGTAAAGAGTGTTGGTCTCACATCCTAGCTAAGGCCTTCTCTCGTTGTGGTTGCTCGTTTCGGACAAATCTTCAATTCTCAACTTTCCAAAAAACATAAATCGAGGTATTCCGATTTAGTTTTTGTCGAAACTCGTATAAAAAATGCATATTAGTTGTTTTAAATGTGTTCTATGTTGTTTTGTGTGTTTTTTGCGATTAAACTGGTATGTTATTTTTATCCGGACTTAGATATTATTGTGCTAAAAAAATATGTAAGAATTGAGAAATCATTATTATTTGTTAAAAAAAATATTAATAAATTTTTTTTACTGTTGTATATGTATTTTCGTGAATATTTTTTGATTAAATGTATTTGTTATTTTTATCTGATTTATATTATTTATTTGCTTAAAGACTAGTAATATCGTGCCCTTTTAGGGTAGTAAAATGTATTGTCTTTTAGCGCAGTAAAATGTAGTGCCCTTTAGCGTAATATCCCTGTAGTTTAAGTATCTCTTATACTCAAAAATACGTCAAAATAACTGATAGATCAAACACAAACTCTGTTCAATTATAGTCAACGATCATAACAAAATAACATGAGAAAAGAACAATAGTTTTCGGATATCTTGGTGCTACTGGATCGCAAATATCGAGCCTGGAACCCATATGTGAATATTCAATAATTAAATATTGTATAATTATAAAAATTAATTATTTAATTTACAAACAAACATATAAAATTATAAAACTAACATATAAAATAATAAAGCTAACACATACAAGAATTCAGGATATCTTGGTGCTACTGGCCTCAAATATCGAGCCTGAAACCCTTATGTGAATACATAACAATTAAATATTGTATAATTATAAAAATTAATTATTTAATTTACAAAGAAACATATAAAATTATAAAACTAACACGTAAAATAATAAAACTAACACATACAAGAATTCAGGATATCTTGGTGCTACTAGACGTCAAATATCGAGTCTTGAACCCTTATGTGAATACATAATAATTAAATATTATATAATTATAAGAATTAATTATTTAATTTACAAACAAACATATAAAATCATTAAACTAACATATAAATAATGTTGTTTAATTTATAGTAGATGAAATAGAGGTGTCGCATGTTCATCCTGAACCTTCCAACGATGACCTACTGTCGTTACGGGGCGATCATAGGTCTGATCACATATGGGAGGGAGAGTTACTGGCCCAGACTCTCCGCGTCAGGAGAGTGGACGGCATGTGGGACTTTCTGAAGAGAAAAGTTCTCCATCCCCGTGTAATCAGACGTCTGGGGGATATTGACTTCTATAGGATTTTGGAGATCGGGCGGTTGCAGCTCGACTGGTCTTTGGTCACGGCCCTGATAGAGCGGTGGAGACCGGAGACGCACGCATTCCACTTGCCCATTGACGAGGCCACCATCACACTGCATGATGTGGAGGTTATATATGGGTTGCCCGTTAATGGACACCTCATTGCTCTACCACATGGCATGAGAGAGATGACAGGTGTGCAGTACCTGGACATGCTGCAGCAGCTCACTGGTTTCCGGCGACAGGATGAGAATGTACTGGCTGGAACCAGTCATTTTCCGTTGACGACTATTCGAGAGTATTTGGAGATATTTCATCCTGACATCGATGGCGATACATCAGATTATCATGTTCACCGGTATACGAGGTTGCTGCTACTCCTTATGTTTGGAGGGGTCTTGTTCCCGAACACTTCGGGGAACCTAGTCAGCTTGAGATTTCTTCATCACCTTGAGCGGCTAGATGATTTGTCCCAGTACAGCTAGGGTGCTGCTGTTCTCACCTACTTGTACAGGCAGATGTACCAGGCGAGCATGGGCACCCAACGTGATGTTGCTGGATTTTTGCCGCTACTACAGGTGACAACATACTCGAATACTCTATTCATTTTAACATACCTAGTAAAAATATATCTTAAAGTTTACGTCAACATTTGGGCCTGGGAGCGGTTCCTGTAGTTGCAGCCACCTCTACCACCATTAGCTCCGGATGTACCACCTCCGTTTCTCCCTCTAGCTAGGAGGTAGGTTCTCCTACGGGGATATACGTGTGAGTACGAGGCTCGGCATAATATCTCCTTGTGCAGGGATATCTTGGATTTGCTGGAGGACGCACAGGTAAATGTATACCTAAGTTTACTTGTGATAACTTCACATGTGTTGTATATACTCACGTTTTCTATATCTGTATACGCATTCTTTTTTGCACTTGTAGCTTACGCAAATAGTCTTTGTTACACACCATTTTAAATGGTTTCAGCGGCCAATAATGCTCAGCACCCACTAGCTGCAACTGCCCACTATATGTGTTTAAGTATGCACCAACACTGTATTGCTTATCAATATAGTTGGTTGGCCTTAAGCATGTATGTTGAAAGTACTTGATGGCATGTGAGCACGGCATGTGGTAGATGGACCATTTTCTACAAGAACACAACCTGCTGGCTTCATTTACGGTGTGTATATTATTCTCCCGGTTTTTATTAATAGGGGTGCGAACTTCAAAAATATTTCGCTCGTTGCAATACTGTAAAAATGAATGTCAATGTGCTTGTCTCCTGTATTTCTCAAATCTTTTCATTGGTATTGGTATAAATTCAACATCCCCTCCATCAATTCCGATACACTTCTATGCATTTCAACAAACCTCTCCGCCATTTGTTTGAATGATATCTGCACCATGGCAGTGACAGACAATCCACGTGCACACTTCAATAACCCGTTGAAAGACTCTGACACATGTGTAGTCAGGGTTCCCCATCGTCTGCCACCATCCACATGCAACGTCCACTTGTGAAGCTCATGTCTCATCAACCAATAATAGGCTCTTTCGTCTTCATGCCGGATCGATTCCATGCGCCTCCTGAAATTGCACTCCTAGTGATCAGTTGCAGTCATCCACATTAAATCATGCAAGTCCTTGTTGGAATATTTCTTTTAGAAATTGGCCTTCAGGTGCCTCACACAATAACGGTGGTATGCATACGGTTCGTGCCATTCAAGCAAATGCTCTACAGAACTTAATAAACCCCTATGTCGATCAGATATTAGACAAATACCTCAACGTTGTTTGACAACATGCTCCTTCAAGTGGTTCAAAAATAGTGTCCACGTCTCTTGGCTTTCATTGGCATAGATGGCAAAAGCCAGGAAAAATATTTGTCCATTGGCATATACTGCAACGGCGATCAACAACTTAATATCATACTTTCCATAGACATGAGTACCGTCTATGGATATTACCGGACGACAATCCACAAAACCATCAATTGCTGCTTTAAATGCCCATAACACATATCTGAATATATATTCCGGTATTCTTGTACTCCGCTAAAGCTTCCATTCAACAACAGTCCTGGGGTTTAAGTATTGCAATGCAGCCATGTACCTGGGTAGAGATGCAAATGACTTATCCCAATCACTATAAACAATTTCAAATTCACGTTTGCCCCCGAGATATGCCTTTCTTTTGGTAATAGTATACCTATATTCCTCGTGGACGGATGTAATACACTCTTTGATCTTGTACCTTATGGACGCTTCAATGTGTGGAATAAGGACAAGAGAAATCAAGTCAACATCCAAGTTGAAGTGATTCCCATTGAATATGTATATTTCACAAATGTGGGTGCAAATATATTTACCCACTTTCCACATACCTGTTTTCTTCTTGCTCGCACGCAGCATCCAATGACAACTGGTAAACCATCTACGGCAAATAACCTTGTATACATCCGGACTTGACTCCTATACCGTCATCTCATGACACTCTTTTATGTTGTACATTTTCTTCGCCCTACTTAGGCGCGCTTTATCAGGAAAAAGCATGCTCTTTGCTAACACCGTTGGTCTAGACTCATCTCACATTGCTGTTCAAATTTCGTCAAAATCCTTTGTGAGGGTATCCACATCCGACATACTTGGAAAATGATCAAGGTAGGAAATATGCCTTGAATGAAACGACACATGGGACTCGTACGCTTTTGGTCTAACGGGAGGTAGAGCATGCTCCCTCGTCAAATCAGGTTCGACATTCTCTTCCTCCTCATCATCACCCTCGTCAGGGAAGGGTGTGTCATCTCCAATCTCATCGGCATTGTTGTCATAATCACTATTATCTTTCTGACTCTACGCATCTACCAAATACCGAGTAAATACGTCGTCTACGGGCAACTGAGTGAGGATAGGACCATCAAGTTGCTCGTTTTCACTGCACAAACAACAAAATAATACGCTACTCAAATTGATAAATACTTCACATATAGCTATATCATTTCACTTACAAGTCGTAATGTGTTGACATTCCATGATAGACAATATCCTGTTGGTGATGACTCCCGGATGGACCACCATAATCCAACACACCAAAATTATGCATATTCTTACTAGGTTCATAACTTGTAAATCTCATATCTGGATGGTACCCCCTGTGGAATATATGAGTGTTAATACAAAATCAATACAACAAAAATAAACATTGTAACACAAAGGAAAATTGAAGTTTACCACTTGTCATGTGGATTATGTAAAGTATGAGAGAAATTATTTCCTCGCTCCTCATTCGCCCGAGGAGATAAGTTTAGATTCGGCCAAACTCTTTCAGCCGGAACCTGTTCGGCTAAAACTGCTCCAGAATAACCACCCGATGATTGAGGGTTATCCCTGCTTTGCGCAACCTCATATTGCGAACGTTTTCAACCTTCATGTACATTTCCAATATTTTTATCAAAATCAATTCTCGGTATTCATCCGGAGCCCCCAAAAAATCTCTCAGAGTTTCATCATCCTCGATGTTAAACTCAGCGTACAAACAACTCCTTGCGGAGTGACAAAATACGGATATCTTCCGGTTACTTTAAGGTTCACCAAACGTTTGCTCACACATTTATTACACAACAAGGATACCAGTCTATCGTACTCCATTGTAAGTGGCAACTTAACATGACTCTGTGGAGATAAACTATAGCTCACTGAGTTATTCGCCACCACAACCTCATTCCCCTCCCCCTCCAAATATAATGAAACCCTTACTTTACGCTCTTTAGACATTATGACAAAATGCTTGAGAATTTAACAAGAAGAACAATTTACCAGGAGTTGAGAATATTTCTGAATGGATTTTTGCAAAATCCTTAACGCCTTTAAATAAGGCAATGCCCAATCCGGGGGTCAAATATTTTGAGGTAAAACGCCCTTTTAAAACGCGTTTTATATATTTGAATTATTGTTATGTCAGTTAAACGTAGAAGAGTTATTGGTGGGCCCACAAAATAAGTAAAACGCATTTCATAAAAGCATTTTATATAAAACACGGTTTTAAAATGCGTTTTAACTTAACGTCCATAACGGACGTTAAAGTAAAGCGCGCTTCAAAACCGCGTTTTATATAGTTTGGTCACTAAGTTTTTTTTTCTTCATTTATTTCGATCTTTTGAGTCCAAAAAGACCACAAATAGGTTCCGGACTCACCACAAACTCCTCATTTAATATTTCATTAATTATAAACATTGAAATATTTTTTACAAATAATTTTGGGCATCCATATTTGTAGATACTCAAATTTTAATATTTAAAATATTGGCATTTTTGTAAATTTTTATTATATATGAGGGTAGGGAAGAGGAAGGAAAAGGCCACTACAAGGTGAAGAATTGAACACTCATGAATAAGGTGAAAATTTAAGTAGCCAACCAACGCAACTTCTAAGATTTCCTAAAATAATCATTAATTTTTTAGGATATTAATTTCACTTGACATAGTTAGCTATCTATTGGTATTCCCTCTAGTCCATTTTAATTGATTTTTTGATATTTTTTTGTGGTCTACAATATCTGATTTTTTCAAATATCAAAATGACATTAACTTTTTTTTCAAAGTTGCTCTTGGAGTAAAAAGTCTCGGAGTATCTATTATACTTCCAGTGAACAAATTAAAGAGATAGTAAAGATTAATATGGTCAATTTCATCATTAATTAATATTAAAATGTAGATTCTTTAATATGTATGAAAACATTCAAAAAAATTAATTAAAGCATATCGAAGGGAGTATCTTTTAAATGACATGATAGTAAAAAAATTCTTTTACGTTGTAGCCTATATAAATTAAACTCGCAATAGTGAAATACGAAATAATTTAAAAATATTTTAAGTAAAATAATAATTTTCACTCATAAAACTACAAACTCATAAAACTACAAACTGTTTTTTTTTTTCTCCAAATAAAAATCATTTCCAAAGACAATATCCAGACATTGTTTTAATCATCACTTCAAATACTCTTTTTTAACTTCAAACGAGCATGGTCCAAAATGGCTACTAAATAAAATGGAAGAAAATGTGAAAAGATGAACTTCATTAGATACCCTTATATTAATTAGAGAAGGACAGTGAAGTCAAAAAGTTTTTCTTTTTTCCTGGTCTAAGATCCTCTTGAATTAGCAAATTTAATGATTCATTAATCCTAGGATGTCGAAGGTTCATAAAAAGCTTTCAATGGATACATTTAGAAAGCAAGATTCATTCATCAAACACTGTCAAAGAATTTACACAAGCATACCATTCTATCCTAGTACTAATTAATTTGTCACCATGTCCTGTGGAAGGATAAGCCTAGAGAAGTTAACTTTTTAGATTATCTCCTCTATACAGCCATATTATCATATCTATGATTCAATGACCCCAAAACTAAGGTAGGCCAAAGCAAAGTTTTTAAATAAAAAAAATCTCAGAAGCAGTAATCTTCTTGCACTTGAGAACAAGACCTTTGCATTCTAACACCACTGAAACTTGTTCTTGATGCCATTATTTCATTCAGTGACAACCTCTTCTTTGGCCCTGGCTCTGGTCGTTGTTTTGGCGCACTATGGGACCGTAGCTTAGCGCGAAACGACTGTGTGTTAGCCATGTAACTAGGAAAGTTAGCATATGGCCGGAAGTAACCATCGCCACAAACGCTTTTGGCTGGTGTAGGTGGCGCATTGGAACGTCCAGAACATGCAAATCGAGGTGTACTTTGTGCTGAGGCAAACTTGCACTGCTCATCCGCTAAAAAGCTCCAGTTAATATCCTGAAGATGACGACAATCTGGGATCGATACACGGGCTGGAAGTGGACATGGAAGTGGTGATGACATAACTTGATAATGCTGCTCATCTCCAGATTCAGACATACAAGCAGCATTGTTCATTCTACGCGACCTGGATTTGGTCCTGTATGTGTCGATTTCTACAATTTTTGGGCTATCATCAAATCCATCATATGATGTCTCATTTGAAGTTGAAAACCTCTTGCTGTGGAATTCATTTCTATATTCATCAAATCTTTCCTGCAAAACCAAAGCACAGAACAAGAATGCTGATTAAGACTCAATTATCAGACACAGTATTAGGCTCCGACTATGTGTGGGGTCCGGTGAAGGGCCGGACCACAAGGGTCTATTGTACACAGCCTTGCCCTGCATTTCTGCAAGAGGTTGTTTCCACGGCTCGAACTCGGAACTTCCTGGTCACATAACAACAACTTACCAGTTACGTCAAGACTCCCCTTGGTCAGACATAATATGATAAACAAGAATAAACCTGAGGGCATTAGATTCTTACAATGGACCTCCTAGCTCGCATATCGGGCTGGTATCTAGAGTCATTAGTCATTGAACGACGAGCTCTTTGAGATCGAACAGCAGCCTGCGCTCTGATGAGCGCCTGCATACTGTGAAGAGTTGCCGCGGCTCTCTTGCGAACAAGGTAACCCCTAACTAATGCCTGCAATTTCACCAGTCCCTTTAATGCTCTAAGAGCTTTTCTAGCCTGCAAAAAGAGCCTAAAATTAGATCATTTTTTATATATTGAACCAATATCGAACTTCTTCTAGACAATGAAATATGACACAAAACACAGAGCATAGTTACTGGATTCAAACATAAATTGACTAAATCGAGAATAAAGCAAGAGAATAACTAGGACCAACAAATACCAGTTGGATATAAAAGTGAAAAGTGCAAGGAAACTTCAACATCACTCAAGACCAAATTCAAAATACTAATTTTTCAAATTTCAAATTATAGGACAGCATTAAATATTGATTAAAGACAATAATTTCCTAGACCAACCATGAAAATCGAAGGCATTAGTACTGTTCGATTAGAATGTTTGGAAGGTAGTTTGCTGACATTTTAAGCAAACAACAAAAACAAAAAGATTCAAATTAATCAAACAAGAAAAATTAAATAATTTAAAGAAAAAATTTGTGGCGGCTTACCAAATAACCCCTAAAAACAGTTTGAATCTTAGCAGCAGCCCATTTCTCCCGCCCACCACCTGTAAACATACCACCCCTACCTTGACTAGTTAATCTCACCACCGCCACAGCCGCTTGTGCCGCTGCTACCGCCGCGTCTGCCGCCGCAGCGGTGGCGGCAGCTACAGCAATTGCATGTTTACTCTGTTCCTTTTCGTTCTCAGACATGTAAGATCTCAACCAATTAGTATCCACCGCCGGAAAGTTCACCGGATTCTGACCAACATTTGAATCTTTAACAGATTTTCCAAAACTCCATCTTTTTTTGTCTTTCTTTTCAGATGAATTAGATATGTTGTCTATATTTTCTTTCTCTTTTTTCATCCCAAGCAAACCCTTAAACCACCTCGTAGCTTTCCCCATTTTCTACACACAAAAAATGTATCCAACAAAAGATAAGGAAAGAGAGATATAGAAGATAGAAAGAGTTGTACTAAAAGCAGTTTAGAGAGTACACTATGAACTAAAACAGACAGTTTCAGAATCTTTACATGTTGCGAGCAACGAAGTGATTAGAACAGAACATAACAGTGTGGAGGAAAAAGTTAATAAAAAAGAGAGAGTATCAAACAGTATATAATAATACTTGAGTTAAAGATTGAATTTTTATTTTTTTGGGAATTTTTTTTTTATACTGACACAACCTCGTGAAGAACTGTGAAACAAGACAAAAAGATGTGGCAGCAAAAAATATATTTAAAAAATAATTTAATGGGGGAAAATAAAAAGATTGAAACTTCACTTCCCCTACCAAACAAACAATAAACTATAGACGAAAAATCATTGAATAAATTTGAACTAATTTTAAATGGCTTATACTATTGCCTCCTCCTTCAGTTCAAAAAATGAATTATAACTTCCACCAGTAAGAAACTCAATCATTTTCTTTTCTCTATAGTCAAAGTTTCAAATATTACAGACAAAATCATCAAAACTGAAAGCAAGTGAAAAAAGGTGTAATAATAACCTAACTGCAAAAAAAACACTCGTGTTATTTTGTATTAAAACAAATCAAAACTTCACTTCCTTGTAACTATTACCAATCAAATGAAATATTTTTTTTTAATTTAAAAAAATGGAACTTTCTTCACTTTTCTACCTTAAGCTCAAAGATACTTTACTTTCTCTTTCTAACTTTCTGAAATAAAAATGAAGAAATATTTCAACCTCAGGCCCCTCAATAAACCCTACCACTACAAAATTTTCAGCGGCTGACACAACCCCCGTGAATTTGTTGTGGATTTAACAGAAAACCCATTATGAGTATTTTGCTATATATTGGTATAATGTTACTACACAGAGGAAAAAAATGATTTTGTACTGTATTTTTACTATCACCATTAAAAGCACTTACCAAATATGATAGCTATAAACTTTGATTTCTTGTGTTTTGTACGAACAAAAATGGATGTTAATAGCAAAAAGATCCTTCGGATTTGGCTCTTCCGTATCAATAGTTGATTTTCATTGACTTTGAACGATTTTTGTTTAGAAAAACTCTGCCATTTTTCAATGCACAAAATCTTCTATTGAGTCTTGAAAATATATGAGTTTGTTATTGGAAGAAACAAAGAAATGGGAGTGTGAAAGCAGATCTCTTCGTTTTTTTCTATATATTTAGAAAGACGAGGACTAAGGAGTAAAAATAGTTAAGCTAAGTGTGAACTAGTGAATATTAGACTGAAATATAGGTATGGATAGGGGCTATGCACAATTTGGTAAATATCGAATTATTCTATTTTGATATTTGGTATTCGATATTTTGTTCAAAAATTTTGGTATTTGGTATTCGATATTTTGGTATTTCATATGGTATTTGGTTTTGGTATTAGAGCCCGTTTGGCTTAGCTGATTTAGAGTAGCTGATAAGCATTAGGTGCTGAAAAGCACTTTTAAGTGCTGAAACTGATTTAAAAAATAAGCAGTTACGTGTTTGAATAAAAGTGCTGAAATTAATAATAAGCAGCTGAAGAACTGGGTATACGAAGAGTTTTGTTTAAAAAGAATTATTTTAGGGATAGAATAGTAAATATTTTGGTCAAACCTAAAGTGCTTATAAGCTGAAATTTGATAAGTTGGGGGAGACCAACTTATGACTTTTGGCTTATTTTTGGCTTATAAGCACTTAACTTATAAGTACTTTTAATTTTACCAAACGCGTAGATAAACCAAAAAGTGTTTATAAGCCAGTTTGACCAGCTTATAAGCTTAGCCAAACACCCTCTTAGTATGGTATTTGGTATTTAAAAATAAAATACCGATATCATATTGAAATATATATTATATTGCATAATACATATATTATTAATTATAACATTAATATAAAAAATCTACTCCCTCCGTTCACTTTTACTTGACACGTTTTGACTTTTCACGCCCCTTAAGAAATAATAAATAAAGTGCAGAATTTATCATGATACACATATTAATTGATGCATATTTTGTTGGATTTGAGAAAATGATTTGAAATGAGTAATAAATACTGCGGGTATAACAAGAAAAAAATTTATCTTCTCTTGATATGCATAAATTGACAAGTAAAAATAAAAATCTATTTTTAGTATACATGCCAAGTAAAAGTGAATGGAGTGAGTAAAATTTTACTTTCCTTTATTCTCTAAGTTCATCAATTAACTTCAAGCAAGTAATGATCAAATTTAACCTTTATGTACAATTTTCCCTCTAGGTTGATAATTGCTGGTTTTGGACAAAACTTTCGTCAACAAGCGTTTTTAGTTTTGTACTTTTGAGTACGTTGATTAAGAATATTGCAATGTATGACTCTACGCACTAATTAGTATTCAAACCGAATAAACTGAAGTTATCGAACTGAATAAACTGAAATCGAAAGGAGAAAAATCGAATCATACCGAATCTAATTAGGTACGGTATTAGTGTAGCATTTTAAGAAACTAAAAACCGAAAAAATCGAACCGAAATGTCTAAATACCGTACGGTACCGACCGACGAACACCCTAGGTATGGAAATAAAAAGATTTATGCATGGTCATTCTAACTTAATTCGAGATTAAAACAGTAATTAATTTGATAAATTCTTTTGAACTGGTATATAGGGAGTTTTCAAATTCCTAGAATCCCGGGGTTATTGAATTAATTATGAAAATAATGCGGTAAAAATGGTACGATAAGTTGTTGTAGCCAGTTGGTAATGGTAGCAATCAACCCTTGATTTCTCAAGACTTAAAGATTGAGCTAATTCAAATTTCAAAATTTTATTTCTTTAATTGGTTCAGATACTGTAGATCTCATAAACTGCAATCACCCGTTACATTTTACTACTAAGAGTAAGTAGATTTGGACTTTATTTAAAAATGGTATATAATTAAATCGAAACTTCAAATTTAAATAAGAGTAGTGAAGTGGCAGGTCAATTATCCAAATATTAGTTGATGTTTCGTCCTTAATTTTCTATGGCGTACGACTGAAAATCGTGGAATATAATCTTTAACATTTATAGCAATTCTTAGACATGAATATATTTTGGCGCATATCCTGAAAAAAGATAAAAGCATAAAGTTAATTTGTCCAAATCCATCTCCTTTTAAGACCTTAAAGTAGGGGTGTCAATGGTTCGGTTCGGTCGATTATTTTATAAAATTTGTATCATACCAATTTTTCGGTTATTCTATTATATATAACCAAAATTAGACTTTCCGAAATCATCCCAATCATATCGGTTTCTCTTCGGTATCGGTACGGTTCGGTTAATTTTCGGTATTTTTTTTAATATCATGTAAAATTCACCAGTAGAAGTAGAATTGCAATAACGTACGTTCTTTTATAGGACTTAGCAAAACTCTCTAGACATTTTTACTGTTTAAAGGGTGATGAATTAAAAAAAAATATGGCTAGAGTATAGATCCATCAACTATTCTACAATAGCGTAAAAGAAATCAAACAAAGACAAAGAAAATATTAATCACACGAGTTGAAAGATATACCAAGCTGGGACTCAAGAATAAAGTCTATAGAAGATTAAATATTCAAAAAGATAAATCTAAATTATATGAAAGGAAACATATTCAATACATTATAGTTTGCTACTCATAATTGCTAGAATACTCTGTGTCTTTCTAATAAAGATACTTGAAATAACTTAGTTTAAGTAGAAGTAGCATAATATGTTTTAGGAATTAATATTTTGAGTTTAATTACTTGTTGGCTTGTAATAGTTTTCATAATTCCAAGGCTCAAAGAAAATTTAATGCATTATTATTTTTAAACTTACTAAATAAATATATTTTCTACGTGTAAAATTTATTCGGTACAGTTCGGTTATTTTTCGATTTATTTTTATAAAATAAAAAACCTACTCTAATTATCAGTGCGGTTATAAATTTATAAAAAAAAAAATTATAGTTTCTTAAAAAGAAACCTAAAATTCGATTCGGTGCGGTACGATTCGATCGATTTGGTCAGTTTTCGAATATTACACCCCTACCTTAAAGGACCACAAATTTTCACTCTTTTTTAAAAGACGAGACGAGAAATTTGGCTCAGCCATTAAGCAGTCGCTGTCCATTTTCTCTTAAATTGATAAGAACACTCCACTATTATTCACTTTAATGTTTGTTGTGGACTTCAAGCAAATATGTCATGAGTGAATTTAAATTATAAACAGTAACAAAAAATGTTTAACCTATTATACTACTCCTATGTAAGTTACTTTTATTACTAGCTTGTCCATGTACTTATCGTATTTACCTATTAACAATTATGTAAGTGATTTGACTGTGTAAATATCATTAATATTATTAGTTGTAGAACTTATACTCATCATGATATGGTTGGGCTCAAGTTTGCCAAAGCTTAGTAAAACAGGGTCTCGCATTTATACCCGGTTTTAAGGTCACAATTGAATCTATACTCACTTTGCAAAAATATTTACAAGCGTACCCATTTTACGATTAACTTTAGACTTATCGGGTCTGAAGTTAAAAAATTTTAGTCTGAAGTAAAAAAATTACACTTGAGATGCACTTAAGGCCATATAGGTATGAAGTGCAACCAATGGTTTCATGCACTTAAAGCCAATAAGTCTAAAGTAAAAAATTGCACTTCAGATGCAATTAAGGCCAAATAGTCTGAAGTGTAACAAACATTTTCCTTCACTTAAGGCCAATAAGTCTAAAGTGAAAAATTGCACTTCAGATGCGCTTAAGGCAAAATAGTTCTGAAGTATAACCAATGGTTTCAAGCACATAAGGCCAATAAATTTGAGGTGAAAAATTGCACTTCACATACACTTAAGGCCAAAAGGTCTGAAGTGCAACAAACGTTTTGCTACACTTAAGGCCAATAAGACTGAAGTGAAAAATTGCACTTCAGATGCATTTAAGGCCAAAAGGTCTAAAGCGCAACAAATATTTTGCTAAACTTGTCAATAAGTCTAAAGTGAAAAATTGCACTTTAGATACACTTAACGCCAAAAGGTCTGAAGTGCAACAAACGTTTTGCTACACTTAAGGCCAATGAGTCTGAAGTGAAAATTGCACTTCAGATGCACTTAAGGCAAAAAGGTCTAAAGTGCAACCAACGTTTTCATGCACTTAAGGACAAATAGGCTTGAAGTGCAAATTGCCCAGAAACATAAATTTATTCTTCTAATTATAACAATCAAATATACGATTTAATACCTAAATCTACTCCAAATGAGCTCAAATTTGAAACATAGCCTCCAAATATCAACAGGAACAAACTCCAATCATTAATTTGTCAAAACAACAATAAATCTAACGAACCTATTTTGCAATTAAGAAAAAGAAGAAGAAGTCCTAAGCAACTCACCACTATAAAAACATCATAAACTACTTTAAAATATGTTCACAAACACCATATAAAATCATTGTCACCCGAAGAAGAAGAAGACGAAGAAGGAGGAGGAGGAGGAGGAGGAGGAGGAGGGGGAGGGAGGAGGAGAAAGAGGCCTGAAGTTATTTAAAAAGTGGGTACAAGTAAAAAAAAAAGTAGGCATAGGTTAAATGGGGGCGACCAAATAGGGCGTTCGTGCAATTTTTTGTAGTAAAACAGATAGCATTGCATATATATGAACCTCAATTTGTGAGCTTGCCTTCTCGTTTTCTATAGAGAAAATGAACCTCTATAGCCCCTCAAAATTTTAATAGCTCATATTTTTTTCTATTGATCCAAAAGGTCCCTCCGGCCCAAACATATTACTTCTAATAGCTTGAAGCCCTGAACTATCTATTTTGCATATTTTTTGTATAGTGAGAGTCTAATTAGTATATTTTTTATATAGTGACAGTCTATTCTATATAAATTGTATAGTGACAGTCTATTTTGTATAATTTTTATATAGTGACAGTTTATTTTGTATATATTTTGTGTAGTGACAGTCTATTGTATATAAATTGTATAGTGACAGTCTATTTAGTATATATTTTGTATAGTGACAGTCTATTTTGTATAGTGACAGTCTATTTAATATATTTTTTGTATAATGACAGTCTATTTTATATAGTGAAAGTCTATTTTGTATATATTTTGTATAGTGACAGTCTATTTGGTAGTATATATTTTGTATAGTTTTGTATGTATTTTATATAGTAATAGTATATTGTATATAATTATCGGTGGACAATTGGAGTTTGTTTGTAAAATATCTACAGACTCAAACAAGACTTCTTTATGATCTCCGATAAATGATGAAAAATGCATATTTTTTTAGTATATTTGCATATTAATTCTTGTGAGAGTCGCAGGAGATTATGTGGTTTTTGAAGTGAAATACGTTCATTATGTGTTTCTTATGTGTGAGAATGAGTTTGGATGATAAATGATCAAAAAACAAGAATTTAACACAAAAAGGAAGAGAGGAAAGAATTGGGAGCTCGCCCAATTTCATGCGAAAAAGGAGAAAACTGAAGGCATAAAACAGCAAAGTGAAGCAAAGGCACGAATCGCTTCGCGAACTAGAAAATTGCAAAAGCTGAGTCTGCATCCATGGGCTCGCGAAGGCAAACACGAATTCCAGCTCTCCTATCCGATTGGATTGTATTGGACGACCCTCCACCCTACCTTGGTCATATAAATACACTCTAAACATGAGTTTTACAGAACTTCGGAGGAGGGGAAACTACCTTGGAGGGAGAGAAGACTTTGGGGAGGCAAGAACACACTAGGAGCAAAGAGAAGGATTCAACTCCACGTTTTCTCTCTTTCTTCCTCTATTTTCATTATTGGTTATAAATTCTAGTATTGTAGTTTTGCATACTATTATGAATAGCTAATTTGTTATTTAGGGTTTTGATGGAGCCTTTTGGAGGATGAATTCTTGTTACGTTTTTATATAATTTAGTCTTTGGATTTCTCTGCTTGTTCAACTACATGCTTATTTCAGTTGATTAAATGGTCATCGATTGATTGTGCCTATTTATTATGTATTGCTTGGGAAAGAGTATATATTTAGGTAGTTTTTGAATAACGTCACTCCTAACGTATGTGAGGAATCAATACGGCAGTTTTAAATGTGAGATTAGGAATAACAAAGCATTGACGTGGTCATAGTGAGCGGTAAAATAGTGTCAGCTAGCATAGTTCGGGAGAATATGTCTAGTAAATTATTGTAGTTTCTCGGGGAGAGAATTACGACACCTGAAGTGCTCATAATTAGCAGAGAATAATTAGGAGATAGGAAACGTAGCGAGAATAATTCCAACAATTGAGAAAATCATAACTCTAGACCTCCTTAATCTTGTCTCTAAATCTTAGTCTCCTTAGTTAATATTTACTACTTTTAATAGTTGCTAGTTAATTAGTTTAAAATAGGAATCACAATCTTTATAACTTAGGAATTGTTCGAGCTTGTCTTTTTATCAATACTGAATAGTTGTAGCTAAGCCTTAGTTCTCCGTGGGATTCGACTTCAGACTTTTAGATCAGATTATATTTTCAGCGATCGCTTATCCATTTTAGTACTAGAGATGGGCGTGATCAAATTTTGGCGCCGTTGCCGGAGAACTAACGGTGTAGCTGTAGGTGTAAATATTGCTAGATTTAAAGTTTGAACTTCTTTTTTGTTTTCTCGTATTTGATTTTTTTTGTTGATTTTAGAAACATGGAATCTTGAAATTATGAGAGTTATGAGGTTGGTAATTCTTCTTTTGATCCTCCTTATACATATTGTGGAGGAAACCACCCATGAAAAAATTATCAAAATATTTTTAAGGGCGAGTTATGTGCACCAACTCAATCTTAAGTGTGGAATATGTGTGATGGTCACTTTCATGGTTGTGCTTATATTTCTTATCCTCCTCAAACCCCTTACTATGATGGTTCTACTTTTTCTGGTGAATTTAATAAGAAAAAAGAACCCAGGCAAGGATACTATCCAAAGGCAAGGGGCAACTATTCATAACGTGAAGGCATACCTGAGTCAATTAGTTGAAGCATTTAATATTCAACAAGCTGATATTGTGGATAGTAGCCAAAAGAAGCATGCATTAGATGCAGAAATTGTGGTTCTAATGGGAGAGGTCAGAATATAACACTAACAATCATCCAACTAAAATTTAAGGATGCCAATGTTGAAGATACAAATTAGTTGACTCTAGTGTGATATGTGTTGAGGATGTCGAAATCTTGAAGTTCATGTATTTGAGCGCGTTAGACCTCATTCCAAACACTTATCTACCTTGTGTTCTGATAGTGAAATAAAAATGGATCTTTACGAGCATATAAAAGAGTTAACGAAAAAGGTAGATGAGCCTTAAATTCTGAAAATTTCGAAGTCGTCTAGGCAAGATGACACTCCTCAGTTGGAAACCGAAAAGTGCATAAAGAATCATTTAGTTTTTGGCACGCAAAAAATTATACCACCCCAAGTGCATAATAATAAACTTGAATCAAAACTTGGGTTTCGATTCATAAGTTCGAAGTAAAGGCAGAAAGTGATTCACGTCGTGCCGCGAAGTTAAATCAAGCGCTTGTTGGGAAGCAACCCAGCTTTACTACTTTCTTTTATTTTTTATTTTTTATTTTTATTATTGTATTTTATTTTTTATTTTTCTAGGAGCATGGGAAGTAAGGCTATTAGAAGAAAGCAAAAGCAAGTGAAATGGTTCTGTTACCGGAAAAGCAAGTGAGATGATGAGAACTAGGTGTAGGTGCCCGCACAAAGAATCAAGTATGAGAGAAGTCTGAGTACCCCATGAGCTACTAATGCTTCGGCATATGGCCTACCATGGAGTTTCTTTTACTCTCTTGTATTAATGGGTGTGTATTGGGAATAATGCACAATTTTAAGTGTAGGGTGAAGAGACTATTTGGGAGGATTCCTATGCTAGCTTAGTTGTGTTATTTTATATGTTTTGAAAAAAAATTAAAAAAATAATTAGGTAGAAATAATCCCTCTTGGTTTTTCTTATGACCACAGTTCTTTTTCAAGGGATGATTCTTTGAACCGGGTAGTAGCTTTTATTTTTTAAGTAGAATTTTTAAAAGGTTTTGGATTTTTTCCAACGATGGACTTCCTAGATAGTTTTCTTGATGGTTTAAAGTCTAAAGAAAATACAACAAAAAAATTCAACTGATAAAAGAATGGGAAGAACTTGAGTATCTATGCTTTTTGACATATTTTATGTCATGGCTTAGACCTGGAGCATTTGTGCTTAGTACTTTCCTCATAATTCTTGTGAATATGTGCCTTGAGAATATATGTGACTTTACTCTGACTCTTGGGATCATCTTTTGACTCTTGTTATGTACTTCCTATATGGTTTAGTTTTATGACGACTGTGCTTAGCAGCTTTAACTTGAGAGTCGGAGCTGGGCCGTTCTGAGTAGGTCATGTGCTTTGTGCGAGCTGAGAAGTTTAAGTTGTTATCTGTGCCATACTGGACTAGTCTAGAACGTGTCCTGTGTGTGAGTCGAAACGACCTGTAGACCTTTTTTTAGCACCCACATTACAAGATAAATTCCTCTTTGTTATTAATTAAATCTTGTTGAGTCTTTACATCCAAAAGCACTTAAGTCGCTAGAAGAGAAGGAAAAGAGATGGGGTAGTTTTTGAGTGGAACTATAAAAAGGCCAAAAGCTATATGTGTGTATCGAGAGAGCCACTAGCTGGAAATACCAATTTATGGAGGATTTTGAAAAGATTTTGAAAAAAATAAGAAGAAAGAAAAAGAAAATAAAAAATAAAAAAATCACTCCAATTCACTTTGATATGTGCTAGTCCTTATGTAGATGTGCTTAAAGTCAATGGGCTACGTTATGTACGATTTTGTAGAGATATGTTGAGTGATCATGAAGAGGATGTGCTTAAAAGTTAAAGTGTATTGTATTAAAAGTTCTTAGGAGAGTTAGTCACTATGATCTATATTTATCCTACCCGTCCTTTAGCCTATATTACAACCCATAAAGACCTAATTGATCCTAGACTTTGCGAAGCTTAAATTAGTAGAGACTTACATTACGGGCAAGCCTATGGTACGAGCTTTGGGGGAACATGAATTTCTTTTTGAGAGTGAGTGAATTCTTTCATTTTGTGAGTCCTTAAATTATACTTAAATTTACATTTGAGTGTGTAGACTGATTACTCTCTTTGTTTTGTTGGTGAGGGCACATGCTTTACAACAGATTAGTAAGGAAGACATATCTTTAGTTTGCACAAGAAGCGAGTCACAAAGAGGAATAGAGTGGAGTCAATTTTTGACACTAGGATGTTAGAAGAGACACGGACATTTTAAATAGTCTTGGCATTGGTCTAAAAATGAGGAGAGTCTGAAGAGTCCTTATGTTAGGTTCTAATCATTGATATAAACCAATGTCATTGGTAGGATACTTGAGTATGTTTTGAAAAGTGTACTAGCCGACGTGCCTAATTTTAAGTTGTTTGAGGACGAAAGAGTTTAAGTGTGTGATGGTGATAAATGATGAAAAGTGCATAATTTTGAGTATATTCGCATATTA
Organism: Nicotiana tabacum; assembly: GCF_000715075.1. Taxonomy (NCBI): domain Eukaryota; kingdom Viridiplantae; phylum Streptophyta; class Magnoliopsida; order Solanales; family Solanaceae; genus Nicotiana; species Nicotiana tabacum. The sequence continues at coordinate 6,455,912 of NC_134087.1, forward strand.
ATTCTTGTGGGAGTCACGGGAGATTATGTGGTTTTTGAAGTGAAATATGTTCATTATGTGTTTTCTTATGTGTAGGAATGAATTTGGATGATAAATGATTAAAAGATGACAATTTGACAAAATAAGGAAGAGAAGGAAAGAATTGATAGCTTGCCCAATTTCGTGCGTGGCAAGAAAACTGACTCGAAAAAGGAGAAAACTGAAGGTATAAAACAACAAAGTGAAGCAAAGGCACAGATTTGCTTCGCGAACTGGAAAATTGCAAAAGCTGAGTCCGCGTCTATGGGCGCGCAACGCGCGAAGGCAGACACGGATTCCAGCTCTCATATCCGAGATTGGATTGTATTGGACGACCCTCCACCTTACCTTGGTCATATAAATACACTCTAAACATGAGTTTTATAGAACTTCGGAGGAGGGGACACTACCTTGGAAGGAGAGAAGACTTTGGGGAGGAAAGAACACATTAGGAGCAAAGAGAAGGATTCAACTCCACGTTTCCTCTCTTTCTTCCCCTATTTTCATTATTGGTTATGAATTCTAGTATTGTAATTTTGCATACTATTATGAATAGCTAATTTATTATCTAGGGTTTTGATAAAACCTTTTGGAGGATGAATTCTTGTTACGTTTTTATATAATTTAGCCTTTGAATTTCTCTACTTGTTCAACTACATGCTTATTTCAGTTGATTGAATGATCATCAATTGACTGTGCCTATTATTATGTATTGCTTGGGAAAGAGTACATATTTAGGTAGTTGTTGAACAACGTCACTCCTAACGTATGTAAAGAATCAATGCGACGAGTTTAAAGGTGAGATTATGAATAACAAAGTCTTGGCATTATCATAGTGAGCGGTAAGATAGTGTCAGCTAGCGTAGTTCGGGAGAATATGTCTTGTAAATTGTTGTAGTTGCTCGGGGAGATAATTACGACACCTGAAATGCTCACGGTCAGTAGAGAATAATTAGGAGAAATTATAGGAGGCGTAGCGAGAATGATTCTAACAATTGGGAAATCGTAACTCTAGACCTCCTTAATCTTGTCTCCAACTCTTAGTCTCCTTAGTTAATAATTTTACTGCTTTTAGTAGTTGCTATTTAATTAGTTTAAAATAAGAATCACAATCTTTATGACTTAGAAATTGTTCGAGCTTGTCTTCTTAGCAATACTGAACAGTTGTAGCTAAGCCTTAGTTCTCTGTAGAATTTGACTTCGGACTTTTAGCTCAGAATATATTTGCAACGATCGCTTATCCTTTTCAAGACTAGAGTTGGACATGTTCAATCTCCTCCACCTTCATGTTCGTTGAATCTGCCGTCATCCCCACTGTCAGCCCCTTTTGATTTTTGATTATTTTTAAGTTAATTATAAGTTCTTTCCATAATTCATCAAATAAAACTATGCCTTCCACCCTCTTCTGCTCCAATCATCTTGTTGATCGTTCTTATTTTGTGGGATATTTGAAATTCTTGGGAAAAAATAAAAAATTTGTTGAAAAAAAAACGTTTTTTTCCTTGTAAATTTTCCTTACTCCAATTGATGATAAAACAGGGAAAAGAGTAAGGACATAGATCCTCTGTTTTTCAATACCGGTGGACAGTTGTGTAAGGCCCTGTGAAATTTCTACTCAAAAACCCAAAATCTCGTAGTGCCAAGTTAGGAACATGTATTAGAAATTCGTAAAATTCTTTGTGGCGAGCTTGCTCGCCGCGGTTCGGACCCTTTGGATTGATCTGTGCATTAAAAAGTTAAGGAATAGTATTTTTCAGAAAAGCGCATTTTCTGCGGTCTATTATGCGGTTGCATAATAGCTATGCGGACCGCATAGTCGCCGTAGAGTGAGGCAGTTTGATGGTTAATTTTGAGGTCAACTATGGGCCAATTATGCGATCGCATAATCAAGATGTGGGCCGCATAGTCATCGCATAATCTCCTTGAAATTTTGCGAGGGGTAGTTCTGCGGTGCATTATGTGACCGCAGAATAGGTATGCGGACCACATTCTTGTCGTATACTCGGGCAGTTTGTTCAGGTTTAGGGGGCCATTTTGTGGTCCCTTTTACGGGCCGCATGTCCATTATGCGATTGCATATGCGATCGCGGATTGTGTCGGGGCTCCTATTTTCTGACTTTTAAAATCCGACCCTATCCCATTAAAAATACCCCATTAGCCCCCTTTTATGTTATTTTACTACAAATAGAGTGAGAGGGAGAAACTAACTCTCACAAAGTCACTACAATCCTTGCCCAAATCTTTGAAGACTTTCAAGTAAAATTTGAAAGGCCTTCATCCTAAGAGGTAAGAACTTGTGCCCTAATCTATGATTTCGAAATTTCTATTAAAATAAGTGATTAACAAGTGAGTTCATGGGTATAAGGGTTGATTATCTTGCATGCATAAGTGATAATGGGGTATGGGGAGATTGTGAGCTAAAAAGATAGCAATCTGGGGTAAGATGATAAAAATCTCTCACAAAAGGGTCTTAAAATCACAATGCACACCTAGTGCTTAATAATATACTCAAATGAGCTAGAATCTTAATCATGTCTCTAATTCTTGGTTCAATTTGTAATTTTCATAAAGTATATCAAAGTCACTAAGAGTTCCAAAATTTTGTAAGAATTTAAGGAAAACTCTATCGAAGTATATATGGCTAAAACCCCCTCTTCTTAGAAATTGAGCTCCCATGGTGTCCATGCAAATATTGTAAGTCCGAAATTTAATTGATGTAGTACTTTTTATTTCAAAGGAATTAGTGTTGCAAGAATATGTGTGAAAGGTGTATCTCAATGTGTTCAATACGCTATTCTTGGTAATTGAGGATATGTGAAGAATGTGAACCTTGCGCTAAAATGCCTAGATTTCAAGTTAAGTTTAAATTGAGATTGTTATGCCAAACTATGTGAAATCCTCTATGTATAAAGATGTTTGAAATAAATCAAATGAATTTGGGAAATAGAGTGTGGACAATGTGCTGAGAACTTGAGTTATAATTGTGCATGGTGATGCCTATGGCATGAGAAAATATGAAACAGATTATGAAATGAGCCTTGACTCTACTTTCCATAAATGACTTTAATAATAAAGTACCCTAAAGGCTTTAAACACCATTTATGCCCATAAATGGCTGTTCGAGATAATGTTTTGCCTTATAAGTACATCCATTGTGATCCGAGTTGTGACATACTTCGATATTGAAATTGTATATTGTCGTGATTGGAAAAGAGTAATTCAAGAATAATTGGTGTAATTGCTTGTTTATGACTTTGATGTGTGTTTCTATTATGGTTTGGTGTGTCCCCTCCTTTTTGGAAGAATCCTTTGTGTTTAAAGTTCCATTGCTAATAAACTTGAGGTGTATGATTTCTGAAATATTATATATGCCCATGATTCATGATTTTCTCTCATGTGTACTTGACATCTTGGATTGAATGGCTTGTTGTTGAAATGGATATTGATGTGAAATGTGGGGGAAACGAGCTCGAATTATGAAACGTAGCCTAGTGCCAAGTATGATGTGATAATTGTGGCCCCAAGTGCCGATGAATTGATATGTGTGATATAAACTTGAAAGGAGATGATTGATGGAAAAATGGAAATGTCTTGGTAAGACGGCTTAGCCGATCGGGCCGTGATCGGATACCATGCCGCACACATGGTGGTATTGTGCTAATATTAAAACCGGAAAGTGAAAATGAAATTATGATTGAGGTATACGTCTCAAATGAGATGGCTTAGCCAATTGGGCCGAGATCGGACTCCGCACAAAAAGGCGATGTGAATGATGGTGCAACAATATGAAATGTCCCAACCTAAAGCTATGGAAATTATGTGAAAACTATGTGATTCCTTTTATTTGATGATGTGGTGATTGTTTAAAGCTTTTGTTGAATCCTTATGATTTCTTTGTTCTTGTATGGTTATTCTTTCTAATGCGATGGTGTTTAGTTATACATACTAGTGTTATTCGACGGCACTAACGTCCCTTTTGTCGGGGGCGCTACGTCTTTAAATGGATGTAGGTAGTTCTATAGTAGGTAGTGTTGGTCTCAGCTAGTGACGCATCTTCCTTTCAGCTGACTTGGTGAGCCCCACTTCATTTCGGGGTCATGTACCGTTGTTTATCATGTACTTTGTATTTTGAGGTATAACCGGAGCCTTGTTGCTGGCATTTCCATGTTATTCTTCAGTTGTACTTAGATGCTCCGTAGACAGGTTGTGAGTGAAGTTTGATAATGGGGAATTGAATTAGAAATATTGATATTTGGCAAAGATGTATAAAACTTGTAACATTTTGAAAATTATGAATGAAGTTGCTAATGGAAATGAAATGGAAGTCGTTAATGATATATTTACAAAGTACGATTAATGGAGTCCATCTCCTCTTTATTCATGAATTAGTTTGGGTAGAATGAAACCTAACAGGCTTGCTCAGTCGGGTTTACTCGGTTGAGCGCCGGTCGCGCTCCTCAGTTTTTGGGGCGTGACAAGTTGTCCATTCCGGCAAACTCCAGTTTGTCAATCATGGTGGCTAGCCGCTAGAATTACTTTTGGGCTATAAAATATATATTTTAATTTTTGGCTACCGGGTATTATAAGTTTAGTCCGAGTGGCTATAAATGAATTTTGCTCTTCAATACGATTGTTTAAATTGGTAGAAATGACACCAGGTAAATTAGTCAATGTGTCCTGAATTTTTGGTTTTCGATTCAACTTTTCAGGACTCAAATGTCCTGAAATTAAAAATTTTAGTTTAAATTTTTTGAACAAAATAATTACTGGCTAATCCTTAAATAGCAGCCCTAAAAATCGCTATTTGTGAACTTCTTTCTCGAAATTGTTAAAAGCGTAAGAAAAACAAATTGGTGAGTTAATGTATTCAAATGGGATATGAAAAATTCTGAAGTTTACAAGTAGGAAGTCAACGATGAATCCCTTTGGGCTTGAAACTTGAGACTTAGCGAAGGCCTTAAGGGCGCAAATTTTGGTCTGTTTAGATTTGGCCCCACAGAAAAAGGCCCAATACACCAACGATAACCAAGACGTGTTCATTGGGCAAGTTACATATTTGGCCAACGGTCAAAAATAATTATATTTGCTAGCCAAACGAGTTTTTGACCAATATTGTCCTTTATCTTTGAGAATAGGTCTATTTTGGTCCTTTAAATATAACTCCGGACATATTTAATCCCTTAAATATGCTAAAGTGAAGCACATTTAGTCTCACTGACACAATGTGTTCAAAAACTAGCAGCACTACCTCGTGTTACTCATGTGACACTGTAAGAAGAAGATCAACAGTAAAAGAAAAAAGTCATTCCCATTTCGGGGTTGGTTTCGGCACTCACCGTCTTTTTAATTTACTTATCAACAATATTTTATAAACCAACACCCACTAATAGTATAGAGCTGATAAATTTAATATTTTAACGTTGAAACTTTTACTTTTAAAAATTTCGGTTGATTTTTCCAAAAAGAAAAGTTAAAATTTGAAAACAAATAGAGCTGTCAGGATTACTTCTGGGCATATTATTGAAGTAAACGAATAACCAGGTTGTATTATCACTCTTAGCTCGCGCCAGAAATTATTTACATCTGTAGTCAAAAAAATATATAAAATTTGTATAATTTTTGTATATAAAAATATATATATGTATATATATATATATATATATGTGTGTGTGTGTGTGTGTGTGTGTGTGTGTGTGTGTGTGTGTGTGTGTGTGTGTGTGTGTGTGCGCGCGTGAAAGTTTCCCTTTCTGGTAATATCGTGTCTTTACTTTTCCAGCATTTTAAAATGTACATATATACAAAAAAAAATATAAATTTTATATATTTTTCAGCTATTATTTTTACAGCGGCTATACAATGTCATTTTTTCATTGAAAACTGGCACAGAAGGGGATATTTTCAAGGTCAAAATCTTAGAAGACATTATCTAAAAGTGAGGAATTAAAGTGATAATTTGCGTTATCCAATAAAAGGAGAGGAAACATTTTGCTTCAGAGCAGAAGATTTGCTTCATGAATCAAAATTGGGTAACACCGTTAGTTTTTGAGCATATTGTGTTAGTGAGACTAAAGGTGCTCCACTTTAGCATACTTAAGGGACTAAATATGTTCGGGGTTACATTTGAGGGACCAAAATAAATCTATCCTCAAATATAAGGGACAATATTGGTAAAAAACTCCTAGCGAAACATTCAGAAATTTTATACTAATTATGTAAAAAATAGTATATGATACATTAGTATACAAAAAATATATATTTTATCGGCTATTAGTTTTTAAGCGACGATATAATGTAGTTTTCCCTATTTCATTTCCTTATTGTGCATATTGAATTCTAGTTCATTTTCCTGGTCTTTAGTTATAGGTAGAGATGCATGAGATGAAGATGGGAAACCTTGTTGTGCTGCATCTCTACCATCAAATGTGGGAGATATAAGTCGTTTAAGTCAAATTGTAAAAGGTTACACCTACAGAGGAAGACAAAGTTGAGTAACTACTCTTTCACAAATGCAGATAATCTTTGAGTCAAAGATTCTTTTGATGTTTTTAAGATAAAAATGCTGTAATCATTCCGCCAACTGAGATGACGAGGTTTCATTTAGTACTTAAACCAGCAGGTTTCTATTTTCTGCTGCGATCTCACCAGAGCATACTAAATATGGAAGTCCAATTAACTCACATCGAAAGGCCCCATCTTTATTAGTAATAAATATAAGGGGTAAAAACTCCACTTCCAACCTTCGAGTCTCCTCAAGAGCAAGGTGGGAAGTTCTTAGAGGGAAGGATGCCGAGGGTCTATTGGAAACAACCTCTCTACCCCAGGGTAGGGATAAGGTCTGCGTACATACTACCCTCCCCAAACCCCCTAAGTAGGATTATACTGAGTCGTTGTTGTTGGTAAAAATATGCACAAGGGCAGCAGCTTTATCGTTAAATTAAAAATTAAAAAGACCATGCATGGACTAAAATCTCTAATTAGGAAAGCTAATTACATCTAATAGCTTGTTTAACAAGTTTCTGTGACGCCAAAAGTACTCTCTTTTTTTTCGCTATTGAGGATAAGTTAGAAATTTTTGGTGCAAAAATTAATTTTCTCAAAACAAAATTATCTTTACCAAAAAATACTTTTTGAAAACTTGCAATAGACTTAAAAGCACTTTTTGAAAAAATTGCCAAACACAATCTTTTAATAGAATACTATAAAATGCACTTACTAAATGAATTTGTTAAACACAAAGTACTTCACTAAAAAAGATATAAATGCTTTTTAAAATAAGTAGTTACTAGAAATTCGGGCAAACTACTCTAATAGCTCTAAAATCAAACTTAATTTGAAAAATGTTTTTCTCAAAAGTGCTTTTCAAAAAAAATACTTGTGAAAAGCTATTTGTGTTTCACTTATTAATTTGAAAATTACTTTTGAATAGCAACTAGTATTTGGCCAAGCTTTCAAAAAATGCTTCTAGGTGTATTTTTCTCAAAAGTGCTTCACCAAAATGTACTTTTGGAAACAAAAAATATTTTTTTCTGCTTCCCTGCTTCTACATAAACGTACTCTTCTTTTCTTCTAAAAGCTTGGCCAAACACCTTTAACTTTGGGAAAAATACTTTTTTTTAACCAAAAAGAAGCTTGGCCGACAAGTTATGAGAATCACTTAAAGATGCTATACAAGCAAACATACGCAGACAGCCAACAGATAAGTCTAACAAAAACTTAACACCCCATTTTATTAAACCCTAAAATTTGATCGCAGATTGAAAACAAAAGACCAAGGGGAAGAATCAGCAGTGCTGAGTGTTATACAATTTGCTTGCACCCTTTTCCAGAAGAAATAAGTAGGCATTCCCAGGAAAAATATCCTAAACTATAAACCAAGCACAAGTGCTGCAAAATTATGAATATAATTGGTAGAAGAACCAAAAAGGAGAGAAATCAAAAGAAAAGGCTAGAGAAAAGCACTATATAAAAGGTTGAGAGAGTTTCCTCTAGCTAAATATCATCTTGATCGCTCTCAAGACTTGTCTTCAACATATAGGGAGTTAGAGGCCGCAAGAAGTGCAGCGCCAATGCCAGAACCATCATTTGCGTGCTCGAAAACAATACTTGTTGCCATTTCCTCTCCAAGCAATTCAACTAAAGTGTTCTCCAAGCACTTTCTGTATTCTGTATAGTGCTCGTACAATCCACCATCCATGGCTACGACTATCTTTTCTTGACCACTTTCCCTGGGTGTATCCCTGCCCATCTTTTTGACAATGCCCAAGACCCCAGCCGCTGCAAGCCTTGCGCCACGTGTTGCAACAATGTTGCACAGCTCAACAACTAATCTTCTTGTCTTCAAGGAGGTATTGGATATCTGAAGTAGGATGAACAAAATGTCTAGTGTCAATTCATGTTGTATCATGATATCAAATGATAACAGTTATAATCTAAAAGAGTCGCTGCATGAGAGACAGATATCAATAATTGGATTTCCGCTTACTTGTGACCCAAATTTTTCATTTCATTTGTCACCATCAGAAATTTCCCCTTTTTGTCGTACATAGGAACACTAGTGAAAAATTAAGTCCTAACTAAAACAGTTCCTCTTTGCTCCAAAGAGATATGACCATAGAAATGATACCGTGAAAACAATTGTAGAAGGAATAATAAGCCACACAACATTAATTGAAAATGAGAGAAACTAAGAAGAGGCATAATAAGTGAAATGAACCAAATGGCCTTCATTTTCACTCTTTCTTTTTTTCCTTCAGAGGTATTGGTTATGGCAAAGAGCTAATACCTCTAAGATATCCTTCAACTTGTCGCCAACCACTCTCAAATCAGAGGATGTGTCATGATGCATAGCAGACATTTCAGGTGTCCTGCCATTTTTTTTAAACTGTTATGAGAGCATATTCTCGAATACGAAGAAACAGGCAAACAATAAATCCGTTTCATTGCCAGTACTCTTTTCTTTTCTTGTTTCTTTTTTCAAAAAATTTGTTATTTGGAGTTCATGGATTCTCAAATATCATCTGAATATAAGCATGCTTCCTCAGAAAATTTATTGATCAATTAGCATGCTTCATCAACTTTTAGCTCTATCATGTTTCTGCTGTACCCATCAGTATCCAGTACTAGCATATTAGAATTTAGATATTGCATGCAATTTTTTATTTAATTTCAAGAGAAGAATAAGTAATGTTCATTAATTGGTAGAGAGATGAAACGCGTTTGCAAGCAAGCTGAAAATAGACAATTTAAACTTGATAATAATTACAAGTGTCTATGGCCCCAAAACAACTGTGTAAAGTACCAAAAAACAATGAAAGCTCATTAATGCATGAATCATACTCAAGCTTGATCAACTGACAAACTAGGACAGCAACAGAAGAAAACAAGCAAAATTCATGTGTTTTGCACAAAAAGATTCTATAGTTAGTAAGAAATACCTCAATATGAATTGATTCTTGAGTTTTGGGGGGACCTCATCACCGAAAATGGCAGCTTCTTCAGCCATTCTGAGTAGAACTCTGCGTAAAATTTCTCCCAAGTACATGCCAGAGCATATCTTCTCAAATATCTGTTAGGATAAATAGATAGACCCCCAGGTTTATCAAGTTAATTGCATAAGCGAGCTTAGCCTAAATGAACAAAAGATAAACAAATAGATAAATAATTACCTGTTCACCCTTTAAACTACATGTATCATAGTCAAGCTAAGCCTAAATGAACAAACAATAAACAATTACCTGTTCACCAGGATTTAAACTATCTGTATCCATTGCATGGTCGTACTCTGTCAAGGGGAGATGGGAGGACCTAAAGTTACCCCATTCCATGTTGATAACCTACAAAGTAAGATAGAAGGCCCTCAACAACTATCCAATGGTGAATACCAAACAAGTGTAAGGGAGACCAAGAAGATCAATAGTCTTTAAAGTTTCCGAACCATTTCTCCAGATTTAGGCAGAGGACCATGCCATTTGGGAATTGCCTGAGCCCGTTCCACATATGCTGCATTGGTCCCAGTACCTAATATCACAGCAATGGATACATCCTTATTGGAGAATCTACCACCAGCCAATGTTCCAACAGTATCATTCACCTTTCATCAACAAGCAACTCAAACTCAAATTTTTACAACTAAGCGAGGTACTATACATAAGATTTATTTTTAAAAACAACCTTCAAACTGAATGATATTACTGAGCGGCATTAAGCAAACTTACCAGCGCCGACACCCTCATATCAACTCCTTTTCTTTGCATGGCTTTTGTCAGTTCTGCAACAACATCTTGTCCAACCTGTCACCCAGTAACTATGAGAGCTTATTTTTTCACTTCACTAAATCTAATAAGAAAAAATTTAATCTGACCATATAATTATAGAATAGATAACCTTAGTTGTTATAGTGATTTTGATATCAACTGATGCAACTTGCTTGAATTTACTTATTAAATTGCAAACAATGTGAGTACCGTCAAACAGTAAATTATCTTCAATGATTTTCATAACAGAAAAAGAATTCATCAAAGGGGAAGCGTAGTTGATGACGTGCTAGCTCATTTTATCCATCAACCAAAAGAAAGATTAAGTTTTCCAAAACCAAATATCTAGAACAGGGAAAAACATGAGTTTTTCAATCTGAAACTACCTTAAAGTTGTATTTCTGATAAATCAAACTTTAGTTTCAGATTAAACACAATATACATGAACGGAAAAGTAAATCAGCAGGCTGCATCAAATCGAAGCTAGCAAAACTATTTCGATTAATATGTCTAAAAGAACTAGCAAAAAGTCCATTGTAATCAGTTGAAAGGAACATGAGCAAGCTGCAGAGCCGATAGTTAGAACCACATCTAGGAACAAGAAACTTCATTTTAATTTGCACAGTTGCCTCCAGAAAACAACAAAAAATATATAGTTGCGAGGGAAATGGATACCGTGTCATCAATGGAGAAACCTTTCGTCCACCTGATAAGAGTTCCAGAATTGATTGAAGTCTGCATGATTGGGAATGAGAAAGTGAAACCGAGTTCCCTCTGCTTACCAGGAGGTTGATGAAATTTTTCTTCTTCTTCAGCAACAAATTTTGCAAGTTCTGCCGCAATATAGTCAAAAAGTGCCTGAAATCATATGGACTTCAAAGGATCAAAAGCCACGAGGAGCTAAACAATCGAAAAGGGTGCAAAAATTGAGAGGTCAAAATACTTACTTCTGAAGTCCCAACCATCAAATTTGGAGGAATTGATGCCTCCGTAAATTCTTGATGGACAATACCACCATCTTTTCCCCCCAATTGCACCCGCAATACTCGAAAATTTGTTCCACCAAGATCCAATGCATAAAAGACTCCTTCTTCATCGCTAAGACAAAATTTATCAAAGAAACAAAAATTAATATATTTTCCTTTTACCGAGGATATAGTAGCCATTATACAGAATATAATTAAATCACTCCTCACTGCAAGCAATGCTGAAAGTTATTCCTTATAAAAATTAAATGTACTTAAAGAGGAGGGGGGATGAAGCTGCAATGCATTGATCATAACATCATAAAGAAATTTACTTTGACCACATGTTCATAAGAGAATTCATTTGACACGAAATTGACTCGGGAATACGACCAGAACAAGGTCAAGAGCACTGGAGTACCAAACTACACGCTGCACCTTCTGATGTATTAAACTTAGCTTTCTGAACATTGTTCTAGATTAAGTAGCTAAGTAGAGCACATCGAATATGTAAAGTAAGAAAGAAACAAGAACAACAAAGGATCTTGTGAATGTTGCAATGCAAATTTAGGGAATTTATATCTACATAGCATAACTTCCAAATTTAAGCATTAATATAAAATCATAAAGAGAAAACCTTTTACACAATTTCAGACAGAGCATATTCAAAGGAATCTACTTGTCAAAAGATTTGCCATTCTTCAGTAGAATTTTTTTTTGATGTCTAATCAATTTCTCGAATACCATAAGCAATAATCCTAAATTTCCTCCCAATAAATTGATGTCTTTATGAACAACCCCCTCTGCCACAATTCGTTTCATTAAAAAAAGCTGCGCTTTTTTCCAATCACTTTTCATATACTATGATCTATAGTACTTAGTACTTTTTATATAATTTCTAAATACAAAAATTCTAATTTATTTTTAAATAAGGAATTGATATATGATGTGTTAACCTCGTACTCCACACCCACCCACTCCCCCCACCCCCACCCCCACCCCCTTTTTTTTTGTGACGGACGGACTAGATACTAATTGATGCAAAAAAAAAAAAAAAAAAAAAAAAAACGAGAAACTAACCCAGTTGGGAGATTGTCGACATAGCTGATAAGCATCTTGAGTTTGCTGCCGCCCTCAGAGGCGAGGCCGGCGTGCATCTCCACCGTCATGGCATCCGCCACTTGCTTTAGCTTGGCATCTGGGGTCCCACACTTCTCCTCGAATTCTTTCAGAATTGCCCTCGCACGTGCCCACTTGCTCGATTTCCGCATTCGGTGCCGGACGATGAGTGCCCCCACAGCTACCGTCACCGCCGCCCCCACCACCACCGCTCCCACCGTCGCCTTCTTCATCTCTTAATACTAAAGAAAAATGATGGAGAAGGGTAATTAGCGATTACGGATTACGAATATTTGTGAGTTTGTTTTTAGTTAGGAATAGGGATCAGATCAAGAGATGTTGAATAATTAATTTTTAATTAAAAGAGAGAAAAAGGGAAGTTTTTTTTATAAGGTGAGGGAGTGAGGGAAATTCGGTAGTGACAGATGCAGCAGAGCCATCCTTCTTCAGACATTTGGATTTCACTCTAACATCATCCTTACGTATGTATAAGAATTGTAGTACAATTCTACTTGCAATTTTATCAAATACTTTAATTGTAAAAATGGCACGGACGCCCTATTTGGTCGCCCTCATTTAACTTATATCTATATTTTTAAAATTATTTAACTTATACCATAATTTTTACAACTTCAAACGCCTCCTTCTTCCTGCTACCTATGCGCTCCTTTCTTCCTCCTTTCTTTTCTACTCTTCAATTTTTATAATTTAAAGTATATTTTACTGCTGATTTGCTCATAATGACTGTCATTTTTGTTGAAACAACATTTTAGAACTTTTCTTCATCTATTTATAATTCATTGTCTGTATTTATTATATTTGCAATGAATTCAGATAGATCCAGAAATGGAATATCAAACAACTAGTTGATTGCGGCTTTATTGATGCAATTCTTACACTAAGCTTTGAAAGTTGAACTATTATGCTGAAGCTTTGAAACTTCAGCTAGTACGACTGTAGGACAAAAACTTCAGCTTATTTAGTGCTGAAGTTTTTACAAATGAACTAAATAACTTCAGCATCTTCTGCTGAAGTTTTGAAAATTTTATGACAAAATTAATGAATACAGGACAAAACTTCAGCTTATTTAATATTGATGTTTTTACAAATAAACTAAATAACTTCAGCATCTTCTGCTGAAGTTTTTGAAAAAGTTTTATGACAAAACTAATGAATCCAGGACAAAACTTCAGCTTATTTAGTGCTAAAGTTTTTACAAATGAACTAAATAACTTCAGCATCTTCTGCTGAAGTTTTTGAAAAAGCTCAAAAAAACTATTGAATCGAGGACAAAACTTCAGCTAAAACATGCTGAAGTTCAGCAAATAGAGAACAAAACTTCAGCAAGTAGAATGCTTAAGTTCAGCAATTGCAAATAACTTCAGGCCCGTCTACTAGAATGCTGAAGTTTGAGTGATTGTCTTTACTACTTCAGGCCCGTATGCCTAAAGTTTACGCGAAAAGTGGGTACGCTCGCAATTCTTTTTGCAAAGCGGGTATAAGTTAAAACGTGACCCAAAAAACGGGTATAGATGCAAATCCCCCACTTTAATTGTACACTTTATTCCTTTTAAGTTGAAAATTTTATTTTTTAAAAAATTGGTTAGTATATGTCTGTACTAAGACGAGAATTTAATAATCATTATACTCTTTTTTAAATGAAAATGGTAATGTATGTATCATGTTAAGCTTTGGAGTGTGACCAAAATTTGGCGGAGGATCTCTTCGTTTTGTACCTCCCCAGTTTTAATATTTTTCACATTTTTCTTTATCGGACCTATTTTTTTATATTTTAAATAAATTGTGAGCTCAGACAACCTTTTTCTCTTTAATTATTTATTACTCAAAATTATGGCAGTACTATGTAAAATCTCCACGTCACCGGATTTTGAACTTTTTCTTTTCTTTTTCTTTTCTTTTGTGGGGCAATATGTTCTTTGGTTTTTTTAACAAATTATGGCTTTTAAAAATAATTTTGAAAAACAAAAGATTTGTTTGTTAGCGTTACTTGTTGACGTACTTTATAAAACATAGCTTTAGATTATTTTGCTTTTCGAAAAACAATATCCATTTCTGAAAATAAACTCCCTTGATTTTTGTGTAAAAAAGAAAGCTTTTTCTTATAGCTTTTCTAATTTAAACCAAAATAATTACCTTGACAAGGTAAAAATAGCACAGACTAGCTAGTTTTCGGTCTTGTCATTTAAAAAACACCAGTGTTTGTAAAGTCATTGAAAAATAGCTACCATTTTGCTGCAACACGAAAAGTTCCAGCATAATATACTAGAGATCGGTGCACATGTATATGAACTTCCAACATATTATGCTAGAACTCCAACACGCGGAAAGTTCCAGTATAATATACTGGAGATTGGAGCACCGGTGCTCCAATCCAGGGGCGGATCCACCCTTTTAAGAAGGGGTGGCATGGCACCCGGTAAGATGATAAAATTTTATATACCTATGTTGAGATTTTCTTAAATTAGGTTAATTATCTGATCCTACCACCCGCAACCATAAACTAGACAAATGTGCCATGGCTGGTAGACATTTTTGAAAGCTTCTCTCGTGTGTAAAATTCAAGTTGAATTTATCTTGAAGCTTGTCTGACTTTCTCTTTTCTTTGTGCTTTTATTTCCTTCTGTCCCAGGCATTTTCCTTTTCGGCTACCACCGAATTTTCTATTTGTCGTTTTATTATTATTTTTTATATTTTTCTTTTCTCTATTCTATTATTTTGTATGTTATCTCTAGCAAGAACACTAAAAAATGAGACTCCTAAACTTTAAAATTATATAAAATAAGCAATTCTCTTAATCAAAAATTTATGAGTTTTCTTCTTTCAAATTTGAAAAACTTGGGTCTTAGTGAGAACTTTGGATTGAGATCAAATTTTTTTTCATCTTTTTTATATCATAAAAATTTGTGTTATGCGATGGCTGTTAGATATAATTTAAATCACTTTACTATAATTTCGTAAGCATTGCTTAAAAATATGTGATTTATGATTTTAATTTATGATAAATTATAGTTTATCTAATTTATGCTTATGGGGCATAATCTATCTATGGAATATATTTTTTAAAATTTTTTTATTCCGATTGATATAATTCTCTTTTTGAAGATGTTATCTTACTTGTGTAAATTAATTTTTAATATACAGAAAAGATATAATTTTTCAGTGAAAATATTGATTTTACTTATGTAGTTATAATAAAGGTGTGATCCTATTTTAAAATTCTAATCACATTTGTTTTTTTATATCTGAGATGTAATTTTTAAATAAAAAATACCAACTAGGTTGACCCAAATCAACTCAAAAAAATCGATTAAACGTTACATTAAAGGAAATTATAGCCTCCGCCAACTTCAAATCCTAGATCCGGCTCTGCTCCAATCTCCAGTATATCATGCTGGAACGATATATTATACTACTGAAATTTTAGTATATTATACTGGAGTATTTTTTCGGATTTTGAACAGTATTTTTGTTCAAATTTATCTTTACATGAGAAGTGACTAAATTTCGATTACTTTTGAAGATGTGACTATTTTTGAATGATCACTTGTAAATCACGCTATTTTTGAATTTCTACACTTGACAAGTTAGTATGAGTCCAAAGATGATGATTTATGAAACTTCTACTTTTCACTTTAATCCAGAATTAAAAGAGCCTGCTAACGGTATAACTACCACATCATCAAATGGACGACTTGGACCTTTTACTTTGACCACACACAAATTTACTGATCCCATCAATATATAGTTGACCTCTCATAAGCAACAGCAACATTCGCATGTTACATCCACTATATATATTGATTCCAATTTTAGTCGTACCTCAACTGATGTTAACATGTTTCTTACTCAAAAAGATTTAATAACTTAAATTATAATTATGACCATCGTAGAAATGTTTTATTATTAATGTAGTTCAACCTATTTTAACATGTTACACTCTTGTAGCTTGTTTGATCAAGGTTCTCCAAAGTAAAAAAGAATATTCTTTTTTTTTTCAAAGTTAAAAGTGTTTGACCAAATTTCTAAAGAAAAAAAAGTAGTTTTAAGTAAAAGCAGAAGCTGTTTTGAAAAAGCAGAAAAAATAGTTTTTCACCGGAAGCACTTTTTTTGAAAAGTATTTTTTAAAAGCATAAACTTAGAAGCACTTTTTAAAAACTTCGTCAAATACTAATTGTTGTTCATAAGTGCTTTTCAAATTAATTATAGCATGTTTGGCCAAGCTCCAAAAACCAGCTTATTTTAAGAAACACTTTTCTCGAAAGCGCTTTTCTCAAAAGTACTTTTGGGCGAAAGACAATTTATGTTTGACTAATTAATTTGAAACACTTCTGAGCAGCAATTAGTGTTTGGTCAAGCTTTAAAAAACTGCTTCTAAGTGTATTTTTTTTTTCAAAAAAAAGTGCTTTCGGAGAAGCTACTTTTTTCTGCTTCTCCAAAACTGCTTCTAGTTCTCCTTAAAACCACTTTTTCTTTCAAAAGGTTGACCAAACACTTCAACGTTGAAAAAAAAGTGCTTTAGGATTGGAGAAGCTTGGCCAAATACAAACTGCTTCTCACACTTTTGAAAAAAATCACTTCTTAAAATAAGCTGAATTATGAAACTTGGCCAAACAGGCTATATAGCATGAAAAAGTCCTTGTAGCTATCTATTAACTAACCTGATATACAAGTTGAAAAGAGAGAGAAGCAAGAGACAAACTCGTTCTAATATTTGCTATCTCAGATGGAGCAACACGCTGAGACTACGGTTTAGTCATATTGAAAATCAATTAAAACTATGAAAACAACTAAATCTGTTATAAGATTGCGACGATTTTTTTCTTCTGTTATAAGAGGCAGTTAGTAATAAAATGAATCAAGTCCAAGTAGAAACAAATGGATATAAAAAATCACATAGCCATGAGTCCATGATGGCTAGTTTGAAATTGAGGGAGTTGATTGATATGAACATGTGAATACCAATTCCGTCCAGAATGATATAAATTCAGATTTCTATCTCTAGTTTAAACATTATAAGATTAAGGACCTCAACCTTTTAAAGTGAAACTTAAATTACCCTATTGCAATTTTATCAAAAACAGTTTAATATATCCTGGATATGTCAAATCCCAAAGCATATAATTTAAATACAGACACAAACACAGAAAGGAAATGGAGCAACGAGCAGGAAACGCAGAGACTGAAATATGGTGTCATTAACTGTAATCGAGTATACAAAAACTATTTCAAGGAACAAATGTACTGTGAATCCCGCTTCTAGTAAACCCAGCACACCTAACCTTTCTCATAACCCGCCCCAACGTAGCATAGCTTTCTACTCATTAATTCCAGCAAAGCTATAACCCCCGCCCCCCAACCCACCCCCAAACGAAAAGAAAGATCAATTGGAACTGATGCAGGAAGATCAATCTTCTCCAGCACTGTCCCTAGTATTTTTACATAAACTGAACTGTACAGGAGTCCACAGGACTATTCTACCTGGAACTCTCCACCCAAGTATCAGGCTCACTCCCAACATTAGAAATGCAAGCCTCCTGGAAAAAAAGAAGCATAGAGAAATGAAAGCCAGCAAGTAACATTATACTTACCCCGTTGAGCTGGCTTTTCATCCCTCGACTGGCATTGTTTCCAGCATGGACTTTCGCAAATGAAGCTCCACTTCTTTCAAGCTGTTGACGTAACACTGTACCTACAAGACAACCATAAAAAAGCAACCAAAAACCAGTACGATAAAGACAAAGTCTGTTATTTAAAACAAAATGCAAATGAAATTTCAAAACATGAAACATGCCTTATAGAAGATTTCTGCGCAGGCTCTGATCCAATGCTATCCAGTGATGTTAACATTCCACGCGGAGCTCTTGGCTTCATGAAACGCAAAACAAAATGAAACTGGTTAAAGGTCAGAACCATGCAAATTGCAACAGTAGTGTCGAATCTAACTCATGGTAAAGGCATAAGAAAAAAGATTGAATGAACTATAAAAATCAATGACGTCAGAGAGATAAGAGGCAAAATAAACTTATGCAAAACCTCTAACTCCAGCAACGCATCTCCAAAAGATCTTGAACCATTTTCACATACATTATTTGATAGTGACTTGGACTCGGCCCTGTATAAGTCGCCCTGAGAGGAATAGAGAGAGATGCAACCAGTACTGCCCACTGGATGACCGCCATGGCTGAGTTGGAGCAATTCATGCGCAGGATCCTCACATGTACCAGCCTCTACAAGGTTTGTGACACCACTAGAACGGTGGACACATCCATCAGCGCTTTCTGCACATTGTGCTCCTTGTGAATTACTTGGTTCAGCGCAGGTATCTTTGTCCAGAATAGCAAACTGCATCTTATCACTGGTGAAATTATTTGAAATTTCATCACTCTTTCTCTTCCCTCCAGAAACTGTCGAGGAACACTGTTGTAAGAACATGCCACCTTTCTGACCAACAATAAGTTCAGGTGAGAGTGAATCCCTTCTTGGAGGGCTAACCGATGGTCTTTTGTCCTGACTCTGTTGCTTCTCTTCTGCACCTTCAAGCTCTTTTTTCCTTTTCAACCCTCTTTCTCCAGATTTTGACCTGCATATACTACCGCTGCAGGATGGTTTCTCTGCCAGCTGACCACTCATTACCCTTGCTATTTGGCTTTGCTTATAGCCATCAGGTAAAACATAAGATGGAATCTGCTTTCTACGAACATGGGAGACCAACATTTCCATTCCTGGTTTCCAATACATATACATGTTTATTTGGTGTCTAAACTCATCAACTGTCCCGCGAATATCAAACTGCTGGCCTTCTTGAACCAACTCGCCTGGCCTCCTCTGCAAACCCATGAAGAAAGCGCGATGGGCACATTGTTTGGAGGGGTCCACATACTCATGGGGATAAGGATGACACTGCAACTTCCCATATGTGTCCCGCTCTATCTGCAAATATACAAAAAAGAATTATAAATAGACGGGAAACCTTTGCTTCACTTACTACCTTCTCTTTTTTCCTTCTGTAGAGGCTCAAGTAAAGGAACCAAAGCCTCCTGAGCATCAGTTATCCAACAAGTAATAGATGTTACCATCAACGTAAGCTGCCTTAACCGGGACTCGACCCATCCTCTCCACACAAGCAAGTCATCATCATCAGCTGCAACTATGTCAATTTGCAAATAGTTCTTGTAGCTTTCGAAGAAAGGATACTGCTCAAACAGTGTAGTCCACTGAGCTTTATTCAGCTCAATTTCCTGATATGGGAAAGCAAAAAGAGGTAAAGCCAGTACTAGCTAAATACAACATAAATTACAGAGGAGGGTTATCTATACCTGACAGATGTTGTTACCGAATTGAAATTGTTCTGTCATAACTCGAAGAGTACTTGCAGAGACGTTGTAGCTTGAGTTCATGCAAGGATAGGCAGGTGTAATAATTGGCATCTGATGTGTACGGTCCCAAGGATTTTTTCTTGGATCCCAGACAGAGAATCCAAGTTCTTTATCCTCTATCTGACAAAGCATCACAGGATTTGGCCAACGCCATTGAGTATATACACGAAAGAAACGAGACACCAGCATACTCGGAACAGCATTTGGATAGAGTTGGCAAACCCGAGCAACCAGAAGAGCCCAGTTCACTCCACCAAGAAATCCAGTTACCTAAAAGAGACAATTCAGAACGGGAAAAAATTAATGGGTCAAAGAAAGAACAGACATTAATAAGCCGAAGAGGAGGGACAAGAAAAATGCAAACCTACATTTGAATAAACACCACGCTGCTTAGCCCAAAACTTTAAACATCGAAGCGTGGTCCGAAAAAACTGCAGTGTAGAAGAAAAATGAGATATTACTACAGAATGTTCTAAATATTTTCTCTCCCTATTGTTTCCTTTTTGGTTGGGGATCATCACCTCAATATTTGGAACAAGTTTAATGATTTTATCAGCCACCCTGCAGCCATTGAGGCTCCTTACAGTTGGTTCATCAACATTGCATAACATGGATTCACTGGATATGTCCAAATCCTGTCCACAAGAAGATGTCGCAAGACAACATCAGGTATACTACTATTAGTGGTCTAAGATGACTAATGCCATAGCATGGATGTCAATTCAAATTTGAGAAAATAGAGCATTTACGTGTCCCCATCCTGTCAGGACCCCATGACTTGGTAAGCCCAAGGAATGGTTATAGGTATACCATGGACACATGAAATTAAAGAATGTATAAATCCTCAGATCCAGACAGGGTTAAGCTGCTGCAGGTGAAAAGGATTAAGCACCCAGAATACAAGCAGAAATCAGGGCTTTTTACGAGAACAAATCTTTGTGCAGGCAAATTAACTTCTTCTAAAGCAAGGTTGGAGTACAGAAAAAGCCCTTCCCTTTCCTCGGAAAGACCAAAAGGAAATGGACGCTATCACAAAGAAATAACACTTACATCTGGTACAACCAAAAGAGAAATGCTTGCATAGAGAATATCAATTGAGATCCCATCAAACTTAAACTTCATAACGGGGACATGTGCATCTGGAACTGGTTGCAGTTCAGTAACTTCTTCCCTCTTCGCCAAAATATTATGCAATACAAAGAAGAAGTCATCCTGGTAAACAATGTCAGCATTAGATGCTATATTAAATGGCTAGTTGCTAAAGGACATCAGAAACTAAAACGACCTCTCGATTCACATAAGATGGTCCAACACATAAGGTGTCTATGTCAGCTCCAGGACCATGCACCTACAAAAAGGAATCTTATAATTAGTTAAGTAGCGCTGCTAAGGGAATGGTTCAAACATTCTCCAGGAAAATGTAAAGCTTATAGAACATAATTGTAAATACATCCGTGTGACGGGAATAGCTTCAAGAATACAATAGCATCAATACCCCCCCCCCCCCAAAAAAACTCTTTTCCCAAGGATGAAGTTTCAGATGTAAGGGACATCTAGATTATCATTTAACCATTGGTTAAAAAATTTAGGAAAAAGTTAATTCCTTCAACAAGCCTCAGAGGTGATTCCAGAGTCCATTGAGACTCCTCATAAGTCAAAATATCTCGACCAAATTACAAATGAAAAGCTCCCTTTAGAAGCATCTATCTCAATGAAAAGCAATAGGAAGGACAATTGAGTAAACTAATCTGTTGGGTTGCAAATTGAGAATAGTAACAGAAGGGATAATTGTGTGAAACAAACAGTTTTGTAGTGAATTCTGAAGTCTGTAGAACAAGACATAATGCATGAGGTCCACTCAATTTAGGACCCACCAAACTATTGATGCCACACAAGCTTGTTTTTGGATATTTCCCTAGCTTTTGTGGGATATTAGCACCACTCTGACCACAAAACAGGAATTATTTAAGCCAACATCGTTTCGTGCTTGCATACAATTAATTTCACACCTTGCAGTTATAGTAACACTGAAACCCTTCCTAGTTGGTAGTTGGCAAACAATTTCGCAACTATTTCTAGGTCTGTATTGAACTTATTCGATGCATAGACAACCAAAACAATTAAGTTTATATTGTTCATGGGAACTTCAGAAAAGAAGCTGCTTACCCCAAGGCGATAAGAACCAAAGGTTAAAATGACAGCATTTGCATCCTCAACCATCTGATCATTGTACCCTCTTAGTCGAGTAAGTTCTTTCACCCAATCCTTCACAATCTAAAGGAAAAGATTAAAAAGTGTCACAAGAGTGGATTGGGCCAAAATAGAAATGAACTATATGATAGGAAAAGGGAAGGATAAAGCTTAGACTACTACTTCCGTTCTTCTTACAAGACATTGAGGGGTATGCACAAACAAAATTTTAGCTTCCTTTATTAACCAAAAAAATTCAGTGAAAAATATTTACCAACGATCCTTACCTGCAACTTAAAAAATGATTACATTATTGAAAAAACATTATTGAGAAAAGAAACAATTACTCCTAGAACGACCTAACATGAATGATGGATCCAGTTTTAATAATTTTCTTCATCAAGATCAGGGAAACAATCCAGGCACTAGTTGGAAAAAAGGAAAGTTTGGATCTATTTGAAGATAAGTTCCAGCAAAATAAAACTGGAAATATTAGTGATCAGATATTAAACTTGCTTAGTAAGAAAAACAGTGGCATTTAATACATCAAATGTTACATCAAGCGCAGATTAGCAACTAATAAATTAGTGCTGAAACAGAGACCCAAAAATCCAAACAAGGGAAAACAAGGAAGCATCAAGTGTATGGTTAACAATTAATAAATGCTGCCATGCAGGTGAAAGGGGAAAAGCAATATTATCTGTTTCACTAAGTTTAGGAAGATAAATTTTTTCTACTAAAAAGCAAAGCAACTGATCAATTCTCTATCAGCTGAATATTCAAATGACCATCCAATATTTACCAATCCAAAGCGCATCCAGTCACCATTCACAGCCTACTCAAGCCAAGTTCATAAGTTACTAAAGACATGATTTTTCTTACTGCTCCTCACTACACATGCACCAGACATAATTTACTGGAATGCCTGAAAGTCAAAATCATGTAGAGTCCACAACCCTTAATGTGCCGGGCGACAACCACAAATTGATCCCAAACTAGTTAAATTGGCTATATGAATTCTCAATATCCATTCTGCTCCATTTGGACACTTTCTATTTCAATATTCAAAATTTTCTCTTTTAAGAGAAATTAGAGGTTCTCTAAATCCTAATGTCCTACGAACACTTAAAATTAAATATTATTGAAAGTCCACCGCCCAAGTCCTTATCCATCAACCTAAGCCATAAAAGGATCTATCCTAAGTTCTTTATAATCAAGGCCTTAAGTCTGAACCAGCACACCTATATCTAGACATAACAAAGGATATAGAGTATAGGCTAATAAGATACAGTTGACTAGGGCCAATCGACACGCTCAATCCTAAATTAGTCTCCTCCTAATAATTTAGTTGGGTAATCACCAAAACACAAATGATAAAAGAGGGAGCACGGGATTACCTGCTTAAGCTGGCAGAGAACTCGTTCTCTCTTAGCAGCCTCCTCAGCGCTTTCATATAGTCCAGCACCGACCAAAAACTAGAATCCACAAAACCAACACATCAAAATACACAAACTGGAGCAGGAAAAAACAACATAGTAAATAAAAAGAAAGCTTAAAGAACAAACCTTTTCCAACTCTTTGGTACGCTGAATATCAGCCTCCGTAGGCCCAGCTAGAGACAAAGGTTTCGTCACCCCATACTGCTTGGACGGCGGCAAAGTAGTAGCACAATTGGAAACCCCCATCGTTAAACCAAAAATCTTGTTCTAGTAGTTCAATATAATCACCAAATAGAAATGGATCGGAAATTCGAAATCAAAACTATTATTGAGGCAAAATTCCAGACCAAAAAGGTAACCTAATAAGGCTTTTTTTGACTTGTAAATACTCAAATTAAAAAATTAAAAAATTAAAAAAAAAACAAACAAACAAAAAAACCCTAGATCTAGAACATGAAAAAGAAAAAGAAGAAACTAGAGGAGAAGGGTTTGTTGATGTGGGGCTATAAAGGGAAAGGTCGGTGGAAACTGTAGCGCTTGTGGAATGAGGAAAGAGCGGACGTTCACATTACAAGTTGGGTTAGGAGATATGGAGGATATTGAAGAAGAACATTTTAATATTTTTATTTTTATTTTTATTTTTATTTTTATTTTTGAGAAAGAAAAGGTGGCTTAAGGCGCGTTTGATATTTTTGTAGTTTCTTTTTTTGCCAGTTGTCAACTTGATTAGTGCCTCGTGGCAATTTTGAAATCTTATTACTCCATTTGTTTACTTGTTTGAATTTGAAAATATGGAAGTATTTTAATGTTTTTCTTTGTTTAGGTTATTTTATTAATTAAAAATCGAGATCGTATTACTCTTATCTTTTTCTAAAAGTAACATCTTTAAGGGATGAAAAAATGTTATACTGTTTGTTCTTGTTTTAGTTTGACAATAGAAAAATGAAGGAATTTGAAGGAAATAAATTTTCCTATTGGGCAGTACAAACAATTAGGGATGTCAATGGATATTGGAAAACCGACTAAATCGATCGAACTATATCACACCGAACCAATTTTTTAGGTTTCTTTTAAGAAACCGTATATTTTTATATAAATCTATAACCGCACCGATAATTAGGGTAGGTTTTTTATTTTATAAAAATATGCCCAAAAAATACCGAACCGTATCGAATAAATTTTACATGTGGAAAATATATTTATCTAGTAAGTTTAAAAATAATAATAAATTAAATTTTTCTTTGGGCCTTGGAATTATGAAAACTATTACAAGTCAACAAGTAATTAAACTCAAAATACTAATTCCTAAAACCTATTATGTTACTTCTACTTAAACTAAGTTATTTCAAGTATCTTTATTAGCAAGACACAAAGTATTCTAGCAATTATGAGTAGCAAACTACAATATATTGAATTGTTTCCTTTCATATGATTTAGATTTATCTTTTTGAATATTTAATCTTCTATAGACTTTATTCTTGAGTCCCAGCTTGGTTAATATCTTTCCACTCGTGTGATTTATATTTTCTTTGCCTTTGCTTGGTTTCTTTTACATTGTTGTAGAATATTTGATGGATCTATACTCTAGCCATCTTTTATTTTTTTTTAATTCATCAATGGATCTATACTCTAGTCATCTTTCATTTTTTTTTAATTCATCACCCTTTAAACAGTAAAAATATCTAGAGAGTATTGCTAAGTCCTATAAAAGAACATATGTTATTGCATTCTACTTCTACTGGTGAATTGTACATGATATTTAAAAAAATACAAAAAATTAACCGAACCATACCGATATCGAAGATAAACCGACATGATTTGGACGGTTTCAGAAAGTCTAATTTTGGTTATACATAATAGAATAACCGAAAAATTGGTATGGTACAAATTTTATAAAATAACCGGCCGAGCTGAACCATTAACATCCCTACAAACAATATTTTGTCACTTTACTAGCCTATTTGGCTTCTAAAATCTGTTTATTATGATAAGTGTTTTTTCTCAAAGTTATTTTTTTTAAGAAGTATTTTTGGTGAGCAGTAGTTTATATTTAGTTAATTAATTTGAAAAGCAATTTTGAGCAACAATTAGTGTTTGGTCAAGTATTAAAGTACTTTTAATAGCCTGTTTCACTAATCTTCTAAAATCATCTTATTTTGAAAAGTGTTTTTTCTAAAAGTCTTTTTAAGAAAAGTACTTTTGGTGAAAAACAGTTTGTGTTTGACTAATCAATTTGAAAAGCACTTTTGAGCAGCAATTAGTTATTGGCTAAACTTTTAAAAACCTCGGCCAAGTTGTTACTACTCTGGCAACATTCTAATCATGAAAAACGAAATCTTGAAGGGAATTTTGTATAGATTTCTAAGTTTGATGATATTTTAGTTTCTATTTTGCAACATTACTTAGATTGATAGAATTGGTGAAAATGTTCAGTATGAAGATAGGAAATCATCAGTGATTCCACATCTTGTACCCTTTACTACTTGAAAAGAACAAATTTTTTGCTAATAACAAGAATGAAAAGCTTATGCCCACAAGTAAAACATGCAGACAACCAAATACTCACTATTGCTGATCAACAAGATCACAAATACATGAACTTCAAAATAATGTCTAGGATAATTTGCTTAAAGTTTGAAACTTCCAAACCAAAAAAAACAAAAACAAAAAACAAAGCACAATGTCATTGCAAACAAACGTCCCAAGAGAGATCGCCCATGATTGACGAGTACACAACCTGCTTCTAGTACAGTAGAAAATTTATTCAAAACCTAAAATTAGCTAGATGCAACTACACATAAGGAACCATGGAAACTTAGTTAAAGTAAAGCTACTGAACTGAAGTAAAAAGGCTTCATTATGGTGGATCTTCAATTATCTTCTCCAATATATCTGTATTTGAGAGAAAATAGTTTCTCAGTTTCTCTAGCTCCGTACATGTAAAGTTCTGCAATTTAACTTTCTTTAGCTCATGCTTCCAACATTTCCAAGGTAGAGATGCACAACAAGGTTTCTCGTCTTCATTTGCTGCATCGCTGTATGTAAACTACAAAACCAGGAAAACCACAACAGGAACAAAGGTAATAAATGTCTTCATAACAATCAATCATGATATTATGAATTAAATCCTTGTGTTTATACTATTTCTTGAAGTTGACAAACCACAGAGAACTTTGTCCAACTGTTCACAGATCAACCAGCCAACAAATCAATATGTTCTCAAATATTTTGGAGAGGAATTGTTTATATAGAAACTTTTTATAGCTTACAAGAGTCTTTTCTTGATCGGTAAAAGATAGTAGTAGCCTACAAGAATCTTGTAATCTCACTAATCATAACAGGCTCAAAATTACTAGTCTGTAGGTAAATTACAATTTCACATATGTTGGTCGACTAACTTTTAGGTTTTGACTAATCTGCTCATAATTGAACTGTTAAGGTAAACGAATGATTTAAAACAAAGTATGAAGGCTTTGTCACTGAAATAAAGAATCAAAAGGCATGTAAAAAAGGAAACTAATTGCAAGAAAACCTTACATAAAGAGCAAGGGTGCAAGAACCACTAGCCTTTGAAAGATAAAGCATATATAGTACCTTGATCACGCTCTTTAAGTCTCGACCCTGGTCAACAGATAAGGTGTCCAGTTGAGGAGACATCCAAAGCAAACTATCAACAACATCCACAACTGAATAATTCGACCGATCCATAATTTTAATGTGCAAACACTTGGGACCAGAAAGTGGAGGAATCAAGTTTTCTCTCATGTCTTTTGGTATAACTATCACCTGCACAAGCAAAAAGAAGAATTATGAGAAATTCAGAACTGCTTCATCAGGCAGGGCAAGTAGACAATTCGTTGCACGTACCTTGTCTTCGTCACAGCTTAGTGTAATAGCCCTGGAAAGATTAAAGTTACCAAGAGAATTCGCGAGCTTAGAGTACCAATGAGTGTCAAGGGCTTCTAGGCCTGGAATCAATTTGATCTTAGCTTCTAGCAATTGCGAAGCTTTCAGTTTGAACAAGAGTTCCTCTTTTCCATGAAGAACATCAGAAGTAATTCTTAATAAGTTAGGAGTATCCAGATCAACCGCAATCAGATTATAGCACGAGACTACTTTCAGAAGCTTAAGTCGGTAGCTTGAAATCTTAATGATCTTCAACGACGAACAAGAAAATAAGTAACAGATTTCAAGGTTGGGTAGATTGGTAAAAAGGTCCTCTAACCATTGGTCAGTGACAGCCATAGCAGTGAGCTTCAAATGCTTTACGGATTTGCAAGCAGTTATGTTAATTACATGGCGGTAAAGTTCCTGTAACTTGTAAACTCATTAGTCCATGAAATCCACTTAAAGAAAAAACTTCTAAATGTCTACAAATTGCGCATAGAGCTTGAAGTAATTGCTCGTCCAAATATGAATCAACAAGGTATAAGTCTCGCAAAGATGAAAACTTTATGCCACCCGAGGGTAATTCAAGATTAAATCCACGTAAACTAAGCACATTTAAAGATTTGGCAGCAAAGACTACTTCAGGTAACTTGTTGTAAGTGTATATCCCAACCTCTAAAAACAGCTCTTTGATATTATCTAAACACTATTCCAAAATTGTAAGGAGGAGAGGGAAATCCAAACACTATTCCAAACCTTGGACAATGTACTAGTTTTTGCAGCATCTTTAATAGCAAGAAAAGACAGAATATGGTCCAAAATTGCCTGTGGCAACATGGAAATTTGATCCGTCTCTTCCATTATCGTTAGATGAAATTTCATATTGAAACACAAAAAGAAGAACTTGCAGGAATTGTATGATAATTATCAGAGGTGGATCCAAGATTTAAACTCTATGGGTTCAACTTTTAAGATTTTTGACATTGAACCCATTATATTTTTAAAGTTATGGGTTCAAACCTATTATTTTCGCAATTTTAATAAATTTTTACACATAAATTTCTATTTAGCGTCGAAAGTTATGGATTCAGATGAACCCGATACTATAGCACTAAGAAAAGGGAGCGTTATCTTCCAAAACCAAGTTGACAACGGATTTAGAAAGTGTAAAAACCAAAACCCTACAAGAAAAGAAAGCCACAAGAAAACTGGAGATTTGATTTATATTTTCCTTTTGTGTGTTAAAAGCAATTACCTGGTTTGTGGATAGAACGCCGATGTCCATAGGAAAAGGAAGTTCTCGTTGAGTGAAGTCGGAGTAGCGAGATATATTTCTCGGTGTTGGTAGTTTATTGGAATTCTAATTAGCCTATACAATCACATTGATATATTTATTGGAATTAATTTCACTTCTGATTACTGAGTTTTATTCATTATAATAGAATAATTTAATCACAAAGTTATCTTATATCAAATTGAAATAACCGAAGTTTTTCTCACATAACATAAAATCATTGAATTTTACCCACTACAAATATAAGTCACTACACTATCACTATTTGTATTAAAGTAACTAAATTTTACTAACTACGAGCATTTGTAGGAAGAAGGAGTCTCATACAAAATGACGGAAACAGACTTTTACCTTATTTCAGGTGGGTTGGTGCTGGGTGAAATTGAAAAAGATCGAGATAAAATGACAATACTTTTAGGTATAACTGAAAAAACAAATAGATAATTGTCTTGGATCACGAGAATCCTAGTCGTAATTCTGGTTTTCATTCCAATCATCGTATTAATAATAATCTCCTCGTGCTCTGCCATAAGAACTAAGCCTCGCTTATTCAAAGAGTTTCTTATTATGTAGATTAGAACTCGTTTTTGGTTAATTGTAAGTAAACATTGATAGGAGCGACAGAATAATGATGAATATGTAAATCAAGACAAAAAAAATGACAAAATGCATTAGATATCTATGAAAAATAACAATAGCATTTTGCACCCACATATTAGAATTTGAGGGTAAAAGGTTGTGTATTATACGAGACAAACAAACATGCTCGTCATTGCTGATACTTGGACTTCTGTTTTCATAGTACAAAATTTGCTACACCTACTCATTATACAAAAGTGTCACAATTATAAGAGCTGTCTTAATAAAACAAATAAAATTATACACAATACATGGATACATTTTTGTCAATCTAAATAAATACAATCAAATCTCTCTATAACAATCTTGTTTGTTTCGGATATTTTTGAATATTATAGCGAATTGCTGTTATAGAGAACATATATATTATAACAAAAGATGACATTTGATTTCGAAAAAATTTGACTTTTATAATAAAGTGTTGTAATATAAGGATGATGTTATAGAGAGGTCTGACTGTAATAATAATAAATTACGTCATATATAGTTCAATAAAAGGTCGTAAAATATTTTAAAGCCTGCTAAGGAAATTGAAATAAACGATTTCACAAGAGATGCAACAGAGTCAATAATTTCAGATCTAAAGAAAATAAACTATTTCTTCTTATACAATATATATAATTCTTGAAAAGTGATTGAGCAGTTACATAGAATCTCTTGTAATGTTATCTTAATTTATCTCTTTTGCTTTTTATATCCCAAAAAAATTGTTTAATAATAAT
The DNA here is from genome assembly GCF_000715075.1 of Nicotiana tabacum. Classification (NCBI taxonomy): domain Eukaryota; kingdom Viridiplantae; phylum Streptophyta; class Magnoliopsida; order Solanales; family Solanaceae; genus Nicotiana; species Nicotiana tabacum. Next base: position 6,485,836 of record NC_134087.1, read on the forward strand.
ATTTTGCTCAATAAGAAAGTATACTTGAAATTAACAGGGGCAGGGGAGGAAGCAGGACATTCCAACCAAGATGCAAACTAGAAACCAAAAATGAAAGAGAAACATCCAAACGAAACAAGACTGAGAAAGTCAGAATTTTGCACTTTATCCATGTATATTTAATTAGAATAACAAGTTTGTAGTCTCGTAATTATTTGACTCAAAAGATATTAAAACCTTCTTGAACAAATCAATCAAAAATAAAGGGGTAAATCTTAGCCGAATATAATTAATTCCGAATCGAAGCGTTAATGATAATGATTGCATATGAGACGGAATAGGCATGATTGATCTTATTAAGATTCAACTTTTTCTTCTTCATCAACCGATGAGAAAGTAAATTTACATGTATTCTTCGAGGTCATCTTCCCATTTTTCTTGAAGATATAAGAAAGGAGTTTTTTGTCATCCTTTTTTGAGAGAATGGAGAAGCCCCCCGAATTGAGAGCTTTCTTTGGCTATATATAGTCGAGGCCCTTTTAGCCTTTGCTTGATTCGACACTTTCTTGTCACTAATGTGTCCTGGTTGTAATTTTAGGCGTCACTCCTTTCGATTTGTCGATTGGCATAGAGGAGAAATGGAGTGGGATCTATTGACTTTCACTACCCAGTTACTAAGGCGGGGTGTCGGGCAACCTGATCGTGGTGGTCAGATTTTGACCAATACAGTTAGTCCCTTCGTCTGTCGGGGTCGTCCCATGTCGAACTTCGGCAGACAGATCATGTTCGTTACGAAGAGAGAAATCTGGCCTACAACTTTCCATTCCTTAGTCACATTTTGTGGGTTTTTAGCGGAGTGGTGGTGTTCTTTCGATCCTCGCGGACCGTTGCGGCGGTTTCGGAATCGAAACACTGGTTGGCATTGAAGTCTTGGTTCGTGGTTACCACCATTATGGCACGTTTCTGGGAGACTGAAACGTTTCGTGCCTTATCAGATTTGAATGGCGACTCTTGGTTTTCGTGCTCGAGGAATTTATGTCTGTTATAAATAGAGGAAACTTGTCACTTGACGGATTCACTTCATTTTTGCTTGAGAGAGTTCTTCAGATATAGCTTTTTCTGATACCTCGAATATCTGCTTACCTTCTTGTGCACTAAAATCTTTCATCTCTTCTTCTTATTACTTCTTTGGTGCGTTCTCTGCTAAAATATGGCTGGTGAATCTTCTCGTGACAATCTTCCTGCCGCTAATCAGGTACCGGAGAGTTCTGTTCAGGCCACCGGTAGGGCGGATGCGGAAGAAGATGAGGAGATTCCCTCAGTGGTTGAGATCTTGCCTGGCCTAGGGAGAGAGGCGACTGACTTCAGTTTTGGCGGCGGAGCGGAGCCGGAACCTGTCCCCTCCGTCGTGAGGGAAAGGGGGATCGTAGAGTTGAAAGAAAGGTGGGGAATCCCCAATTACGTTGATATGCGGCCGATGGAGGGAGACGACATAGTTCATTTCGACCGTCCCGGGTACTGCGTGTTCTACGCCTACCCCTTTATTGTAGGGTACACACTCCCTCTTCCCATGTTGGTGGTGGATTTTTGCCATTTCTATGAAGTGTGCCCCGCCCAGCTTTCACCTTATTTGTACAAGTTATTCCTTATGCTGCTCAAGTACGCGGAACTTGCCGGTCGTGAGGTCACTTTGGACCATATGCTTAGCATTTTTGCTCCTCAACTGATTCGTGGTTCGATGATTTACATGCGTCCTCGGGGGTCGAGGAGTCTGGTGGTGAAGATGGACGACAGGACCAACCGTCGTTTCTACGAGAACTACTTTTATGTGCGGACCAAGCACATTGTGGTGGACCCAACGGGATTCCTTAAGAGATGGAACTTCACACGTAAGTTTGCATCTTTAGTTAGTGAAATGTTCGACCATTTTCTGCGAGTACTAAACTCTCTCGTCTTTGCAGCTGAGAGATTGCCTCCTCCGCCTGTTGAAGGGATTCGTGAGTGGGTGGAGGCCATACTTCCCCATACAGTAGGGATTCGCACATGGTTGACCTTTCACGAGAGGTTCGGACGCAGGCCCCTTACAGGTGAGATAACGTCTTTATCTACTATGCTCTCTTTTTAGCCTCTTATGCATCGTTCGTCATTGCCATGGAGGGTGTGGAGAGCAAGGGCCCCTCAACTAGCTTTTCTTCAGCCGGCCTCATATGCTCGCCTTATCTCAGTATCCACTGCACGACCTTCATCGAGGGCTGCTTCGATTGAATCTGCGGCCTTGATTACTCCAGCGAGGGCCGCTTCCCAAGACGAGGTCCCGACCAATGTCATTCGCTAAACGGACGAGTCGCCGTCTACTGGAGAGGAAGAGGGGCCATTGAAGAGATGGAGAGTAGAATTTGAGACGGCGCCCCAACAATAATTCACCTAGACGACTCTCCTCTGACGGGCCCCGAAGGGGATGTTACTGCGGCTCCCCCACATGGGCGGAGCAAATCGTCGAAGTTGTCGGTGCCCACAATCAGCAACCAGAAACTCCTGCCACCGTCTTGGCTCAATCAAAAGTCCCTGCCATTGTTGAAGATCAGCACATGGTCTTGGTAGAGAACCAGACCTCTGGGGTCCCTGTTGTGACTTCAGACGTGCCCTCATCTTTTGCGGCATGTCGTGCTTCCTCTTCAGTAGTAGAAAGGGGAAAAGGCGTGGTGGTTGATGACTATGAGTTTGATTCATACCTGGACCCCGACGATGTTAGGATGTTTAAGGAGGGTCTCACTCATTCGGTGGTTAATGCGGGGGGCTCGGCCCGTGTTCTTCAAATCCCTTTCGGTGTTAATCTCCTGGCGGAAGGGGAAGATTTGGTACCGCAATTCAGCCTGTTATGCTTCGAAGCTGAGAACGAGTCCTTTTTGGATGTTCCCGATGCTGAATTGAGGGACGAAGTCACCATCATGGGCTTGAGGGTACATTACGTTTTGTTTTCGTTTTATGCTTTCGCCCTTTTTGAAAGTACTAGTTTAACCCCATCTTTCTGTTTTCCAGACGTACATGGTGGAAGTGGAAAGCATTCGCAAGGCCAACATCCGGGCAATGGTTTTCTTGAAGATGTTGGAGAAATACCGTCGCTATCGTGACAGATGTCGCGAGATGCACGGGCAGCTGAGGACGGATCCCCGTAATTGGGCCCTTGGTAAGGAGTTGGAGAAAAGGGACCAGGAATTGATGTAGACCATCCGCAGCAAGAGTGAACTCGAAAAAGCAAATTCGCATTAAGGATGATGTGCTCGAGTTAGATAAGGGGGTCGCAGCGGAGTGCGAGCATTTATAGGGCGGGTTGAGGTTGATGCAGTCGGAGATAGACCGAAACTTGGTCAAGGCCGAGGCGATGAGCATGGAGTGGATGAGAAAACTGACCGCGATGGAGAGCAAAGTCGCTGGATTGGAGAACATTGAGAGAGCCCGGTCTGAGGCTTTGGCGAGGGCGACGACTCTAGAGAACGCCATTCGCGCACTCTAGTCTGAACAGGAGTCGGAGAGAGTGACATCTACCCTGAGGGAGTCGAGGCTCGAGTACCACATTGGCGTGATTGATTAGGAGGCATCGGTTCTAGGAGATCGGGTCACGGCCCTGGAGGCGGAAAATGAGCTATTACGGGCTCAGGTTGAGTCATCTTTCGCTGTCGTTCCTCGCCAAATGCATGAGCTCTGGGTTTATGTTGAAGCCCAGCGGGACATATATAAGAGTTTGTGGGAGGCGGGCACCGTGGCCGAGGCTGCTTATGAAGAAGCACGGGCGAAAGCTCGTGAGGCTCGCATTAACTGTGGATATGACGCGACGACGCCTGAAGCTAATGGGTATGCGGATGATGGTAATGGAGAACCTCTTGGAGATGGTGATGATAGTGGTGATGGTGACGGCGGCGATGAAGCCGAATGAAGAATGTTGCCCTTTATTTTTATTTCCATTTCATTTGTTAACTATTGTGTTTGTTTTGTTTTTTTCTTTGGTTTGCCTGGGCCATATGTAAGCGACGGTAGCCCGCACTATGACTTTGCATAATTAAAAGTTCTTTTCTTCGCTATTTTCCTTGTACTTCACTTTTTATTTGAATTGTTCATGGCTTCGATGTGAAATAGATGCTCGTCTGACGAGTCCCGATTTTTCTTTTCTTCCGATGGTTGTAGACCCTCAAGGGGTCGTTTCGAGCTTATCGAAATATCGACCCGTCTTAGTTAGATCGAGGTCGCACCCATATCCTTTTTTTGTGAAGGCCCTTGGCCTTGAAGGGTGTTATTTCGAATCTTATCGAAATAACAGCCCATCGTCGTTCGATCGAGGTTGAGCTCTTCTTCTCTTTTGGCGAAGGCTCTTAGCCTTAAAGGGTGTTATTTCGAACTTTCGAAATAACAGCCCGTCGTCGTTCGAACGAGGTCGAACTTTTCTTCTCTTTTGGCGAAGGCCCTTAGCCTTAAAGGGTGTTATTTCGAACTTATCGAAATAACAACTCGTCGTCGTTCGAGCGAGGCCGAACTCTTCTTCTCTTTTGGCGAAGGCCCTTAGACTTAAAGGGTGTTATTTCAAACTTATCGAAATAACAACCTGTCGTCGTTCGAGCGAGGTCGAACTCTTCTTCTCTTTTGGCGAAGGCCCTTTGCCTAAACGGGTGTTATTTCGAACTTATCAAAATAACAGCCCGTCGTTGTTCGAGCGATGTTGAACTCTTCTTCTCTTTTGGCGAAGGCCCTTAGCCTTAAAGGGTGTTATTTCGAACTTATCGAAATAATAGCCCGTCGTCGTTCGAGCGAGATCGAACTTTTCTTCTCTTTTGGCGAAGGCCCTTAGCCTTAAAGGGTGTTATTTCGAACTTATCAAAATAACAGACCGTCGTCGTTTGAGCGAGGTCGAACTCTTCTTCTCTTTTGGCGAAGGCCCTTAGCCTTAAAGGGTGTTATTTCGAACTTATCGAAATAACAACCCGTCATCGTTCGAGTGAGGTCGAACTCTTCTTCTCTTTTGGCGAAGGCCCTTAGCCTTAAAGGGTGTTATTTCGAACTTATCGAAATAATAGCCCGTCGTCGTTCGAGCGAGGTCGAACTCTTCTTCTCTTTTGGCGAAGGCCCTTAGGCTTAAAGGGTGTTATTTCGAACTTATCGAAATAACAGCCCCTCGTTGTTCGAGCGAGGTCGAACTCTTCTTCTCTTTTGGTGAAGACTCTTAGCCTTAAAAGGTGTTATTTCGAACTTATCGAAATAATACCCCGTCATCAGTCCCGATTTCTGGAGAGTCAGTCATCTTCCGTGGGAGTTCCAGTACCTTTGGCATTGCTTGCACTGGACGGTACAATACTGGTGAATACGAGGTGTTGATGTTTCGTTTAGGTTCGTGCTGTGTACGCCCCATAGTTTTCTTGTCTGACTCCTGCCGTCCAGCTCGGAGATGTTGCCGGCAGGAGGTATTTTAGCTGTGTTAAAGCAATTTTTGTCCTTCAGTTGAGATGTTCCAGTGTACGTTTGTCCATGCGAGTCTTGTGTGCTTTCCCAGACAAAGAGTGAGAGGTGAGGATGAGATTTCCTTCGAACTTGCCCGGTGATCCGGTGGGGGAATACAGGTTGGTAATATCGCTTGCTTTGTTTAGTATATCGATGGTTGATGGGGCGAAGATTTTCGAGCCCGGTGATCTTGCTTGGCTCTTCTTCCTCTTCTGCGCTGTTTTTGAGTCTCGCGTGGGTTAGGTTTTTCCTCCGCGCTCCTTTTGGTGAGTGATTGTACTTCTTGGTTTCGATCTGAGAGAAACTAGGAAATTCTTACTAAGAAATCCCCACAGACGACACCATATTGTTTGACTCAAAAGATATTAAAACCTTCTTGAACAAATCAATCAAAAATGAAGGGGTAAATCTTAGCCGAATATAATTAATTCCGGATCGAAGCGTTAATGATAATGATTGCATATGAGACGGAAGAGGCATGATTGATCTTATTAAAATTCAACTTTTCCTTCTTCATCAATCGATGAGAAAGTAAATTTATATGTATTCTTCGAGGTCATCTCCCTATGTTTCTAGGATACAAGAAAGGAACTTTTTGTTTTACTCTCCTTGAAAGAATCCAAAAAAAAAACCCATTTTGAGAGCTCCTTTTGGCTATATATAGTCGAGGCCCTTTTACCCTTTGCTTGATTCGACACTTTCTTGTCACTAATGTGTCCTGGTTGTGATTTTAGGCGTTACTATTTTCGATTCGTCGATTGGCACAGAGGAGAAATGGAGTGGGCTCTATTGACTTTCACTACCCAATTACTGAGGTGAGGTGTCGAACAACCTGGTCGTGGTGGTCAAATTTTGACCAATACAATAATAAATACTGATAAAGCTGACCAGTGCAGCTAAATAGAGAAGAACTATTGATCAGATCATCTCATACGAAAAGAGAATGTTTCACCCTTCGAAAACAGTTCTATATAGGGGCGGCAAACGGGAGAAATTCAAAAATAGCCAGATTTATAAGTGGTCAGTCAAAAATAGCCACAGTTTCAAAAGTAATCGAATTTTAGCCACTTTTCATGTAAAGATAAATTTGAACGAAAACACTGTTCAAAATTCGGAAAAATACTCCAGTATATTATACTGGAACTTTCCGCGTGTTGGAGTTCCAGTATAATATGCTGGAAGTTCAGACACAGGTGCACCAATCTCCAGTATATTATGCTGGAACTTTTCGTGTTGCAGCAAAATAGTGACTATTTTTCAATGACTTTGCAAACGCTGGTTATTTTTGAATGACCAGTCCGAAAACTGGCTAAACCCGTGCTATTTTTACGCGGCAAATGCACAGGTCAGGTCGTATGTGGGAGGGCCGAAAGTGGAATACGTAAAAACAGATAAAATATCCGACTACCCATTTTTGATACAGATAATATAATTATCCATATTATCTATGACTTCTTGAATATTTTCATTTTTGATTTCTTGTCCAACTGCATACCACAGTACATCATTTAAGCTCATCAAATGATAAATAGATAATTACTCCTCTCAAAGAGATTGCGCCCATCACCAACAAATACACAACCTGCTCTTAGTACATCAACGAAATCAGTCACCAGAATAATCCACAAGACATAATATTAGGTAATCTATAAACTGGTGGACCTTCAATTATCTCCAATGTACTATTTGTATTTGTGAGAAAGTAGTTTCTCAACTCCTTCAGCTCCATATAGTTAAAGTTCTGCAATTTAACTTTCTTTAACTCATGCCTCCAACATTGCCAGGCTAGAGATGCACAACAAGGTTTCTCATCTTCATCATCAGCTGCATCTTTGTATGTAAACTACAAAACCAGAAGAAAAAAAACAAGTTAGAATCGAAATACACGACAGGGCTAGAGATAATGGATTTCTTCATGAAAAATGAATCATGCAACCAGAATTAGTCCAATTGGTACAATTTGTCTACATGTTAACAGATCAACCAAGAACGTAACCCCTAACTCTTAACCAATCAACAAACCAACATGTTTGCAAATAATTTCGGCCAAACTAGTTTGTAATAAAACAACTGTTATAAAGAATTTTTGTAACCTTGTTAATCCTTATAATAGGCTGAAAATCACTATTTTGTAGGTAACTTAGAATTTTGCATATGTGGTTAGCTGACTTATACCTTTTGGCTAATCTTGTCATAATTGGACTGTTCGGTAAACAAAAGATTTTAAACATAGTATGAAAGCTTTGTCACTAAAATAAAGAATCAAAAAGCATGTAAAAAGAACAACTAATTGCAAGAAAACCTTACAGGAAAAGGTGCAAGGAAAGACAATATGTGCTCCAAAATTGGCTGTGGCAGTTTCAAAACTAGATCTGTTCCTTCCATTGCTGCCAAAATATTTTCTATAACCTTTAACACAAAGGAGCTACCTGACACAGAATAAATAAAGAAATAACATATGTATGACTTGCACAAATTTATCTAAATAACAGAGTATATTCCGAATTTATTAAAAAAATTCGTAACAAATTTACGGCCAGTTGACTCTATGTATAAATATTAAACAGTCACATATTAATAACTATTGGGCCTTGATAGAATTTCTTTTTTAAATATAAAGAATAAATAAAATTTATATATTATTAAAAGCAAAAAAAAAGGTACCAATTAAGCCAAGTGACAGCCTAAAAAAAGCCACATGGCGTAATTAATTAGTAATTAGCTATTTAGTTAATACTTATTTACTGGTTATTGTTTCTGAATTTAAATATTTATAAAATAATTTCTTTGTTTCTTTTTTAAAAAAAATCGTTTTTATTTTTGAATTAAAAAGTGTATTCACATTAAAATTCAGACAATATTATTTAGAATAAAATTTAAAATTACAAAAATATCTATCTATATAGAATAGGAGAAGCAAATCAATGTGATGATGCCAACTATAACAACAAAATCTTAATAAGTATCAAATTTTAAGATAAACCTCCAACAAATTTGGAGATTCAAAAATTATTTTTAAAAAAATAAAAAATAATATGAAAAAATGAAAAGAAATACACAAAGAAATATTTTGGTTTAGGTTTAAAATTAACTACTCAAACATGGGTGAAGTTTGGTTTAGGTTAGTTAATTTCTTTGTTTCTTTTTTTATCTAAATCATTTTTGTTTTTCTTTTTTTGAAATAAAAAGTGTATTTATTCATTAAAATTTAGACAATATTATTGAGAACAATAGAATAAAATTTAAAATAAAAAAATATTTCAAGAGTAATAAAATATATATATATAAAATATATATCTTCTATTACAAAAAGAAAGTAGTAGACAAAAATATTAAACAAAGTAATATTCTAATAAATATTTCTATTAACAATGCAATTATATTATATATTGGATAATATAATAAAGAAAAATACATAAAAAAAAAAAGTTATTCGATGATTATATAAGTCTCCTTTAATTTAATAGAAATTTTATTCATAAAAATTCAGATAATATTAATTTATATAGAGTAGGAGAAATAAATCAACTTGATGATACCAAGTGTAAACATCCAACAAATTTGGAGATTCAGAATATTTTTTTAAAAAAAGAAAAGAACTGATTAAATAAATTTAGAAAAAAAAAGATACAAAGAAAGTAACTTCCTAAAATTAACTACTCAAATATGGACGAGAGTTGGTTTAGGTTAGTTAATTTCTTTGTTTCTTTTCTTTAAAATCAATTTTTGATTTTCTTTTTTAAAATATAAAAAGTGTATTTATTTATTTAAATTCAGAAAATATTATTGAGAAAGATAGAATAAAATATAAATTAAAAAAATATTTTAAGAGTAATAAAACATATATCTTTTATTATATTACAGAAATAATTAAAGTAGTAGGTAAAAATATTAAACAAAGTAATATGCTAATAAAAGTTTCTATTAACAATGCAATTATACTAAACATTGGATAATATAATAAAGAAAAATACAGAACAAAAAAGTTATTCGATGACTGTATAAGTTCCTTTAATTTAATATAGATTTTATTTATTAAAATTCAGATGATATTATTGAGAATAATAGATTAAAATAAAAAATAAAAAAATAGTTCACGAGTAATAAAATATACATCTTCTATTATATTACAAAAAGAAAGTAGTAGACAAAAATATTAAATAAGGTAATATGCTAATACAAATTTCTATTAACTAAATATTGGATAATATAATAAAGAAAAATACAGAACGAACTCGATCACAATTTAATTTAATTAATTTTTTTTAATATTGAACCTTTTGAATAAAAAGGTGTGTTTTAAGTTGGTCTTTTTTTTCATTATACTTGTTATGTCTAGATTTGTTTCTCCTTCAAATTCTTTTTTTCTTCTCCAAGTTGTGCACTTAAAAGCCATAAAATATTTTTTTGGTGCAAAGGAAACTATTTTATAGCATACTAAGGTGGAACATTACAAGTAGCAGGAGACAGCAAACACAACATTTTAGGGGGACGATCTCGGGATGAGTCGTGACAAAAAAAAGGGGTGCTAGGGGTAAACTAGTAGTTGCAGAAATCGTTCCTGAAGGATAACAAAAAACCCCGACAGGGGTGCTAGTCGGACAATGCAGTGGTAGATTCCTAACAAAAGAGGTTCCCAGGCGGTCGTCTTCAAGCATCTTGTGTACAAAGTGCGGTGGTTGAGCAAAAACAGTGATGTTTGGGGAAGTCTCCATCTGCAATCCATGTTTAGCTAAAGAGTCTGCTTCTTGGTTTTGTTCCCTGTACGTGTGTAGATAACTGGGTCATGCAACTGGGCGATCAGGGACCTACAATCAAAGATAATGTTAGCATAAAGTGGATGGGAAGTATTAAGTAGAGGAATAATAGCCTTGGCATCTAAATTAACTTTAATGGGTATATATCCGTGAGTGAAGGCCAATCTGAGGCCATGGTATAGTGCTAGTAGCTCAACTTCCAAGCTTCCATGGATGAGTTGATGACTCGCGATCAGAAGCCATTTTCCTGTGGGGGTCACGAATGACCCCACCAATTCCCCCATGCATAGAGTGATGGAAGGCGGATCCATCTATATTAAGTTTATAGTAACCTGGTCTAGGAGGGTGCCACTTGACCTATATAGGGATACGTGTAGACATGCGAGGACGGGGGAAACGATATAGTAGAATTCCGCAGCCATACAAAGAATAAGAGATGCGGAGAGGGGTTGAGGGTGGGAGCGAAAAAGCTTCCCATTACGGGCCGGCCAGATGTGCCATAGGGCGAAAGGGATAAGAATGTCGTTGGGGATATATAAGGAGATATATAAGGAATTCGACGTAGTAGTATGCAAAAGGAAATGTTTAAGCCATATGAGCGGGGTGTCAACATTGGTGTAGAGGGCCGTAATGGCTGGTAACATGGATAAAGCTGACCAAAGATGGACTGCAACTGGGCAGTGGAGGAATAAATGAGTGACTGTTTCAGGGTGGGTGTGGCAGAGGGCGCAGGTGTCATTAGCTAGAAATCCTATGTAGTGGTAATGGGTAGCAGTAGGGAGACATTTATGGCTAAGCAACCAGAGAAAGTGTGTGATTTTTGGCGGGAGTTGGAGTTTCCAAAGCCAAAGACGGTCTGGAGTAGTTAGGTAGTAAGCATTGATAGAGGGATTTTGTGGTGAAAGTTCCTCTTGAATCTAAGGTCCAGGCAAAAAAGTCGGGATTAGAAGTGTTAAGAGGGAAGATATGTGTTGAGGATTTACTGTAGGAGGTCTTGCGGTAATTCAAAAAGGACGTTGGTGAAGTCCCATTGATGACGTGTAAGATAAATGGATATGGTAGCATTAAGGGCGTGGTGTGGTAGAGGCCCAATAAGTCTTTTTCGCAAGGGTTGATTAGATCTGAGCCAGGAATCGTACCAGAAATACTTCTTGCTTTTCTATCCAGATTTGTCATCTATCGCATAATAGTATCTCTACCTTCCCATGGTAGGGATAAGATCTGGATATATATTACTTTTGTCATGCCCTACATTGCGGGAATATACTAAGTATGTTATTGTTGTAAAAGACTTACATATTCTTTTGTGTTCTTCATTCATTGTTTTATGGATTCATATTTTTCAACAATTTAAAAGAAGTATTTTGTTACGAAGAAGATATTCACTGCTAAGGAGAATTCAAAAGATTGATTCCTGATCAAACAAAGAAAGGAGAAAATATCACAATTAGGACGTGCTTGATTTGATGAAGTAGATTATCAGAGTATTGTATTCTCCATCTTCCTTGTGATGTTAAAATAAGGGTGTCTAACGGGCCGGGTTTAATCGTAACCGGACAGGCATAAGGGGTTCGGGTGGGGCTAGGTTAATGGGGTAAGGGGGTTGGTCCGTTTACGTTGGGGCTACCGGTTAACTGGCCCGGTCAAACCTAGTCAATGGTTTTTACTGTAGAACCGATTAACCGGCTCGGACCGGACCGACCCAGACCGGTATAACGGCTACTTAAATTTTTTAGTTTTTATTTTTATAGTGGGGCCTTTTTCTTCTGGCCTTGGAGTCGTTGTCCAACGGCAGATTTGCACAAATAGCCCATTTTGGGCCTTTTTAAAAAAATATAAATACTTTTTGTAATCACCTAATTAGCCCTTTAAAAAACTATAAATACATCCCCCATCTTCTTTATTTCTTCACTCATATCTCATTTCTCAAACTTATATTCTCAATAATTATTCTTTCATTCTTCACCTAAAGTGCAATTACGTATTTGGCTCTCATTTTTTTTGGAATTTCATTTATCGTATTATTTAATATTTTTGAAGTTTGAACAATTGACATTTCTTCGTGATAATATTGGAGTTGCGAAATTATCAAGTGTTCAATTTATTGCCGAATTCGGTGCACTCCCTCAAATTCTTTCTCTTATTTACTATTTTATTTGCATATTTAATTTTTGCTAGTAGTTAAATTTTCACGATGTGTTTAATGCTGCAAAAAGAGTTTGTAATAAGGTTACTAATGGGGGAAATAAAAAAAGAGATTTTACTTCTGCTTCAGTATCTGGTAGTAATTTAATTGACTCTACACATATTCCTGAAACATTAACTGATAATAATATGGATTATGAACAATTATAGGAAAATTTCGGTATAGAAGATAATGAATTAGAAATGGAAGATGAGATACCACTTACACCTAGTAGTGTTGGAGCTGGTAGCAGGGGTGGTGGTCGTGGTGCTAGTAGTAGACCACCTGTGGCCCCGACTACTAATCGAAGAAAAAGAAGTAAGGTTTGGAAATTTTTTGACGAAATAGAGGGTATTGATAGAGTTAAATGCAAACTTTGTAATGATACTTTTAAATATAAGACTGGAGGACAATTAGAGGGGACTGGGACACTTAGTAGACATATGAGAATTGAACATCTAATAGAATGAGACTCTGATGGAGATGAAAATCAAGCAACTCTAAATTAATGAATGCTTTAAGAAAAAAGAAAAATATAGGAATGTTGTTGAACAAATGCAAGCAAAATTCAAAAAATATTTCTTTCCAATTCCTCCAATTTACTTAATTGGTATTGTTTTAAATCCTTCTATTATGATGTCTGATTGTCACCAATTAATGAATGCTTTATATACTTATATGGAGATTGAACCAACTGAAACCCCAGATATATATGTTTGTATGAACAAGCTAAATGATTCTTTACAATTATTATATAATTATTATGCAAATATAATTGATGATGTTGCTTGTAATGTAGACAATGTTAATCCCACTATGCACTGTACCACTTCTACTATTGTGGATGATGATGAAAGCCTTGATAGCTTTAATATTTTTTCTACATTTTCTAACACTCAAACCAGTAGCAAGAACATTGATGAACTTCAATTCTATTTGCAGAAGCAAAAAAAGCAAAAAGAGCCTCACACAAAGGAATTTTCACCGTTAAAATGGTGGTATGAAAATGGAAAGCAATTTCCTGTTCTTTCTGCTATTGCTCGGGACGTGCTGAATGTGCCAATTTCAACTGTTGCATCAGAGAGTGCATTTAGCCAAGCAAGACAATAACTTGGAGACATCCGTCACTCATTGGGAAGTAATACTTTAAAATTTTTAGTATGTTTTATAGATTGGATTAGATCGGAACGAAGAAATCAAGGACGTGAAGATGTTGATAGCCCAGAAGACGAGGAACTTGGAGATATATTAACTATCACAACCCAAAATCCACTAAGGGTCGTGATGACGCCGGACACCGCTGTCAGGCAAGCCAACCATAAATACTTAATTAAATTCTCATTTAAACAATTGTGAAAAACTTTGATTTTACTTTAATTTTTACTAGTAAAAGATACTCAGTTCAAATTAATTATACATTTCAAGAAGTCAATACGAAATACCCCATAACTTTCCCAGAACCTAGTGTCACAAGTGCATGAGCTATTTCTAGGAAGCAATATAATACAACAGCTGTCCGAAATACAAATTGGACAGAAAGTAAATATAGTAATCTGAAAGAGACTCTATTGGTTGCGGGCCATCTCGAGAAGTGCAGCTCACCTAAGTCTACGTATTAACCATGCTGCTACGCCTACTAGGCCACTAGAGATGCATGTGCCTGTGCAACAAAAATGCACAACAAGTGTAGTATAAGTACGAAAATAATGTATACGCAATGAGTATCCCGCCTAACCTCAGAGAGGTAGTGACGAGGGGTCGAATTAGGCACTTGCTAAAGGTCAATTAAGATTTCCAGGTGAAATGATAAGCATAAATGTTACTACCAAATAGCATATAGCAGTAGAGAGGGCAAGTTCTTCCATAAAGTACAAACTTTAAATTTTTGTCATTTTTCTTAGTAGGCAAGTATTAAATCCAGGCTGGTAAACAACTAAAAATCACCAATAGTTTGCAGCAATTATCATGCGCAAGCAATGCCGAGGGTTGAACGGCGCGGAACAACAATAATAAAATGTGCACTGCCGAGGGTCGAACGGCTCGAACCATAGATGCATCTATTTACCCCACTTGCGAATCGTACATGCGACACGGTCCCCGCTCGCGAATCATACATGCGACGCGACCACACATAATAATAGAGTTACCCTGCTCGCGAATCATACGTGTGACTCAGGTACTCATAAATACACATATTTCCACATTAAGTTCACATTTTTATCAGGAAAGCAGTTACTCAAGAAAGAGGTAAAATTCTCTTTAAATGAACATGAAGATAGCATTTCGAATCATTTCTGGGAATTTATTTGCCAAGTTTAGTAATGTTTAAATATTATAAGTTTATCAGGAATACAATTATCCACAGAAGAATCAATTCTCTCTCCGAATGATTAAGAAAGTAAACTCATTTTTTTTCTTAGATATTCAAATACTCATTTGATCATATTAACAGTCTAGTGTTTTTGACAAGATTAGCAGTACAACACGTAAAGCATGCTAGTGGGTCCTAGGCTACCCAAACACAAGTATGATAGTTGCTACGTACGGACTCCCGTCACCTCGTACATACGTAGCCCCCGTAAATAGTAGCACATAATTGATTAGTTCACTTATGGGGACAATTCCCCCTCACGAAGTTAGAAAGGAGACTCACCTCGCTCCGAAGATCCATAACCGGCATTCCACGCCCTTCCGAAGACTCGAATCGATGCTAAATGCTCCAAAACTAGTCAATAATTATGCAAATCCATTCATACTTGCTCAATTACTCATTACAATTCAATTTATAACAATTCCTAACCCCGATCGAAAAGTTGACAAAAATTGCCCTGGGGCCCACGTGCCCGGATTCCAAAATTTTTCGAAGATAAAGTTTACCCATGAACTTACGAACTCAATTATATGATTTTCTCCTAATTCATACCCAAAATCGTGGTCAATTTCCAAGAATACGAATTTTCTAAGTTTTCCCTCAAACCCCAAGTTTTTACCAAATTTTCATGCTCAAATCCGCACATAATCAACGTATTTAACTCAAGATAGGTGGGGTTAGCTTACCTTATCGTTGATGAAGAAAATCCCCTCTTGAAGCTCTCCAAAAATCGCCCCAACAAGAGTAAAATGGAGGAAAATTGTCAAAACCCGATTTTTAAAACACCTACTGCCTCCAGCACTTTCCGCACATACGGTCTCCTGATCGCTTCTGCGGTTCCGCAGGTGCGAGACCAATTACCGCTTCTGCGGTCCGAGGTTTCCCAGCCCATCTTACTTCTGCGCCCTCTCTACCGCAGATGCGGTTCCGCTTCTGCGGCTGCTCGAACGCATCTGCGGTCCCCTTCACTTTTTGTCCAAACCGCATCTGCGGCTCCTCTGGCTGCTTTTGCGGCTCTGCACCTACAGCCAATTCTCGTAGGTGCAGTTATATCAGCAACTTCAGCCTTCCGAAAATTCCATTTTCGATCCGTTAACCACCCGAAGTCCACCTGAGGCCCACGGGACCCCAACCAATCATACCAATCAGTCCCAAAATATATTACGGACTTGCTTGAGGCCTCAAATCATATCAAACAATGCTAAAACCATGAATCGACCTCCAATCCAAGCTTTATGAACTTTAGGATTTCAAACTTCTACTATCAATGTTTAAACCTATCAAATTACGTCCGATTGACCTCAAATTTTGCACACAAGTCATATTTGACATTACAGACCTACTCCAACTTCCGAAATCGGAATCCGACCCCGATATCAATAAGTCCACTTCCGGTCAAATTTCTCAAAAACCTTCAAATTTCTATCTTTAGCCAAATGACTTCAAAATGACCTACGGACCACCGAATTCACTTCTGATCGCGCTCCCAACACCAAAATCACCATACGGAGCTATTCCCAGACTCGGAATCCCAAACGGACATCGATAACACTGAAATGCGCTTCAACCCAAACTTATGAAATTTCTTTCAAAAATGCTAACTTCCACAATAGGCGCCAAAACGCTCTCGGGTCATCCAAAACCCGACCCGGACATACGCCCAAGTCCGAAATCATCATACAAACCTGCTGGAACTTTCGAATCCTGATTTCGAGGTCATTTACTCAAAAATTCAATCTTAGCTAATTCTTTCAACTTAAAGCTTCTAAAATGAGAATTTTCTTTCCAAATCAACTCCGAACTTCCTGAAGTTCAATTCCGACCACACGTGCAAGTCATAATACCTGGATGAAGTTGTTCATGGCCTCAAACTGCTGAACGGCGTGCTAGAGCTCAAAACGACCGGTCGGGTCATTACATTCTCTCCTACTTAAACAAACGTTTGTCCTCAAACGTTCTAATAACTGTTCCGAGGTTGTCCGAAATCACTGTTCAACACCTCGTGCACCTACCCGCGCTACCACAACCCAGTTGAGCATATTAGCTCGATCAATCTGGAGATATCCTTTTTCACTTAAGCAAATAAGCCTTAGAGCCCAATTCAACCATCCAGAATTCTCTGCCAGGCCTGTTCCAACATATGCTCACCGTATCAATAACTTCACGCAGCACCAGAACATGACTGCATACCTTAGATGAATTCACAACTTGTACCTCGTTATTCACAAGACCACAATAACATTCTCTGATCAAATAATTCGAAAATTCCACGAATCTGATGCTCTCATTGCACGTCATGACCTATATAGGTCTTGCTCTAACTCTTACAATACCGCCACGACGGAAGAGGTGTGTAGAAATTCATACCCAACTATCGAATCACAAATCATTGGGCTATACTCCTGACAAGAATCATTACTTTATTCTGAACCAAATAATGGTATTTTCTCTTTCACATACTTCATATAATCCGATCGCGTTGATCCTAGATCCAATAATCTCGTCTCACCCAGTACGAACTACTCAGGCAATAAGCTATCCCGGACATATCAAAAGTCGCATATAATGCCACCATGTGTCAATAGGCTACCAATTCGAATGTGATCCAAAGAAAAACGAACTCTGAAAAGGAAATCCAATTGCCCCGCTCGTGAATCATACATGTGACGCGGTCAACATAATTAAACAAATACCCTGCTCGTGAATCATACATGCGACGCTGGCACACAACTAATATGAGTTTTCCTTAGAAAGATAGGAAACAAAACACATAAAAAAAGATATAGGAATCTGTACTCAACATCACACTGTTGCAGCTCGCAACCCGATCCAAACATCATACCCATGGCGGCGTGCCACCCGATCCACACATAAAATTCATAAAGGAGTTTTGAGCCAGATTGCTCATTACAACAAAATACCGAATGTCAGTCACCAGCACGTCAAGTGCATAATACCATCCCTGAGGAGACATATAGCGTTATAAGCTACAAACTCAAGCACAACTGAGGTGCGATATACGATTTGAATCTCGAGAGCCATTCTGCTCATATCATCTTTACGCAGAACCTCAACACATAAGCAATTCACCAAGTCATCTCACGACTCACACGGCGCAACACATGATTACATGAAATAGCTGACGACGAAATAACATCCACATCTGAATACTCCTTCATAAGGAGCGCTATGCTGAAATAAACATATCCGGCTTGATGTAAGGCCCACATTCATACTTAAATCCATTCACAACCCTCAAACTGATTCTGATTGTATCGGACTGGGTCCATAATAACCCCTTTTTCCTCATAACGCACAAGAATAACCATCATAACCGGAGCAATCCTTCACACTCCATAACCCAATAAACGAAGTGCCTTCCAGGCATAAATTCTGAGATTAACGATATCGCCACAATCTTCATACTTGGTTTCATTCTTAAATCATTCAAGTGACTACATGCCACAATTATACAACCTTCCCGTGGGGCACACCCCCACAACCTTCCGTAACAGATAACAAGTCTATATATCCAAACCACCGATCGTACTAACGCTGAAAGCGATCAAGAATCCTTAACCAGGATGCAAAGTCCTTTTTCACAAAACACCGATCTCAGGTGACGCTGAAGACAATACCAATTTACTCTAATCATCCAAACTCCTTCCCTGCTCATCCGAGCTTGCGACATCCCTGTCAACACCGAACCGCAACCTTGATCCCCACTTTCAAATTTCATACCGCTTACTGCACCTAACAAGCCAATATGCGATAGTACAAAAATTTCATTATAACTCCTGAACCATTATTAAGGTAAACACTTCATCACATAGAATTTTTTTAATTAACTCATTCCAAGAGAACCATAGCTACACACAGGTGAATTTTCATAACCGTAGAACATTCAAATCCTCAAGTAGTGGTCTAAACCATCATGGCCCTTCCGGGATCCGCCTACACTACAAGGCCATAATACTTGAATACTTCCAAATAAAATCAATTATGGCGGCCGTCAAGCCTCGCACGTACCGCCACAAATCACATGCATGACTTAATCGCGCTAAATGAACTGATCACCACTACCAACATGCCAATTCAACCATGGCCAATCAATCTAACTTCTTCTAATTCATCCTTAACTTGCCTTAGAGATAATAATAACTCCATTCGACACATAACACACTCCATCCGCACTCATCCCGAGTGACCTTGAATCACGAGACCATGCTGTCTCAAATCCTACGAACCATTCCATAACTCCCAAATGCTACACTGCAAGTCAAAATATCATAGGACATTCTAGGCCTCTTCTCATAAGCTGCTACAAAGCTTGATCCTTAACCATACCTATAGGCTCAAAATCATTAGGTACCACACTTTACCCCTTTGAATCCACCAGGATTGTTGTTGAGAGACACCCGCTCTGACTTGACCCCAAATATAATCTACTCCATGAATTTTCTAGCACATGAATACCCTCTCGACGAAGCACCCGGCAGAATCACTTCCCTTGAAACCCACATCTATACAGGGCATAAATCCTGAATCCTTACCCAAGTCTGCACATGAGTCAATAAGGCCAACCATAGCGCACCTTTAACCATTCCTTTGCTCAAATTACCACTTATGTTTTTTTCCCGCGACTGAAATAACCCATCAATATGCTAATGACCAGAAACCTCGCAAGTAGTTAACCATGCAACCAAATCATAGGCGGTGTGACTCTCCCACTTAGCTCGAAGCCACTATTACACAACTCAGGAATTCACCAGGATTCTTTATCTCTTATTAACATAACCTTGCGCAATCAACCGCCAAAATTCTCGGAATCTTCCTGTAAAACCCCTTTTTATACTCTGAATTATCAACCACATTCACATGACTAATCTCTTTGTTGTTAACCAATAGAATTCTTCGCTGAAGCTTCGCCAACTATGCGACCGCCGATCTGCTCACTAGAGATAACCCACATGTGGAACTTACATGCCGACATCTCCCAACGCTGTTGCACGGGGTACAATCACTATGAAATCAATAATCCATCCTGAGTCCGAGCTCACTCTCTAGATGCACGAGTCCATTCATCCCTCGTGGACATCAATTAAATGTGCGGCAACATCCTTCCAATTCAAAGTTACGTTGTATCCTTCTTCATTTCAAGCAGCTCATTTCCGTTATATAAAATCTCCTACCACATAATAGCCCATGCTTCAAATTAATCCGTAGACCCTAATCGCCAATCACTGAAATTCCCAAATCGCTCCAAACCCTCCTTAAGGGGTGTAGTCATCTTACCACTAGACCCATATGCAACTCCACCACTCTCCCACTTTGGCGAAACTCCGACCACTCGACCTTTGCTTCTTATACCTGGCCTTCTAGAAGTTTTAACCACCGCTTGACATTTTTCACATGTCTTTCCTCATCCTTTGCTGCTCAGTTGTTGCCTTAATAAAGTCGACCTTCGTAGCACTTGAACCCACAAATCGCTACTAACTTTAAACCTTTCTGAAGATCATCTTTTTCTAGCCGTTGACATTAGAAACATCAACTAAATCCTGAACCACCGTACCCCGCGATCTCTGATCATCTCTTCTTCAATACTGTCTCGCAATATCCTGTTCCGAAGGTGAATTGTAGAAGATCATAACACCGACGAACCTAATACATTCAATAAAGACAACGACACCTCATCATAGAAGAAAACTCCACCACGCTCGCAATTACCAAGTCTCATTACTCCGTCAACCCAAATCGGAACGTTCTTAGTCTGATTGCCTTTCCCCTGTCGGGAATAAAATACTGAATCTCTAGATCGTGCACTAAGTAAACCTCCATTCAAGTCATTCACTGTCCCGACACGTAGGCAAACATCCTACCGTCATATCAATACTGCGGAACAATCGTTCATAGTATCATGGCATCTTGTGCCTAGCCTCAGAGCTCTTAGAAGTACCAGTACTGAGCTGAAACGATAGAATATCCTTCCACAAGGCTACGATAATAGCTCAAAAAACCCCGCAGGGAGAAACACCCCACACCACATTCGTGGTACCATTACACTCCTTCTATTCTCGACTTAAAACCAGCGGTTCGCATCGCGTAAGATTGAGTAGGAAGGAAACAAGGACACAAGCCTCAAGGAATCAAATCGCACGATAAGGAATCAAGAAGGGAAGTACTCCTAACAGCCCTATAGCCTCCCGAAGATAAGTATATACGTCTCCGTACCGATCCGCGAGATTCTACTAGGCTTACTCATGACTCGTGAGACCTAAGGGAACCTAGTGCTCTGATACCATGTTGTCACGACCCAAAATCCACTAAGGGTCGTGATGGCGCCGGACACCGCTGTCAGGCAAGACAACCATAAATACTTAACTAAATTCTTATTTAAACAATTGTGAAAAACTCTGATTTTACTTCAATTTTTACTAGTAAAAGATACTCAGTTCAAATTAATTATACATTTCAAGAAGTCAATACGAAATACCCCATAACTTTCCCAAAACCCGGTGTCACAAGTGCATGAGCGATTTCTAGGAAGCAATATAATACAACAGCTATCCGAAATACAAATTGGACAGAAAGTAAATACTATAATCTGAAAGAGACTCTACTGGTTGCGGGTCGTCTCGAGAAGTACAGCTCACCTAAGTCTCTGTGTCAACCATGCTGCTACACCCACTAGGCCACTAGAGATATATGTGCCTGTGCAACAAAAATGCACAACAAGTGTAGTATGAGTACGAAAACAACGTGTACTCAATGAGTATCCCGCCTAACCTCAGAGAGGTAGTGACGAGGGGTCGAATTAGGCACTTGCTAATGGTCAATTAAGATTTTCAGGTGAAATGCTAAGCATAAATGTTACTACCAAATAGCATATAGCAGTAGAGAGGGAAAGTTCTTCCATAAAGTACAAACTTTAAATTTTCGTCATTTTTCTTAGTAGGCAAGTATTAAATCCAGGCTGGTAAACAACTAAAAATCACCAACAGTTTGCAGCAATTATCATGCGCAAGCAATGCCGAGGGTCAAACGGTGGATCAACAATAATAAAATGTGTATTGCCGAGGGTCGAACGACTCGAACCATAGATTCATCTATTTATCCCGCTCGCGAATCGTACATACGACACGGTCCCCGCTCGCGAATCATACATGCGACGCTGCCACACATAATAATAGAGTTACCCTGCTCGCGAATCATACGTGCGACTCAGGTACTCATAAATACACATATTTCTACGTTAAGTTCACATTTTTATCAGGAAAGCAGTTACTCAAGAAAGAGGTAAAATTCTCTTTAAATGAACATGAAGATACCATTTTGAATCATTTCTGGGAATTTATTTGCCAAGTTTAATAATGTTTAAATATTATAAATTTATCAGGAATACAATTATCCACGGAAGAATCAATTCTCTCTCCGAATGATTAAGAAAGTAAACTCATTTTTTTTCTTAGGTATTCAAATACTCATTTGATCATATTAACAGTCTAGTGTTTTTGACAAGATTACCAGTACAACACGTAAGGCATGCTAGTGGGTCTAGGCTACCCAAACACAAGTATGATAGTTGCTACGCATGGACTCCCGTCACCTCATACGTATGTAGCCCCCGCAAATAGTAGCACATAATTGATTAGTTCACTTATGGGGACAATTCCCCCTCACAAAGTTAGAAAGGAGACTCACCTCGCTCCGAAGATCCATAACCGGCATTCCACGCCCTTCCGAAGACTCGAATCGATGCTAAATGCTCCAAAACTAGCCAATAATTATGCAAATCCATTCATACATGCTCAATTACTCATTACAATCTAATTTATAACAATTCCTAACCCCGATCGAAAAGTTGACAAAAATTGCCCTCGGGCCCACGTGCCCGAATTCCAAAAATTTTCGAAGATAAAGTTTACCCATGAACTTACGAACTCAATTATATATAATTTTATCCTAATTTCATACCCAAAAATCGTGGTCAATTTACAAGAATACGAATTTTCTAGGTTTTCCCTCAAACCCCAAGTTTTTACCAAATTTTCATGCTTAAATCCACATATAATCAACGTGTTTAACTCAAAATAGGTGAGGTTAGCTTACCTTATCGTTGATGAAGAAAATCCCCTATTGAAGCTCTCCAAAAATCGCCCCAACAGGAGTAAAATGGAGGAAAATGGCCAAAATCCAATTTTTAAAACACCCACTGCCTCCAGCACTTTCCGCACCTGCGGTCTCTTGACCGCTTCTGCGGTTCCGCAGGTGCGAGACCAATTACCGCTTCTGCAGTCCGGGGCTTCCCAGCCCATTTCGCTTCTGCGTCCTCTCTACCGCAGATGCGGTTCCGCTTCTGCGGCTGCTCTACCGCATCTGCGGTCCCCTTCACTTTTGGTCCAAACCGACTCTGCGGCTCCGCACCTGCGGCCAATTCTCGCAGGTGCGATTATACCAGCAACTTCAGCCTTCCAAAAATTCTATTTTCAATCCGTTAACCACTCGGAATCCACCCGAGGCCCCCTGGACCCCAACCAATCATACCAACCAGTCCCAAAACACATTACAGACTTGCTCGAGGCCTCAAATCATATTAAACAACGCTAAAACCACGAATCGACCTCTAATCCAAGCTTTATGAACTTTAGGATTTCAAACTTCTACTCTCGATGTTTAAACCTATCAAATTACGTCCGATTGACTTCAAACTTTGCACACAAGTCATATTTGACATTACAGACCTACTCTAACTTCCGGAATCGGAATCCTACCCCGATATCAAAAAGTCCACTTCCGGTCAAATTTCTCAAAAACCTTCAAATATCTATCTTTAGCCAAATGGCTTCAAAATGACCTACAGACCTTCGAATTCACTTCCGATCACGCTCCCAACATCAGAATCACCATACGGAGCTATTCCAAGACTCGAAATCCCAAACGGACATCGATAACACTGAAATGCGCTTCAACCCAAACTTATGAAATTTCTTCCAAAAATGCTAACTTCCACAATAGGCGCCAAAACGCTCCCGGGTCATCCAAAACCCGACCCCAGACATATGGCCAAGTCCAAAATCATCATACGAACCTGATGGAACCTTCGAATCCTGATTCCGAGGTCGTTTACTCAAAAATCCGATTTTAGCTAATTCTTTCAACTTAAAGCTTCTGAAATGAGAATTTTCTTTCCAAATCAACTCCGAACTTTCAAAAGTTCAATTCCGACTACACGTGCAAGTCATAATATCTGAAATGAAGTTGTTCATGGCCTCAAACTGCTGAACGACGCGCTAGAGCTCAAAACGACCGGTCGGGTCGTTACATTAACACATGGTAACCCATCTGAATTTAACACTCCAGAAGAAGGTCAATTTGTTCATATTGATTATGAAGAACTTACTAAGACAATCCAAAACCTTTGAATTTACTCTTTTTTCGTTAATTTACTTGTTGTTAAATGTAAACCTTTCAATTTGTAAGTTTGAATTTTGAAATAAATGTAGCACTTGCAATTTATAAATGCAATTTTTTCCCATCTTCATTGTATTCTTTATATTTTTACTTTATATTAATATAACTTACAATAGTTATACAAAATACAAAAAAAAAATTAAAAATTACACTAACTCGACCCTGCCCGACCCCTTGTACCCGTAACCCGTACGGTTTATTTTTTACTCGGATGAACTCGAATCCGTTAAACCCTGTAAGTCCTAACTCATAACCGACCCGGTTTCCAACCCGTCTGATTCCAAATTTTGCCTACCCAACCCAGCCCGACTAACCCGTTAGACACCCTTATGGTAAATATGAAGCAACTTACTAGTAGAAATTAAATCTCTTTGTCATTGTTAAATTAGCGATGCTTGTGCACAACAACAGAGAAAGGCTATACGTTTGCCCTAATTAATTTCCAAACTGTACCCATGTTATTCTCATGATTTTGGAAGCTTGTTTATTTTGCATCCACAAATTTAGCCAACTTATTTTTCTCTAAGTCTGGACATTTCTATTTAGGCAGCGTAATAGTTCAACTAGGGGTGGCAAATATGCGGATCAGGTAGAATATTGATCGGGTAAAAAATGAGTAATGCAAAAAACGGATAAATTATTCGACTTGACTCATATTTAATATGGATAAAAAATGGGTTAACAGGCAGATAATATGAAAATCCATATTATCCATGGCTTTTTGAATATGATCACTTTTGGGAGAAATATTCCTAGTCTCTCAAACTTGATGAATTCCCAATTTGAGGCTTTACAAATGTAAAAGTTAAACCCATTAGTTATACATTGGTTATCCATTTCATAAATTGATAATATGGTTCTTATTCATATTTGACGTTTTTAAATAGTTTATTATTCAACCCATTTTTAGTGAATAATATGAGTGGATAATTATTTTTTCTTGAGAAATTTTCATAAAGCACTATCTTTTAGTGGTAATTAGCTATCTATAGATATCATTTGCTATATTACGGATTGTAGATACATTTTCTGTTGTTATAAGATGTATTAGATGTATTTAAGCTATTGTATTCATGAATACAGTAGCAAAAATAGGCGTGAATCAGGAAAGTCCAGCTAATTAGTTGTTGTATTCGAGTGTATTCGACTGTATTCATGGCATGAAACATGGGATTACATCTGGACAGATTATTGTATTCGAATATATTCACAGCGTGAAACAAGGGATTACATTGTTTTTAAACAAAAAGTGAATCAATTAACATAATAGACTCCTAATATAACTCAACAAACTCAATTATAACACACAAATTTTGTATTTTCAGTTATAAAAAAATTCATAATCGAAAATACCCCAAAAATATAGAAATCTTCAGAGAAATTATATAATATATCCGAATACATAAATTATATTAATTAAAAAACATATGAATACATTCATGGCATATAGCGAGACAGTAAATACAGTGAAATACATAGAATACAACGTGATACATTGAAATAAAATGAAAAAAAGATAGTGAATACAATTAAATACATGGAATCAACGAGATACATTGAATTACATTGAAAAAAGGGCAATGAATACAATGAAGTACATGAAAATACAGTGTGATACATTGAAAATACATTAAAATATCTTAACAGAAAATCAAGTTGCTCAGCCCCAAACTCCGTAAAAAAGAGGAATATAAAAACCAACATTGTTAAAGTAAGAACCTAGGCCATCGATAGATTCTTCAGGAACAATGAGTTTCAACTAATTAAATCCTTAATATACCCATTCTTAGCAGCTTATCAGAAGAATAAATTAAAGAGAAGGCAAAATCTGCGTTTGTGACTAGTGGTAGGTGATGTGGGTGAGAGAAATTTTGAGATTGAGCATCGTGTTTTCAAGGAATAGGGGAAGAGAATGGCATGTATCAAAGTAGAGAGAGAAAGAAAATAGTGTAACTGAATAGCGTATTTAGTAGCTTAGGGACAAAAGGTAACCAAAATTAGATATTTTGCTATAAACATTAAAAGGTGTTTATAGAATATAATTTTTTTAAATGATATTTATTTAAAATAAATAAAATGTTAACCTTTGCTATAAGAGGTAAAAATTCTTTTTTTCTTTAAACAATTTTGTCACCACTGGTTCCAACTTCCAAACTGACCAAGTGTAAATATGGGCCTTTGTAAGGTAAAAATTGCACGGAGCGCCCTATTTGGTGTAAAAATTGCACGGGGCGCCTTATTTGGTCGCCCCCATTTAAACTATACCCATTTTTTAAAAAACTTTTAACTTGTATCCACTTTTTAAACAACTTCAGCCCCTTTCTCCTCCTCCTCCTTCTCCCAGTGATCTCCATATCTCTCCGAAACTTAACATTGATGTAACAATATCTCTCCTTCTGTGGCTTCACTCAATTCCTCAGAATCCATATTACTATAGAACAAAAAATTTTAAAATTCTAAGTTATCAAATCAACTCAATAATTTTTTCTTGAAATAATGTCACGAATTGAACCTCAGTGGTTTTCATTACTTGAGCATTTTATATAAACATTTGTTCATAATGAACGTACTTTGTTATTATTAAATACAGAAGCTGTTCTTTTTTTATTTTTCCTTTTGCTCATGGGTGCAATGGGCTTGAGTTTCAATGGGCTTGAGTTTCTGTTGAAAATGAAAGGGAAAACAGTGATGTTTGTGGGTGATTCTTTAGGGAGGGATCAATGGAAATCTTTAATTTGTTTGATTTCAGCTGATGTCCCAAAAGCTCAAACGCAGATGTCTAAGAGTTAAAACACTCTAAGAAGGCTGAAGTTTGCTAGTTACAAATAAAAATTTCAGCTCTAGAGCTCAAATTCGACAGTTACGAAACAAAATTTTTAGCTCTAGAGCTGAAGTTCGACAGTTACAAAATAAAAATCGCAAGTGTAGAGCTGAAGTTTCCCAGTTACAACACAAAAACTTCAGCTTCAGCTTTCCCAGTTACAACACAAAAACTTCAGCTCTAGAGCTGACGTTCGCCAGTTACAAAACAAAAACTTCAGCTCTAGAGCTGAACTTCAGGCCCGATTACTAAAATGCTGAAGTTTTGCGTGATTGCCTTTGCTACTTCAGCCCCGTATGCTGAAGTTATGCGAAAAAGTGGTTACGCTTACAATTTTTTTTGCAAAGTGGGCACAAGTTAAAACGTGACACAAAAAGCGGGTATAGATGCAAATGCCCCCTATTTGGTCACCCCCATTTAACCTATACCTATTTTTTTTAAAACTTTTAACTTGTACCCACTTTTTAAATAACTTCAGCCCCTTTCTTCTCCTCCTTCTCCTCCTTTGTTTTCTTCTTCTTTCTTCTGCTTCTATTGGTGCAGATTATTTCTTCTTCGTTTTGTCTCAATTAATATTCTTTTATGTAAGCATAGTTATGGATTTAACTTAACTGTTTGTTCAGATTTTTCATGAAGTGGAACGAGTCATCTATTGAGCTCAAAAATGGCAACCTGTGATGAAGTAGAATGGAGTAACATATTTGAAGGGAAGATATACGTACACAAACACAACTATGACAAGTAGGCCAAGTAATTTGTAGCAACTTTTCGCCTAAACAAAGAACCACCATAATTAAGGATAAATGACAAATTAACTACTCTCATCTTGCTACAAAAAGTACAAAGAGTAATCCATATGAAATCACCAGTGATTATAGCTGTCTTTACTAAGTACAGGAAAAACAGTCAAGTGATTAAAAAAATTCCGACTCCAGAAGAGGAGAGCCAAGTAAAATATTAGTACAAACAAAAACTTCAGCTCTAGAGCTGAAGTTCGACAGTTACAAAACAAAAACTTCAGCTCTAGAGCTGAAGCTTAGAAACAAAAATAGCCAGCTCTAGAGCTGAAGCTTACAAACAAAAAGCCAGTTACAAACAAAAACTTCAGCTCTAGAGCTGAAGTTCGACAGTTACAAAACAAAACTTCAGCTCTAGAGCTGAAGGTTACAAACAAAAACTTGTCAGTTACAAACAAAAACTTCAGCTCTAGAGCTGAAGTTTGACAGTTACAAAACAAAAACTTCAGCTCTAGAGCTGAAGCTTACAAACAAAAACTTCAGCCCTAGAGCTGAAGTTCGCGAGTTACAAACAAAAACTTCAGCTCAAGAGCTGAAGTTCGACAGTTAAAAAATAAAAACTTCAGCTCTAGAGTTGAACTTCAGGCCCGACTACTAAAACGCTGAAGTTTTGCGTGATTGTCTTTGCTACTTCAGCCCCGTATGCTGAAGTTATGCAAAAAAGCGGGCACGCTTGCATTTTTTTTGCAAAGCGAGCACAAGTTAAAATGTGACACAAAAAGCGGGTATAGATGCAAATGCCCCAACTGTAAGTTGAAGATAGAATTGAATGGCCCCAAAACATGGGCCTTTAAGTTCCCTCGCACTTTGCAAGCCTGTAATGGGTCATTTTTATTTGAAGAATTGACCTAAATATATACTCATAATCGCTTAAACTAAAAATAGCTAGGAGATGTATGATATGTGTATAACCTATACATATAAATATGTATATAATCTTGTATAATTATTATATAATTTATGTCGCGGTTAAGAAAAGTAAACAATAAATTCAGGCGGCTATTTGTTTAAAAATCTTTTTTATTTGGTAATTCGGCAAGACCAGTCAAATTTGATCTTCATTTCTTCTCCTTTTTTTT
This sequence comes from Nicotiana tabacum, assembly GCF_000715075.1. NCBI lineage: Eukaryota > Viridiplantae > Streptophyta > Magnoliopsida > Solanales > Solanaceae > Nicotiana > Nicotiana tabacum. The sequence continues at coordinate 6,514,783 of NC_134087.1, forward strand.
TTTGCTTTTCTTTTCCACATTTTAAAAAATACCTTGCGCTGAGGTCTACTAAATCAGTGTGGTTGTCATGTTGGTTTCACTTTAGCTATAACTTTCTTGTAGTTTCAAATATGCTTGGCTTATTGGATATCAGTACTTTTGGGTTGAATGTTCTCTTTCACTTCTAATTTGCATAAATAACCAAGTAGAAGTGAGATAAAGAACATATTTTTGAGCTGCTCACAATATAAAGGAGACTAGGATTTATAATAATAAGTTAAACAAACATCAGAAACTGCATTTTCAGTTATTTGTACCACTAGTGGATATAATTTGTCCCCTATTCCATTATGTGTTCAATTCAGGGGCGGATCTACGTGTAAGGGACGGGGTGGTACGCCACCCGCAAGCTTTGACCGAGACTATGCAATAGTATATATACATACATGTATATATAGAAGGAATGTATACAAATAGTTTAAGTTGCACCCTTAGTAACAAAATGGCTCAAGGTGCCACTGGTAAGGCACTGACATTTTCACACCAACGGTGGGGGTTCGAATTTGGCATAGCCTTTGTTTTAAAAACTTTTGTTTGGTGCATTTAAGACCATTACATGATGATCCTTTGTCTCTTCTTTCTCTTTACTTAATTGCTCTTTTTTGTTTATTAGTAGGTCCTACTGACTTTTTCTTTGAACTTATTAATTTATTTTGATTTTTTTCTCTCCTTTTTTCCCTTAAACATTTAACAGAAAATATAAGAAAAAAATTATTTCACAAATCTATTCAAAGAAATCCCCCTTGTTGCACTTTACTAATTCCTCCGTGATTTATCAATAGATAATAAAAAATTAATTGTTTTCTCCAGGATTTATTTTGTTGTCAGATTTCTCTAAAGTAGGGCAATTGTATATAATATCTAGTGAATTAATTTTCATAAAAAATATAAATTGAAAAATATCTGTAGACTTACTTAATCTTTAGAGTGCGTATTAGTATAAGTTTTTGCCTTAAGTAGCTAAAATGATAACGAGCCTTTTTTCTTGTACAAAATTCATAATCTAGTTGAATTTTTATACTTGTTTTCCATGTTATCATAATTATTACGTAATCTTTTTGCTCGATCGATTTGTTTATATTAACTCCAAAGACGAATAATCCGAACCGAAATCCAAATAGACCGAACCGATTAAATTTATACCCTATTTAGTAAATTGTAATATGACTACGTTCAAAAATTTTGACACCCGGAGCCTCTAAATTCTGGATCCGCCTCTGGTTCAATTGAAAGCGTTTTCAATTGCTACAAAACGACTTGCTGGATAAGTGAAGTTTCTTTGACTAAAAATGTACTACATGTTCATTTTTAGTTGTCCACTTTTGATTTTATACTGTCTTTTTTAAAAAAAAAATGAAGTAAGTATTTTACAATTTTATCCATAATAATGATAACATTTCAAAAAGCCTTGGGAGATGATTTGGGGAATGCTTAGTTAATGATAAAGGTCAAACAGAAAAAAAAATATTTTTCTCTTGATTTGCTGAAATAGACAAGTTCAAGTGAAATTGTATTTTTAGTATAGTGTACAAGTAAAGTGAACGGAGGGAGTAGTATATAAGTATAAATGATACTGTTCAGCTTTACTCATTTAATTAGATCTTAATGATACTTCCTCTGATCCATAATAAGTGATTTTTTGGACTTTTTCTTGTAGTCCAAAATATTTGATTTTTTTTTCAGATTTCAAGAATGAATTAATTATTTTTTTCCTACATTGACCTTGGAGTAAATAGTGTTAGAATATGTGTTAGGAGTGTTTATTTGAGAAGATAGTAAAAGTCAATATATATGGTCAATTTCCTTGGTAATTAATGTTAAAAGATGAATTTCTTAATTTGTGTGAAAACAGTCAAAAAATTACTTATTATGGACCGGAAGGAATACTGTTTCAACTTTACTCATTTAATTATCTTTGGCATTCGTGTGTTTCCCTGCTAGACGAAAAAAATGTGGAATTCAAGTACCTTATCTGGAAGTTGAAGAATAATTATATTAAAAAAAAAAGTTTACACTTATTGTTTTTCTTTCATATTGTGCCAAGTTTCAGAAATCAAATGGTCTATACATGGCCACATGTTGAGTGGGTTTATTGGCTTTATATTGTGTTTCTCTTCCTTAATTTATCTGCAGGTACGGAAAGAAGATTGGATGAGTGCCTTAACTTTTGGAAGCCAAGTGAATCAGAGGGTCCAATATTTTTCTAGTATATATGTCTATTTTGCTACTAGCAAACTTCATAATTAAAAAAATAAAGAAAAGGAAAGTTGAAAAGAAAGATTTGATTTGTGGAATCTAAGAGTTATTCAATAATTGAGCACTACTAAAAAACTCAATTTTCTTTCTTATTGGATGAGTCCCTTTCGCTTTTGAAGTACTTTACTTTAGGTTTATAAAATTCTAAAAACTTTGTTAATGCAAACCTAATTTTCGTGCAAAAATTGCAGACCACAATATTTAAACCTATAATTGCTTTGCGAAAATAACCATAAACCAAATTGCTGTTATGTGCATGCACACTTCTTTTCTATTCTCATCTTCCCTCCCAAGTGGAAGTGTCTACGTTTGTAAGGGTTAATTGCACAGAATGTCACTCAATCTGTAATACAATTATAGGAAATTGATTAAACTAATTTTTCTAATGAGCAAGCATTTAGGCACAAGGCATAAGTTCAACAATATTATTATACTCCTAGTCCTGGTTATTAGCGCATAAATCTGGATCTCGGGAGGGTAAATGCTTGTGTCATCAAAATTGAGCAACAAAAGGCTAATATTTGAAAAAAGACTGAAGTAGCATCGATTCCTAAAATTGTTAAATATTTTATTATTGTGAACATTCACAACAAGCCCGTCTAGCTCAGTTGGTAGAGCGCAAGGCTCTTAACCTTGTGGTCGTGGGTTCGAGCCCCACGGTGGGCGTTTACAGTTTTTTACACTTTTTTTGCCACACAGGCCAGTGTATGCTGATTTTCTTCATTCCATTACAAGGTTACACTTAAGGCTTGCGAGGAATTAAAAAGAAGAAAGAGATTAAAGAACGTAAAGGAAAAAAGTTTAGACTTTGACACTTATGCACAAACACAATTTGAATAGGGGAAGAGATCGGAGCTTAACCTGATTTCTCATGCGAGCTGTGGCCTAGTCACACATGCAAAAACAATTATATAATATATATATATATATAATTTTTATTTTATAGAAGAACGCAGAAACAGCTCACCGTCGACATCCCTGCTTAGCCACAAGGGTATTTAAGTATTTTCACATACCTTCTGTGCTCCCTTGCGCTTACACGTGCGCTGAACATTGCTGAGTAAGCTGCATATGAGATGAGAATGCATCTACAGATACTTCTCCTTCTTTTCCATGGAATTTCATCTGGCTTTACTCTGCTCCATCATCTGTTCCGCCGACCTTCTGCTATCTCAGATACCTATCGACTTCTATCCGCGGGTTTTTGTTTTGTCAACATCAGTATTTTTACCGAGGTCTGTATTCTCCTTCAGTTTTCGATTCTCTTCGCAAGTTATTTTTTGCTCAATAATAATACTTTTGCTGAGATTTTCACTGTACTTCCTTTTCGTTTGCTTTGCTTCTTCCTTTGTCAATGGTATTTAGTTAAAATTTTGATTACAAAGGGTGTCCATCTGGCTAATTTGTGATGCTAATAATATCATGTTTTCTTCATTAATGGTATCTTGAGTTTATATTGGTAGCAGTGAATTTTTTTTTAAAGATTGTTCGAACTCTATCTAAGTTATTCCACCGATAAGAAGCTAATTTTTTTTACATTTTCGAGGAAATAGCACACCAGGAGAAAATTCATTAGAACAACTCTCGAATTAGGTTTTCCATTGTTTGGTTACCTTCTGGTAATGACTCCAGCGGAAAAATAAATGATAAAACACGGCTTATTAATAGTGAAGGGAGAGGGAAACAGATAGATCTACTTTGATTAAAGGTGAAGGGATGGCGAGATGACCTGATCAGCAGGTGGGCTTGATCAAGTGGCCTTGAAACCTCAAAGCATAACCAAAGATTTGAAGATTATAGGTTCGAAGTGTCACTAAACAACATTGATTATTGATGTTATTGCATTCTGAATTCAGTATTTATATATACTTAAGAGATATTTTAATACATATACAAGGTCCGAGCCAAAAGCCACTAGATTCGACCGAATCCGTAGTTTATATCCTGCCCCGCGTGCCCTCGAGATCTCACAATGCATTTAAAGAGAACCAACAAGTTTTGTGTCAATTTCATTAGTTAGAAGCTACATAGGTTAATTTAAGCAATACTACGAGGAGACAAATCATGAAGGAATTACAAATACACATAATTAAGCACTAGAACATGACTTTCTAGCAGGAAGTATTAATTTCTGAGTGCTATCAGAAACAGAATGCTTTTTAAAGCAATTAGTTCCAGGTTTCATTTTATAGCTTCCTTATGCCCATTTTTTGAACTTTTGTATTAATTTTCTCCTTTTGGAATGATCATTTGAATGACCTCCATTAATAGGGGACTTAAGCAGGTCCCACTGATGAACTCCTCCTCATGATTTAGTCATTTACTTATGGTACAAACTCTGTGACAATTTTTGTATATTCTTTTTCCAAATTCAATTCTTGATCTTGGTTTTTCTCTTGTTCTTTATTCCTCCTCATTAATTCATCCTTAAACATGCATTATACCACCTTAAGTATATTAGCTCTTTGTCTTCAGTAATAATCAGTGATATTCTTTAGTATTTAGTCGGGCAGAATATTAACTATTATAAACAAGTAACTAAATGTATTATATACCACAAATTATTTACATAAGAATAATCCTTAAAAATTACTATGCTTTTTTGGTTAGAGCAGAACATCTGATGAAATATTCTTATGTAGATCCTTTTAGATAAGCGTAAGAGCTAAGGTATGTGATAAACAATTGAGTATCTGAAATGGTTGTACTTTGAAAGTTATTCAGGACCTCTTTTGTATCATTCCAAGCAAATGGCTGCTAGTGTGAGGCAGATACAAACAAATTCTTTTAAGCTTTGCTTTGAACGCAATGTTAAAAAGATCGAAAAATTAGTCAAATCAAAATCAGATTCTAAAACTTTTATGTGAATTACTTTGCAAGTATCATTAAAAAAATTAATTGTATACATCATGTTGGGCCTATCATGAGTAGTTTTGCTGTTATTTTTCTTTTCCTTTTGGGAAGGGCCTTAGGGATTTCCTATTTGCTGATTCAATATGTTCAAGTGGATGTAGTTGGTGCTTCTTTTCCCCCCCTTAAAGTTACCGCTATTGACTTTCATGATTGTCGTTAGGCAAAGTTATATGATTTTAATCTTTAAAGTTTTCAATATTGAATCCTCTTTCTCGCTTACTACGAATGTTACGAGGGATTACGAAGTCTTTGTGGGTAGATATAGTTGAATGTATGATATAGGTACACCGACGCATAAGATCTGCTGACCAAAAAGTGATCTAAAGCTTCTCTCAATTGCATAGCTAAAGTTAAGATGAGTCTTTAGTAGAAATGATTGCCTCCTCAAAGTTAAAATAGGCTCTGAGCAGATTTGTTCAGAAGTGGAACGAACGTTTTTTCCTTTCATGTTATTTGCAGTATTTATTGATCTAATATTCTCTTTTTTGTTTAATGTGCAGTAGGTGTTATTTATAGTTGTATAAAGATGAAATTGCTTTCTCATCTATAATTTGGTTATGTAGGATAAACTATACATAAATATGTATCATTATCTTTTACTTAACTCGTGCTACTTACAACTACGTGCGCACAATTTATTTTCTACATGCACATTGTTTTGCATGCTTTTACCTGGATAAAAAGAACAAAAAATCAAGTCATTTTGTCTGTTACCCACTAAGTTTTCCTATTGTTTCTCTGTGTTATCCAGTTTTGGTGCCTTAATTGTGCAAAGTGTCTTTTCGTAATTGCATTCGGCATCAACTGCTCATTATTCAGGCTACATTGGTTCTAATATGATAAGAGGAACGGGGAAACTGCTTCTACAAATAGAATAACTTTGCTAGAACTTTATGTCTTATTAAAGTAGCTCTCAAGTTTATCTGTTTTAAAGATTGCCAAACTGCTGAAATTACAGATGCCGGCCGATAAAACAACCATAGCATCAACAAGCTGCTCATCTAAAAAGAAGCGTCAATACTCAACAGAAATAATATCTAAAATGAAGCTTCGGCGACGTGAGCTGTACAAACAACTATCATTTGATAAAAAAGAATCGCTTTTATCACAACGACGATCAAAAGAGTTTGAATCAAAAAGTCAATGCCTACTGCTTGATTCCACTAAAGAAGGGTCATCCTTCAAAGCTAAGGTTGACTTGCATTGGAAAAGAACTCTTACAATACGCGGGCCATGTTCTTTTACTGAGACAGGTAGGAAACCAAAAAGATATAATTTTTATATGATACAGACTAAGTACAAAGACACAGTTATACGTTCACATAGTCTTTGTATATACAAATATATGAATGCAAATACGTGTTCTTTTTCATGACACTACATAGATATCATTTTCTAACGCTTTATATGTTTTGATACTATATTAGCCGATATATCCTTAACTGCTGAGGCGGCTGCTGGGCCGACTGGTGGCTCTAGCAAAGGAAAGAATCTTACTGACCACTTTTCTGTGTTTGAGCTTGGTAATCCGAAGGAAATATCTTGTTTAAACTTGAATATACTCTTTTCTAATATATTAATTATAATTATTTGTATATTAGGTTCAACATTTGCTGCAACCCATGAAGGACATGATACACAAATATTGGCTATCCCAAACAAAGGTTCGTCTCAATTAAATCTTATACCAACACCCACTACTAATCTCTTCTCAACAGTAATGGTATCATCTTTCTAACGCTACTTAGATATCATTTTCTAACACTTTATATGTTTTATTACTATATTAGCCGATATATTTTCAGTTGCTGAGGCGGCTGCTGGATCGACTGGTGGCTCTGGCAAAGGAAAGAATCTTACTGACCACTTTTTCGTGTTTGAACTTGGTAAGTTGGAGAGAATATCTTGTTTAAATTTGAATATACTATCTTCTAATATGTTAATTATAATTATTTGTATATTAGGTTCAACATGTGGTGCACCCCATGAACGACATGATCCACAGGCATTGGCTATCCCAAACAAAGATTCGTCTTAACTAAATCTTATACCAACGCCCACTACTAATCTCTTCTCAACAGTAATGGTATAGTTGTTTTAACTAATATAAACAGGTTATAGATCAACAAGAATAGGTTTGGACATTAAACAACTGCCCAGTAGTGCAAGTATTTTAAAAACGGTACCAAACTGCAAATATTATGGTGCAAAAAAATTTGAATATGAGCCGCCAACATTTTGCTGTAGTAATGGTTCGGTTAAGTTGACATCACATGAAATGCCTACTGAATTGTTGAATCTCTATTTAGGAAGTACTGAAGAATCTGAACACTTTCGCACTTACCTTAGAATGTACAACAACATGTTTGTATTTACTTCACTTGGAGTGAAGTATGACAAAGTTCTAGCAAAAAGGAACCATGAAATTTACACATTTAAAGTACACGGGCAAATGTATCACTTCATAAATGATTTGATTCTGCCAAATCAACAACCATAAAATTTACAGTTGTATTTTTATGATGATAACACAGAAATATTGAATAGAATGGCTTCCTCGAGTATACTTAGACAGTCAGTTGTTGAGAAGCTAATGAATATATTAAAGATAAATCCTTATTGTATATTCTTGAAATCTCTGATACATATCCCAGATTTATCAAACCTTTATATTGCGTTGAAGTGTGGTCCTGGCTTAGATCAACGAGTATATAACCTGCCCAGTGTATCAGATGTAGCAACATTATGGCTAGAACAAGAAACAACCAATAATAGTTCTACACCGCATATTCGAATTCACACTCATAGTAACAAGAGCTAGTTAATAAATTATTATTATGGTTGCTATGATGCTTTGCAATACCCACTTTTATTTCCGTATGGTCAAAATGGATGGCACTGTGGTATCAAAAGATTACACAACCTGGACATAAACTGAGAAAAAAAGAGCTTACTATGAAAATGAACAACTTTCAAGTGTATCAAATATGTGTTCAATTGATGGACTACTTGAGATAGAAGCTGAAGTTCTACAAAAGGGTAAACGAAAAAGGGATACTGTTTCTTGTCGTGAATACTACTGTTACAAACTTCATATGAGAGATAACGAGGAAAACGGAGTTTTACATTCTGGTAGATTATTTCAATAATATTCAGTTAATGAATTCATAAAAGTAGAAACTCAATGGTTAGATTTTGCCTCATTTAATCAAGATTTATTTCGAATTGATGTACTGTAAGGTCTTTTGGATATCCTAAAACTTGGTGAAAGAGAAGCTTCCAAGATAGGAAAAAAGAATTTTCTTCCGACAAGTTTTACAAGTGGTCCGAGAGATATGCGTCAACTTTATATGGATGCTATTGCAACATTTTGGAAAGCCTGATATATTTTTAACTATGACATGCAACCCATGTTCGCCAGAAATAAAAGAACATTTGCTCCCAACTGATGAAACTCAAAATAAGCTTGATTTAATTAGTCGGTTATTTAGAGCAAAGGTAGAAGAGATGAAAACAGATTTATTAAAAAGAAACATATTTGAAAAAGTTGCAGCTTTTATGTACACTACAGAATTTCAGAAACATGTTCTTCCACATGCTCATTTTCTTCTTATACTTGCTGATGACTACAAATTATTAACACCTGAAGCTTACGATAAATTTGTTTCTGCTGAGCTGCCTGATGCTGATAAAAACTCGTACTTACATAAGCTTGTTATTAAACATATGATGCACGGGCCTTGTGGTCATTTGAATCCTATGAATTCATATATGTAGAAGAAAGAGTGCAAATTTAAGTATCCAAAGAGCTTCGCTACTAAAACAACGAAAGGTAACTCATATCCAATTTATAGAAGACGTAACACTGGTAAATATGTGAAAGTTAGAAAACAATTTCTTGATAACTCATAGGTTGTTCCTTACAATCCTTATCTCTTGGGCAAATATAATTGTCATATAAATGTAGAGGTTTGCTCTGATATTAAAGTTGTCAAATATATATACAAATATATTTGTAAAGGACATGATAAGATTTCATTTGGCTTACATGAAAATAACACAAATATAGAAAAAATGAGATAAAAGAGTATCAATCTGCTAGATGGGTATCACCTCCAGAAGCTATGTGGCGGTTATTTGCCTTTCCTATCAGTGAAATGACTCCAAGTGTTTATTATCTCCAGTTACATCTTGATGGGCTACAATTTGTCTCTTTTAGAAAAACGGACACAATAAATAGTATTGTGAAAAACCCTATGATTAAGAAAACGATGTTGACAGAATTCTTCCTGATGAATGAAACAAACAAAGATGCTAAAAAGCTTAAGTTGTTGTATAAAAATTTTTCACAATATTTTGTATGGTCATCTACTTACAAAATGTGGATTCGACGACAACGAGGTAATGTTATCGGGCGTGTTGTAACATGTCATCCAACAGAAGGAGAAAGATATTACCTTAGATTATTACTAATGAATGTAAGAGGACCAAAATCATATAAATATCTTTTGACAGTAAATGGGATATGTTGTGACACATTTAGAGAATCTGCAGAAAAAAGAGGATTGTTGCATTGTGACAACAACTTAGTTGAATGTATGTCTGAGGCTGCCTGCTATCAAATGCCTTATAGTTTAAGACGTTTATTTGCTACAATATTAGTATATTGCAGCCCTAGAAATCCAAGAGAACTGTGGGAACAACTTGAAAATTCAATGTCTGAAGACTTTAATAGCTTAGCCAATATAACGGCAAAAGATATCCACCTTGCTATCTTGAATCACATTAATGATATACTACATTCTATGGGGCATGATATTAATGAATTTAACCTTGTTCCGGAAACTATCAAATCTTCAAAAATAGCAACTGAAGCAAAGGAAGTGTATTTTGAAAGAAATATCATTGTGAGCGATGAAGATTTATTGTTACATACAAAATTAAATACTGAACAAAAGAAGGCATATGACATCATTCTCCAGAGAGTATTTTCTAACAAATCTGGAGCATTTTTTATTGATGGTCCTGGAAGGTAAGACATTCTTATATTGTGCCTTATTAGCAACTGTAAGATCTAAAGGGTTTGTAGCATTAGCAACAACAACTTCTGGAGTTGCAGCCTCGATCCTTCTAGGAGGACGAACGGCTCATTCACATTTTAAAATTCTGATTAATATCGATGAAAAATTCACTTGTAATATCAGCAAGCAAAGCTCACTAGCATATTTTATTCGTGATGCAAAATTGATTGTTTGGGATGAAGTGTCGATGGCAAAAAAGAATATGATTGAAGCTTTAAATTCTCTTCTAAAAGATATAATGGACACAAATACGCTTTTTGGCGGAAAAGTAGTTGTATTTGGAGGAGATTTTAGACAAACTCTTCATGTGGTTCAAAGTGGAAAAAAGGAAGATTTCATTCGGGAAAGTATATTGAACTCCGAAATATGGAATGAGCTTGAAAAACTACGATTATCAGAAAATATGCGTGCAAGAATTGATCCTTCTTTCTGTGAATATTTGATGCGAATAAGAAATGGAATAGAAAAGACAAATATAGATAACAAAATAGAAATTCCGAGATCTCTTATTGTTCCTTATATTACTGAAAGACAATCGTTAGACATGTTATTCAAAATAATATATCCCGATTTACATGTATCTTTTCAAAATTATTCTTTTTTAACTTCCTGTGTTATTTTGACAACAAAAAATGACTTTGTTGATAAAATAAATAATAGACTTATAACTCAATTTCCTAAAGATGCTAAGACATTTGTTGCAACTGATGAAACTATTGAACCGAATGATCAAAGTCAGTTTGAGGATTTTTTACATTCATTGAACCCTGCTAGTTTTCCTCCTTACAGGCTAATATTGAAAGAAAATTGTCCCATCATGTTATTGCGAAATTTAAATCATTGTGAAGGTTTATACAATGGTATACAATTGATATGTTGTGATTTTAAGAGTCGTGTTATAAGCGCTCGAATTTCATGTGGTGATTTTAAGAATACACATGTATTTATTCCTAGAATACCATTACTATCTTCAGATGATGAAAAGTTACCTATCCCATTTAAAAGAACACAATTTCCTGTACGTGTGTGTTTCGCTATGACGATAAATAAAGCACAAGGACAAACATTAGATTATGTTGGCAAAAAGTGCCAAGACCACAGAAAATATTGGAATGGATCAAGTACGAGTGTAAATATAGATGCATTGATATTATAAAGAGAGGAAAACATATCAATGACACAAACTGGATAGAAGTCTTGCACAAACATGCAAAGTGTAGTAGTATAGATTCAAAATGTATAAATGAATGAAGGGGAGGAGAGATACAGATTCATAGGATGGGATTGACTGACTAGGTTCTGTTATGGAGTTTTGATGACTGTTTGATAGATGTAAATGTATTTGTTTCGTGGTGATTAATTAAACTTTTTATTTCCACCAAAAAAGTCTATGCTATCTGTATATGCTTCTTAGTGTTAGTTGATGACTGTCACAACTCCTTTTTCCGCCACCGCGAGAGTGCGTAGGGGAGTTTTCTCCAATTAAAGGACAGTCGAAACGGGATTTGTTTGTTTGTTTCAGAGTCGCCACCTGGGAATTTTAAGGCGTCCCAAGTCACCGGTTTTAATCCCTGAATCGAGGAGAATATGACTCTGTCTATTTAACAGTCTGCGCACCAGAAATCCGGATAAGGAATTCTGTTAACCCGGGAGAAGGTGTTAGGCATTCCCGAGTTCCGTGGTTCTAGCACGGTCGCTCAACTGTTATATTCGGCTTGATTATTTTGATTTGTAAAATACATTTTTATTGCATGATTTTATTGTTACCGCTTCTATTTAGATTTAAAGACCCTTCTTTGAATCGAATCACGCGTACGTATATTCGTGTTATAAATTATATTTTTTTAAAAACATGCGGAGTTGTGTCACGCGCACGTGTACACAATAATATAGATAATATTTTTATTATAATAATTATTTTCGAATATGCTTTAATAAAATCAAGAACATTTGCCATTTTTGTATAATTAAGTAGTGCACCTCACATCTCGGGTTTTTTATGAAATTAATAATGATATTCTCCGAGGAATCCCTTTTATTAAATATTCGATCGAAATTGTGCGAACGCATAATCCGAATTGCTTTTAGAAATATAATCAGGTTACGCGAACGTATCTCTAATCACAAAAATATTCTTGATAAGGTTCTCTACAAATTGTTATTATGTGTTGACCGCGAGCCTTGTTTTATACATATGAATCATATACCTCAAATTTTAAAGAATTAATGACGTGAAAAAAGAAAACAGACAATATGTGTCTAAAACTAACATTTTTTCGTGGATACAACATTTGGATGTCCATAAATCGAATCGTGTATAAAATTGGGAAAGAACTTAAAATGATAAACAAATTAATAGTTTCCACAGAATCTTCATTGTTTCATTTAAGGCGAACTCTTCTTCTATATATCTTTTACATAAAATGCCACGATTCGTTTATAAATCCTATGTCCTTCTCATGTATTTGTTTTAGTCCAAAGTTGCAATGGTTTGGTTAATGTTTGCAATGGAAGATAAGAGTCAAGTTGATAAGAAAGAGAACTATTATACAAATTGATTCAATAAAATTACATCTCATGCAATATAGTTGTACGTTTGAACTATTCCTAATATTCTAAACTCGTAACGAGCTGTATCAATTCACCTTCCACATATGATTATATATATACTCATCATCATGCCATATGTGAACATACAACTTATATCAATCTAAACCAAAATCATTTTTTACAAGATATACTAATAATGTAATTTCTTGATACTTCCATTCTACTTTACATTTAGCTAACAATATTACGGGATGTAATTAATGGCCCATTTTATGCCATGTTCCCTACCTTGATATTTCAATCATGACTTCACTTAATGAAAATTCCGAAATAGATGATATTATTACAACTCTTAAACGAACTTTAAGAGGTAACCATTATCTTATATTCATTACGCCAAACGTACTACTATATTAATCAACTGAAACAAAAACCAAATTTTTAACTAATGAACTTGAACGAATAGAAAACAGAATTATAATTCCCGAACTTCATTAATTTGTCATGTTGAAGCTTTTCGTGACATGAATTTACAGATATGTACCTGATATTGGAAGCAAAAGAAAATGAAGATGAGAATCAGCAGCAGTAATAACAGTACAACAGCAACAACTGCCCAGCAACAGTAACAACCCAGTAACAGACCGGTGGAGTAGTAATCCCAAAAATAAAAGCTTTAAGCTTTGAATGAAACAACAACCATTAATACTAATTTCAAACAAAGAAAGAAAGCAAAAGATTTTTTAGTTTTTATTTTTATTTTTTGAAAGCTTAAATATTTTTCGGAATTTTTCTTTCTCTTAAATGTTCAGCCCTTTTTTTTCTTCTCTCTTTTTCTTCTCAGATTCGTGTGTATTTTTTCTTGTCTGTATGTGTTCTCTATCTGATTTCAAGACTTCATATATATAACCCATCCCATAAACCTTTCAATTAATTAAAATCCATACTTTTTCCCTACCCAACCCATTATCTTCCCACTCATCCCCATTACATTAAATAAACATATCACACCACCCCATTTCATTTTGTCCCCCATGCTTCACTTAAAATAATACAAGATTCCCCCCACTACATTTTGTCTTGTCCCCCCTTTATATTAAATAACCATATCACAACCCACCCCATTTTATTTTGTCCCCCATGCTTCAAAATAAACAATTACAAAATGTACAATTCCTAAACTACCCCTCCGACCCTATTACAAATTACTATTTTACCCCCGAAAGTACTGTAAATTACCAAACTACCCATCAGCTATAACACATCATTTAATCAAACTTTAACCAAAATATAGGCAATATGATTAATTTCTAACAATGTTCAAACAACAAATTTCATGAACATGATTTCTTCAACATTTCAATAATAAATCACATGAACATGATTTCAACCACAAATCATATGAACACAAATTGAACAACCAAGAACAACTAAAATTTGATTGAACAATATTTTTAGAAACAACAAACCTATTTTCGGATTTAAACAACAACAACAATCAAACAAGTACATTTAGATTTCTAAATTCAATAATATTGAACTTAAAATCAATTCTAACAACATTACAACAAACAATTCCTATATTAAATTTAAACAAGATTATGAGACAAATTCAAGAAATAATCATAAGTGATAAACAAGAAATCAAACTATACAAATTTCGGATTCAAGAACAATCAAACAAAGTATGAACATGAATTAGTCTATTTTAACACAACAAACATGACAGATTAAATGATTAAATCAATATATTTCCTTTAACACAACTAAATTCTTTTTAGACAAATAACAAGATCGACGAATAAACAATTATGAACTTAAGCTTGAACTTAACAATATCAACAATTTCTAACATAAACACATGAAACAAATTGAAGAAATAATCAATTAAATTTCAATTTGAATCTAACAAACATTAAACTAACAAATATTCACTTAAACAACAATACAAACATGAAATAAACATGAAACATAACTAATTAATCTTTCGTTTGAAATCTGAAAAATTAATTTAACAAACAACACATGAGCATGAACTAAAAATTAATTCAAACGATAAACAAAACAAACATTTGCCGATTTTAGATTCGAAAATATCAAAGCAAAATACGGACAAAATAAAACTCAAAAACTACTAACCGGATCGAAATGAAATATGTACGGACTGTTTCGACGAACCTCGAATGGGAATGAATCTGTCCGGATTCGACGACGAACTCAACGACGAACTCACCTTCCTTGTAAACTTTGACGAACTCAAAACGACGCTCGAAGACCTCGACTAAAACTCAACCGAGCAGCTCGTCTGAAGATATAACAGCTGGAACGAAGGAGAAGTGATGAACGGAAGCAGCTGGAAGTGAAGAAGAAGGTGGAACGGGGAGCAGCTGGTCGACGTTTGGACGCCATGGACGTGAAGCAGAAGCAACATCTCGGAGATGGATTCCATGGCGACGCTCAAGCTGAAGAAGACGAAGAAGAACAGCAGCAGCTGAGGCTTGTTTTGGCCTCAAGCTGCTCGACGGAAGCAGCTGGTCGATGCTCATCCATGGCGGAATGGACTGCTCCCGATGGCAGCGTGCGAGCTTGGCCGTGACGAGCAGCGGCGATGGGAGCTTCGAACAACAGCTGACTCGTCGAAGCTGTGTTCGTTTGGTTGTTTGGTTGAGACAGAAGCAACATGGTCAGCCATGAGCATCGAGCTCAAGCTTGAGCTCGACGAGCTTCGTCAATGGCGGATAGGGCTAGGAATTTTGGACGAAGAAGAAGGAAATGAAGACGATATAGCCATGGGTGGTCGGAGAGCAGCTTTGTTGCTGCGTTAACTGTTGGACGAAGGGTGGTCGACGGGCGGACATGGGAGGGCAACTTGGAACTTGAGGAAGAAGAAGAAGATAGGAGGGTGGCGGATGATTTTGCAATTTTTTTTTAGGGTTTTCTTCATTTTGTTTTGTTTTGTTTTTTTGTAAAATGTTATACAAAAGGGGTTTGGGTCTTTTGGGTTATGGACTGGGTCGACCCAGTTCGAAATGGACTGGGTCGTAGGGAAGATTGGGCCAATTTTTGGGCCTGTGGCTTGAAATTGAAGAAGAGGCCTAATTCCAACTTTCTTTATATTTTTTGCTTTCTTTTCTTCTTTTATTTCTCTAAAACTAAATTATAAAAATACTTAAACTATTATTAAGAACTAAATTAAGTTATAAAAGCGCAAATTAACTCCCAATAACAATTAACGCACAATTAAGTATTAATTAAGCATAAAATCGTGGACATTAAAATGCTAAAAATGCAAACGATGCCTATTTTGTAATTTTTAATTTTTGTAAAACAAATTTAATTACTAACAATTGTAGAATTAAATCCTACATGCAAAATGCGACATATTTTTGTATTTTTTTTATTAATTTAGCAAATAAACATGCACAGACAAATACAAATAATTATTCAAAATATCACAAAATATCACAAAATTGCACACCAAAGAAGAATCATTTTATTTTTGAATTTTTTGGGAGTAATTCTCATATAGGGCAAAAATCACGTGCTTACAATGACAATGTACTCTTTCCTGCATCAGTTGTGCTTATAAAAAAATGAGACCTCTCTCATGAATTAGTGATAAATTTTATTTTTCTAGAAAAGAAAGTTACAACAGGCGTGACACTCATTTGGATAAGAATTATTCATCAATTCTCAAATGCTAGCAGCCTGAGTATGGATTTATTTGATGCACACTATTTTTGAAAAAATTAGGAATTAGAACTTCCTACTGCTACAATCCCACTAAATTACAGTATTTGTGTTTTATGAAAGATTTGCACACAGTAATAAACCAGACACATAATCTGATCCACAACCACTACATTAC
Organism: Nicotiana tabacum; assembly: GCF_000715075.1. NCBI lineage: Eukaryota > Viridiplantae > Streptophyta > Magnoliopsida > Solanales > Solanaceae > Nicotiana > Nicotiana tabacum. Next base: position 6,531,490 of record NC_134087.1, read on the forward strand.
ATGAGATTAAAAAAGATCATAACAACGTGTACACAAACACCACTAACAAATTTTTAGTAATAAAACATCTCAATATACACAATTTTTCCTTGTTCTTGAGTTTTGATATTCATATAATATTTATCAAAATAAAACACAGTATAATACAAAATGTTGGGCCCGGGCTTGCACGGGCCTATCCCATCTAGTATATATATATAATTTTGACAAAATTTCTGATTTTGCCACCGCCCGTGATGGATTACTTTCAGAAGCGGAATCAGGATTTGAAGTTTATGGGTTCCGAATTTGCTACCGAACTCATAACTCATTTAGTTACTGGGTTCACAGTTAAATATTTATATATATTTAGTTATTTTCTAATACAAAATAGGGTTGAAGTAAAAACTAATGGGTTCATCCGAACCCGTTAATCATACACTACCTCCACCCATGATTACTTTATTTTTGAATGGGCGGTAACATTGGGTAAGTAAGTGTTGGCATGAAAAAGATGAAGGGTAATCTCAAGAAAGAAGCCTCCTTTTCTATGCACCTTAGCTTCCCTGCCTTCAGCAGCCTTCTTAAAGCTATTGTAGCTTTTATTTATGGAGTACATAATTAAAGCAATTTTACCTTTAGAACTATATGAGGAAGACAAAGTCAATAATGCACGTATCCTGGCAAGAAATAGGCCACGTACACATAAAAGCCAACAGGTACTATTGTTTTTTCCGAACCAGCTCTTTGACAACTGATTTTAGAAACAAGTTTATGTTGCCTTTCCGCTTGCGTTTAAAGATTGGTACATATCTGTAAATGTACTGTATTATTTCTGAAACATGTTTTTCCTTAATTCGTAAATATTTTCTCTTTAACGTTCTTGTTCATGTAATTAGTATGAGTATTTCCTTTAGCAGATACTAATTTAGCACTGGAAAAGGTAAAGTGATAGTTTTGCACTGAAAAAGGTAAAGTGAGTTCCAAATACCAACCGTCTCAAATTTGCAATTAATCCATGTGAAAGGAGAGGAAAAAATGGCAAACTTATAAAAGACTCTCTTAAAGCTGGATATCCTTTAATAATTGAACAAATAGAATATTGAATCAACTCCTAATATCCATGTTCCGTGCCCAAACGTGTCAACTTTAACATAAACATGATAGAATACTTCACTGCATCCTCTTCCTCTATATGAAGGCTCCTATATATAGACCTCTCATATATTGCTTCCACATAAACTCACATCTCTACCAACTCTCTCTCCTTACTTCTTAAGTGAAGAAACAAAAATCCACAAACCAAAAAGAAGTCTGCACCTGATATATACTACTTATATACAGAGAGAATGGATCAAAATGTACCAGTAATGGCAAAAAAGTTCTGGAAAATAGTTCGAGTAGCTTTTTTCATGCTGAGGAAAGGGTTATCAAAGAGGAAACTAATGTTTGATCTCAACTTATTAATGAAGCGTGGCAAAATTGCTAGCAAAGCCGCCATTCAAAACCTCATGTTCCACCATAATAATAATAATACCTACGGCCACCAATGTCCTTCCTCCACCTCATCTTCCAAAGAGTACTACGAATTCAGCTGCAGTAACAGCCCAGCTTTCCACCTTCCCTATAACCTCAACAAGCGCAGTAAGCACAGTCATCACCATGCACCTGCAACTGACGACGACGTTTTAATGGTGAACGCGGCCGTGTTGAAGGCGTTGGAGATGATTCAGAGTGAAACGGCGTCGCCTGCTTTGCCTGGATTTGGGAGAACTCCTACGGCGAGGCAATTAAGGGTAACTGATTCGCCGTTTCCTCTTAGAGATGGAGAGGGTAACAGTCACGTGGATGAGAAAGCTGATGAATTCATTTCAAGATTCTACAGAGATTTGAGACGAGAAGCTTTTGCTTTTGCTTAATTTTTTTTTTTTTAAAGATTTTGAGAGTTTCATGCATGTAATTGTGTCCTTTGCAATAAAGAAGAAGGATATTGGATTTTAAACAGTTTCTCAGCGTTAATTGGTGGAGTAGAGGAAAATTTGCCGCTTCCATTATCAGAAGAAAAAGAAAATAATGCTATAGTATATAAATGTGATGATACCGTCCCTTTAATTTTGATTCTTCCTATGACATTTTCAAGGCTAAAGTCCTGAAATTTTGCATCCAAAAAATTCTCTCTTGAGTAGATTGTCGAGTATTCGTTACCTTTTCTTCTCGAAAATAAGAAAAGTAAAAAGTGAAATTAGAAATCATTATTTACTCCTACAAGTTAAAGTAAATCATATTGAACAAGGTTAGTGTTTAACCAAAAAATTGGATTTCGGTCAAAGCTTTAATTTAGATGAACTCGGGTTACTGATAATCAAAAGAATATATGAAAGAAAGTAATTTGGCTAGTAATAAGATAATCAGAAGAAAAACAAGTAAATCGGTATATTCAGATAGTATTTCGTGTCCCTACAATTGATCCGTTCTCTCCCTTTTACAGCTATTTTGGAGATATGCGTTTTGCTTTTGTCATAATAAGGCCATTATGGACAATTAAAGACATTAAATGCTATGTTACATAATCATTGTATTTAATACAGATTCTCTAACGTTTTTAGTATTTAAGGCTCATTAAATGTTGTATCTGTATTCCCATGTAGTGTCAGATTCATTCCCCTTGATTCTTGGACTTAAATAAGTACGAGCGCTGAGTCTTTTGGATAACCGCTCGTGCTTCTTCCTTTACCTCTGCTCATATCTGTTGCAACTCGTGCCTCTTTGCTAGTTGTAACTCTTTGACCAGTCTATGTGTCACGACACGTCATCTTTACACCACTTTAATATGTAAACTCAATTCTTTCGAATACAGATGGTCCCCCCACTTGCCATTTATTCATCGATTGAATATTTGGGAAGTGAATTTCACTAAAATGAGGATTTTTGTCACCATTAATGCTATGACAGAATCAATGCTTCAATTGTCACTTTTCTTTAATGCTCTTCACACATGTCACCTTTTCATTAGTTCTACAGTTTTGCAGCACTTTTTAAGGCTTTTTCACAGCTTCACTATTCACGAAGCGTCAGTTATCATTATTATGGTCCTTCCATCATCACCCCTTTTTCTTTGGCGGTTGCTTATCAGTATAAATATAACTTCCTTCTTTGTCTTTACCACATAAAGTTTTCTGAACATCCAATTTTCTCAAATCTCTGTTTGCTTCTTCATCGTATCATCATGTCTTCACCAAACCCTAACCCTAGAAGGGTTTCCATTGTTGATACCTTCCCTAATGCCCCTAGTAGTAGCAGAAGAGGAGGTAGGCTCCGTAGTTTAGGGTATGCACGTGGTTCTTCTATTCCTTCACCTAGTTCTGGCCCTTCTTCTAGAACTACAGGTTTTCTTTCATAAAGATCTTCTTCTAGGGATAAAGAACCTTCTGAACCTCTTCGTGAGCCTTCAGTAGAAGAGATAGTTCCTGCGGAACTATCTTTTTATCATGACAGAGAGTCTCTTAGAAACCAAGTATCTTCTTTAGATCGTGCTGATATCTATCCCACTCAAATTACTGAAGGTTTGATTTCTATAGTTCGTAGAGACTACCATTGGAGTCATGATTTTCCTATTATCATTCCCAATCCGAATCAAAGAATACTTCTTATTTAACCGGATTTTCCTTTGTTTATACATACCCTTTTACTTTAGGATTTAAACCAGCTATTGACCCTGTTATCCTTGAGTTCTGTCATTTCTTTGATGTTTGCTTGGGTCAAATTGGCCCAATAATATGGAGGGCTATTGCATGTTTGAGGCATTTGACCAACACAGCCAATGTGCCTTTTACTTTCCCTCATCCGATCCACCTTTACTCCCTAGACTCATTCGTAATGGTATTTTTACACTAGTAGCCAGAAGCAAAAGAGTTTTAGTGAGCCCTGAAGATGACAAAGACCGTGGCTGGTATGCCAGGTTTGTTGCTGCCCCCACCGTTGGTTTAGTGGGTGATGAGAACGTTCCCTTCCCTGAGAAGTGAAATTTTGCACGTGAGTCTTCTGACTTTCTCGTACCTTTTTCTTCAAGTTTGTTGATTTTTCTCCTAATTTTCCTTTTCTTTTTTAGCAATCATGGGAGTTGTGGAAGATGTTCCCAATTTCTGTGATTGGGTAGACAAGCTATTGAAGATTGCTCCAATGGATGGTAGATCTTGGAAGACCCTTTCCCGGCGATTTGGTTGGAAAGTAAAAACTCATGGTAAGAGCTTTTATTTTATTTTATCTTACATATATTTTTTATTTCTATGAACTAATTTCAATCCTTCTTTCTATCAGGATTTGCTATTCGAGGAGTTACTGTCGAGGCGGTCGCGACTTCTCGTATCTCTTTGGAAAGGGCCCAAGAAATAATCTTGAGTTCTTCATCAAAGAGAAAAGCCGTTGATGGACAAGATTCTGAAGAAGAGGAAGATGGGGGCTCTTTGGTAACAAGGCCAAGGGCTCGAAGACGCATCATTTCTGATGAAGAAGAAGAAGCATCCCCCTGCCGTTCTATTCCCCTTACCGAGTTTGTTGAGGCCCCAGTAGTGATTCCTGACGATGATGTTGCTCCCGTTGCTGCTCATGACTCTGTTGAGCAGCTTTTTATCAGCGGGTTTAGTGGTGAAGGCTTAGGCCCAGTTTTGGATGAAACACCTCTGGCTTCTTTTTCTACACACGTGTCTGTGACTCCTTCTTTGCCGATCTCTGTTATTTTTCCTCCGCATACTGTCTTTACTACTTCTATTGTTCATATTCAACAATTCCTCCCCCAATCATTCACCGTGCTGAAGTTGGATCCTCAAGTAGGAGTGGTGCTATGAGGCAAGTGATCATTGAAGTTCCCGCTAAGGTCAATCACTTAAGGAAATCAGGTCAAGCAGATATATGGCTAAAGCCCTTAATTGGACCAATTGAAAGAGCCAAGCTAGAGAGCCATAGCTCTTTGACTTTGATGAATGATATTGTGACGCTTCTTTAAAGGTATTCCCCTTCTCCTTTTTCCTTTGTTGTGCTTTAAAATTTTTTCTATCTTTGAGATTCTCATTTCTCTTCCTTTTTTTAAATATTTTTATAGGCCAATCTTATCGGCACAGAGATGATGAAAAAGGTTGCCCTCTCAGAGCAATTAGTGTGTGATTCTCAATTAGAGGTTGTCACACCTCTTTTTTCCGCCCCCGCGAGGGGTGAAGGAGTTTTTCCAATTAAAGGACAATCGAAACGGGATTGGTTTGTTTATTTCAGAGTCGCCACTTGGGAGATTTAGGGTGTCCCAAGTCACCAATTTAATCCCGAATCGAGGAAAAGAATGACTCTGTTTAACAGTCCGCGAACCAGAAATCTGGATAAGGAATTCTGTTAACCCGGGAGAAGGTATTAGGCATTCCCGAGTTCCGTGGTTCTAGCACGATTGCTCAACTGTCATATTCGGCTTGTTTATATGATTTTATACAATTATGAGCTCATGTGCAAGTTTTAACTTTTAACCGTTTTTGTCATTATTATATTTTTTTTCATCAAGAATTGCAACATCATGGAGATACATCTCCAACCACGTCACATCAATGCACCCGTGGTTGTTGGCATATTTCAACTCTGTTGAGATTTGGATTTGGGTCACATAAATGTGCACCCGAGTTTTAAGAAAATTAAATTATTAAAGGTGCGCCTAAAGCGACTAGCGTATCATTTACTTTGGGTAGGGCCGTAAAATTTTGCTAAGCGGTCCATCCCGAAGTCTAAGCAATTTCAAAGCAAATATTTACCGAGGGCCCCACAATTTTATATTTTTATTCGGCGAGACTCATCTCATTCTTATTTTTTAAAAGGAATTTGCAACGTCATGGACATGCATCTCGGACCACGTCACAATCAATATACCCGTGATTAGAGACACATTTCGACTCCGTTGAGATTTGGATTTGGGTCACATAAATGTGCACCCGAGTTTAAGAAGGTAAGATTTATAAAAATGCGCGCCTAAAGCTATTAGCGCATTATTATTTTAGGTAAAGCCATGGAGTTCGCTAAACGGCCTATCCCGAGTTCTAAGTAATCAACACATACATATTTGTGAGGGCCCCGCAATCTGTGCGTTTTATTTGGCGAGGCTCATCTCATTTTTATTTAAAAGGTCGTCCTATAGTGGCTATGTTTTCTATTGAGTTTGTCTCTAATAATGAAAGAAGAAGAATGGGCCAACTTTATTTACATGCTTACAAGTTAGTTATAGTCGGGTTCCGAATATTATTTGCAAAATCCGAAACATGAACGCGTATATGGGCAATCGTTTAGATATTATGGGCCCAGGCCCAATGTGCACAACGTGAAACTCGACCTGGGCCATCCTTATTCCAATTGGGCTTAGTCAACTTATTTTGTATATGTTTGACATTTATAAGGGGGGGGGGGGGCTGAAATATAAAGTACTGCTTGTCTGGTCAAGCAATATTCCTACCAATTTGAAAACAAGCCATTTGTTTAAAGAAGTAACTATTAGGTACCTAACATACTTCTTGACAAACAATAATGAACTAATAGAACATGGCTACTACAACATTAGTCCCTTTTAATTATAAGCAAAACATAGAGTTCTCCAACTAAATGATATGTATAAAGGTTCAATTACATCACAGCTAACTACATGGTTCTAGTAGAGAAAGTAAACTATCATACATACAACTAACGTTCAGTATATTTCTAAAGTTAATTCAAAGTAACTTCAACTCTTCATTTTTGTATTCATGCTTCAAATTTCAGCCTACATTGACCAGTGTATCAGTTGTGTACCTGGTATAGGAAAGCAAAAGAAGAAGAGGAATGATCAATGCAGTAGTAGCATACACAACAACAACAAATAGGAAAACAACAACACAACCCCAGCAGTCAGATTTTTGTTACCAACAGCAAACCCAGCAGAAAAATCCAATAATAACCAGTAGGAGGAACTAGCGACAGATTTAAACCAAGCAGAAGACCAATGAACTTTCCAACCAGCAGAAAACCAAGGCACTTGACTGAAACAGTGTTCAACAAATAAAGAACCTAGGAAAGACTAAGCTGGAACCCAGCAGTATCCCAACAAAACAGACGGATGCAAGAAAGTAGTGGTTTCTGATTTGTCAAACACTCAAGAAAAGCAGCCTGAAACTCTTTAATGTAGAAGTTCAGCTTTAATACTCTATCTCTCTGAATTTCTGATGTCCAACCAAAGGTGGAAAGATCAGCCTTGTTTTCTTTGCTTTTCTTTTCTCTCCAAACTTAAAACTGTCCAGCCCCCCCCCCCCCCCCCTTAGCCAAAAAATAACTCTATTTATAACCTAATATCTTCTGACTTATGAAGGTTCAAAAAGAACAATAGCTAAGAGCCTTTTTTAGAATTCTGAAATCTTAGTGTTCACTCCTCTCAAAATCAGTTCAAAAATCAGTTTTCTGTCCTTCCAAAATCAGTCCCTCAAAGTCCGTCCCTATTGCTCTCAATGAGTCTGCTTTTTATAGCCAAAAGGGCAAGCACCAACTGCCTTTTTCTATTCTGCCCATACCCCTTAAACTAATCAAAATGCCCATCCTCCTGACAACCCTCTCATGTGTTTTGTACCCAGAAGGTATGGGGAGACTACAATATTCAATTACCCCATGTTATCAAGTTTTGTTCCCCACTATTGTATTAGTTTAATCATATTTCAGTACCCTATTGTCAGCCCTTTTTAAACTAACCAATTTGTGAATTTTTCAATCCCCAAACTACCCCTTTTAACCCCTGTGTATTACTGTTTTACCCTAAGCTTCAACAGACTGAAATTTGAACTTATGGAAGTTCAAACTCAACAACTGCCCTAAACTGAGTTCTAGCTATTTCTCTAATAGCACTGCAGCTACAAACCATTCACGGATAATTTCAAACAATCAGCTAAACTACAATGGTTCGATCAATCATGTGAAGCTATACAAATCAGAACATTTGAACATCCAGCCCTGTAAAACTAATCGACGACGTTTATCTAATCGACTATACTAATTATAACATAGAACAATCAGTCGATAAACAAATAACACGAACAGGGCCCCAAATGGCTTCAGACAGCTTTGCACAAAACAAAGGAACAACATGAATGAAACACTTGGCAACACTGATCAAATAGAGTATGTATCTCACCATACGTATTAAACAATAGACAGAATAATAGTCGACCAAATAAAAAGGTTTTACGAAGATGGAGAAAATTGAAAGAAAATATCAGAAACATCAACAAACTAACTAATCATGTTAACAAACACAAACATCATTCAAACCAAAAACAGAAAAGAAAAAGAAAACTTACTTTGGAAGCTCAACAACAAACGACCCAGGTCTGACTGGATTTGACCATTTGAGGTCGAACAGACTTTAATCGAGGTGTTCTCAATCGAGAACACTTCGATTAAGGTCTATTAGACCCCAACCCTCTGTTTAAACTGGCCGGATTCCCAAAGTTCTTGTGTTCTAGGGTTTACACGGTCTGATTTGGGGCTTGAGGGTTTGTGGGTAGATTCGGACCAAACCAAACTTGGTTTGGTCACGAGTGAGGCCAGGGTAGTGACCAGTGTGAATCTGGGGTGGGTTGGTGTAGATCGGGGTTTTGCTCAAACCTTCAAACGAAGATTCGAGACGATGGGGAATGATTTGAGACAAGCTGCTAACGGATTCATGTTCAGGGTGGTTGAGTGCATCAGGGATGTTAGTTTGGTGGTCACCAGCGTCATGGTTGCCGGGTTTATGGTGAGAGTGCATGGTGGCGGCTAGGGTTTGGAACGAGAAGGTTTGGGTTCGTCTCTGGGACGATGGTGCACAGTAGGCGAAGGGGGGGGGGGGGGGGTTGTTTGGGGCGTGGGTAAAGGGGTGAAGCCTTATATACGGAGGAGGAAAATGGATCCTGGCCGTTGGATCAAGTGAAATTGATGGCCAGGATCCCTTCACTTAAAGGGAACAGTGCCGTTTTGATTGAGTGGGGATTGAGTCGGGCTCAGACGGGAATGAGTCGGGTCATGAGGGAAGCCGGGACTGTTGGATCAATGTAGATGAACGACTCAGATCCACTTGCCTAAAACGGCGTCATTTTGACTTAGCAGGGGCTGCACTGGACCGTCTGATTGAAACAAATCAACGGCTCAGATTGAGGTGCCGAAACGGTATCGTTTTGATGCATCTGAGGGGTCAGGCAATTGGACTGGACCAATGCAATGGATTGGGCCTAATTTTCAATTGAATTTTTGGCCCAAATCCGGTATTTTCTTTCCTTATAATTAAACAAAAATTCCTAATTAAATAAAACCAAAATTAAACTACACAAATATTAATTAACACCTAACAACAATTATCACACGAATTAAAACATTTAATAAAATCACCATGACAAAAAATAGAATAAAAATGCATATTTTGTGATTTTTAAAACCGAATTATGGTTAATTAATTCCTAAATGTACCATTTATTCCTAAATGCATGCAACATGTATTTTTGTATTTTTAACTATAGCAAGGCGAGCATTTACGGACAGAACAATTATCAAAATGTCACGCAAATTCTCAAAATTGTACTCGAAGATAACTTGTTTTACTTCTTTTTTGATTTCTCTTGGAGTAGTTTCCGTGAAGCAAAAATCACGTGCTCACAGCTGCCCCTCTTTGTCCGAAAGCACAAAGAGCTTTCGTGCAAAGATAAAGTGAGCGGATACGAGCGATTTTTGCCCTGTTGGAGTACTCCGTGCGAAGCATTTTTCGAGAAAAAGATTTAACCGAACCTTTGCTTCAAAGGTTTCCTACATATCCCCGGCTAAAGGGGAATCAGGTTAATGTAGTTCGGAAAGTTTTGGTAGCTGGGACTACCATGGGACTGCGATTTGCTGTTACTGCTGCTGCATGCCGTTACTACCGCTTACCGATCTCCTTATTACACCGTGCTTAAAAGAAAAATCAAGAAGCTAGGATAGATAACGGATTACAAGATCCCATCTATCTTCCATTTGTTCTTGATACCTTGCTTTCTTGTCGGCTTGCGTCTATTCCGGTGCTTCTTTCTTCTGAGAACTGACGGGGATGATACCGGCCTTTTGCTTCTCTGAATACCAATTCTCACTATCTGGTTCTGTCCACTGGTGGATATGGCTTCCTTTATTAAGCTTTTGTTATGCTGGGAATAATTTGATGTTCAAAAGCCGCTCCTCTCGAGATTTGTCTTATCTCCCTTTTGGCTCATGCTCTTGAATTTGCGCTGGGATCTCTTGTTGCAACCTTCTGTTTTCTGGTGAGTTGCTGGGTTCAAGACCTGAAAATGCAAAGACTAAAAAATATTCCTCTTGTTATACAGGTGGGCGCCTATTTATCTAAGACATGAAAATATTCCTCTCGTTATACAGGTGAGCGCTTATTCATCTAAGACATAAAAATATTCCTCACATTATACAGGTGAGCGCCTATTTATCTAAAAACATGAAAATATTCCTCTCATTATACAGGTGGGTGCCTATTTAACTAAGACATGAAAATATTCCTCTCATTATACAGGTGAGCGCCTATTTATCTAAAAACATGAAAATATTCCTCTCATTATACAAGTGGACGCCTATTTATCGAAAAACATGAAAATATTTCTCTTATTATATAGGTGGGCGCCTATTTAACTAAGACATGAAAATATTCCTCTCATTATACAGGTGGGCGCCTATTTAACTAAGACATGAAAATATTCCTCTCATTATACAGGTGGGCGCCTATTTAACTAAGACATGAAAATATTCCTCTCATTATACAGGTGGGCGCCTATTTAACTAAGACATGAAAATATTCCTCTCATTATACAGGTGGACGCCTATTTAACTAAGACATGAAAATATTCCTCTCATTATACAGGTGGACGCCTATTTAACTAAGACATGAAAATATTCCTCTCATTATACAGGTGGGCGCCTATTTAACTAAGACATGAAAATATTCCTCTCATTATACAGGTGGGCGCCTATTTAACTAAGACATGAAAATATTCCTCTCATTATACAGGTGGACGCCTATTTAACTAAGACATGAAAATATTCCTCTCGTTATACAGGTGGGCACCTATCTATCTAAAGCATAAAAGTATTCCTCTTGTTATAAAGGTGAGCGCCTATTTATCTAAGACATAAAAAGTATTCCTCTCATTATACAGGTGGACGCCTATTTAACTAAGACATGAAAATATTCCTCTCATTATACAGGTGGGCGCCTATTTATCTAAGACATAAAAATATTCCTCTCGTTATACAGGTGGGCGCCTATTTATCTAAGACATAAAAAGTATTTGAATTTCCTCGTTCCTCCGAGAAATTTTTTGACAATGGCAGAAAATGTTCTGCCCCGGTTTTGGTGACTTTCTTTGTGGCGTGTCTTTCTGCCATCATCAACCTTTATTTTCCTATAGAAATCAAAGAAAATTTTGTTAGTTGTGAGCACGTGATTTTTGTCTTACGCGACAATCGCTCCAAAAGAATTAAAAAATAATAACAAATGGTCCTGCTGTACAAATTTGGATTTTACATGGCACTTTGTTAATTATTTATGATTTTTGCCCATTTTTATTAAAACAAAATACAAAATGTAAGTGTCGTGCGTAATGTGAACCGTAATCCGATTGTTAAATGGGAGATCACAAAAATACGCATTTCTTTTGTCCTGATTTGTTGCCTTGTTTAATTTTACCTACTTTTAACATTTTATACGCGTGAAATAAATATGTTAAGTGTTAATTAATGGTGTCTAGTTTTATTTAATTAGGTTGTGTATTTAGGAAATTAGAAATAAAGAAAAAGAGGGTAAAAATTTGTTTTAAATGAATCTAGGTCATGCCCATTTCAAAATCTGAAGCCCAAATGAACGGCCCAAGCCACCAGTCCGAACAGCCCACCCCGAGGCCACAAAATGACGTAGTTTAACACCAAAACTACGTCGTTTCAATGCCGATTCATCTCAACCATTCAAACCAAACTGATCCAACGGCCAAGATCTCACACCCCGTACCCACTAACAGACTCGACCCGTCTCACCCGGACCGACCCCAACCCTTTACCCTCAAAACGACACCGTTCCCCGTTAGTTGAAGGATCCTGGCCCTTTATCACGTCACATCCAACGGCCAGGATCCACCTATCCACTAACTATATAAACCCATAACCTTACCCTGCCCCCCTATCCGAACCCCAGCCTTAGGTCACCTTCGTCCTCATCCCTTTCCCCTCCAAAACCCTAGCCACCCCTGTATTCTTCACCATGAAAGCCGGCGGCATGGACGCCGGTAACCCCACCCTTAACACCATAGAACCCCCTTGCCATCCTGAACATGGATCTGTTAACTACTTAACTCGAATCCCTTCCCACCTTCTCGAATCTTCGTTTGAAGATTCGAGTCGGAACTTGACTTACACCGTTTAACCCCAGTTTCACACCAGACACTCCCCAGACCCCCCTCGTGACCAAACCATGCTCGGTTTGGTCCGAATCTGACCAGGGAAGCATGAATCCCAGATCTAATCTTTGGAACCTTAGGGTTCCTCGTCACTGGTCCGTATCTCGTTTAAACCAAGAGATTAAGGTCTAATGGACCTTAATCGAAGTGTTTCTCAAGTCCGTTCAGCCTTAAGAAAGGTCTGTTCGAATCCAAGTTAAGGTTTTTTGATTTTTCGGGATTTAAGGTGAGTTTTGTTTTGTTTTCTTTATTCTGTTAGTCCATGTTTGTTTAAAAGGCTGTTCATGTTGCTGTGAAATTTGTGTTTCGAATTTTACCGACTGTGTCCTGTCCACCTTGCCTGAACCTCTGTTTGTTTGATTGAGTCCTTCTTCTACTTGTTCTGATAATGTGTATGTACGTATTTGTTGTGCAATAAGTTGAATTTCAAATTTAAACTGATTAACTGATTCCTCGAGTACAATTCTGCTTAGTCAGTACAATTCAAATCATGCGTTCGATACTGTTAAATGTCTGATTTTTGGCTACGATTGTACATGTTATGATTAATATAGTCGAGTCGACATGTGTCGTCAATTAGTTTTCAACTGCCCGAACAATAACAAATCGATTTGCTTCTGGACACATTTGTTTGAATCGATTAGGAACTGAGTTTAGTACATATAATTGTTGATTTGAATCAGGAATGTGAAATCAAATGTTTTGTTTAGTTACAGTTTCTGAAATTGCAGGGCATGTGCACTTGTGCACAACATGTGCATTGGTGCACCACAAGGTGCATTTGTGCACAGCTTGTGCCCTGCATAAGGGCTTTTGAATAAAATAGTTGACAGCACATGCTGTCAGACATATTCTGCTGCCCATTACCCTGCTTTAGTTTAAGAAGTATTAAACCCCATTTAAAAGAGTAAGTCTGCCAGGGAATGTGATGGGGGGGGGGGGGGGTTAATACTTAAATAACTAAGTGGAAACTGAAAAGAAGATAGCACATGAGAGGGGTATTCTTTTGGTCTAACAGGCTGTTAAGGGGGGTGATGTTAAGGCTTATAAAAGGGACAGGCATACAAACCTATAGGGGACAGATTTTTGATATACACACACACAGATACAATAGAGAAAGGATATAGAAAAATCAGGAACTGTTTTCTTCACATTGTTGTCGGATTTCATTTGTTCTTCTACTTGTTCAATCGATTCTGATCCTTCCAAGTTTAACTGAGCTCACTGGTTGTAGTTTGCATTGGTTTATTTCCTGAAGTTTGGTCTATCTGGGGTTTCTATTTCCACTGCCTTGTTTGTTACCTGCTGTTACTGCTGCTGTTTGGTGTTGCTCCTATTGTTACTCTGCTGACTTCTATTCTTCTTCAACTGTAAACACTTCCAGGTACACACTTCTGAAATTACTTGTTGTTGAAAGCTTGAAGCTTTGAAGCAGAAATAAAAGAAATGAATGTTGATTCCTTCACAATACCTATGTTCAAAACATGGCCATAGGTTGAATGGTAGTCGGTCCGCATTTGTTTAAGTTCGTTCCAACAACAATTGCTCTGTATAAATTAACATACATTCTGTTTGAGATGAAATATTAGATAGCATTGTTTATTAGATCAGGTGTGTTTTAATGTATATAGCCATTGGGGTCTTGATTTAGTTATGACAGTATAACATAGAATCATTGGCAAACATCTGCATGTATTTTGTCTAGACCACTGAATTGTCCAAATCTGTTGTATTTGGTCCGGGACAAATGTACCCGAACAAACTCTCATGCGGTCACATTAAGATTTTGGCCATGTACGCCAACTCTTTTGTCATATTACTTGATCCGATACAGGTTCGATATTGGGCTTCGGTATAGATTCACTGTTTCGAAATAATGCGATGACTTTTTGAGGAAAACTAGCAGGCGTTTTTTAGTTCAATAAGTAGTAGTTTTCTTATTAAACAACCAATTTCATTTATCAAGTCCAAATAGGCTAGTTTTAAAAATCAAACTTGGAGGTCGTCAACATGAGTTTAGTATATGTTATTAGTTTGCTTGCAATCTCACTTAGCAAATTAATAAGCGTATTCACTCAATGAAGACAAGGTATGAGGTATCTCTCACCGCATAAACAATCAATCAGGTAATCGAACAAAATTCGGATTCGGCAGACATAGTAAAAATTCAGTATGTACTTGTCTAAACAAGTAAGTTTGGCATCTTCCTTTTTTTTTTATTTTAGAGACAAACGTAATAGAAATGTAGTCACTTTAGGATACCCTTCTAAAAAATGAGATGAGCCTCGCCAAATAAAAATGCGAATTGCGGGGCCCTCAATAATTAACCATAAAAAATACTTAGAATTCGGGACAGGCCGTTTAGCGAATTTTACGGCCTTCCCCAAGGATAATAATACGTTAGACTCTTTAGGTACGGTTTAATTAAATTACATTCTTAAATTCGGGTGTGCATTGATGTGACCCAAATCCAAATCTCAACGAAGTCAAAATGTGTTGACAATCACGGGCGCACTGATTGTGACGTGGTTCGAGATGCATTTTTACGACGTTGCAATTCTATAAAAATAAATGATAATGATAAAAGCGGTTTAAACTTAATAAAAGCACGTAAGTCATAACATATATTTAAATCAGATATTTAGCTATTATAACAATTTAAGCGACCGTGCTAGAACCACGGGATTCGAGGGTGCCTAACACCTTCCCTCGGGTCAACAGAATTCCTTACTTAGAATTTCTGGTTCGCAGACTTCATTTGGAAAAGTCGAAAATTTCCTCGATTTGGGATTCAAGATAAACCGGTGACTTGGGACACCAAAAGCCAAACCTTTCCCAAGTGGCGACTCTGAATTAAATAAATAATCCCATTTCGAATATTGTCACTTAAATTGGAAAAACTCCCCTCGCGCATTTTAAACCCTTCGGGGCGGGGCGCGCAAAAAGGAGGTGTGACAGCTCTGGCGACTCTGCTGGGGAATAATTAACCCAGAACCACTGGTTCAGGGTTCAAGAATTCGAGCTTAGAATAATTGTTATATTTGGCTTTATTATCTGATCTTTATTACATGTTTTTGCATAACGTGCTAAATGTTATTTTTTTACCGCTTTGATATTATCTGAACTGTATATAAACTGTGCCGAAACCTTTCTCTTCTTACCTCCGGGGAGAAGCTCGCTGGTCGAGACTCCCTATTCTGTTAGTGTCGATACCTGAAATAAGAAAGAGGTCGGACAACTTACAAAGCCGGACGATCTCGCGGGTCCCCGGTACGTAGCCCCCTCCTCGACTCGAGTTGTCTGCTCGGGTACACAGTCTAGAACAAATGCCCAGGTTATAAACCTAGTATAACGAAACTTCATGCCGGATCCCTAGTAGGAACGTT